>NC_062278.1:140940190-142181801 GCF_902655055.1 Lutra lutra | reverse complement strand
AAATGTTCAGTCTGGCCTCGTCTGCCCAACCACAAAAACTGAGACAGGTTGGTGCTTCTTTTGACTCCTGGAGATAATCAATAAAGACCATGTAAATTGATTTTGAATAACAGGAAGCTACTAAAATATTGAGAAAAGCTAAAGTTCTTTCTACAAAAGTATTTAAATGAAATCAAGGAAGATCTTACCTCCATTATGTTTTTAAAATTTCCTTTCTTAAATATAATTTTCATTTAACTATAACAAAAGTTTATTTCTTACTCAAGCCATTTTCAATGTGTGTTGACAGAGTGGGGAAAAGGCACTCTGTTCTTACTAATTTAGAGACCCCATCTCTTTCCATTTAAATCAGAAGTTCTTAACCTCTTTTTTGTTCCATGACTCATTTGGCAGTTGGGTGAAGCATATGAACCTCTTCTCAGGATAATGTTTTTAAATGTATCATATAAAATGCATAGTATTACAAAGGAAACACTATATTAAAGTATGACTGTCAAAGTATTTAAAAATTTGGTGTTACAAATGTGCTTCCTTATTAGATTCAATGATAAAACTTAATCTGAACTGGTGAATCCAGTAATTATTGTAATCTTGAAGCAGTGAGGCATAGATATTATTTTGAGGTACCTGAAAGAAAAATAATATGATTTCTACTGGTGTCAAGAAACACTGTGCAAGACCCTTTGCACCCAGCAGGCCAATAAGCGAAGAGAATGTACATGGTGCCCGGAAGTACTTTGTATTTCTGCCACCCCACCTCAGCGGATAGAACTGAGTCATATGGACCACTACCTAGTGCCAGGAAACAGAATTTCACTAGCTCTTACTCTGAAATCTCTCCAGTTTCATTTTGTTTTTTGGGGGGGTGGGGGAAGGGCTTTTGTCTGAAACTCATTTTCTTCAGCAAGAGCTCAAGAGAACAACACTTCAATTCTTGGAATATCCATAACCATTTATCTATGGTAGTCACACTGGAAGTAAGTTTGGCTGGATAGAAAATCAGTTGCTCATGTTTTCCATCCTTGAGTATCTTAAATATAGTACTTCATGGATTTTTCTTCAATCAACTAATTTTTCAATCTTTTCAAATTCCAATTTATGTTTTCTTTCCTATCCTATAGCATTAAACATTTTTTTCACTTTGTTTTAAAATAATAGTTTGTAGTTTCCATCTATTTTGTAGACTTTTGGGGGCATGTTTTCATTGTTGGGACATTATTTTGTTCTTTATTTTTTCCCTTAAAAAACTTTGCTTAATTTTCTTTTTTTTCCTTTTTCTTTTTTTAATGAAATGAGTTTTCCTGTACTTTGAAAAGAATAGCCCAAGATAGTTTTTCCAACTTCATGATTTTAGAATTTTCTCTTCTCTTGTTTTCACAAAGTGATTTTTAAAAAAATGACCTACTTTGTGGGATTGCCTCTGTTGTCATCACCTGCTTTATTTATCTTTTTAAAAAAGATTTTATTTATTTATTTGATGGGAAGGGGGGGGTAAATGAACTCAAGCAGGGTGAGCTGCAGAAGGAAAGGGAAAAGCAGGCTGTCTAATGAGCACAGAGCCCCACGAGGGGCTCAATCCCAGGACTCTGAGATCATGACCTGAGCGGTAAGGCAGATGCTTAACTGACTGAGCCATCTCAGGTGCCCTATTTATCAGTTTACTTATTTATTAATTTACTTTTTTAATTTATACTGAACCTTCTTACAAAAAGAATTGAAAGCATTTTTATGGTTTATCATTTTTAAGAGCTTTCTATATATATATATATATATATATATATATATTTATTTATTTTATTGGATATAGTTGACACACAATATTAGTTTCAGGTGTACAACATAGTGTTCACAACTCTATACATTATGTTATGCTCACAAGTGTAGCTACCATCCGTCACCATACAACACTATTGTAATACCATTGACTATGTTCCTTGTGTTTTACCTTCATTCCCATGACTTATTCATTCCATAACTAGAAGCCTGTACCTTCCATTCTCCTTCATCCATTTTGCTGTTTCCCCAACCCACTCCCTCTGGTGATCATCAAATTGTTCTCTGTATTTATGGTCCTGTTTCTGCTTTTTGGTTTGTTTTGTTTTTTAGATTCCACATATAACTGAAGTCATATGGTATTTGTTTTTCTCTGACTTATTTCCCTTAACATAATAATCCCATATATATATATAATCTCTACTATAGATATAAAATGGAATATTGTATGTATCTACTTTTCTATATAGATGTATATCCATATACATATCTCACATCTTTTTTTATTCATTCATCAACTAATGGACACTTGGATTGCTTCCATATTTTGGCTACTGTAAATAATGCTATAATAAATACAGTATGTGCTTATTAATTTATGCATGTATCTTATCAAATTAGTGTTTTCATTTTCTTTGGGTAAACACCCAGTAGTAGAATTGCTGGATTGTATGGTATTTCTATTTTAAATTTCCAAGGAACCTCCATACTGCTTTCCACAGTGGCTACACCAATTTACATTCTCATTGCCAGTGCACAAGGATTCCCTTTTCTCTACATCCTTGCCAACACTGATTATTTCTTACCTTTTTTGATACTAAGTGTTCTGACAGGTGTTAAAGTGATATCTTATTGTGTCATTGTGCCATCACCTGGTTTTTATCTGGACTTTTTCCTCCCCTCCTCCCCTATTGTCCTGTACTGCTCAATTTGGATTCTACTTCAAGTAGCTTTTCTCTTTGAGATTTGCTTTGGAAGGGAGCTTTGGTTTGCTTGTTTCAAGAGTATATAAGAACCAGAATGATCCAGCACCATCACGCTGAATTGCTTCTCGGTCCCCTTGTATTCACCTATGAATTAGATCTTGCAAAAACACCCATCTAATCTCAGCATCTACTCTGATTGGCTTAATGTGCTTGCCAGTGAGTAGCTGCTGACAATTGGAGGGATTTCCTATTCTCAGGGCTATCAGCTACGCTGTTTCTTTTCCTCTGCTCCCTCCCACACAGTTACTGGACCCATCTGAACCTTGTAGTAGTTGGTAATTGGTCCTTACCAGCTAATATCTGGGGGCTAGAGGGGGTACCTGGTTTTGACATAGCTGCTATATATAGATTTTGATTCTGATTTCCTAGTTGCTCTGTTTTTATGAAGAAATTAAAGAATAATGCTGCTGCTGCCAACCTTTCAGGGATCTTCTTCCTGAAATTTGTGTTTTTTATTTAAAATAATTATTGTTCAAAGTCTGCTTCAGAATAATATGAATTGGGGCTGTCAGTCATTCTAACAAAAAGTTAGTAAAACATCGGTGATTTTCAAACTGTAGTCCTTGGAACCATGGGAGATTTACGTATATGTGTATGCATGCCCGTGTGTGTACATGCACCTCTGCTTTCCTTTCTTCATCCCATTTTGAACAGAGGGGATCCACTATAGATACTGAACTTCCATGAAATATTCTGTTTGAAGAAACGATTACATGGTTAAAATTGTCTGAATACCACTGTTCAGGAGTCATCTTTTAAAATCAGTATTTAAGGGGCACCTGTGTGGCTCAGTGGGTTAAGCCTCTGCCTTCACCTCAGGTCATGATCTCAGAGTCCTGGGATCGAGCCCAGCATTGGGCTCTCCGCTCAGCAGGGAGCCTGCTTCCCTGCCTCTCTGCCTACTTGTGATCTCTGTCAAATAAATAAATAAAATCTTAGTAAGAATAAAAATAAAATAAAATAAAAATAAAATAAAACCCAAGTAAAGTGTCATAAAACAGATTTAGTATTCAGAGAAATAATTCGAGCAAAGAACTACAACCAGAATTCAAGCCAAAAAAAAAAAAAAAAAAAAAAAAGAGTACCTTTCAATAATCCCTCATGTTTTTTCAAAGGCTTGAGGAAAAAGTATGTATTTATTATATTCCTTTACATTTCTGTTAACAATTTCAACTATGGTATCAAATATAATTCTTAAGTTGTCCAACTATTTACTTAGAACAAATATGAAAATTTAAAGTTACGTATGCTTAATCACAAAAATGATCAACCAAATTCAATTTTTCCACTTTGTCTTATCTATTTAAAATTTCAATTTCCCTTAGAGGTGTTATGAATGAAATGCTTAAAAGAACAACTTAAGAAAAAATAAAAACAGGACCCTAAATGTAAGTGCTTGTTGATTCCTTGTAGGCCCATCATTCTGGTAGATACTACAGTATACTATATACCCATGAAATTGGACCTCATGAATCCTCCTGTCAGTCCCCTGGATCCAAGAGATCAAGATCCATAACTTTCTGGTAAGCAAAGAAATTTTCATTTGCCTAGATGGTGAGATTCCCCAGGAAGCAAGGAGGGTAGAGCCATCTTAGAATTCTGGCAAACCAGAAAAGAAAGAATGGGGCACAGCAACAGTAACCCTTCAAAGATATATAAGGCCCAGTTTTAAGATTTGTCAGTGGATTCTAATGTATCATTTGAGACCTCCACATTTGATCTCTGGTAAATAGGACCTTCCCAGGAAACCTCTTATTACTGTAATACTTTCAAACTTTCCAACCTGCCTGACAGATAGCAGCTTCTTTTACTAGAAGATTCAGATTAGTACTACTTGGGCCTTGTAACGTTTGCCTACACGGTTGCAGGCCAGATAAACAAGGCACTGTAAATCCTTATTCAGAAACTTGCCAGACTGAAACAATATTCAAGGATTGTGTGTATAGGAAATCTGTGAAGATGAAGGAAAAGAAAACTGATTTTGTGTTTATTTTAGAGACTAAAGGCCCTCAAGTAAAAGACACACACACACACACACACACAGAGTCAACAAATTACATTTTTCTCTGCAATAGGCAGAGTCCTTCACTGAAAAATAGAGTCAATCAATGTTACATTCTCTTGGAACTTGTTTAATCATGTATAATATTAAGGAGAAGTTAAACTTGACAAGTATATTAAAAAATATATATGCCAGTGAATTACCTGTCAACTTGACAGGTTCAACTTTGCTTTATTAACTGAGGTACTTGATCATCCTAAGAGTACAATATGCAAAAGTTCTTACTGTGCAGAATGAAATGTCAAAATGTCATTCTGTCAATGTCAAATGAAATGTCAAAATCCATGGTGATGACCATCCAAATGACCACTGATAGGAATATAAAGGTAAAGCCATAATGTGAATAAGAAAATATATTTTATTAGTGACTTATGTAATTTAGATGTATCCATTTTTTATTGCAACTGTTTTTTTTAGGTTAAGTTATCCTCATAATCCTCTGATGAGCTGAAAAGTAACAATATCCATCCTTTACACATTAACTTCTCCCCAGGGTAAAGGGTGCAGAATGTCAAAACTCAGAGATTTTGGTGCTCCTCTAACTCAAGTCCCTCATTTTATAATTAAGTCAATGTAGATCCATTGATGTTTATTTAAAAATAAACACAACAGGGGCACCTGGGTAGCTCAGTCTGTTAAGTGTCCCACTCTTGATTATAGCTCAGGTCATGATCTCAGGGTGGTAAGATCAAGCCCTGCATCTGTCTTGGCACTCAATGGGAGTCTGCTTCTCTCCCTCGCCCTCCCAGCTCTTGCACTCTCTTTTTCTATCTCAAACGGATAGGTAGATCTTAAATAAATAAATAAATAAACAAACAAACACAAAATTTAGTATGGAACCACAATATACCAGGCATTATATATACACATTTTCTAATTTAATCCTAATAACTTCGTGAGATGGATTTCATCACCCTCCATTTAAAGATGAGCAAATAAGAGATGCATGACTTGATCAAGAACACAAACACAATTAGTTCCAGAGCCAGGATTAAGCTTCAGAGTCCAAGTCTATTTTAATTTTTTATTAATTGTTTGGCTTGTTTCCCAACTCTCTCTAGCCCTCTAATTTTACATCTAACGTTAAGTGACTTATCCAAGGTCATGCAACTGAGTAATAAAATTTGAATCCAGGTCTTCTGACACCAGAGATTTAGTGTATTTCCTCTTCTTTTCTCCATTGCAGTGCTAGGTATCTCTTTGACTTTAGACTTTGACTACTTCCTAGTGACTGCAATCAGTAAAGTACAATGGTGGATGGTACTTTACCCTTTTCTCCATGGATCTGCTTCAATGTCTTTTTGTTTGTTTTTGGCATTAAGCCAAACAATTGTAATATGGGGAAAACATAGGATAGTCTTCTTTATCCATAAATACTTACAGTTTGTAGAAATTAAAATTTGAATAGAAGAAGTAGAGGGAGAAAAACAATTGCTAAATTGTGTGTTATCAACTGAAAGTCCAGATAAAACAGCAGTAAAGAATGAAATCAGGGCAAATGACACATAGGACTGACAAGGATGACTGGCCTTGAGGGAAGGCAGAAGACATGGCTTGAAAATATAGTAGGTGAACAGCAAAATCCAGAATGGTCTATATGGAGCAAGAGTAGGTGGGCTCTGTACGAGAAGTTCAAGGAAAGAAGGCTGCCCAGTATAGTGAGGCTTTGAATATGAGGCTTACATGACCATGATTTATGGAGTCATTGTTGATTGCTGAAAATAAAACTAATAGTTACTATCTAAAAACCAATAGTTATTATCTATTTACTCTGTCCCTATGCTGCACTAAACTTTTTTAGTATTTCACATTAATCTTGATTGTAACTCCATGACGTAAAGATTATTAGGCTCATTTTCAGTTGGTATAACTGAGGCTTGGTCAGGCAGTTTGTTTAAAAGTCACTGGAAAAGTAAGTGGAGGATAAGTATTCTAAACCATATCATTTGGATTCCAAAATCCACACTATTTTCTGACAGTTGTTTCTCTGATAAAACCAACAGATAAAACAAATAAACAAAAACTTTCTCAAAGCACAAATCTTAGGCTTTCAACATAAGCCATATACAAGTAAACCACAAAGGGAAAAACATAGTTAAAAGATAAAAAGCCAAGAAAAGAAAACCTTTAAGCCTGAGGTTTCTCATGCAGCCAAATGCAAAATATATAAACACATGTAATAAAGTATATTTTATGACCAACAGTGACTTTGAAATCCAAATGGAGCACACATTTTGTATTTAATAGAGCCCTTACAATATTCCTTTTAGCCAACTTCATGTAATTGAGTACCTTATTTTTTCAGGGAAAAACTGCTTTGAATTTTTATCTCAGACCTTTCTGTAGTTAGATCTCATTTAAATCACCAAGAAAAATAATCACTGTTTTGCATTCATTTTGCAAACACATACTGAACTCTATGGAGCTTCTCCTACTATGAAGGAGGAAGCAAATAATAAATACATTGTTGTAAGGGAAGTAAAGAAACAAGTCTCAGAGGTTAACCATTACTTTGCAACAGGATAAAATATTCTGTAAAGAATTTACTATAATGCAATGAATGACCAATCCAAAGTTATCATTACAGATTGTCACACAGGAAAGGATCATAAAGACTTTGTTTTATAGGATAGTACTTGGTAGAAAACTAGCTGTGAACTAATTGTTCATAAAAGGGGTCAATGTTTTCCACCTACCATTTATATGGGTATCTATCTACTTAGGTACTAACTGTAGTATCCTTCATTTAATATTTTCTTCAAATTAAAAAAAATTTTAAAAAAGCAAAATGCCTATTTAAGCCTTTTTTAAAAAATAAAAACCTAGTTTAGCCTCAATTAAAAAAAACTATGAAATCACAGTTCTGATTACTAGTTATAATATTTTTCCCAATATAAACTAAAATTAATATGGGTAATTATACATTTTAAAATGTTTATTCTGTACTCTCTGTAATCATTCTGTACATCTTGGGTATAAAGCATCATGCTTTGGAAACCACTTTAATAGGTAGGAACTCTCCTAAGACGTCGTGGGTAGGGGGAATGGGATAGGGGGTTGACAGTTAAAAAATATTCTACTGGGGCACCTGGGTGACTCAGTCGTTAAGCATCTGCCTTTGGCTCAGGTCATGATCCCAGGATCCTGGGATCGAGCCCCACCTCGGGCTCCCTGCTCAGTGGGAGGCCTGCTTCTCCTTCTCCCACTTCCCCTGATTGTGTTCCCCTTCTCACTGTGTCTCTCTCTGTCAAATAAATAAAATCTTAAAAAAAAAAAAAGGATTCTACTATTACTGTGCAAACTGTTATAGGAATTTGCTCAACTTTAAAGAACAGGTGCCTATACTAATAAATGCATGCTATGCTGAGACTAGAAACTCAGTCAAAACAGAAATTTTGTAAAAAGTGAGGCATACTACATAACTCTCAGTTACAGTTAAACATATATTTTCCCTTTGATAGCTATTGTTCAAGAGGGCGTTTGTAGGCATTCAATTGAAATGGCTTAAGTAATTCTATAAATATATCACAAAACTTGTCATTAGTTAAGGAAAAATGCCAGTTGTGCTAGAGCTGGGAGGCTGAAGGGTAAGTAGTGTTTGGAGATGTGAAGTATAGAGCTCTATAGACCTGGCCTGGGGAACAGCAAAAAGTGAAGATTCCTACGGCCCACATTTTTGTTCTGGCTAAAGGGTTTCTAATTCAGCCACTGCATAACCACTGGTGGTCTCTGAGAAGCCAGAAGATCATCCACTTCATCTTAAAGTCAGGAAATGAATTTGTCAGATACTCTTAGTTATTAGCAAGAGCTAATGGGACTGTTTGTGGGGAAAAGTTATGATAAACTATTCTAAAATTATTTTGTGACAATGGTCTTTTGGAAATTTCTGACTTTGGGGGTTTTAAAATGAGATGAACTATACTACACCTAGTGTGATTCAAATTGCCTACTACAGGGGCTGGTAGAGCAGCCTGGATTCTGGATTCATGCAGATCTAAGTTCTATCTTAGTTGTCACTCAATTAGCTGTGGGACCTTGGAAATTCTTTAAGCAATTCTGTTTCAGTTCCTCCAATGGTGATAACATTACCTACATCATAGGATTGCTGTGAGGATTAAATAATAGGACATGTAGAAATAATAGTTGAAGAGTACAAATAGTGTGTAGAATAATAGTAAGAAGTCAATAAATTTTGCTATTGATTATGTAAATGAACTCCTTTAATGAGCAAAAATGGAAATGAAAATTTAAGTATCCATGAAATCTGGAAATGAAAATTTAAGTATCTAGAAAGCTCAGGTTACAACGTACTTGCTTTTCGGAAGATGTTAAGCAAATTATTTTCTAAGATACAGATGAACATATTGCTAATTGCATTATTTGTATATAAGATTTACGTACATTTGAAAAACACTTGGTAATTAATGAAGGATTTTCTCACATATTATTTGATTCCCACCACAAAGCCAGCACAAGCATAATTCATATTTGTAGATGAGGAAACTAAAGCTCAGAATGGCTATTTAATTACCATAGTTACAGTAAGTGGAGAAGTACTTTCTTAGTACATCACCTTTGCCTCTCATAACTTTTACTTGTTTAACAGTTTAGGATTAAAAAAATGGGTATTACAGGGGTGCCTGGGCGGCTCAGTGGGTTAAAGCCTCTGCCTTCGGCTCAGGTCATGATCCCAGGGACCTGGGATTGAGCCGCACATCGGGCTCTCTGCTCAGCGGGGAGCCTGCTTCCCCCTCCCTCTCTTTGCCTGCCTCTCTGCCTCCTTGTGATGTCTCTCTGTCAAATAAAAATAAATAAAATCTTTAAAAAAATGGGTATTACATAATTAAATTCTGATTTAAGATTACTGTTTACTTGCTTTGCTTTAGATTTAAGTAGAATTGACAAAGTATTTTCCAGCACAATAACATTTCAGATATCTTCTTATTAGGTTCTAGAAAAGTACCCTGTGTTTGAGAGGCCCTAAAAATAAATGTAAAAATGTATGTTAATAGTTGATGCTACTGGAGTTTGTCTCCTTGGAAAAAAGTAGCAAATACATTTAAATAATGAATTAAACACTAATCTACCATAAATGATACAAAACACTTTGCTAATACCATTGAGTTTGCAGGTCAGGTTCTGGTTTATCCTTCAAAGACCAACTTTATCACTAGATGACTGTTCACTTATGCAGCTACGAGGCAAAGCTCCTCTGCCATAGTTGCTGACTTTCTGTTAAATGTAAGCCAGGACTTTATGGCCATTAGAGGTATGAAACAGCCACAACAGTGATATGCAAACATGCTATTTTATTATTTATTTATTTATTTATTTATTTATTTTTTAAGATTTTATTTATTTATTTGACAGAGAGAGAGATCACAAGTAGACAGAGAGGCAGGCAGAGAGAGAGGAAGGGAAGCAGGCTCCCTGCTGAGCAGAGAGCCCGATGCAGGACTCGATCCCAGGACCCTGAGATCATGACCTGAGCCAAAGGCAGCGGCTTAACCCACTGAGCCACCCAGGCGCCCAGAAACAATGTAGAGGAGAGAGAATAACTCATCAGATCCAGAAGCTGCTTAAAGGCCCTCCCTGCAGACATCTGGCATCTAGGGATCTAGGAGGTTGGCCATCTCAAGTCACTGGGAAGTGAGTCCTATTGGCCTAATGTTCCATAACCAGCAGATTATGACTACTCCTGGTCACTAGGAATATATGATAAAAACTGAGTCTTGGATCTCTTATGGTTTACAGTCAGGCAATATCCTCTCTGATGTGATAAGCAAAATAGATTTGGGCCTCCAGGTAGAGAGGCTCTGATTTTCCTTCCTAATTCCAAGTTTCCTATAATTCTGCCAATTAGTACCATTTAAATAGAAAACATTGCTAGGGTGGGGCCAATATTTGTACCTGCCCAGTACGATTTGGGTTAGTTGATGATCATTTTTCTCTCTTTGTACCCTAAAAAGGGTGTACACTGCAGGAATTATGGGGAAAAGACTGAGAATTAATTTTGAGCAAGATGCATTTACAAGAAAAGGCAGGTCTTTCAGCAATAAAGTATCAGGAAATGCAACATTTATTGAGCCCCGTTTATTGAGAGTAGTAGGTCTCCTCCGTACATAACTTTAACCATCTAACATGCAGTAAGAATAATTTATTATAATATCACTAATGCTAACACTTCTGTAGTGTCTACTAGGTGCTAGGCACTGTTTTATATACTTTACATCCCAGTTGGGGTGGATTACCATTGCACACAATCCCAGTTTCATAGACAAGGAAATTGAGGCATAGAAAGGTTAAAAAATTTCCTCAAGCTCACACTGCCAAGTGGTTCCAGAGTTCCTGATTATAAGTTACCCCATTGCTCTACAAGAACTCTTTTATTAGCTATAAAGGGATGACCAAGAGTATAAGAGATAATAAAGTATGCAAAAGATGAGGTGGGAGAGTATCAAAATCAATTTCTTGGTCTAGAATTGGTCTGGTCCTTTCCTTAATGTGAAGTGCCCAAGTATCATTTAACACTTGTCCTGTCCTTAATCCTACTCACTTCCTCCTGGCTGCCTAGAGTGGTGTGTGCCTAGCAAACAGGAGCAGGAGAAGACCTTGAAAGTTCTCTGAGATGGAGTGGAAAAACTTGAGGACTCAGGGTTGGTCATGTACAGCAAATAAGATTTATGAGATGCTGTAGTCTTTCATCACATATTATTCTATACCCGCAGAGGCAGATAAAAAACTATCAATGGAGGATCATCATTTGTCTTCGCTTATGAGAATTAGCTATCGTGCCCTGCTTAAGACTGGCAGCTTGAAAGTATTACTTCATGTCTAAATGTAACAGATATTCTTGATACCAGTTACATATAGGTAACAAAAACATATATTCACACACAATTTTTAGCAATATTAAGAATAGGCAGCATATAGAGAAAGTGTTAGACAATGAAGACTTCAAGTTAAAATCAATACAATACAGGGGCGCCTGGGTGGCTCAGTGGTTAAAGCCTCTGCTTTCGGCTCGGGTCGAGATCCCAGGGTCCTGGGATCGAGCCTCACATCAGGCTCTCTGCTCGGCGGGGAGCCTGCCTCCTCCTCCTCTCTGTCTCTGCCTGCCTCTCTGCCTACTTGTGATCTGTCTGTCAAATAAATTAAAAAAAAAATCTTAAAAAAAAATCAATACAATACAGTGACAACATCAGGGAGACATTTTTGAATTATGCTATATAACAATATAATATTTCATACTGAATGATGCTAATCTTGTATTATTAAAAATGAAAAACAAGTTACAATGTATTCCAAATAAATCCCTTAGTGGGATATTTATGATAAATCACTTCAGTTCACACCTAAGTTTACAACAGAGCCAGAACTGGATGGAATTACAGTTTGTTATAATTTCAGAAAACTCGATACAGTAGATGAAAATCACATTTAATATAAATGTCACATCATATAGTCATATTACTTTTGAAGTAACTGTTTTATTGTAGTGTGAATTTTCAGAATATGTAATGTAATCAAGACATTTCAAGTAGAAATATGTTAACTTCATATTTAAAATGTAACAAATGTGCAATAGCATAATCATGGGAAGTAGACAGTATTCTAGTATCAGAAATATCTGTCTTGGAGATTTGATAATCACACACACATGTATGTACGCATGCATGCACACACACTTCTGTGGTTTATTATATCAACTAAAATAAATGATAAATACAAGTTGTGAAATTTTATTTACATCCAGAATCCTTTAAAAAGGAAATCACACTAATGGTAACTAGAGAATCATTCAGAGTACTATGATCTATGAAGAGATGACTATTTGACTATTATGAATTTATAATTTCCTGGTATCAATGTATAAAAATTCTAATTTCTTATTTTCCAAATATCTTTGAATCAAGAATCAAGAACAGGATTCCTCTATCATACTGCAGCACAACTTCACCTACTGGTCAGTTTCAATTCAATAAATTGAAGACAACAATACTTGAATCAAAGCTACCTAACAAACTTAAAACGAACTGTTGCAAAATGGAGCAAAGATCTCACATAATGTTACTAACACTTGCTTTTGGGCTGCCTTCTAGGTACTATCACTAGCAACCTGTGGGTTTGAGGTTACAGTAGTGGTGCTAGATTTACATGGGGTCAGCTCAACTCTTTTCCAGTTCCTAATATGGCACACATTTTCAGAAAGTGACCGTGGGCCAACTATATGGAGGGCAGTTTTGAGACTGCCTCTACTTAGACTAATAGAGGCAACATACTGCTGTAGAAATATGTGCCTGTACAATGGCTGTCCTGTTCTATCAATAACTGTTGTGAAGACCACAGTTCCCTTACCTATCAAATGGAAATAACAAAACAGATTTTAATGGTTTTCTGTGAAAATTAGGAGTATTCTGTGAATTACAAAGTAGTTTAAGAATTTCCAGTACGAGGGCACCTCACTGGCTCAGTAAGTACAGCATGTAACTCCTGATCTCAGGGTTTTGAGGTCAAGTACAACATTCAATGTAGAGATGACTTTAAAAAATAAAAAAATAAAAAAAATTTTCATAACTTAAAATAGTAGGCTATGTTGATATAGACATAGATACATGGCCAAAAGATTAATGAGATGTAATGATTCCTTGAAATCAACAGAGTAATTTAGTAACAAGTACTTAATTTTGTTCATGATTTTTCTTTTCCTTGAATGTCCCTGACCACTTCAATTCCTCTTAATAGGTATTTATGTACATATTTTATCTCCTCTGATTATATATTAACATATGGTTTACACTATAAACACATCTCATTGATCCTAATACTAGTAGTAATAGTAATAACAAGAAGCAGCAGTAGCATTACCTACTGCTGCTGTTCCCAACTATGGAGGGTTTATTATACACCAATAATCTTAGATTTCTTGAGAGCCTTAAATATAACCTATGTGGCAGGTACCATTATCACTTTATATATTGATGAGAAAATAGAAAACAGGGGTGGTCAAGTTGGGATTTGAGTCTGAGTACTAAGTTAAACCACCTCTGCAATCGGTATTCTGTATGGTAGGCAAAAGACATGATTTCCACAGGGTCAGCGAGGTAGTGAATTAGCAGAGACTTGAACCCAGGTCTTCCCAATTCATTCTAGTGTTTTATCTTGTATCTCTGGCTTTCACACTAACTCCAACTGTGTGCCTATGACTTTTGGGAGGCAGTTCAAAGACTTAAAAGTGCCAACCAGTCCCATGTAGTCCAAATCATAAAAATAACTCCTGAAGTAAGTGACATCCTCTGAGTTGCTGCTGCCCAGCAGTATCATGTCTTGAGACAGCTAGCTCAGTCATTCAACTTCCTTGCCAGGGATTCTTCCTGTGGAAAACAGAGATAAGCAACTGACCACTACCTAAACTCGCAGGACTTGAAATAAAGGGGGGGAAATTCTTTTAGTTATTCAGAATAAAAGTGTCCAGCACAACGCAATTTTTATGTTCTCTTTACCTTTTCAAAGTTTAAAACTAACACAAGAATTTGAATTCATCATATAGAAAGTACAAAGAGAAAGGGGGCTTCATTCTGGTCTGTGGTTTTTACAAATCATAAAAGTTCTAAGGACTATGGAATTAGAATAGGCAAAGTAGCTCTATCTACAACAGTAGGTGGAACTTCTCCAGAAACTTCCCTCACAACTTAAAATGGGTCAAGGCCTGAATAATTTGCTCATATGATGAGTTTGTGTGGCAGACTTCAGAGCAACTGAAAGTTATTGCAGAGGTCCTGGCGTGTGTGTGTGTGTGTGTGTGTGTGTGTATGTATGTATGTGTGTGTGTATATATATCTTCCCTACTATAAAACAGCATTTGCTTACTTTTTCTCCTCATATCTTGGTTAGTTTAAATATTTCATAATGTGTTTGCATTTATAAAAATTTTATGGTTCTCACTTACCTTCTCATGATTAGAAGCTGGAAAACAACTAAGAGTTCCCAATTAAGCAGCTTTTAATGGTTACTGAACTAATTTGGGGTGTACTTCAACTATGTGTATCAGTTACAAGTTTTGCTCTTAGTATTTCTTATATTTCTTAGCCAAATCTTCTTTGTCAACCAGCAGAACACTAATGAATTATAAAAAAAAATCATTTTGTTCTACTAGCTATAAAATAACTGAACAATGAAAAAGAAATTTCAAGAACAATACTCTAAAGAGCCAGAGATGGTCCTTCTGGAATTTCCCATCAGTAGATTTGTATATTTAAAAAACAAAAAAGCATTTGTCAGGCTTTGAAAACGTAACAGAAGTCAATAATTTGTGAGCACAAAAGATCTGTGTTTAGTTTATTTATTATTATTTGCAGGTGGTGGTAAACAGTTTTACTGACAGGGAGGGAGCTGCGGGAGGCAAACTCCAGAGAGGGTCCAGGACTCAGGGGGCATGCATGGTGAAGGGGGAGGTCATAGGAGGGATCTGTGTTTAGTTTAAATGTGTGTGGCCCCCTAATTAAGGCAGAAAACTGAATCTGAAGGGAGATCTAGTTCAAACTACATTTGCAAAAACTGAGATTGAATCTTCATTATCAAATCAGAATAAACGTAAAATATAGGCAAGTAATGATTCTCTTACTTCTTGCTTTACTGATACTTTACTTGCTTTGGGAGACACAAAGTGCACTTCCTACTGGCAGTTAAGTTAGCTATGGACAGGTTAGGTAGTCAACTTGCTTAGTTACGGCTCTGTTAATAGTTTTGTTCCATCTACTTTGTATGCTGTGAAGCCTCTGTAAACCTGTTCTAGGCAGGCACAGGCCCTTGTATGGCAGAAAGATAGGACAATCGTAGTGAGTTCTTTGGAATCAAGTCTCTCCGACTGGCCCCGTGAGAATCTCTAACACACCCATAAAAGAGCAGAGCATACTGTAAAATGTTAAGTCAAGCAGACAAAAAAACATTTCTAACATTTTCTACACAATGTTCAGAATCTGAGTTCAGCTGCATTGCAGCTTAATGAGTAAGTACATTGTATAGCAACCTAAAAGGAGATAGTATTTTATTTTAGTGTTTGCATTTGTATGCAGTTTTGAAAGTCTGGCATCTTAAGACATACACACAGTTCAAATACAGCTTTACAAAAGTTTTAATTTTAGGTGTATCTGCACAGCATGATTTCACATCTACTCATTACCTGTACATAGAAAGAGAGCTGTTAGATGATCCTAGTAGTAGGCTATGCTTTCTGGTTTGTGAGCTGACAGTCTTTGTCCTGTAAGTAAAGCACTGTGAATGCTCATTTCCATTACATCTTCTTGCTAATTTCCTCTAGCATACAACTCTGTTGTTTTAGGCTTTCTGGCAGTTTACTTGATAATTTATGTCTTTAAGTTATTTTTGAAACTAAAGAAGACACAAGGTAGAGCTTGAGACTTTAGAGGGCAGACGGAAAGCACTCAGACCTGAGATTTCTATAAAGGTCCAACCCAGCTCTAAGCTTTTAAAATAAGGACTCCCTTAATGGGTAGCACCACTTAATTATTTTTCAAAGCTTTTTATTCTCCTAAAATAACAAGCTCTTTCTCTCTTGCAATAAATTAATAATTAATAAACAGAAGGTATGAGAGAAGGAACTTACTACATGAAGAGCTATAAAAATTTTAAAAATCAGTTACAAAGTATTAAAGGCAATCAAAGAACAGCTGGTGACCATCTAAAAAATTGATTTATTTTTAAAAAAACCAAAGGAGAACTATATTGAGAAAAGTAAAACATGTCTCTCTCTTATTCTTCCCTTTAAGTTCTAATAGCTTATGATTCTAACAGGAATCCAAAGTTAGCATTATGAGTTTTACACAGTTTGCAAATACCTCAGAATTTCTGTCTACCTACTATGAAACTAAAGAGTACAGAAAACTGTACTTTCAGGTTATAATATAGCAGACATCATAGCTATTTATTCTCAGGTGTTTATCTTCTTTAAAAAGTAATCAGCAACTCTGTAATAAGCTCAGGAAGGGGTTTCTCCCTCTTCAAGGTTTTAACATCTTAACACTCAGGAGATACTTCTGGGGCCAATGTGCAAATACATCCTGAAAAGAAAGCTGTAACATCTTGTCCTAGAAGAGAGTTCTGTTGGTTGCAGAAGATTAGGAAAATCTGTAATAAAAAATTTATTATTTGCTTCATGATGTACTTTTTAAATATGCAATATCTTGATTTATACTTTACTAGTATCTTAAGTGACTCCCTTTCTAAACTCAGAAAAGCACATAAATAGATTTTTTAAATCCCCAAACTATGTAGTTCTGTGTACCTCAGTTATAGTCTCCTAAAATTTGTACCATTTTAACATGAGGAGTGAATATACAGAAAGACAAAGTGTGCCAAAGCTTTAGTCTTGGGTTGTTTTTGTTAATACTTTGGATATTTTTCTGCTTAATCCTTTAAACCATATTCATATCAACTCTCTTTTAAAAAACAGGTTAGCAATATACAGCATTTTCTCTTTTTGGTCACCATGGAAAGCAGAAACAAACTGAGAGCTTGAGAACATATTGTTTCCAACAGAAATGGATGAATTAAAAATAGTCTGTGCTCATCTTATCAAAAAATTCATTATTTTTAATAACATGTTGAAAATACCACAACTAGGTTGATTTAACTGTCACATTTAAAATGTACATGATAAAGCAGGATACTCTAACAAAGGTGGCACTTCCAGTTGCAGAAAGGCAGATTTAAACTTAGATACTTAAGTCTTGTGAAATGTTACAAAATTATTTTATCTATCATTTATTCTGTTACAGTAGTTATTTTTCTAAATATGCTATATATATATTTTTAAAATTTTATTTATTATTTGACAGAGAGAGATACAGTGAGCGAGAGAGGGAAACACAAGCAGGGGGAGTGGGAGAGGAAGAAGCAGGCTTCCCACCGAGCAGAGAGCCCGACGTGGGGCTTGATCCCAGGACCCTGGGATCATGACCTGAGCTGAAGGCAGATGCTTAACAAGTGAGCCACCCAGGTGCCCCATCTAAATATGCTATTTTAAAAAATGGGACATACAGTTTAAGCTGTACAAGTCACTTATGGGAAAAACAAGATGGAATACCAGAATACTGGCTTGCTATGGTAAATCTAAGATATACAGTTGTTACTTGCGTAAAAGGGGTATATACTAAATATACCCACTGTCATGTAAAGAACTTACACATCTTAAGGCTATCTGTTGGATTACAGGTATTTTGGGATAAATCATGGTCCTCTAAAAGTTTTCTCCCCCTCCTTATTGCCCTCACCAGCTCTCTAGCCATATTTTGCTCTTTAAAAAATGACAGCAATGACGTCATCCTTCCCATCAGAGAGAAAACCTCAGTTCTCTTTGTGACCTAAAGTGGTTGAATTGCTACTACACAGAATTATGTAGTAGCAATTCAACCACTTTAGGTCACATGAATTGCCTGGCCTAATAAAGATTATAACCACATTAAGCCAATAATCTAAACCTAGATTTTAATTGGTCAATGTGTAGTAAAATTTAAAATTCCCTTGTTTCATAAACACGACCTCTGCCTTGAAATTTCCTGTTTCACAAAAATCTTCATAGTGATTAAAAATATACATTCTTAGCAAGAATCCAAATCCAAATAATCTGCAAGAGTCAACAGAGGATTGCCTACTGGTTCACAAGTATATACACCAACAGGAAAAGAATGTCTGTTAGAATTATACCTATTTATGCTTCAAATTCCCTTGAAGTATTTCAATTCTGTCTCTTGCCGCCAAGTAAATGCATGACTTTAAATGCATGCAGCAGGTAGATATATCATACTGTTGAATGTGTTAAACTACCAAAGGGTATATAATATTAAAAAATGAGTAGACCACTATATTTCATTTGCAACAATGTTTGAACTATGCAACAAACTCCCATCTTTTTTCTCCCGTTTTTAGCCAAAGAAGTAATTTCCAAACTCCACAAAAACACCTCAAAGAAATGCTGAAAATTCACCATCAACCTTTCCTATATTTCAGTTTTAACAATCATTTATCCGTAATTTAACATCCAGGAAGAATAACATTAACAGGCATATGAGAAAACAAAACACTACAATGATTTTTAATTCTCATTAAAACTTTGCCTTATGACAAAACCAACCACATCCATCTTCCCTATCTTTTATGCATTGTTCTTTTTTCATTCTTAGTCACCATATTAACAAAGTAGAAATAAATTTTTTTAAATCCCACTGACACAGATGCTTCTTGTCAAGAGAATAGGAACATATTCTTCACTTATCAAAATAATTAAACACTGTATGAAATAAATTCTGAATCACTGTAACTGAATGAAGTATATTTGCATATTTTTTGAGTTGTAAAAGTAATTTATCACCAGGGTATTACTTTATTTTGGATTTCTTAAAGTGGTAAGTTTTACTGCTACACTGGTAGTAGAAAGACTAAATCTTCCATGGCATAATCAAGATTCCTTAAAAGGTAACATAGAGTAGTAGTTAAAAAGCACTGACTTGCTGGGTTCAAACCCTGGTTTTGCTACTGACCAGCTAAGTAACTGTAGCTGAATCGGTCTTTATTCCATGCTTCAGCTTTCTCATCTGTAAAACTGTAATAGTATTTCTAAGGAATATTTTGAAAATGACATATAGTGATACTTATGTAAGTACTACCTATTACTGATCTGATCATTCTTATTTTGCATGCATATACAGCTAAATTAATGAGTATAAAAGGATACTATGACTCAATTTGATGGAAACCATTTTTAAAAATAAACTTCAAAAAATTTTAGGATCATTTTAGATTCACAGAAAAATTGCAAAGACAGTACAGAGAGTTCCCATATACCACCCCCCAACAATTTTCCTTATAAACATCTCATGATGTAAGCAACTTTTAATGATAGCCCAATAGTGGAAGGACATCTACTCTCAGTAGTTAAACTACCCATATAGTTAATTTGTAATTTCAATAACCTACCTACCAGAACCAAACTTTAAAACTTATAAGTACTGCATTATAATGAGTAAGTGCTAAACTTAATGTTTTGGTAATAGCGCTGCAAGCACTATACTAATATAAGATATTTTATAGTCTCATTAAAAAGGAATAATAAAATGGAAAAGTTATTTTAATGTGTATAATTACTTCTACATATATAGTGAAGTTGCAAATTAAAACATGTAAAGAAGAAAATAAAGCTGGGATATTTAAATTGATATTACTTCATAATTTTAAGATTGAATAAATTTTCTTAATATCATAAAGTAATTAAAGCTATGGAAGGGCAATATGGATGAATAAATTTTGAAGTGAGGATTTTTAATTAAAGCATTTTCTTACTATTAGAGAATCATATTTATAATAACCAATATAATGCAAGGAAAATTTTTCTAGGTTATTGAAGAAATAGAGGTAAAGAGGTACATCTGTAGTAATGTTCAAAGAGGTTACACATCTGAAGCACACAGCATTAAATGTAGGCATTCACTGTCCACTTTAGTAGGCACTAGTCATATGTGGAGATTTATATTTAAATTAATTAAAATTAAATAAAATTAAAAGTTAACTTCTTCAGTTATACTGTTTTTCAGTAACTCAGTACCAACATGTGGTTAGTGGTTACTGTACTGGAAAGTGCATATATAGAACATTTCCGCCACTTCAGAAAGTTCTGTTGAACAGTACTGCTTGTTCTATACAAGAACAAACTGTAGGACTAATCACACCCCAGTCCTAACCAATAGCTTATCCTAACCAACTGTCTTATCCAAACAAATTCTTTTTCTTAAACTTGCAAAAATGAGGCAAAAAAGGTAAAAGGTGGCTTGTATCTCCTTTTCTGAATGTTTAAGAGAAACAGGAAGAGGTTCTGGCCAATTCTCACAGATGAATGGCCACCAAGAAATGGAAAAATTGCTGAGGTCCTCAAAGCCATTGCTGTACTCACGTGGCAGGGTAGCAGTGGGCCCAGTGGCCAGGAGGACTCCTCTTCAGGGGTACATTTCCTCACTAGGGGAGGGGTCCCCATGTGGGGCCTTCGCATTGGTGGGACCTTCCCCATTATGGGGCTGGGGTTTCTGCCAGTGAAAAATGGGAAATTTCATTGTTAGCCAACTTTGAATCTTTCCCTTTTTGAGATATTAAAAACACTGCTTACTGGATTATTTAGTTAATTCAAAACAGGGTTATATGAGATAAACTCAGAACTGATTAACCATGATGAGTGTCTGATTCTACCTGCCCCTCAATCTCCCAGGAAACATGACCTGCAGCATGATTAGAACTATCAGAATCTTACTTAGATCTAGTCACATACTGAGAAGATCAGATTGAACCAGGTAATGGTTTTCCCAATCAAGGTTAAAAAACTGTCTTTTAGTTATCAGTAATGGACAGTGGTGAAAAGAGCAAATATAATCAGATGTAACATAAACCTTACAAAGTTCTACAGCTCCTCATTTTCACCTTATCCAAATTTTTAAAATTAGAGTTGAAAACAGGAAGCAAATGTTTGAGTTCCATCCACTTACTTCTCCTGACCATTCTGTGATTTGGTATTATTTAATGGTGATAAATAGTCAATGGTGATTAATAGTCTTTGAAATGGTCAAAAGAAACAGAGATCTGTTGAGGTTTTTTGTTTGTTTTTTTCCCAAATTTTAAGAAATCCATGTAAGCAGTTTGTGGATATCTAAAAATGTGGCTAACAATAAAAATCCCCCATGAACCCTTTCATTCACAAATGTTTTCTACTTGTTCAAGATGAGCACTTTCATTATTTTAGTGACAAGATACACAATTTTTTTTTTCAAGATACACAATTTTAACAGAATATTTTTGCTGACCGTTTAAACTCTTTTTGCCAGTGTACTGTACAATGGTATACCTTTGGGCAGGAGGGTAATGGGCCCAATTCAATAAAACACTATGGATTCTCCTGATGGGTAACATCACACTTCTAGAAAAGCACTGAGGGCGTCTGGGTGGCTCAGTCGTTAAGCCTCTGCCTTCAGCTCTGGTCATGATCCCAGGGTTGTGGGATTGAGCCCCGCATTGGGTTCCCTGTTCAGTGGGAAGCCTGCTTCATCCTCTCCCACTTCTCTTGCTTGTGTTCCCTCTCTTGCTGTGTTTCTCTCTCTCTCTATCAAATAAATAAAATCTCTAAATAAATAAATTAATAGGCACTGAAAAGACTGAAAAATGCAAGTTTGTGGTGAACTCTGGAGAAGATGTAGGAAGAAGTAAACCCAAGGGGTTGTGCACTGAAAGACACTATTATTCCCACCAGATACCAGAGATTCTGGTTCTGCTGGACTTACTTTTCCTAATCTTTCAAGTTGCAGCTTTTGCTTCTAAACCCTTATAATTACCTGTGCTCCCAGACAATAATTTAGAGGTCAGGTTATTACAAATTGCACTTCTCTGTCCATACTACACTGAGGATGGGGGATGGAGAAAGGAAGCAGCAGTAGGAAAAGATACTTTGTACAAAATTAGATGTTACATCTGAATATAAGTTGTAAACCCTGAAATTCAAAACAGAAATGCATTTCAGACAGTTAGAAGATACCCAGAATCCAAATATTTAATGTCACCTGTAGTATGAATATTTTCCACAAGGAAACTACTATCATTTATTAGTTTTCTATCAGAATCTGTATGAAAGGCCATGCATAAAAAATATTAATTTAATAAACTGTTACTAATTGCATTCAGAATCTTAATTACAGTGGGTAAATTAGATTTAACTGCTGTGGACAAAGTAAGTTTGTAAAAATTAAAATTTTGATACAATCTGTACAAAAATCAGTTTAAGATTATATGGTCAAACAGAAACACTGCCAAAGATCTACATATGAAGATCTACATTAAAAATCAAAGATAGGCATGCCTTTCAGGAGCTGACCAAAGTTTCTAGGAGGGGGACTGCAATGCTTCATGACTAGAGATTCATTCTGAAAAGATTATGAGGTCACTGACCTGGATAGTCTCAATCAAATTAAATTAGACTAGATTTCCTGTCTATCCAGAAACACCCTCATATTCACAGATAAAAATTTCTTTACAATGGCTTATCCATCAGAAAAAAAACTGCCTTAAAGAAAATGACTTTTAAAAATAGCAGCTTAAGGGCGCCTAGGTGGCTCAGTGGGTTAAAGCCTCTGCCTTTGGCTCAGGTCATGATCCGAGGGTCCTGGGATCGAGCCCCGCATAGGGCTCTCTGCTCAGCGAGGAGCCTGCTTCTCCCCCTCTCTCCCTGCCTGCCTCTCTGCCTACTCGTGATCTCTGTCTGTCAAATATATAAATAAAATCTTTAAAAAAATAGCTTATTCTTTTGAATATTAATTTAATATTCACTTTGCTATATAATCAAAGTTTTTTGTAACCTATCGAGTCATAAGATTCAAGAACAGAACAGCAATGTCTGAAACCACATATAATGCTCTGTTCCAAATTCTAAAATAAAATTTTAAAAGATACTACCACGTATGAATCTGTCATACATGGTGGTCGTATCCCCCATCCCAAAGGCAGCTGGTGGAGAGAGGCTCTCCTCACCACACCTCATATTCAGTGCAAGGCTGTTTTGGCTGTTGTGGAATGCCTCTTTCTAATTCACACAAAATGCCGTATATGTTAAGGGAGGCCCTAAAGACAACTATATAATACCCGATTTCATTCACTGTAAAATGATGATGCTCTATTATATTATGGACCATTAAGGAAAAAATTGCCAAATTAAACTATAAGTGATTTCTTAAATACAAAAATTATTTTATACTTATTGAATGGGCTCTCATGATAAGTACAATGGTGATATATGATTGTATCACTAGAGCACATATAAAAAGACTGTGAGCAAAAAAAAATTACTACTAAAGCCTCTTCACATTCAGATTTCAAGTATTCAGCATCACTTTTCAGCTCAGAGATGACTTTTTTCTCCACAAAACACAGTCCTGTGTGTCATCAAGAGCACTGCTGATGCAGTGTATCTTGAAATGTTGTTCCACTTCTGCCTCTGAATTTTCTTCCAAGCTGCTGACTCTCTTTGCAAGCTTTTTTGTGCACAGGCAATAACAAGTAACTCACAACAGCTAGCTGGCCAAAAGAAATACACAAGAAATGTTAAAATATGGGTGGGGTGGGGAGGGGGTTTTCTAGAATTGCTGAGCTAGAGTAAAGTGCTCCTAAAAAGTCATGATAAATGCTTCTCTTTCATCTTCTGTCATCCATCCAACAACTCACTCCTTAAATAGTAATTAATCTCCTAATACATGAGGCAGGTACTAAGCTAATGATAGAGCAGTATACAAAGCAGGTAATGATACTACCCTTAAGGAATAGGATAACATTCATTTAAAAACAGAAAATTTGGGGCGCCTGGGTGGCTCAGTGGGTTGGGCCGCTGCCTTCGGCTCAGGTCATGATCTCGGGAGTCCTAGGATCGAGTCCCGCATCGGGCTCTCTGCTCAGCAGGGAGCCTGCTTCTCCTGTCTCTCTGCCTGCCTCTCTGCCTGCTTGTGATCTCTCTCTGTCAAATAAATAAATAAAATCTAAAAAAAAAAACAGAAAATTTATATAAAACTATAATTATTGTAATATTACATAGAAGAGGCACTTAGTGCAAAAATAAGGTATGACTAACTTGACCTTGTCTAGAAGGTCGATAATACCTAGGCAAAGAAAGGAGGGAAAATTGGTCAGGCAGAGAAAAGAGACAAGTTTAAGGCAGGAGAGAGCAGGAATTTTTTTACATGGATAATTGTACTCGAGAAAGGCAAACTCCAGACTATTTGAGGACTATCCTATCAGAGTTCCAAACTATACCAATATTGGGGAATCTGAAATGCTACTATGTTCCTCTGATTAGAATGGTTAGAACAGAGCTGAGTAAACCCTTGAAACTTTCTCCCACCACTCTATCTGCAGTCTACACAGTAAATCAAAAGCAATACAAGGTATTCCAAGGAAGAACTGGAGATTAGCACCACTAACAAAGACATAAAGATGGAGGAATGGTGGTCCTTAATCATACCCCCTCTCTATATTTAAAATGACCCTGCAGAAAAAAACAGATGATGGATCAGGGTAAGCTTAAACTGGTGGAAGTCCCAGTAACAGCTGTCATGATAAATATGACATTATATAGCTTCTGGCATTTGGTACTCAGCTATTTATGTGGTGAATGCTTCTCAGAACCCATTAGTAGGGAGGATCAAAAGCAGATTCCTGGTAGAGACAGACAGGATACTACCCTGCCCCAGGGCACTGGTAACTCTCTAGATTTCTCTCAAAATTTAGTTTGCATGGACCTGGATCACCTTCACATTCTACAGAACATGATTCTAATCCAATATACTGATGACAACATACTAAATGGATCTGGTGAGCAAGAAATGTAAAGAATCCTGGTTGACCTAATAAACACACACACCAGACACCTCACCAAAATTAAGAGAGACCGCACACTGCTTACATTTTTAAGAAGTCTAGGGCTCTGGGGCATGCTGAGAACATCCTCTCTAAGGTAAAGAACATATTGCTTTTCTCAACACATGCTGTTAAGAAAAAGGCAGACCTCTTCAGATTCTGGAGAGAGCATATTCCATACTTAATACTGTTTGACTTATTTATCAGAGACTTGGTGGATGCCAGTTTCAAGAGTGACCAAGAGCTATAGGAAAGACTTGTAGCAGGTCCAGGCTACAATGCATCTGTGCCAGTGGATCTGAGGGTACAAGATCTATCCTTGATAAATAAGGAGGCTGTGGAGTCTCTGGCAAGTGCCACAAGAGAAGTCACAATGCAGATCCCTGAGTGTTCTGTGGCAGAAAACAATGTTCTGTTTAAAAAACAGCTCATAGTATGTTATAGGGCCCCAAAAGAATTTTCATGCCTGATCATGGGTCAACAAATGACCCTGTGACTGGAAGTACTCACTGAGACATAAAGTTTTAGATGGGCACAGAAACAATTTGCCATAGGATGGAAATGACTTAATTGGGATTAGGCCCAAGTAAACTCAGAAAGCATGAGTAAATTATATTCACAGGTAATCTAGACTCCTATATGATGAATGTCTCTTTTTCATGACCAACTGATGGAAAAAAAAAAAGGAATTCAGAAGTAGGCAAAAGTGGACTACTGCCTCACTGCAGTTTTATTCAGGAATAAACATAAAGGACTGTGATAAAGGAAGTCTGGCCAGTTAGAATAGCCAGAGCAGTACATTTGGGCATCCCTTTCAAATGGAGGGAGAAATGGCCTGAACTAGATACATCTGGACTTGTGGGTAGTAGCTAATGGCTTAACTGTTGATCAGGGGCCTAGAAAACAATGGTGGAAGATGATATGATAAGGAAATCTAGTAAAGATGGACTGGGCACAAATCAGGTGCATTTTTTTTTTAAGATTTTATTTATTTATTTGACAGAGAGAAATCACAAGTAAGCAGAGAGGCAGGCAGAGAGAGAGGAGGAAGCAGGCTCCCTGCTGAGCAGAAAGCCCGATGTGGGGCTCGAACCCAGGACCTGGGATCATGACCTGAGCCGAAGGCAGCGGCTCAACCCACTGAGCCACCCAGGCACCCCCAGGTGCATTTTTATATCTCACATTAATGCCTATCAAGAAGCATCCACCAAAATGTCCATATGTATGTTGTCAAATGTCAACAAAAGTGGACAGGATGAGTCATTCTATGGCTGTCAGGTAGCCTCCCACTTAGGCCACCAAAGAGTGGAAACAATGGGCCCATGGATAGAGTAGCTAAGGTGCTTCTGTTCACCAGTGTGAAAAAAAAAATGCTATTTTTAGCACAATTTTTAGCACTATTTTTTAATGCTATTGCTAAATGCTTTAACCTGCCTGCAAAAGATACTGATGCCAAGCTCTCATTATGACATAATTACTCAAGACCAGTCAATCACTTGGTATAAGATTGAGTTCATGGTAGGGGGCAGTAATTTGTTTTTATCAAAATTAGTATCTACTGTGGGTATGAGTTTTGTTTCTAGCTCCCAATACTTTTGCTACCACCACTATCCCAAGGCCTATAAAATAACTTATCAATACGATATCCCACAAAACACTACTTTAGGCCAAGGACCCATTTTATAAAAAAGAAATGTGACAGTGGGTATATAACCTTAGAATCCATTGGTCCAACCATGACTCCATCCACAAAGAAACAGAAGGCCCCAGAGGCAGGTAGAGTAGCCTACTAAAAAGTCAGCTAAAAAGATATCTTAAAGATAACTTCCAACTCCAGAATGTGGTATATGCATTGAAGCAATGCTTTCAATGTATGGTCTGTTACCAAGAGCTAGAATACTTAGATCTGGGAACCAAAGGATGAAAGTAGGATTAGCCTCTGTCATCGTCATTCCCAGTGATCCACTTGCAGAATCTGTGTTTCCCATCCATGCGATTTCAGTATTTGCTAAGTTAGAAGTCCTGATTGCCAGGCAGGTTTGGGGAAGTGATTGTTTCATTCAAGGGACACATGAGAGTTATATTAAATATAAAGCTCTCACTACCTCCTGGTCACTGTGGGTTTCTCCTATCTGTATACCAGTAGAAAAAAGGGAGTCAGGTTACTGTTGGGAATATTCAATACTGATTATCACGACAAGCAAAGACTATGACTATAAGGTGAGAGAGGGGAAAAATATGCCCACAACTTGGGGGACTTCATCAAAGTATCTCTTGGTGCTTCCATGGCTAGTCATAATAGTAAAAGGGAAATTCCAGCATGACTCAACAAGAATAAGGCAACCAAGGACTCAGAGACTTGAGGGAAGAAGGTCTGGGTCACCTCAGCAGGCAAACAACTCAAATAAGGCAAAACAATCTGCCACTGAAGAAGAAAATATAGACTTAGGTAATAAAAGGAGACGATGAGTATCACAGTTCAGGGTCAGCTACAGCAGTAGGAACTGCAGCTAGTTTCTCTAATTCTCTTGCCTTAAGTTTGTGGGGGTTTTTTGTTTGTTTGTTTTGCCACATAATTAAAGTAAGGCTTCAACTTAGAATGGACTCAGTTAGTGATTGCACTTTATCTCCAATCTCAGGGAAGAAGCAAGGCCCTATGTTGTATTTTGGAAGCTAGGTATAATGTAGGGCATGAGTGAGCTGAGTGGTAAAAGGGTATATATATATATATACCACTTTAGATTCCCTAAATCTCACCTGTGTCTTATTTTAGCTGTTTCCGTCAGTACTAACTTTACAAAGGTATAATCTAACAGTGACTTTTCTTATGCCTGTGGGCACTCCTTGCCTCTTACTCCAAGGCATCTTGGTTGACATCCCTACCTGCATACTACTGGGGGATGTGGGTAAGTAAATACTGTAAGGGAAATCTTGACTAACAAGAACTAGTGGAAAAATTCTTCCTCCTTTCTCCTTTTACAATGCACAGTGTTAAGACACAGTTTATAAAATTTCACAGGGTATGATCCTACAGGATTGGGCAGTAGAAGGCAACTCAACAGCTCATCCATGTATTGACTCTCCCTCCTACCAAACTACATTCTTCTCATCTCTCTACTTTTTGGGATTATAGCCCCTAACAAAATTAACAGCACATAGCCCTCTGCTTCAGACTCTTATTTCTGGGGAAGCTAAGCTAAGACAAACCTCAAAGTATGTGGTGTCTTTATGACGTTCAGGAGGTCATTCCTCTAGTGCTCAGATGTGGTAAGTGGTAACCACAGGCAGAGAAGAGATCACTCAGAGAGGGAGATAGAGTGAGAGAAGAGGATCTATGAAATGACCCATGAGTGACCACTAGGAAGATAATGGCTAGAAAAGAAGACTGAAGATTGGTGGGAAAGGTGGTAGAAAACTAGAAAGTACTATTTTTATGAGGCACACAGATAATACACATCTAAGGAGCTGTTGCTGTTTTATTACTAAATTGGGTTAGATCCTGACTGCTGTGGATAGTTGATATGATGCATTATCAAAGAAAATTAAATAATATGCAAACAGAAGTGTGGTGGAGGAAGTTTTTTCAAACCACATTCCTATGAGGGGAAATCCCGGGCAAACTGAGCGAGAGAGGAGTAATCTGTAACCAGTAGTAACTAGTAACCAGACCTCCTACTCTGTGCCTCCCTGGGGGCAAACTGATGGTAGCTACAGACTGAAGAGAGGATTATCTGGTGGCTAAGCTATTAATTTAAAAATTTTTTTTACCTTTTAAAGATTTCTTTGAACAACGAAAAAAACTCAGATATAAAAGATAAAAGAAAAATGGTTCATAAGACATTTTTTGTAAAAAGATATTATAGAAAAACACTGAAAGCTCAGTACCCTGAGTAAGGCACTCCAGTTTAGTATACTTAAAATTGTATTTCACAGCAAGTTTTTCTTCCTTACAGTCAGGAGCCTATAAAAGTTCATAGAAATGCTTTATATATCTTTATGAACACTTAGGATCAGAAAACACTTCTCCCTTGATAATTAGAATTCATCACAAGGCTAAAAGGTATAGAATAATGTCATCCTCTGTTATAAGAAGCTACACAGTCCTTACATTTAAAAAAAAATTAATTGTATATATCAGTTACAGAACTGAATTTTTTAAAATTTAGAAATGTTTGGCATTCTTCTTTAGTTCATTTGAACTTCTCTTAGTTTATTAATTTCAGTATAAAAAAAGAATCATTCTGTCTGATTTTACTCTGATTTCTTGTATGTTTCATTCAGTATTCCTAGACTTATTGAAATTAAGGTCTAATGAATGTAAAGATACTCCAGGTTTTATTTATTTATTTGTTTTTAAAGATTTTATTTATTTGACACAGAGAGAGATCACAAGTAGGCAGAGAGGCAGACAGAGAGAGAGGGGAAAGTAGGCTCCTCGCTGTGAAGAGAGCCCAATGCGGGGCCCAATCCCAGGACCCCGAGATCATGACCTGAGCCAAAGGCAGAGGCTTAACCCACTGAGCCACCCAGGTGCCCCCTCCAGGTTTTATTAAAATACACCCATCATGTTCTTTCAAATTCCAGACAGGTTTTATTCTCACAACATGCACTACATAGATCATGTATAAATCTAAAGTTATAATTAACAATATAAAGGTCAGGGAACTAAAATCTAAGTTTACAATAATATGAACACTGAGGAGCTTCAATTTAAATAAAAAAGCATCGCTTTTTATTAAAATAACATTCTTTTTTTTTTTTTTAAAGATTTTATTTATTTATTTGACAGACAGAGTTCACAAATAGGCAGAGAGGCAGGCAGAGAGAGAGGAGGAAGCAGGCTCCCTGCTGAGCAGAGAGCCTGATGCGGGGCTCGATCCCAGGACCCTGGGATCATGACCTGAGCCGAAGGCAGAGGCTTTAACCCACTGAGCCACCCAGGTGCCCCAAAATAACATTCTTTAAGTTCTTAAATAAATATGAAATGTCCTTGAACATAAGTGTCACAGCAATTGTAAATATAAGTGTTTCAAAGGACCCAAGTGGAGAGTTTTATTTTCTGTCATTGCTTTTGGTAATTAAAAAACATGACATATTTAAAATCTTAAGCTCATAATAATGCTTCAAGCATTGTAAAGTTAACAACTGCCTTTCAAAAACAATTATCATAAGGCTACACTGAATACATTGTAACTTCAAAAATAAGACAGAATCAATGCTACTGCAATGTTGGGGGACCTTCTATAGCCACACAAGCATTATAATCAAGCCAGTGGGCTCTTATCATGAGATCTGCTTCTTGGCAGTAACACAATCATTTGTCTTCCTACTCAGAAACAGGGGCATCAAACTTTCCTTCTCCAATTTTCTGATTCGTGCTTAAGCACATGGAGGGTATTCCAACAATTCTAATACACTGGCAGGCACAACAACTGCCCGCCAACACCAGAGTGGATTTAGTTTTCATTTGATGCTTCAGAATACCCAAGTGATACAATACCAGGTCAAATAACTTCAGAGATTTTAAAGTCGGCCTAAAAACCCCAGCATCTGTACAGTAGAGCTCAGTATCCAAATAGTCCATTCTCTCTTTAGAATTCAAACTAAAATGTCAGCAGCAAAGAGTTTTTAAAATAGCCTCCAGGTGTTTGAAATTTCCTGTGCTTGCTTTAGCAGACTACTGAACTACCTAACAATAAGTAAGTCATTGAGGATCTAAATATCCAGCTATACTGCTGGGAGTCAACAAGAGCCAGTTCTAGGAAGAGCAGGAAAGGAACCTGGGGGGACAAAGTGGCAGGAAATGTTTTCAGAACTCTCCCTTCCCCTTTTAAAACATCTAAGTCAACCAATAACTCAACTCTTCATGGTTACTTAAAATCTGGAAACTACTCTACTAAGAGTAAAATTTATTAGTATACAAATTTAACTAGCCTGAAACAGTTACATTGATCTTTACTTTATCCTTTATCTCAGTATCTAGCCTTATAGCGCTATATTTCAAAGCTCTGACACAATTGTTTGGTTGGTATGATCTCTGACCACTTCCTTTTTTTTTTTTAATTTTTTTAAAGACTTTATTTATTTATTTGACAGAGATCACAGTAGGCAGAGAGGTAGGCAGAGAGAGAGAGAGGAGGAAGCAGGCTCCCTGCCGAGCAGAGAGCCCGATGCGGGGCTCCATCCCAGAACCCTGAGATCATGACCTAGAGCGAAGGCAGAGGCTTAACCCACTGAGCCACCCAGGTGCCCCTGACCACTTCCTTTCTAACAAAAAAGTTTTCTCCATTTAAAAAAGTGTTATTATTATTACTATTATTATTATTATTTTAAAGTAAGTTCTACCCCCAACATGGGGCTTGAACTCACAACCCAAGATCAAGAGCTGCATGCTCTACTAAGTGAGCCACCAAATGCCCCCAGTTTTCTCTTTCCATGCTAAAATATTTCTGTTCACAAGGCATGATCCTTGGTTTGTTCACACTCTGAACATAAACATATCATAAAGATAACGCAGGTCATTATTTTACATATATTTATTTAAAAATTTTAAGAATTTCTAGTATTAATAAATATAGCTTTTCTGGTTTCACTGGAGGCTCATTCAGATACAATGTTGAGATCAGGTAGGTTTCAAGGCCATGGAAGCTTAGATTGTGCAGGTTAAACACAAACTGGACTAATTATTGAGAGAGGGATGATACTTGAGTTATATATCTGGACTGCGGAATGAGGTGGGCAATGCAATGCATTGTGGCTGAAAGTGTTATTCTACTAAAACATATTCCTTCCCATTTTTTAAAAGGTGGTATTGGGGTACCCAGGTGGCTTAGTCAGTTGAGTGTCCGACTCTTGATTTCGACTCAGATCATGATCTCAGGGTTGTGAGATTGAGCTCTACACTCAAAGGACTCTGATAAAGATTCTCTCCCTCTCCCTCTGGCCCTCCTTACTGCATGCTCGCTCTCTCTCTAAATAAATAAAACTTAAAAAAAAAAAAAAGAGTGGTATCGTGATAGAGGTTCCACACTGCTTGAAGAGAGAGGTAGAGACAGCTGCTAAGAGGCCAGGATGGAGAATATTCATTTTAAGAGTTGAGTATAATTCATTCCAGATCTCCCAGATCTATCTTTATCCAAACATTTATCCATGAATCCCTAGCATAATTCCAGACTTGGAAGGGAGGAGTGTCTCTGAGTTTGGCAGTATCTCCTGGCATGGAACCTCCTGGCTATGACATACACTCTGTAGCCCTTTAGTTCTTGGATTCCCAGCATCTGCCAAGTAACAATATACAATGATGACCAGCCATTAAGGAATTCAGTTGCATGGCTTCCTTCTGCAGTGTACACGAGGAGACAGAGTCTCTTGTTTTCCACAGAAGTATCCTATAAAAATAATAAGTTGGTTTTTTCTTTTTTTAAAATCACACATAAAACCTAAAACATCAAAATTCAATGTCGAGAATTACAAAATATTTCTTTTGATCAACATTTTATAAGTGTTACTGAGTTCCTATGCCAAATCTCGTACTCTACTTAGATTTCCTTGCTGATAAAAATAATCTATCAATCATTTGGGGACAAATCTAATAATATTCATGCTTTCCTTAAAATGAAGACAGGAGTGACTAGGTGGCTCAGTCAGTTAAGCCTCTGCCTTCAGCTCAGGTCATGATCTCAGGGTCCTGGGACTGAGCCCCACATTGGCCTCTCCGCCCAGTGGTGAGTCTCCTTCTCCTCTGCCTCTGTGATCACTTTTGCTCTCTCTAAAATAAATAAAATCTTAAAAAAAAAAATGAAGACAAAAACAGTTAACTGTTATGTGGTATGGTAAGTATTTAAACATCTCTGCAAGAAGATACAAAACTTTTTTTTTTTTAACGTTTTTATTTATTTGTCAGAGAGAGAGAGACAAGCAGGGGGAGCAGCAGGAAGAGAGAGAAGGAGGCTCCCTGCTGAGCAAGGAGCCTGAGTGGGACTCGAACCCACAACCCTGGGATCATGACTTGAGCTGAAGGCAGATGCTTAACCAACTGAGCCACCCAGGCATACCAAGAAGCTACAAACCTTATAAAAATACTGAAGATGTGGTTGTTAGAAAATTTGTAACTATGGTGGTAAATCTGATAATATAAACCTACAGTCATTCTGATTCTTTTATGGTTTTAATCTGAGCATAGGTGAAACCAAATATTTCAATTTATGAACTATGTTAAATTTCTTCTTTCCATTTACATGGGGGATGGGCCACATACACAATGATCTAACTTCATAAATATTTCAAGAATATATCAGGTTCGTGATATATAAAATAAAATGAAAAGGAAAAATTTAATACTTTAAATATTACTCTAGTAAAGAGTACATGACTAAGAACTGAATGACTACCTGTCACCAACTGCCTATCACTCTGCTATAAAATTTACTTAGTACCAACTAATAAAAGATCACAATTGTACGACTACATAAAGTGTCTGACACAGAAGTTGAGAAGATTTGTCCCTTTTAATTCAAACCTTTTCATACTTAGATTCAAGGAATTTGTAATATCAGAGAAAAGACAGAAATGTGTTATCTAATTTTGAGTACTACTTCTGCCAATCTTTTGTTTAAACATTCCACGGGCTCCTAAATGCTGACAGAGTAAGGCCCATGTTCTAGCTGTGGTACCCTAAATCCTCCATAATTTGGGAACCCTCATTTCAATCTTATCTCCTCTTGCTTTGGAATGAGAGAACCTGTTCTCCCTTCAGTGTGAATTCTTGAACCTTCTTAACTCTGTACCTGTATCTGTTCTCTTTCTCTTTTTCTTTCTTTTTCTCTCTCCTTCCCCTCATCCTTCCTGTCCTCTCTCTTCTTCCCAATCCGGGGCTTAAACTAACAACTCCACGATCAAGAGTCACATGCTCTACCAACTATGTCACCAGGTACCCTTTTACCTCTGTTCTTTCAGAAACCCGCATGGAACACCTTTCTTGCTTCTTTCCACTCATTCAAGTCCCATCAAAATCAATTTTAGATGCCTTAAGGGAACCTATATTGGTTCATGTTTGTGCTCCAACATCCTAGCTCAGAGACTGACTGGCATGAAATGATGTTCTTTAAATTTCTTTTTAATTAAATGGACTATAACCAACTTAAGACCCCCATTAATAGTCTGCAAACTGGACCATTACTCCAACTGGACCATTTCAGTAACTGATCTTTGGAGTCACTGTGCTCATACTGCATCCACTGCCCATGCTGACAGCTAAACTTGTTGATTTCATGGCATTTCTCTTGAGTTTTTCTTATACTGATCAACTATAGCATTTATGGGTTATACTACTTCTTTTACCCTTAATAATAATGATGATGATTAGAAATGGACTGTGTTTACTGAGTGTTTACTACATGCCAGGACTCTTACAAGTATAATTAGCACTTTACATGTAGTATTGCACTTTGCTCTGAAGATAACCCAACCTGTCATAATATTCCCATTTTATAGATTACTGAGCTATGGCACAGAGAGATTAAATATCTTGGAAAAATCACACAGGTAGTAAGAGGATGACCTGGGAGTCACTCTGCATGAACAGTCATAAAGGTCAGTTTTAGGTAGCATGGTCAAAGAAGTCCTCGCTTTAGGAACACTTGGGAAGAGACCTGAAAGACAAAGAGCCAGACATGAAGGAAGAGTGTTTCAGGGCAAGTAAGAGCACAAAGAAAGGCCTCAGACATGAAGGAAGAGTGTTTCAGGGCAAGTAAGAGCACAAAGAAAGGCCTCAAGATGGAAAAATGTGGCATAGTGGATAAGTAGAAATAAGGCCAACGCTGGCTTGAGCCAAGTGAAGAGAAGAAAATCGCAGATGAGGCTGTAAGGTAGACAGAAGCCAGCTCATGGATAGCCTGTGGGAATGAACAAAAAGTTCCATGTGTACTGATTTACCTTTACACTTTACAGTCCTTATTTCTTACCCTCCATTCTAAGAGCCTCAATGGCAGAAAGCATCTCTTATTTTTTTCATATCTCTTGCAGCAGCCAGCCCAAAGTACTATGTGAAGTACCTTGGAAGAATCACCCAACTGAGATAAAGAATGCAGTGTGCGTCACCATGTACAGGAGTGGCTGAAAAGGTCTAATGTGGGAGAAGCACCTGGAGAAACAGGGCATTCCAGACTTGTAGTATACAGTTGCATGACTGTGGAGGGAAAGTCAAAAAGTTCTTATAATAACAATATGGAATATGAAGAAATGATTTTGTTTTGGGAAGCGGAGATAGAGTTCTTGAAAGAAAAAATTTTCTGTGTAAGAAGAAACGCTCTATATCAAGATACAATTAGGACTTACGCTCAAATTTCCTTTAAAAGGTTAACAAGTTCTTGGGGCACCTGAGTAGTTCAGTTGTTAAGCATCTGCCTTTGGCTCAGGTCATGATCCCACGGTCCTGGGATCGAGCCCCTCATTGGGCTCCCTGCTCAGCAGGAAGCCTGCTTCTACCTCTCCCACTCCCACTGCTTGTGTTCCCTTTCTCACTGTGTCTCTGTCAAATAAATAAAATCTTAAAAAAAAAGGGGGGGGACAAGTTCTCAAATTCTTTCCCAAATGAGAGTGTTCTAGCTTTTGTATGAGAATAAACAGATACTACAGCATATGAATGCTTAAGAAAACAAGGCTGAGAAAAGCCCAGAGAAAAGGAAAGTACTTAGTTTCTCATAAAATGTTGATATATGATCCTAGCAAGGGGAAGAAATACCACTGAACAGTGGAATGAATATGGTCACAGAAGTCAGAAGTCCACAATTAGAATCCTGGTTCAGTCACTATTGAGTAAGACCTAAAGTGAAGGTTCAAAATTATTTGATGCATTGATAACTGGTAAAAATCAGGAAGGCCTTGATTAGCCTAACCATAAGTTGCCCTCTCTACTCTGCTTTTGTAAGGCCCTGCCAGTAACACTCCTTATCAAAGGGTTCAGGTATAGTTCCTGCTTATCCCTGAGTAGCAGGTTTCAGTTCCCCTTCAGTTTGCAGAATTATTCAAAACAGCCAATCACATTGTTCTGTGGAAACCAGGGGAGACATCATTCTCTTAAAACTATAAAGCCTGCCTCCCACAGCGTCTGGCTGTTCACTCTACTCACAAGTGCAATTCTCATGTGACCTGCATGGAGCACGGGATCTTCCTCCCTGACACTGTGAGTATATGTGACTAATAAACAGTTGCCAATCTCACTTGACAAGTATTGAGTGTTGTGTGTTCCACCATCCCCACAACCCTGTGTCAGGAATCTTTTCTGCATTGAAGGTGTGAAGAGGTGATCAAAGCAGCCACTTACTGGATGTGTGACTGGGGCCTTAGGCCAAGCCATTTAACGTTCATCTCCGAGCTTTTTATTCTGTAAAACAGGATTAACAATATTTACCTTGAGCGCTGTGTCTACAGCTATTAACATGAACAGGGTCTAGCAGTGCACTGCTAGACCCATAGTTGTTTCTAATGCCATCCCCACCCCATCACCTCCTCTGTACCCCCATGACTCTTACTACAGATTTAAAACTTGGAAGTTAAAATTATTAACAATTGAGTTTAGAATTATTAGATGGGGATATAAATGACAGATTGGCCAGATTTGGTCTAAAAGCAATCTGGCTTACTTACTAGAAATAACATTTCAATTTCAGCTACCACAAAAAGAACTCAAAGAGAATTTTTCAAGTTTTTGGCAAATAATGAATGTAGACATGAAACCAAGACTGCTTTCAAGATACTGAATAGTAGGTTCAACTGTGCTTTGTGAATCTTGATACACAATGTAATAAAATTTATAGTGACAAAAGACCTTTTAATAAGCTAACATTCTGTGTGCAAATGCTTTATTTTTAAACACTTTTAAAAATTGGTTGCTTCAGATAAGAGGGGAAAAGTACAGCTAAGAAAGCTTTACCCTGGCAGAACTTCTTTTCTTCAGATTTTTCTTCTTTATCACATCTCAGGGTGTGTAAACACACACCCCAGTGTACACATGTTTCCTAAATTCAGTAGTACTTCCTTATGCCTTTTGATTTTTTAGTAATTACATAATTTATACAAGTCTGCATATTTATGCATTTGGAGAGGAGGAAAATTATAAAATATACATCATGTATATTCATACTAAAATAAAATTTTAGAATTGTAACAAAAGACTGGGGGATGAAACACAGCATACTGGGGACCCTTTGGAAACACATGGGGTGATCATTTTGGAGTATTTTTTTGTACTAAGAATTTTCTAACTTTATATTTTAGGTAGTTTAGTAAAGCTGATGCACAATTATCTTATTTGGGGGATGCAAACTTCATTCTCTTGAGAATTCTAATTTATATTGAAATACTACTTATTATTATAAAGTCTGAGATAAACCATAATTCAGGTTGTGTTGCTCTGTAAGCAGCTGAATGTCATATTGAGATATTTTTTAATGTACCTTTTAAACATAGCTCCTTGGCTACCACATTCAATAAATATTTAAGCATGAGCTTGAAGTGGATTACTGTTCGCATGTTGTAAGAAAATTGCACAGTGATAAAGCTTGTAATAAAAATAAGCAGGACACCCACTGCTCATACACTATAGTTAAGTGTATTAGCTGGTCTCCAAAGCATTAACTTTTACTCAAACAGCAGCAATATTCTGTCCAATCTATTAGCTTCAGACAGTGCATACTAGCTGCAGGCTACTGGAAATCTTTATGTTTGTATGCTGAAAGAAAATGGTTTTCACAATATTATAAATAGTTTAATATAACACTGAGGATTTATCTTAAGCACAAATGAGGGAAAAAAGAAAAAATTTCTGTTACAAACAAGGGAGCTTAAGAAATTTATCACTGTAGTCTACATGTATTCCCACAATTTAGATTTTGAAAAAAAAAGCCAGACATGACTTGCTATGATTAACTTTTCTTAAGGGATATAAACTTATACAAGGAGACCACCAATGGGCCAGATTTTTCATTTACTCTCATTTTGTCAAGTCTATTTCCCCCTGAAGCCAAATAGTTTGGGAATATTAACAAAATACATAACTTAGCTCAGTGTTTAATTTTTTTTAAAAGCCATAAAGACAAGCCAATTTCTTGATTCCTTAAAACTGTAAGGTATTTTCAGCATTCAGAGATCACATACTGTGGTTAATTACAGCCAATTAGCTGTCATCAGCCTATGCAATATATAGGTCTGATCAATTTGTTTCAAAAAATTTTTAAAACAACCAATTTATAGTGTCAAACAATGCTAAAAAATCATAAACATTTACTGTTGACATTAGTGCCAAACATTCATTTACATTAAAAAATTCTAAATCATATATCAAATAGGACCCCAGCTTTACATATAATATGGTTCAATCATCTGTCTTTCACCAGTTTTTCTTTTTTTAAGGTATAAACAAACTCACGATGTTTTTGTTTACTGTTGTAAAGCTAGACTAGTTCTTTATAGAAGAGTAAATCAATAATAAAGCATTTTAGTTGCAGGTATACTCATGAGAATGCAATTTTGTTTGCTACACTGCAGGATCTCAGGTGCCTGGAACAGTACCTGGCATATAGGAAATGCCATTCAATAATTATTTGTCCAATGAACAACATGTAAGTATAAGCCTTTTTAAAAATTTTTCTTTAAAAAGATTTTATTTATTTGAGAGAGAGAGTGAGAGCATGAGTAGGGAGGAGGGGCAAAGGGAGAAGCAAACTCCCCACTGAGTGGGAAGCTTGATGCAGGGCTCTATCCCAGGACCCCAGGATCATGACCTCAGCCGAAGGCAGACACTTAACTGATTGAGCTATCAAGTGCCCTAGGTACAAGTCTTCTACCAAAAAGTCATATTTATTTTTTTGCTTCATATATTCAACATTATCATGTAAATGTTGAATATATATGAGTATAGGAGTAGAGTACCTGTTAAAAGACATCAAAAACTGAAAATGTCATGTTTAATATTTGCAGTTGCAGCATATTTTAGGATCATCACAAATGTCTATTCTTATAGGCTCACACATTTATTAATTTCATTATGAACTTCAAGAAAAAAGAAGAAATCTATAAGTTACGACTATCTGGAAATGAATCCAGATGAATCCAAATGAATATACATAAACATATCTCTATAGGGTTGGGGTGGGAGGACTTTCTGAAGTATTTAAGTCAACCTTAATTGAATATGAAATATTCAAAATTGAGAAAACTACTACTACACTGGGACATAATAACAGGAACCATTACACTCAAGTATTAAACTTGTTGGAAAAAGAAAGAGAAAAAAGAGAGCATATTAGAGTTGTAGAGGTTTACAGTGGGAATTTGCCAACAAAACGGTATAAGTGGTACACTGCTACATGCAGTTACACAATAAAAGCCTTCTATATATTATAAATAATCTCTTCAGATGTAAAAAGAAATCTGCTCAAAGTCTAATGGAGTATTCATTTTTAGAGACTTGAGTTTAAGTGATAAAACTACTTGCTACAATTTTTGGCTTTTCCTTTTATTCCACTTTTTAACTATTAAACATTAAGAGTGTTCATTCAAATAAACAGTAATTTGCACTTTATGGCCCTTTTCAGCCCACAATCCTAAAGCATTAATTAATTAAGAAAAACAATTTCTCCTAAATTAGGCTAATCAGAATTGAGACAGGCAAAGACTGTAGATTTTTTTTCTCTGTACATACCATTTTGAATCTGTTTGTGATGTAATGACTATATTTGATAAAACAGGAAATACTGGGGCGCCTGGGTGGCTCAGTGGGTTAAGCCGCTGCCTTCGGCTCAGGTCATGATCTCAGAGTCCTGGGATCGAGCCCCGCATCGGGCTCTCTGCTCAGCAGGGAGCCTGCTTCCTCCTCTCTCTCTGCCTGCCTCTCTGCCTGCTTGTGATCTCTCTGTCAAATAAATAAATAAAAATCTTTAAAAACAGCAACAACAACAACAAAAAAACCAGGAAATACTTTATGGAAATTACTGAAAAGCTGATTTCTGGGTATTGCCGTGGAACACTTATCCAAATCTTCTAGACTGAAAGTTATATACTACCATATGAGCATGATTAGCAGGGGATACCTACATGATTTTCAGTTAACAGATTTAAAGATGGTTTTACACGAATTGTTTGTTAGAGCTTAATTAGTAATGTACATCATCTTCTTCTGATTACTATTTATCAGGCTGAACTGCAATATTTGGGCCAACGTGGCTACATTCTTTTTGAAAATGTTTTGAATTAATTTTAATCCCTAAACATTAAGGCTTTATTTTTGTTAAGTATCACACTAACTGCATTTTCACAATGTCATAGTTTATGATACAAAACAACCAAACTCAGGCCCTTAACCTTCAGCTTGCAGGGCGTAAGTAATTTAAGTGGATACTGCCTGAGAAAAGAAAGGTTTTTCAATATACAGTGGTTAATCCAAATAAAGTCTTTTCAAAGACTAAAAATCTGTTTATAGTCTTTTATCCTAATGGCAAAGTTCTGTTTTGTTTTTAAGAGGAGATCCAAAGTTACATTAGAAGTAATAATAAATCTGTAAATTCCATTATACAACTCTGTATACATTATACAACTCTCTATAAAACAACTTACTATATATAGCTCTATTAAAATGTTATCTAGAAAAAGGACAAGAAAATTAATAGCTGATATATACCACACCTCAAGAGAAACCAGGGAACTTGTAATGATTAGAATCTATCCATATATAACTATACTATACTGTACTCATGCCTCTTCCCAAGAGAAAAAAAAATTGGAGACTTACATCTCTTATTAAGAGGCAATTTTAGGGGCGCCTGGGTGGCTCAGTGGGTTAAGCCTCTGCCTTCAGCTCAGGTCATGATCTCAGGGTCCTAGGATCCAGCCCCGAGTCGGGCTCTCTGCTCAGCAGGGAGCCTGCTTCCCCGCCCTCTCTCTCCGCCTGCCTCTCTGCCTACTTGTGATCTCTGTCTGTCAAATGAATAAATAAAATCTTAAAAAAAAAAAGAGGCAATTTTAACAGGTAAATAGCATGAGAAAGTAAACTAATACTAGCCTAGACATCTAAATTTTTTCATCTAAGTTACACTAATATCTCGCACATTTTGAGCTCACAAAATTTGCTAACTTCCAAACAGTAAAAATCCATCTTCTTCTATAACTCAATATACTATAATAAAACATGACTCTTCAGGGCAGAGCAATGATCTTCAAGTGTTGCTCCTATAAGTTACTTAAAAGACTTCTGTGTCCCCTCCTTTACTGGGAGAAGTAGGGGATGTATTAGTGAGGTTCAGCTGTGTATTCCTACTCCAAACAGAAGAGTCCAGCTTTTACATATTTTATATTTCAGGATCAAATTTTGTTTAAACAAAGGGTCCACCACTTAAAAATCCCAAACCAAAAGACATCATAAACCAATTTACAAACCAATTACCTTCTCCTTTCTTCTGTTTTCCCCTGTCCCTTATATACACACATTCCTTACACTTCAGACATCTAACAGTACCACAAAATCAGTGAAAGAAAGATTGGAGCTAGGAGGTGAGGAAGGCTGAGGAAAGAAAAGGAAGAGAGAGCAACGCTTTGAAACTAATGTTAAATGTTATCATTCTACCCAAGCTGAATAGGCATGGACCCTTACATGTTTGAGAGGATTAAGAGGTAAGACTCTATATTAACAAAATCTGTTTTTAAGAGCCATATATAAATATCAGTATCACTTCAATACTTGAGGGGATCCAATAACACATGTACTCTATTTCTGCTTATTAGGAGAGTGGTAATGTTAACAGTGACAGTGAGGACACCAGAGTTTCTAGACAGCCAGGTGAGCACTGTCATTTTCTTTGCTCCAACCATTATTGCTGATGGGGGTAACAAAAACAAACAAACAAATCCTATCTTTATAGATTATTTTCTTTCAAAAAACCTTAAAGAAATCCCAATTCCACTAATGCAGTAAAAGAAAAGAATGGACAGGGCGGCTGGGTGGCTCAGTGGGTTAAGCCTCTGCCTTCGGCTCACGTCATGATCCCAGGGTCCTGGGATCGAGCCCCGCATCAGGCTCTCTGCTCAGCGGGGAGCCTGCTTCCCCCTCTCTCTTTGCCTGCCTCTCTTCCCACTTGTGATCTCTCTCTGTCAAATAAATAAATAAAATCTTAAAAAAAGAAAAGAAAAGAACAGACAATGTTCTTAAATTACTTCTTCAATGCTTCAAAAGTTCCTGGAAGTACATTAATATTCTACTAACACGTAAAACTCTCCAATTAATTCACAAGGCTTTATTAAACATCCTTCACACAGTGTTTAGACAATATGTTTAATTCTTATAATGATTCAAAAAAAATATTGGCTAATATATCAAAACATCTTCTGAATACCTTGAATTCAGCTAGAAATTTTCTAGATGTTTCATAAACTCTACATTCAGGGATTTTTCTTACAACTCCCCAGCCCCGCAAATGAGATTCTTTTTCAGACATGAAGACAACCATTTTTTTTAAAGTTTTAATACCAGATTTAGCTTTTCTATCCTTACACAAAGAAAAGGTTTATTCTTAAGATAATTTATTTGAGGGCAGAGCCAGAAGAAGGAGAAATAGCAATAATCTGGAGAAAAAGATGTATCATATACTAAGGTGGAATTGGTGATTTGATATCTTATGTGAGAATATAATATGTGGATATGAAAGTTAAAATTTTCAAATAATGGTAACTTTTTTGCATTAGAGATAAAATAGGCCCCTCAGGATCTATTTGTTCTCTACTACTGATCAATAACACTTACATGCTATGTGTAACATGAAAACAGAATGACAGCATCTTAACGAAAAGTTTCTTCATAGATTTTAAAGAAATGTTAAGCACAGTTAAGCAGTCTCTGTTAGTTAACGACTGGCTACGTTAATGGAAATCTAGTTAAGAGCAAGAACTTCTAGGGCAGACCTCAGTTTGAATCTAGCTTAGCTATGACTTTAGGTAAGTAACCTCTTTGAGCCTTATTTTTCTCACATATGTAAGGTGTGCTCTAGCCTGTAAGACTGCTGTGAGGATTATAAATAATGTGTATAAAATACCTAGAAGAGTGCAGGTAGTAGGTTCTTAGTAAAGGTAACAAAATTAAGTCTTCAGTTAACTAATTCTTCTATAAATAATAGGAAAAATAAGAGTACCACAAACTACGGAAAAGTTATCATAACTTCAAAAAACATTAGAAAAGATCATTAGACCATGACACAGATTTCCAAGCAATGCAATCCCAATGTTAGTTTTAGAGAAACTGTAAATGATGGATTCTTGACATGTGAGTTTAGCTGAGAAACTTGAAGGCTAGCTGGTGAAGACCATTCTCTTAGGTAACTCGCTGCTTCTCCAGCTCTCCCTTTGGAGAAATTTTAGGCCAGCATATTTTAACTGCCCACTTGGCATGGCCCCCAGCAGACCTCCATCATATTAAACAAAACAAAGGGGCGCCTGCATGGCTCAGTGGTTAAACATCTGCCTTCAGCACAGGTCATGGTCCCAGGGTCCTGGGATCAAGCCCCACACTGGGTTCCCAGCTTGGCGGGAAGCCTGCTCCCTCTCCCATTTCCCTTGCTTGTGTTCTGTCTCTGGCTGTCTCTCTCTGTCAAATAAATAAATAAAATCTTTAAAAAAAAAAAAAAACCCAAAGCAAATAGACCCACCTTTCTGACATTTTCTCATCTTTTCAGTGGTACCAACGTTCTTTGAGCCATATAGGCTTAAAATCTCAAAGTGTTTTATTGTATCAAAGCCTGTCAAGATTTCCTTTGTCATGTATCAAGCAACCACATCAAAACCTTTTCATTTCCATTCTCCAACCCCTAAGTCCCTGTAAAGATATCAAATGGATTAATTTTCCTTACAGACCATTGGTCCTATCTCACTCCACCGCTGTAAAGTCAATGGACTCTTGACTATCTTTTGCAGTTTCTTTGTGGGCTACCTGTAGCAGAGTCACCCGTATAGTTATTAAGATGCACTGGCCAAATCTACACCCACTCAAAAAAATGCTCTGGCAATAGGATGCAGCACTTCACAAACTTCCTATGAGGTTTTTGTGTACACAGAAGCTTGTGAACACTAACTATAAAATAAATATATATCCCCACCACTAAGAATAACAGCCAACATATTAAGTGCTTAATGTGGGTTGAGCAGTGTTCTAAGAGCTTTATAAGGATAAACTCACTTAATCTTCATGACAACGCTATGAGATAGGTATTATTACTATCAGCACTTGACACATGAAGAATGAGAAAGAAGAAAAGTTAAGTGACTTGCCCTGGGTCACACAGCTAGAAAGTGGTGGAAATAAGATTAGATTTCAGGCAGTCTGCACCCACAATCTAGGTTTTTAAGCACTAAACAGACTGCCTCAGGCTATCATTCAAGGACCCTGAGTCTCAATTACCAACTCTAGCCCACTCTACCACTAGATCTCAATCTTTTAGTGAGACTTTGCCTCTGAACTGTGAACTTTGTAAGCGCTTCTCAGTTTCCTACCCCATCCTAGGTGAGGAAGAATAGCTAGAGTGGGCTGGAGTTGGGTATTTCATTTCTCCAGGTCAGTTAGGCTCTGATAAATACCCAATAGCTTAGGCTCTGCTCAGTTTCTCTTGAGGGCAGCCCTTGTTATGAAGGACAGGATGTTCTGGAGCATTTCAAAATGGTTCTTTTCCTCTCCCTCTGCCAGGAGCTGAAGGGGTTTGCTGTGAGAACCTAGTCAAGTCCTTGGAGGTAAAACTATGAAAGTGTAGAGACCCCCTCTGACTGGCCCCCACTGGAGTTTTTAACTCTCAGACTTGTTCACCTTGAACCTCTAGAAATTCATGGATTATAGTTTAGGTTTTCCTACTCCAGTACTGGTTCCCACAGAGATTTCTACTTTAGTAAGTTGTGATTTTCTGTATTCACCCATTTGTTACTCCAGTTTTGGGGACAGCAGTTGGCCCTGTAACCTCACTTTTCTGACAGATCTAAGGACAGTTACTGATTTCTTAGTTTCTTCAGCTTTTTCTTGGAAGGACAGAGTGACAACTTACAAGCTCCTTACATGCAGGACCAGAAACTGGAAGTCTCGTTTTTTAAATTATAAAGTTTAGAGACAAATGGGATTTTATTTTATTTTATTTATTTATTTTTAAGATTTTTATTTATTTTATTTGACAGATAGAGATCACAAGTAGGCAGAGAGGCAGGCAGAGAGAGAGAGAGGAGGAAGCAGGCTCCCCACCGAGGAGAGCCCGATGTGAGGCTCGATCCCAGGACCCTGGGATCATGACCCGAGCCGAAGGCAGAGGCTTTAACCCACTGAGCCACCCAGGCGCCCCGAGACAAATGGGATTTTAGATATTATCTTGCTGAATCACCTCTTTACAAAGACAAGAAATCATGGAGAGAGTAAAGTTAATTTGCTTTCCCAAGTACCAAGGGCTATGTATCTAGAGCTACTTAAAGTCATCAGAACTTGGTTAAACCCGTGTTCCTTACTTCCTACCTGCAACCCTGTTTTAGAGGGAGAAGCAGGCTCCCTACTGAGCAGCACATGCAATGCAGGGCTCAATCCCAGGGTCCTGGGATCATGACCTGAGCCGAAGGCAGATGTTCAACCAACTGAGCCACCGAGATGCCCCATAAAAAGCAGGTGTTTTAATAATATTATAGTTATATTTAAAGGAGAAAAAATCCTTACTTACAGAGATATGTAATGAAATATTTACAAGGAATAATGTGATGCCTGGGATTTGCTTTGAAATCTGAAGTGGGATGGGGGTTTTTAGGGAGATAGTTAAAAGATGTGTTGATAAATGTGATGAGAAAATAGGGTTCATTATAATAATCTTCTTTGTATAGGACTGAAATTTTTTATAGTTAAATGATAAATATGTAGTAAAAATAGAAAAGAATGAAACAAATGTTTATTTTGACTTAAATTATCTATTCATACTGCTAAAAGGGTTGATGCTATTATTAGAAGGCTTGTAAATAAACATGCATCTAAAGTTGATACCAACTTAAAAATTACTTGGCTTAATATATCTACCAAATCATAAAGGTAAAATAAACTGTACCACTTACAAACCAAATTGCCTTATTTATATAAAGTTCATAGTCATATTCTCCATCATTTTAATATCTCATAGCTACCAGAGTACCTTAGCCCCAGCTGAGATAAAACTGACACAATACTTAGCTACAAATCTCTTATACAACACATGAGCTCAATTAGCTTTTTCCTTCTCAAATGAAATATTTTGCCTGCTGCAAAGGAATTTTCATCAATGGTACTCCCTTGCACAAGGGAATAAAAGAAATGCTCATAAATTCAGCAATAGGATTAAATTTTCTATATTTTATTCTCATAAACCAGAGAAAAAGTCATCAAGTTCAGTTATCAATTAAAGCAAACAGAGGAAAATCAAAGGTATTCAAGTCTATTAATATTTGCTCTCCAATAAGGAAGGCTACCTAATCCCCTATTAGAAGAGATATCTCAGTTGACAACTTTAGTGTCTGATTATAGATAAATGAATTCAGTTAGGAAATCATCTGTACCTTAATATGATAACTGGAAGGCTTTACTATCTTTTCATTAATATTATATTACAAATTATGTGGTTTCTGCTTTATTTCTTAGACATATCTGGTTGAATACAGAAAAGAAGCTCCTTAAAGATTAATGTCTTATTTATTTGGCATTTTCTGTAGACTTTGGCACAATAAGGAACTACTGAATTAAATAAAATTATCAAATAGTACTTATCTTTCCAAATCAGGGAAGAAAAGTTTGGAAGAAAACTCTTAAAATATCCACACACTCTCAAAATTCTCAGTAGTGCGCCACTATTCAAGAGGTCAACAACAGACTCAGTAATTAATTAGGCAAAATGAGCCTTCCTAAGCATATGAATTGAAGGAGGGTATGGGGATTCTGTTTTCAGTATTCCACTAGGTCTTCATTCATAGACAGTAGCACAAGTCCAATGTACTACTGATCTTAAGATTCAAGAAGAGACGTAGGATTTATGACCATATACTATCTCACTGATAACATTCATGAGTATTCTAATAAAAATGTCATACATTTTGCAAAATCATAATTGCCCATATTCCAGTTTAAGGTTTTTTTTTTTTTTTTATTTTTTATTTGACAGAGAGATCACAAGCAGGCAGAGAGTCAGGCAGAGAGAGAGGAGGAAGCAGGCTCCCCGAGAGAGCAGAGAGCCCGATGCGGGGCTCGATCCCAGGACTCTGAGATCATGACCTGAGCCGAAGGCAGCGGCTTAACCCACTGAGCCACCCAGGCGCCCCCAGTTTAAGGTATGTTTTAAGCACCTGGTACCTATTACTGGTTTAGAAATGAATAAATACACTGTCCATGAAAGCACTATACAGATTATAGCTTTAGTCTGTTATAAAGTAATTAAAAGCTGTTATAAGTAAAAGAAAACCAAGAACTCTTATCTAAGTTGGCAAAATATTAACAGTTATCCTGATAAGACACAAACAACAGTTAATCATTAAAACAAGTTATGACAAAGATACACTCCCATATTAAATCTTGAGAAAATGTTATGTATATTGAGAAAAGAAAAATGAAACAGGTTTCTATTTTCATATCCTTACTGTAAGATAAATAATAATGAAAATGTGAGACAATTCTAGTGAAGGATTTTTTTTAAAAAACAATCATCTTGAGTTCATTTCACAACGCATTGTTAATGTACTACACCTCCAAGATACCAGCTGGAATAAACTGGCTTTACTGAAACACTAGCTATAAAACTGTTCTATATGTAATTAGGTGAAAAACAAACAAACAAACCGGTAAGAGTTTCAGAGACTTTAAAGCTTTAACTTTGAATGTTGCGATTCCTTAAAACAGAAGGGACCTTTTAAACAAGAATTGCAAACCAAAAGAATCTTTATCATATATTTAAGTAGACACAGAAAAAAACCAGCCTTTAAGAACGTACTGACTTGGGGCATCTGGGTGGCTCAGTCAGTTGAGCATCTGCCTTTGGTTCTGGTCATGATCCTGAGTTCCTGGGATCCACCCCACACTGGGTTCCTTACTCACCAGGAAGTCTGCTTCTCCCCCTCCTTCCTGCTGGTGCTCTCTCTCACTATGTCTCTTTCTCAAATAAATAAATAAATAAATAATTAAAAAAAAATTATGTACTGACTTGCCTAGCATAGAAGGGTATTCACTCACTTTGAGCATAAGGGCTGGTATTTGTTGAAATGCTAAACAGAGATCTAGAACTTCTTGATTCAAGAATCTCAGGATAGGAAGAACATGAAATGTCATCTTGTCTGAAACCTTCATTATACCTTCCTCATTACTCATCATCTACCAATGGCTTGAACACCACCTTCTAGAAACAGATTTTCCAATCATACTAGCCTATACTATTTGTAGTCTGCGCTGCTACTGCTTAAGTTGAGTAAAAATCTGCCTTGTACTTTTTACCCATTGGTCCCTCTTCTGATTTCTGGAAAAAGAGTAAGCCATCTCTCTCTTCCATCTGACAATCCACAGGTATTTGAAGTAACTCTGTTCCTCCTCTATGTCAAACAATCCTGGTTACCTCAAAGACTTACTTTTTCTTTATTCCTACATATGGCTGAGGTCCCGGCAGATCCCCTTGCAGGGGTCACAGGGTAATAACTGAAGAACACCTCATCTTTAGACATGCTTGTTTACCTACTCAGTATTTAACAAATTTTATAAAGATGCATGGATTCTTGGCTTCTCTTAAAAAATGGTAGATCTGGCAACACTAGATTGGTGACACTGAACTGCAGCTGAGTAGTGGCAAGAGATGGGGTATTTGACTCCAATGTCTCCCCACCATTCAAGTGTCATCTCTCAGAAAGAATCTATCATTTCTATCTAAAATGGTCATGTAGGAATGCCTGGGTGGCTCAGTCAGTTAAGCGTCTGCCTCCAGCTCAGGTCATGATCCCAGTGTCCTGGGATCGAGTCCTGTATGGGGCTTTCCTTTTTCGGAGGGGCGGTGGAGGGGAGGCGTGACTGCTTCTCCCTCTGCCTGCTCTGTCTGCCACTCCCCCTGCTTGTACGTGTGCTCTCTCTGACTCTTAGACATAAAAAAATAAAATCTTAAAAAATAAATAAATAAAATGGCCATTTATTTTACCCACCATCCCAATCTTTTGTTGGTGTTCCTCTTAAGTATCTATGAAATTATCTCTTTAAAAAAATTTCTGGGACACCTGGGTGGCTCAGTTAGTTAAGCATCTGCCTTCAGCTTAGGTCTTGATCCCACATTCCAGGGATCGAGTCCCACATAGGGCTCCGGGCTCAGCAGGAGTCTGATCCTTCTCCCTCTGCCCCTAGCCCAGCTTGCGTGCTCTCTCACTCATGTGCTTTCTCAAATAAATAAATAAAATCTTAAAATAAAATTTCTTAAGGAACCTACTATTCTAGTGTGATCTGATCAATATCAAATACCAACTTCTCAACTCCCTTGATTTGGAATATATGTATAATTTTAAAAATATTCATTTACTCATTCAGTATCATGTAACATCTAACTGGTTACTTTTGGCACCACCATTAATGTTCTGACTTACTGATCAACAAACCTCCTGCTATCATGATATCTCAATTTCTCTCATTCAGTAACTGTGCCACTACTTGGAAAAGCCAAACTTGGTGTCTTCCATTTATTCCTGTTAAGATCATCTTTTGGATCAGTGTAAGGCCATCTCCTAAGCCAGGTAATGCTAGACTGCAATAGATATTAGTCATTACCTAATTATGTAAGAGTCTGTGTCTACCACAATCATGTACTAAAAAATATTTTTGTTGCATTTGTTTAAATGATCTGAGAATCTATAATTACAGATGAGCTGACCTCTAAGGTAATAAAGAAACACCTATATAACAATCCTTATGAGGTGTTTAAACACTTCTAGCTCACGCCAATAAGATAGATCATGCCCCTTTAGAAGAGTTTTAACTTACAGAAAAGTTAAAGGCGCTTGGGATGCCTAGGTGGTCCAGTAGGTTAAGTTTCCCACTCTTGGTTTCAGCTCAGGTTGTGATCTCAAGAGCCCAGAGTCTGCCTAAGACTCCCTCTCCTGCTTCTCCTCCTCACTTCTCTTTCTCTCTCACACATAAATAAATCTTTCCCCCCAAAAGTTATCCTTAATACTAAAACTCAAATCTTGCTTCCTATAACTTTTGCCCTTCCTCATTTGAAAGTAAAAGCAATAATAATAATAATAATAATAATAATAATAATAATAATATGCTACCACATAGCTCAGAGTCTATCTAGCCAGGTTTCTTTCTCAAAACTATGCACAGCAAGCAAAGTGGGAATAACCGCTGCAAATTCACTCACTACAAAACAAAATAAAAATTCTCAAGCAACACCCACAACTTCCCAGGTGATTCTGATGAAGTACTTCCCCAAACAATTTCGACTCCAAGTGGTTTTCATCTCTTCAACATGATCCACATGAACTTTTTCTCATATGTCAAAAGACAGTTATTATTTTCCTCAGGTTTACTCTGTACCTAGGACTAGGTAACCCCTAGTCTGGGATTTTGTAGGCCTAATCAGAAAGGCAGAAAAATATTCATGCAAAGTCTACTCTTCTCCTGGAGAGAAGAGTTTATGGAGAAGACTTCATAGAAGAAGCAGGTTTTCACTAAACTTTAAATATACATATCAACAGATATATCATGATTCAACACTTAGTGAATATTCTTGCCTCTTTACAAGTAGTTCTGGTATAGATGGTGAAGAATATTTTAAATGCATGTCTTGGAAGTTACAACTATGAACTACACTATAGATGAAAGGAAAAGTCACTGACAGATTACGCGTCATTGTTAATCTTCAGAAGTTCCTATCTCCTGCATTACTCTTTAGTACTTCCAATTACTTTACATTTCATATCCAACAGTCATAAAAGAGCCTCATTTGGATTTTAAATTATATATACACCTTAAGAACATGATATAACTACAGGACTGCCAATTAAAATTATTTTCCCAAATCACAGAATTTACGTATCTAAAAATAGAAAAATGGTCACATAAATTATACATTCATACAGTAAATTAATATGAAGCCATTAAAAAGTATATATTTGAGGATTCTTTAATGGTATAGGGGAATGCTTGGTAAGAAAGTAAAATACAAAATTAATTTATCCAATTTCTATGAAAATCACACACACACACACACACACACACACACAGCATAGAAACCTGGAAAGACATCAACATGTTGATATCGATCGTCTCTGGATGATGAAATGACAGATGGTTTTCATCATCTTTTTGCACTTTTTTATGTCCAAGTTCTCTGTAAGAAGACTGATTTTCTTTCACAATCAAAGGAAAAATTTTACTTAGAATGTCACTAGCATTCCCGTTATGGAACTGTACTTCATTAATAAGTAAGTATCAAACTAATAGATGATAAAAAATATGAACATAGATTCATGCCCTCAATGAACTTATATTTAGTAGACAACTGAAACTAATATAAATAACGATAATTCAGGCTAAAGAATCATTCGTAAGTTCTACAGAAAGTGAGGGTCACTTATTCTAATGTCTCACCAAGTACTCCCTCTTTTAAGCATCTGCCTCCTTCTAAATGCCTAGAAAGTATTTTGTTCATTTGTCTTTGTGTTTGCATGCCAAGACTTAGCGTAGTCTACCAGTAGGTAGGATTTTTTGTCAGCATCCACACAAGTCTGATGCTGATGGTTTTGAAATCTCTTATTTGAGGCATGAGACAGGCGATCTCAGGATTCTGCAGCTCTGAGCACGGGGGAGGTAGAGGGAGAGTCTCCCCACTGCATGTTGTATCATGCAATTCAAATCAGCTGAGCAAGTAGGTGCCTTGAAAGAAGAAAATGTCAATGAAATCAACGATCCATTTATTCACTTAACAAATATTTATTCAGTGCCTAATACGGCATCAGATGCCCTACCAGGCACAAAGGCCATATCAGGCACAATGTTAAGGAAAAGAGCGTGACTCTGCTACCACATAGCTCAGAGTCTATCTAGCCAGGTTTCTTTCTCAAAACTATGCACAGCAAGCAAAGTGGGAATAACCGCTGCAAATTCACTCACTACAAAACAAAATAAAAATTCTCAAGCAACACCCACAACTTCCCAGGTGATTCTGATGAAGTACTTCCCCAAACAATTTCGACTCCAAGTGGTTTTCATGCTAGGCCTTTGCCATGTTGGACCTAAGGGAGACCTGGTTAAAGAAAGTGTGTCACATGTTGAGAAACTATCACTTGAGAGATAGAACAACAAAAAGAGCACATTCGGAGGGTGAAGGAGTGGTAACTCTTCTCTACATTTGAAGCATCTGCATAGCCAGAGACAGTAAAGCTCAAGGGTTATGACTAGCACATTTGAAAAGTAACATTTGTAAAAGAAAATCAGAATTCTAGAACAGGTGTCAAGGTCTTTAATTTTACTTCCCTACTGCCAAGGGAATTTTAACCATATTAAAGTATCATTTGCAAAGTAACAGCATGACTTAAATACTGCTAAATCTGGCACTTAAAGTGCATTACTGCTGTAATCATCACATCATATTTTCTCCTTCCACTGTTGTTCTGATAATTCAAGGAGTCTATCTACATGTTAACATGAAAGATCTAACATAACGGTGATTTTTAAGACCTTCAGAAAATAGTATGTTGTTGACAGAATGCCTATCTTAAGATCTGCTTTTCAACAAACAATATTTTTCAGTTACTATCTTTCAGTTACTTTTTCTGAATCAGTTACTATCTTAGCTAGTAATTCTGTGTAAGAGTAATATAATTTTAGAAATATGGGAAAGGCTTAGATTTTTATTTACTAAATGATCCTCAAGAAGACAGTAAATTCTATTCCAATATAAATCTAGAATTGACTAAATTTATAAGTGTATCTCATCTGTAATTTACTTTAAAATACTAACCAATTTCAATTTTTTGTAAATGGCTCACAGTAAGATATATATTTCACATCATTATTCAGTGATATATACATATATAATTGAATGTAAAGGTTCACAAAACAATACTTTTTACATGCGGTGTACTCCTATCCCATCCCATTCTAAACTATAATAAGCTGAAGACATTGGTCCCATTGATTGTTCACAAACCACTAATTGATCAGATTTGAAACTTGAAAAAGATGTCGATACAGACCATACAATGTATCTCTATATGCAAGCTGGCATTTGAAGGACCTAATCAGGAATCACCTCTCAGACAGTGGTTGGTTAGCTTAGTAAAGATTTTATTCAGGATTTTAACTCCAAAGGGAGATGGATCCAATCTCTTCACCTGCATCCATTATCTTTACCTGCATCTCCAATGGAGGGTTCATCTTTAAGCACAAAAGATGTTAGCAATAAATTTAATTGGGGAAATGGAGCTCAAAATATGAGACTAGTCAGAAAGAGCAAAAAAGCTCTTCTACCTTTATGTGAACAGAGAAGGATTCTCCAAGTCCAGCAGCCTATACCTTTTGAGTTGGATCCAAGGTCATTAAAGTCTTCAGCTCTTCTTCCTGCACCAAACACCCTAACCCACTTACTCTGATGCTTGATCAGACTAAAAAGTGAGCTGATCCTGCCAACAAACTACTATTTTCTTGCTTTAGTGCTTGCCCGAGTACGTTTAGAAGAACAAAGTTGGAAATTTACTAGCTTATAAATAGGGTTCTTTGACCATTTTTGTGCCTGCTTACACTAATAAAGATTTGTAGATGGGGCAAAATTTGATCTGAGATTTCAGTTTACCTAAAGAAAGGTTATAACCAAAAAAACCCCCCAAAATGAATAACCTAACTAGCTTGGCTAAATCTTCAACATAAAGTTCTATTTTACTTGTTACCAATATAATTTTCATATAATACACAAATCAGTATTGTTTCATCAAACAATTTCTTTGAAACATATTTTAAATTGTAGAAAGAAATATTTAGCAAATAATTTTTAGGTCCTGAAATAATTATTATCTCAATTTCTCTTCAATGAATGATCTTATTATATTCTAATACAACATTATACAAATTTTGTTTTTTAAACTACAAGGTCAGATGCTGTAGCAAACTAAAATTAGGCTTAGCGAATAGGAAAAAAAGAATGGGAGAAAACAGCCTATATTAAAGAGTCAGGGAAAGCTTAATTCTAACAAGGGGGAAAAAAAAACCCAAACTAATCTCAACAGCAAATGTAATACATTTGAGTCCTAAATAGCTACCAGTTTGTCAATTCACAGTTTAATACTTGTTTTATAACATGAAACAGATGCATCCTTTATAACATTAAAATGTGGATTATTAAAAAGAGATATTACTTTAAAAATTTGTTTTGCCTTCTCATGTAACTAAACAGAATGTATTCTTCTCATTACCTTTTGTTTATTACTCTGCTGTATTCAAACTTTTTTGGAGGGGATATCAAAGCCCTTATTTTAAAAGACTAAATGTCAGGATTGAGTTCCTAGCAGCTTAAATCTGCTTGGCAGCAAACAATTCATTCACTGTGGCATTCCTAAAGCATTCAGGGTGTCCTAGCTTTCTGAGGCGAGGTTTGAATATTGTTGCTACTGCTTATGTGTGTGTAATATTAAAAACTGGTAATACACAGAGCCATATGTAATAACAATGCTATTAAAATATTTTCTAGGTGTACCACATACAGATGTTAGAGGGAAGTAATGGATACTATGAAAAGAACATATCCGTGGTATTGCTTAAAGTGTGTTTTTCAGACTCATACTAAATTAGATTTTCTGAGTTTGGGACTGGTAATTAGAAGTTAATGAGTTAGTCAAGTTTGAAAGACATTAAGTTAGAAGTCTGTGGAAAACACACACATTTGAAACAATTTTATACTACTCCACAAAACTACTTGCAAGGGAAAAATTCAGTTAAACAGGTTCTTGAAATTTAAGTGGTGATACAAGCATATCCCTAATAAAATAGTTCAGTACAAGGTGTAGTATTATTAAGTACTACAAACTATGAAATAGGGGCACTTGGGTGGCTCAGTTAGTTAAGCGGCCTACTCCTGATTTCCACTTAGGTCATGATCTGTGTCCTGGGATCAAGCTCCACTTCGGGCTCCATGCTCAGTGCAGAGTCTGGTTGTCCTTCTCCCTCCCCCAACTTGCGCTGCCTCTTTCTCTGGCTCTTTCTCTCTAAAATAAATAAAAATCTTTACTAAAAAAATTAAAACTACAAAATATATTATATCATCATTTCTAAGAAAGTAGTGTTAAGAAGGAGATAACCAGTGAGGAGGAGCTGGTAAAAAAGTTGGTTTTGTAAAGAAGATAAGAATGGACATGACTAGAAAAAAATTAAGGTGTTTCAGTAAGGCTGACTTAGTGGCAACCTTCTAAAAAGATTAGCTGGCAGTATCAATTAAAAGCTGTTAGCAATCACCTAAATGAGAAGTACTAGGTGCCTGAAGGAGCCTGGTGCCAATGAGGATGGGAAAAAAAGGATGACTGGATGTAAACTTTGAAAAAGAATTCATAGGACTTTGTGTCTGACTTAATTAAGATGTGAGATATTCCTAAGCAGTAAATTCCAATGAGAGACTTGGGGTGGACATACACAAAGATAAAGATTTGAGTGAAAATTAGAGTAAGTTGTAATTGTATAACTTGTAAAAAAGCCCATCCAACATCAAAGAGAAGAACATATGCAAGAAAAGCAAAAGGCCAGTGGCTCAGCTGTGGTAAATATGCAGTTAAGGTATTGGAGAGTAACCAAATCAAGAGTTAAAAAGGAAGCGTCTGGGTAAGACGGACAAAGAAAGAACTGCATCATGGAAGCCAAGGAAAGAGAACATTTTTTTTAAAAAGAGTGAGTCCTCCATTGTTCAAATACACAGAAAGAGCAAGGAGAAAAAGATTTGAAAGTATTACTCCAAATCTGCAGGTGACCAGACATCAACAGAATTACACAATGTTTTTTTTTGTCAAAACATATAAAAAGCCAGAAGAAAGAAAAGGTTTGAGATTCTGAAGCAGTTACTGGTGTCATCTCAGGTATTTGGTTTTCAAAACCCCTTAAGCCTATCTAAATCAGTTGGCAATAGACATAACTGATTTATGTCTATAAATGAAACCTATACCTGGCACTCCTCCCCTATCAATCATTGGAAATCTGCTATCACAATTATGTATTTGTTTTAACTAATTATTTGGTACATGGCTTTCCACTAACATGGGGCAAATTAAAATGGAGAAGTAGACAAACCCCCCATATCTCCCAGAGTCAACTGAGCTGATGGCCCCATCCACCAAAAACAAAACCAAAAACAATGAAGTCAGTAATCTGACATATTGCCCCTCATTAACCTTTCAGAAAAGACCACAGGAAGAAAATGCTTAACCCAAGGAAAATACTTGTAATGCCTCCAGCTCAAGTCCAAATGCATGGATGTTGAGGGAATGAGAAAATACAGAAGGCAGGGAGACTCTCAGGTTCCCTGAAATCAGACCTAGTGAGTGGTTTCCTAATTCATGTATTCATAAGGGCAGCCTTGACTTGAAACAAATTTTTTTACCCTCTGAAAAATTAAGGATTATATTCCAAAACTATAAAGTTTAAGTTAGCAGGATGGCTGAATCAGGTACCCTTGAAATGTTCTTCTGTAGAAATCACTAAAATAAATTTCTCATGGAAAAACCTTTCTTAAATTCAATTCTCGCCTACTAGAATAGGACAGAACCTGGTGTTATTTTTACATGGTTTCCTTTTCTTGGGACAGAAGTGTTATAACAACAACAACAACAATAAAAATAAATGTCTAAGGAAACTAAGAAATACAGATAGAAGAGGGGGAGGAAAGCTGACCAGAAATAATTACTGTTATTTCTGTATATTACCTTATGAATTTTTTTTTTTTAATTTTAAAAAATATTTTATTTATTTACTTGACAGAAAGAGAGAGAGGAGACACAAGCAGGGGGAATGGGAGAGGGAGAGGCAGGCTCCCCGCTGAGCAGGGAGCCCAATGTGGGACTTGATCCCAGGACCCCAGGATCATGACCCAAACCAAAGGCAGATGCTTAACTGCCTGAGCCACCCGGGCGCCCCTGAATTTTTTTTTAGATTTAAGCCAGGTATAGCTATGTAACCACCTCTCTCCCTGCACTTAACATTAGGCAAATCTTTCCATGTGTTTATATATATATATATATATCTCAACATTTTAATGGTGCCTATTCATTCTGCTGAACAGACGTAGATAAAATCTTTCCATGTGTTTATATATATATATATATCTCAACATTTTAATGGTGCCTATTCATTCTGCTGAACAGATGTAGATAACTTACCTCACTAAGCTCTCACTACTACTACACAAAATGCTACATGACTAGGCATGGACAATTATGTAATTTTAGTAATTTCAGAGTCACAAGATACATACTGCTTAACTGCCAGTTAGAAAAAAAATTGTACCAATCCATGGTTTCACCAACAGTGTACAATGCTGCCTATATACCCACATCCTTGACAAACTGGATGTTTTTATTGTTTTTATTCTTGTCAAACTGACTGGCCAAATACAGGTATTTGGGTTCTGCTGTTTTGTTTGGTTTGGTTAATTAAAAATACTTCAGGCTTAAAATATAAATAAAACAAAATTTGTGGTATAACAGCAGCAGAGGCTAATTATTTTCCTTCTAGGATTAAATACCAAATTCCTATGGGTCTATTTAAAAAACATATTTTTATGTATATATGTATATATTTTATATATTATATAATACTGTATGCATTTATATATATTTTTATATATCTTATGTATATGAAATAATCATAATTTGTAGAAACAGATACCTTCAGGGATCTTAAGTATACTTAGATGTATTTTTTTTTTTAAAATGACTAATGCATTATTTCTTGAGCTATTAATATTCATCAAACCCATAACTTTCTTTTGCCAAACACGATAAAAAGAAATACGTATCATGAAATTTAATTTGGAAAATGCATAGCAACATCTAACAAATAATTTAGAAGTTGAGGATAAGGTTGTACTTCAGCACCTTCCTTGACAGTTAATATACTCATTCCCTCCCTCCCCCACACTTTCCAATGTGCCCATGGCCTCTACCTCATGGAAATGGTATGCTATGTTTGTGAAAGTTCAAAAAAGGGAAGGTAAGCAATTCACATTTATTTACCATTTGTAGTATACCAGGCACTGTGTGAGGCACTTGCAAGTGTACATTGGCTTATATAGACAGGAAGATATTTTCACTCACTGGAAATGGGGTCAGGTAGAATGAGTGTCTCCAGCCAGTGGGATATCCCCTGAAAACCAAAAGGAATAGACCAGTATGGTTTTCTCCAAGGTTCATTACAAAATTCCTAATAGCAAGTCTCAGATTTAAAAGGTTCTTTCATACTGTGACAATGTCATTAAAATGGAATTTCACATGCTGATTGTACACTGAGATAAAGCACCATTGTGGGTCCTGTTTATTCTCTTTCAAAACATGGATGAATGGAATGAGGCACATGTTAGAAGAGTTCCTGAGGAAGAGGGATAATGAGTTACAAAGGATTTTACTTTCAAACATAAAAAAGAAGAAAAGATAAAAATCAAAATACATAAAATACATGGTAATAACAGGTTATATACACCAACACTCAAATATCCATACTGCTTTCTTGAATGCTTAGTTGCTAGTTATCTAATGGAATGACTATTTGTTTGATGCATCAGGTATGTATTGAATGCTGATGTGTACCAGGCACTGTCCCAGTAGTTGGAGAAAATCTGACTTTACAGAGCAGTGTACGCTAGGGGATACAGAGCAATTCACAAGCAATTACTCTCTAGTTGTATGCACAGGATTTGTGGAAATACAAAGAAGGTAAGAGAAGTTTACTTCAAGAAATATCTAGGCTTAAAACCTAAAGACTGAGCAGGTCAAGGGGGAGCGTTGGGGGAAGAGTATTTCTAGGCAGAGGTAATGGACTCTTGCACCAAAAGGTGAAGAAGGAGCATTAGAAGTTGAGGGAAATAAAGTAGTTTAGACTGATTGAGTCTTCAGGAGGCAAGGCAGAAAGAAGTACCGAATGATTAAGGCTGGACTGATCTTAATGCCTATAACTGTACTTTGAAGTTTGATACTTTCATTCTCTTTCCTGGAAGTTTATAGTTAAAATATCATTAGGAAAAAATAAGGCCAAAGCGATATTAGCTATACTACTATAGAAATGAATATAACATAAATTTCATATTAATGGCTTGAAACATTTATCATGTTTCTGTTACAAAGATGAAGAAAAAGTTTACCTGATTAATGTTAACCACATGATATGCTGAATCTTAAATTATCTTTTCAGAAAGCATCTTGGTTCCTTTATCTATAATGTTAATAGCTTCTCTATACTTTATCAGTTTTTCCTTAAAATTTCCATCAAATTGGCTAAGAGCCAACCTAATAAAAAGTAATGATATTCAAACTTTATCTGCATCAGAATTACCTGGAAGGCTTGTTAAAACACAGGTTTCTGAGATCCCAGCCCAGAGTTTCTGCTTCTGTAAGTATGGAGAAGGATCAGAGGATCTGTATTTCTAAGAAGTTCTCAGATGATGTGATGTTGGGTCCTGAGACCTTAAGAACCACTGCATTAAAGTATCATGTGTAATTCTACTCAAATGAGAGGAGGAGGAAAGAAGAGTTGTCTCTGAACTCTTAACTATGGTCGCAAAAGTCAGGTGTCCAAATTTAACTTACTGAGTTCCAGTTTCCAAACATCTTGAGGAACTGACATTGCAATCTTCTTGTTTGAACTTACTGTTCTAAGAACCAGTAGGCATGCTACTAATACACCACTTCTAACTTCACAAAGAGTGGTTACAGTTTAAGCTTTTAAAAAATGTCTAGTAAGAAACAGTAGCCAAGAGCACTTCTGAAGTCTCTCTGAAACTTACTGAGGCTTGGGCTGCCACTACTACTAAATGTAATCCACATGCTTCCAAAATGATCTAGTGTACAAATAAGCTCCTTTATAAGGCAAAAGGATTTTTAACATGAATAATAATTTCTCCCTTAAAAACACAGCAAATAAATTTTACAATAGTGAAAATTTAAATTATAAAAAATTATAATGCATTTAATCAACTAAGACCAACATTTACATGCATTAGAAGTTATTCTGTTTAATTAAATATGTGATCATAATAATTGATAATTAATTCTGTCTTATCTCTAGGGGGCTTGCCACTCCTTTGAACACATGATGGCTACATAAGGGATCCATACTGTCATCTGAATGTGCTGTTTATGCTACAAATTTAATTATTATAGCACCTAATTTATGACCACTTAGATAATTAACTTTACTCCTTTCTACACATATGTACACACTGCAGACAAGCAATTGTGATTTCACTTTTATTCCAATTAGTATTATTAATTTTAATAATGCATCTTTAACAAAGATGTATTAGGTATTTTCATAAACAGATGAAACATTCACTGGTTCTTTAGAAGGTAGCATGCATTGCACTAAGTAATTCATCTTCACACTGTCAATCTTGGTCTTCTAGTTGAAGGAAATGAACTAAAAAAAAATTAAGTAACTTACCTAATATGTTACAGCTATTAAGTAGACAGCTAGGACATTTATATCATACTCTTGAGACAGTGTTATAAAAGAAATTACCAGAATACTTCTAACTTGCAATATTGAATAATTAGAAAGTTTAATTTAGCAAATAATAAATGTGACCTCAATCCCCTTTTCTTTCCAGCCCTCTTGGGAGACTCTTGACAACCAACAGACATGCTGGTGAGGCCCAGAATGATCCTGAAATCTCTGAGTGGACCTTCACTTTCCTCATCACTAGGCAAGAGCCAAATGGCCAACAGTAAAAGAAAACGTTTGCCTTGCTCTGCAAGGCTGAGGAACAAAGACTAGTAGATTGGGGGACATCTGGAACAGAAGCTTCTGGACCCCCACAGGATTCAATCCTCCCAGCACCAGGCAATTCTTCCTCATGAGCCTAACTGCTTCTGGACTTTGTTGCCCTTCACTGCCATGTGTAGTTTAGAAATAGAGAAAGCTCCTCCCAAGGTCTTAAATCAGTTTGCTACCTGATTCTTGGATTTCCCTAGACTTTGAACGGACATTGCTTCTCCTTCACGTATTTTTGTTCTGTGATGTGAAATATCTGTACCTGATCCTTCAGAGCACATTTTTCTGCAGTGATCACCTCTCTTTAATTTCCTTTTTTTTTAAATTTAGAAACTGTATACCAGTTCCAGGGGAAAAGAGGGAAGAGACAGAAAAGGGGTGGTTTTTGTTCATTCTGTTTTTCTTCAAAAATTTTCATTCCTGGGGCGCCTGGGTGGCTCAGTGGGTTAAGCCGCTGCCTTCGGCTCAGGTCATGATCTCAGGGTCCTGGAATCGAGCCCCGCATCGGGCTCTCTTTTCAGCGGGGAGCCTGCTTCTCTCTCTCTCTCTGCCTGCCTCTCTGCTTGTGATCTCTCTCTGTCAAATAAATAAATAAAATCTTTAAAAAAAAATTTTTCATTCCTTTTTTTTTAAATCAAAACCCACTTATTTGCTACCAAATATTTAGACATTTACATTACATTAGACATAATTGCTTGTTACATGACTATAACCCACACTAGATATAAATGCCTCGAGAACAGGGAACATTTGATATTTTCTGCTTTTAGGTTATCTACATATATTTCCACTTGGTACACTGGATAGGATTCATATTTTCTCTACAATATTTCAGTTTTTTCATCTTGTAAGAGCAGATAATACATATTCTAACTTACTTTGCAGAGTAAAATTAGTAAAAATAAAAATTGAAGTACTATGTAATTAATAGTATTCTTCAGCCCTAGTCCTCATAATAAACTACAAGGTTTATCAGAACATTCATAACATACATGCCTCATTACCTTTATGAGTATGCTAAACAATAAGGCTCACAGCCAGTTATCTTCCACCCTATCTTTACTCTCTTGACAAGTATTTCCAGATATACATATCAAGTATGTGAGCAATGAAAAATAATGAAAAGGAAAGGAAAAAATCAAGAAAGTATTGTTATGTACAAAAAAGGAGGGACACCCGGGTGGCTCAGTTGGTTAAATGTTGCCTTTGGCTCAGGTCATGATCCCAGAGTCCTGGGGTGAAATCCTGTGTCTGGCTCCTACTTCTCCCTCTGCCTGCTGTTCCCCTGATTGTGCTTTCAATCCCTCCTTCTCCCTCTCTGTAATAAATAAAATCTTTTAAAAAAGGAGAAAGAAAGGAAGGAAGGAAGGAAGGGAGGGAGGGAAAGGAAAGCAAAGGAAAGGAAAAGAAAAGAGGAAACACTTGTGCCCTGTTGGTGGGAATGTAAATTGGTGCAACCACTGTGGAAAACAGTACAGAGATTCCTCAAAAAATAAAAAACAGAGATACCATATGATTCTGTAATTCCACTGTGAATATTTACCCCCTCAAAATGAAAACACTAATTTGAAAAGATATATGCATCCTATGTCTACCGCAGCATTATTTACACTAGCCAAAATACAGAAGAAATTTAAGTGTCCATTGATAGATGAATGAATAAAGATCACACACACACACACACACACACACACACACACACACACACAGGAATATTACTTAGCCATAAAAAAGAATGAGATCTTGCAATCTGCAAGCACATGGATGGATCTAGAGGGTATTATGCTAAGTGGAAAAAGTCAGGCAGAGAAAGACAAATACCATATGATTTCACTTATGTGTGGACTTTAAAAAACAAACCACCAACCAAATTAAAAAACCAAAATAGGGGGCGCCTGGGTGGCTCAGTGGGCTAAAGCCTCTGCCTTTGGCTCGGGTCATGGTCCCGGAGTCCTGGGATCGAGCCCCACATCGGGCTCTCTGCTCAGCGGGGAGACTGCTTCCTCCTCTCTCTCTCTGCCTGCCTCTCTGTCTACTTGTGATCTCTATCAAATAAATAAACAAAAATCTTAAAAAAAAAAAACAAAAAACCAAAATAGACTCATCAGTACAGAGAACAAATTGGTGGTTGCCAGGGGGAAGGGGTATGTGTGTGTGTGTGTGTGTGTGTGTGTGTGTGTGTGTGTGCCCGTGAGTGGGTGTGTGTGAAGGGGGGCCAAAATAGAAAAAGGGGATTAAAAGATACAAACTACCAGTTATGAAATAAATTAGTTATGGAGATGAAAAGTACATCATAGAGAATACAGTCAAGAATACTGTAATAACTTATGATACATGGTGATTACACATGGTGAGCAATAAATAATAGAATTATCAAATCAATATGTTGTACACTTGAAACTAATATAACATTGTATGTTAATTATACTTCAATTTTTAAAAATAAAAAAGAAACCATATCATAAAGGTTAAAACTGTTTAAATGCTGCAGAGAGAAACACCGAAAATATTTTAACAAAACATTCTACACAACTTGGAATTAACTCCCTTTATACAACTTCCCTTTTGTGTTAGAGAATTGATACCCACTTTTAAATTCTGCAATTACCAATTTTATAATAAAACCAAGAAGAAATAAAATCATAACTCTGAATCTATACTGAAAACTACTGCTTACCCCCGACCATGACCTCTGTACTGGGTTATACTATCTCCTTCAAAAAGATATGTTCAAGTTCTAAACCTCAAATTTGTGAATGTGATCTTGTTTTAAAATAGGGTCTCTGGGGGTGCCTGAGTGGCTCAGTGGGTTAAAGCCTCTGCTTTCGGCTCAGGTCATGATCCCAGAGTCCTGGAATCAAGCCCCACATCGGGCTCTCTGCTCCGCGGGGAGCCTGCTTCCTCCTCTCTCTCTCTGCCTGCCTCTCTGCCTACTTGTGATCTCTGTCAAATAAATAAATAAAATCTTTAAAAAAAAATAGGGTCTCTGGAGATGTATTTAAGTTAAGATACTGTAATATTAGAGTGGACCCTACATCCAATGACTGGTGCCCCCACAAAAGAAAGGAGAGATTGGGATACAGAGACACAGAGACACATGCACACACAGGGAAGAAGGCTATTATGTGACAATGGAAGCAGAGACTGGAGGGATGTAACTACAAACCAAGGAACTCCTAGGATTGCTGGGAGCTTCCAGAAGCTAGGAAGAGGCAAGAAAGGATTCTTCCCTAGAGCCTTGAGAAGAAGCACAACCCTGCTGACACTTGATCTCAGACTAGTCTCTGGAGCCATGAGAGAATAAATTTCTTTTGTTTTAAGCCACCAAACTTGTGGTAATTTACAGCAGTCCTAGTAAATTAATACAGACTTTTAAAGAGGAACACACATTAGCTATAGTAGCAAGACTGCAAAATAGTTTTCCAGGATCCATTTTCTCAGTTGCCTTATATAGTTAGTGAAAAGGTATGTGAGGAATAGATTTCACTAGAAGGATTAAGTACATGTTGTCTTTTCATCTTCTACCCACATAACGGCAGGTTAATCAGGGAATAGCCTAAGACTACTTCTAGAAAATTCTACCCAAGAGCACTTGTGTCCTATCTATATTCTATTAGCACTTGATTGTTTTGTAAACCACATGGGTTTTGGTTTTGCATTCTATCACAGCCATAGAAATCTCTCATTCTACAACCCAGTACCTATTTTCTAACAGCCATCTATGGAACTCTCTTTTCTGTGCTGCTTTTTCTGATTTACTGATGTTGTACTGGATGTTTAAAGATGACACATCCAACCCTAGACACATATTAGCCTGATGCTTTCACAGTCATCTACCTACACTAATTCTCACATGGCTGAAAGAGAAGCAAGAGCATAGCACCAACCACTTCCCATTACTCCTGAGAAAATAAAGCCAACGGCTGGAAGTGTAGCCCAACAAATATACCATCAGAATTATCCTCTTTAATTATGAAGTATGATGGAACCACACTCATTATGGTATAATAATCATTAATCTGCTTTGGGTACTGTGGCTACTCAGATCTAATAACTTCCTACAAAAGTACAAATGAAGCATTACTCCAAACATAAGGGCCTGTTCTCTGAGTCAGACAAAATCACTGCTGATTTCTGGCAGCATTATTTATAATCCCCAAGGGAAATTCATCAAGGGCTAATACGACCTTATGTATTACTCATGTTTGTTATTACATCCAGGTAAAGCAAAAGAACAGAAACTGACAAGCATACTTTAAGTAACACGTATACTCCTGAAGGAAAAGAAAATGAAATTATGGTACTGGCCAAACTGGTAGTTTCTGTGAACTGTGACTCGTAGATACAGGCCACAAGGCCCAGCTGGGTGCTGCTCCAGTGAGCAGCTTTCATTGCCATCAAAACTCTGCTCCCAATTTCCAACTCCGGTGTTAAATTGGAAAAAGTTCATTTCTAATTCCGGGCCTGTATGACTTATTATAAAGATTTATGACCTAGAAGAGCCAGCCAACAAAGTCATACACTTCAACAGATCTAAAGCCTTACCCAGGGTTGGCACACTTACCAGTTTTAAACTTACATCTAACTCGGTGGGGAAAAACTGTGGCAGGAGCAAAGTAGCAGCATATGTTTTAATTTAAAGATTTGATGTCCAGTATGACCCAGCTTTAATGATTTTCCAGATAAATTATATCCAGTTTTTGACAAATAAAGTATCTAACCTAAGTTGATCCTAAAGGGCCTTCCTTTGAAAACACTTTATTAGCACAAAAAAGAGAAAGGTTTATTTCTTTACAGACAGGGTAAGAGACTGATAAATTGATCTTGAGGCCACAAATATTTATCATATCTAGCTGTAGTTTTTTTTAAGATTTATTTATTCATTTCAGGGCGCCTGGGTGGCTCAGCGGGTTAAGCCGCTGCCTTCGGCTCAGGTCATATTCTCAAGGTCCTGGGATAGAGTCCCGCATCGGGCTCTCTGCTCAGCAGGGAGCCTGCTTCCCCCTCTCTCTCTCTCTGCCTGCCTCTCCATCTGCTTGTGATCTCTCTCTGTCAAATAAATAAATAAAATCTTTAAAAAAAAATTTATTTATTCATTTCAAATAGAGAGAGAGAGAGTGAGCGCACACGTGCACGGCGGGGGGGGGGGGAGTGGCGGAGGGGAAAAGAGAAACTAAAGCAGACTCTGCACTCCAGTGCTTAGCCCAACAGAGAGCTTGATCTCAGGTCTCTGAGATCAAGAGTCAGATGCTCAACCAACAGCACCACCCAGGCACCCCTATCATATCTACCTTTAAATAATCCTTTTCCCTTTTTAAAAATTTTATTTTAAAAAATATTTTATTTGGTAATTTGAGAGAGAGAGAGAGAGAGAGAATATGAGAGAGTACAAGTAGGGGAGAGGGAGAAGCAGGCTCTCTGCTGAGCAGGATGGATTCCAGGACCCTGGGATCATTATGTGAGCTGAAGGCAGACAGTTAATCAAATAAGCCACTGAGGTGCCCCTATCATATCTAGCTTTAAATAATCCTTTTCCAAAAATGTGTCTACAGCATTTATAGTTTGTTTCTAAATGGCCTTGCCTCACTAAATACAGAATTATAAGCAGAACTTGGCTCATTGTTATGCTACAAAGACCCTATCATGATGTACTAATGTATTTTTATAGATTATTGAGATTATATAACCTTCTATGAATAGTACTTCAATTTTTGCATGCCCCAGAATCGGGTAAAGACCCTATACACACTTTTTACCCAGGCTCAGAATCTCTGAGCCAGGGACTCTTTTAAAAACTTTAATAAATGGTATCACTAAACCCTCTCATCCAAAAAAAGCATGGGGGCGCCTGGGTGGTGCTGCTGGTTAAGCTTCCAACTCTTAATTTCAGTTCAGGTCATGATCTCAGGGTCCTGGCATCAAGACCTGGGTTGGGCTCCTCACTCAGCAGGAGTCTGATGGAGAGTCTTTCTCTCCATCTTCTCCTCCCCCTTCTTCTCCCCCTCCACCACTCGCTCTCTCTCCAATGAATAACTAAAATCTCTTAAAAACTTTTTGTTAAAATTTTAAAAAAGATTTCATTTATTTATTTGACAGAGAGATAGAGATCACAAGTAGGCAGAGCAGCAAGCAGTGGGGGGGGGGGGGCGGGGAGCAGGCTCCCCGCTGAGCAGAGAGCCCGATGCGGGGCTCGATTCCAGGACCCTGAGATCATGACATGAGCCAAAGGTAGAGGCTTAACCCACTGAGCCACCCAGTAGCCCCAAAATTTTTTAATTTTTTAAAGCTTTTATTTATTTATTTGACAGAGAGAGACACAGCGGGAGAGGGAACACAAGCAGGGGGAGTGGGAGAAGGAGAAGCAGAATTCCCACCGAGCAGGGAGCTGGATGTGGGATCCCAGGACCCTGGGATCATGACCAAAGCCAAAAGCAGATAATTAACAACTAAGCCACCCAGGCACCCCTAAAATCTTTTTTTTAAAAGCGCAAATACACATACATGCAAATATCTGCATTAACATCAAAAGGTTTCCCATACCCACCAGGGGTTCTATAAACTTCAAATTAAGAAATGCTGGAATATGACTACTATAGAATCAGAAACCTTTGGAAAACAGGATTTTAAGTGTTTCTCTGGTCTTGGTAATTATTTCTAAGTGAGGCGAAAGGCAGAATAGGTCAAAGACTAGAGATTTTTAGGTTGTATGTGAGATGTGAGCATTTTAGAAAGAAAAAGGCACAAAGACTGGGATTTTCTTTAAAATACTCTACACACACACACACACACACACACACACACACACACACAAAACCGCACAAAAGGTAGAAAGGGGAGTGCAGAAGACAGAGATGAAATAATATGGCAAATGGTAGTAGCAGTAAAAACTATTAGGTGTGTGGGGGTTTAACTCTCTACATTTGTGTATGTTTGGACATTTTTACAATTAAAAGTTTAGATTTTTCAAAAAGAACTCTCCAGCTAATCAAGACATCAAGATGTCAAGACATAATTTTACATCTGTGGTCACTGGGATCCTAGCTGTAGTCACAGAATCAGGAAACAGACACATAGCTGCCACAACTAGGGCTGTTTCCATTACAACAGGTTGTCCAGATCTCACTAACTTCTTCCCAAAAGAAAAACAGAAAAATGTGACAGGTAAGTTTTGGATAAGGGCTCTTGGGGTTAAGAAAAGGAGGGGGTAATGGAGGACGGTATGAAATTTGATGCCCACTTGCATAGTGGTCTTCTTTTTCGGGCCAGTCTGAAAGCCAGGGTTCCCTAGAGGGGTCGGGGCGAGGGTGTGGGGTTCGGGGGGAGAATACACCATCTTGATGACTTCCTTTGGAAAATATCTTTAGCATGTGAATCTGAAGAAAAAAAACGTCTCCAAAAGAGTTAGGAGAATTTGGGAGAAAAATAGCCATGAATTCAACATATCAGTAAGTATGGTCACTTTAAGATTTGGAATGGCCTTTCCTGATGACCTTTCTCCCCCTTGTGAGGGCCATGACTTTATAAAGAAGCTATGCCAAGAGAGATAAGTGAATTAAATTGAATACTCTGTGGCACAGTTTAGCAGGCAATTCATCATCAGGCAAGTCTCAAGTACTGCTGGCTGAATTTTAAAGCACTTTCTCCAATAAGGCTGGACATGCATGCCTCTGGGCATACAAATTTTCTTTAAGTTGGCAGGAGAATTGTTTCCTCATTCCATCTTTCTTACAGTCAATTCAATTATCATAGTCACAGAAGACAGAGTTCGCAGGGATAACCCCATAGATAATTTTTAGAAAACTCATTTTAAATGTTAGTTTCAATCTCCTCTTTAACTAAAATTTTTATCTAGCAACCCATAAATCAGATTTATTTATTTGAGTTTTATTATGCTTTGTTACTCTGTGTTTCAACTAGATGCATAACAATATTAAAAACTCCTACTTACTAAATGAGTTCTTTAAGTCTGTTTTTTGACACACTTTTACTTTTTGGTTCTACCTTCCAGGCAATCAACATAAAACCAGTACTTCTAAGTGGTCCAGATTTATACTCAAGTTATTGTCTTTATTCATTTTTTAAAACAAACATATATTTAGATTCTTCCAAGATGGTCTTTATAGTGAATAGTGTCATTAAAAGAGGCTGAGATCCTGGACACCTGGGTGGCTCAGTGGGTTAAACCTCTGCCTTCAGCTCAGGTCATTAATCTCAGGGTCCTGGGATCAAGCCCCACCTCAGGCTCTCTCCTCAGCAGGGAATCTGTTTCCCCCTCTCTCTCTGCCTGCTGCTCCCTCTACTTGTGATCTTCTCTCTGTCAAATAAATAAATAAAAATCTTAAAAAAAAAAAGAGAGGCTGACATTTTAAGTTGGCCCCTAGTTATGGAAAACAATAGAAATGTCAACTCTTTTGAGTGACTGACATCAAGACAGCACTGGCAAGGAATTTCTGTTCTTCTGATTTGGACCTGCACTGGGGATAAAAAGGGTATCTCCAAAGAGCAAATTACACAAATTTATGAATGCCCTAAAATGAGCACAACTAAGTCACTCAGACCTGCTTTTCTTCCTTCTGTGCTGCTCCCCAGGTCACTGGATGACCCCATTGTCATCAGTCACCCAGTTGAAAGCCTGGACATCTATCAACTTCACTAGTTTTTTCAACTCTTATTGACTTTTTAAAATTCTTGAGAAAAATCCTTAAGAGAGTTTTATGGGGAAAAAATTACCTGAAGAAGTCATAACTCTGCATAACTATTTGCCAGTACCCAGACTTCCTATTGACCACTAAAACCAGACAACGTGCAGTGGCTGAAAATCCTTTCTGTGTGTCAGAAGACCTGACTTTTCGGGTAATGACTCTGCCATTAAGGAGCTCTGGGATTCAGAACTAAAGAAAGGCACTGGACACTGTGTTAGATGTTTTACATGACCTCATTTCTTTCTTATAATTAACTGAGGAAGATATATCATTCACATTCTTAAATAAGAATACAAAGGCTCAACGGGTTAGATGTGTTGCCCAAGCTTACAAAGCAAAAAGACAGATTTGGAATTCAAACCTAACTTTGTCTAGCACATTACACTGTCACATGTGATTTCCCATTTATAAAATTTTTAAATGAAAGCAAACCCAAAAATATTGTATAGGAAACTGTTGCTGTAATATATTTCTCAAAAATGCACTGATTATAGCAACATCAATTGCCAATTAAGTGCCACCTTTGTCCACACTTTATTTCAACATCAAAAAAGCACCTAAACACCTGACTCAAAAATATACAAGCCAGATTTCATAATACTAACAAAGTGACTGAAATAAACAGAATAGCGGGAAAGAGGCTATGGTAAACTACTCATATCACAGATTCTCCTGTATTCAATATATCCACAACTGCATAATATAATTTGACAGTGCAGAAACTGATGGAAATTTATAGGCAAATTATCTCTGCCTGTTGCCATAGGAGTATTGAACACAAACAGACATATTAGGCTTGGTAAATATCTGAATGCTTGAGTTGGCAATTATCTTAAACATGAAGTGTAAAAATCATGCTTCTTAAATTGTAAAAAAATGCCAGTTTCAACACAAGTCTACGGAAAACAAGATACTTGGGACTGCTATAAACAAACTCATAAGACAGAATTAAAAAAGAAAACCAGTAGAAAGTCTTAATCCATTACTTGTTCAATTTCAAATGCTATATTTTTAATCGTCACTCAAGTGATCTATTCTTCAAATAACAAGAAAAATGGACTCACAGCTCAATTTCTGCTAAGGTAGGAACAATTGTGTTATCTGATAAAGAATGATGATAAGAGTCCGTGGGTTATGGGTAATAAGTCCAAGGTAATTACTACCTGTTACAGAATCATTCCATTGATTTGGGCATTTATTTTTGATGAATGGATGTCATGTTGCAGAGTTAAGTGGGGAGGGAGCAGCAGGAAGAATAGTTCAGAATACTGGCATCAAATTCTATTGCAGTAATATAAAAGTCAATGTTTGATAAATACCAATATAGATCTTTGTCATATATTACACCAACATGCAGAATTTCATTATTACTGAGTTTACAGATAAGCTAAGTATTGAGTACGTACATGCGTGCGCACGCGTGTGTGTAATCCATTCTTTCAGAAAATGATGTTAAAGGAATGGAATCGAGATTAGAGGCAGGGCGTTCTGTTTCTGAATACAGTCATTAGTACTTTGCATCCAGCTCTTAGTCATGACTTCAGAGAAAATGGGATAGCAATAAGAGAAGGCAGGAAGAAAGAGATACGCAGAGAAGCAATAATGACAGAGGCAGCAATGCTCCACTTTTTTGGTTACTGATGGGTGATTCTTCCTATTGGCTAGAAGTAGAAAATGCTTTTTGTCTGTTCTCCTTGTTTACTTTTAAAGTCACTAGTATCCTACTATAGCATTTATCACATATAATCACTCTGAGAATTTAATATGCTGATGACAGAGTTCTGTTGTAGCTGCAGTGCTTTTCCACGGAAAGCCTAATTTTTGTAATCAGAACCAACAAAGAACTTTTCAATACAGTGTTTTACCATTTGATATCAACAATTTTTAAACAATTGAACAAAATACAAAGTTAGACTTAAAAATAAGGCCTTAGCAATTAAAGGCACAAGACAAATTTTACTAGATCCCAAAATTGTAAAACTGAAGATGTTTGAGAGATGTGCAATTTTCACAACTGCTTTTCATAGTCACTGCAATAGCCATAAAATCTTGCCTATGGCTATTTCTCTGAACATTTAGATCAAGTACTGCAAAGTGCAAGTTAAGTGATAACTATGTAAAAATAATTACATTTGTTCCAGAAGTTAAATTCATTTTAGTTTCATTAAGCTTTTTTCCTTTGTCTAATTTTATGAAACAATTTTTTGTTAATTTGATTCTGAGTGAGTATAAACCATTTACATAGTAAGGTCCAATACCTCCCAGCAAATCAGCCTGCCACCGCCATTTGCCTTCCAAAAGAAACATCCAATCATACCCGAGGCTGCTTTACCCATCAGGCTTGAGGTATGCCAAGTGTGGCTGGGCTATGGTTGTACTCTGGCTGAGGCTCAATCACATCTATGGTCTGGTGTCCAAATAAGCACCAGAATAAGGCCATAGGTTCATCTTGACTCTTCAACAAAGGATTTTTGGTGGATAAGACAGACCTCTTGGAAAGTTACTGAAGCCAAAATGAGCCTCTGTGCTACCACTAATATATTCCCATTTAAAAGCACATTTAAGGGGCGCCTGGGTGGCTCAGTGGGTTAAGCCTCTGCCTTCGGCTCAGGTCATGATCTCAGGGTCCTGGGATCGAGCCCCGCATCGGGCTCTCTGCTTGGCGGGCAGCCTGCTTCCCCCTCTCTCTCTGCCTGCCTCTCTGCCTGCTTGTGATCTCTCTCTCTCTGTCAAATAAATTAAAATAAATAAATAAATAAATAAAAGCACATTTAAAAAAACTAGAATATTTCCTTTATTTCATATATTATAATACTAATGACATCATAACTATAGATGGAGAGACAAATGTCAAATAAAATTATATTTTTCTGATCTGTATCTAATGAAAGGTCAGCTATGTTGCCTATAATGAATATCCAAACTAAAGATGGTTGAAAATCTTCAGGGTATTGTGGCTAAAATGCTAATGTATTTTTGAGATACAAAATATCAGCTACTGGATTGAAGTTCTTAAAACATTTTCTAAACATTATCAATCCTGATACTTATGCTTCCTTTTTTTATGGAGTATCCAGCATTCTTAGTGAAACTAGAAAGTTTGAAAACCATTCTAGTGAAAAAAAAAAATTTTTTTTAAGATTTTACTTATTTATTTGACAGAGAGCGAGACAGCGAGAGAGAGTACACAAGCAGAGGAGTGGGAGAGGGAGAAGCAGACCTCCCGCTGAGCAGGGAGCCCAATATGGGGCTCCATACCAGGACCCTGGGATCATTACCTGAGCTGAAAGCAGATGCCCAACGACTGAGCCACCCAGGAACCCAGAGTCAAAATGGCTTTTTAGCAAATTGTTGGTGTACTTCTTTTGGCAAACTTACTCCAAAATACTAGTAATTATCAAGTAGGATCATTCTTGACATTACTTGGAAGTGATTTCATAATACCCTAGTCTTATTTTCAGTTTATATAGTTTGAAAACAAAGACAATGCAATTAAGTTATCAAGTAAGGGACCTAGAATGAGAAATGAGAAAACTATAATACTATAGTACTATATACTATATACTATATAATACTATAAAACTATAATAAAAATGAAAATAAAATTGGAAGCCAGTTCCAAAATCCAATGATTTCTCTGGCTATTTCCTAGTACGAGTATAACTGAAGAAGAAATTGTTTTGAGGGATATAGGGGACTAAAGGGAAAAGTTAAGAAGAATGTAGTTTCCTTACAATATTGTAGTTGAAAAGATAGGTTTTGGAGTCCATTAGACCACAGCCATAATCTTAATTTCCCCCCACTTTATAGATGTGTGATATTAACCATATGGATTCTCTCTGAGCCTGTTTTCTCACCTGAGAAGTGAAGATGACAATATTTACTTCATACGATTATGAGAATTAAATTGGATAACATGGTAATATGCTTAGCACAGCATTTGGTATATAGTGAGTCAATAAACAATTCTACTATTATTATTCTTTATTTTTATGCCTTTTTTTTTTTTTTTTAAAGATAGTGAGTACGAGCAGGAGAGGAGGGTCAGAGTCGGAGAAGCAGACTCCCTTCTGAGTTGGGAGCCCAATGTGGGACTCAGTCCTAGGACTCTGGGATCGTGACCTGAGCCAAAGGCAGTCGCTTAACCAACTGAGCCACCCAGGTATCCCATGCTTTACTTTCATCTCTACTTCTTACCTACCCTAAAAAGCATTTCATGATCCAATAATTCCCTGCTTCCTTTCCTGGGCTCATCTTAAACCATTCTTTTGACCACATCCCAGCTATCTGGTTTCCTGTTACCTGATAAGCAAAGCTGATTCCTGTCTGAGATTCTCTGCACTAGTTCCTCTAGTTCTTCACAGAGATATTAACATGATGATTCCAAGGCAACCAAGCCACAGCTTATTATCACCTCCTGCGAGAGGTCCTCCGTAACCATCCATTCTAAGGGAACGTGGGAGTCATTTTCAGCAGAAGCCCTCTTTTAATTATGTACAGAGCATATACTCACATATAATAATTTTTTTCATTTGTTTGATTACTGTCTGTCTCACTATACTAGAATATAAATTGGATAATAGAGGCTTACTTGTAGCTGTAACTCTAACACCTAGAACTAGTTCTTAGTACTAGTAGAAGGAAGGAAGGAGAAAGAAGAAGAATGGATGAGAGGAGGGAAAGACAGAGGTTTGAGATTGTACAAAGATGAATTTGAGCTTTAAAGATTACTATAATTCAACGGAGGATCTGGTTTTCCATTCAAGTGGACAGTAAATGAATTCCTGTAGCTAAATTACATTACCGAAAGGCATGAAATCATGATACAGGGTTTTAGGTATACATATGAATATATATATCTATATGTATACATATGCAAGTTTATTTATTCTCTTCTCTGTCCACTTGCAGATTTTAGGATGAATCTTGAGAGTTAACTGCTAGTCATATGCTTCTATTCACAGGATACCTGAATTTATCCACTATTATTTTTCCTCAACTATAAATTAAATGGCTCACTTTGTTCCTTTTTGTCTGTTTTCTGTTGACTGAAGATGGCTCAATAAACAAAGAGATTAGTAAAGAATTCTGATCTGTAGAATTTTTTGTTAATAGGAACATTTTTTCTAATAGGAACATGATTCTCTAATTTGGATATTCCTACAAATCTTTTTATTTTGCAAAATATAAGCTCAGAATCTCTGCAAAACTGTATTAGTGGGGCTGCAAAAGACTTTATCAGCAGCATTTTTATTGAACTTATATATATGAGTTATATTTGTTTTATCAATGGAATGGCAATAGTTCAGACAGAGATGTGTTACTTTTTCATGCTCTGAAGTATTGTAATGTTCAAGAAAAGAGAGTAATTAAAAGCAGCCTGCTATACAGCAAAGGAAGGAATGTAATTCTCAAGTGACAAATAAGGATGCAATTATTTCAGCAAAGTGAGGAGTCCAGAAACTCTCTATATTTTTTCTTCCACTCTCACACTAGCAATATGTAAATGTAAATAAATGTATTTTATAATGTAAATAGTGAACAGTTAATTATATAAAGGTACTCCTTCGCAGAAGAAAATTGAGCTGTACACAGAGCTTTGTAAATAACTGAATTAGTTTTTACATGCTAAAATTTTCATTTTCATTTTATTTCCAAGTTCATCATATATAGTCTTAATTTATATCTAAGAAGAAAAGGTTTGTATTCTAGTAGTCTTCTTATAATTATGCTAGTATTTAACAAAGTATTTGACATAAAGTTTGTGTTTTTAGGGCTTGATTTCAAGATTTAAATTCAGACTATTTTAAAGAAATAAGATGCACCACCAATGTTAAGGGACTGCTATAAAATACTCTACCTTCAGAATTTCTTGAAATCTCCCAGCAAAAAGATAGCATTTCTAATAGTTTTCAGGAGACTTAATCTACTGGTAAAGAAATAAAAAATAAAAATAGGGAAATATCCTTTTGACATCAATATAGAGGTGAGACAAAATGTTCACGTCAGTACACAACACTTTAACATACATCCTTATATGAATTCTTCACTGGTATGAATGGGAAAAGGTAAAATTTGTCTTCAAACTTTCTAATGCCAAATTGTCATTATTACGTCTCCCTGACAATCTGAATTCTTTTTTACTTTTTAATTTTTTTAATTTAATTTTTTTCAGTTCCAAAATTCACTGTTTATGCACCACCCAGTGCTCTATGCAATTTCTTTTTTACTTTTTAAAGCTTTATTGTGGCATAAGTTAAAGTACACAATTTGATATGTTATCACATAAGACCTATTAAACTATAAGACCTGAATACTCAGGTTCTTGTTTATATTCATTTTCAAAGCTGGGAAGAACAGAAAGATCGAGACAATGAGATCAGAATTCCAAAAAATGGTGACTTCTTTGGAAAAACAAGATGATGCTGAGGAATCCTACCTTGCAAGTTTCTTCAAAGCCCATTTAAATAATATAATCTAATAACATGGCTGTATGATACTTTAAAACCTGATATTAAAAAGAAGATGTAGGAGAAAAGTGTATAGTATTTATCATTCTAGACAGAATTATGAAGAAATGAGCTGAATACTTTTCACACCATGCAAGAGAATACATATGTGTGATAAACATATCCTCCAAATGAATGAAAGTAACAATCTCTGAGAGTGGAAAAGAAAAAACACATCTTATGCAATCATCATGAGCTTAAAGAAACCATTACATTGAAATATTCAGCAACAGTAGAATGGATAAACAAAAAGTGTTAAATTTATAAACAGAATACAACATGAAGAAAACAAACCACAACTCCATATAACATGGATGAATCTTAAAAATAATGCTGAAGAGGGGCACCTGGGTGGCTCAGTGGGTTAAAGCCTCTGCCTTTGGCTTGGGTCATGATCCCAGGATCCTGGGATCGAGCCCCACATTGGGCTCTCTGCTCAGCGGGGAACCTGCTTCCTCCTCTCTCTCTCTGCCTGCCTCTCTTCTACTTGTGATCTCTGTCAAACAAATAAATAAATTCTTAAAAAAAAATAGTAATGCTGAAGTAAGAAGCCAGACACCCAAATATGGTGTATGATTCCACATACATAGCTCAAAAACAGATAGAAACTATAGTATTTAGTAATGCACAGTAAGATGGTAAAATTATGATGAAAAACCAGGAAACGACTATCTTAAGAGTCAGGACAGTGGTTGCCTTTGGGGAGACAGAAGCGATTATGACTGGTAAAGGGAATGTGGAGGGTCTCTGGGGCATCTGGTAGCGGTCTAGGTCTCCACCTAGGTGGTAGTTAATGGGTATTTACTTCATAGTAACTCATTATGCTACACATTTACTGGGTCCTCACTTTTCTAAATATGTTGTTCGTATATTTTTCAAAGTTAAAAAAGAAAGATTTACCAATAATAGTTTATTAATAGTTAATATAGTCACCACCTTGCTATAGAGTCTTCACTGCCTTTTATTTTTTAGCCATTCCATATGTGTAAACTTCTTGATGACAACTAGGTCTTCCATTTCTTGTTCATTCTCCCACAAAGGGTAACAAAATGCTTTATATACTCTGTAACTATGCAAAACCAATTTATTTTACCTGGGATTCATTCATTATCCAACAACATGATCATATATAACAAGTTTGGAGGTATGAGGACCCAGGTTCTAATCACTACATTCCCTGGGTCTGTAAGTGGAAACAATCATACCCGGGAGAACTGCCAGTAGATGAAATGAGGTAATATGCCACTTCTCACATGAGGTGCCATAGCACATTGCATAAACCTCTACTGGTTGCAAGTATCACACCATATTTCTTACTATTCTACCTCCCACTCATCGACCCAAACTGGGCTGTGACCGTATCTCCAGTAAAATACCTGCCTATAGCACAGATGAAGTAATAAAAATGGCATTTTTTAATTATTATTGGGAATACTGATAACTATTATTTACTGAGTGCTTACTATGTTGTCAAGCATTGTTCAAAGTACCTTCCATGTTGTATTATCTTATTTACTCCTTCTATGAATACGTTACTATTGTCTTCATTATATAGAGAAACTGGGGCACAGAAAGGTTAAGTAACTTTCCTGAGGTCATACAGATAGAAAAGAGTAGATCTAGGAGTAGATCTATATACCTAACTCAGGTATAAGGACGTCCTGGATTCCTAAAGCCACACTCTCTCCATTAAATTCTGCTATTCTACTATGCCACGGAACCTCAGGATAAGTAAGTCTAATTGAGATTTTTATGTTTTATAAATCCCTGAAAATGTGAAGGCAAGAAGCTTGATTTTGGCCCAAATTTCAAGTTTTAAACCAAATCTTAAGATATTCTACCTTCTAGAAATATTTGTCTATAAATTCATAGGCAAAGATTAAGTTTTGCCATATCCCAGAAGAAATTACTATAGCCATTATACTTATTTGTGAAGTGACTAAGCACAGGAAATACACTGGAAAGTTTTAAAAAGCACAGTAATCAAAAAGAACTATTCCTCAAAAAACAGAAGTGATGATCAATTTAAACACACATTATACATAAAGTAACAATGCAAGAAAATCTTTCAAATTGACCAATACAATTTGTATAATAAATATGGTAGGAGGTAAGGTGATTTAATTGCATTGCATGAAATTTGGTTTCATTACATTCGTTTATGCACTTAGTGAAGCTATAATCAAATGGAAAACATTTATCCAAATTTTACATTAAAGTTTTCCCCTTTGTTCTGAAATAATTCTCACACACCTGCCTATGTTACTAGTCACGTGGATAGACAGAATAGAGTATTAATACCCAGATTCTCCTTTCTAATTTTTAATCACCACAGAATATAGTTAACAGAAAGAAAACTTAGACCATCTCCTTCTAGGCATTAGAAGTTAAAGAAGATTTTGGGTTCACTCTTAAAAATAAACAAAAGAGTAGTATTACTCCCTAGATGTGGACTATGGAGAGAATCTGGGTGAGGATACAACAAACCAGAAGAATAACTAAACTCAGAATTCCAGTCAGAGAAATTAATTTCACTTCCATTTACCTAATATATAGTGACTACCATTGTAAAATGCTTCTGGGATAGCCTGGTGAGTTTATAAACAGCTGATTTTAAAGTTCCATAATCTACTTGCATGTTTTAAACAATTCAAGCACTTTTACCATCCTAGAACTAAAAGGAAAAAACAGACATCAATTGCCTCTCTTCTTACCTTTCACCCCAAAGCAGAGGATTCTTAGGTACTGGCACTCTACCTCAAGGGAACATGGTTGCTTTCAGGAAACGACCTCACTAGGATCCAGATTTAGCTGCTGCCTGGCCCCCCCATTTTCTATTGTTTGGCTTGTTCCTAAGGGAAAAGTTGTGAGGGATCAAGGCAGTGCTCAAAAAACCAGCAGTCCCTCCTGACCAGTCTTAGTTTTCTTAGACATTGTCCACCCTTAAGCCTTATGTCACCGGAAGAAGCAGATTTACTCACATAAATGGTCTTTCTCTCCTCTCCTGTTGTTAAAGAAGTGGGAGGGCTTTCCTTGCAGGGATTTGGTTATTATTCCTAGATAATCAAGGGCCTAACTACTGGGCTCAACTGCTTTACCTGATTAAGAGTCCAGTGGAATGACAGTAAGATCAAAGCAATTCTATGGCAGATTACCTTAATCCAATAAAGGATTGGGTTGACTGGAGATTGGACTATTGACCTTCCAAGTGCTATTCTACCCTGTGGTCTCAAATGATAGCCTTGGGTATTGGTCTGGACCACTCCTTCTTGATAATCTCTGGATTCCAATTTTTAACCTCTGGCCCCGGAAGAGTTCAAGAAGCTGTGCTCAGATTCTTAGCTCTGCTGAGAATTAGGCAAATGACCAAAGGTAAGGAATAGTACCAAATGTTGAGCTCCTCTCTCTGCACTTCCGTTCTCTGGGTTTCTGGCCCCTCAAGTGCTTACTGACTTACTAGTTCTCCAAAGCCTGCAAATCAATTTTGTTTTGCCCAGTTTTTCTAGTTGTTCTTAACAAAAAGGATGGTTTGCAAGGAACTTATCCACCATTAATAAAAGCAAAAATTTCCAAAATTTGACTTTTGTCCATGATAAAACTGATTCTTAAACAGTTCTAAATAAGCCATAAAGGCATAATCATGGTGAACATGCTTGAGGATTTCAGAGATCAGTTACAGATTTAAAAGAAAATATAGACTATTTTTATGTACAGTACATTCAATACCAAAATAGTATTTCTGTACAAAATAAATATGGAATCACTTTAATAAAACTATTTCTCCAAAAATGATTACAAAGAGCACCAGGAAAGTTACTACCTCAGGCAAAACTGTGAGTTCTGCAATTGCAGGCTCCTATACAGCCCAAAACCTAGATTATGTTGTTCGCACTCATCTCTCCAAATCAAGCAACCTGATTCTATTAGATTCAGAAGCCACTGTCTACTTAGAGTATTAAACTCCCAAAATTGCTCTTTTCTGTCACCAAATATAGTGCATTTATCAGCCACCAAATACAGTACATTTTAATGTTCTAAGGCAGGGGTCAGCAAATCTTTCTGTAAAAGACTAGCTAGTAGGAATTTTTAGCTTTGTCTGGTTTCTGTCACAAATACCCAACTCTTTCATTGTGCAAAAGCAGCCACTGACAATGTATAAATCAATGTGTTCTAATAAAATTTTATTTATGGACACTGAAATTTTAATTTAATGTCATTTTCATTTGTCAGTATTATTCTTCTTTAGATTTTTTTTCACACCTTAAAAAGTTGTAAAAATCATTTTTACTTTGTGGGCTATACAAAAACAGGCAGTGGGCCATATTTGGCACAATGGCTATAGTCTAATGACCCCTGCTCAAAACCAATAAAAACTCAAAACTAATCAAGTTTTGGCTCTGACTACACCATTCATTTGTCTCTCTTCCTCAACTTTACCTCTACAGACAGTGGTTCTCAAACTTTAGCATGCATCAAAGTCAACTGAGGGTCTGTTAAAACACAGATTGAAAGATGTCACAACCCAAGGCTCCTGACTCAGTAGGTCTAGAGTAGCACCTGATAATTTACATTTCTAACAAGTGTCCAGGTAATGCTGTGGCTGCTGTTCCAGGGACCAAACCTTGAGAATCACTGCTCTAGAACTTCTTCATTATTTTTTTTTAAGATTTTATTTATTTATTTGACACAGAGAGAGAACATAAGCAGGGGGAGCCAGAGAAGGAGAAGCAAGACTCCCCACTGAGCAGGGAGTCCCATGCGGGGCTTGATCTCAGAACCCTGGGATCCTGACCTGAGCCGAAAGACGCTTAACTGATGAGTCACCCAGGTGCCCCTAGAATTTCATTATTATGAGCAAACTCTACTATACCCTAACTCTTCTTAGAACATTCCCTCTACTCTCTTGACTTGCCTGCAATGCATTTGTCTTCTATCTAATACTGTGTGAGTTCTCATTGACATTTCCTCTCCCTCATCCTTCATATCCAATAAAACATGAAGCCTTGATTATTTTACCTTCTAACTATACTTTGATCTATCCACTTCTATAAATCTCCCACCTTACACTAAGCTACCATCATCTTTTATTTTTTTTATTTTTTTTTTAATTTTTATTTTTTCGGCATAACAATATTCATTATTTTTGCACCACACCCAGTGCTCTATGCAATCCGTGCCCTCTACAATACCCACCACCTGGTGCCCCCAACCTCCCACCCCCCACCCCTTCAAAATTCTCAGTTCGTTTTTCAGAGTCCATAGTCTCTCATGGTTCACCTCCCCTTCCAATTTCCCTCAACTCCCTTCTCCTCTCCATCTCCCCTTGTCCTCCATGCTATTTGTTATGCTCCACAAATAAGTGAAACCATATGATAATTGACTCTCTCTGCTTGACTTATTTCACTCAGCATAATCTCTTCCAGTCCCGTCCATGTTGCTACAAAACTTGGGTATTCATCCTTTCTTTTTTTTTTTTTTTTTACAGCTTTATAAACATATATTTTTATCCCCAGGGGTACAGGTCTGCGAATCGCCAGGTTTACACACTTCACAAAATCCAATCATGTCACTTCTTTGCTTAAAATCATTCTTCCAAGGTTTTCCAAGGCCCTACAAAATTTGGCCCCTATCATCTCTTGTGGCTCATCTTTACATAGTTCTTCTGGCTTTTAGTTGTCCTCAAGGCACTCTGACCATGCTTCTTTCTGGACTTCATTCATACTTACTGATTACACCCTTACTCCTTACTCCACTCCTCTCCCTATTCACTCAGTCAATACTACTCATCCTTTACTTCTCAGAACCAAATCACATCTCCAGGAAAGTCATCCATGACTCTCCCACACCAGGCCAAGATCCCTCCAATATACGATTTTTTTCTAACCATCTGTCTCCACATTAAAATAATGAAAATAAGTAACCCTTATTATACTAGGCACTGTGCTAAGTCCTTCATACAATTTATTTAATCTTCATAAAATCCCATAACATAGATGCTATTAGAAATCTACTCTCTCTTCCTACTCCTTCTCTCTTTTATTAACTACATGAGAGAACTGAGGCATAAGGATGTTATAAATAGTTCACCCAAGTTCAAACAGCTAGTAAGTGGAAGAGCCAGAATGCAAATTCAAGCCATCTGCTTCTGGACCATAAATAATGCCTCTTGCAAAGTAGAAAACTTCACTAAATTTTAATTTTCATATGGCCAGGCACCCTGCAAATAGAGTCACACAGAGTCTGGCACATATTAGGTACTCAATTTGTTGAATGAATTGATTCTATTCTTAGCAGAATATTATATATTAATCATTAGGCCACAATATTAAAGTCTATTTCAAAAAGAGACTTTCCACCCTATCCTTGGTCTTAGCATAATCCACTACATACTCTAAACAACTGTACTGTTTTATGGATCAATTCCTTTAAATTTGTACATACCCAACCTGTATCTATATGCTGAGTTATTTTACCTATTTATATATAAATGTAAGCCAGCACAAACAGAACATTAAGATACTGCCAAAATCTAGTTATGAAACTTTTTTTTAAAGATTTTATTTGTCAGAGAGAGAGAGAGCACAGCAGGGGGAGTGGTAGGCAGAGCAGGCAGAGGGAGAAGCAGGCTCCTGCTAAGCAGAGAGCCTGATCTTGGACTGGATCCCAGGACCCTGGGATCAAGACCTGAGCCGAAGGCATCTGCTTAACTGATTGAGCCATCCAGGTGTCCCTAGTTACTAAATTTCTGTAATAATTATTTTTAGAGAGAAACAGGTATTCTTGTTGAATACCTTCCTTTAATAATAGAGGAGTAAATGTCTTACACTACCACTTCATTCTATTTATTGTTTTATTATTTTAAGATGTGATACACATATTCCTCACAATCCACACTATCCCTACCTGAACTCACACTATGCAGACTCAGGAAATGAACAGACAAACTTTTTGAGATAGAACTGTTTTCCTTTGCTATTAAAACTTTCATTACTACTCATTACCCAAAACTTAAGGACAAAAAATACTTGGATAACGAGTTATCCCTCACCATTACAAACTCAGGAACCAAATGGAATCAGATAGTAAGACATAACAGAATTTAATTTATTTTGAAATTCTAATTTAAGGAAGTCATGGCAGTTTGGCTGGTTGCCTAAGAGAGGCATCGATTTTTAAAAAGGAGGAGAGGGGTTTAGTAACAGCTAACTAGATTTTAAGCTTCCTGGGGACAGTGATCATATATTTAAATTTTTGCATCATCCCTGTTGCTGACAAGTGCTTAACATGTTCATACATAGGCAACAGAGTATCCACATTCCTGAAATAATTTACATATACATTCTAAATTTATTTCAAACTATTATTACAGAAGTAGGATTTTAAAATAATTAACAACTTAACTAACACTTAACTGGCAACTCAAGTTGATTTCTAGTAATTACCTACTAATTAACTTACAGTAAAAAAGGTAAGAAACCTGCCTATGGAATGTGATAAAGATAGCTACTTATAGCTGTGACTGGGTAAGTAAGCAACCATGCCAATACCTTAGATTTCTATCCTGCCAAATGGTGATAATATATATACCACATAGGGTTAGTGCGAGGATTAAATGCTTCCAATGTATGTAAAGCAAATAGCATTCCATAAATAACAATAAATAAGCATCTGATTAAGTCTTAGTTACTATATCACTACTGCTATATATTTGTATAAACTTATATACTACATTACTTATCAATTTATTAAAATGAGATTATTGTTATTTAGATAGAAGAGTGAATGCCAAAAGCACACATAATGATGTTATATGTTAGTATATAACTACTGAAATACCACAGTGACAGTAAATCTAAGTTTCACACACCCTTTCATTGGGGAGGCTGTTCAAAGTAGAAAAATATCTGCAGAGATAAACCAGAAAGTCTTTTTTAAAAGACATGTTTTAAAACAATAATCTTGTTGGAAGTCTGCTAAATCACACATTCCCCACCCACCCCGAAGCCAACAAAACTAATGTCAACTAAAGAAAAATATATCCATGTGAACAAATTCTGTACCAAATAAATAATATTGAATCATTTTCATAAGAACTACTTCTCTAAAAACAAATACAAGGAGCACCAGAGACTACTCTCATAAGAGCTATCTTTTTTTTTTTTTAAAGATTTTATTTATTTATTCGACAGAGAGAGATCACAAGTTGGCAGAGAGGCAGGCAGAGAGAGAGAGAGGAGGAAGCAGGCTCCCCACCAAGGAGAGAGCCCGACACGGGGCTCGATCCCAGGACCCAGGGATCATGACCTGAGCCGAAGGTAGAGGCCTTAACCCTCTGAGCCACCCAGGCGCCCCTCATAAGAGCTATCTTGTAGAAACTCTAGACTGAGTATCAGGAACCGCTAACAGTTGAAAATACCAAAACAAACACTGAAAAGTTAGAGAAAATCACTTAAATACTTCTACAAATTTCAGACAAGAAAAATTTTTATGATGATTTGTATTTCCCTAATGCCGAGTGATATGGAGCACTTTTTCATGTGTCTGTTGGCCATCTGGATGTCTTCTTTGCAGAAATGTCTGTTCATGTCCTCTGCCCATTTCTTGATTGGATTCTTTGTTCTTTGGGTGTTGAGTTTGCTAAGTTCTTTATAGATTTTGGACACTAGCCCTTTATCTGATATGTCATTTGCAAATATCTTCTCCCATTCTGTCAGTTGTCTTTTGGTTTTGTTCACTGTTTCCTTTGCTGTGCAAAAGCTCTTGATCTTGATAAAATCCCAATAGTTCATTTTTGCCCTTGCTTCCCTTGCCTTTGGTGATGTTCCTAGGAAGATGTTGCTGCGGTTGAGGTCGAAGAGGTTGCTGCCTGTGTTCTCCTCAAGGATTTTGATGGATTCCTTTCTCACATTGAGATCCTTCATCCATTTTGAGTCTATTTTCGTGTGTGGTGTAAGGAAATGATCCAATTTCATTTTTCTGCATGTGGCTGTCCAATTTTCCCAACACCATTTATTGAAGAGGCTGTCTTTGTTCCATTGGACATTCTTTCCTGCTTTGTCGAAGATGAGTTGACCATAGAGTTGAGGGTCCATTTCTGGGCTCTCTATTCTGTTCCATTGATCTATGTGTCTGTTTTTGTGCCAGTACCATGCTGTCTTGATGATGACAGCTTTGTAATAGAGCTTGAAGTCCGGAATTGTGATGCCACCAACTTTGGCTTTCTTTTTCAATATTCCTTTGGCTATTCGAGGTCTTTTCTGGTTCCATATAAATTTTAGGATGATTTGTTCCATTTCTTTGAAAAAAATGGATGGTACTTTGATAGGAATTGCATTAAATGTGTAGATTGCTTTAGGTAGCATAGACATTTTCACAATATTTATTCTTCCAATCCAGGAGCATGGAACATTTTTCCATTTCTTTGTGTCTTCCTCAATTTCTTTCATGATGAGAATTGTAATGAAATGATATAATTTCTTTAGAGAAGTATATTTTAATGGATCAACTAAACACCCAAATGTGTAAGAGTGTGAACACTTCATTAATGAAAGAATTCAGATTTCTGTGACCTAGCTTCAACAAGGTGGCACTCTTAAACACCAAGTGTGGAGACCTCACCCGCCAGGGCAGGTGTGCTCTGGACTATATTCTTGTGAGTCTTCCTGCTCAGCTCTCCTCCTATATAGGATGGGAATTTAAATCTGCACAGCCCTGTCATATGGCTCTGACGCACAGTGACTTTGCTCTCATTTGGTGTACTTGGTTTTGGTATCTTGCCAATGGTCTCCTCAAAAGGCTTGCTTTTTTTATTGTGAATAACGGATGACCTTTTTTTTTTGTGGTGAAACATACATAAAATATACCATCTTAATGATTTTTAAGTATATAATTCAGTATCATTAAATATATTCACAATGTTGTACACCCACCACTGCTATCTATTTCTAAAACTTTTTCCTCACTTTCAAAATTTTTCATCACTCCAGACAGACACTATACTAATTAAGCAGATAACTTCCCATCTTCCCCTCTATCTACCCCTGGTAACCGCTATTATACTTTAGTGTCTATGAATTTGCCTATTCCAGGTACCTCATATAAGTGGAATCATAACAATATCTGTCCTTTTCATTTATTCTAGCAGGAGGAGAGGAAGAGGGAGAGAGGGAGAGAGAATACCAAACATGCTCTATACCCAACACAGGGCTCAATCTCACGACCCTGAAATCACAACCTGAGCCAATACCAAGAGTCGAACACTTAACCAACTGAGCCACCCAGATGCCCCTCTCCTTTTTATTTACTCTTAGGACTGTTTTTAGTTCTATTTACTTTTTCTCTTTTTAAAGATTTTTAAGTAATATCTATACCTAACGTGGGGCTTGAACTCACAACCCTAAGATCAGGAGTCACATGCTCTACTGACTGAGCCAGCTAGGCGCCCCCAGTTCTATTTACTTTTAGTGAGCAGTGACAACTCATATTGATCTTACCTGATTATATCATATGGTACAATCAGATTACTAGGATATTAGATTGGTCCAACCATAACACTCACTTACCTATAGCCAAAAACCTAGGCTTCAGTAAACTGTTATGACAGTTTCTAGAACCCAGGTATATGTTTTAAAGAACTCATACTAAAAGATCTTAATTTTCTTCTTTAAATAGGGTTACCAGTCTGGCTGTCATATAATATTTAAGGCAGAGAAATATGTGGGTTCTTAGTTAAGTGAAGGATCAAATCCAAACAGTGCTAATCAATGATTTTGAGACTAACTTATAGCTTCTAAGGTTTCTAAGGTAGCTTCTACACATTGAAACTTGACCCTTTAACACTTCTCAAATAACTTTTATGAAAGAACAAAAATTATATATTTACTTATGTTAGAAAGCTAGAAAGGCAGCTAATATCAGAATTGATATTTTTTAAGTTTGTAAAGAAGTGACAGATACAAAACACAATGTATTGTTTTAAAATTTAAAATTTATCAAAACACAATGATTTTTTTTCTGCCTTACTGTATTTCAGTTCCCGTGACAGACACTGGAAATATGAATACAAGTGCTGGTTTATAAAGATAAAATGTGGCAGATCTGGCCCACAGACTATCTTATTCTAATCAGTGTAAAGGTTTTTGGTTTTTTTTTTTTTTTTTTTAATTTTATGAGTTGTCAAAAGTTAAAAATCAGACTTCTCACAAAGATGTACATATCTAACTTCTTTTTAAAAAACAAGGAAACTGGAAAAATTACACCAGGGTTTCTATTAAGCAAAAACTGGCTGAGTTACATAGAGGCTTTTTTTGTTTGTTTGTTTTTTAATATTTTATTTATTTCATAGAGAGAGAGAGATAGCACAAGGAGAAAGAGAAAGAAGCAGCCTCCTCTCCCGAGCAGGGATCGTGACCCTGGGATCATGACCTGAACCAAAGGCAGATGCTTAACTGACTGAGCCACCCAGGCACCCAACATAGTGGCATTTCGATAGTGTTTGTACTCTCGTCTTCACCAAACCCAGACTTCTACTGTTCAAACCTACTTGCTTCATTACTTCACTGATCACCACAGGCATCACATGTAAAGTATGACTAAGTACTGTCTTGTCAGAAGGACTTCTGTTAACACAGGCAAATAAACAGAAGAATAGAAATGCTTAATAAAAGACATAAAAGGATCTCAACAGAAAATCACCAGGTACGGCAAACCTATGGGGCTGCTGATGTTTCAAAGAGGCTTGTAAAGGTCTTGATACTCATCCGATGTTGTGTCCTCCAGACTGCAAAAGGTGGAGAGGCTGAAAATGGAGACCTCTGCTTAAAGCTGAGAACTTCGAAGAGCTGCTTTGTCTCTTAGGAGAGCACTAGAAAACACTCACAGGATTGGGATCTAAAGCAAGGGAGATCATCTGTGAGATATAAAAATACCCGATCTGTACCACTCATAGGGCATGGTACTTAAAAAAGGGTGATTTTTCCTACTCTATCATACTATTAACATTTATTAGCTGATACTCTAATGTAAACAGTTTTCCCTCATCAACCTGAAAAGACAGAGTTAAAAGTTAATTTTTCCCCTTCTTACACCTATTTTCAAATAAGGAATTGGTTTAATTATAACCTTCAATGCCAGGATATAAATTTGGGGACAGCTCTATCTCGGTATTAAAAAGGGCTCGTGGATTTTTTGTTTGCCCATTGTTAAATCAATTACATTTAACTGACTATCTCTTTCAATTTTATTGTCATTGTACCTTTCAATTCCAAATTATCCCATATTTAGACAGTGGGTGTCCTGGGCCTTTTTAGCACACTATTAGGTTGGTCCTAGCTTTTCAGCACAAGAATAACCCAGGTTCATCTTATACTCTCCCTCTCCACATCTGGAATCAGCTGTTTCTCCAAAGAAAAGAATCTTATGGGGTTTTGTTATTATTTGTTTCTTTTCTTTTCGTTCCTTTTTTTTTTCTTTTGGTAGTGGTAGAGGCAAGATCTGGGCACTACGTATACTCCTCTGGGATGGACCTGCTTCTGGCCCTTCTCTATGAGCAGAACAGGAAATATATATATATATATATATATGTGTGTATATATGCATATATATATATATGTGTGTATATATGCATATATATATATACTTATTTAAGATTTTATTTATTTGACAGAGAGAGAGAGAGAGAGAGATCACAAGTAGGCAGAAACAGGCAGGTGGGGGCTGGGAAGCAGACTCCTTGCTGAGCAGAGAGCTGATGTGGGGCTCGATCCCAGGACCCTGAGATCATGACCTGAGCTGAAGGCAGAGGCTTAACCAACTGAGACACCCAGGTGCCCCTGGAAATATATTTTTAAAATATAAGCTCAGGGTGCCTGGGTGGCTCAGTTGGTTAAGCGACTGCCTTCCACTCAGGTTATGATCCTGGAGTCCCGGGATCGAGTCCCACATCGGGCTCCCAGCTCCATGGGGAGTCTGCTTCTCCCTCTGACCTTCTCCCCTCTCATGCTCTCTCTCTCTCTCTCTCAAATAAATAAATAAAAATCTTAAAAAAAAAAAAGATAAGCTCATATTGATAGTGCCAATTCAAATTTGACATTAGAGTTTTTCCCTTAATTTCTTTAATTTTATATTTGCAACTTTCTAGTACACTGAGTATCCTAGATTCTAATAACATGCTTATCTACTTTTATACATAAACATTTAAAAAATTTAAAATCCCAATACTAGCATTATTACTAACAATAAAATTACTGACAAAAGTTCAAGGTTTTCTTGCAGTTTTATGTCCTTAGAATATAACTAAGGATTTCCCACCTTTTTTATTACACCAAATTTCCATATGTTCTTCTGTGTATTTCTAAGGCTTTTATATTCTGTTCTATTCTAATCCATTCTTCTAACTGCCTAGGAGTAACTGAATTTTAATGGATATGTAATAAGTTAAATGAATCTCTAATTAGTTGAATGTGGGGAACAGTGACATATTTATAGATCAAAAAGCCTCTAAGGACTTGTATATTTTTCTTTCATTTGTTCTTTCAATCATTTTCCAATTCATACTCTGGCAAAAGAACACGCCTAGAACTTTGAGCTTTGGTATAAAAGATTCGGAGAAAAAAAACTTAATATTTGAGAGGACTTAAAAATGAAGAAAGGATGAATTAGGCACCTAATTCAGTTTGGGACTTTATACCCAAAATTTCGGGTCTGTGAAGTAAAAATTTATACATTCAATTAAAAAACATTCAATAAAAAAAAAATCAAAGATCAGATAAAAAAAATTTAGGTGTCCCAAAGGAGGAAATTTTGCTTTTGCCCTGGAGCACAGTTTAAAATAAAATACATAGAGCTTTTAAAGTAAGCTGACTACAAGGAATACCTGAGTAAACAAACATCTGAGATAAGTCCAATTATTAACTCCTGAATAATTTTTCCTAAAGAAGTGATCTGTTTTTTGGGTTAATAGAGATAGCACTGTTTGGTGTTACTAAATGGCAGAAAGGAACTAACAAAATGACTTTAACAAAGGAATGTCATTCATACTCTAAAAAGTTTTTTAAGTTTTAGGAGTCAATTTAATATTGGCAATAACAGACATCAAAACACAATGATGAAAATAATCTACCACTTCTGATCTTTGCCTTCTTAGTTTATCTCCATTTTCTTTCAAAAATATTAGCTCAGTGTTTCAATAAATAGAATGGAAGCTGATAATGTAAAAATATTGTACATTCTAATATATAAAATAACATGAAATACTTCATTAGTATTAGAGTATTAACATATAGCCTTTCAATAAAGTGAAGAAATGCTACAAGTATTTTTAAGGTATTATTAAAAGCTTTATAATTCCTTAGACCTTTTTCTTTAAGATTAGTTTACATTTTAGTAAAAATGCTTCTATAAATAGACACCATCATACTGTTGTAAGGTTTTTATGTAGGATAGCTTTTCTCCTCTAATGTCCTAAAATTAACAGGGTTCTCTATGACTAGACATGTATGAAAACAAACTACTCATTAGCATACAGAATATCCCCCAAACATCAATATTTTAAAATAGACCAGCAGGGAGAAGTCCATCTATGGAACATGTTACATATTATACTGTCAACAACAAAAAATAATTACAACGTAATTACAGAACCAGGCAAGTTTGAGAAATATTGTTTAAACAGTATAAACAGTGCTTATTTACTAATAGTTTTACACTATTTACTCCATAAATGATTGTGAATCAAAGTTATAAAGAACGGTAATGAAGTGCAGACTTGTACAACTTTAATTTCTTTGAAAAGTGTCTGATAATTTTTCTTACATAGTTAAGGATTACCTAGTGTTTTGAAATAGGTAAGTATATGGTCACATTCCACTCACTTGAAACTCAGTTTCAGTTTTTCAGGAATTTAACTATTCTTTGTCCTCTTTGTTAAATATTCCTCCCATTAGCAGTCATCCTAAAGAAAATACATGGTTTTTTGTTCAAATGTCTATTCTGTGTTATTATGTATATCTCATTACTTCTGCATATACGACAGTAATTAAGACAAAGATAAATACTAATAAACTAGTAAAACATGCTACCATTACAATTTTAAAACCATATGTAATAAAATAATTTAAAGATAGAAAATAGGACTATGTAATGAAAGGAGGAACAAGCACTGTGACAGAAAATTGGGCTAAGGAAAACAGTTGCATTTGGACACAAGACTTAGCTTTGAGCTTCCTAGCAGCTAGTGATTTTTGCAGATATGATTATCTCTATTTAGAAAATATATCAAGTGATGTTTTCATTTGCAGGAAGAGGTAGTTCTTGAGTACCCAAGGGGACCACTTCTAGGTGCCAACCAAATGTATTTCACTAAAACCTGAAATCACTTTGATAATTTTAGAGAAAACCAATACTTTATAAAGACTCCTTTGGCACATTTTAGAAGTGATGACAGATATACATGCTGTTAGCTCTGAAAAACACAGCTATGCATTTTGTTATGCAGGTGATAAAAGCATTTATTCTGAAGCAGAGATATGTGAAAAAGATCAGGAAAAGTGTGATGCTGGTGATTTATTCCTGTTTCTTCCCCACCTCCATCAGCATGTCCCACTGTTAACTCTGTGTGGATGCTATTCTTGCATACAGAATAGATCATAGTTTCAGCCTTAATCTGAAGTAGGTGACAGCCCTGGAAGGCTCTCTGAAACTAGTCGTTTTCAAACTGGTCTAGGGGATCTTGGATGGGTACCAAATGCAAAGGGTCCTGGATTTCTAGAGCTCTGAAGAAAAAGTTCTTTCTCAATTTAAATACTTTTTTAACTTCCATAGCTAATAGCTGTCTTAGTAATGCATCCAATATGATATTTATCTCTGTCTCTTTGGAAGGCTAAAATACTCAGGGAATATGTTGTAAGACATTTGAGTAACCAGCATTGCATATTTTTTTCTCAGGAACCATGAAAGTTATTAGGGCTAAAAAGAGATTTTAATGTTCCCAATGACAGGGAGGGGGAAACTTAGGATAGGTTTTCTGACACAAAAACACAGCACCTGCCCATTTGACTCCGTTTTTTTCACCTTCAAGAGAAAAAATTAAGAGGACTCTATTATAGTTTCCCTAGCACACATTTGTTTTGATTAGAGCAGAGTGGTCAATGACAGTATCAAAATAATTTGGAATTATTTATAATCCTGTATGTTATTATTGTCAGTAATAGTAGTGAGTAACAGTAGGAGCAGTAGCATCTGGTGGAAGACTGCAATTTATGAAATGTACAGTTTACTCTGTATGTTTGTGTGTATGTATAATGTCATTTAATACTCATAATAACTCTGAACATATTGGTATGTTTGTTCACCTGTTTAACAGATGAATGAAGACTTACAGAGGTTAACAACTAGCCTAAGGGAAGACTTAAGACCAAAGCTAAAGTCATATGACATCAAATCTCATATTCTTTCAACTGTAACATTTATAAAATTGTTAGATTCAGATGCTGGTGCACTTTGTCCACTCAGAAAGATCAATATTATTCATATAATTTAGAAAAGAAATAGGGTCTAGCTCTATCTAAGACTTAAACTGAAATGTGTACATCAGTAACATCCATTTCAGTAATAAGACATTATGTGATTTATCTTCTAAACATAGGTTTTAAAAGTTTTTCTGTTTTAGCTAAACTACAGAAAGAACCTAGATGTCCATCAATAGATGAATAGATAAAAAGATATGGTGTATATACACACACACACGCACACACACAGAAATACTATGCAGCCATCAACCCCCCCCCCCCAAATCTTGCCATTTGCAACGATGTGAATGGAACTAGAGGGTATTATGCTAAGTGATAAAAGTCAATCAGAGAAAGACAATTATCATATGATCTCTCTGATATGAGGAATTTAAGCGGCAGGGTGGGGGGTTAAGGGGGAAGGGAAGAGAGGGAAAAATGAAACAAGATGGAACTGGGGAGGGAGAAAAACCATAAGAGACTCTTAATTTCAGGAAACAAACTGAGGGGGTGGGGAGGGATGGGGTGGCAGGGTGATGATCAGTGGGGAGGGTATGTGCTATAGTGAGTGCTGTGAATTATGTAAGACTGATGATTCACAGACCTGTACCCCTGAAACAAATAATACACTATATGTTAATAAAAAAAATTCTCCATTTTTATTCTAGTAGAACTTACTAATATTTTTGTAGTGATTGTTTTTATTATTTTTGGCTTTTTTTGAGGTTATGAAGAAGGGAAATCTCTTTACCTTGGAATGTCTTGAGACATGAGAAAGGCCCTCAAGACCTTTCTCCATCATTAATGAGGGGAGCATAGCCCTAGTATGTAAATATCCTACAACCGAGAATGAGTCAGAACTAATTATAGGAAGATTTCGGTGTACAAAAACAGACCAAAATATGTCTCACCCTTTTTCAATGACTAAAATCTCAAAACAAAACAAAACATGGTAACCAAAAAAATTATAACTCTTGAGTATCTTTTAAAGTATCTAGAATGATTTCTGAACAAGGACACATTTTCAATAAAAATGCAAAGAACAAAATAACAGCAAACATTCAATAAACTATATTAGCATATTTTTGTTCTAAATAAAAATCAAGTACATTGTTTTTCTTTCTGCTGAGGTGATATTTTCAAAATCTCCAAGAACAGTCCTTCTAATGTATTTTTCTGGGTCAGAGCACATACAGCCACAGGCTCTGAAATGAGGCAACTAGCTGTATGATTAAGCCAGGAGATATGCTATTGAGACATGAATTTATCCAGATTAGGGGTCTCTTCTGTTTAAAATTCAGCTAATGTGTAAGATTCTTCTTTGACTTTCTACAGAAATCTTAATATTTATGATGCAATCAGAACTTACACTGTGTGCAAATTTGAGAAAAGTAAGGCTTTGGGGCATTAAAAGCTCTAGCAAACATCACATTAAATATGCATATAAACGAGTATCATTCCTAAGTACAAAGATTTGTTTTCCAACTGTATGGATTATCCAGGCAGCTTTCTTCCTCCTTTACTGTGCTTTCAATCAATGGGTCATTTTGTGATTCCCAAATATATTTCCTTAAGGGCTTGATAAATCTTTAGAGTTTCAGGACAGAAGAATTTTATTATCAATCAAGAAGGAAGTAAAAATTGAAGAGGATGATGCTGGCGTTCCAGGTCTAGTCTATTTTTGCCTTTTCATTGATTTAAATAAAGACAGAAAAAGACTTATTTTGGACAAACCACAAAAATGTTAGGCTTTTGGGGGGAGGTGGATTTCTGAAGTAACTATAATAATTATTTATTGGATCAGACTAACACAGATCATCATTCCAGAGAATGTTAGCAGATCCCATACACAAATATGGTTTTATCTTTAAAATGCTGAGATGCAGGAAGTTAAATTGACACAAATGTCTTTACTACTAAACTTTTAAAAAGCATATATGCTAATGTTCACTAACAGGGATATGGTATAAAGCATTTTCTAAAAACTCACTCCACCATGGAACCCCTTTTTATGGAATCCTATTAATCTCTCATAGACTAGGAAAAGGACTTTTAAACCAATTTTAAAAACCAACAGTGCTATAAAATGCCAACTATTTGAAACATAAATCATTGACTGAGTCAATTTTTTTGAGGATTAAAGAAGTATATATATGCCAACCTATAGGTCAGACCATTGGTAAACTGGCAGATAGAATGTATCTTAACATTAAGAAAAGATTTGACATAGAGGCACCTGGGTGGCTCAGTGGGTTAAAGCCTCTGCCTCCAGCTCAGGTCATGATCCCAGGGTCCTAGGATTGAGCCCCACATCAGGTTCTCTGCTCAGCAGGGAGCCTGCTTCCTCCTCTCTCTCTCTCTCTCTCTGCCTGCCTTTCTGCCTACTTGTGATCTCTGTCTGTCAAATAAATAAATAAAATCTTTGAAAAAAAAAAAAGAGAAAAAAAGATTTGACATAAAGTTTACAAATGTCGCCTAAAATACAAAGGCAAACATTGTATATATACAGTTGACCCTCAAACAATCAAGGGGTTAAGGCACTAACATAGAGTTGAAAATCCGTGCATGGGGCGCCTGGGTGGCTAAGTGGGTTAAAGCCTCTGCCTTCAGCTCAGATCATGATCCCAGGGTCCTGGGATCGAGCCCCGCATCAGGCTCTCTGCTCAGGAGGGAGCCTGCTTCCTCCTCTCTCTCTGCCTGCCTCTCTGCCCACTTGCAATCTCTTGTCAAATAAATAAATAAATCTTTTAAAAAAAAATCCGTGCGTAACATCAGACTGCTCAAAAACTACTAATATCTACTGTTGTCTAGAAGCCTTACTGATAACATAAACAGTAGATTAACATATATTTGGTATGTTATGTGTATTGTATCTTGTATTCTCACAACAAAGTAAGCTAGAAAAAAGAAATGTTATTAAGAAAATCATAAGGAAGAGAAAATACACTTACAGTACTCTATAAACATATATACCAACTAAATCTGCGTGTAAGTGAACCTGTGCAGTTCAAACCCATTTCGTTCAAGGTCTACGTTATTTCATACAATGCTCTGTGAAAAGCAGTGTATATATTATAAATCACTAATCCAGGGGACCTGGGTGGCTCAGTCAGTTAAACATCTGACTTTTCATTTTGGCTCAGGTCACGATCTCAGGGTGGTGAGATCAAGCCCCCTGTTCCGTGCTCAGTGGGGAGTCTGCTTGAGATTTTCTCCCTCTCCGGTTAGCTCTCTCCCCTCACCCTGCTCTGTCTCTCTCAAATGAATCAATAAATCTTTAAAAAATCATTAATCTACTTATCTATGACCTATGAATTTGACCAAAATATGAATTTGACCAATGAATTTGACAAAAAATAATAAAAGTAAAAACATTTCCACAGTTTATAGTGTGTATGTATGTGTGTTGCAAATGAATAAAATACCACAAAGAGGGGTAAAGGAGAAAACTTTATGGATTTAACAAACCATTCGACTTCTGAATGTTTAGAAAATATTTTTATTTTAAACCAGGTAAGATCTGCAGATAATTTTATTTGAAACACTAGTTTGGAAGACAAATTATTTTCAATAAAATGAACATTTAATTTTTTTCTTTTTTTACCTAAATGTCCAAATGCAGTGGTCACATATATTTTAAATACAGCTTCTTCATCAAGCACTAATGATAGATTTTGCTTATGGACCCTTTTAATTATCTTTACCACTATTGTCACTTGATATTTCATTTAATAGAAGCCAAATCAGTTTTGTCCTAAGTATTCTACAGCTACCTAGGTAGTTTTATTAGTTTTATTAGTTTTGAATACAATTTTAGACCCTTTAAAAAGAAAATAACACCATTTAAAAAATTTATCTGATTCTAGGGTTGGATGATGGTGATAGCTGCAAAGCAGTGTTAATGTACTTAATGCCAACTATACACTTAAAAATTATTAAAACAGTAAATGTTATGTATATTTTACCACAATTTAAAGAATAAATTTAAAAGTACCTGATTATAAAAATTAATTTTTGTTCTAAGAAATTTAGAACATAGTAAAAATTCAATAAAGATAACCACTCTGAATTACCTGATATAATCTAGACTTCGTTTTAATTTTACTTTTTAATGATTATGCATATATTTTATAGGTTTAAAATCTTTCAGAATTTTAACAAATATTTAAAGTTCACTAGGCTTGCTTTTAACTTACATATTTACCTTTAATCCCTAATAAATAGCTTTAGTAGTATCAGTTACAGTAAAACTTTATCACTTGAAGCTCATTATTTTTTGTCTTTACATTTGAGTGAAACAACAGTGAACATGTAGTTCACTTATTTCTAAAGAAGTGTTTACTAATGCATTTTTAACTTTACACAATATAGTTACCATTTAGTGAAATTAGCAACCTAATAAATGAATGTTTCATTCGAAAGTCCCAATAGTTATTATGAAAAGGGTAAAAGGTACAGTTTGACTCAGTTTTTCTTTGTTCAGAAACTGGGGCCTCCTAGATGCCTCAAATTATCAAATACTGTCTTCATCATTCTCAGTCATCAGTATTCGTGCAGGATCATGTAATACTGATACATGTCACGCTCGAGTAAGACTGTCTTATTTTCACTTCTTCGTAAAAGTGAGCAAGAAATATTTATTTCTATAAGAATTAATATTGCTTAGCTTTTTTATATTGTGTTTTTAAAACCACTAAGTTTGCTAGTATGTTGTTTTAGGTGTCCCAAGGTTCAGGGAAATAACTGTATCAAAAGGGAGAAAGAAAAAAGAAAGGAAAAGAAAAAGGGGGAAAAAATTGCAATGAACTATAGCCCTTCTCATATGTCACTTCTTGAGAAATAAGATTCTGATTTTATAAATATCTACAAGAGTAAAAACCACAGTCTTTCCAAAATTCCTATAGATAAATTATTTTGATGGGCAAACACATTTAAAGGCCAATTTTGCCTGGTCACAGTTTTCTCCAGTCACATGGAGGAAAACTTCCATCAAAGTCTACTGAACAGGGAATACAAAAATCAAAGGCATGACAAAACATCTCAAATTTCCAATCACCATCTCATTTAAACAGACTGGTCTTCCTACTAGTGTTTAACCCAACATAATCTGGACGCACAGCTCAAAGCAGCTGGATTTAAAGTAAATGATGATAAGCAAAATCTAACAATGAATCTGTGAAAGAAGAATAGCTGATGAGGATTTTTTATTACATGTCTGAATTTTAGGCTTTCTAGAAAATTATTTTTTATGCCTTTAGACTCATTGTTCAAATCTACTTTAAACTGTTTCCATTTAGTTGGATAAGGGAAGGGCTGTTTACGATCTTCTAGAGATATTTCCAATATTGTAAGGTAATAAAAAGCACCACAAAGGATCCAGAAATCTCTATATCCATAAAAATTATACAGAGATTAGTTTCTACATGTTGCTGGTAGTTATCAATTATGACACGGTTCCAGCATCCACCTAATATTTTTTGACAATACTTTTCAGCTCCTTTATTCATTTATTTTGTCATTCATTCACTATTACTTGAGCCCTGTTTTTGTGCTGTACACTGTTTTACACAATGTAAATACAACAGTGTGCAACAGATAAAATCCCTTTGTTTAAGAAGGGAAAAGCTGGAAAAGTTGACTCTGAAGAAATAATTACAAATATGTTTAGTATAAACTGTCATTGAGTAATGCCAAATGCTTTGGGATGATTTGACATGGAAGTCTAAGCTAGAATGGCAGTTCAGGAACTATACTGAGAAAATGATATTTGAGATTTGAATGACATTTAGAAGTCAGCAGGACTAAGGGGGATGTAGGGAAGAGAAGGAGTACCCTTAGGGTAGGGGGAACAGTGTGTACAATACCTGGAGTATAAAAGAGGAACTCAGAAAAGGGTAATGTAGATGGGAAGGGAATACTATATGCTTTGAAGGTAGGAAGACTGGTAGAAGTCAGAGCACGCAGGGTGTTTCAAGCTATGTTGAGGATTTTAACTTTATCTGAAATACAACGAATACCATCAAAAGGAAGAAGGCTTAAATGATCACATTTATATATTTAAAGGATCACCGACTGAGTCTCTGGATTGGAGGGGAGAAAAACCAGATATGAGGAGATCGAGTAGAAGACTATGGCATTGGTTTAGCTGAGAGATGTAGGTTGGGGAAAAGAGAAGCAAAGCAGTTTGAGAGCTACTAGGAGACACAATGAGCAAAACTAGTTAACTGTGAGAAAAGAAAAAATATTTATTTGTAGTGGTGCCATATATTACAAAGATGGTTAAGACTGAAATTAATGTTTGTTAGTACACTTCCAATAGCTGACTGTGTGTGGGAGCATGTCGTTTGTGCCTTTTAGAATGAATACGTGCAATCTAACTAGACTTACTGAAAACTCAGCAAAATCCAAAATGTAGTGATCAATTCTGAAACTACTTTATATCTAAGATTAAGCAAATAAATACATTGTGGATATCAAAATCAAGTTTCTTATGTCAAAGAAAAGAGCTACAAATAATTTCTTATTTGTAGGAGAAAGCTGTGGTGAATCTTGCAGTGTTGGACTATAGTTGGAGATATCATTATGAATGCATGGTTTTAGATAGATATAGAAATAAAAGACTATGTATGTATATACATTACATATTTTCTAGCTCCGTTTATGAAAGGGTCTAGAAGCAATGGTATCATATCACCAGTGAGTTCACCCAGTGCCATTTTGGTTTCTAAGTGACAGACACCTTAAAAAATTAAAAAAAAAAAAATTTTAAGAGAAGAGAAAAGAATCAGGGCTCCTTGGATAAAGAGGAGACTTCAGGACTGGAGCAGGGGAAGTACAGAATAAGCCTGGAAGATCTTACATGCTAGAAAGTAAGGAAATGTTCAAAAAATGATAGAAGCATGTCAAAGAACAGAGGAAACAACTTTAAGGAGCTCTCAGTGGCCAAACTGGGGACAACTGGAACGATGATAATAATGGATTATAATCCATAGAATAAAAACATACAGATATAAATAACTAAATATGTAAATGACAAGGGAAAGTTCTTTCTTGTCACAGAACTTCAATTATACTTACAGAAGGAATGAAGGAAATAGGAAATCACCATTTGAGAAGAAGTACAGTAATAACCATTTCAGGGAAGAATCACCAGTTAATGGATATAAACAAGGTATTTACATAGTATCTCACTACAGGATACTAATTACAAGGGGAAACATAGCAACTTCATAGCAAGAGAAAGTAGACATCTCCTTAACCAAGTGATCAAAGTAGACATCATCAGTAATAAGACAAATGAATATTTTGTACTGGGAGGGACACAATATCATTTTTCTTGAAAAAAAGACATGACCTGAATTTAATCATAGAAAACATCAAATTAAAATTGAGAGCAATGGTCCAAATTGACTGACCAGTGGTCTTCAAATGTGTCAAGACTATGAAAGACAAACAGAAGAACTGTGCTAGATTAAAGGAAGCTAAGAAATACTAACTAAATAAAATTGAGAATACTGAATTGGACCCTAGACCAGAAGGACATTAATAGGGCAATTAACAAAATTTGACCAAAGGTCTACAGATCGGTCAATAGAATAATATTAATGTTAATTTTCTGATTTTTATTACTTACTTTATTATTATTACTTAATTAATTACTTACATAACAGGTGGGAAAGCTAAATAAAGGGCATATCGGAATTCTTTGTGGGAATATTGTGGGCTATTTTTGTAACTTTTTGTAACTTTTCCAAAGTCTGAAATTATTTCACAATAAAAAAACTGAAAAACAAAAAAAGACATACAAAGCTCTCAATGTTTTCTTCAATTTAATGCAGGGTAGACAAGACAATATAGTGGGAATGGTTTTGTTAAATTTAACTTTATAATTATATCCTATATTTTTGTTATCATGATTATAAATAAATCCTGACCAAAACATTAGAAAATTCTAGAAGTATTTATTGCAAAATTTCTCTATGCTAGTGTCAGTTTCTCTATGCTTTTGATGCATCCTTGTTTTTCTTGGCTCTTTCCCTAAATATTTACCTCATTTGAACATTATTTCAGTCTTCCCATCCTCTTCTTAAACATTATCTTGGGAACAGGTATATTTTCATTATGTTAGCAGCATGTATCTTTTAGATACATCCATAAAATACATTTGTGGGACACTTAGGTGGTTTGGTCAGTTAAGCATCCCACTCTTGATTTCACCTCAGGTCATGATCTCAGGGTTGTGAGATTGAGCCCAGCAACAGGCTCTGTGTTGGCGTGGACCCTGCTTAAGACTCTCTGTCTCCCTCTCCTCCTGACCCTCCTCTCCTAAAACTTATATATATAATTTGTGCTTCCTGAAATGATTTCATTTTAACTTGACTTAAAATAATCAAAGACAAAGTGATTAATGTTTGCTTTCATTTATTTTTAACTATTGGGAATAACTGGAAATACTGAAATATTGAAAGAAAAGGAATTATGATGAAAAGAAAAATTTCAATTTAAAATCTTCAATTATTTGGATAATATTATGAATTTTCAGTTGCTAACCTTCATTTAAGATGTGGATAAGCAGAAACCTATATAAGCTTAATGGTTCTGCCAGGGTCATACAGTTAATATACTGAAAAGATCTGTTACACTCCAAATTTTCTTACAACACTATAATGAATAAAGGATAATATGCCGAATTTATGAAGATTCATGACTCTTTAAAATAATTCTTTCTGTCTATTTGGTAATCAGGTTTTCAGAGTTCAAAACTGTGAACATTCACTTATATTAAGTTTTAAACTGAAAAATATAAAGTATTTGTAAGCTCATTTTGGACAAGTGAGGAAAAATAATTTGCATCTACTATGTACCATCTTCTTTTCCTCTTGTGAACCAACTGCAAATGCTGGTTATGCTACTGAAACCAAATAGGGAATTTAAATAGCTGATGGTTGTAAAAATAATTATAGGTTGCCATTAGGAGGCACATGATCACACAACACTCAGCTGTGTATCATGTACTTTAATTCTCAAAAGGAATCAATGAGATGATATAAAAATTATGAAGAAATCAAAAGACTTTAAAATACTATGTGTTTATAGTTCCATAAAACAAATTTAATAATTAACAGTATGGGAAATGAAAGCAAATGAACATTTTTTGACTTCCTGCCTAAGTAAGAATTAGATATTTTATAAAACATATTGTTTACAATGAAGACTTTGAACGTGAAATGCCAAATTTGGTTAGGTTAGTAGGGGTGAAACGGTGTTGATGGAGACACCATTTACTTCCTTCTAGACTGAAAGGAAAACTTAGACATTATGGGGTACTTGTCTTAGCTAATTTGATTATGTAGTTTATTTAGCACTGGAGGCATAATGCTCTTCACTGCTTTATAAACATTTACTTTAATCTCTGTGAGATTATGTGAATGATCCTGTGGGCCACAGACTAAATTTTAACATTACATAAACCATGCAGCTGGTAATAGAATGCAGTGTATTCTGTAGTACACCAGTGTATTTATTTATAGTCAACTGTATTATTTATTCATGGGTGTGTATTTTAAAATCTGACTTGTTCCTGACACCAGGAATACATATTTATATTTCCATTGGAAATATTATGGAATGTAAATTAATATTTAGTATCAGCCTGATTGAAGAGATGAATTTGCTACAAAAAGGAGAAATATCCTTTAATAAGCCTTAAAGCCAAGAATAAATTTTTATATTATTTTTACTACTTCACAAATGTGGGAAACTATAGCAACACAGGCCATACAGTTATAAGAATTGTTATTTCAGGACAAATTGTAAAGAGAAGCATTTCCTTTGGGGAACATTTCTCCCTGCCATTATTATTATTGTTATTGTGCTGGAGGAAGGGTGTTGTATGCTTTCAGTAGCATACGCTTAGTTGTCTAACATGAAAAAATATTAAAAAATTATCCTATTATATTGGGTTTTGAACTCTGGTTTTTGTTACAACTCTATATATTAGAGTGTGTATACACACACACACACACACAAAATATATATATATACAATAAATAATTCCTTATTTTTAAAACATCTAAATCAAGATAATAAAGGTATTAACATTCCTGTCAGTGAAACATATTAAATAACATGCAAATATGCTTATGACTTAGTGTAAAATGAAAAGCAAAAGCCAAGAGTGAATATGCAATATACTCCCAATTTTTCAAAAAAAATCTTCTAAGGCGAACATGAATATTACTTGTTAAGTAAACTTCTGTGAAGTATGGCATACAGAACAGTGTACAGTCCAGAACACCTGGGTGGCTCAGTGGACTGAGCATCTGCCTTCAGCTCAAGTCATGATCCCAGGGTCCTGGGATTGAGCCCCCAATCAGGCTCCCTGCTTAGTGGGGAACCTGCTTTTCTCTCTCTCTCTGCTGCTCTCCCTGCTTGTGCTTTCTCAGTCGCTCTCTCTGTGTCAAAGGCAGACACTTAACCAACTAAGCCACCCAGACAAAAGAGTACGATGTACTCTTTTGTGTATGACTTGTTTTTGTTCAATATTGTGAGATTCATCCATGTTTATGCAGTTGAAATTTATTCATTTTTATTATTGAGTATTATTCTATTGTGTGACTATATAATAATTTATCCACTCTAGTTAGGGGCACTTGAATAGTTTCAAGTTTGGACTTATAACATGTATTAACTTAAAAATGTATTTGAGGGGCACCTGGGTGGCTCATTTGATTAAATGTCTAACTCAATTTCGGCCCCGGTCATGATCTTGGGGTTGCGGGATCAAGCCCAGCACTGGGTTTCATGCACAGCAGAGAATCTGCTAGAGATTTTCTCCCCTCTCTTTCTACACCTCCCCACACACTCACGTGTACCTCTCTCTATAATACAAATAAATTTTTTTAAAAAATTGATTTGAAAACCAAAAATATGAACCAAATCTATTTTTCAAATAAACAACCTTAAATCATTGGCAAATGATTTACCAGGCTAATTACTCCACGTGATTTTTTACTTTCTTATGTTCTCCCCCAACCACCAGTTCTGACTACAGATATGGGGATGTCCAACCATGTTACTGGTTATGCTTGGCTTCTTTTTCTTCACACATAAGTACTTTGACTTATTTGGTTCAGAGATTTCAGTAGAGGCAGCTAGCTCACTCTCACTTTTCAAACCTCAGAGACACTTAAAAACCTGTCAAAAGACATTCCAAAAAACTTTCCCACAGGTCACATATTGGGCAACTCCTGCTGTCTATAACAAAGAAACCAAAAGCTCATTTTTAAAAAGCCTCAGAACCACAAAGCCCCATACCTTAATCATTAATGTAATTTGGGGTACATTTTATGAAGCAAGATAATGTCTTAGAACTTTTTTTGTTTAACATAAGTGAGTATAATCACCTCCATTCCTGTTTTTATTTCCCACTATCTCTCTGAGTTGCTTTCTTCAGGATCCCACTGCAAGAAATGAGTAAATGGATAAGAATTGAGAATAATGAGATAGCATGGGGTAAATTAAGTGACAAAGTGTAAAGAACATCAAATAAGGACTACTTATACATACATCCTTTACTGGAGACAGTATTCACGTAGGGATCCTAAGCAAATTATTAAAATGTGACTTAGGCATATTTAAAATACACTTCTCAAAGATACCTCTTTAAAGAAAAAAAAAAAACTAATTCTCTTTTATTTTTATTTCCCAGTCTTGTACACTTATCACATTGTTCTATGACTGTTAATGTGTTTCTTCCTCAATACTGACCTCCTTTGAGGGTGGGTATTTTATTTTTTTAAAGATTTTATTTATTTATTTGACAGACAGAGATCACAAGTAGGCAGAGAAGCAAGCAGAGGAGGAGGAGGAAGCAGAGGAGGAAGCAGGCTCCCCGCTGAGTAGAGAGCACGACGCAGGGCTTGACCCCAGGACCCTGGGATCATGACCTGAGCCGAAGGCAGAGGCTTTAACCTACTGAGCCACCCAGGCGCCCCTAAATAATTCTTTTTTTTTTTTTTTTAAGATTTTATTTATTTGAGAGAGAGAGAGAGCAGGAGAGGAGGAAGGGTCAGAGGGAGAAGCAGACTCCCCGCCAAGCAGGCAGCCTGATGCGGGACTTGATCCAAGGACTCCAGGACCATGACCTGAGCCAAAGGCAGTTGCCTAACCAACTGAGTCACCCAGGTGGCCTGTAAGGTATTACTATTCTGAATTCAACTATACACTCAAGTCTGCAATCTTGAGTGGTGAAAATATCCCCAAGAGATCCTGGAAGAGGAGAAAGTTTTGTCCTTTAACAGGTGTTTGCAGCTGCACTCAACTGCACAGGTCTACTTCTGCCTATGATTAGAGATCAACCAACTGCGATTAATTTGAATTTGGAGACCACTTGCCTAAAAGTTCACTTAAATTACAACCTTTGTAGGCTTGAGTGTAACTGTGTTTGTAGCGAACAGAAAACTGAATGATATAGGTACACACGGGGAAGGGTTACATCACCACACTCTTGATGACTATGAGTTCTTTGTCCTCTGGACACCCTGTATTAAACTCCTATTGGCTATTAAAATTTAGAACAGATTAATGAAGACAATATTTTACAAGGCTCAGCAGCTCTCAGCACAATAGAGCCAATACAATATCTTTTTTATCTTTCTCATTTTGTTGCATATCATTTACTTTATGTAGTTTAAAAAATAACAAGGCAAAACATTCTTCAGAATTTTTATCACAATAATTATCACAATGCCAGCACACTTTTGTTATTATGTAACTAAAAATGAAGTGGAATTCCATCTTTTTCTTAAAAGACTTTATTTATTTGACACAGAGAGAGAGCAAGAGAGCATAAGCAGGGGGGAGCAGCAGAGGCAGAGGCAGAAGCAGGCTCTCCTGCTGAGCACAGAGCCTGAATAGAGGGCTCCATCCCAGGACCCCAGGATCTTGACCCCAGTCAAAGGCAGACACTTAACCAACTGAGCCACTCAGACACCCCTTTGAGTTCCATCTTAACATTAACTAATCACTCACAAAATTAATAGTCATAGAAGAATACAAGTATAGGAAGAATAAGTCCCTGAAATTTTTAAAAATTCAAATTATAGACATCAAAAATTAGAAACCACTAAATTGATAGTTTTGTTTACTATTGTATTAAGCATTTAAATTACCTTTATAATGTACTCTTCAAAATCATTTTTTGAGCAGTTGCTGCTATATATTTGATTAATATATAGCAAAATACCAATATTCTTATTTTGATTATTTTCTTTCATTCTTTTTAACTCTGCATTGAAGGTTAGCAGAGGCTCAGACACTGAGTATGAAAGTGATAAACTGATATTAGAACACCTAGGTGGAAAAAAAACATCTCACCACAGGCAGCTATATCAACCTATATCAACCTCTATCAATGGTTTTAACCTGTTGCTGATCTAATTGATCACGGCGCTATAACAGAAAGCTGTTCTGTGTGATTCATACATTGTTCTATTGGAACACATTCTACTCCTTTGTTATTTTAAGCCTCGCTAACTCTGGGTTTCCCTTCCCTTAAAAGGGAGTTTCTAACAGTGTATTTCTTTTAAAGCTAGTAATTAATAGTGAAAGAAAACTGGCAGCTTGTTGAGTTTCAACCAAAGTCTTTAGTCCATAGAAAAATATTCTTTGATTAAAATAAAATACTCAGCTATTTGAAAATGTGTCCTACATTTATAAATGTCTTCAGCTGAGTAGTTAATATCCTAGAGTAGTAAAAGATTAGTATCTTTCTTTTATAAGTAACCTATTTGGTCCAGATTTTTCTTTCAGATACTACCAGCACATTATCACACATAGGATCACACATAGGTTGAAAACGATATTTTCCCAACTATCAAGCATAACTTTCAGTGAAATGTATTTAGTAGCCAAAGATCCACAAGCAGTCCACTAATGAGAAATGAAGTTATTATGCCTGATCACTAGTGAAATTTTAGCTATACTTTATAGTATAAAGGCACTCTATTTCACCAGACTGTAATGCACTGTACATTAATTAATAAGATGTTCTCTTACATAAATACTATCCCTACACTATATTCAGTGTTTTTTTAGCATCAATAAAATTTTATTCATAACATTAAAAAATATGGAATAGGTCCATGTTGTCAGCATGCTTATTTTTACTTTTTTACTCATCATAGATTATGAACAATTACTGAGAAAACACTATTATTTCCTTATTATAGCCTGGAAAACTCTGTTCATTCCTGAAAACCTCTGATTAACCGGCTTTTTGAAGAAGAAAATTAAGTTATTTATGAACTATTGGGTACTTTGGGTGCTAAAAGATAATAATCAGAGACTCCTCTCCCCTTGAAGTGGTACCATTCTCTGACGGCCAATTAGTGCTTAGGGTAATATATTAGCTTCTTAAATATTACCCAGTGCCCACTTTTTAAATATCAAGCCATTCTCTTTTCTTTACTCCACCTCTAACCCTACTTACACCCCTAACACCTCCTTCTTCCATTATAACTATTCTTAATTCAGCCATAAGCCTGAAGCTTATTGCTAAGAATGCGATCTACAACAGGAAAGCTGAACTCTGCAAGAAGATTTCTTTTTAAGTCCAAAGCTTGTAAGCAGGCTTTCAAGTGGTTAAAAGTGGAAGTTCTCAGAAATTCCAAAGCTGAATTTTTACATAAGAAAAAAAAAAAAACCCACAAATTTGGAGGATTAACTATATTATAACCATAGTGAGAAGTATAATTCCAGATATCTTCATAGGAAATTCCATTCTTTTCAGATCTAGTGAAGTTGAGATACACAGAGATTCAGAAGGATGAGCCTAGGGTGAGGATACTGCCTGGGTCCTGAGGAAAAGCTTGAGTTCCCTTATTCTCCCTGGCTTTCACACTAGAGCAGAACAAGATAAAACCCAAGAAAAGTTAAAAGGTAATCCTTAAACCTTCAGGCTGGTGCTGGCTTATGGGAGTAGGCTGGGGGGAGAAGAGCTTGCAAAAACCATAAACCTTTCAGAAAGTCCCGTTTAGGACAAAGTGCTGTGTTCCTCACAGCACAGTAGTAATGGAAAAAGGAAAAATGTCTGAGTGGGGTTTCTCCAGTTTTTTAATGGGCTAGAGAGCAGTTTTCACAGGGTTCTGACTCCAGGGTAGCACAGAGAAAGCAATCGAGAATTTTGAGGTCCCCCTAAAGAGTTTGGAAGTGCTGATGGAACTGCAGGACTGAAATTGAGTTGGTTCAAGAAAGAAGGTAGCTGGGTGCAGATTTCCTGTGAACAGACGGAAATGTACAGCTCTGCAAATTCTGGCACAGCTTGCCTACTGACCACACAGAGATAGAAAGAACAAGGCCTAAGGCCCAGAAGTTAAACCCATGAAATGCCTCTCTGGAAGGACAGTAACAGGGGTGATGCTTCTCTCTTCACTCAAATACCAACACTTAAGAAGGGAAGGGAGAGTCTTAGAGAAAAGGAGAAATTTTTATAGATTCAATAATTTGTTAAAAGAAAGTATTTTTAAAAAGAAGATACTGAGGGGCACCCTGGGAGGCTCAGTCGGTTAAGCGTCTGCCTTCAGCTTGGGTCATGATCCCAGGGTCCTGGGATAGAGCCCCACACTGGGCCTCCTTGCTCAGCAGGGAGTGTGCTTTTCCATCTCCCTCTGCCTGTTGCTCCCCCTGCTTGTGCTCACTCTCTCTCTGTCTAATAAATAAAATAAAATCTAAAAAAAGAGGTAATAAGTTTAAAGGAAGAAGAGGCAGCAGAAGCAGAAGATGATATTGAGATACTTTCTGAAAAGGCAAGGCTGAGTATTTTATGCTAAGATGAGTTGTCTATTTTATAGCATGATTTGCAATAGCTGTCTGTAACTAGAAAGAGATCAGTTTAGAAAATGAAGTTAATTTTTCTGCACACTCTGGATTGGGATTGGCCAATGTATACCTCTTGCTAAAAACTGTCAAATTGTAATACTGTCACAATGTAATACTCTCATAATCCCCACAGAAATTAAAATTCCTAATCCATAAAAACTGTATTACATAAGTAATACTGACTCCTTTTCCTCCGCATTACCCTTAAAGGATTAAAAAAAAAAAATCATGCTATCATTCATCTGTTCACTTACCCTATAAAGCAGTATATAAAGTATGTACACATTCTCTATTAACTACATTAAGAAAATTTTAGCTCTCATTTAAATGATCTACGACTTTCTGAATTGTACTATTAGATATTCTGCCACCTCTTAAAGTTTTATTATGCATATGAAGCAAAGTTTTGAGCAGCAGAGTTAGTCTCTGAACTGTTTTCAGGACCAAGGGAAAGCAGTGAGTCGGGAAATAATAATAAGGTCAGGAAACAGGATAGTTATATACCCACTGCATTTAGATGATCAAGAGATGACCAAGACAGTCACTGATGGAGCAGTAATGAGGCACTGGTAACAAAGAAATCTTGGTTGTGGAGTAGACAAGTATTATTCAAAAACAAACCCCAGAGTTGTACAGACTAAACTTGGAGTTAAGCGCTGTTGAAGTTGTGATATAGGGCTGTGAGATTAGGATTAAGGCTTCATTCTGATGTCAGCCTTATGGAGGTACATTCTGACACTAACTATGGATAAATTCTTCACTTTCGTATGTTCCTTGAAACCTCTACACCAGAATTTACTTCCTTCGATTATTCCATCTTTTCCTATGCCCAAGTATATTTGATTTTACTTCTCCATCCTTGTTTTAAAGATCCTCCAAAAGTTTTCCTCTATTCCTCATCAGTATCCTTCACTCTCAAATTTTTGCCTGAGACTATTCTCCTCTTTGAGAAAACGTCATAGAAACTCCTAGTAGCTTTGAGAACTAGCCTTTGGTTAAAAAGAACAAACATTAAATATCTACTATCAATCAGGAACAGCAAGGTTATGCTGCTAACAAACATCAAAATTTCAGTTATACACACACACACATAAATGAGACTGCAAGCATATCTACTGAATGTATTTAAGTATTTGATTCCTTTTCAATTCCCAGCAGTACCCACTATAACAGGCAGACTGAGGATTTTTAAAATCTGTCTTAATTGTATACATGGAATTATAGTCTAAAGAGGATTTCAGGAGTCTAGGAGCATAGTCTTTCCATTAAAGCCATTTATTTAACATGAGAACTATCAAACGAGAATACTATTTTAAGAAAATAAATGTACTGAATGGAGAGATAACTAAAAAGAACTAGAGAAACCACAGGTAGATCTTTGGGGGGTGATTTGACTTAAGCAACACTGACTCTTAGATTCCTAAACATGTATCCCCTACATTTTTATAGAAAATCTTCTATTTGAAATTGTAGTATCTTCAAAGACAGAAAGAAATTTATTTTTAAAAGGGGAAGAAAACTGCTGGCAAAGCCACTTGAAAAAATATTTATATACTCCAGGTAGCCTTTTGTTGTTCTGTCAGGGTTTTGAATGAACTATTAATTGTTTTATACAAAGGTTCTCTTAAAATGTCCATACAGTATACAATAGTCTAGTTACTCTGCCTTGTTGAAGTGATTTACAGCAAAATAAATATAGTGAACTCGTTATAAAAAAGTTTTACCTGTAATGGTTCATAAAATTGATCAAGATCAAGCTCTGCCAACAAAATTAGTCTACAAACAACTAATATGTTTGTCATAATATATAACAAACCTCTTTAAGAGGTAGAGAAAATGAATTTCAAATAGCTCCATCAAAGATATCAATAACTAATTTTCTTTAAGAATTTCATTCTGTCAGAATCCAAATTGATACAAGTGTTGTGCAACCATAAATTACAAAGTAACTTATTAAATTATATGGTTAAAGACAATCATGCTTTCTATTTTGTCTTATATCTATATCTACATCAAGGCATGCTGACCTATTTCTTATACAGGGTGTCTCATTTAATCTGACTGTAATCCTGTAAGAATTGAGATGCAGATACTTTTAATAAATTGCCCAAGGGCACATAGTGCTAAGCATTAGAAGCAAAATTCAAACTCTCATTTATATTCTTTCACTATACTCTGCTGTCTCTAAGATAAGAGTGTGGGTTAGAGTGCATGAAGGAGCCATGATAGCATTCCACTCTACATTCAGACCTCTTTTCAACTTTTCAACATCATAAGCCTTACATATTTTTTTAGGGTTCTTTCTTTGCTGCTTTTCATAACTGTGGACAAATTACTACTTTTGTGTATTTACTCTCATGTTTCTTGTACTCTTTCAGGACTGTGGTGTTGGTAAGGTAGTGGCAGGTCGCTGCTGTCAGCTCTAGGGTAGCCTCTGATTTGGGAAAAGTTCTGGCAGGTTTTCAGTGTGTGGGCTGATACAGAAAGGTCTATTTAGTACCAGGCAGTGGGTCCTTGAGAGATCAGATCACCTTGGTTCCTGAGGCAAAAGTCAGATATGAATGTGCCGGTGTTAGCCCATTGTGCAAGTTTCTTTTCTAAACACAGCTCTATGTACTGCTTCCTCCTGTTGGAATTAAATGAAAAATAACTTCTGAATAACTTCTCATGACCTCTGTAACTTGTATCTGTGGACTTTAGATACAGCTTGGATGGTAGCACATTTGAAATGGACCTTGATCTGCAAAATAAATATTTGTAGCATGTTAAAAAAACAAACAAACAATGTTTAAGATGCAGAACTCCTTTTTAGTCTTTCTGTGGCCATTGAAAAATGATGTTTTTATCTTTTGGTACTTCTTAGCTGAGCACTAAAATTTTTTTTGTTTGTTTTTTGGGGTTCTCTAAAGATATTTTTTGTTTTTTATGTAATTAAACATTTTAATGTTTAATTAAAATTATAGTTGCATCTGGAGGACATTCTGAAAATTTAGAATTCCAGTGTACTTTGAAGGAGAAAATTTATGAATCAAAGATAATGGAATTAAATGAGCTAGCTTTTCAAATTCTGAATGTAGCAGTAAATTTCTGAATCCTTAAGAAAACGGAGACTTCTGAGCTGCCACAGAACCAGCTACCACTCCCCACTTATATCTGTGACTGTCCTCAGTGTAAAGGCTACTGGTTTTAAAGTACTTACCTAACTGGTTTTCCTGGTCAACTTTCAGTTCTTCCCACAGATTAGAAGAGGTATCCCCAATTGGAAAGCCCCACAGTAATGAATTCTTGGAAGGACCAACCTAAGCATTTGAACAGCACTAGGAGACATCATTATTATAGCATAAAGTGGTAATTAATGTTCTAAACTGTGACCCTTAGTCATCCAAAAAAAATTTAATAAGCATGTTTAGTTCACGCTATATATTAAGGAAAGAGTGCTATAATTTAGAAAGATTTCTGTTTAAAAAAAAAAGTCAGTGTTAAGAATAAAAAAGTTTGGGGCACCTGGGTGGCTCAGTGGGTTAAGCTCTGCCTTCGGCTCGGGTCATGATCTCAGGGTTCTGGGATCGAGCCCCACATTTGGGCTCTCTGCTCTCCCCCCCACCCCCAATTTCTCTCTCTGCCTGCCTCTCTGCCTACTGGTGATTTCTCTGTCAAATAAATAATAAATTAAAAAAATCTTTAAAAAATAAATTAAAAAAAAGTTTGAGTCCTTTCTCCCAACCTCCTTCTTTCCTCTATGTGACAAAGATTAATTGCGTTTCTACTGTGTGCTAGCCCTGTACTGAATGCCGTAGATATAAAGATGAATAAAACATGTTCTTTGTCCTCAAAGACTCCGCAATGTATGGTTCAAATAGACATATAAACAAATAATACAAATACAATGTAGTATTTTATTGGTTTTGTTCTAAATATTACTACTGGGTAGCAGTGAAGAGAGAATAATGAAATATTCCTGAGAAGGTATGGGAAAGACCTAGATTCAAGGTAAATTTTCCAGCATTCAGAGTAAATTGTGAGAAACTAAACTAAAAATTAGAAAAATAAGTTGATGTTTACTCAAGAAAATTTGTAACATTAGAAAATTTGTTCTAATTAGTAGGATAGTGAAAATTGAATGTTTATTTTATTGGCATAGTTTTTCATATGCATAATAGCATATTATCAGACTTTATAACTGCATATTTGACTTTTACATTATGGTAACACATTGTTTCCCCGCCCCCCAAAAAACATCAAAGTACTTCCTCAGTTTTCCTAAGGGCCTCTGTTAGTCCTCTGATAATCGATTCATTCTGAAGAACTTATTCTATCATCACCCTTGTTGGTTTTCTCATTTATCAGTGGCTTAGACTGGGATCCCAACAGTTCTTTATCATTACTTTAATTCATTTCAGTACATTTTTTGAGTGCTTTCCAGTTTCACTTTATAACTGAATTAAATTTGCCTTGTATTTACCGAGAAACTAATGTCTTCGATAGGATGAGCATATATACACAGTGTATTAAACAGAGAAATAACATTTGAGTTAGGACTAATTTTTTAAGTGGTTGCTTCTGCAGTATTTTCATTTTGTGTTGGCTTTAGTTTCCGTATGTACTATTTTTTAACAGTACGGATTACTATTTCTTAACACAGAACGCTACAATTAATCTCTTTTAATTATGTGTATCATTATGTGTGGAGCTTGTGTTAGAAAAACTACAATATGAACGTAGAAAACAGTTACATAATGATACAACAAGATGAAAATGATGGCAATGACGGGTCTGCCATTTGTGAAGCTCCTACTCTGTGCCAGTTGCTCTACTAGACAGTTTTTATAGTAATCCTTCCTACAACCTAGCAAGGTCAGTGTTAATCATCCTGCTTTCATGGATAAGGAAACTGAGGAAATTCGTACTGGTGGTCAGTGCCTCAGGAGCTAAAGACAAGCCATTCTAATCCTCAAGTTTTTGTACTTCGCAGTATATTATGTCTTTCTTTGGTGTAAAGAAGCGTTTACTTAAGTTTCTTCTTAAAAATTATATCTTTGGGTACATATAAAATACACAAAAATTTGATTTAGCCAACAGTTGTAGGAATATGTTTCTAGGTTTATATACACAGGCTATTAAAAAGCTAGTAAAAACTATATATCTTCCTCTTGTTTATTACTGAAAGATATCCACAAGTACACATCCTTGCTTTAGGAGATTCAAGAGTCAAAATGGAACAAACATGTGGAATTAATGAAATTGGATTTTTAAAAAAAATATACTAATGTTTTAAAAAATGGAAGTACATCCCATTCTAACAACTTATTATCATTTTCAAAGAGAATGGTATACTGTTTGCCAATGTCTATTTAATGGAGATCTGTGATTGCCACTGGAATTGCAGTTATTTAACTTCTTTTCTATAACCTATTGTTTAAAAACACCAGGACTCAGATTTGATATACACATGGGTTGAATGGAAGAAATACAGGTATATTACAGTTTTCATAAGTATGAAATCAGGAATTTTGGACACTAGTCTCCATTCAGCCTACAGCGAATTGTTACTTATTTGGAACTTTTATTTCTTATTCAAAGAGCAAATGTGATCATGGCTTTTGGTCAAAGATCCTGTTTGTATAGGTAAAAAAATAAAATAAAATAAAATAAAATAAAATAAAATAAAATAAAATAAAATAAAATCTCTTCAATATCAAACAGTATCTGTAGAAGGAGTCCAAAATTAGCCCCTTACTTATGCACACAGAACTCTGTGGTCCCAGGAATAATGGCCTTCCTAGAAAAATGCCTCTCAAGCTGAGGTAAAACTTCAGAAGTTATTGTTTTACTGTCTTGGGGTTTTCTGTGTTTTTTCTTTCTTCTTCTTCTCCACCTTCTTCTTAACTGTTGTCCTCTGGCATATATAATTAAATAATGAAACATTTCTTACGTCTTTCTTATGTACAGGGTGTTAATGAGCTTTTAGGCTTGGATCTTTTGGTTTCTTGTGTTCTCTCCTAAGAAAAATAATGGGGTTACACTCTTTAAAGCTACCACTTTCTTTCAAGTTATTATTACACATATATATCATCATATTTTTGGTACAACATGTCCCCTGGAGCTTATTCTATTGTTATTTCTTATTCAGCATGTCTCAAAACCACCAAAACTGCTGAGGCATTAAGCATACTTTTTGGATATGCTCTTAGAAATACTGGAATTGGCATACTGAAGCTAGCCATCCAGCCATCATGCTGGTTTTCTGCTTTGAAAACATTTCTGTCTTGCATTAGAGGCAGGCATTAAGGTCCCATGAGTTGTCTGTTTGGGCAGTAACATACAGAAGGAAGACATTTCATTTTTATTGCATCCAGCTATCTTTTAATGCTCTGAAGCATGAAGACTGATCTTTTGTAATTCTAGCCTAGCAAGTGTAACTGTAGCTATATTCATATTTCTATAGGTCTCTAATTCCTAGACTAAGGTTCTACACTGGGAATCCTAGGTTAATTTTATATAATCTTTAAAAACATACACTTGCTTTTTTGCAACAGGTTTGCTACCAGAACACAGGAGTCACAAAAACCACTACTAAACCTAAGCCATAATGGGAAAGGAAAAGATTTAGCACATCATCATTGGACCTGCAGATATGGGCAAGTTTACCACTACTACTGGCCATCTGATCTATAAATGTGATGTGACTGACAGAAGAACCACCAAAAGATTTTTAAAGGATACTGCTGAGTTGGGAAAGGGCTTCGTCAAGTAGGTCTAAGTCTTGGATAAATTGAAAGGTGACTATATGTAAGGTATCAGCCTTGATATCTTCATGTGGAACTTTGAGAACAGTATTATGTTTTCAACACTGATGCCTCAGGACACAGGGACTTAATAAAAAACATTATTATAAGGGTGCCTGGCTGGTTCAGTCAGTAAAACACATGACTCTTAATCTTGGAGGTGTAAGTTCAAGACCCATGTTAGGTATAGAGGTTACTTCAAACAAAACAAAACAAAAACAAAAACCACAACATGCTTATAAGCATAGCTCAGGATGACTCTTCTGTCCCAACTGCTGCTGCTGGTGTTGGTGAATTTGACACAGGTATCTCCAAAAATGAGCAGACCAGAAGCATGCCCTTCTGGTTTAGATACTTGGTATGAAACAACCAACTGTTAGTGTTAACAAAATGGATTTCACTGAGCTACCCCACTGCCAGAAGAGATACAAGGAAATCATTAAGGAAGTCAACACCTACATAAAAAAAATTGGCTACAACCCTGACACAGTAGCGTTTGTGCCAATTTCTGGTTGGAATGGTGACAGCCTGCCAGAGCCAAGTACTAAGATGCCTTGATTCAAGGGATGGAAATTCACCTGTAAAGCTGGCAATGCAAGTGGAACCACACTGCTTGAAACTCTGGATTACATCCTGCCACCAACTTATCCAACAGACAAGCCCTTGCATCTGCCCCTCCAGGACATCTACAAAATTAGTGGTACTGGTACTGTCCCTGTGGAGACTGATGGTCTCAAACCGGCATGGTGGTCACCTTTGCTCCAGTCAACGTTACAAGTGAAATAAAGTCTGTTGAAATGTAACATGAAGCTTTTAAGTAAAGCTCTTCCTGGGAACAATGTGGGCTTCAATGTCAAGCATGTGTCCAAAAATGTTCATTGTGGTGACATGGCCAGTAAACAGCAAAAGTAATCACTGATGGAAGCAGTTAGCTTCACAGCTCAGTTGATTATCCTGAACCATCCAGTCCAAATCAGAGCTGACTATGCACCTGTGCTGGGTTGTCAAACAGCTCACAATTACTCACAAGTCTGCTCAGTTGAAGGAGAAGACTGATTACCATTCTGGGAAGAAGCTGGAAGATGGCCTCAAATTCCTGAAATCTGGTGATACTGCCATCATTGATATCATTCCTGGCAGGCCCATATATGTTAAGAGCTTCTCTAAGTATCCTCCTCTGGGGTGTTCTGCTATTAATGACATGTGACGGGCAGCCGCTCTGCTTGTCATCAAAGCAGTGGACAAGAAGACTACTGGAGCTAGGAAGGTCACCAAGTCTGCTCAGAAAGCTCAGAAAACTAAATTAATCATTCCTAATATCTGGGAACCCAGTCTTAATCAGCAGTAGAAGAATGGTCTCAGAACTGTTTGTCTCAATAGGTCATTTCAGTTTAATAGCAGAAGAATAGTTAATAACAATGCATCATAAAAACTTCAGTAGGAAAGAAGAATGCTTTGTGGCCCATTTGTGGGGGAAGGGAAAAGTTTTAAGTTATCAGTTTTTTAAATCAGTACTTAAGGGAAACAACTTGACCAAAAATCTGTCACAGACTTGAGACTCATTAAAACAAACTTTAGGGGTGCCTGGGTGGCTCAGTCATTAAGCGTCTGCCTTCGGTCATGATCCTAGGGTCCTGGGATGGAGCCCTGCATCGGGCTCCCTGCTCCACGGGAAGCCTGCTTCTCCCTCACCCTCTCCCTCTGCTTGTGTTCCCTCTCTCGCTGTGTCTCTTTTTGTCAAATAATAAATAAATAAAATCTTAAAAACAACGACAACAATAATAAAGTTTAATCTTCTCAAATCTCATCCTCCTATCTTACATATTTTATATCTGTTGCCTCTTTAGATACTAAAAGCCTCGTGTGGAAATGGCAAATGTAAGCTCTTCCCACTGTTAATCACTGCTTTAGAGTGGGGAAAATTTCTCAAAAGCTATCATCAATTCAGTCACCAGAACACATTTCTGTTCTGTTCTCCTTGTTTTGCTTCCCCAACTTTTTTACTAATAGCAGGAGGTGGGAGTTTTTTGTTTTATTTTGTTTTAGTAGCTCTAATGACCCTGCTTCTTGAATTTTCTTTTTCTACTAAATTATCTATATTCTTTTTTTTTTAAGATTTTATTTATTTATTTGACAGAGAGATCACAAGCAGGCAGAGAGGCAGGCAGAGAGAGAGGAGGAAGCAGGCTCCCCGCTGAGCAGAGAGCCCGACGTGGGGCTCGATCCCAGGATTCTGAGATCATGACCTGAGCCGAAGGCAGCGGCCTAACCCACTGAGCCACCCAGGTGCCCCCTAAATTATCTATATTCTTTGTAAAACTTTGTATTTTCTCAATTCTGTATTTCTTTTCCAACAGATCTCCTTTTTTTTTTTTATCTTTGTCTTAAGTTTGCCCCTGTTGTGAATCACTATCTAAATGTTTCCTGTGGTGCCCCAGTGAGGTGTTTAACATGAGTTCAGTAGACACTTATCCTTACTACCTAGCAGCTTAAAGTCAAAACATAAAATACTGAAATGGATTAACTAAAGATAATAGTGGTAATCTAGTAATTAAAGAAACATTGAGTAAATTTAAAACAAAGCAAATTATAAAAACGGAATGTAGAAAGGGAATACCCTGGTATTGTACATCTAGCCTCTCTATATGAAGTATTCTAGGAAACAGAATCAAGTTGAGAACAAATCAAATGGAGCCACTGGGGCTCAGTTGGTTAAGCCTCTGCTCTGGCTCAGGTCATGATCCCAGGGTCCTAGGATGGAGTCCCACACAGGGCTCCTTGCTCAGCAGGGAGCCTCTTGCTTCTCCCTCTGTCTCCCATCCCCCCTGCTTGTGCTCGCTCTCTAACAAATAAATTAAATCTTAAAAAAAAAAAGGAACAAAATAAAAATCATCATAGTGCAAAGCTTTCTAAATAAATTTTACTGTATTTTCACAGGAATGTTGAGAAAGGGAAGGATGGATGGATATGTTCTGTGAAATGGTGAGAAAACAGAGAACTGCTGAGAATGGCATTTTAATATTTAAGGACCTGAGATGGTGAGGGAAGAAATCATTAGCTTCATCAGTGGTGGAAGCAGAACTACCAGATTCATCTGAATATAAAGAGAATGAATGTGCTGAGTTCTAGAAATGGGAGGAAAGGGAGATGAAGAAAGACAATCAAAGAATACACTAGTGGAAAACAGCAGTAGGAAGATGAATAGGCAAATGAAAACCATCTTTGAGTACAGTTTTCTCAGAAATAAGGAAGGGAGTGGAAGTGAAAGCAGAAAAGAAAAATAAGGCTACCGCTTATAGAATTTTAAGTGTTTCTGAAGACAGTTTAGTGTGAGTGACAAGCATTTTATGTATATGATGAAATCTATACCAGTTGTAAACATATTTTTAATGAATGTTTTTTGACTTGTTAAATAGCAATACCCTACATACAGCATTATGGATATTTTATATTTTTCACTCAATGACATTAATTGGTTCTCGATATTTTCTCAATTAAATATATTCTCACAACAGCAAGTTTTCTACCCAGGCAACTATGTCCCTGTTATCTAATTGTTTATTTATCCATAAAATAAGAGCTGCTTTTCATTTAACAGGATATGAGGGAATAAAGTCAAAAGCAGAAAAGATTCTTCTGGAAATACATTGGGGAGAGAAGGTGGCAACAGAAGGTACTCAACAAGCCTGTAATTTTGAAATAGACATGGTAATTTATATAGAATTGGAGGTGAACTGAAAATAACTAGAGAACTAAAACTTCTAAATAATAATAGGCGGTGGTTTTGAGAGGCATGAGGAAACTTTCTAAGGTGGTAATAATGTTTAGTACTTTGATCTGATTGCTGATTACATGGGTTTCTTTCTACCTTAAAAGTCACTGAGCTGTATAATATAGAAAGAAATCTTAATATTTACACATTTTGCTGTATGTAAACTGTATCAATTTTTTAAAAGCAAGAAAAAAACTCAACTAAATTCTAATAGGTGTTTCAGACTAAGATATTGTTTTCAATTTTTTTTATTATTTCTATTGGATATATACTTAGGTATCATATTTGATGCTACTTTTAAAATCTTCTTTAAAGTGATGATATCCTAGAAAGAAAAACTAGCCAGTATATTTCATTTATAACTGTCATGAACAGAAATTTCCCAACACTAACCTCTGTTTCAGATTCCTGCTGTTGCTTCTGCACTATTAGTTGGTGTCAGCAGGGGGTTAACAGCATTCAATTTAACCTTGCTATTTGCACTCTGTTTTGAAATTTTTCTTTTTTTCTGCATTTAACTTCCTTACATGGATTCCCCATTTTAAGGATCATGCATGCACCATGGGGTCTATACATTGAAAGAACGTTAAGTGCAGATAAGCACACAATAAAAGTACATTTAAAGATAATGTGAAGCTCTAAGACCTTTTTTTTCCTGGGAGCACAGAGGCTTTGCTGTGAAAATCACTGCAACAAGAGAAAAACTTTGTAGGACGACTCATCCTATTATTTTTCTGATTATAGACTTGTTTAAAATATGTAAGAACTGTATAGGTATGAATTATAGGTTATATGCCTAGATAAATGGACATATGACCAATACAACAACTATTGTAGCGAGCCATGAAATCACATCAGAAGTAATTCCTCTCTCTCTCACACACACACACACACACACTGAAATTATAAAATCTATTATGGCCTGGGGTCTTATCCTCTACTACTTCCCCAATTCCTCTCTCTCAACTCTCCCCTCACCTCCTTGTCCTCTCCTTCTTGACCTTTCTATCCTTAAAAGCTGAGCCCTTCACAGTCAAAACAGTCTTCAGCAGCAAGGAGAGGAACAAGTGAATTGAAGAGGGATGTCTAAACCCCAGATCTGCGACCCATCTCACTGAATGCTGGTGAACCTACTATGCTTATGCGTGATCCTTGTCTTGCTCTGAGTAGATACTGCGTATAAGACTAGATTAATGAAAATGGAAAGGAAGGAATGCCACCTCAAATTCTTATTATTTTGTGAGAACAGTAATAAAGGAATACCCGCCCATGCAGTTTAAACAGTTGGAAGAGAGCCCTGTTTCCCTCTTCTTCCACCTCCAATCTCCTTCATTCCTAAAGCACCATTTTGCACAACTCTAGCATACTCTTCTCTTAGTCTGAAGCCAGGATTCTGCTAGTTTCATTTTCATGTGCAGGGCACCCTGTTCGGTGCTAGAGACACCAAAGTGAAAACAACAACATAAGCACCTCCAGTGGCTTGGAGTTGAGAGAGACCCAGATCTTACACAACTCCAGCACATTCTTCTCTTAGACTGGATCCCAGGATTCTGCTAGTTTCATTTTCATGTGCAGGGCACCCTGTTCGGTGCTAGAGACACCAAAGTGAAAACAACAACATACACCTCCAGCGGCTTGGAGTTGAGGGAGACCCAGATCTTACACTGTATGTAGCAAGGAGGAGACATGAACTCCTGTTCTCCCAAGCAAGGATTCTGAAAGCCTTTCTTCAGAATGGGATTATATTAACCCAGGCATTGTGCTATAACTGGTCTACTATTATACAGGGATGATATACTTCCTAATTTGTACCTACTGTCCTGGCATATTCATTTTTTAAAAAAGCATCCCCTTTCACTGCCCCAAAAATCTGGACTATATGGTCACTCTAAGTCATAACAAAAATGAAATTCCCAAGACGGGTAGAGATTGTTTAACAAAGCCCCAAATATAAACATATGACATTAAGTACTTTAAAGTTAATGTGGTAGCAGCAATGTTTAAAAATATTATAAACACAGATGCTCATTAAATGTTTTTGAAAACAAAACACTCTTTGAAAAGAGGATTGTTATTACTGTGATATAATTTCTACAGGGTGTCTGTAGCAATGTCCATACAATCTATGTAGAATAACCACCTACTATTTAAAACATCAAGTCAAACATAGTGGCATAAAATCTTTACAGAAGAACACTTGAACATTTCAGTCAGGGATCTTTCAGCTTTAATCATAAAATTAAATGTTTAGATCAGTTCTTCATGATTAAAGTTAAAGAATCATGGGCCTGCATTTTGAACACTGCTTTTAACCCATGGTAAATGGAGAAAACAAATAATGTTTAAAATAGAAATATTGATTTTAGGATTTGACAAATGTTTTATATTTATCTTTTTATCTACCTTTGAAGACATTACTTCATGTAAATTATTCTATACATTTAAGTGCATAGGTATGAAACTAGAATTAGTAAAACATGCTCTAGTAAAAAAAAAAAGTTTGTTTTCTGATTTGATACTAATCAACCATTGCTAATGTGCTATAAAATCCTACTTTAGGGAGATACTGACTCCAATTATTAAAGTTAACGGCCTCCGGTTGCCTCATGTTGCCTTACTGTAGGACATTAAGCATGAAGAACCCATAATTTAATTACCACCTGTTAATATTAGCTCTAAATTCATTTCTCTCCTTTCAGGATGAAACTTCAGTGATAAGCCATTTAAAAACCATTATCTTCCTACTCAAAACACCAGTCTACTAGCTATACCCACAGTACACAGATCACAGATCTGCTGGGACTTTCAAGATGGAACTTGTTGCCTCCTGACTTTAGGGATTGCTAAATTGAAGTAAATTATTATTTCTGTCCATTTTTCATCCTAATTTTTTAAAAGATTTTATTTATTTGACAGACAGATCACAAGTAGGCAGGCTCCCTGCCGAGCAGAGAGGATGTGGGGCTCCATCTCAGGACCCTGGGATCATGACCTGAGTCAAAGGCAGAGGCTTTAACCCACTGAGCCACTCAGGTGCCCCTTTCATTTCCAAGGACTGGAAATTTTAAAATACATAAAGTAGCTCCTCACACCTGAAAAAATATTCCATAGAGTTTCTCCTATGTTCCTTCAAGAGCGTATATTTACTAAGTCCTAATTATATCTCTGGTATGGGGCTTAATTTTGAGTATAGTATGGAAAACAAAATAGACATGGTTCCTACCCTCCTGAACCATTCAACTACTGGACCCTCTGAGAATATGACACTTAAGTTGAAAATGTGAAGGCGGTAGAACAGGTAAGGTCCAAGCAGAAGGAAAATATGCAAAGACTGAGAGGCAGCAAGGAGTTTGGTTTATTAGACAAACTCAAAATTAGTCTGTGCAGTGAAAGCTTAAGTGAGTAAGGGGAAGTGCAGTGAAAGATAAACTTGGAAAGGTAAGCAGGAGTCACTGTGGCAGTTTTTCTCCCAGTGAAACCCAACACACAGCTAAAATTGTTACTTTACCTTGAATATAAAGGGAGAAATATTGAGAAGATTTGAGTACCATGAAAGAATGATCCATAAAATTACTATACTTCTTTACTGGGATTTAAAAAAAAAAATCCACCAGAACATCATTTTGTTGAAATTTCTGTAAATTTCATCTCTAATTGCTAAATTCACTTAGGTTACTACAGGAAAATGGCCACTTGGGAAATGCCACACGAAGTCCCTTCAGTATTTAACACTGTTACTCAATTTTCCTTTTTTTCCCTTTAGCCAGCTGCTACTTGTAGCTACAGTGCCACACCTCCCATGTTGCCCCCAAATATAAGAAGGAAATACAGAACTGGGTTCCTGGTGACAGTATAAAGAAGAGGGAGGGTTGGAAGGCTACGTGAGGACAGCCTTCTCCTATTTTCTCTCTAGCAGGTCTCCGTGCCCTATGCCATCTCTTCATATTTTATGCAGAAACTCTACAGTCTGATAAAATCTTCCTGAGACTTGGTCTCCCTGACCTTCATCCTCTATAGTCCCATTTTCACATTCTTTTTTCTGCTCAGTTCTGTTGGGAGTGCTTATGCACCAACTATCAATGACTTTGATCTTGTGGGTTAATTTTTTTTTTTTTTTTTTTTAAATAATGAGAGAGAGAGTGAGTGAGCATAAGCAGGGGGAGTAGCAGGCAGAGGGAGAAGCAGGCTCCTCACTGAGCAAGGAGCCTGACGTGGGGCTTGATTCCAGGACTTTAGGATCATGACCTGAGCCCAAGGCAGCCACTTAACCAGCTAAGCTACCCAGGTGTTCAATCTTGGGGGTTCTTTAAATGGTGTAGATATCTGTTGTTTTACTATACCTTTGAGTATGCTTTTCCCAGATTCAGCACTGAATTTGCTAGTGATACTCTTTATTTCAGGTACACTGTAACTTTTTAAAAAATGAACAATCATGGGATTTTAAAAACAGTATACAAAATAATTTAACTGGGTAAATGAATTCCAGACACTAAGCATTAAGGTAGACAGACCAAGTTTTGAAATATAACTGGTTCCAAAGTTACAAACAACTTGAACTGAACTATATTTTCATTTTCGATAATCTTGTTCTGTGATCCACTGTGCGAGTCCACAGTGTTATCACTGATATTTTAATGGTGTTAGTGAGTAATGCCTTCATGCTTCCAGCTATCCTCACTGGAAGCACACTTGATTTAATTCCTATTCTCTAACTGGAGACTTTTGGATAATCTCCCTATTGTCTGTTCTCTTTTGTTTCTATTTGCCACATTAAAAACAACCAAAAGACTGTACTTTCAGCACACACTTATAGGTTCAGGATAAGGTTATGGTGTAGATTAGCGCTGGATTCAAATCAGATGGTCAGATATGACCTCTTTTTAGGTATATGTGGAAAAAAAGTATAGAAAAAAGAGAAAAGTTATCCAATATCCTAATAAATCCATAAATTTCTATGTCTGTGAACAGAAAATGTTAAATGATCATCAACTTTTAGTTTATGCAACTATCTCAAAAATGGCAGGATATTTTTTTTCATGTTTAAGATCAGATTTGTTTAGAAAAAAATCTCTAAGGTGATGAGTGTGTGTGTCAGTCATTCTTTTTAGAGCCCTGCATTGCTCCACACCGGCCTTCCTGCCAGTACCCTGGTGGCCAGAATTCTGGTTCATAGAGCATTTCTTGCCCTCCTAAAATACACTAATATCAGTCAGGAAGGGACAAATTACTTATCAAAAGAAACCACACACTACCTTCCACGTATCATTGAGAAGTACATCCCAATACTTTCTTCTACCAGAGAGAATGCAGTTCACACTCAATTTATTCTTTTTAGGAACATGATTTCACAAAGTCTTGTTTCACCTGTGTGATCTACTTTTAGATAAAAATTAAGTTTTCTTTTGGTATGGTGTTGGTTATGTTAACTTCTTTAGATGCCAGTTACCCAGTGTTTGAGGCCATTGTGACCTGAAGATGAAGACAGATACAGACTAAAAAGGCAAGGGGCAGGGTTGCTGCTGACCACAAGCATCTCACAAAGTTATACTGGTAGTTCTCTATGTTTAGATCATTCTCTCTCTTTCTACTCCTTTCCCATCCTGGAGATAACTTACTTTAACAACCCATTTTTTAAAATTACTGTAACTGAGAGATTATTAATTGTATTTACCATTGGTAACTCACCTGGATTAATAATACTATTTACAGTTTATGAAATGTCAATAAAACAAGATAAGTGAAGTTATGGTATTATTCCATAAGTTCTAGTGTGATTTTACTGTGAGCATATGAATGGCATATTTGGGAGAGAAGTTGGGTATTCATATTTTAAAATGACTCCAAATTTTTATTTTGGAAAAAATAGTATTTATTACATATAATTAATTATTCTATAATTACTATTAACCAAGGGTTCTATAATTATTTTTTCTATATGTTTAAAAGCCTGTACAAAGGACCGCACATAAGAAGAATGGCATGTTTTTCACTGGATTGTTAGGTCAGCCTAGAAGCTGAGAGGTAATTGGAACGAACACGTGTAAATCATAAAGGGTACTGTAATTCAAGTTAAGGAATATATACTTCACCTAAAGACAAAGAAGGGCAGTTGAAAAGTTTTAATTTTAAGTAGAGTAACATTTTCAGATTGGAGTTTCAGGAAGTATTAAGCAGAATTTGAAGAATGGACTTAAAGAAAGAAAATTCGACATAGGAAGAGCAGTTAGGCTGCATTAATATGGGTGAGACTGACTAGATACTGATACAAAGGTGAGGAGTTAGGAACTCAAGAGTTTTGATTGAGCCATGAGTGAATATGCATACATTTGGGGGGCGGTTGAAAGGGCTAGTGTGATAAATTCACTTTGGGGCATACTGAATTTAAAGAATCTTTGGGACATCCAAGTGAAAATGTTCGTAAACAGGGAACATAGCAAACTTAAAAGGAAAGATCTAGATTAGGAACATGTATTTGGAGGTCCAGCAAGTAGGAGGATGAAATACAGGAATATAGATGAAATCAAGACTTAGTATACAGAAAGATAAAGAAGTCAACTGGCTTTGAAGAGATGAACAGAAGAAAAAATGAGGGCTTCTAGTTTTTCCTTATCGGTGAAAAGAAAACCATTTTAAAAGGACGTTAACAGGGACGCCTGGGTGGCTCAGTTGGTTGAGCAGCTGCCTTTGGCTCAGGTCATGATCCCGGCATCCTGGGATCGAGTCCCACATTGGGCTCCTTGCTTGGCGGGGAGCCTGCTTCTCCCTCTGCCTCTGCGTGCCATTCTGTCTGCCTGTGCTCGCTCTCTCTCCCCCTCTCTCTGACAAATAAATAAAATCTTTATTTAAAAAAAAAAAAAGGACGTTAACATAAATTCTAAAATACCTGCCCTGTTCCTGTACAGATTTCAAAACACTCAAAAGTTTTTAACTCCTCATCTGCTCTAATTAGTTATTTTAATCTTTTTCTTGCTGTTTATATCAAATTAGCCTTTGACTTTAGTTGTAGCCATTATTTGTACTCTCTGTCCCTGGTTTGCAAGCCATTGTTTTAGAATCATGTTCCTTTCAATGCAAAGGGATCGCTTACTTTCTATTTTATCACCTTATTTCTTCAATTTGGTTCCATTTTGTTTAATTACTGGTATGTATCTACAGTGGTTATCAACCTTTTTCAGTGCAAATCTATATTTTAGGTACATTATGTGTTAAATTGGCATCTTTGGGCCAGTTTATGAACCTGTTATTTATCATTTCCTTGGGAAAGTACATTCTGAGTTCCTATTACTTGTTTTAAAGAAATTTGGGGATGTAACTTGCCTTAGGTTAGGAGCCTGGCTATATGGGAAAATGGCCCAGTGTCTCCCAATTTCCAAAAGTTTGATCATATACTCTTATGTTAAATCATTCTATATATAGTACCAGTATGATTTACTCATAGGCAAATGAATGCACAGGCAAACAGTCTATACATACCCATCAATAAAACGAATTATTTCCAATACAAAGACTTCAGTTTGTTATTTAAAAAACTATTAATAAATTGGCTCCACAATTTAAAAGCACTTAATGTGCTCAAAATGATGTCTTATATTAGAGGAGGAAGGAATATTTCTACACTAGAAAATTAGCCCTTTGGATATTTGTTATTATTTTTTAAACCAAACTAACTTAAAATTCTGTCTTAGACAAGTGGTTAAGGCTACTGACATCTTGATAATGAAAGATGTCTCTAATGGTTTGTGAATTGCTTTAGAGAAAGGATCTAATTAATCATTCTCATGATGTTTGTATTAAATTGTCCTTTGATTCGAGTTGCAACAATTATTTATATGTTCTGTCCCTGTTTGCAAACCATTGTTTTAGAATCATGTTACTTTCAGTGGCTTTTCTATAAAGGAATCACTTCATTTCTGATTATTGCATTCACAGAAACAATTGTTTCTTAGCTGCCCTGAGCTGCGTTTTATCATTTGATGCTGTGATCCAGTGTGCCCTTAAAGTATTTCTTCTGTTAGCCTGGTTTGTGGTCTCCCTATTTTAGATCAACCGTGCAGCAGCTGCTTGGACAGCCTTCTGTCATCTATTTTCAGTAGTGTTATATAGCATCCCACATAGCTTCAAGGACGATAAATTGGCTGGACGCCAGGGCTTGCACTGTAATCCTGCCTTGTCATTTAATGTTAAGTGTATCTCACAGCTGACACTGAAGAAACTGCTTAAGAAATCAGATATGATCTTTAGCAGAGCCAAATCTCACTTTCATATGCGGGGTTAGGTTCTGTTTGATCAACACCAGGGCAAACACTATTTCAAAAAACTGTAACATTCTTCAATGTCCAATATATCGTTTCCATTCATCAGTCCATTCTCTCATATTTTTGATTCCTAAGATACATTTACTGATCTGTATTTGAATGGAATCTACCCTCAAAACAAACTAAATTTAACTGGTATATGATTTAACTCACAAATTCTGTTCTGTGTGCACATATTGTTATTCACATCAAAATGTGCAGATCTGGAAAAAAAAAAAAGTACAGGTCTGACCTTTTAACTTTTTTTAATCTTCCCAATATTGTAGTCAGTATACCCACCAGTATATGACCAACCAGTCATGCTGATTTCCGCCTAGCCAGTTTTGGTAAGAAGAAGAGGTACTTGAAAATTTTTGCTAGTTAAGACCTCCTTAGAGGAAACTGGTACAAACATATCAAAACGCTAAAAGAAAGAAATTAGGTCTATCAATATTACTTCAATTTACAAACTGTAACATGGCTAAGAGGCCACAATAATAATTTTAATGGTTGCTTGACTCTGGTTGCTATTTAGCCAATACTTACCCATTATATTAGAAAGAGCATTATAAATTAACAAAAAAGTATTGCCTTTTTTACTTCGTGAAATCCCAAGAACTCTTCTGAGGGAATTTTAAAATCTTTTTGAAGGAGCTTCTAACCTGAAGCAAAACTATCCAATTTAAATTTTACTAATTTTATCTGTACTCTGTTGAGGTAGAATGGGTGATTATAAAGCATAAGCTGTCAGCAAAGAGGATAAAAAGAAGAGCAAGGGGATGGATAATCTAAAAATTGTAGATGCCTGCCCTGAATATTTGAGTTGACTCTATCCTTAAATGATTCCCACCCCAGGTCAACATCAACACTATTGCCAAATTAATCCATTCAGTTTCTAAGTGAGTCTCATTAGTAACTTTCTAATAGATGAGAAGAGTCCATTAAAGAATGCTGCCACAGTCATTTCATTAAATGATTACTGACAGAATTTTAGTTAAAATTACAATCCAAAATTGTTATTCAACTGGTTATTTTGGGAAAAACAAAACAGACTTCTGTCTTTCCAGAGATTAAATGTTCTATTCGTTAATAGGCAGCAGGTAATCCAAACCAAATTTCCCAATTCATTTAGGTTTTACATTAATGGGCTTTAGTAGGTAATTCTCATGATTAGTTAAATTTTGTGGTGTTAGGAGATGACTTGAATGGATATCCAAAACAATTTTAAAAAGAGAAGACTGTTATCGTTTGTGCTAAAAGTTTATAAGAGAGCACATCTTTCCTTGGTTTGATATATAGATGTTCATCTGGTAGTTTGCTTTCAGCTTTCCTTAAATGAAGGTGCTTTAAATTAGGGTGTCAGGATGATCTATCTTGAATCTTGACTCTTTTTATCAATTTACCTAGCACTTTCACTTTGGTGAACCACAAGCTTTAAAGAAAGCACTGTGAGCCCAGTGTGTGCCATTTAACCTTTGTGGACTTTAGAAACCATATCTGTAAAATGGATTAAACAACTCCTCCTCCAGACCTTTCCTGACTATAAAAGACGATTTCTTAAAGTACCCTGGGAACTCTAGATGGATTCAGAGAAGTGCTATCCTGGTCAACATGACCTTCAAAATAATGGAGCTATTGGAGGTAACAGGAGAGCTCACTATTTAAAAAGTTACATAAAATGATACAATTATACTGAAAACCTGGATGAACTGTTATCAGGAATTTTATTACTGCACATTTACTAGCACTTAAAGATATTCTGTTCTTTCTTCAAGGTCAGCCTCAACAACTTTGTGTCTGGTGAGCTAGGCCTTTTTGGGGAACTTACTGATAACATGGTGAGATCAAGAAGGAAGAGAATGATATTTGGGGAAAATTTTGTAAATTAAAGTAAACAGAATCTTAATTAATATTAAAAGCAAAATGAGGGAGTCAATAGCTGTTTTTTACATGTATATGTTTTCCAGAGCTGTGCTATATGAATGAAGGCATGGGAAGGAAAACATGGTAATGACCCCTAAGAGAGCTTATTTTTAGGGGTGGGTATATTTATACTTAGAAAACACAAAACTTCCTAAGTCCTACATCACGAAATCTTTGATTATGTTGTAGACACAACCTGATCATAGCAACTCAGGGAAACCATCAGTATGGACTTAACATTGTCAAAGGGGTTTTCTGAAGATTTTGGAACTTGAGCATACTGTCTATCTCTGTATGCTGGATGGTTAGGAATTTTTCTGACAGGGAAAAAGTTCCAAATAACAGCTTAACCTGGCACAAATAAGTGGTTAGCTCTATCACTCCATCATCATTATTTTATTATTACTGTCAGAATTGGAAAACTTGTGAAGGAAACCAGCTTGTGTGTTAAGATAAAGTGAATTTTTTCAACTCACCTGGTGCAAAATTAGTTCACTAAAATCACGGAGAATTACAAACACATTTATTTTTCCAGGTCAGGGCTGAATGCTCAGGCTATACTTATGTCTCTGACATTATATGAAATAAGTAGTTCTTTTTTTTTTTTTTTTTAAGATTTTATTTATTTATTTATTTGACAGAGATCACAAGTAGGCAGACAGACAGGCAGAGAGAGAGGGGGAAGCAGGCTCCCCACCGAGCAGAGAGCCCGATGCGGGACTCAATCCTAGGATCATGACCTGAGCCGAAGGCAAAGGGCCCAACCCACTGAGCCACCCAGGCGCCCCAGCAGTTCTTTTTAATAAGTGTCCTGCCCATAAAGGAATAAAAATGAGTACATTCTTATTCACAAACTCATTCTTTTGAGTTTATTCTAAAGATAAATAACAAAAACATTTTTCTAATTGGTATTATAAGACCAGAACTATTCATATACTGTATTTATTTTCCATAGATTTATTTGAATGTATCACGACTTTTTAATATGAGGCAGGCATATTTGAGTTTTCACATATTAAGAACCAGTGTCGAATTTAGTTTTTACACAGTACTTCTGTAAGTAGGCTAAGCAGTGCATTTTAGTCGAGTATTTTACACACTCAGATTAGGAGGTATGATTTTTATTTTGAAACAGAAGTATTTTCCGATTAGATACAAAGAATTTGTATCTTGGATTTTCAGGTCAATTTTCATAGATTCTAAACTGTTGTCAGATCCTGTTATTTTGATATATGAATCAGAAAATATAATTCTTATTAGTAAAGGTTCTACTGCCCGACCTTCTGATCAGTTACAACTTACCCAAGTTATTAAATCAGAAAGCTTTGTAGAATACTTGCTTTTTGAAAAACATCTATGAAGGATGATGAAAAAGTAATCTATTTGAGATTAATATTTACAAAGATTTATTGGGTAAGAGGTAGAGGTAGGGTTTAAAATGAAGAGATATGTAAGACATGCATATGCAAATACCTATAGAAGAGCTTTTAATTCTGGGGAGATTTAAATATAATGTTCATGATGGTTTTAAGTAAATTATGGTTATAGATTACTCTGGGTGCAGGTCAGAAATTCTAACAGGCTATGAGATCATCTTCACATAAGGTACTATTTCATTCTGTATATTTATTCTTTAGTTCTTTCCAGAAGGTGAACTGGATTAGATTTTGATCATATTTCAAATAAATCCTCCACTTTCAACCTCTGCAAAATCTTTTTTATGGTGTCTGTAAAAAACAATCTTTGTGCATTTCCTATATCCATTAAGTACTGTGATTATGATTTCCTTCTTTATCCATAAGACACAATTTTCTCATATTTTTTCTTGTTCTCATCTCACTGAAAAAAATTTTTTTTTTAAGATTTTATTTATTTGTCAGAGAGAGAGAGGAGAGCGAGCGAGCACAGGCAGACAGAATGGCAGGCAGAGGCAGAGGGAGAAGCAGGCTCCCCGCCAAGCAAGGAGCCCGATGTGGGACTCGATCCCAGGACGCTGGGATCATGACCTGAGCCGAAGGCAGCTGCTTAACCAACTGAGCCACCCAGGCGTCCCTCACTGAAATTTTTTAAGTGAAATGATAAACAGAAAAATTAAGACAAGTCCCTAACAATTTGAAAATTGTGCAAAGCTAGTTTCGGTTATCGATGGCTTTGTGATTAATGGCTTTGTTATTAATGGATTATATTTCTTCTTTTGTTACCATCCCTAATTATTTGTATTTGCTCTTGCTATCAGGTATACTGTTTTAAGCACTCAGGTACTGTAGTGGTATAAAGTGCCTGACAGTCTATTGAAAATAAACCAAGATAAATTATAGTTGTGCAGAAGTTCCAGTGTTTGTTATTTCTGATATGATATCATCTGTGCCTCTGGTGAATTCCTTTAGACCTTTAAAATGGCCTGTAAAACTGTTCATTGGAAATTAGACTTTTTTTCCCCGTAATGCTACACATTGAGAATAATTCTACAACACTCTCATACTTTTTAAATTAAAAACGTCAATTACTTTAGGTCCAGTAAAGGTAAAGAAGTGAAAGATTTCAGAAGTGGAAATAATCTTGTGGAATTATCTACTCTATCTTTTCCTTTTAAAAAAATATTTTAACAATCAAATGCATTTAATTCCCATCTTCCTTCTTTTATTCAACAGACCATCAAGTACACACAAATTATCAAATGCTTTTTTTGAAATGAAAGCTAAATCATGTCACTACTCTGTTCAAAACTCTCTAGTGACTTCTCACCTCACATAAGCTAAAGTCCTTATAGTGGCTATCAGGATTCAACATGACCTAGACCCCTGCTTCCTCTCTGACCTCATCTCCTTGCACTCTTCCCATGCCTCAATCTGCTCCAGTCACCTTGGTCTCCCATGGGTTCCTCTAGCATGACAAGAATGCTCTTTTCTGTCTAGGATACCTTTCTACCAGAGAAATTAAATTGGCACAGCTTGCTCTCTCATTATTTCCATGTCTTTTCACAAATGTCAACTTATTAGAGAGGTCTTTCCTTGATCGCCTATCTGAAATCAAAACCTCACACCACCACCCATCACCACCATCTACTACAATTTCTATCTCTACCCCCTTCCCAGCTTCAATTTGATGCAAAGTATTTATTATCTTCTGACATGCCATATAGTTTGTGTCTTCACTTTCTTCTTCCTCCATAAGACTATAAACTCTAGGCTGACAGTCTTTGTCTTTTCTTGTTTGCTCATTACTGTATTTCCAGCACCTGAAACAATTCCTGGCACACATGAGGTATTCAATGCATATCTGTTTAATGACCAAAAACTGGCTTAATAAACAAGGCTTTCTCTCCGCTCTGCTTTGTACCAATATTCCATTTTCTAGTTTCTAAAAGTGATTTATATCATTTACCCACATATGTAACCTAAGCTTAATTGAAAAAATTCAAAATAACTTCATGACAACATTTAAAACCTAAACTTGGCTTTGATTTACTTTTAAAAACCAGGGTAATGCATGAGTAGCTTGAAACTAAAAAGATGGAAAGGATGTATCATGCAAACATTAATTTTTTAAAAAGCAGGAATAGCTATACTAACATCAGATAAAGGAGACTTCAAAGCAAGAAAACTATTAGAGACAAACAAGGACACTACACAATAATAAAAGGATCACTCCATCAGAAAGATACAATCCTAAATGTGAATACATGAAACTAGAAAATCTTAAAATACATCAAGCAAAAACTAATAAAACTGAAAGAAGAAACAGATCAATCCACAATTATAGCTGGGAACTTCAGTATCCCACTGCCAGTAACTGAGAGCACTATGAGACAGAAAATCAGGAAGGTAGAGAAGAATTGAACAAATAATCAACTCTCAGGATATAATCTACATACATAGATCACTCCATACAAAACAGCACATCAAGAGCCCATGGAATAGTCAACAGACTGTATCTTGGGCATCTAAACTGATAAGGAAGAAGTAGTAAACCTCTGAGTACCTGCATATGACATGATACTATATAGAGAAAACCCTAAAGACTCCACCGAAAAACTACTAAAACTGATAATGAATTCAGTAAAGTCACAGAATACAAAAACAATGTACAGATATCTGCTGCACTCCTACACACTAATAATGAAGCAGCAGAAAGTGAAATTAAGAAAACAGTCCCTTTTACAACTGCACCAAAACAATAAAAAATCTAGGAATAAACTTAACCAAAGAAGCAAAAGACCTATATTCTGAAAACTATAAAACACTGATGAGAGAAATTCAAGATGACGCAAAGAAATGGAAAGACATTCCATGTTCAAGGGTTGTAAGAACAAATACTGTCAAAATGTCTATACAACCCAAAGCAATCTACACATTTAATGCAACACCTATCAAAACACCAGCAGCATTTTTCACAGAAATATAACAATTTTAAAATGTGTATGGGCCCACAAAAGATTCTAAAGAGCCAAAACAATCTTGAAAAACAAAAGCAAAACTAGAGGTATCACAATTAGAGACCTAAAGTTATATTACAAAGCAGTAGTAATTAAAACAGTATGGTACTGGCATAAAAATAGACAAAAAGATTGGGGCACCTGGATGGCTGAGTTCATTAAGTGTCCACATCTTGATTTCAGGTCAGGTCATGATCTCAGGGTTGTGAGATTGAGCCCCAAGTCCAGCTCCACACTCAGTGGGGAATCTGCGTGGCCCTCTCCCTCCCCCACTTGAACACACACTCTCACTCTTTTTCCCTCTCCCTCTCAAATAGATAAATAAAATCTTAAGGGCAGCTGGGTGGCTCAGTTGGTTAAGAGTCTGCTTTCAGCTCAGGTCATGACCCTAGGGTCCTGGGATAGAACCCAAGCCTGGCTCCCTGCTCAGTGGGGAGTGTGCTTCTCCCTCTGCCCCTCCTCCACCATGCAAGCACTCTCTCCCCCTCTCTCACTCTCCCACTCTCTCTCTCTCAAATAAATAAATAAAATCTTTAAAAAAACAGACACAAAGATCAATGGAATAGAATATAAAACTCAGAAATAAACCCACAACTATATGGTCAATTAATCTTCAACAAAGCAGGAAAGAATATACAATGGGAAAAAGTCTCTTCAACAAATAATGTTGGGAAAACTGGACAGCTATATGCAAAAGAATGGACCACTTTCTTTGATCATAAACAAAAATAAATTCAATGGATTATACACGTACATGTGAGGCCTGAAACTACAAAAATCCTCGAAGAGAGTGCACGCAGTAATGTCTCTGACACTGGCTGTAGCTACATTTTTCTAGATGTGTCTCCAGAGGCAAGGGAAATGAAACCAAAAATAAACTACTGGGACTACTTAAAAAATAAAAAGTTTCTACACAGAGAAGGACACAATCAACAAAACTAAACCTACTGAATGGGAGAAGATATTTGTAAATGACACATCTGGTAAAGGGTTAGTGTCAAAAATATATAAAGAGCTTATCAACTCAACACACAAAAAACAAATAATGCAATTTAAAAATGGGCAGAAGACATGAACAGACATTTCTCCAAAGAAAACCTAGAGACAGTCAACAGATACATGAAAAAGATGTTCAACATCCCAACATCAAGGAAATGCAAATCAAAAGTACAATGAGATTATCATCTCACACTTCTCAAAATGGCTAAAATCAAAAACACAAGAAACAACCAGTATTGGTAGGGCTGTGGAGAAAAATGAACCGCTTGCACTGTTGGTGGGAATGCAAACTGGTACAGCCACTCTGGAAAACAGCATGGAGTTTCCTCAAAAAATTAAAACTAGAACTACTTTATGATTCAGATATCACACTATTACATATTTACCCCCCAAATACAAAAACACTAATTCAAAGGGACACATGCACATCTCTGTTTACAGCAGCATTATTTACAATAGCCAAATTATGGAAACAGCCCACATGACCATCAACTGATTAACAGATAAAGATGATGCAGGTGTGTGTGTGTGTGTGTGTGTGTGTGTGCGCGCGCGTGCACGTGCACACACACGTGTGTGCACGCACACCATGGAATATTATTCAGTCATAAAAAGGAATGAAATCTTGCCATTTGCAATAATATGAACAGAAGTAGAGAATACAGTGCAAAGCAAAATCAGTCAGGCAGAGAAAGACAAATACCATATGATCTCAATCATACCTGGAATTTAAGAAACAAAACTAATGAGCAAAGGAAAAAAAAAAAAAAAAAAAAAAAAAAAAAAGAAAGAGAGAGACAAACCAAAAAAGAGACTTTAACTATGAAGAAAAAACTGATGGTTACCAGAGAGGAAATGGATGGGGGTATGGGTGAAATAGGTGATAGGGAGTACATTTATCATGATGAAATAAATAAATAAATAAATAAATAAATAAATAAATAAGCGAGCCAATGTAGACCATATTCTGGGTCATAAAACAAAGTTCAAAAAATTTTTAAAAATTGAAATCATACAAAGTATACTCCATCATAATGTAATGAAACTAAAAATGAACAACAGACAACAGGAAAATCTACAATCAAGCAACATACTTATAAATAATCCACATGCTGAACAGGAAGTCTTAAAGGAAATAAACAAAAATACAAATAACTGAATGTAAATATACCATACCAAAATGTATGTAGTGGGGGATAACACCCCATCCCTCACATCTGAGCTGCACATAATGAATTCCTTCCAAAGATTACAGCAAAGGCAGAAAAGAAAGGGCAACTTCACAGTCAAGAAACCTGGCAAACACTACCTATGTCATGTGATCAAATTGAACATCAGTGATAAGTCACACTGAACACATGCAACCTTGACAAGATATGATGAAATGGCACTTTATCTCTGTGGTCTTCCTGCCAAGACCCATCAACCCTATTTTGAACATTTAAAAAAATGGAAAAAAAAAAAATCAGACAAATCCCAGTTGAGGGACACCACAAAATATTTCACCAGCACTCCTCAAAACTGTCAAAGTCTAGTGGAGCCTCAAAGAGACATGATGAATGAATGTAATATGATATCCAGAATCAGATTCTGGAACAGAAAAAAAAATGCTACATAAAAACTTAAGGAAAATAAAATGTGGACACTGTAACAATATATCAATATTGGTTTATTGTTTGTTACAAATGTATCATATGAGAATAAAAATTTAAATTTGAAATTTAACACCCCCTTCTTCTGCCAAATGGGGACCTAAGCCTAGGCAAAGAATTCTTTGACTTGGCACTAAAAGCATCATCCATTAAAAGCAAAATTGGATAAACATATCCTCATCAGAATTTAAAACATTTGCTCTACGAAAGATTCTATTCAGAGGATGATAAGACTGGGGAAAATATCTGAAAATAATGTATCTAACCCCGCATCTAGAATATATAAAGAACTTCCACAACTGAATAGTAGAAAAGCAAACCACCCAATCAGAAAATGGGCAAAATCATAATGAGACACTTCACCAAAGAGGATGTAGAGGTGACAAATAAATACAAGAAAAGATGTTCGACTTCAATACCAAAATGAAATGTAAACTATACCCATCATGTACTATCACTACATACCTATTGAAATGGATAAAAGAAAAAAATAGTGATAAGATCAAATGCTGGTGAAGATGAAGAACAACTGGATACATAGCTGGCAGAAATACAAAATGGTAGAGGCACTTCAGAAAAGAGTTCTGCAGTTTCTTATAAAACTGAATATGCACTTGAACATACAACTCAGATAAATGAGAACTTAAGTTCATAAAAAACATACACATGAATGTTCATAGTAGATTTATTTGTAATAGACCCAAAGAGAAAACAACTCAAATGTCCTTCAATAGGTGAATGGGTAGACTGTGTGCCACATTCACAACATGAAATACCACTAAGCAATAAAAAAACATACTATTAATACACACCAGAAAATTATTCAGCTGAGTAAAAAAATCCAATCTTAAAAGGTAATATACTATAATTTCATTCATATAACAACCTTGAAAATAACAAAATGATAATGGCTGCAACTTATAAGAGGGTATTATGAGAGATTCTAAGATGACGAACTGTTCCATATTTTTACCGTGACAACGTTTACACATGTGCTAAAACTTGATTGAACTAAATACACGCACACATAAATGTATATTATATTTATGAGGCTAGATACATTTGGTGGCTTTATCGATATCACAATTGTAATAACTGTTCTATTGTTATACAAGATGTTACAAAGAGAGAAAATTGAAGGATTCAAGGAATCTCTTACTTCTGTTTCTTGTGGCTGCATTTGAATCTATAATTCTCTGAAATAGAAAGCTTAATTTAGAAAGCCAAATTAGGGGCCCCTGGGTGCCTCAATCAGTTAAGCATCTGCCTTCTGCTCAGGTCATGATCTCGGGGTCCCAGGTTCGAGCCAGAGACCCATAGTGATCTCTCTGATCAGTAGGGAGACTACTTCCCCCTCTCCCTCTGCCTGCTGCTCCCCCTGCTTGTGCATGCTAGCTCGCTCGCTCTCTCTCTGTGTCAACTAAATAAATAAAATCTTTAAAAATAAATAATAAATAAATAAATAGCCAATATAATGAAATTGGCACATATTTAAAGGACTATTAGCTTCTTTCATAATGAATCAGTGTTAAGGATTGAATGAGAGCTTAACACAGTGACTGGCACAAAGTAACCGATCAATGTTAGCAAGTTCTATCACTATTACTTGAAAAGACTAAAGAGAAAACAGTTTTCTTTTAAATAGGCATTATTTAAACAGGTTTTGAAAGGGCTTTTTAATTGCACTGATTTTCTTGTTTTTAATTCTTAACAAAACAAAATCATTAAGATGTTTAATGCTTGTGTATGATACCCAAGTATCAAAGGATAAACTGGATATAAAAAAAATTTTTTTAAATTACCGTCTAAACATATTTACCCCAAATTTCCTTAAATTAACATGTTCTACTTTGAAAATCACAAGTAAGTCCTATCCAGATTATATGGTGGCCAACCAACATATTAATAAACTGCTTGGGTGTTACAGAATCATAAAAAGATAATTAGAAGTAAATGGTATAACAATGCTGTTTTAAACTTTTTCAGTAACAGTAAATCCTTTCTTGTCTTGCGCTTTCTTATTGAGTTAGAATAAATTAGTTCTTTGGCCAAAACTATGTAACCGTGTTTATGTTTTCTGAGGCTAGGATGCTAATTTGGACTGATCTTAGAAGCAACTATGTAAGCAGATGCATCTGAATAGTTTAGAGCATTTTAATATCCTAAATCATTTATCCCATATCTAGTCCAATAACAATGCATAAAGTTGCTGGACAATGAAGGGGTCATCTGTATTATCTTCCCACATATGTAGTGAAGGTACTCTGCCTCATCCAAATCCAAAAGGCTCCATTAGAAGACACCCAAATCCCAATTCCTTGTAATCTATACACTATTCAATATTATAATAAGGACTACAGGACTGTATCTACCTAATTTTTCACGTATTTATTATGTGTCAAAATTTTAATTTTTTTGCTTTTTATTTATTTGTCAGAGAGAGCATATGAGCACAAGCAAGGGGAGTGGCAGGCAGAGAGAGAAGAAGTCTCCCTGCTGAGCAGGGATTCCAATGCAGAACTCGAACCCAGTATTCTGGGATCATGACCTGATCTGAAGGCAGATGCTTAACTGACTGAGCAACCCAGGTGTCCCTGTGTCAAAGTTTTAAAGAAAGACCGTTATCACCTACTCCTATAGGATAAATGTATATCCTAGCCAGCAAAATAGAGTAAATTTACTTTTGAAGACTTCTTATTTTCAGTGTTTAATTTGACACAATAAGGAAAATGCTCTTTCAAAGTCCTGTTACTAAGAGGCTAGAAGTGTACTAATAAGACTAATGAGCTCATGTAATGGACAGTATGACATTTAGAGCTGTGAAGGGGGGAAGGGGTACTAAGTTCAGCTCTGAAGTATGTTTACAGACCAAATTTGTTTATCAACACTTTAGGGTATTAAAATCATTTCTGACTTCTGATATTTTAGGAGACAATCTTTATTCTAGTTAAGCTGGGGAAAGGCCGGCTTCTACAGTGTTTCATTCCACACCTATTACATTAGAATTTATGGAAGTAGTGTCATGGGAAAATAAAATTTTAACAAGATACCTGGGTGTTTCTATGCATAGTTAAGATTAAGATCAGCTGCTCTCTTAATAAGTTATCACTTAATGCAGAAGCAAGGCACTTTGTAATAATTTTTATTCTTGCCAAACAAGGGATCTCTCCATTTTCCTAGAGTGGAAGAGCTTAGAGATTGACAAAATACATTAGGAGGGGTAAATACAAACTGCATCAACACCACAAATAAAGTTATGAGCGTCTCCTGGAACACCCCTTGTTACCAATGGCCCATTTACATCAAGGCTCTCCACAAGAGAGCCAGGAGGGATCTGCAGACATGATCACAGCTGAGCCTTGATGGAAGTCTTCCTAGTTAGCAACAAACCAACTGTGCCACCCTATAGCATTTGTGCCAACAGAAGCAGGCTGTCTGAGCCACTGGCTCCAATTAGTTGTTGTTGTCTAATTAGCTTGCATACCAAAGGAAAACACTGAGGAAATTCAACAATCTCTCATCAAAGCCTAATATTTAAATTCCTTGCATCAACTCATCTAAAGCCATTTGGCAGTGAATCTGCCCTTTTGCCCGCCTACATACCAATTTTCTGCCTATTATTCTGTCTCCTACTTTGGCAAAATATAAGTACCGCATTTGCTTTTAATGGTTTTTAACAAATGCAAAGCAAACTACAAAGAGAAAATAAGCAATTTCGCCACCCCCAAAGTAACTGGTAAAATACATCCACCATTTATTCAATGAACATTTCTTGATGCCCAGTCTGAGGAGCCATATTCATGTTAATAGCCCCATAAATAGCTGTCTACTTGGTCTGACTTTTCAATATAATATTGAAATTTTGACTTTTAACTATAACTAGAATTTCCTATTATCAGATATAAAATGCATATATCTATGAATTCCTACCCTAATTTTCATATCATTAAACACTAAAATGTTAATCAAAAGTTATGATTTTGTTATTTCTCAAGAGAAACCAACATCTGCTGTAGCAAATATGATGCTGGGATAAGAGGACAACAGCTAAGTATGAATGTCTTATTCAGTTTATAGAGCACATGTGCAAAAGACTGAGACCAAAACATGTTAGTTAAATGACAGGAGCCTATGCTGTAGACTCAAAGACACAAAGATAGAAGATACTTTTAGAAATTAATGAATCTGATCTTTTCGTTTCACAAATTATGAAATTTGCCTGTCAAAATTACTGGCATGCTTCATTTTTCTTTTCTTTTTTATTGTACTAAATTATCTGAACTGTTATATTACTTTCTACATTAGATCTTTTCTTAAAAAAAAAGAACACCTTATCTCCTCAATTGTATATTATAACCACTGTTCCATATTTATGGTAGTGAGTATGAGATGAGTTAATTATTACATATAGTAATCACTGATAAATAACAGATGTGCATATTCTATAATCCTACACTAAGATTAAAAGAAATATGGAATGGCATTTCATGAAATCAGAACCTGAAACACTTTATCTTCACAAGCTCCCAGACCACACCAACTCCTAATTTGCATACATAAGTTTTATGTAAACTGGGGCGCCAGGGTGGCTCAGCTGGTTAACCATCTACCTTCAGCTCAGGTCACGATCTGGGGATCCTGGGATTGGGCTCCATGTTGGGCTCTCTGCTCGGCGGGGAGTCTGCTTCTCTCTCTCCATCTCCCCGCCCCAACTTTTCTCTCTCTCTCAAATGAATAAAAACTATCTTTTCAAAAAAAGATTTATCTGAACCTTACAGTGTTTATAGACCTGTATAAGATCTCTTTGTTCTATAAAATTCCCAGGGTTGATGCAATGAAACAAAGCTAAAGTTTGGCTTATTTCAACAGAACTCATCCTCTTAATTAGGTCCTTGCTCGTTTTCCAAGACTTCTGTAAGACTGAGTCTACATGTAGCATGGTCCCCAACCTACCATCCCACCTGATGCACACCCAACAATTCTATAAAATGTTGCTTGCTCAAGTATTCTCTAGTGATCGTTTTTCTGGTATGTGTGGCCAAGAGACAATAAGCATTTTACTAGGCACTCATATTTGTCCTGCCAAGAGGAAAAAAGTAGGAGAATGAATAATCTTCATTGTCTGAAAGCAAAGAAAAAGCAATTCCAGAATGACTTCCTGACTGACACTCTCCAATACTCATCACAACTACAAATAAACTTGGCTATAAGTACAGGCAATCTCATCTGCATTGGCCTTTTCAAGCATTTCTCCCCGTTACAAGGATACTTAAAGAGTTTCTCATTAGTGAAATGGAATGGACAACAGTAGGAGGAAAACAGTAGTAGTAGATTAGGTTTTGTATTGCAAGTTAAATGTTAAGTGTCATTTTGAGACTTCTAGAAAATATCTGATGCCCAAAACTATATACAACCTCCAACAGGTTTTTAGAAGATACTGGACATTAATTACAACCTTTCTCTTGCTTAATAATCAATATTTGTGGTAAGATTTAAGTCATTTAGAAAAATCAACGGAGAAAAAAATCTTAAATATTCCTCTTTAACCTAAGCAATTTAAAAACATAAAAATCTCAGCAGCTGCTTAAAGGCATAGTCTCAAAAAAGAAAACTAAAACAGAAAAAGCACTGAAATCTGTGTCCTTCTCTTGTTTTATTACAGTTTACAAAAAGTAACAATGAGAGAGGAAATTCTTACTTTTACATTAGGGAATTTCCAAGAGCCAAATGGCAGTCCCTTGCCACCTAAACATGAGTTAAGAAAAAGTGTCAAATTTATTTTTTCTTTCCCTACCCCAACTTAAATCAATTCTCCCCTCTTCTATTTTTTTTTTTTTAAGATTTTACTTATTTGAGAGAGAGAGATCACAAGTAGGCCGAGAGGCAAGCAGAGAGAGAGAGAGGAGGAAGCAGGCTCCCTGCACAGCAGAGAGCCCGATGCGGAACTCGATCCCAGAACCCTGAGATCATGACCTGAGTGGAAGGCAGAGGCTTAACCCACTGAGCCACCCAGGCACCCCTCTCCCCTCTTCTAAATTTCTATAATGCTTTATATGAAGCAGCTTAATGCTTAAAGTCAGCCTGATATTTATATAGTTGTTCACTGTATGACCATATAACTTGTCATCCAAACCAGGACACTTGAAAATGAAAGGGGATTCTACTAATAATTATGCCACAATGAGAGACATAAAACAAGACATATGGGCTCTCTAGTTATTCTCATCATTCTTTCTCCTCTACAGGACTCAAAGCTCAATGATATGGAGGAAAGTGGAAATTCATTATTATACTTATCAGAACAGCACATTATCTTGCACAAACTAAGCATTTGGGTCTTACATGTTGGAAAATGAACAAACAAAACTCTAGAGGGCTTTCACTTCTGGTTTGGGAAGCACAAATAAGTGTAACATTCAGACACCTTCAGATGAAAGTTAAGTCTATTGTTTGGGACTTAAAAATCTAAGAAAAAAAAGAGAATGGAAATTACTTGGGCTATTCTGTTAAATATATTTTAATGTTCTCTGTATAATATTAAAGAATCTAAATATGTTCAATTTCTAACAGTAAAATCTTAGTAAGTACCACTATTCAAAAAAAAAGTTTCTGAAAATATAGTATACTCCTAGCAGCTGAATAATCTAGAGCATTTATCTACTTCCTCAAACCCAGACTCGTATATAAATTGTAGAAAGAGTATACAAACTGAATATTTTTATTTGCTTTTCACAATATATTTTTTGTTTTCCAATATATTATTTCATGCATATTTATTATACAAAATACACATTTCATTATTAAATAAAAATTCTTGTCCCAAGGAAAAGAAAATAAAGGATAACGCTATTGTGTAACTAATTCATTTATTTTTTTATTTTTTTTTAAAGATTTTATTTATTTATTTGACAGAGAGAGATCACAAGTAGACGGAGAGGCAGGCAGAGAGAGAGGGAGAGAAGGAAGCAGGCTTCCTGCTGAGCAGAGAGCCCGATGTGGGACTCGATCCCAGGACCCTGAGATCATGACCTGAGCCGAAGGCAGCGGCTTAACCCACTGAGCCACCAAGGCGCCCTTGTGTAACTAATTCAATTGAGTAAAAGTATTCTGATATTTGTATTCTCAGTGAAAAAAATGACTATGTGCCTAGCTGACTCAAAACTGCTAGTTTGCCTGATACTAAATAGGGACTTATCCTGCTCTGTTTCACATTAACTTGTATCAGCAGATCTATTTTTCATTAGGACTAGTTCTGGTTGGTGACAGAAGCAATTGATGTTGCTAAAACATTTATAGTTTCATTTCAATTCCACCTGGGTTTGCTGAATAGACATAAAACCACAGTCTTTATCATATGTGCCATTTCTTGTAATTCACAACTGAGCCCAATTCCACTATTCATTATATAACACAAAGCTTAACAAAACAAAATATCATAGATAAAGAAAATAATTGGAATCCATTTAGGTCATTTTTCTTTTTAATACTTTTCCCAAACTAAAGGTGTGAAAAAATCTTAAGGAAACATTTCTTAACTACTTTTCTTTCCAGCAATTTTAGTCAATTGTAGACAAGTCATCATTATCAGTGATAATGGGAGGCAGAAATAATAGAGATAACTATTTTCATTCTTCTTCACACCTAAAATGCAAGGAATCTACTAACAAGCAACAAAAGTGAAGGATGTGAATTTCATCTCCTATTCCACTTTATGGTATTACTGCTAATAAGCAGTGAAATGGTCAGAAGAGGCCGCCAGAAGGAGAGGAGAAAAGCACTGAAAACACACTACCTGGTTAATCAGACCCTATCCAGATTTTCTAGATATATCCACCTTTTAAACTCCCTTCCTAATTTGGAAGGAAGTTTATTTAGTCTTTTCTAAATTCACTTAGGGGTCAGTCAGGAGTTGGGCCAAGATATTTGTTTTTAAACAAATATAGACAAATATGATAGACCTCAAGCAACAAAACTTCATTTTTATAAAAAATCAAATGTACTGAGCCAGATTTTTTGTTTTTAATGAAATCACAGATTCAACTAATACAACATTTCAATGAAACAATTCTATCCAGATTCCAAACAACTCTAAGTGATGAAGTGGAACAGAAATAAAATGCCCAAGTACCAAATGAAGACTCTAGCAAAAACCAGCAAAACATCATGTAGTAAGTAGTCAAACATTTAACATCGCACAGTTACTCCAGGATCAGAAAGTACATACTAGTTGGCTTATACAGCTTACAAACATATCAACCATGTAGCATTCATTCATCCACTGTTGTTTTTTTTGGATAAGCATCATTTTTTAAAATTTTATTTTATTTTTTCACATCCACTTATTTTTAAAGTATTTACTGACCTTCAATCTGGTTCATTCAAGGCCCTGGAAAAGTGAAAAGGTATATCACAATTTTTGTCTTCAAGAAGCTCAATCATGAAAGGGGAACCCTCCTACACTATTGGTGGGAATGCAAGCTGGTGCAACCACTCTGGAAAACAGCATGGAGGTTCCTCAAAAAGTTGAAAATAGAGCTACCCTACGACCGAGCAATTACACTACTGGGTATTTACCCTAAAGATACAAACGTAGTGGTCCGAAGGGGCACGTGCACCCAAATGTTTGTAGCAGCAATGTCCACAATAGCCAAACTATGGAAAGAACCTAGATATCTGTCAACAGATGAATGGATAAAGAAGAGGTGGTATATATATATATATATATATATATATATATATATATATATATATATATATACACACAATGAAATACTATGCAGCCATCAAAAGAAATGAAATTTTGCCATTTGCAATGACGTGGATGGAACTAGAGGGTATTATGCTTAGTGAAATAAGTCAATCAGGGAAAGACAACTATCATATGATCTCTCTGATATAAGGAAGTAGAGATGCAACGTGGGGGGTTTGGGTGGGTAGGAAAAGAATAAATCAAACAAGATGAGATCGGGAGGGAGACAAACTATAAGAGACTCTTAATCTCACAAAACAGAGGGTGACTGGGGGGAGGGGGGTAGGGAGAGGGTGGTGGGGTTATGGACACCGGGGAGGGTATGTGCTTTGGTGAGTGCTGCAAAGTATGTAAGCCTGGTGATTCACAGACCTGTACCCCTGGGGCTAATAACACATTATATGTTTATAAAAAAATTAAAAAAAAAAAAAAAGAAGCTCAATCATGTTATGTGTACCAAGTGAGGCAGTACAAAAGTGTTATAAAGACAGAATGGAGGAGGGGGGCTCAATCATGTTATGTGTACCAAGTGAGGCGCTCAATCATGTTAAGTGTTCCAAGTAGGGTAGTACAAAAATACTATAAAAACAGGATGGAGGAGGGGCACCTGGATGTCTCAGTCAGCTAAGCGTCTGCCTTGGGCTCAGGTCATGATCTCAGGGTCCTGGGATCAAACCTGATGTAGGACACCCTGTTCAGCGGAGAGCCTGCTTCTCCCTCTCCCTCTGCTTGTACGCTTTCTCTCTCTCTCTCCTTCTCTCTCTCTCTGTCAAATAAATAAATAAATAGAAAGAAGGAAGGAAGGATGGAAGGAAAAAAGGATTTCTGTCTTCTCAGAAAAAAAGTCTGGCTTCCTGGAGAAGGTGACATTTGAGCTAAAACTGAGAAGAAGATAAGAGTTTGCTAAAAGAGAGAAGAGAGGAATGCTGGCATTTGGAGTTTAACTTACATTCCTTACATTTGTGATAGTTTTGGAGTCATACCAAATGACACAAATTATTCCTCTTAAATTTTCTAGACTAAAAATCATCAAGACATCTGCATTCCCTGGAAGAAATAAGATAGTAATAGTTACTACCATGCTTACTGGTGACGTGCAAAGAAATGGGTAACTATAGGTGTAAATTACTAAGGTCATAAAATTTAGGCCAATTATTTAAATTCTAAACCTCAGTTTCTCCATCTATAAAATGGAAATAATAAAAGTTGTCTAACCTACCTTCATAAGGATGCTATGAGGCTCAAATGTAATATATAGAAAGCTTATTTTACTATATGACAATAAAGAAGCAAATCATAAGACCTAATTAATTTTGATGTTAATTTCTGAGATTCATGATTTCAAAATATTTAAGTGAGGTATTCAGATAAGATTTTATGTATTTATATTAATACTAACTACTGACAGTTATTTTAGCTTTACTGAAACATAAATGTTGAAAAAGGAGAAGAAATGCTTCCTACTAGAAAAAAACACAAAATTCTCAAGTCTCTGTGGCTTAGTTAAGCCTAAATTAAATTACTTGATATAAATGCCAAATTAATCCTAAACAAAATAATTATTACAATATTAAATTATAGGGGGAAATACATGGTATTTCTAAAGTTTTCTGAAAAAAGCAGACTATACACATTGCTTCATGGATTTTTGGAAGTGTTATCATTTTGTTCTTGCCTTTATAGTTATATATGTGTAATCTTAAATTCTAAGACTTAGAAATTTTTTTAATCTCTAAGGACTTCAATTACTTCACCAAAATTGGTAGGGTGTGACTAAGTAAAACCTAAGGTTCAACCATCTCTAAAATTCTAATTAAAAGCATTAGTGAACATATACAGAAAGGCAGTTAAAATCCTACAAAATAAGATACAAACTCTACAAGTTTTACACAAAACACTGAAAAGAATACTTTATGATTATTCCTCATTATTAATGAAGTCTCAGAGTGATTTCCCAGTCTAAAAAGCAATATTCTGGTCTGAGAAAATTACACAGGTTATAACAACATCTAGTTCTACCAATCTCTAATTGTAGAACTTAGCTTAGTTAAAACTAATCACTACAAGCATGCTAACCCTACATAAATACATTTAGAGTTTTAAAAAAGCTTTCAAGATATCTTGCTGGCCCTTTCAACTAACTGAATAAGATAAAAAAAAAAAAAAATTACAGCCCAGATGGTGACATTTACATCAAATAAATACCTATGAAAGAGATGTGCTATAAATTCATTATGAAAAATTCCAGCTTCCAAAAAAATGAAGACTTAGCTTACATAATTAGTCCATTAAATATTCCAAGAATAACTTTACTTACTGAAATGAGATTTTATTAACATTCTTCTCTAATCATTTATCTTTAAATGTTTTCTTCTGTGTTTTGTGTGAGGTACAAAAGAGGGCTATTAAATCAAATGAGGAATAATTTTAATCACTTTAACAACAGGTTTTAAAACTTTTCAATACTTGAATATGTTGAAAAATAACATCAGCACTAATGGAAATCATATTTCTATGGCCTAAATTCCTTAAAGAGTTATATGACATTCCAATCATGCATCTGTCTCACTACCGTCCCCTCAAAGATGGTGCTTTAAAAACCATTCAAGGGGTAAGACTTTCTAGAATGGCTATATAAGGAACTCAAAGAATTCCCTCACCCTACCCCAACATTTATTGAACTTGCAAAAATTAGGAGAGAAAATGATTCACACTCTGGAGACGATCAAAGGGCTTGCAACAAATTACAAAGCATTATTAAATAAAATCTACAGACAGTGGGTAATAGTAACAGTAGGAGGCCAAGGCATTCCAGCTACAGCTTGCATGCACCAACCCCCACCCCCACCCCCAGCAACTCCGTGTTACAGAAGAGCTGTTCTAGTAGGGTCATCAGTAGAATAGCAGTTCATATCTCCCACAGATACCTAGAGTACAAGAGCTGTTCCTAGAGAATATGACAGCTGGTAAACATCAGCAGATATCATTTCCCACAGCACTTAGCTGCAGAAGACCTACACAAAGAAGGTGGTAGCAGCGAGGAAGCACCTGTTTTGCTATTCCCAAATCCTATTACTAGAGCTGGGCTGGGGATAATCTATGCTAAGTGGCAGGATCACTTTCTAGCCTCTTCACAAACACACCTTCTGCTCCACAGGGAAGATACAGTTAGCAAAGAGCAAGTTCCTCATCACCCTCAAGCTCCTGATCCACAGTACAAAAGTTATGACTAGAAGAGGGTCTAAACAAGCCTTGAAGACCAGAATCAGGCTATGTGGCCCACGGAGCCAGACTTTGTTTGTATCAGAATGTGGAGAAATTTATGCCCCACATTACTGAAAACAAATGATCAATCAGCTGATGTTAAGGGTTGAGTTATTTCCTCTAAAAAGTTTAAGTCCCAATCAACTCCCAACTGTGAATATGACCTCATTTGGAAATAGGGTATTTGCAGAGGTAATCAAGTTAAAGATAAGGTCATCAGAGTGGACCCTAATCCAATATGATTGGTGTCCTTATTAGAAGAGAGAAATTTGGACACACACACAAAGGAGAACACCATGTGAAGACACAGACACACATGAGAGAAGATGGCCATGTGAAGATGGGAAACAGCTTGGAGTGATGCATTTAAAAGCCATGGAATGCCAATGATTGCTGGCAAACAGTGGAAACTAGCAAAAGCAGGAAGGATTTTCCCCCATGGGTTTCAGAAGGAGCACGGCCTGGCTGGTACCTTGATTTTGGACTTCTGGACTTCAGAACTAGGAGACAATAAACTTTATTAGTTTTAAGCCACCCAATTTGTGGTAATTTGTTATTGTAACCCTAGGAAACTAATCACAGCTAGGAATTAGTGAAGGTCAAACAGCTGGTTGTAATACTGATAGACAAAGGACAGTCAGAAGCTTAACAGGAGATAGGGGGGTTGAGGATCAGTCAAAGAGAATACAGCTAAAACCACAATAATCCCTGGTAGTCCTGAACATTATACACATGTCCAAGGCTGTGCCTTCTGAGGAACAACTTGAGAAGGGCAATTTGTGCTAATAAGTCTCTGGCTGAACAAAGAACAAACATGTAACCTCTATAAACACTGAGAACATTATGTCAAGCAAAAGACCTCAGTCACAAAAAACACGCTGTATGATTCCATTTATATGAAATGTCCAAAAGACATTGTATTTTTCTCTACAGTTGAAATGTAGATTAGTAGATGCCTATGTCTGGAGGTATGGGAAAATGGGGAACGACTGCTGACGAGTACATAATTTCTTTTTGGTGTGATGGTTGCACAATTTAAAATATTCTAACTGAATTGTATAAAAATAAGGGAATTGTATAGTATGTGGATTATATCTTAATAAAACTGTTATTAAAAAAAACCTACTGGGGTGCCTGGGTGGCTCAGTGGGTTAAGCCTCTGCCTTTGCCTCAGGTTATGATCTCAGGGTCCTGGGATCAGCCCCACATTGGCCTCTCTGCTCCGCAGGGAGCCCGCTTTCCCTACCCCCAACCCCCGTCTGCCTGACTCTGCCTACTTGTGATCTCTGCCAAATAAATAAATAAAATCTTAAAAAAAAAAAAAACTTTCTAAAGCCTAAAACTTGCAAAAAATTACAACAAAATAATATCTATAGAGGCATGAAGAACAGTGTGAGGCTATGACTGAAAACAGATCAGACCAGAGAAGAGGACACCTTGAACCTAACCAATGGGCACAGGGGAAAGGGAACTAATGAAGGGAAACACTGAGTAGGTACAACAAGACTGGATGTGAGGAATAAGGGGAGAAAGGTGGCTAGGACAACTCTCAGGTTTCTGCACTGGTTACCTTTGTACTAGGCACTATGTCAACCCAAGTAAAACCTGGCTTTCTCCTGGGAACGGTGCTTTCATATATGGCTGCTGCTAAGGCTGTGTGACAAATTCACTTAAAAAAAAAAAAAAAAAAAAAAGTGGGGCGCCTGGGTGGCTCAGTGGGTTAAGCCACTGCCTTCGGCTCAGGTCATGATCTCAGGGTCCTGGGATCAAGCCCCGCATCGGGCTCTCTGCTCAGCAGGGAGCATGCTTCTGCCTGCCTCTCTGCCTCCTTGTGATCTCTGTCAAATAAATAAATAAAATCTTAAAAAAAAAAAAGTATTTACTTATTTGAGAGAGAGTGAGCAGGAAAAGAACAAAAGCAGGGGGAATGGGAGAGGGAAAAGCAGCCCCCCATCAATACCCCCTGCTGCACCGCTGAGCAGGGAGCCCAATGCACAGGGCTCCATCCCAGGACCGTGGGATCATGACCTGACTGAAAGGCAGATGCTTAATGACTGAGCCACCCAGGTGCCCCCAAATTTGCTCCCTGAAAGAAGATTTACTCACTGGGTACAAACCACTAGGGCTGGCCAGATCCGGCAGATTTCAGCTAAGTTCCATAACCAGTTGCTGCCTTGATTCCAAAAGAGAAGGACAATCTGTTAAAAAGGGGAAGGATAGATTTTTTTGCCATAGGGTTGTTCTGAGAATTAAATGTGTTAATATACATAAAAGAGTTCAGAATAGTGTCTCATACAGGGTCAGCACCATATAAGTTTTAGTTATAAAATGAAGAGAATTATAGTGTATTACCAAGGTCAACATACAAACATTTCTTGTAAGATAAAGATTACAGCATTTAAGGAGATTGTGCTCACCTATAACTCATCTCAAGAAGAACACAGGTTTTGGCAGAAAACAGTCAGGCTCATTTCAGACCAAAGAGATTGTCAGGGCTTTGGCAAGTAAAGAGCAAAAAACAATAAACCCAGCTCCTTCCTCTTTACTTTGGGAAGATGAAAAAGTTTATAAATCAGGCTTTAATTAACTTTGGTTAACATGACCAATTTTATTATAATATAAATTTGGTATACAGTTTTAAATAAAAAGTCATGGTTTATAAATCCTTTACTCTCTGTAAAGGACTATCAATTTCTCTCCAATTAATGTTCACTGAGTTCTCAGAATTAGCAAACCTCTCCTTTGTTATGAAAATATTTTTTAACAAGTGAAACATGGGAACAGATACAATCTTAATATACTCAAAACTATATAAAGAAAAATTAGTTTACAAGCAGATTGTTTATAAGCAGATTATTATTTACACAGATTTACTGGCAATTTTAACTCTTTCTTGTCTATAAATTTTGGAAAGTTTTTCTCTAACACTTTCAAGTTAAAATCCACTAAGAATGTATTTTTTAAAATATGTATTAACTGAATAGTGACTTCAGTTAGAGCAGTTTTGATTTGATACTGGCTTCCATCTAGTAAATGGAAATTGGAGAGCTTCAACCAAAGGGAGAAATTAGTAAACATTTTCAATGTTTCTGAACTTGTTTTTTGTGGGATCAAAAAATAAATGGGGAAATTTTGCTTTAATAAAACCTCAATTGTTTCAATTATATCTAAGTTCTAAAAGTTCCTTTCCAAAGACATGATATGTCAGCATGGAAATGTTCTAGTCTGATACATTTATTTTCCCAGGTTAAGAAACTGAAGTCTAGAGAAAGTAAGCAACTTGACGAAGGCTGTACAAAGCAGCTACCGACAACCGAAGTCTTTCTGACTACACTAAAATTTCTCCATCTTTTCCTACCCACTCACTATAGAGAACTATATTCTTTCCTACTAAGAATCATATTACACAGTCTAATGAGTAATGACATCATCACTATCTTATCCTTACTAATGCTATACACTTAAAGCGCTTTCTCACTCATTCTGTCAACTGAGACCACCTTTCAATTTGAATCCTTCAACTTGTCCTCTCTGCCTCATCCAAAGACATCTTGTCTCTCCTCTCCATTCTAATTCCAACAGCCTCTCCAAATGGAGTAAACTTGGTGACATCTTTTCCCTCTCCACATTTAGGTTTCTGATATTCTTTAGCGATAGTATTTTATTTTTTAATCATAAAAAACAACTTTAGAAACACATAGGGAGAACTTTGAATATTATCTACCTTTGGTTGAATCTCTCCAATTTTTGTGGGAAGGATTAATGAAGTAGGTCTTTTTTAAGAAAAAAAAAGAAAAAATAGGAGAAGCTGGGAGCAGACTGCAGAACTTTAAATAGTTGAGAATATGAGGGGTTTTTTGTTTTTTGTTTTGTTTTGAAGTAACAGGGCAATGGGGAGAAGGGATACAATTAGAAATGGAACGAGATATGGAAACTGAAAAGGTGAATGTAAGCATCTAGAGAACTGCTTGCAGTGTGGTGTTTAAAAGATGACTCAGCTTCAAATCAAGGTAACTGGCAGAAAAACTGTAACAATGACAAACAGGAAGTAAAGAGAGTTGGGTGGGGGATGTGGTTGGTGAGTCAGATTATAGATCTTTTCAATTTAAGAAAATGGTAGGACACCTAAGTCAAAAATGTCCTAATTAGCAGTTGTCAAAGAGGCATGGCTTTTGCACATATTACTCTGAACAACATTTATCTCATTGCATTTTGGTATTTACATTAGTAACTACAATCCATTGTTAATGTAATACTACGTTATGTAACTATAATCTCAAGTGATCTAAGAAATTGCATACCTAGAAATATGAAATGTGTTTTACTCTAGAAATTTTAAAAGATGTCACAAATTCTTTGACACCCCACCTTTCAAAAAGTAGAGTCTAATTCCTCTCCTGATGAATGTAGGCCAGACCTAGTGATTTCTGATAAAAAAGAATGGGATAGAACTGATGCTATATGACTTTTGAAGGATTATTTTTAGATAGTTTCTATGTCTTCCCTTCACCTTGCCCTACCTCCTCTTGAATACTTGCTCTAGGGAAAGCCAACCACCATGTCTTGAGGGCACTCAAGCAATCTGTGGAGGTACCCACATGTAGAAATAATGATGCCTCCTACCAACAACCAGTGCCAACATGACTGGGACATGACTGAGCCACGTAGATCCTCAAGCCCCCCTCAAGCCTTCAGATGACAACAGATTGTTATTCAGTAGTCACCCTGATAGCAACCTCATGAGAGACCCCTAGCCAGAACAGCCTGGGAAGGCTGCACCCACACTCCTGAGAAATGAGATAACAAATGTTTAAGTCACTACATTTTGGGGTAGTTTGTTATGCAGCAGTAAGCAACTGATATATTATTTCACCATTATAACTCTAGCACCTAGTATAGTACTGATGACATAGAATGAATCGAGATATTTGAAATAATACCTTAGCTATTATAACTATGTTCATTTTCCCGAGCTCTTCTTGTGATCTAACCAAATCATAGCAAATTGAGAGCTTACTAGATATCATGTGTCCAATAAGAATTGCTGTCCTAAAATGATAAAAGTTCAACTTTTTAAAATTCAAGGTACAGTTTAAAATTTAATGGTTATCAATGATAGCAAACCCATTTTCATGGGCCCAGCACGCTTCCGCTGCGTGACTCTGCTGCAAACCCATTTTCATTACATTAACATTTACTAGTATAAAAACAATATCCTCTTTGCATAAAATCATCTTCTAATTTTATTGTTAATTCAACTGAACAAAATATAGCACCACAGTGGAATCTTCACACTGAAGGATGATCACAGTAATAATAAACCACAGGAAAATGATGGAAAAATTAACATCTGTCATCCTAAAAAAAGAAAAACTGGGAAGCAGTCTTACAAGGGAAAAAAAACAAGTATCTAAATTCCTGGCATTGCTCTAGGTACTGTACATATTTCATCTCATTTAATCCTTACAACAATTCTAAAACAAAAGTATTATATCCATTTTGTCCTTCTTAAGTAAACACAGCTAAAGTAATGCTAGGTATATCTGATTTCAAAATCTGCAAACAGGGGCACCTGGGTGGCTTAGTCACCTTCAACTCAGGTCATGATTCTGGAGTCCTGGGATGGAGCCCCACGTTAGGCTCCTTACTCAGTGGGGAGTCTACTTTTCCATCTCACTCTGCCACTTCCCCCTTGTGTTATCTCTCTCAAATAAATAAATAAAATCTTTTTTTAAAAATCTGCAAACATTCCACTATTCATCTCAAGGGCATTTATTTAAATATTTGGGGGAGTTTATAAAATCTCAAGGCTAACATTCTTAAAACTCATTTTCCTTAAGGGGCTACTTGATCAGCAGGTCAGGAGAAAAGTACATATATGGAAAATTAAGATATTTAAAACCAAACTAATTCTGTGCTCCTATAAATCTTTCCCAATTGTAAATTACTACTTAAGTTGTAAAGCATTAAAATGTCCACCTCCTTTTAATTTACCTAATAAGAACTACCTAATACATTAAAGTAAATGTGTTTTTAAAAGTAATTCATAACTTAAATTTAAAGTCCTATAAACTTTTAACAAAAATAGTATGTGATAATTCATAAATAACATTATTGAAACCATATGATTATTTTATGGTATCTACACAATCTAAATGTATGATCACTAAACAATTTTTTAAACTATTATGTTAACTTTAGTACTTACTTGCTGTACTCAACTTCTGGTCTGAAATAAAAACAGTCTAGATGCTTTCACTTAAATAACCAATTATTCAAAAATGGAAACAAATACATTGACATCTGTTCCCTTTCAAAGCCCTACTAAAATGACTTAAAAATTGTAAAAGTGTAAGAAAAAATACATCAGAGTAAGGTAAAGGGAGAAGAGGTAAAGTAATAAATTTTGAGAGCTGGAAAGCACATAAACAAGTAATAATGATTTAGCAGATTCAAGAAACCGGTCCATAAATAAATTTGTAAGTGTCGGAGGATTACCAGACATAAAGAGTTTAAAAAAAAACAAAAAGGCAACTTAAAGACCACACAGAGGGAAAAATTAACTTATTAACATACTCAAAAGATAGTCACAACTATAAACCTATAACTATACTACCTTTTTTAAAAAAAATCACAAAATGGGACCTGGGTGGCTCAGTTGGTTAAGTGTCTGCCTTCACCTTAGGTCATGATCTCAGGGTCCTGGGATAGAGCCCAACATTGGGCTCCCTGCTCAGCGGGAAGTTGCTTCTCTCTTTCCCTATGGCCCTCTCCCTACTCATGCTCATGCTCTCTCTCTCTAATAAATAAAATCTTTAAAAAATATCTACAAAATGGAAAGAGGGCAGTAGAAGAGTATATCTTATTTACAAAGCATATTTTAATCAAATATGGGCAGCACCTTAACCAGAAATATCTCCAAATTAGAGTATTCCTTTTAAAATTTCTTTGAATTATAAAGAATATAGTATTCCAGATGTCAGTTTCTCTGCTGCTTTTCTTGCATTATAAAGCCTGTAAAATGTCTCTATTAAACAAAAGGATTCTTAAAAATATATTAAGGAAATATGTCAATCTTCCTTAGTTAAGTCAATTGTTTAAGATTTGCTTGATTTACATGAATTAACATTTAGTAACAGAATTCAGTTTTTAAATATCTAAAAATGATCACAAACATTTTTCTGGATTGATTGGAAAATACTCAAAACTCTCCTACATTACCCCCTAAACATTTGAAGAAGGTTCTAAAATCTGTGTCCATGGTTCAATGGTGGTTCTTGCTCTGTAGGTACCCACTGGTTCATTTGCTTGTCATTCCAGATAGAATAATGGTACTATAAAAGAAAGCCAACTGAGAGTAGCAAAGTGAATAAAATGTGTATGTGTCTGGCCATAAATAATAAATCGGTGTTATTATACAATAGCTACATTTACAGTATAAACAAAATGATGACTTATTCATCTCTTTGTTTTGATTGAAATCTTACTGCTATCTATAATCTGAACCAGAACATTTTATTCTTTTTTAATAGATACAATTATTTAGCATTCATATACCACTCATTTCTGAAAATACAATGAATATATATCCTTCAAGAGCAGGAGAATGGATACTGAACTAACATTGCACTTTAGGTCTAATACACAACTAAAATACTGTTAGTGAGTTTTAGGTAAAGGATTATGTTTCTTTCAATGGAGGTCTGCTTCAGTTCTTAGATATACTTTTCTGAATTATAGCAATGTCAGCTGTCAAGGGAATTCAGGCATAGACAGGTCAAATGACTTGCTCGGGATAACAAAACAATTAGATTTTTAATTAGATTTGGGCAACCAAGTGGTTAACCCTCAGTCACTATTACAAAATGAAAAGATACTTCAAAACTCAGTTTATTTTAACTACTTCAATGCCCAGGCAGATTTCTAGTACATATTTTCCTAAACACTTTGTTTTCAGGCTTTTGCTTTTTTGTCTACCATTAATTTCTGAAGGACCACCCAAGAGTAATTGTTAATAGGGTCATATCATCACTTTAACTGAATAATAAACCCCGTAGCAAAAACTCAGTGTTAGAAAAATGAACAATGGTTTCATAGTAATGTTCTTGGAGAATACTAAAAGTAAATAAAATGGGTGATAAGGTAATGGTTATGATTTTATATCATCAAAAGAAAAGGGAACATTAAATATTGGTTTCTAAATGGTTATAAATGGAGTTCTCAAAGTGTGGCAAACAGACTTCCAAGCATCCGAGAGATCTTCCAGAGTCAATAAAGTCAGAATTATTTTCATAACATTACTAAGACTTCATTTGCCTTTTTCACTGGGTTGACATTTGTACTGACTATGCAAACACAATAGTTGGTAAAACTGCCAGCACCTTATCTCAAATCAATGAAATGGGAGCAAACTAAACCTCAGTAAAAAAGAGAGGCAGCTTCACTTGCTCTTGACTAATGTAGTAAAAATTATTAGTAGTATTACATATTGGCCCTTAAGCATGCATAAAGCATTTTTACTGCATACCAAAATATGATGGCTGTGTTGAAGTAAATAAAGCACTGTGTATCTGTTAGAGCTATAAGCTACATTAGCTGTTTTTTTCATAGAACAATGAAAAAATTTGAACTTAGACAGTCAAAGCAAAGTTTTGATCTAAGCAAAGATCAAAATTTTAGAAAACTTATGTCTGCCACCAATAATTAAAAGATTTTTCTCAAGAAATAAACCCACACATATATGGCCGTTTAATTTGTAACACAAGAATATACAATAGGGAAAGAACAGTCTCTTCAATTAATGGTGCTGGGAAAACTGAACAGCCACATACGAAAGAATGAAACTAGTACTATCTTACACCCACACAAAAATCAACTCAAAATGGATTAAAGACTTGAATGTAAGACCCCAAACTATAAGATTTCTAGAAGAAAACATAGGTGGTAAGCTCCTTGGCATTACTTTTAGCAATGTGTTTGTAAATCTGTCTCCAAAGGGAAACAAAAGCAAAATTAAATAAATAAGACTACATCAAACTAAAAAGCTTCCGCACAGTGAAAGAAGTCATCAACAAAATCAAAACACAACTTACTGAGTGGGATAAGGTATTTGCAAATGATGTACCTGGTAAGGGATTAATATTCAAAATATATAAAGAATTCATACCACTTGACACCAAATAAGTAAACAACCCAATTAAAAAATGAGCAGAGGGGGCTGCCTGGGTGGTTCAGTCAGCTAAGCATTCAGCTGTTGATTTTGGCTCCAGTCATGATCTTAGAGTTGTGAGACTGAGCCCCACATCAGGCTCCTCACTCAGCAAGGAGTCTGCTTGAAATACTCTCTCTCCCTCTCCCTCCGCACCCCACCCTGCCATTCACTCTCTCAAATAAGGAAAATCTTTTTTTTTAAATGAGCAGAGGATGTGAATAATCATTTATGCAAAAAGATAAATAGACAACCAACAGGCACTTAAAAAGTTGTACAATATTACTCATCATGAAGAAAATGCATATTATAACCACAATGAGATATTATTTCACATCTGTTATAATGGCTAGTGTCCAAAAGACAAAAAATAACAAGTGTTTGCAAGGATGTAGTGAAAGGGGAACCCCAGTAACACTCTTGGTGAGAATGTCAACTGGTGCAGCACTGTGGAAAATAGTATATAGAGATTCCACAAAAAATTAAAAACAGAACTACCATATAATCTAGCAATTCTATTTCTGGGTATTTATGTGAAGAACAGGAAAATACTAATTCAAAACTAATTATGTTCATTGCAGCATTATTTACAAAAGGCCCACACATGGAAACAACCTAAGTGCCCGATGATATCTTCTAAAGAAGATATGCTGTATATATACAATGGAGTATTACTGAGCCATTAAAAAGAATGAGATCTTGCCATTCATGACAACATGAATGGACCTAGAGAGTATTATACTATGTGAAATAAGTCAGCCAGAGAAAGACAAATACTACATGATTTCATGTGCATATGAAATCCAAAAATCAAAACAAAGAACAAAACAGAAACAGACTCATAAATACAGAGAACTGGTGTTTGCCCACTTGGCAGGGAAAAGAATGACTGAAATAGGTAAAAGAGGACTAAGAGATAAAACTTCAAGTTATAAAATAAATGAGTTACAAACAATATGCCACATTAGGAATATAGTCATTACTACTGTAATGTTGTATGCAACTTATGGTGATTACAATTACTATGGTGAGCACTGAATAATGTACAGAACTGTTGAAACACTCTTATGTATATCTGAAACTAATTTAACACTGTATGTCAACTACAACTAAAAAAAAGATGTGGTAAGTGTCATATGTGTACACACACATATGCATACACACACACACCCACAAACACACACTTGGGCATAAGAAAGGAGAAAAGTCTTGCCATTTGCAACAGACAAATACCATATGATTTTACTTATGTATGGAATCTAAAAAATAAACCAACAAACAAAACAAAACAAATTCATAGATAAAAAGAACAGATTTCAGTTATTAGAGGGGAAGGAGGTTGGGTGGTGGGCAAAATAGATGAAGATGCTCAACTAACTATATGGTGATTATCATTTTGTAGTTTATACAAATATCAAATTATAATATCATAAACCTGAAAGTTACATAATGTTATAAACCAATTTTATCTCAATAAAATATCTTTTCTCATAAGATCACTGGTAGTATTTAAAAATTGATTTTTTTTGATATTGCATAATGAAATATATAAGCATATGGAAGATTTACATAACTCACAAGCCAATAATTTCCAAATGACCAACACCTGATAATACAGTATCACAAATGGGTAAAAGATTCATCCAAAGAACAAAGAAGCCTCACACCTTCAAACAGTTAAGTGAATGAATGTGTGCATAGCATACAAAGTGTGAGAGACCAAGGGATTTTTTTTATTTAATTATTTTTATTAACATATAATGTATTATTTGCCCCAGGGATACAGGTCTGTGAATTCTCAGGCTTATACATTTCACAGCACTCACCATAGCACATACCCTCCCCAATGTCCATAACCCAACCACCCTCTTCCTAACACCCCCTTCCCCCCAGCAACCCTCAGTTTGTTTTGTGAGATTGAGTCTCTTACAGTTTTTGTCTCCCTCCTGATCCCATCTTGTTTCATTTTTTCCTTCCTGACCCCCCAAACCCCTGCCCTGCCTCTCAAATTCCTCATATCAGGGAAATCATATGATAATTGCCTTTCTCTGATTGACTTATTTCGCTCAGCATAATACCCTCTAGTTCCATCCACGTTGTCACAAATGGCAAGATTTCATTTCTTTTGATGGCTGCACAGTATTCCATTGTGTATATATACCACATCTTCTTTATCCATTCATCTGTTGATGGACATCTAGGTTCTTTCCATAGTTTGGCTGTTGTGGACATTGCTGCTATAAACATTTGGGTGCACATGCCCCTTCGGATCACTACGTTTGTATCTTTAGGATAAATACCCAGCAGTGCAATTGCTGGGTCATAGGGTAGCTCTATTTTCAACTTTTTGAGGAACCTCCATGCCATTTTCCAGAGTGGCTGTGCCAGTTTGCATTCCCACCGACAGTGTAGGAGAGTTCCTCTTTCTCCGCATCCTCGCCAACATCCATCATTTCCTGACTTGTTAATTTTAGCCATTCTGACAGGTGTGAGGTGATATCTCATTGTGGTTTTGATTTGTATTTCCCTGATGCCGAGGTGATGTTGAGCACTTTTTCATGTGTCTGTTGGCCATCTGGATGTCTTCTATGCAGAAATCAGACCAATGGATTTTAATGCAACAAAGTATGAAAAGTTCACTGATAAACTTACTTCACTCATAAGATTTCTATTTGTCAACTTTTGGTGTATTACCAAAAATTGCCAAAATTATCTGAAAAGGCTATTAAAGCATACTTTCTTTTCCAACCACATGCATGTGTCATATATGTCCAACAACATATCACAAGAGACTATAGAAGCAGAATTCAGCTGTGGTCTAGTAAGTCAGACATTAAAGAGATTTATAAAAATGTAAGAATATGTTACTCCAAGAATTTCTCAGTATGTATATAAACTAATACATATTTTTCATAACACATTCATATTAACATAAAATGGGCTTACTATTATTTTATTTATTTAATTTTAAGTAATCTCTATACCAACATGGGACTCAAAGTCACAAACCCAAGACCAAAGAGTCACATGCTCCACCAACTGAGCCAGTACCCCTACTGTTGCTAATTTAAACAAATCAATAAAAAGATGTATTTTAGAATTGTTTTAATTTCTAAGATAGAAAATATTGATAGATATAATTTATTCATTTTTAAGACACATGAAGCACTTGTCTACTTTATACATCATTTTTTTTTTAAGATTTTATTTATTTATTTGACACAGAGAGATCACAAGCAGGCAGAGAGGCAGGCAGAGAGAGAGGAGGAAGCAGGCTCCCTGCTGAGCAGAGAGCCCGATGTGGGGCTCGATCCCAGGACCCTGAGATCATGACCTGAGCCAAAGGCAGCGGCTTAACCCATTGAGCCACCCAGGCGCCCCTATATACATCATTTTTAAAAGCTTATTACCTAAAAGCAATATTTCTTAAATGAAAAGAAACATTATTAATTTCTAAACTTGAACTAAACATGAAAATTTACACCTGATAATAAAAAATAAATTGCACTTTCCTTCTTTCTCTGATGATCCTTCTAAATAAAAAGTTTTTTAAATTTTTTTTTTAAATGTCTTAGTTCTAAAACTAACACAAAAAGAGAAAAATATACTAGGACACCTGTTAGTAATACTCTAAAACAGGATGGAAAAGGTTTGCCCACAAGCCAAATCAGACCTGCAGTCTGTTTTGATAGTTTTACTGGAATACAGCCATACTTGTTAGTTTAAGTATTATCTGGCTGCTTTCATACTACCTTGCCAAGCTATACAGGAAGCTAGGTAAGAAGTCTACTTTGGATCTTGCTATTAACTAATGTGATCAAGGGCAAGTCATGAATTTGCTATCCATTTATAAAATGCACAAATGATCATCTGATCTCTAAGATCCTTTATATATTAAAAGTATCTAAGACTTAAATAATTTAGAAACATACGTTAAATATGTTCTCTTCCAAATTTTCAAAGATCCTACAATCTTGCCCTTACCCTGTCCAACCCTATCTCCCACTATCCAACAGTTACTATCCCAGATTAGGAAGATGCTTTATTACCAATTACATCTCCTGTTTTTATTTCTTGTTGTTTCTCCACCACTAAAATATCTTTTACTCCCCTAGCAAAAACCCCACACAACGTTAACTGCTCAATTTCATGCCCTCCAGGAATCTTTTCTGGTGAATCTAGCTCATACTAATCAAAACCGCTGGACTTTTTTAGGAGAAAATTAGAGTGGTCAGGGCTTTGTTTACAGTAGAGTGGAAATGGTTGGGAGGGACAAAGACTAGAGTCATGGAGATAAACTAGAGAATAAATTTGGCGGGCAAATCTCAGGAAGTCCTAGACCAGGCCAGGAGGAGGAATGAACATGAGTCAGCAACTTTTTTCAAGTTGAAATTATCATGACAATTATTAAAGACAAAGTAACTAGATTGGGAATAAAGATGAATTCAATTTGACACAAGCTAATTTTATGCTAGTGAGGAAAAGAAATACTAAAGCAGTAAGGTATTCCAGAAGTAGTGGTAAACATGACAGTGAAAACCAGTGTGAGAGGTCACACAAGAAACAGATCTCGAGCAAGAGAGTCATAAATTTTAGAAGTAGAAAGGCCCTTGAGCTGCACTGTCCCTGACTATTGCTTTGAGGTAAATAAGTACTTGCCTCCAATTCAAAGATCAGCTAACTGACAGCCAAAGAACTGTGACTCGCAAATCAACAGCTAAAACTTTTCTTGAAAAGGAACCAGAATTTAGTTCTCTACTTTCTATTTAGAAATGTTAGAGGCTATAAGCTGTATGAACTCTACAAGATTCAGAGCAGAGGTCACAAACTAAAATTTCATAGTCATTTTTGTTTGAACTATAATTTTTTGTTTGTTTGTTAAGATTTTATTTTAAGTAAGCTCTACACCCAACATGGAGCTCAAATTCACAATCCTAAGATCAAGAGTCACAAGCTCCACTGACTGAACTAACCAGGCACCCTTGAACTACAGTGTTTTTTAAAAAAGAAGGAAGGAAGGATGAATTGGCTTCCAACATCTGTGGCAGGAAGAGTAGTTTGGGAGGCATTTACTCCCATCATTTCCATCAACCCTTCCTCCATGGCACCCCTAGCAATATATGCTAAAACTCTAAAATGTGCACTTTGTGTGAAAATACAGCTTTAAGGCAGTCCCTAGGACCACTGTTTATGGTAACACAAGTAGTGCATATTATAATGTAGACTATACACCTAAAGACTGTGCAGTGTATAGAGTATACAGACCCCCTTCCCACCACAGTTGGTTTGTATACAACTCTCATTTGGATATTTCCAAACTTCAAATGACTGCTAACACTCATAATCTGGTATACTTCACAGAAAAATCTAGACTTTCCATACATCTCTTGATTAATTAGAAGATCTCCCCACATGAAAGTTAAGCTGGAGCCAAACCATGGTGTGTTCCCTTTGGACAAGGATCTGATTAGTTATTACTTGTGTCCCTCCTTGGCTTACACATTCCTTCATAGACAGAAGCAGAGGATTAAGGCCTCAGTTCAGAAAAATACTTTGAGCCATGAAAAGAAACCAGCAAAGGGACCAAGAAAGAAATATCAGATAAAAGTATATTACTACTACAGAAATCAAAGGAGACAACTTCAGTGAGCATAAGCAGAAAAAGAATGTAGTAAGAAGGAGGTTACTGACTTTGAGAGAAGATTCAGTAAAGTGTAGAATCCATTCTACAATGGATGAATTTAAGAAGGGCTAGAGAAAGGGAAAATGGCAATAACAACAAAAAATGACATGGATGTTATATGTAGATAGGTTTATAAGAAAATTATTTAATTGCAGATATTTAGATATATTTGAATGAAAAACAGTAAGAGGAAAAAACTGGAAAAAGTCTCAAGATAAACAATGAAGTTTCAACAGAGTGAATGGCTTTAGAGAGTAATTTTTTAGAACCAATATATGTTTGGTTATAACAAATATGAATACATTATCTAAAGATACAATAAACTGCCAAATTCTGAACTTGATACAAAGATGATGAAGAGAAATGGAAATCAGATAAGTCATTTCTTAATTTTCTTTTCATTTCTGGTAAAGTAATCTAAAACAGTAATCAAGGCAGGTAGGAGATAACATCAGACTAACTGGAAATCAAGATTTCTCTTCAATGAACTTATATCATATAATCTATTCTTATAAAACTAGTTGACCACATATATGAATGATATCAAGAAAAAGTCTATACTAAATATTAGTGATTTATCATTATGGCTTGGTAAGCACTGCTTTAACTATATGCAGTAGATAATTCAAGTCCTACCAAGGACATTTAAATTTTTCTTTTAAAAACATCTAGTTGAAAAGGCTTTGCTCAGAAATTAGATCATTGCTCAATTACTCCTGTAGAACTATTAGTTTCTTAGCATTTTATTGAGTGTTCTAATAAATTATTCAAGGTAAACAAAACATGTTTCTACTTTACAGATTATACTTACAAGCATCCTCCCTGCCTAAAAAGCTCCTTCTTAATCCAAAAGAATTTATTTCTTTTGAAATAAATTTTGAAATTATTGCATGACTTCCCAAACTGAATTTTTTTTAAAGATTTTATTTATTTATTGACAGAGAGAGAGAGACAGAGAAAGAGGAAATAAAAGCAGGAAGAGTGAGAGAGGGAGAAGCAGGTTTCCCACTAGGCAGAGAGCCCAATGCAGGGCTTGATTCCAGGACCCTGGGCCCATGACCTGAGCCAAAGGCAGACGCTTAACGACTGAGCCACCCAGGGACCCCCCAAATTGAACTTAAACAAAGAAAATTTATACCAGGAAATAGTAAAAATAAAAGTACATTTGCTACTTTTTAATAAAAGTAAAAAAAAAAAAGACTGTCCTCACTCAAGAAGTAAGATATATATTATGATTTTAATATAGTTTATTCAATCTTTTTCTAATAAGCCACAGGAAAAATAACTCATAGATGACTGAATTCTTATACTTCAGTGTATTTGCCATTTAGGGTCTCTCTGACATAACTAGAACCAATATTTGCGCTTTTTTTAAAGTCGATGTTATCTCATAAAACTATAAGATTTGACCACACATTCAAGGCACTATGTTACAGCACTAGACAAAATAAACAAGGTATCTACCCTCTTATATGTATGAGTAAATATAATCGATTCTTAGTGGCTAAGACAGGTCCAAGATGAAGTTCACAGTGATAGGATCTTTATGGTACTTATGGTACAGGATAAAGTCTTAAATATAAGAACCACCTAGAAAGCTCATCAAACACTGGAGTACAGAAATGAACTTGAGGTGGAGGTGTGAATTTTTATTCAGTTTAACCTGTTGATTTTCACCCAATAACTGAAATTAGGATGAGGACAATAAAGCAGATGAGTGTTCATTATGTGACAATGCCAAACATTTAATAATCACAAATCACAACCACCACATGAAGAATGTACTATTATCCTGATTTTAAAATATGAATAAAAAGAGGCACAAATAGATTACAAAGCTCTGTCAAAGGTACATAATGCCTACACTGCCATTAAGTGGTAGAGCACCGTCCAATTCAAGCTCCTAATCATCATGCTACTCTAGCTAACAAGGTTATTCTGAAGGCCTGGACTGCTCCCAGGAGGAGGTGAATTTTCATTAAGTATTAGCAAGAGTTCTGGTAACTATTTATGAGGCACCCAGCAGACAGATGAGAGGGTCTCTGAGCTAAAGGAAGTAAAAGAATGCTACTATTTTATCTCCCTCCAAATTTTACCAGGCTCAGCTTTGGTATCTCTCTTCTTTCTTAAAGACCAGGAAAAGAAACTGTTTCTCACTCTGGGAAAAAGAAAACAAAAACGAACAAAAAAAAGAGCCAGGAATGGAAAGTAGCATGGGTATGCATGCATTCACACAAGTACACACTCAAAAATATATCCCTATATATTACCAACATTGTTTCTCAAAGAAGATACCATAATACTAAAAAATAATCAGTAATGAACAGTCCCTTATATTATATAGACTGTTCATTATATTTTCATTTATAAATATGAAAATCTCAGGGGCACCTGGGTGGCTCAGTCGGTTAAGTGTCCAACTTCTGATTTTGGCTCAGGTTACAATCTCAGGATTGTGAGATGGAGCCCTGCATGGGGCTCACACTTGGGCACGGGAGACTGCTTAAGATTCTCTCTCTCTTGCCCTATCTTTCTGCCCTTCCATCCCAAAAAATAAAATAAGAAAACCTCACTACATAGTCATTTTTTTTTCTCACTTTGCCTGATACCAAAAATTTGGGAACCATTTCCCTAGAAGTGGTAATCTGTGGATGTGGTTATTTTTTAAGTGCACATCATTAGTAGTATGTTACTTTTATATGTTCTCTGCATTTTAGCCTATGAGTATACAGCAACAGTATTTTTTTAAAGCAAATATATTAATTGTAGAGAAAAGTCAGGTTATTATAAGACACAAAAAGTCAGGATTTCTTGCTTTGTTTATATATTTTTGGGGCAGTTGATTTTATTATCACTGTAATAATCATTTTAAATGCTTTTTCATACTATTCTGTAACTCTGTACTAAGAGGTTAAAGAAGGCAGAATGAACTAGTAATTTCTGAGTCTATATACTGCACAAAGGCTTCCAGCCTGGGTGTAAGGGAAGGCTCAAGTTCAAGCCCTGCATGCAGAACTGCATCTACTTAGGGAAGGCATCTTTTCCTAACTCACAAAGCCCTTTCAGCTGGTCAGACTATGTACCCCCTTTAAGGAGCATTTGTATCTAGCCATGAAAGTATTATGGAGGCTACTAGCAGCCCTAAGCAACTAACAACTTTTAAACCCAAGAAAAGGCTAAAATTTGAAATATTTTAAAGTCAGTGGAAATATGTTATCTATAATCACATTTTACTCAAGTTTTTTAATTCTAAATAACAACTATGACAATCCTGTTCCTTGCTGTTCAAATAGTTGACAGTGGAATCATCTGGGAACCCGTGCAGAGAAATGCAGTTTCTTAGGTCCCATTCCAGACCTACTGAAAACAAAGTCTGCATTTTTAACAAGATCTCCAGGTGATTCTTAACGTACATTCAAGTCCGAGAAACAGTGACCTAGACTACTAGAGACAGCAATCTTTGGGCCCCATGTGGCCTGGATAGCTTCAGGAAACAGCCCACAATCTAATTTAAGTGCTCCCTCATTTATTACACTGACCTCCTGCTACAGCAGCTACTACCTTAGTTACCAATCTTAACTCCTTAGCATAGTAAGTACATGTTTGGATTTTGTTGTGACAAATAATTTTTAAGCATATATTCTAAATCCAACCATGCACTAGATGGCCTGATTACTGACTTAAAATGCTTTTTATAGTCACCCTTTAGTGAACTCAAATGTTCCTTTAGAAATGTTTCAAATGAGTCCTCTGTAGTGTATTTTGAATACACACAGACACACACAAGAGAAATTAACAGTCTATCAATCATCTTTACCCAAAAGTATAGCAGTATTTTAAGGAAAAAATTTATAATACGAAGGAAAAATCACTTTTATAGAAGAATTAAGTTCCTAAAATATAAATTTGAAATAAAATACTACAATTTGATAATGAAAGTCTTTAAACTGTAATGTCACTGGCAGGTGTCATTTCTTTTGTTTCCTAACTTAAGTTTAACTAAACATTAAAAATACTTGGACATTTTAAAACTAAATAGCAAGCATTTAGAATATTCAACTAATGTGTCTATTTAAAAGTAATCAAGTACATCTTTTAACTATGGGGTCTAAAAATGTACCCTTTTTATCATTTACAGTAACATACTATAGTATCTCTTTATTATTTAAATATAATACACATACAATGTTATATTAGTTTCAGGTGTACAACCTAGTGATTCAACAGTTCTTTACATTACTCAGTGCTCACCACAATAAGTGTAGTAACCACCTGTCACCTACAAAATTATTACAATTTTATTGATATACTCCCTATGCTGTTCATGTCTATGACTAATTTATTTTATAACTGAAAGTTTGTACCTCTTAATCCTCTTAATCTACTTCACCAATCCCCCTTCCAACCTTCCCTTTGGCAACCATCAGTTTGTATCCTATATTCACAAGTCTGTTTTCTTTTATTGTTGTTGTTTTTAAGATTCCACATATGATTGAAATCGCATAGTATTTGTCATCTGACTTATTTCACTAAGCATAATTAATACCCCCAGGTCCATTCATGTTGCTGCAACTGGCAAGATTTCATTTTTATAGGTTAGTAATATTCCATGTGTGTTTTCACACATGCATGCATACACATACACATTACATTTTCTTTATCCATTAATCTAGCAATGGGCAGTTGGGTGCTTCTATATCATGGCTATTGTAAATAATGCTACAATAAAATAATTCATTTTCCTTGGGTAAATACCCAGTAGTGAAATTACTGGATCACATGGTATTTCTGTTTTTTACTTTTTTTTTTTTTTAAATTTTTATTTTTTTCAGCATAACAGTATTCATTATTTTTGCACCACACCCAGTGCTCCATGCAATCCGTGCCCTCTACAATACCCACTACCTGGTGCCCCCAACCTCCCACCCCCCACCCCTTCAAAATTCTCAGATCGTTTTTCAGAGTCCATAGTCTCTCATGGTTCACCTCCCCTTCCAATTTCCCTCAACTCCCTTCTCCTCTCCATCTCCCCTTGTCCTCCATGCTATTTGTTATGCTCCACAAATAAGTGAAACCATATGATAATTGACTCTTTCTGCTTCACTCAGCATAATCTCTTCCAGTCCCGTCCATGTTGCTACAAAACTTGGGTATTCATCCTTTCTTTCCTTTTTTTTTTTTTTTTTACAGCTTTATAAACATATATTTTTATCCCCAGGGGTACAGGTCTGCGAATCGCCAGGTTTACACACTTCACAACACTCACCATAGCACATACCCTCCCCAATATCCATAACCCCACCCCCCTCTCCCAACCCCCTCCCCCCATCAACCCTCAGTTTGTTTTGTGAGATTAAGAGTCACTTATGGTTTGTCTCCCTCCCAATCCCATCTTGTTTCATTTACTCTTCTCCTACCCCCTCAACCCCCCATGTTGCATCTCCTCTCCCTCATATCAGGGAGATCATATGATAGTTGTCTTTCTCCGATTGACTTATTTCGCTAAGCATGATACCCTCTAGATCCATCCACGTCGTCGCAAATGGCAAGATTTCATTTCTTTTGATGGCTGCATAGTATTCCATTGTGTATATATACCACATCTTCTTTATCCATTCGTCTGTTGATGGACATCTAGGTTCTTTCCATAGTTTGGCTATTGTAGACATTGCTGCTATAAACATTCGGGTGCATGTGCCCCTTCGGATCACTATGTTTGTATCTTTAGGGTAAATACCCAGCAGTGCAATTGCAGGGTCATAGGGTAGTTCTATTTTCAACATTTTGAGGAACCTCCATGCTGTTTTCCAGAGTGGTTGCACCAGCTTGCATTCCCACCAACAGTGTAGGAGGGTTCCCCTTTCTCCGCATCCTCGCCAGCATCTGTCATTTCCTGACTTGTTCATTTTAGCCATTCTGACTGGTGTGAGGTGATATCTCATGGTGGTTTTGATTTGTATTTCCCTGATGCCGAGTGATATGGAGCACTTTTTCATGTGTCTGTTGGCCATCTGGATGTCTTCTTTGCAGAAATGTCTGTTCATGTCCTCTGCCCATTTCTTGATTGGATTCTTTGTTCTTTGGGTGTTGAGTTTGCTAAGTTCTTTATAGATTTTGGACACTAGCCCTTTTTTATTTTTTAAAGAAATTCCATACTATTTTCCACAGTTGTTGTACCTTCCCACCAACAGTACACAAGGGTTCCCTTTTCTCCATATTCTCACCAACACTTGTTACTTGTCTTTTGAATACTAGCCATTCTAACAGGTATGAGGTGATATCTCATTGTGGTTTTGACTTGCATTTCCCTGATAATTAAAGATGTTGAGCATCTTTTCATGTGTCTGTCATTCATCTGTATGTCTTCTTTGGAAAATGTCTATTCAAGTCTTTGCGCATTTTTAAATCAGATTATTTGTTTTGATATTCAGTTGTATATATTCTTCATATATTTTGGATACTAACCCCTTATTGGATATGTCACTCCCAAATGTCTTCTTCCACTTACTAGGTTGCCCCTTTTTTGTTGAAGGCTTTCTTCATTCTACAGAAGCTTTGTTATAGTCCCAACAGTTTATTTTTGCTTTGCTTTTCCTTACCTGAGGATACATATCCATAAATATGTTGCTAAGGCTGATGTCCAAGAGATTATAATACCTACGTTTTCTTCTAAGAGTTTTATGGTTTCAGTTCACACATTCTTTAATTCACTTTGAGTTTACTTCTGTGTAAGGCTTAAGAGAAAGCACACCAGTTTCATTCTTTCACATGTAGCTGCCCAGTTTTCCCAACACCATTTATTAACCAGACTTTCTTTTCCTCATTGTATATTCTTGTCTCCTTTTTGTATACTGACCATATAAACATGGGTTTATTTCTAGGGTCTCTACCCCATTCCATTGATCTATGTGTCTTTTTTGTCCAAGTACCAAACTGTTTTGATTACTATAGCCTTGTAGTATATACGTCTTGACATCTGGAATTGTGACACCTCCAGCTTTGTTCTGCCTTCTCAAAATTGTTTTGGCCCTTCCAGATCTTTGGGGATCCATACAAATTTTAGGACCCCTCCCTTCTAGCAACCACCAGTTTGTCCTCTGTATTTATGAGTCTGTTTCTGCTTTTGTTCAATGGGATTGCTTCCATTTTTCTTTTTGCTACTTCATTATTAGCATATAGAAAAGCAATAGATTTCTGTATATTAATCTTGAAACCATAAAGCGGTATTTTAAGGTGACATTTTTAAATTTGTCTGCCTGATTTGCTTTTGGTATTTCCTAATCATATATTACATTTGAAAATTTATATCCACCAGTAGCAGTGTGTCAAACTGCTTTTTGGGGATGCCTGGGTGGCTCAGGTGGTGAAGCCCTGGACTCTGGATCTCAGATCAGCTCTTGATCTCAGGATCGTGAGTTCAAGCCCTGCACTTGGCTCCACACTGGGTGTGGAGCCTACTTAAAAAACAGCAACAACAACCAAAAAACCTTGCTTTTTGCTAAGAAAAATTTTCTTTTAACATTAACATTTCTTTTAACATTAACATATTTTATTTTAACATTAACAAATTTTCTCTTAACATTTCTTTTAACAAAATTTTCTTTTAACAGGTACGTGTGCCAGGAATGCTAGCCAAAGAACCAAGCCTTCATTGTGTGAGGAAGGTGCTGACCCAGTTATCATTGTTGGTTTTTCTCCTTTCCAACTTCATATCGTAAAACATTACAAAATTACTTTTAGAGAAAAGAATATACCCTTATACACCCCTTGTCATGATCTTCAGGCTGCTGTAACAAATACTACAGAATGGGTAGCTTATCAACAACAGAAATTTATTTTTCACAGTTCTGGAGTCTGTGCCCAAGATCTAGGCACCATGAGGGTAGTGTTCTGGTGAATGCTATCTTCCTAATTCTTTGCCAGAGTCTCGTAGGTCAACCTCTTGTGCTCTCACAGCATGGAAGGGGTTAGGAAGATCTGTGAGGTTTCTTTTATAAAAGCATTAATCCCATTCATGAGGGCTCCACTCTCATACCTAAGCACTTCCCAAAAGCCTCATCTCCTAATACCTTACACATCAGACATTAGAATTTCAACACAGGGGTGCCTGGGTGGCTCAGTGGGTTAAAGCTTCTGCCTTCAGCTCAGGTCATGATCCCAGGGTCCTGGATTGAATCCCGCATCAGGCTCTCTGCTCAGTGGGGAGCCTGCTTCCCCTTCTCTCTCTGCCTGCCTCTCTGCCTGCTTGTGATCTCTGTCAAATAAATAAATAAAATCTTAAAAAAAAAAAAAGAATTTCAACACAGAATGAGGGAGGGGGAAGAAACAAACATTCAAACCATAGCACTCATCACTCAGTTTCGAAATTATCAACTCATGATTGATCATGTCTCCATTCTACCCCCATGTATTAACTTTCATTACCCCATTCCAGTTATTTTAGAGCAAGCCTGAGATACACACTGAAATATTTCAGACAAAATTATGCATCTTTAAAAGACAAATACTCCCCTATTAAACATACTTACAGTATCATCCACTGGTCTTATATACACACACACAACTGAATAATAATTCCTTAATACAATCAAATATCCAGTCAGTTCAAACAAAGATTCTTTACTGAAGCACTGAAAGAATGAAATTACCTTATAATATTTTAGCAAAATCTCTTGATTAAACTGTCCAAATATTTTATAAGTACAAATAAGGCCAGTAAGAGCTTATTTACATTTTTAAAATTACATCTAATTCATTAAAATTAAGTAGTTACTTCTCTTTTATTTTTAAAAAATGGTCTTTTGAGTAATATAAATATTACACAGCTCTTACCCAAATTCTAATTCCCTCAACACAGCTAAGTCTAGAGTAGAAACATTCTAGCTGATGGCTATTTTATTTTTTTAAGTAGGCTCCATGCCCAAGTGGGGCTTGAACTGACAGCCCTGAGATCAAGAGTCATGCACTCCACTGACTGCACCAGCCAGGTGCCTCTGATGGCTATTTTAAAAAACAGTAAACTAGATAAACCAAATTTACTACTCCAGTTGTTTTTTAAAAATTTTCCCTATAGGGGATTGAAAATGGAGGAAATTGTTGTTAATTCAGACTGTACCTGAATTACAACCAACTAGTCATAAAATGGGTTTATCCCGAACATCATTCTATAAGATTTATTTTTTTTTATAAGATTTATTTTTTTTTAAAGATTTCATTTATTTATTTGACAGAGAGAGATCACAAGTAGACGGAGAGGCAGGCAGAGAGAGAGAGAGAGGGAAGCAGGATCTCCGCCGAGCAGAGAACCCGATGCGGGACTCGATCCCAGGACTCTGAGATCACGACCTGAGCCGAAGGCAGCAGCTTAACCCACTGAGCCACCCAGGCGCCCCCCGAACATCATTCTAAGTAGGAAAAGCCTTATATTATACAGAACCCCTCTTGTCTATGTTCTTAAGGTCTCAAATTCCAAAGATCCTAAAGCAGTGATTCTCAAACCTAGCCTGCATCAGAATTACCAGGAGGGCCTGTTAAAACAGATTGCTGGCCCTACTCCCAGAGTTTCTATTTTACTGGGCATGGAGTAAGGGGCTGATAATTTAGATTTGTAACAAGTTCCCAGGTGACAATGCTGCTGGTCTGAAGACAACAATTTGAGAATCACTGATCTAAATTTTCGAAATCTTGCAAATCCGTATGTTTTGGCATTTGCTGTTAATCCAACAAAACAAAAAACATGGATTTTTGGACTAAGATGGCGGTGAGTTCAAGTCTCAGCTCTTCCCCCTTGCTAGTTACAAATTTGAGGAGGAGGGGCGGGTAACTGAGCATTTTTAAAGCCTGAGTTTCATCTACAAATAACTAAGTTCCAATCTTTCTAGTAAGAAAAAACTTTTTTATTGGTTGCCTTCAGGGCACTTTGGAATATCACCATTAAATCTGCAGTCAGGGTTTAGTGTAGGAGGGTGACATTTATTAACTTCTCTTTGCGTAAGAGTTTTAATGACAAAAATCAGCCTGTCCTCGCTGTCCCAAATAGGTTGAAGCTATCTCTGGACTTACTTGACTTCTAACATTCAATCAGATGAAACATGAACTTTAGCACTCTCCAAGTTCTCCCTTTTCTGATATACTTATGTCACTATTTTACAGTTCCAAGTGTTGATTTATCTTGGTCTGAGCCTTTTCTCTACAAATTAACCCACTTCATCACCAAGTTAATTCACTGTTCTATTTTTTTATCATGGCTTTTATAAATGACTATGTAAGATGTATTTAGTATAACAAGCTGAACCCAGTTAATTTCACATTCTTTACTTTTTATTTTAAAGACTTATTCATTTCAGATAGAGAGATGAAGGCGAGGTGTACAGGCAGGAGGGGCAGAGAGATAAAAATAGAATTTTTATCCTAAAAGAATATAAAACTCTAGGAGAGAATCTAGATTTCACACCACAGAATACCAGTTTTGGGATAATCAAATACAGTTTTACTGTAGAACATTCCAAGCAAATTTTAGATAGAGTGAACTCAAACTTGCTGGAATATTACCTCCTAAAAGGCTCTAGAAATTTATCAGCTATCAACATAAGAATTTTATGTGCTTGCTTTGCTTATTAAACATGATCTGGTGGGAATACAGTAAAGAAAATTGCTCACAACAGTACAGAAGCTGATACATAACTACATTAAAGGGTAAGCCTGTGTCATTAGAGTAATGGTTATACATACTTAATTCATTACAATGAACATTGACCTGTTTCCAACTATATATTGAAGCCAGAAGGATCTAGATGAAAGCTTACAAATTGTAATAATAAAAAAATTTCTGAGAGGGACCAAAAATGATATTATTTTTTATTTTTATTTTTTAAATTTTATTTTTATATTTTTTTTAAAGACTTTATTTATTTGACAGAGAGAGACACAGCGAGAGAGGGAACACAGCAGAGGGAGTGGGAGAGGGAGAAGCAGGCCTCCCGCCAAGCAGGGAGCCCGATGCGGGGCTCAATCCCAGGACCCTGGGACCATGACCTGAGCCGAAGGCAGATGCCTAACAACTGAGCCACCTAGGTGCCCCGATATTATTTTTTTAAAAAGACAGAGTGCCTGTCTACACAGAGGGGAAGGATTGGCGGGGGGGTGGGTGGGTTAGGTAATCTCAAGCAGACTCCCCACTAAGCACAAATCCAGATGTAGGATTCAATCCCAGGACCCTGAGATCATGATCTGAGCTGAAATCAGCTCTTCTTGTTATCATTGATAACTAGTGTCAAGTAATCAAGAGTCAGATGCTTAACAGACTGAGCCACCCAGGCACCCCTATTTTTTATTTAATTCAGTGCAATGTAGTCATTTGTACAGGACAGTAGAAATTATATACAGCACAAAGTAAAGGGCTGAGCTTTGGAATATATGGAGATGGGTTTAAGCCTCGGCTGTCTTTCCTTGCCAGTTATACAACTTTGAGAGCAAATGGCCAAATTCCAAAACCCAAGTTTCATTTGCAAAATTTAGATAATTCCCCCAATCTTTTGGATCATTTTGGAGACTGAATTAAAATTACATCCAAAGTTATCTTTGGTCCAAAGAAAGTACTCAGTAAGTGGTGGTTAATATTTACTTCATTAATAAATAATAAAGCTACTTTTGAAAATCTGGCCTATATCTACTTACTTTCAATAAAAATAGTTCAAACTACTTGTATTTCAAAGATTTCTAAAGGATTTAATACATCTCTAATGTTACTCCTAACAGAATTTTCAGTTTTCAATTCACAAGATTTTGTTTTTATCGTTAAAAATAAATTGCAGAAAACTTCAGAAAAATAGATGTTAATTCTTTATATACTGTGCTCAGTTTTATCAATGTTAGACCACAACTGCATTTTTTAATATCACAAAGACATCTCATGATGGATATAAGGAGATACAGTTACTACTGTATTAACCAAGTATATACCTGTAAGTACATGTGCCTACATATGAATATATGGGGGTATCTAAAACACAAGTGGATATAAGTAGATTTACCTAAAATAACTATGAAGTCTTAGAAACTCTTCTCCTAGACAAAAATACAACTTTTTCATTAAAAGTTTTAATTTTAACCTTCATAATACAAGTATATATGTTTTCTATACAATATACCCCCCTTAAAAACTGTTTCTGAGTTAATGTAGAAAAAGTATGTTTAGATAATAAAATCCACTTCTCCATTTAGACTCTACTAACAGCCAATCACTATAATCTCTGCCTACCCATGAATGACTGATTCCTCAAGCTCTGGGTCTGGCAAGCCATTTACCAAGGCCACAGCCCACAGAATAGGATATCACACCCTAGTGAAAGGCAACCCAATAAAGGTTGAACAGAAGATAAACTAGGCATCTCATTGATAACTAGTGTGAGAACCCTGCTTTCTGGTCACCCCAGACTGAATGGGGACTGACCAACTTGATCTACTATGGGAAATCTGAATGTGAAATAAGAGAGAAGCTAGCGAGTGAAGAAAAACAGAATCAGTAAAAACAAAAAAGGACAGTAAGAAAGAGACACAGAAAAGCTGAGTCTCCAGTATTCCCTTCTTTACTCAACAAATATTTACTAAACCCAAGCAGTGGGTTACATGCCAGTGTTTTAGGACAATTACAGCAAGTGCAACTAAAGAGAAGGCACCATTTCTGAGTGAATAATATAAATGAGGCATCAGGACTGCTGTGAGGTCAATAAGCTTCCCAAGTAAACAGCAACCTCAACACTTGTCAACTTCCAACTACAAATGGGAGAAAAAGAATACAAAGTATGAACAAAGAAGGTTCAAAGAGATTGCACACCCATGTCTAGTCCCATTCACAATCCCTCAAAACTTCCCAGTTAAAAGTGGGACCAATGTGATCCTGACCCGTATCAGCTTTTCACTGTAAGAGTAAGGGGGGACTACAGTCTATGTACAACATTTATATTTATCAAAGAATATTAGCACTATCAAAAATTTTCCACATTAACAAAATACCCTCAGGGTGAAAATATGAAATATGAAAATATGAATACCAGACAGGGCTGCAAATGAGTGGGTTAATAAAAAGACAGACCAAGCCGTTTAAGGGACTTAATCACAGGGATTGCCCTGGCAAAATTTAAAAATAGGTTATGATAGGTTACTTATCTTTGGTACCAATAGTCCACCTTTGCTACAAGCCCCATCCTATCCCACTGTGTTCTCTTCTCTATCAAAGCCTCCTAAGAGTTTGGTATCAGTGATTTGAATTTTAATGTAGTAATAAGTCAAACATGTTCTCTTTCCCAGGCTTATTTGCATTTATGGCCTTCTAACAGGTGAATGAAAAGCACTGTTGACTATTAACTGATTTTAAGAATCAGTGAATGAGTGTTGACAGAGGTATCCAAGAGAGAAGAGTTAGCATTTCCTGAAATTACTACTGAATGGAATCTGTCAATTTATTACCTGAAAATTAAAGACAGTACTTTTTTTTAAATGACAGTTGTTTCAAAGTCATGTTTACAATGGAAAATAAGTTAAATGGTGTGCTTATTCTACCCAACCTCCTACATTTTAATAACTTACACAATGATTCAAGGTTTGATTAGTAAAGTGTATATAAAATTCAATAATACTAAAGTGTGACAGTTTAGTATACTGAATGATCCAAAAAAACTATTACAAAAGGAACATACGAATATCTGTTTAAATAAGCTATCAATAAATTGTAAAATATATCTAATATAGCTATGCTTGGTTCTATACTGTCAGGGTTTTGGCAATTTAGGTTTTCACAGTACAATTACACAAAATTTACAGCTGAATTCAACCACAAACCAATTCTTTTTATTGTAAATTAATTACCAATTTCATAAATTAATACTGATCATTTGGTTATTGTTTTTAATTTAGTGTAGTTCAACAACTGCTCAGTATATTTTGGAAGCTAGATCTAGGAAGCATACATTTAATTCAATTCCACAAATGCTTCTGTGTACCTACAACATGTCTCAGACACATTCTACATTAAAATAAAGCTACACTGACAGCTAAATAGCCATGTTAATTATAAGCTTCCATTTACTGGCACTTAAAGATCCTCAAAATAACTCCTTTTGGATCTGAAATATTTTTATTCTCTTTTCATCTGCAAGATTATAGTTAAGGTTAAGTTTGAGTAAATTATCTAATTTCATATATTCAGAGAACTATCAAACTTTTAAACATTATATGATCTTGCAATGAGGACCTGTTAGGGGCCACCATACCTTAAAATGAAAGAAAGTGCTTATTTTCCTAAATTAAAAATATAATTAATTTTGGAGATCCAAACTAGTCATGACACTGTGCTAATTAAGTTAGAAATCTTAAGCAACACGAGAAATTGTATATTATTTCTCATACATATAACAGGATTATGTGTTAATATATGAGGCATCTAAGTACACTTTAATGGATATTTATTTGGAAAACTGCTCTCTGAAATGCAGTTATGCTTTTCCCAGAAGGTGAAAACTGCTCCATATAGTTTGTAAACTTTTTCACTCACTTAGCTATTTTGTTACTTTAATTCTGAATGATAACATCTGACTGAAATTTGAATATTCCACAAAAAGTTTTATTAGCTCAATAGCTTAGAAAACTTACTAACACTGGGTATCACACCTAGTGGAGTAGAAAATTCTGTGCACACACTTTATGCAACACAATTAAACTGTTTTTGTTATGCCTATTTCTCGGTATATTTGAAAATTAGTCCTCAAAGTGTGCACATTAATGACTGTTATCCTTAATAGGGAATCTCAGCACAACAAGATAGTGCTTTGACTGAGGCCCAAATCTTTGCAGTTTTGGTCAAAACCAAAGAGCCCTGAACGATCTGCACATGATAGGCATTCATTAAATTTTGGTGAATAGATCTAATTAAACGCTAAGGCCCCAGTTAAAATTAACAGGCAGAATCAGAATTAATCATAACTCCTTAATTTAGGACTCCTTCATATGCATCATTTATTAACTTTTCACGATTTTATTTTTTAAAAAGCAATGACGAGGGTTACCTGGGTGGCTCAGTCGGTTAAGAATCTGACTTTTGACTCTAGGTTTTGGCCCAGATCTTGATCTCAGGGGTTCTAGGGATCACACCATGTGGGGCTCCATGCTCAGCGGGGAGTCTGCTTGAGATTCTCTCCCTCTGTCCCCTGCCCCCCACTCATATAGGCACTCGCCCGCTCGCACTCTCTCTCTCTCAAATAAATAAATAAGTCTTTTTAAAAAGGCAATGAGGAAAACAATTACTTTTGCAATGACTACTTTTTTTTTTTTTTTTTAAAGATTTTATTTATTTATTTGTCATAGAGTTAGAAGCGAGAGTGAGCACAGGCAGACAGAGTGGCAGGCAGAGGCAGAGGGAGAAGCAGGCTCGCTGCCAAGCAAGGAGCCCGATGTGGGACTCGATCCCAGGACGCTGGGATCATGACCTGAGCCGAAGGCAGCTGCCCAACCAACTGAGCCACCCAGGCGTCCCCAATGACTACTTTTTTAAAGAAATATGTTGATTATAGGATGGTAGGCAGAGGTTTTGGTTCTAGTTCTTAGACGGGTTGGATAATCTATGATGTTTACACAGTGAACACAATATATAGACACAAATGTTGACCTTTGAAGCCTGCAGGAATTCATAACTCCCTAAAACCTACACCATCAATTATCAAATGAAAATCTTATTATCAGCAGGTCTAGCTTCTGGCAGTAGCCAATCTTTGAAAATATAAGTCAGCATGTATTTGAAAAGGATACTGTGTGAATACAATACTTTCACATGTCAATGTAAAATAATGAAGTTCTGATACATTTTTTAGTTTTGTATTTAATATAGCTTATTAAAAAACTAATTTTATTCCCCCTCTGTATTACTATTCTTCTAGTGCACAGCTGTCAACCATAGTTAAATCTGATTAGGCCCCATGCTGAGTTAATCAATCTGATAATGTCAGACATTATTAAGAAAGCATACATGATATGGTCACAATGTCTATTATCAAAAGCATGTACATCAAAGCCTTTGTTTTACCAGAAACTGCAACCACTTAAATTAGCTCAGTTTTATTCTGTTTTGTTTTAAAGAATAAAAGAAAAAAAAAACTTTTTAATCTCTTCTTTAGGCAGGTACAAAAGATTATTCTGTTAAAATATTAATACTATGATGAACTATTTCTTTCACCTTATCAATCCTTGTTTATGTAATGAAATAATCCCAAAATCACAATCATGACTAGAAATAAAAACTAACAAAAATATAATGTCCACAATGTAAAATCATATTCCAAAACAGTATCTTGAGGTAACTTTTTATTTTTGTTTATAATGATTAAAGACCTCACAACACAACCCACTCTACTTGTGATTTTTATAGCTTTGCTGCACTCAAGCTTAATTCTGAGCAATCAAAGGAAAAAGCAGCATGATCATTTGAACACACAAGGCTGTGTCATGATTCCACTAGAAACAAGATTCACATAATACATTTTAGAAGGCAGAATGCATTATAAAATATATTAATATTTTTACAGATTTTCCACCTTCTTTTTTTCTTCTGAGGTGACAAAAAGATTCAAAGAAGGTAATGGAAGGGAGTTCTATATTAAGGACAATTAACCTCCTAGTTTACATATTAAATTTTTTTGGTTAAAAATTATTTTTAACAGGGCACCAGGGTGGTTCAGTTGGTTAAACATCTGCCTTTGGCTGGGGTTGATCTCAGGGTCCTGGGATGGGGTCCCACATCAGGCTCCCTGCTCAATGGGGAGCCTGCTACTCCCTCACCCTCTGCCTGCTACTCCCCCTGCTCGTGCTCTCTTGTTCTTTCCCTGTCAAATAAATAAAATATTTTTTTAATTAATTTTAATCTTAACATATTCCAGAGCAGTACAGTTTCCTAGCATTGTTTTAAAAGCTTTGTTTCTTGAAACTAAAACAAATTTAGGAGGAAAAATTAGAACTGAAGTGTACCTTTCATGGAGCTACAATTCCAAGAAATGGGTTGTGATATACTGTCTGAATCTGAGGGGGGAAAAGTAGGATGAAGGTAACTTACCGGAGAAGCGGTCTAGAGAGAGTAACTGAAAATCATAGAGCCTCTCCACCAACCTATGTACATGTCGGAGAGTGGTCTTACTTTCACAGGCATCACAAGGCAGATAAAAAGAGACAGAAATTGTACAATAGAATAAAAATAAGTTTATTTCTACTTTTCTCCACTGTACCATGTCTTATCAATCTACAAAGCCCTCAGAATCTTTTAGTAAGTACCTTAAGTGACATCCTCTCTGTTGTGGTCTGCGGAGGTCTGTGGAGACCAGATGGGATGAAGGAAAGCATTCTGAACAGAAAGCAGCTCAAATTCAGATTTTTCATGAAACTAGATCTGCTGAGCAACATATGCTTCTCAAATACAAACTTAGTCTTCTGGACATAGTGACAAGAGACTAGGCATCTCTTCTAAGTCTTGAATCAGCGCTTCCTTTTCCCCAAGCCACCACTTCATCCCCCACCCCAAACTCTATGATTATGGAATCAAGTTGGCTTCTTTTTAAGAACTTTGAACACCTTTACCTATCATACTGACATTTAAAAGGCTGCTGAAAATTATAAAGGCAATAGAAAATTTCATATATTACAAAATATATATTCCATATGGCAGCCAGAGTATTCTTTCTAAAAAAGTAAATCCAGTTGGGCCTCCTCCACTTAAAACATTTCAAAGGTTTCCCAGTGCTTTCAGGACAAAGAACAGAATCCTTAACATGACCAAAAAGTCCCTCTGTGATCTAGCCTAGTGTCATCCTGAGCTACTCTACTTCAGACACCTCATGGTTCCAGTCACACGTCATCTAATTGCAGTCCCTAGAATATGCCCCCATTTTATCCACCTCAAGGCCTTCACACATGCTGCCTTCTCAGCCTAAGACACTTCCTTCCCCCATGTGGTTTGCTGAATTTAAGAGGCAAAGGTATTCATCAAAGATAATTTCTTTCTTGCCACTCCTCCTTATATCCTGTGTGATAGTACTTTCAAAGTAGCCTAAATATTTCTTTCACAGTCTTTCCACGATGACAAGTAAATAAACTGAGAGTAGCTGATGTCCTTTTCCTTTAGAATGTGGGCATCAACAATGGTTGCTTTATTCATTCCTATAGTTCCCCTGCCTGGCACTGTGCTTTGCACACTGTAGGAACTCAGCTGTTTCCTGAAGGGCGATATTAACACCTCCCTCACAAGGTTATTTTGAGGGTCTGATGAAACAATCCATATAAAGCTTAGGTTGTAACCCAGCACTCAATACAAGTTAGCTATTTTTTTTAATATATTTTTTTCAAGATTTTATTTATTTATTTGTTAGAGAGAGAGAGAGTGTACAAGCGGGCAGAGTGGCAGGCAGAGGCGGAGAGAGAAGCAGGCTCCCTGCCGAGCAAGAAGCCCAATGTGTGACTCGATCCCAGGACCCTGGGATCATGACCTGAGCTGAAGGCAGCAGCTTAACCTACTGAGCCACCCAGGCATCCCACAAGTTAGCTATTATTAATATTTTATATAAGAGCTTGTAAAATAAGAGCAATTAGGCAATATTTATTAAAACTATTGGAAAAGTAGACAGTGACACAGCTTCACTCCATTTAATTCCACAGCACTTATTATTAAAAAGGGGGGAGGGGCCATGCAGAAAACTTATAAACAAAAATACTCAGTGCATCAATTTAAAACAGTAAAGAATTCTAGTGATAAAGGAAGGAAAGAACATACAGATAAATATGTGGACAGTGAAAATCATTTTCTTTATAAATCTAGGCATTTTCTCAACAATGAATTTTTATAACTTAAAAGGATACCACAAAATACTAATTTTTTGCATTCACATACTGCCTTTGTTTTTAAACATAATCCAGAATGATCAGAAATCAGCACCAGATATAGAGAGGATAATATAGCAGCACAACAATTCACTACTACTATACTTTTAAAAAAAATAATTTTTAGGGGCACCTGTGTGGCTCAGTGGATTAAAGCCTCTGCCTTCGGCTCAGGTCACGATCCCAGAGTCCTGGGATCGAGGCCCACATCAGGATCTCTGCTCCACGGGGAGCCTGCTTTCTCCTCTCTCTTTCTCTGCCTGCCTCTCTGCCTACCTGTGATCTCTGTCTCTCAAATAAATAAATAAAATCTAAAAAAAAAATTTTTTTTAAATCAACAGTCCTGTACCATGTATTTGACATTCCTTCTTCTTCCAACAGCATTTTTTTTCCATTGCAGCAAAGGGTTTCTGCACAAGAATGATTTAATCACTAAGAAGAATCAAGTTTGTTAACATCTGAGTAATTTTTTAATAACCTACACTACATCAAATTCAAATGAAAATGTCCTGGAAAGTGGGAGAATGATTCTTAATTCAACAATTTTAAAAGTTCAGTCACTTATTCCATGATGCTTTAAAATTATTATACTGATGTTTATATTATAAAATTGTTGTATAATCTATCCATGATGATTAATTTTATGTGTCAGCTTGACTAGGCTGGTGGAGAGAGGTTATCTGACATTTGGTCAAACAGTATTCTGAGTGTGTCTCAGGGTGTTCCAGAATGAAATTAACATTTGCATCAAATACTGGTAAAGAAGATTGCCCTCCCTAATGTGGGTGGCCCTCAACCAATCAGTTCAAGGTCTGAATAGAGTGAAAATGCTGACCTTCCCTGGAGTAAGAGGGAAGTCCTCATTTCTGAGTGCTTGGGCCAAGAAATCAGTTTTTTCCTGCCAACTTTGGGTCCAGTCAACTCAAACTGAAATATCAGCTCTTCTTGAGTCTTAAGCTTGTCAGCTTTTTGGATGAACCACATGCCATCAGCTCTGATGATTCTTGGGCCTCTGAACTCAGACTAGAATCACACCATCAGCTCTCCTGGATCTCCAGCATGTATAGTGCAGATCTTGGGACTTCTCAGTCTCCATAATCGCATGAGACAATCCTTTATAATAAATCTCTTTATTTCTCTCTGTATATACATACATCCTGTTGGTTCTGTTTCTCTGGAGAACCCTAATATATCACACCCATTTCAAAACGCTCCCACCTCACACACACTCTCCAATATACTCATATTCAGTATCCTGTTTTCCTTCATTATTGCTATTATCTCTACTTTTGCATGCCTACTACACAGTAAACACAAGGAACAGAGGAATAAATAAAATAAATCTGGTTCCCTCCAAATTGCTCACAGGTATCAGAAGATGCAAGTATATCGAATTAGTGACAGCCTGTTAACAAATGGAGTATAAATTCAGTTGCCAGGATGATTTCATAAATGTTAGATAACTGTCATTCTTAATCCAGGATCTGTGATTAAAAACCAAATCTGCTCAAGAAAAACAACTGCACACCTAGGAGAAACTATTAATTGAGTTCCTGAAACTGTTATTAAGCATTATAACTAGTAACAAATAGCCACAGAAATGACCTTTCTGACAGAGCAAGAAGTATCAGAAGCCAGTAATGATGGGTTCATTCAAACCATTCATTCCCTCCTTATTTCTTTTGCCAAGGCATAGTGAGAAAAAGCTCAAAAGACAAAAATACTGGGTTGGTACCTGTAATCAAAGCCTATCCTCTCTGCATAATTGTATGTACTCTGCAGTTCCTGAGGGCCAGAATACCTGAACCACACAAAATCTTTTCTACGAGGAAAACAGATTCAGCCCTGCACAGAGGTGGGTTAAGCCGCCAATGTGTTTGCAAACCAGACTGAGTGGTTCCCATGACTCCCACACCTTGGTTTCAGGCTCCTCCTATGGGTGCAGAGAAACCCAAACCCATGGGGCTCTTGTTGGAAGAAGTGCAGGGACAGCAAGAGACAAGCGCAGCCAAGTCCTAGCTACACAAATCTGCCATTCCAGCACATGTCCTGCACCAAAGGCAATCCTACCACAAAAGACTGAGGGTGGCATCAGAAGAGGATTCCTGATCCGCACACCCTGGATGACCTTGTGGTCAGGGAACCCCACTACCTAAAATAAACAAAATCATCCATTGAAATAAAAATGGCAAAAAGGAAAGGATTCTTGACCACAAATAGAGTCAAGGGCCCCAAAAGTAGAGACCTCTCCGGCCGATGGCTGCTGGGATAAGTAGCGAGAAAATAAATGCATGAGCCACTCAAAGTCTGCACTTGGACCAGGCATTTCTGGAGTCCCCAGTTAAACAGAGGAGCTCCAAACCAAGACTTTCAAGAAATTCCTATTTCCTAATGTTACTGTGACTCCTATTTCTTGATTCGGAACTGCTCGGCCCTTGGAAAACATGTTGATTACTTATAAATAGAATGAAATAATTTCTCCTCTTTTCTACCAGGCTGGTTACCACATTAAGGGCCGCACATTATTTTCCATCCTCCACGATTTCTCTCTACTGCTGCTTCCGCTACGTAGCATGGGCTTTCTGTTCTCTGCCAAGAAAAAGCTCCAGCACAAGCTATTCAGCTGTTGCTGCTGCTGCTGCAGTATCAACTAAAAGCTGTTCTTTAGAGCCCAAAGTAGATGATACTTTCTTAACCAGCCCTTTACATGATAGAAAAGCATTTTCGTTTTTCTCCCCTGCCCTTGACTCAGCCCTCAAATCTGCTCCCTTTGGATGGTGAAAACTGATCTGAGTAGGCTGTCATCTACTTTTCTTTATTTCAATGTATCCCAATAGCAAATACAGTACCTAAAGCCTTTGGTCTTTAGCCTTTAACTCTATATGCCAACTATAAGTGGGTTTCAAATGTCCACCTAAAACAAACATCCTATATGAGAGGATCAAATCCAGCTTCCTTACTATCCAGAACGCTGTTGCCTCCACCACACATATTCCTGGGTTAGGAAGTCCCAGAGGTAGAAGGTGCCATTAGGTATGAAAGCAAAATCATCTACTGGAAGAAGTGGCAAAATAGAATGCATTTTTATTTTTGCTGGGATTCTTGGTTTCTCTGTCCACTTAATCCATCTAGCTTAATCCACTTCCATACTCAGGTCCCCTTATTTACAACTCCCATGACAGCTCTCCATTTTCAAAGTTTAGGAGAAACTGCTGCTGGTCCCAGTCACCTCTTCAGTTGGGTCATACACTCTTGATTCATATCTTTTTTTTTTTTTTTTAAAGACTTACTTATTTACCTGAGAGAGAGAGCATACAAGAGAAAGGGGAAGCACTGAGGGTGAAGCCCCACACAGGGCTTGATCTCAAGACCCTGAGATCATGACCTGTGCTGAAATGAAGAGATGGACACTTAATCAACTGAGTCACCCAGGAGCCCCTATCTTGATTCATATCCTGATTTCATCTACCGTCTACCATCTACCATCTACCACATCTGTACTTCTTTGTATGACTTGGGGAAGGGGGGCGCAGGGGAGTGGAATGAGTTAGGTGCTCTTACTTCTCAGTAGAGTTGACCCATTTGCCACCTTCAGTGACCTGAATTCCAACCCAAATCACATGTACCTTGCAATATCAATCATCATTCTGTTTTTTGATTGATTGATTGATTGATTGATTGAGTCAGGACGAGAGGGCACACAAGCGGGGGCAGAGGCAGAGGCAGACAAAGAAGGAGACTCCCCACTAAGCAGGGAGTCAGTGTGGGGCTCAGTCCCAGGACCCTGGAATCATGACCTGAGCCAAAGACAGATACTTACCCAACTGAAACACCCAGACACCCATCATTCTGCTTTTTATCTTTTTATCTTCAATTTTTCTATCTCCCTTGGTAAGCCTCTTTAGGTCTTTCAACAAAACTCCTCCTTCAATGCTGGGGCCCCATTCTTCTGCTTCTCTCCTGCTTCCCAATACACTTTCAACTACAAAGTAAGTCTATATAAAAGTTGCCCCTTCCTCATCTTGCGCTCAATCCTGAACCCATTACAATGGGATTTCTACTCTGTAACACTCCACTTGAAGCTGTACCTGCTAAGATACCTAAGGCCTGTCTCTGAAGTAATGGATACTTTTTAATCCTTATCTAACATGGCATCTCTCTGCTGTATTTCACAGGACTGAAAAATATCTTCCTGCTGGAAATTTACCTTCTTGGCTTCTATAACAGTCCTGTAGCCTGGGAAACTTACCTATTTAATTGTGAGCTCAATATCATGAACAACTGTCACTATATCCCTTGTCTATACTTCTCAATTTTCAGGACAAAGATGTTAACTCTACCATGTGTTCATTTGATTTCTGTAGTATATATGAAGCTCAGGATTCACTGGCAAATGTACAAACCATCATTCCATCCCTGATGGTCTTAGTACTCCAGATTTTGTATGTGGATCATACCAAACCATGCATGCTTGGTCCCTACAGTCATGGTATCTCACACAATTCTTATCAAATCATGCTTTAACATTATAGCCTTGAGGTTTGGATTTTTTTTTTTTTTTAAGACTATTTATTTGAGAGAGAGAGAGCAAGCATGAGAAGTAGAGAGAAGCAGAGGGAGAGGGAGGAGACTCCCTGCTGAGCAGGGAGCCTGATGTGGGACTCGATCCCAGGACTCTGGGATCATAACCTGAGCCGAAGGCAGACACTTAACTGAATGAGCCACCCAGGCACCCCTATGGCCTTGAGTTTCATTGTGAGATCAAAAAGAAGCAGTCCTATAAACCTGTCACTACATATGTTACAGGAAATGTTACTGAAGAAACCATTCCCAACATTTTCCAAAGAGACTCTTCTTGAGGTTCCCACAGAGTGACTCAATTTAAGAATTAAGTCCCAAGAGGGCGCCTGGGTGGCTCAGTGGGTTAAGCCGCTGCCTTCGGCTCAGGTCATGATCTCAGGGTCCTGGGATCGAGTCCCACATCGGGCTCTCTGCTCAACGGAGAACCTGCTTCCTCCTCTCTCTCTCTCTGCCTGCCTCTCTGCCTATTTGTGATCTCTCTGTGTGTGAAATAAATAAATAAAATCTTTAAAAAAAAAAAAAAAAGAATTAAGTCCCAAGAAAAGGGTTTCATGAGGTATTCTTACATACACATTTCACTCTCTTCTACTTTTTTTTTCTTTTGCTATAGTAAATTGAGTCAAATTCATATCCAGTCATAATAGCTATGGGACCTAAAGACATGAACATCCACTGTTCCTTCCATCCTAGTTTGGACATTTAATTCTGGTTTGCATTTCCCCCTATAGAGATTCAGAGCAAAAGTCAGATTTCCTAGATTTGCATTCTAGCTCCATCTCCCAGAATGTTAAATTTTGGCAAGTTATTTAACCCCTCTATACAACATTTTCTCAAATGCAAAACACAGATAATAGTAGTACATACATCATATGATTGTGTATGAATTAGACAAGATCATGTGCCTAGCTCAGAGTAAGCATGTACTTAATAAATGCTTATTAGTAGTAGCAGCAGTAGTCACCATAAATCCTCTGTGGAATGAGACAGAGTACAAACATACTGTAGTCTGGATCATCCAATCTAGAAACTTTAAAAACAAAACAAAATAAAACAAAAACCCAGGGAGGCTTCTAAGGCACCACTAACCTATGCTGCTTCACCAAAATTTTACACTAATAAAAAAGGGTTAAGAACACTATGACTTTTGTGGTATATATATTTTTATAAAATTTTTATATTTTATATTTTATAAAATATTTTATTTATTTAAAATATTTTAAATAATTTTTTAAATTTAAATTTTTATTTTAATAAATATTTTAATATTTTAATAATATTTAATATTATTAAATAATTTTTTAATAAATTTTAATAAATAAATGATAAATTTTAATAGCCAAATATTAAATAAACATTTAATATTTTAATGAATGTTTAAAATATTTATTTAAAATTTTATTTATTTAAAATAATTTATATTTTATATTTTATTGTATAAAATAAAATTTTATATTTTTATAAAATCTTACACTGAGTCTAAGAAATAAACTATCTATGAACCAAGCTCTATAATAACAGTATAAAGTCTTCTAATATTCTTTCTAAGTCTTTACCAAAAATACTATAAAAATCAAAATGACAGAAATAGTCTTTCAATAAAGCATTTATGCTCCTTGAAATTAAACAGTTATGTTCTAACCACCCTAAAAAAAACTGTATACCTCACAAATCATTATAGCTCTTAAATGAAAGACCCCACCCCAACTATAGTAACAAAGGAAGAAAAGCATCCTCCATTATGTTGACATAACCCTACTACCTGTTCCCAAAAAGGCACTCAAGAAGCAGCTGAATCTGTTAGCTTATTGCTGTCACAATTAAATATCAATTTTGCCAAAGCTGAAACCATTGCTATTAGCAGATGTTCTTCACAAATTCTATTCAACAAGTTAACTCATTTAATTACTTAAGAAGTTCAACCTAACTGCACACAAGATCTTTATGTAAATGGTTAGACATAGTATTTTTCTCTATGGCTCTATATAAACATCAGATTTTACGCCTGACAAAAAGATATAAATATATAAAAGATAAAAACCCATGGTTGCTTGCTCACCTAACTCAATTAGATGTCAAAATCTCCCAGCTGTCCCAATGGCTCAAGTAGCTTATTAAGTATAGAATTAATAAACTGCTATATCCCATGTTTTTCCTCAGCTAAAAACGTACCTCCACCTCTCACTAACTAAAAGTTAATACTTCCTTCCTTCATCCTCACTACAGAAGGTAAAGACAAGAGTCCAGAAAGTACATCTGAGTTTTGTATCACCAACATTACACTAGATTTTCCTCATCAGAAAGTTATTTTCCTTTGTACATTTAGAAAGCAAGCTAGCACAATTCCGAAAGGGTTTTATGCCTTCTAAAGCAAAATTTAGAACTACAGTAAGATTTAAACATTATGCAATCTCTGTGGTTAGCCTTAACTTCTACACAGGTAAAATGTTTTTCAAATTTGAAAGCATTCCAAACAGTCTTGCCTCTCTAAAACAGGCTATCATACATTAAGATGGACTTTCACACATAATTTCTAAGGTTGTAAAGGATTCTACCACACCCTTACACTGTTTATTAAGATATTAACTATTCCACGGAATTATAGGGATTTATTACATAGATTATGTTCTTACTTTTTAAGATTTTTTTTTATTATTTATTTGACAGAGAGAGACAGCGAGAGAGGGAACACAAGCAGGGGGAGTGAGAGAGGGAGGAGCAGGCTTCCCGCGGAGCAGGGAGCCCAATGCGGGGCTTGATCCCAGGACCCTGGGATCATGACCTGAGCTGAAGGCAGACACTTAACGACTGAGCCACTCAGGCGCCCGATGATGTTTTTACTTAAAAAAAAAAATGTTTTTACACATAACTGGATTAAAGAACTCTTTCATTTTCACATTCTAAATTTTAGGTTTTCAGATTTATTTAATTTTTTTAACTTAAAACCATCCTGAAATATTCTTGGAACTGAAATAATTCAAGTACAATTTGATATAGGCTTATAATTTACAACTGCTCTCCATTCTTAAAAAAAAGTATTGTAAACATATACAATAAATGGTGTTTTTCAGTTGTATGATATATCCACCATGCTTACCATATGTGCAATGACTCCTAAAAAGAACTAATGTATTAAAAAATCTCCTTTGTAAGTCAGACACTTTCAAAGACATACAGATCAGTAATATTTTTAAAGAATTTTTATTTATTTGAGAGAGAGCACGGTCACGAATGGGAAAGGCGGATGAAGAGGGCGTGGGAGAGAGAAACTCAAGCAGATTTTGCACTGAGCAAGAAGCCCAACATGGGGCTCAGCCCAAGCTAAAACCAAGAGCTGGATGCCCAAATGACTACACCACTCCCCCAGATCAGTAACTTTTAACCCTGCAATGTTACACACATATCTAGGACACCACTGTGACGAATTAAAAAGGGAAATTTAACACTAAGATACTACTTTCAGGCCACAAAGGATAGGATAGAATTTTAATTTTTTTCAAAAAGGTATCTACTTTTGTGAGAAAGTAAATTGCTTTTGATAAAGACATTAAACCAAAATCCCCTTCAACCTCAGGTCCTCTTAGGTTCTGTTCTCCCAGCCTTTTCACAACTTGCTTCTATAAAGAGAAATCTACACACAGAGTACTTCTGTGAGAAAAGAGAATTCTAAGCCAAGTATTATATTTAGTGAATTTTAGTTGGATTTTGCAGTCTATTGATCTAATCTCATGTATTTTCTGCCTATAACTCTTTTTTTTTTTTTTTTTGACAGAGAGAGAGAGATCACAAGTAGACGGAGAGGCAGGCAGAGAGAGAGAGAGAGAGAGGGAAGCAGACTTCTCGCTGAGCAGAGAGCCCGATGCGGGACTCGATCCCAAGACCCTGAGATCATGACCTGAGCCGAGGGCAGCGGCTTAACCCACTGAGCCACCCAGGCGCCCCTCTGCCTATAACTCTTAATAAGGAAAATGAATCTTCTTTTATTTCTAAAATGGGAAGGGTCTCCAGCCCCCTTTACCCTGCAGTCTTTCACAGAAATCTTTCATTTAAGGAAGTGAAACAGCTTAAAGCTCTTCAGATAAGTTAAATCATGCAAACAATTTCCACAAGGTAGACATGATATAAAGTAATCTTTCTACATGTTAACATGTACACATGCAATGTAGGCTCTGGTCACTAAATTCAACTCTAAGAAAAAAATGCTGATTTGATTTTTTTTTTAAATAGTTTTTTTAAAAATAAAATAAAATACTGTTTTTTTTTAATGAGAAGAAATAATATAGTAACAAAAATGCAACATTTTTCAGTAGATACTCAGATAAAATGAAAAAAGCCCTAGTATCTTATGGAACCATGTCTCCTCAAATACATATAACTTTACACACACACACACACACACACATTTCCAAGGGTCACTAGGAAGTAGTGAGGTAGGAGCGCCTAAGACACATGGAGAGGCTGCCTGGTTTATTTTAGGAGAGAGGGGATAGACCTTCTGCAGCTCTTCTGTAGTTACTCAAGATATCCCACAGAGATACTGGTTGGTAATTTCATGTCCCTGTTACATACATTTCCCATAACCTAAATTCACATTTTGTGACTTCTTTTTCCACTGCAATTTAAAAAAGATTTACCCCCCCCCCAAAAAAAGTTCAAGTATCAAATCATTATGGTAGGCCTGAAACTAATATAACATTGCATGTTAATTATACCTGCAAAAGAATTTAATTTATTAATTAATTTTAAGAAGAGAGGAGAGTTTTTAGTATGAGACAGGAAGGTAGCAAACTAGAAAGAAGAGCTGCCCAGCTCCTGAACCCTGCAAGGAGGTAGAAGAGAGAAGTACAGCCTCAGGTCATCTGTGGGGTCCAAGATACCTTGCAGAGAAGACAGGGGAGGGGGCAACACCCTCAGTGGGAAGAAATCACACTGCAATGATTCATGGAATGGGTCATGAAGGCTTTCCTCCACCTACTATATGCTGTCCTCAATAAAAATTCACTTGTTCCCTAAAAACAAACATTTGAACAAAAAACTTAGTATTTCAGATGACATGATCATCGTCAGAAAAATCTAAAAAAATCAACAAAAACTTTCTTAAAACTAATAAGCAATTATAGCAAGGTTGTATGATACAAGGTCAATATACAAAAGTTAATTGCCTTCCTATATACCGGTAATGAACAAGTGAAATTTGAAATGAAAAATACAATCCGGTTTACATTAGGACCCCCCAAAATGAAATACTTAGAAGTCTAATAAAATATGTACAAGCTCTATATGAGGAAAACTGAAAAAACTCTGATAAAAGGAATCAAAGAATTAAAGACATGGACATATATTCTATATCCATGAATGGGAAGATTCAGTATTGCCAAGATGTTAGTTCTTGATTCTAAAGTTTATAAGGAGAGGCAAAAGACCCAGAAGAGCCAACAAAATATTGAAGGATAAGAAAAAATTTTAGCACTACCCAACTTCAAGACTTACTATAGGGGCGCCTGGGTGGCTCAGTGGGTTAAAGCTTCTGCCTTTGGCTCAGGTCATGATCCCAGGGTCCTGGGATCAAGCCCCTCATCGGGCTCTCTGCTCAGTGGGGAGCCTGCTTCCTCCTCTCTCTCTCTGCCTACTTGTGATCTCTGTCTGTCAAATAAATGAATAAAATCTTTAAAAAAAAAAAAGACTTACTATAAAGCTACAATAATCAAGACAAGGCAATACTGGTGAAACAGACAAATCAATATAAAAGAATAGAAAACCCAGAAATACCGTCACATAATCAACCTGATCTTTGATGAAGGAACGAAAGTAATATAATGGAACAAAGGTAGTTTTTCAACAAACAGTGCTTGAATAACTAGATATCCACATGCAAAACAATAATAACAAATCTAGATACAAATCTTACAACCTTTATAAAAATTAACTAAAAATGGAATACAGATCCAAATGTAAAAACGCAAAACTATAAAATTCCCAGAAGATAACACAGGAGCAAATCTAGACGACCTTGTGATTAGCGATTTTTTTTAGATACAACACCAAAGGTATGATCTATGAAAAACAGAACTGATAAGCTAGACTTCCTTAAAATTCAAACTTTCTGCTCCACAAAAGACACTGTCAAGAGAATGAAAAGACAAGGCATAGACTGGGAGAAAATATTTGTAAAAGATACATGTGATGAAGGACTGCTATCTAAAATATAAAAGAATGCTTTAAACTCAATAATAGGGAAATAAACCACCGAATTAAGAAATGGGCCAGAAATGGACCCACAACTATACAGTCAACTAATCTTCAACAAGGCAGGAAAGAATATCCAATGGAAAAAGACAGTCTCTTCACAAATGATGCTGGGAAAACTGGAAAGCAACATGCAGAAGAATGAAACTGGACCACTTTCTTATACCATACCCAAAATAAATTCAAAATGGATGAAAGACCTAAACGTCAGACAGGAAACCATCAAAATCCTAGAGGAGAACACAGGCAGCAACCTCTTTGACATTGGCCATAGCAACTTCTTACTAGACATGTCTCTAGAGGTAAGGGAAACAAAAGCAAAAATGAATGATGGGGGCTTTATAATTATAAAAAGCTTCTGCACAGCAAAGGAAACAATCAACCAAACTATAAGACAGCCTACTGAATGGGAGAAGATAGTCACAAATGACATATCCTATAAAGGGTTAGTACCCAAAATCTATAAAGAACTTATCAAACTCAACACCCAAAAAACCAAATAATTAAGTTAAGAAATAGGCAGAAGACATGAATAGAAATTTTTCCAAAGAAGACATACAGATGGCCAAGAGACACATGAAAAGATGCTTCCACCTCACTGGGCATCACGGAAATACAAATCAAAACTACAATAAGATATCACCTCACACCAGTCAGAATGGCTAAAAGTAACAAGTCAGGAAACAACAGATGCTGGTCAGGATGTGGAGAGAGGATAACCCTCTTACACTACTGGTGGGAATGCAAATTGATGCAGCCATTCTGGAAAATGGTATGGAGGTTCCTTAAGGAGGGTGCAGATTGCATGGAGCACTGGGCATGGTGCATAAACAATGAATCTTGGAACATTGAAAAAATAAAATTAAATTTTAAAAAGTTAAAAATAGAGGGGCACCTGGGTGGCTCAGTCAGTTAAGCATCTGCCTTCAGCTCAGGTCATGCTTTCAGCTTCCTGTGATGGAGCCCCATGTGGGGCTCCCTGCTCAGCAAAGAGACTCTTTTCCCTCTCCCTCTGAGATGCCCCCTGCTAGTACATGCACACACTCTCACTCTTTCTCTCTCAAATAAATAAAATCTTTTTTAAAAAAGTTAAAAATAGAACTACCCTATGACCCAGCAATTGTACTACTAGATATTTAGCCAAAGGATATAAAAATTCTGTTTTGAAGGGGTACATGCACCCTGATGTTTACAGCAGCATTATCAACAATAGCAAAGTTATGGAAAGAGACCAACTGTCCGTCAACTGATGAAGGGATAAAGATTTGGTATATGCACACATACACAGACATGCACATGCACACACAGAATATTAAAAAGCGATCAAAAAGAATAAATCTGGGGCGCCTGGGTGGCTCGGTGGGTTAAAGCCTCTGCCTTCAGCTCAGGTCATGATCGCAGGGTCCTGGGATCAAGCCCCACATTGGGCTCTCTGCTCAGCGGGGAGCCTGCTCCCTCTTCTCTTTCTGCCTGCCTCTCTGCCTACTTGTGATCTCTGTCTATCAAATAAATAAATAAACCTCAAAAAAAAAACAAAAAGAATAAATCTTGCCATTTGCAGCAAAACGGATGGAGCTAGATTGTATTATGCTAATCAAAACAAATCAGTGAGAAAGTCAAATACCACATGATTTCACTCAAATGTGTAATTTAAGAAACAAAACAGATGAACACAGGGGAAGAAGGGAAAAAAAGAGAAGGAAGCAAACCATAAGAGACTCTTAACGATAGTGAACAAACTAAGGGTTGATGGAGGGGAGGTGGGAAGGTGGATGGACTAAACAGGTGATGGGGATTAAGGAGGGCACTAGTGGGCGCCTGGGTGGCTCAGTGGGTTAAGCCGCTGCCTTCGGCTCAGGTCATGATCCCAGGTCCTGGGTTCAAGCCCCACATCGGGCTTTCTGCTCAGCGGGGAGCCTGCTTCCTCCTCTCTCTCTGCCTGCCTCTCTGCCTACTTGTGATTTCTCTCTGTCAAATAAATAAATAAAAATCTTAAAAAAAAAAAAAAAAAAAGGAGGGCACTAGTGATGAGTACTGGGTGTTATATGTAAGTGATGATTCACTAAATTCTACTCCTGAAACCACTATTACATTATATGTTAACTAACTAGAATAAAAACTTGAAACAACAAAAAGTTGCTCCTATAAAAAAATAATGCAAAGTGAAATGCTCAGTTTTATGAATAAGAACATGCTAAAATCAAATGATTACTGTGTCCACTCAAAAAATACTGTCATTAATCAAATATTTGATAAAATATTTATTTTTTCAAATATTTGATAAAATATTTTATATATTTTTGCTATAATAAATTAATTGTCCTATGAGTATTCAAAAAAATGGGCCAAAGGCCTTAAGAGATACATCACTGGAAAGATAAACATATGGCAAATAAGCATATGAAAAGATGATTGGGCACCTGGGTGGCTCAGTCACTTGAATGTCTGACTCTTCATTTCAGCTCAGGTTGTGATCTCAGGGCTGTAGGATTGAGCCCCACATCAGCCTCCAAGCTCTGCATGGAATCTGCTTAAGATTTTCCCTCTTCATCTATCCCTCCCCACTGTGCAAGCATTTTCTCTCAAATAAATAAATCTTAAAAAAAAAAAAGATGCCCCATATCATATGTAATCAGGGAAATGCAAATTAAAACAATGAGATACCATTACACACCTATAAGAATAGCCAAAATCAACACATTGAATCCCAGTGAGAAGATAAAGCAATAGGAACTCTCATACATTGCTAGTGGGAGTACAAAATGGTACAGCCACTCTGGAAGACAGTTTGGCAGTTTCTTGCAAATTATAGTCTTACTATAGAATCCAGCAATCATACTGCTTGGCATTTAGGCCAAAAAATTGAAGCCTTGTGTCCACACAAAAACCTGCACACAGATGTTTACAGCAGCTTTACCTCAAAACTTGGAAGTAACCAAGAGGTCTTTCAGTAGGTGGATGGATAAATAAATTGTAGCATACCCAGACAATGAAATATTACTCAGTGTTAAAGACAAATGAGCTATTGAGCCATAAAAAGACATGGAGGAACTTTAAGTGCCTATTACCAAGTGAAAGAACCCCACCTGAAAAGGCTACACACTGTCATGATACCAACTATATGACATTCTGGAAAAGGCAAAACTATGGAGATAGTAAATAGATCAGGGGTTGAGGGAAGGAAGACCTAAATAGAGCACAGATTATCTTTTAGGGCAGTGAAACTACTCCATACACATTATGGTGGATACATGTCATTATAAATTTTCCAAACGCAGAGAAATTATACCACTAAGAGTGAACCCTCATAGAAACTACGAACTCTGAGTGATAATGATATGTCAATGCAGGTTCCTCAATTTTAACAAACGCAACACTCTGGTGGGGGTTGTTTGATAATGGGTGAGAGTATGAATTTGTAAGACTAGGAGTTATATGGGAAATCCATAACTTCTGTTCAATTTTTCTGGGAACCTAAAACTGCTCTTAAAAAAAGCATATTTTTAAAAAATGTTACATACACAAAAAATTAAAAATAGATTTTGCTTACATAAAAATGCAACTTAAAGAAACAACTGCCAAAGGTTTTCTATATTTTGGAAAAAGTCTTTTATTTCACACAAGTCAGAACATTATGACAAATATCTTTCCTTCCCTTTTTTTTTTTTTTTTTTTTTTTTTTAGAGTGGGAGAGATGGGGAGGGGGAAAGGGAGAGAATCTAAGCAGGCTCCACACCCAACACAGAGCTCAACATGGGGCTCAATTTCACAACCCTGAGATCATGACCTGACCTGAAACCAAGAGTCAGAAGCTTAACTGACTGAGCCACCTAGGCTCTACTACCTTTTTCTTTCTTGAGGTTAAACTCATTTTTAGAAGATCACTACCAAAAAAACATATTTATTATAATCAATGTAAGGATCTGATTTTTGGTAGCTCATCTTACTGTTGTTATTAATAAAATTAATATAGAAAGGCAAACTAGGGGTGCCTGGGTGGCTCAGTGGATTGGGCCTCTGCCTTCGACTCAGGTCATGATCCCACAGTCCTGGGATCAAGCCCCGAATGGGGCTCTCTGCTCGACAGGGAGCCTGCTTCTCCCTCTCTCTCTACCTGCCTCTCTGCCTACATGTGATCTCTGTCTGTCAAATAAATAAATAAAAATCTTAAAAAAAAAAAAGGCAAACTACTTAAAAGCAGCCCATTCAAAAGCAGTACCTTAAGGTAACTGTTTAGTAGGCGATTAGTCAACTGCTAGAAAAGGTTTAAGCTGTTTTTCTACTTTTACTATCACTAAAACCCACTTATATCAAAATCATTTCCAATGCTATGGCTCACCCTCTCATATTCTACACTGAAATGGCAAACGCTGCTGGTGACACCTCTTCCTTTGTGTCATACCAAAAACATACTAGTCACCATCTTTACTCCCCTTGTGAAGCATCTACCGTTTTGCCTCTTGCCTTCCTAATAAAATATAAGTTCTTAGTCTTATCTTCAGTATGTTCAATTACATGCTCTAATCTTGCACATGCAGCTACCATTCCATCCTGCTAGCATTCCAATCCCATCACTATACTAGGCTTAGCCTCCATTATCAATATAATTAATTCATACTTTACAGAGCAATCACATGGTTATATATGTACCATCATCTCTTCTCATTAACCTTTTCTTTTTAAATCCATTTCTAATATTCATTTCTCCCAGGAAGAGAATTCTTTTTAATGGCAGTGGCTGAAACAGATGAAAGATGCAGGACTAAATGAAGAAAAGCAAAACTATGTAACATAAGGAATTATACCAAGTGTAGGAGATTCCTTTCTAGTTATTAATTTTATAATCCTGGAAGATGCAGAAAAGTAAAGCAAATGTCAGTCTGTATACTATAAATTTTACCACAGAATACTTCTGCATTTGTTCAAATTTAAAAAGAGATGAAAGTGATGCTGACATGTCTAAGACTAGATACTTGGTATTTTCTGGCTTCGAATGCACCATGTATCAAAAAAAAGTAAGAGCCAGAACAAAGTCCTAATATATTAAACTTCTCTTCCCTTAAGAAAGATAAAGCAGTGAAGCAAACACAGGAGAGTTATTTTGTTGCAGACCTTCACTCATGAGATTGGTCCTTAGACAGAAATATAAAAATAAAAGCTCAGCTCATGGTGTGATTTAACAGACTAGGACCAGTAAAGGGCTAGTCCAGCTCTGATGTAGATGAGCTCGGTAGGAGAAGATCATCAAGAAAGATCTTAGCCTGAGCCCTCTGCTATCATTGTCATTACATGTATCCCATTTAGATGACAACCTGAGACAGTATAGCTCTGACTTGGCCTTTCCTGAAAGATGTACACACCCACAGAGGAGCCATGGTTCAGGAGTTATTAAAAGAGTTTCTCCCATAAGCCACATCCATCTAGAGGAAAGGAATACATGTTCCATAAATGCTCCCTATTCCAAGACCTGATGTAGGAAAATAGGGAAATGACTAAGTTGGTGCCACTTCCTTCTTGATTCTCAACACCCAAATAAATAGAGTTCTATTATTTTTTAAACATCTGATGTTCTTTCAAACAATACAGATGGGTAGGAGGAACTAAAATAGCCTACATATTACTCAAGCTAGACCAAATGCCAATCTAGCAACCTCTGGAAAAACACAGAAATGGACAGTAAGAAGAAGAAAGTGATTTTCTGTGTGGGTGTGAGTATATGTATGCCTTAGAACATAGATAAAGCTCCTAGGTAAACAACTAAATATCAAAGCAGCATCTAATGCACTGCACTAAAATACAGAAAAAACTCAGACAAAAAACCGCAGCAATGCTGATGACCTAATTCAGTATTATAATGAGGAATTTATATAACCCTAATAATTTCAAAGGGACTTTATTAATTGCTTTAAAAAAACTAACGTAACCTCAACAAATCACACTTTTCTCCCTTTTTAAATTTTAGAACTAAAGAATTAAAATGCTCTTGATAAAATAACATACCTTAGCAATATAGTTTGAGATTAAAACACAGAAATGTATTTAAGTTTACATTACTAAAAAAGACATCAATGCATGTGCACACACACACATCTTGTGGTGGAATATCCTTTAAGATAAAATAATAAAAACAGGACACAGGGGTGCCTGGGTGGCTCGGTCTACCTTCAGCTCAGGTCATGATCTCTGGGTCCTGTGACAGAGCCCTGCATCGGGCTCCCTGCTCAGGCTGCAGTCTACTTCTTCCTCTCCCTCTGTACCTCCACCCTGCTCATGTGTAGGCTCTCTCTCTCAAATAAATAATTCTATAAAAATAATTTTAAAAAGTAATCTAAAAACCCAAACATTCAATATGACACACAGTATCAATATTTTACCTAGATGAAACAGCTAAAATAAACAATTATTTTCATCAGAAATAACATGATTGTATAAATACAATACTAATTTCAGTGAAGACTTTCCCATATACATAAAAGTAAGTGTTTACTAAAAAGAACTTTGTGGGGCACCTGGGTGGCTCTGTGGGTTAAAGCCTCTGCCTTCTGCTCAGGTCAGATCCCAGGGTCCTGGGATTGAGCCATCTGGGGAGCCTGCTTCCCCCTCTCTCTTGCTGCCTGCCTCTCTCCCTACTTGTGATCTCTGTCAAATAAATAAAATCTTAAAAAAAAAAAAAAAAAGAACTTTGCAATGAGAACTTTGTAAGAACAGAAGAAAAAGTATGGGGCCCAGACTCACGTGCCAACTTTATTTCTAAAGAACAGGCAAGTGGAATGATCTCCATAGCTGCCACAGGGGCTTATGAAGGGCAGCATCCTTGGCTTTTCTAAAAGTACTGTTTCCTGAATTAACTTCAAAGGCTTGTGTGGGGTAGCAAGTTTACTAATTTTCTCAGAAGCTGAGTACTGTATTTCATTCCCAGCTACTGGGAAATTTATCCAACAATAAAATAGTTTAAATTAGCTAAATACGCTAAAACTCAAGAAGAAGACACTAATTGTGATCAAAAGTAACATGTTCAGAAGCTCATTCTTTTGTAAAACAGAGATAAGCAAGTGCTTAAACCTATAACCACTTCCCACTAGACCAGTGTCAGTTATGTGGAAATGCCACAGCTCCCTATTTTAACTCTTTCTGTACTTGTCTTTCTCAATTCCCTTTAGCTGTCACACTAAATCGTTGCACTTTTGCTTTCTGTTCATATAGTATATCCTTAATAAATAGTAAACCTCTACCTTTAACCTCTTTTAAATTACACTATTTTAAAGTTAAATAAAACCTACTCCTTAAACTGTCCTTCACTATTTCACAACAAATTGTTTTTAAATAAGATGTGTTGATGATGGCCAAGTTATATGAAATCATAAACCACTTAGGCAGTGCTGGCTTATCCTTTTCATTAACAAATTTCTTTTAAACATGGCTACTTAGGGGCACCTGGGTGGCTCGGTCAGTTGGGTGGCTGACTCTTGATTTCAGGTCAGGTCTTAGGGTCCTGAGATCTTAGGGTGATCTTAGGGTCCTGAGATCAGGCCCCTGCCTGGCTCCACTCTCAGGGGAGTGGAGGTTTCTCTCTCTTCCTCTCCCTCTGCTCATTTTCTCTCTCTAAAATAAATAAATCTTGGCGGGGGGGGGATGGGGGGAACATGGTCATATATTTACTGACACATCATGAGGCCTAAGAAAAAATGTCTGAAAGAAACTAACAGAGTCACTAACTCCCTTTTGTTAAACTACTTAGAGAATAATATGGCTATACCCTGCCTTCCCAAACCACTCTTTTTCTTACTCTCTTCTAATTTCCACTTACCCTTCAAAACCCAGGTCACATATGGCCTCCTACAGCAAATTCTCCTTGGTCATTCCTTCCCAGCCAGGATCGAACACTATCCCTCACCCCTATATAACAATCTCATAAACGCCTATGATTTCCTTCAGAACAACATAATTCTTGAATCAAAGGAAAGGGGAAAAGAATCCCAAGCAGTCAAGCAAGGTCCATGCCCAGGCCCAGTGCAGGGGCTAGATCTCACAACCCTAAGATCAAAACCTGAGCTGAAATCAAGAGTCAGATGCTGAACCAGTTAAGCCACCCAGGCACTCTGTGAACAGGAATTTTAAATGAGGTCAAATAAACCTTAACATATAAATTTAAGCCAATATACTAGATTTTAGTTAATCAGTACTCCCCATACTGGACCACATGTTTCTTGAGACTAGAGGCTCGTTGATATATGGATACCTAGTCAGCAGCACTAACCAGCACAGACGAGCATCTCAAATACTGGCTATTGGGACTCCTATATCAGTACCCCACAAACATGGACTTACTTGTACCTCTAGAAACATAGGGCAACCAGATATTCCCTAAATCCAAGATTAATATCTCCATGACTCTGCTCATGCTATTACCTACTATATGGAATCTTGTTTCATCTTCCTATTATTTACTTCATGGGTCCTCTGTTGCCTTCAAAACCCCCCACCTGAACAAAACACAGCTCATTTCATGACCTTTTATCATCCTTCAAGGCTCAGCAACCTGTCACAACCTCTGTAATGTCTGCCCAGCCTGCTTCTGTCGAAACTACCTCTGCAAACATCCACTGAAGTGTTTAATAAAATGCAACTCATATCAGGGTCTAATCACAGGCAAAGATCAGTCTCCTCAACTAAAGCAAAGCTCCCTTGGACCAAGTTATTTATCTTCATTCATTACCTGTCTCCCCTCCTCCCCTCCTCCCCTCAAAAATTTTATAAGCACTCCATAAATGTATTTAAGATAAATGCCTAGCTAACCATTCCATAGCGTAATAGTATAAAATGTAAACTAATGCTAATGGTTCTACAATCAAAATGTGAATAAACAGAAGAGCAGCTTATTGACATTTTTAAATTCATAAACTTTGGGTGTCTTTAAAAATCAGCTTATTTGGGGCGCCTGGGTGGCTCGGTGGGTTGAGCCGCTGCCTTCGGCTCAGGTCATGATCCCAGAGTCCTGGGATCGAGTCCCGCATCGGGCTCGCTGCTCGGCAGGAAGCCTGCTTCCCTTCCTCTCTCTCTGCTTGCCTCTCTGCCTACTTGTGATCTCTCTCTGTCAAATAAATAAATAAATAAATCTTTAAAAAAAAAAATCAGCTTATTTTATTAAGAAACAGTAACTTAAAAAAATAAGAAACAGTAATTTTTAAGGTTCACCTGACTTTATAAAAACACATTATGTAGTAAACTGAACTACAAGAGTCCTCCCAAAGCATTTGTTTATGTCTCTCTTCTCATGACAATTAAATACTACTTTTTATGTAGGCTGGCATTTTCTTGAGAACAAGATCTTCTGAAAAATATAAATTCTACATTTAAATTTTAAAATTAGTATGACACTATTTCACAGAGACCAGAAAAGAGGAAAGGAAGTTATCTATAACTTCATTACTCCAATGCAAGGATTACAAATTTTTCTTCCTTTCAAAATTTTTTAAGATTTTATTTATTTCTTTGAGAGAGAAAGAGAGAGAGACACACACACATGGGGGAGAGGGGAGAGGAAGAGGGAGACAAGCAGAGTCCCTGCCAAGCACAGAGCCTAATAGAGAACTCAATCCCAGGACCCTGAGAACATGACTGGAGCTGAAGTCAGGTGCTTTATTGTTTGAGCCACCCAAGACCCCCTAAAATTTTTAATATTTATATTTTATAAACTTATAATCATATATTACATATAATATAGCTTACTCTTTTTATATAGATCTCTTCACATTGCTATATACTTTGTCCACTTATTTTTGTAGAATACGTAACCATCCAATGAAAGGATTAACCATAATTTAACTATCTCTCTTCATATAATATTGTCTATGTTCACATTTTCACTGTTATACATATTAGTCTTTACTTTTAATTATTTCCCATAAGCTAGAATTCATGTTAAATTACTGAATTAAAGGTTATGGACAACATTTCTATTGCTACTGAAATACAGTGCCAACAAAAGTCTTCAAGGGGAGCTGTATCTTTCATGGTCCTCCAGCAACATCGTTTCATCAGCACTGTGTATGACTCCTTCTTGTTTAAAATCACATTTCTTAGATTCCTAGCAAGTTTAAACATTTTCCATATGCCTATTTACTAAGCCTATTTCCTTTGTGAACCTTGTTTTTATACTATATATGCCCATCACGGTTTTCTTACTGGTTTGTCATCCTCTGCCTGTCTCATTTACTGTGAATACATTTTCTAGTTGTTATTTACCCCCATGGGAGTATTTTTTCCTCCCTCTCCACCAATACACACTTTTTTAAGCACCATAGTTTGGAATTTAGTCAAACTACTTCTTTTTTCTAATTTCTTCCATCACTTCTATAAGGAATCCCCAAAACCACTTTACTCCTAGTTTTATTTTTCTACTTAACCCTCTAAATCATGGGTAAGGAATATGTCATCTCTGCATGCCTTCACAGAACCTTTCTCTTTAATATTCCTGATTGAGAGATAAATTGCAAAAAAAAAATACTACCATTACTGTAATTTTAATAGTGTCTGTATAGACTATTCAGCCAGTCGATATATACAAAAGAGTGAAATAATACTCTAAAAGACAATGGCACAGAATTGGTTTGTTTCTTTCTATTGTTAAGAATATAAATCATAATGTTTAAGAAAATCTGTTTTTGCTGACAAACCCAATTTAATGTCCATAATTAAGTCATACAAATTCTTTTTTGCATACATAACCTACAGAGTAGCAATCTGGATAATACTGCGTTATTCATTTTCGGAAGTCATAGTCCTTAGATCTGTTACTCACAGAGTTCTATACTGTGGAAAGAAGCATTATTGAATAATTTATTACAATTCACACCATAACACTGCTATATAATAATTCACAGACACAACACAACCACTTTTATTATAATGATGCCTTGGTAGTTTGTTTGGCAAGGTTTTTTGTCAGTCATCAACTATTCAACAGAAAAATATATTAAGTCTACACAATTTATAGATTTAACAACCAAAATATTGCCTAGTAAAAAGCAGACAAGTTTTATTCCTCTTTTCCAGCTTGAGCAACTGCAATTTTATTTTGTTGCAGAGAAACAGTCAATCAGGCCAAAAGGCTTACTACAATCAAAAACATAATACGTGTGCCCCTTTGAATTATAGCACATTTATGCACAGTACCTGTCAATATAATTTGCATTTGAAAACCTATGAAGACATTGTTAAAATGACAGCTGTGGAAATTAATCTGAGTGGCGAGAACGGCAGCACAGGCTTTATTTCACTCTAATGGTTACAGCTTTTACCTATAAATGTATGACTATGGCAAATAATTACTGGTAACCCTATCCTGTGTATTTTGGGAAAGTTGTACCTCCTGATACATAAAGAGTCCAGAGAGATAATGGAAACATGTAGGCATATTGTTTTCATATACAACTGACCCTTCGATGATACAGATCTGAACTGTGCAGGTCCACCTATAACATGGATTTTTTTTTTTTTTTTCAGTAAATACAGTGCAGTACTGTAAATGTAATTTCTTTTCCTTATGATTTACTTAATAACATTTTTCTCTAGCTTCCTTTATTGCGAGAAAGCAGTATAGAATACACGTAACACACAAAACATGTATTACTTGACTATGTTATTGGTAAGGCTTCCAGTCAACAGCAGGAGGTCAGGAGTTTTGGGGGAGTCAAAAATTACATAGATCTTTCAACTGCATGGGGGGGTGGTGCTCCTAACCTTCTGTGTTGTTCAATTTTCCACTATGTGGATTTTATGGTTTAATTATGTTAATTCTAATTTAAGTTAATAATTAATTGCTTTAAAATAATTTACTATTACCTATTTAAGAAAATAAATTTAAGAGGGATGCCTGGACGGCTCAGTTGGTTGGGCTCCCGACTCCTGGTTTCAGCTCGGGTCTTGATCTTGGGGCCTTGGGATCAAGCCCCATGTCGGGCTCCCTGTCAGCAAAGTCTGTTAGAGAGTCTCTCCCCCTTCCTCTGATTCCCAGCCCACTCCCTGTCCCCCACTCACACACACTCACTCTCTCAAATAAAATCTTTTTTTAAAAATTGAAATAAGCTTCTTTAACACAAATAAATGTAGAAGGTACATGATTTGCATGAAGCCATCAACTTTTTCTTTTCATGAAGTATAGTTAACATACATTATTTTATTAGTTTCAGGCTACAACAGTGATTCAACATCTGTATACATTTCAAAATACACATTCAGTATAGTCACCATACAAAATTATTACATTATTATTGACTATATTCTCTATGCTGTACTTTTCAAACCAGGGACTTGACTTTATAACCACAAGTTTGTATGTCTTAATCCCCTTTACCTATCTCACCCATTGCCCCACAGCTCTCCCCTCTGGCAACCACTACAGTGTTTTGTATTTATGAGGCAGTTTCTGTTTTTGTTATTTTGTTTTTTAAATTTCACACACAAATGTGAAATCATATGGTATTTCTCTTTCTCTTACTCACTTCACTTAGCATAATACACTCTACATCCATCCATGTTACAAAAGGTAAGATTTCATCTTTTTTTTAAAGGCTGAATCAAATTCTATTGTATATATACCACTTTTCCATTATCTATTCACGTATCGATAAACACTCAGGTTGTTCCCACATCTTGGTTATTGATATAATCTTGCAATAAACATAGGGGTTCATATATTTTTTTTTAAAGAATTTATTTATTTATTTGACAGAAAGAGATCACAAGTAGGCAGAGAGGCAGGCAGAGAAAGAGAGGGAAGCAGGCTCCCTGCTGAGCAGAGAGCCCAATGCAGGACTCGATCCCAGGAGCCTGAGATCATGACCTGAGCCGAAGGCAGCGGCTTAACCCACTGAGCCACCCAGGCACCCCAGGGGCTCATATATCTTGAGGCCTGTTTTATTATAAACTTAACAACAGTTTTTGCTGTATCCTAAAGGTTTTCTGAATTGTTGTGTTTCCATTTTCATTTGTCTCCAGGTGTTTTTTATTTCCTCTTTGATTTCTTTGTTGGCCGACTGGCTCTTTAGTAGCATGTTGTTTAGTTTCCATGTGTTTGTATTTTTTCCAGTTTTCTTCTTGCAACTGATTTCTAATTTCATACTGTCACTGTTGGAAAGATGCTTGATAGAATTTCAATCTTCTTAAATTTATCAAGACCTGTTCTGTGGCCTAACATTTGATCTACCCTAGAGAACGTTCCATGTGCACTTGAAAAGAATGCACATTCTGCTGTATCTGGATGGAATGTTCTATACATATCTATTAAACCCACCTGGTCTAATGTGTCATCCAAAGTCATTGTTTCCTTATTGATTTTCTGTCTGGATGATCTATTCATGCATGTAATTTGGGTGGCAAAGTCACCTATTACTGTATTATTGCCAATTTCTCATTTTATGTCTGTTAATAATTTGTTTTATATAGTTAGGTGCTCCTAAGTTGGGTGCATGTTTACATTATATACTCTTATTGGATGGATCCCTTTATCATTATGTAACACCCTTGTCTCTTTTTACACTATTTGTTTTAAAGGGTTTTGGTTTTTTTTTTTTGCCTTATACAAGTTTTGCTACCCTGCCTTCCCCCACCCCCCCCAGTTTCTTTTACATGAAATATCTTTTTCCATCTCTACAATCTGTCTGTATGTGTCTCTGGGTCTGAAGTGAGTCTCTTGCAGACTACATATAGACCAAGATTTTTTTTAATCTGCTCAGTCACCCTATGTCTTTTTTTTTTTTTTTTAAAGATTTTATTTATTTATTTGACAGAGATCACAAGTAGGCAGAGAGGCAGGCAGAGAGAGAGAGAAGGGGGAAGCAGGCTCCCCACCAAGCAGAGAGCCCGATGTGGGACTCGATCCCAGGACCCTGAGATCATGACCTGAGCCGAAGGCAGCGGCTTAACTCACTGAGCCACCCAGGCACCCATCCTATGACTTTTGAATGGAGCATTTACTTCATTTACATTTAAAGTAAATATTGATAGGTATGTCTTTATTGTTTTTATGTTAATTATTTTATGGTTGTTTGTCTAAGATGTTCTCTGTTCCTTTCTTCTTCTTTTGTTCTCTTCTTCCCTTATAATTTGACGAGTTTCCTTAATGTTATGCCTGGACTCCCTTCTCTTTATTTTTTATGTGTCTATTATAGGATCTTGGTTACCCTGAGGTTCATATATAACATCCCATATATACAGCAGTCTATATTAAGTTGGTGGTTGCTTAAGTTCAAACACATTCTAAAAGCATTAGATTTTTACTACCCTGTCCACATCTTTTGTATATATTGTCATATTTTACATCTTTTATTTTGTGTATCCCTTAACAAGTTTTTGTTGATTTTACTACTTGTGTCCTTCAACCTTCATACTAGCTTTAAAAGTGATGGTAAAAGTGATTCCTTTACTATATGTTTACTATAATTACCAGTGAAATTTATCCTTTCATAATTTCCTTACTTCTAGTTACAGCCTTTTTTTTCCTACTTAAAGAAGTCCCTTTTATATTTCTTGCAAGTTTAGGTTATGCTGCTGCTATTGTAGTTTAAGTTTAGTGGTGAGGAACTCCTTTAATTTTTATCTGGAAACTCTCTCTCTCCTTCAATTCTGAATGATATCCTTTCTGGGTAGAGTATTCCTGGTTGTAGGTTTTTTCCTTTCATCTTAGAATATAACATATCACTCCATTCTGGCCTACAAAGTTTTTGCAAAAAAATAAATTGATAACCTTACTGGGTTTCCTTTATACCTAACTACTTGCTTTTCTCTTGCTGCTTTGAAGATTCTCGTATCTTTAATTTTTGATGTTTTAGTTTTCCCATGTCTTGGTGCAGGCCTTCTTGGGTTCATCTTATTTGGAGCTCTCTGCACCTTCTCGACCTGCATGTCTGCTTCCCTCTCCAGATTAGTTAAGTTTTTAGCTATTATTTCTTCAAATAACTTTTCTGCCTCTTTCTCTGTCTCTTCTTCCTCTGAGGCCCTTATAATGTAAATGTTAGTATGCTGGTGTTGTCCCAGAAGCCCCTAACCTATCCTAAAATTTTCTTCTTTTCTTTTTTTCCCTTCTTTTTTGCTGTTTAGCTTGGGTGCTTCCCACTACCCTGTATTCCAGATATCTGTTCTTCTGCATGCTCTAATCTGCTGTTGATTCCCTCTAGTGTATTTTTCATTTTAGTTACTGTATCCTTCAGCTCTAATTGGTTCTTTTTTATATTTTCTCTCTGAGTTTATTCACTCTTCTCTCAAGTCTGGTGAACATCTTTATGACCATTACCTTGAACTCTTTTTCAGGTAGATTGCTTACCTCTCTTTCATTTTTGTCTTGTTTTTTCGTTTGGGACATATTCCTCTGTCTCACTTTGTCTGACTCTCTGTTTCTAAATATTAGGTAGGTCAGGTACATCTCCTGATCTTAAAAGCAGTGGCTCTATGTAGAAGGTGTTCTGTGGTACTCAGAAGCACAATCTCCCCCCTGTCACCAGAACCAGGCACTGGAGAGGGTCCCCTGTATGGACTGCATTGCACCTTCCTGTTCTGATTGCACTGCTAATGCCACAGGCATTTGGTGGGTGGGCTGGACCTCAGCCTGACTGTCTGCAATGGCCAGCCAAAACTGTTGGGGTACAATGGTGAACAGGTACAGCTGGCTGAGAGGCCTAGCTATAGCTGCTGCACACGTGATGGCCTGTGGGGCTAGCCCACAGCGCAGGAGCTGAGGAGTGTCAGAGAGTGGTGCTGGCTCCCCCACCACCCTAGGAAGCAGGTGGTCTGGAGGGGTGCCAGTCCCAGCTGGGACCACCCACCAGGTGTGGCAGGGTGGTATTTGCTTTGAGGGGATACTTATCCCCATGAAGGCCACTGCCAGCTGAGGTGCTTTGGTGGGGTGTCTGCTGTGACAGAAGGGTTGGGTGGAACATGTCTGCAGGGGAACACGAGGGAAGGGTGAGCAGTGCCAACAAGATAGATGGAGATTGTTAGGACTAACCCCCACCAGCCACCTAGGATAAAGGAAGGCAAGAAAAATAGCACCTGCCAGCACTTACGATCCTAAGGAACATTCATGATCCTAAGGAACGCTCCTACAGATCCTTGCACCTCTAGCACACACACTAAAATTAGTCAGTAAATCTCCTTCACATACAACCCAGGCACTTTTCAAACTACTACTTCTGAGCTGAGTGGACTACTTCTTCTAGTCCACTAAATGATACAGCACATTGTTTAAGTGTGCTTTAAGTCTTGGTTTCTTAGAGCCCTCCAGTAACCCTGGGGTTATGTCACTGAATTTTAAAGCCAAACATTAGTGGGGCTCATCTTGCCAATGCAGATCCCTAGGGGTAGGGGGTACTTGATCCCCTACCACCTCAGGGAGGACCTCCAAGAGTCCCTGTGATATCCCTCCCACCTGTGGGTTGCCACACTGGTGGTTTGGTCCCCAACCACATCTCTACTTCTTCTACCATTCTCAATGTGGCTTCCACTTTATGTCTTCAGCTGTGGAAGATCTGTTCTGCTGTTACAGGTCTTTTGTAGGATGAGCTACATTACATGTAACTGTTGCCTCATGGTGTGTCTGTGGGAGGAAGTGAGCCCAGGATCCTCCTACTCCGCCATTCCCCTGCTCTCTAGTATTCTTTAAGTTTCCAAGTCGGGTGCTTTTAAAATTACAGAGAGGATGCTTTTTGACTTTCTGACAAATTTAAGAAATAGGATCATTATTTAAATGTAAAGGTATAATTTATTACCCAACTCCTGCCAAAAAGGCTAACAGCGGCTTATAGGAGACCTTACACAAATTGACCATTAAAATATAAAACTGGGACACCTGGGTGGCTCAGTTGGTTAAGCGGCTGCCTTCAGCTTGGGTCATGGTCCCAGCGCCCTGGGATCGAGTCCCGAGTTGGGCTCCTTGCTCAGTGGGGAGCCTGCTTCTCCCTCTGCCTCTGCCTGCCACTCTGTCTGCCTGTGCTCACTCTCTCTGACAGATAAATAAATAAAATCTTTAAAAAAATAAAATAAAATAAAACAAAAAATAAATAAAATATGAAACTGAACAGCAAACCCAGAGAACAATGGTTCTTTATCTTAGGGGCAAAGGGTGGAGGTCATCAAAAATCCAAAGATCCTTCCCCAGATTGCCACATGCACATGAACAATTTTACCTATAATTTCAGGGGGTGAAGCTGATACATAGAGAATGGATTTAAAACTCTGGCCGCAGAGAACTAGAAAAGAAATTATCCATTGAAAAGCCTAGGCTAATAAAGTTACTATAATTAAAATGAAATATAATTCCAAACTTCCTTGCAGCCAAAGCAAATAAAAAGCACAATGGGCTAAATAATTCTCAATAGCTAATAGAAGGAAGTGTGCCAGATCATAAGGGAAATCTGTCTGAAACTAAATCCTTAAAGAACTTGTCATATGAATTCTTATAAAGGAAATACTGAACATTATATAAGACAATGTATTCAAAAATATTTTGGAGATGAAGAAATATTTTTCACAGATAAAACCTGAGGGAATGATATAGGTTTCCCCCATTATCCAAAGTAGAGCATTCCTATGAAAACTTTTGCAAGCTGAAATGATGTAAAGTAAAGAGCAATTACCATTAATTTATATAGAAAAACTGTTGAGTGTTCCTAGACCCTCCCCCCAAAAAAACCTCTCCTAAGCTTTTCTGATACCTTATGACATACCCTGCTAACAGATGCATGAAATAAATTGAAATAAAACACAGATGCTCACAGACACAGTTCAAAGCTATGGCAACTTGATGCTGAGTATAGTTCCCAGGAAGAAGAGGGAAGAAGCTTCTATCACTGCTGGGGTGCATCCTGCTTCTATAAGGGCTCCATGCAAAACAAACACTGAATGCTGTTTTTGCTTTTCAACTTTTTTCATTAAAGCAAAAATCCTCTTCAGATTTCTACTAATAAAAACAGGTACTTTCTTTCATAAAAGTGAAATTGCATAATGCAAACTTTCAAATGGTGGGGAGGATGGATACCTGTACTAAAATATAGGACTAACTAGCTTTCTGATGATCTACTCTAATTTAAGGTTAGAGATGAAGTTATAACCACTCTCCAGTTTCATGCGAATCACGGCCTCTGGTAAAAATGAGGAAATTTTTGCTGACCTAGTCTCAGAATCCTCAAAGCAGCAACTTTCCATAAACTGGAGTTAGATATTTGAAACCTTTATATGTGACACAAGAATGTAAGAGAGAATCAAGAATCAGAATGGAAGCACATTAAGAATATAAGAAATCGAGCCAGTCTGATTTTGAATCCTGACTCATCTACTTTAATAGCTGTGTGCTTTTCTAATTGTGACTATACTGCAGGTTCTCATCTGCAAGGTTGTCATAACAACAGTCCTTACTCTCAATAGAACTGTTGAGAATCAAATGAGTTTATATAAAGCACCCAGAACAGTGTTTACTGACCCACCTACAATTGTGAAGGTTAAATAGCCATTAAACAGGGTCTGAAATGTAACTTATTAGTTACTAGGCAATCCCTCAAGAATATATATTTTTAAAACTTTAAGTTAATATTAAAGCCTTTTAAACTATCAGATTCAATTAAAATGACCAGCTTTTTACTTAATGTAGATACTTATGGTCGAGATCACTAGAATACCTCATCTTGGCTAATTAACTACAACCATCCTGAATCAATTCCTTGCCTCCCACTTGTTCTCTGTGGCCAAAATTTTAGGAAGTTGTAAAATAAATTAAGCAACCTTTATAGAAAATGGATTGATTAAAGAATTATTTCTCTGTATCTATCTTACTGAATGTTCAGTGTGTGTGTGTGTATGTGTGTGTGTGTGTGTGTGTGTGTGTGTGTGTATATATATATTTGGGGCACCCCCAGGTGCCCCAAATGCTCTAAATTTTTAATTTTCCATTTGGCAGGCAGAACTCATATTCTGTGGAACAATTTGAAAATTCACCTGTTCCTCTTAATTCCTTCCTTCCATCAGGGATTATACTGGGGAATTATTTTGCAGCCTTAGAGAAATTCCTTTCCCATCTATAAAACAAAGAGGAACACCAGTGAGGATATGGAGTAATTCAGACCATGTTGCCTCATAACGATTCCCATATTCAAAGAGATTCAGATGTCTGTCATTAAGGCAATCAGCTGATCGAAGCATCTACAGAAATGTGTGAAGCTGGGGTATATCAGGCCAATCAATAATTGCTTATTTGATTAAAAAAAAGTATTCAACTACAAAGAAAAGGGCAACGCGATCTATAGAGAGAAATGAAGATAAAAAAAGAATTGGGAACTGGAGGCAAAAATATACTTGCTTGGCATTCTACTAAAGCTTTATGCTTTTAGCTTTATGCTAATCAAAATTTTTACGTGGCAATACTATCCTTTTAAAATACAACATTAAGGGGGCACCTGGGTGGCTCAGTGGGTTAAAGCCTCTGCCTTCAGCTCAGGTCATGATCCCAGGGTCCTGAGATTGAGCCCCACATCGGGCTCTCTGCTAGGCGGGGAGCCTGCTTCCCCCACTCTCTCTCTACCTGCCTCTCTGCCTACCTGTGATCTCTCTCTGTCAAATAAATAAATAAAATCTTAAAAATAAAATACAACACTAAGATTTTTACAACTTAGAGTTGCTATTTGGGTAAAAGACAAAAAAAACAAAAATGAACTTACAAGTGACTTTTTACAAGTTACGGTTTCTCTTTAGTAAAAGGGGGAGGGAAGGAAGGAGTAAATATCAGTAGAATTATTTTAGAAATTAATTTCTGGGGGAGAGGTGCAGTGAGAAGAGCCTTTGCAAATAAGCCTCTAAATTCAGCCCACCTTCAACAAAATGCTTTTTCAATACCTGTGAAAGAACTCTTCTTTAGGCCCAAATGTCTCTGCTTAAAAAATTATATATTCATTGATATAATATGTAACCAAACTATATTCTGATTTAAATATCAGATAGTAATTAGATATTACAGTAACTGAACAATAATATAAAGCTAGTCAAGTTTTATAATATTTCAGCAAATAAATTATTTTACTTTTTATATTCTTTGGGAACTGGCTTTTTTGAAAAAAGTAAAAAGAATAAAGAGTCTAGAAGGCTTCCTCTGTGGTTATTTTTCACTTAATAAATAGTGACCGGGGACACCTGGGTGGCTCAGTAGGTTAAGCATCTGCCTTCAGCTCAGGTCATGATCCCCAGGTCCTAGGACTGAGCCACATCAGGCTCCCTTGCACAATGGAGAGTCGGCTTTTCCCTCTCCCTCTGCCTGCTGCTCCCCATGCTTGTGCTCTCTCACTGTCTCTGTCAAATAAATGAGTAAAATCTTTTACAAAAAAAAAAAAAAAATAAGTAGTAACTTAGGAGTGCCTGGGTGGCTCAGTCAGTAGAGTGACTACCTTTGGATCAGGTCATGATTCTCAAGTCCCGGGATCCAGCCCTACTTCGAGCTCCTTCTCCCTCTCCCTCTGCCCCCCACCCACTTGTTTTCTCTCTCTCAAATATATAAAATCTTTAAAAATAATAAGTAGTGACTGAATGCCTAGTAAATGCCAGGCAATTATCCAGGTGCTTTGTTAGGCACTCTCATGTAATTCTTGGGGAAGACACACATTACCACTATGGCTTAAAAAGAAGAAAAGATTTAATAAAATGCTTCCTTTTAATTGATTATAACCAGGTAGTCTATGCTCAAAATTCACTTTATGGCCTATTTCGAACAACTTGTGGGTAGACACTCGCCTGAAGCTTCTTGCTCCTCCTTTTGAAATCTGCCTTTTATTTATCTATTCAGCCATTCATTTAACTATAATCACCCAACCATGCATATAACCGTTGGGGAGTAGAATGAAAGATGTTAGGGCACCTGGGTGGCTCAGTGGGTTAAGCCTCTGTCTTGGGCTCAGGTCATAATCTCAGGGTCCTGGGATAGAGCCCCACATCAGGCTCTCTGCTCAGCAGGGAATCTGCTTTCCCCCTCTCTCTCTGCCTGCCTCTGCCTACTTGTGATCTCTCTCTCTGTCAAATAAATAAATAAAATCTTAAAAAAAAAATGAAAGATGTTCTTATGTAAATATGCAAAGACAGATCCTGAATTTAAAGAGGCAAGGTTTTTCCCACTTTAGAAAGGTCAAAAAGGAAAAAAGTACGTGGTAGATCTAATGAAAGGTATAAGGTGTTTAGATAACAGATATGCAAGTGCCCTTTAAAAGAGTAAAACTCTATTCTAATGTAATACATAATTACTAAACAAAACTGCTTGATTACTATGATGACTTCAATAATTCATGTTATTATTATGCTATCAAGAGTCCTCTGCTAACCTGAATTGGTACATTTAAGAATCACCTAAGGCCTGTAATACTTTTCTTTGATAAGTTTAGTTGTAGCATTTAAAGATGTTCAATACTCTGTGCCAGTTCAGTCAAGTCACAAAAAATTATATCCTGTGAGGCTTTCTAGTCATTTATTATGATTTAGTAAAAAGAAAATGGGATTTAAACAATTTAGAGAGGGGGGCCTGGGTGGCTCAGTCGGTTAAGCATTTGCCTTTGGCTCAGGTCATGATCCTAAGGTTGTAGGATAGAGACCTGCATCAGGCTCCCTGCTCAGCAAAGAGCCTGCTTCTCCCTTTCCCTCTGCCTGCTACTCCTCCTGCTCGTGCTCACACTCTCTCTGTCAAATAAATTTTTTAAATCTTGAAAAAAAAACCTTTTTAAAAAAATTAGGCATTCTAGTTTCTATTATCTGAAAAATGTTAAGCAGGCACTTACAAATTCAGGAACCACCCATCGAAGGCATTACTACCACTGGCCAGCCTCACACATCACTATGTTATTTACTAATCTTCTCTGTATGTTTTCCTCTTGGAAGCATTGTTCTAGTACTCAGCGATAATAAACAAACCCAGTATAGTTAATTACGCTGCTGCACAAACAATAAAAAGTTGGCCCTTTTCCACTTTGTAAAAATCTTCATTAAGGAGGCTAATGAACACCGATACTGAAAAGTCCACTGCACAGATATATAACTTATTATAAATGAAATTATATTAGAAAATATACAGAAAGCTAGACACTAGTCAGTCTTTATATACAAATAATATATGCAAATATAAATTTGTTAACATATAGTGACAATTACTAAGTGTCATTGAATCTTTCTTGGTTAAAATTTCTGTATAAGGCATATTTATCTTCAAGTTTCTATGTTAAAAAACTAACCATGTTTAAAATATCTCCCATGTAATAATTCACATTTTGTTTTTTCCATTTAAAACTCAGGGTATATGTTTTTTCCACCTATTAAAGCCTCCCTTAATAGATTAATAAGATTAGATTAAATGAGATTAAATGCTGCTCAGGTTTAAGAAAAAACAAACAAACAACACCCTTTGGTATCAGAAGGAAAAAAATCATCAGGGATGTGTCACTGATACACAGGGGCAGCTAAAATATCAAGTGAAAATGAATGAATATGCAGACTAAAAAAAGTCCTGAAGCATCATAATTTTCATATAAAAGGTAAAAATATTGGGATGCCTGGGTTGCTCATTCAAGTTAAGTGTCTGATTCTTGATTCAGCTCAGGTCATGATCAGGGTCATGAGATGGAGATGAGTAGGTGTTTAGGGCTACGTGCTCAGTGCTGAATCGGCTTGAGATACTCTTTCAGGCTCCCTGTGCCTCTTCCCCCACTTGGTCTCTCTAAATCAATTAGTCAATAAAATATTTTTTAATGTAAATATTCTCTAAATTGGAGTCAGATGGAACAAGATTTGCTACATCCTTTTTAAGAATTTTAAAGAGGACTATTTGATTTAAAAAATTCATCATTAAAGCTCTAAGGCCAAGAAAAAGAAATACTAGTTGTAGACAACTGATTTTAAATTTTCAAAATATCACAGAGCTATTCCGAAGTTCAATCTAACCAATGTTTGCAAATAGGCTATGAATTTGCCAAAATGATTATGCGTATACTAATGACAGAACAAATTTTTGCTGTGCCACAAAGTGGTATTATTTTGAACGTTAAATAAATTATTTTCTTAAAGCCATAACAACCAAATGAGTATATGATGCTTTTCAGAGAAAACTCAGAATATCAAATATGAAATAAAAAGTCAGAGAAAAGCTGCGGGAAGCGGGTCAACATCCAGGATAAAGGGCCCAATATTTGAAGTCTGATAGGAAATCTGAGGCTCAGAGATTGAACAAACATATTCAGAAATTTAACACTGTAATACCTGCCATTACAGAACCGCTGGGAGCCTAAAGAGATGAAGATGAGACCTGATACAAAAATAAGCACTCAACAAAGGATGATATTTTAAAACTGTCCATATTACTGTCTCTAGGACAAAGAATTTTGCTCACCAAAAAATCAAACAACTAGAAGAGTGTCCTTTGATGGTTTTCTTTGCAGTTCCCTTTGTTTAAACTTCAATAGTTATTTGATCTTCTTTATATTTCCATTCAGTATAACTATTTTCAGGCAAAGCAGTTATGGCAAGTTATAAGAAACTTGGAGGTTTTAATTGCTTTTATTAACCAATTTATTAGCCTAATAACACTTTAATGGCAATAATTCAATTTTTCTCAGAAAGACTTGCAAGTTAGTAGAATGTACTGCTTCACTCCTCAATAAGATAATTATCCTTGATATCCACCTGCAAAGTGCTCCATAGTGTCAATAGAATGAAATGATCACCTTCTAAATCATAAAGAACCTAGTAAAATGGTGAAGGCTGTCATTCCATGACATTTGTATTCACAAGCAAAGAGTGTAGAAATAATTTCAAACACATTTCCATAAACTCAACAAATAGTCTTTCTGTTTCAATGTACATCTGTCTTGGTGGGCTACTCAACACTGTACTTGAAAATACAAGGTAAAAGGATGTTGTTACTCTAACCTCACCTGAAGAATAAAGCTTATGTAGACTAAGGCTCTACAACAGATCTTTATTTGTATGAGAATAATATCCAATCATGTTTTTTAAAAAACAATTTTAAAAAACCATCAGACTGGGGGAGAGGCATGAATGAAAGAGAAAATAAGGGAGGCTTAAAGAGTACTAATAATGTCCTGTTGTCAATAAAATGCAATATATTAAACACTTAGATGATCAGTGCCTTTAGTATACCAACAATCTAATGGGAGAGAATAGACAAAACACAAAATCATAAGTAAATGTTAGGTGTTTAGTGCTGTAGGAAGAGAGTAAAAATGATTGGCGTGCTGAGATAACTCTACCAGAGTGGGCTCACTGAGGTAACATTTCAGGTCAGGGACTAAGTCATGCAGCTATTCAAAGGAAGAGCAATCCAAGCAGAGGAAATCACCACTATAGAGACCCTGAGGTGAAAGCATGTCTGGTATGTTAGAAGAATAGGAAAGAGACCAATGTAGCAGGAGCAGAGTAGTCAAGAGAATTTAAGTTGAGGTCAGGGAGATAAAGAGGGACCTGATCACTTACTGTTTCACAGGTCATTGTAATGGGAATCCAAGGAGTAATATGAACTGACTTTCATTTTAAAAGGATCATTCTGTCATACTCTGTCATTCTGTCATATATAAGACTATAGAGAAGGAAGGACAGAAGCAGAAAGACCCACTGGGAAGCTGTAACAATTCATTCAGGCAAGAAATGAAGATGGCTTGGACCAGAATAGTAACAATGGAGGAAGTGAGAAGTGGTTAGCCTCCATGCGTATTTTCAAAGTAGGTTAAAAGGCTTTGCTGATATAATGGATGCGGAGTGAGAGAGAAAGAAAGGATTAATGAGAATCATGAATGACCCCAAGATCTTGAGCCTAAACGGAAACATGGATTTGCTATTAACTGAGCAACAAAGACTGTGGATGAAGCAGATTCATTAGAGGGAAAAAGGAGTTAAGTTTTGGATTTGTTACTTGTGAGGTGTCAATGAAATATTCAAATAGAATGTTCAGCAGGGGGCACCTGGGTGGCTCAGCTGGTTAAGCAATTGCCTTCAGCTCAGGTCATGATCCCAGCGTCCTGGGATAGAGTCCTGCACTGGGCTCCCAGCTCCGTGGGGAGTCTGCTTCTCCCTCTGACCTTCTCCCCTCTCATGCTCTCTCTCATTGTCTCTCTCTCAAATAAATAAATAAAATCTTTAAAAAAAAAAAAAAAAGAATGTTCAATAGGCAGCTCAACATATTTCAGTAATAGTGTTTATTTTATGGACAGGTAATCAAACATAAAATTTAAACAATAAAATTAAATCTTAATTGTTAATATCTATTTGAGTAATCAATATAATAAACTTTCACTATTATTAATCTTCATTTAATATATCTATATAGGGGTACCTGGGTGGCTCAGCCAGTTAAGCTTCTGCCTTCAGCTCAGGTCATGATCCCAGGGTCCTGGGATGGAGCTCCGCATCAGAGTCCCTGCTCGGTGGGGAGCCTGCTTCTCACTCTGCCCCTCCCTCTCTCTCAAATAAAAATTTGTGCTTTCTCTCTCCCTTAAATAAAAATTTTAGGAAAAAAAAATATATATATATAATAATGCGTCACCATTTAAAGGCCATAAAACGCCACCAAAAAAAAAAAAAAAAAAAAAAACCTCAGTAAATACTAACATACTCCAACAGAATTATAATTTCATTCCATAGTCAGTTAAAAGTGAATATGGGCACACAGAAAATACTTAGGCTACCCAGTAAGCTTAAATAATCATAGCTCAAAAACACAGAGGGCTTAACTCACCCCTATAGCAGATGTATAATGCTTAGAGGTGAAAATGCCAAAAGATTCTGTCAAATTCCATCTGTAGCTTTCACTGCAGACATAGTAAATCCTGCAGATTCATAATGGCATTGTAAATATTGCTACTGTGCACCACAAAAACAAAACTATTTAATGACAGGTTTTCTCTCTTAACAAAATTATGGGATCATTACCATTTATTAAGGATAACATGGTAAAACTGGAACAGAGTATTTACAGTTAATGTTAGCACACTGCTATGCAGTTACATACTGTCATACACCAAGTATTACCTAAGTCAGCTGTTTACCTAGTAAGATTTTAAAAATTATTTTAATTGGCTACTGTATGCACATAGCTTTAAAACAAATCAAAAATCAATTAAGCCCGAAAGAACTGCTAAGCTAAAGAATTAAAACTTAGATAAACAGGAGAAATGGGGAGGTAAGACTACCAATGGAATAAATAAAAAATGGGATCTCTTAAACCACCCCACACCCCATTCAATTTATTTGATTAGCATTTTTTGTTATAAAACTGTTTTCATTTTGCTAAGTGAAAGAATAAAAAGGCCACAACTTGTATGATTCAGTTTATAAGAAATGTCCAGAATAGGCACATCAATGGAGACACAAAGTCAATCAGTAGTTGTCAGGAGCTGGTGGTAAAAGAGATTGGGAAATGACTGCTACCAAGTATAGGGTTTCTTTTTGGAGTGATGAAAATGTTCGGGAAATAACAGTGGTGATGGTTGCACACCTCTGTAAATACACTAAAACCATTAATTTACACACTTTAATAGTATCTATTTTATACTATTTTAATCATAATCACATAAAGGCCTAAAGTTCTTTATAGTACATTAGGTAAAAGCACTTCCTACACACTTCAATAACTTAACAGTTCTATATTAATCACTATATCACAGTATCATAAATGAAGTTCAAGATGAGATCCTAAACTAATAAGAAAATTTTAAACTCCATATACTCTGTTTCAGAAACACATTTTAGAAACACATTTTATAAGTGATAAAATACAAATTTTGTGAATATACAGGGATACATTTCAGGTGTTCAATGAATTCACTCATGCAGAACACTTCATCTTCCAAAAAACATACAATTGGATAATTTCTCCTTCTTACTGAAAATGTTTTCTTTTTCCAAGTACTTCAATAAGCCTGCGTATTAGCTTTTAAAAACAGTCTTTTCCCCTGATATGGTCTGCCCCTAACCATTTAAGATTATATAACTCTTTATATTTATGCTATGCTTTAGCATTTTGGGAGCTTTCATATACATATACATATACATATACATATACATATACATATACATATACATATACATATACATATACATATACATATACATATTTGATCCTTTTATCATCCTATGAAGTTGGTGGAGTAAATTCAGTATAGATAAGAGACTTGTTCAGTTTCTTCTCAGTGGCAGATCTCAGACTAAAATTCAGAGGTTCCAACTACAATGAAAAGGTGCTCAGCAGGGGTGCACGGGTGGCTCACTGAGTTAAAGTGGCTGATTCTTGATTTTGGCTCAGGTCATGATCTCAGGATCCTGGGATCGAGCCCTGAATAGGACTTTGCACTCAGCAAGGAATCTGCTTCAGGATTTTCTCTAACTCCCTCTGCCCCCACACAACCCCCCCCACCCAGCTTGCACGTTCATGCATTCTGTCTTTCAAATAAATAAATAAATAAATAAATGTATGTATGTATGTATGTATGTATGTTTAAAAAAAGAGAAAAAGGTGCTCAGCAGGTTTTAGTGAATAAGGAAGACTGCTGTATGAATTATTTACTACTTACATCATACTTCCATTATATACCAACTGATATATTTCTCAAATTATCTAATTGAGTCAACCTTCCTTCAACAATTAAGATTTTTAAGCTTCTAGTCAAGAGGCCATACCTTACACTTATTCCATGTCACTATAGCACTGAGCACCTGTAGATGAACTGTCTAAAATACCAAATTATCCATGAACACAAAATATATTCACGGTTGTTGACCTGTATCATCAGGAAAGACAAACTAAACTAGAAAACAATCCCTCAAAATTTTAATCTTAAAATTATCCTCCCCCAGGGACTTGTATGAGAGCTTACAACCAAACTTAAGCTCATGTTATAAAGAAAAAATTAATAAATACATTGTATAGAAAAATTTTTAGCTTAAGCAGGAGCTCATACCTTTCAAAACTGATTGCTCTCTCCTAAACTATTGACAGTGGTAGGCCCTGTTGTAAGATATAAGACCTAAAACAGTGGGAGCCTGGGTGGTTCAGTTGGTTAAGCGGCTACCTTCGGCTCAGGTCATGATCCCAGCCAGGGTCCTGGGATCGAGCCCCGCATCGGGCTCCCTGCTCAGTGGGAAGTCTGCTTCTCCCTCTCCCTCTGCCTGCTGCTCTGCCTACTTGTACTCTCTATCTCTCTGTCAAATAAATAAATAAAATCTTTAAAAAAAAAAAAAGACCTAGAACAATGTACCAATCTGTGAGAATGAAGCAAAGTTACATTAGGAAAGAAAGATATTTAAGCTGACAATAAGCACAACCCCAATTAATGAGTTTTGCAAACATGAAAAGCTGAGTTAATTTAGTGATATAATAGTCAGTGAAACCTCCTAATGAATTTTCTAATTGTCTTCCTTTTATTGACATTAACTCATTAACTGTTGAGACTTCTACATACTGGAAAACCTTCTAAATAATGGAAAACCTTCATCAAGAGATATTGACAACCAAGCAATCTAGGGTCACACACAAGATATATACATGTATGCTTAGCTTTTCAAAGAAAAATAAAACATTCACCAGTTCTCTGCACTAGTAACTGCATGAAAATATTTGAATGCTTATTATATGCAATATACCATATTGAGAAGGTAATGAATTAGGTCTGCCATATACCTTCACCATCCTCAAAACAAGTGAAGAAAGTAAATGCATATAACCCTTATAAATATAGTAACTACATCAACATCTAGCAATTATTGACCCCTTGTGCACCAGGCACGACTTTTGAATATCTTACATATGTTAACTCATAATTCTCACACTAAGCTCTGCAATTTTACAGATGAAGAAAGGCAGAAAGAAGTTATATAACTAGACCAAAAAGTGTGTGTGTGTGTGTGTAGATACATCCTGAATACAACACATTAAGAAGTTTCTACACCATGACCAAGTGGGACTTAACCCTGGGATGCAATGACTATTCAACATACTCAAATCAATAAATATGATACCGATAGAATGAAAGATAAAAATCCTATGTACACATATATATGTAACCTAGGCAGTCTCTCCAGAAGAAACCACTATGCAATACTGCCTCTCTGACTCAGAGTAGCAGCTGCTATGGGTACACTGAGAGTAGAGAAAATAGTAGAACAGAGGTGATATTTGAGCTAGGCGTTGAAGTCCAAATGAAATGAAGAGAAGGCTATGCTTAAGCACATGTGTTGGGAAAGGTTTTCCAAGTCTGCTACTTCTCTTTGGCCTTTGCACACAAAGAACACAGGGAGGATTGGTGACAGACAGGCAGTCCATATATTCACAGGAAATGTTTGAGAGCACACTTAAGTCAACCCTGGCTTTAAGAGTAGCCTTTGCTGTTCTCCAAGTATAATATGCCTAACAGCTCTTTTCCCTGGCAAAAATGAAGAGTGTATTCTGATCACACTTCTGTGTTCAAAGAGATAGGAGCTAGAAACAATAAACTGCCATACTATCAGCAATGACTTCTCTAATGAGAATACACTAGATGAAGAGAAATACAATAATGAAACACACACAACTGGCTGTGTTCAGTGCACATAGTCCAGCCATGAGTTCTCAAGTGTTCCTAATTAACCTGCCCCTGAGCCTGACTAGACAATATTCAGGTGGGCAGAACCCTGCTTCCCCAGGGGAAAGCCTTCCCTCTTGAGCTCACTTAAAGAGTCTGGTTGAATAGGTAATATGAACAATCTTGGAAAATTACAAAAGAAATTACAGTTGGCCCTTGAACAATACGGGTTTGAAGTGCTCAGGTCCACTTACAAGATGAACATTTTTTATAAATACAGCACATTTTGTTTTTTATTTTCTTAATATTTTCTTTTTTCTAGTTTACTGTAAGAACACAGAATATAATACATATAACATAAAAATATGTGTCAAACAACTGTTTATGCTATCAGTAAAGTTTCCGGTCAACAGTAGGCTATTAGTAGTTAAGTTTTGGGGGAGTCAAAAGTTGTATGCAGATTTTCAACAGTGGAGGGGCTCAGGGGGATTTGATGACCCTAAACCCCGCATTATTCCCGAGTGAACTGTGCTCTTGAAATTTCAATGCAACTTGATAATCTTTATTCATTTATTATTGTCCTTATTGAGAAGAGTAAGTAATTATAATCTTATTCCAGTTTTTATTCACTTGAAAATTTTACTCATGATCAATTTCAGACCTACTAAGAACTGAGTCCTCTCCCCCTGGTTTTCCTCCTACTCCCTAAATGACAAACTCCTTCTGTCTCCTTCCTCTTTATTCGTCTCTAAAGGCTATGGTTTCAAAAGGCTTGGTCTTGTGTCCTCTTCTTTTACCATACCCTTTCTTTACATATATTCATCAATTTCTGTGGACTTAAGTACCTTTAAGATGACAACCTCAAATTGATAGTTTCAGCTCTCCAGTGCATGTTCAACTGCCTATCTGGCAACTTCGTTTGGATGTCTCATATTTTACAATTAACATATCCAAAACAGAACTCTTTTTCTTTTTTTTTTTTCCTAAGTAAAAATGACCATGGTATAATTCTCATATTTGTGGATACATATCTTTGCTAAATTAAAGACAAAAAAATTACTTTAAATTTTCAGACTAAAATGAACTCTCCCATAAATCAGCAACTCATCTATTTCACTTTATTTTTTCTCCATGCCCAGGCAAACAATTCAAGAGAATATTCTAAATACTAATTTGTGCTTTGATAAACCTTGACAGATGCTTTGTCTAATTAAAGTGAACTCTGTGTCTTTTGTTCAGATTAAGTTTAATACTTTTTTCATATTCCGTAAAGCTTTTATTTCGATAGGGAGCTAATCAAATCTATACCAGTCTAAAAACACTAAAAAGGTCCTCAGTCTATCTAGGGTAGGGACGAACGTGGGGCAAGGAGAGCATCCAACATGGCACCTAGAGAGAGGCGCTGGGCATTGTCTTGGCAGTACTGAGAGCAGGACCAAGCAGAGTAGGAACCAAACAAGGGTAGGGTAGGAAAGGCACTGCCTGTCAGGCTGAGCCTGTCCGCCTATCCCTACAAACCTGGCAGAGACTCCAAAGACTACTCATGTGGCCATCTGCCCGAAAGGAAGTCGATACCTAATCCGGACTCCCTATGACCAAGTCCAAATCTTCACAGGGCTATCCATAGTTCCTGAGAAGAGCCAGCTCTGGGCACAATAAGTATTACAGTCACATTGCCCTGGTGACACAGCAGCATCTGCAGATCATGTTGCTCCTACTTCAAACTCTTGATCTTGTCTGCCAAACCACTTCCCACCAAGAATCTTCCCCATTTCAGAATAGGCACCACCATTTCCCCAACGACTTGAACCTGATAAATTCTCCCTTTCCTCTAACATCACCCCCAACTCTGTCATCTATCTGTTTGTCAATTCTCTTTTAAAAAATATACCTCCAATCTCCCTCTTCCCATCCTTACTGCTACCCCCCTAAACCAGAATACTGGCCTCTCTTACCTGGATGACTATCACCTCCAATCTTATACCCTGCTCTTCCAGTCTAAAGCCAGAACAATCTCTGTAACAGCCAAACTCTACTGGATTTGGCCCCAGCTTCATTTTTCAATATTGTGCCACAGCCTTCCTCTGCCCACTCCCCACTGCCCTTCAATTCAGCCACACCAGACTTCTTCCACTTCCCTGAACACCAGAGCAAATACCTGCTTTAGAGTCTCCACACATGCAGCTTGGTACACGAAGAGTTCTGCACACCTTATGCAGTTAGCATTTTTTCTTCATTTACTTCTTAGTTTAGATGTCACCTCCTTAGAAAAGCCTTCCAAATCCAAGGTACAAGTAGAACCCCTCTCTAAAACTCATCCTTTGTTGTTTTCTCCATAGCAATTATTGTATGTATGTCTCTATATCTGTTTTCCCTTTCTGTAAGGCAATTTTAGTTTTTTTTAAATAAAAGTTCCCATCTATCTTCACAGATGAAACATCAAGTCCACAAAGACTATAGATCCCTTTTGTCTTGTTTATAACTGCAACCCCAGTATCCAGCACAATGCTGATCACATAATAGGCCCTTAGAAAACATTTGTTTAATGGAAAATGAATATTAATCTCAAAATATACTCTATTCAGCTTATTTTATTATTCATTTAACCTAGTAATAGTCATTTTCTGAATACACCAGTACCTTACACATTCTTACTCGAGAATGTAATGTTATTGGGGCGCCTGGGAGGCTCAGTGGGTTAAAGCCTCTGCCTTCAGCTCAGGTCATGATCCCAGGGTCCTGGGATCAAGCCCCACATCGGACTCTCTGCTCAGCAGGGAGCCTGCTTCCTCCTCTCTCTGACTGCCTCTCTGCCTACTTGTAATCCCTGTCTGTCAAATAAATAAATAACATCTTAAAAAAAAAAAAAAGAATGTAATGTTATTGTTTCCCAAGCCCCAATACCATTTTAAGCCTATTCATAGGCTTCCCTGTTAATCTCTGACCAGCTGCTTTTTATCAAACATGGAAGTTACTACTATCCCTGGGACAAATTCTTACCCCTTAACAATGTGACAAAATGCATTTGTGCTCTATCCTACCCTAATTCTAATAAGCACTTAGAGATGCTTAACCTAAGCCCACAGGGATCAGTACCTCAGTAGATGACCCCTCCTTCCCAAGTCTCCAGTAGACTATGGGATGTCAATCCCAACAGTTTTTGACTATGTATAACTTATAAAATCAATGTTGTAAAAACATAAATAACAACTTAAACCTGCCTAATCACTCACCCAGAAAGTGTGCTTATTCAAATAGTCTCTATTTTGTAGATTAGCCAGAATTCTCCAGGTGAATTCCCAACTAATGGGCCTGTCCATGGAGCTGATGTCACTGGGTACATTTACATGTATGGGTCCAAATGAATGTACATGTGTCCAACTGAACATCTATCTCTAACTATCTTCTACATAGAAGACTGAAAGTCTGCTTAACCAAAATTTATCATCTCTGAAATCCACAGTAAGGAGTCCCCAACAGGCTGATTAGAGAGCTATACTCAATTTGGCTATGTTCTAACTCCTAATCCCTAACTTCTTTTTCTTTCTTTTTTTTTTTTTAAGTTGCCAGTATTAACTTGTTATTTTTATTAACAACATTTCCTAAATGAATATAAACATAAAGCCAACAATACATTTCTAATATTTATAGCTCACAGATAAAAATACTAAAGTAAATACAAACACAATAATGCATTTAATAAATTTTAAATTAATAGTGCTAGCTTCATATTTTGGACAACACTGTTTTGCTGAAACTAAATTTCTTCTATATACCAATATCTGAGAATGCACACCAAAATGTACACCATGAAAATTCTGAAAACAAAATTTTTTAAAAGTTGTTTTTTGTTTTAATTCCAGTATAGTTAACATACAGTTTTATATTAGTCTCAGATGTAAAAAACAGTGATTCAACAACTCCATACATCATTACTCAGTGCTCATCTTAAGTATACTCTTAACCCCCTTCACCTATTTCACCCTCCCACCCACCTCCCATTTGAGATGCTTAATTTTAAAGCAGTACCCTCAGTTAAAGTTACTACTTTTTCAACAAGAATATTTTTTACTTGAAGCATACTTCAGAATATATGGTTCTAGTATAAAAAACAGTGCATCAGTAAAAATATATTGCACGTCTTCTTCAAGTACACACAGAAGAATACCCTGGTTAAATCACATAAAAAGAACCACCTGGCTGGTTCAGTCAATAGAGCATGTAACGCTTGATCTCAGGGTTTTGAGTTCAAGCCCCTCATTGGGTATAGCATTCACTTAAAAAAAAAAAAATACACACACACACACTCTCAAACTCCTAACTTCTTAAAATGATGGCACCAGGGGAATGAAAGACTATCTCAAGTGCGGAAAATGATGACATTAGAAACCATGTGCAACTCCATTTCTCTATAAAAGAAGTATGACACCAACCAATCCATTAACCCACACTTCTAGTGAGCTCAAAAACCAGAAGGACTGTTTAACAGCTTTTCCCTGCTTGTAAGTTGGACACATCTAGCCCACACATAATTCAAAGAAGTAAAATAAACCAATTTTAATGACCATATGATCATTCTGATAAATACTTACTGTTTCATAACACCTATATTTACATATTTGAGGAGGCTACCCTAAATTTAGTACTTAAAACATTTTGTCCATTATAATATATTCAGAATACTATGTGATTCACATTCAATGGTTTTTATATACTATGTATTTTCACCTCATTCTACATAGTGATTTACTGATTTTCCATTAATACAGACTAAGAACAGAATAAGTCTGGTACATAAATATTAGAAACTACTTCCAATGCTGCATTTGGAGTCCATTTTACCTTTCAGGCAAAGCTAACTTATAATGAGGTTCCTCTGGTATCACAATAACTAAAGCCACCTGGAGATAGTCCAAGCCATTTGAACAGTGCCAGAAGTGACTCACACCCCCTCAGATTTAGAACAAAGTGCATAAGCATCTGTTTCAGTGTATTAAGAAATCATCCAAGGCAAAATATCTATTATGAGAACTCTAAAAATTTCTAAAGCATCTGATAACAATGCAACAGGATAGTAAAAGATAATTACTTTGTCCTCTCTTAAAACCTATCTGCCCTGATGAATGGATAAAGAAGATGTGGTATGTGTACACACAGACACACACACACACACAAACACACACACCGAAATACTACTCAGCCATCAAAAGGAATGAAATCTTGCCATTTGCAACAACACGAATAGAACTAGAGAGGTATTATGCTAAGAGAAATAAGTCAATCACAGAAAGACAATTATCATATGACCTCACTGATACGTTTCATTTAAGAAACAAAATAGCGGAAGAGAGGAAAAAATAAAACAAGATGAAACCAGAGAGGGAGACAAACCATAAGAGACTCTTAATCATAGGAAACAAACTGAGGGTTGCTTCAGGGGAGGGTGGTGGAAGGTTGAGGTCACTGGGTGATGTACATTAAAGAAGGCATACGATGTAATGAGCACTGAGTATTATGTAAGACTGATGAATCACTGACCTCTACCTCTGAAACTAATAATATATTATATGTTAATTAAATTTAAATTTTAAAAATATACATTATTTAAAAATAAAATAAAAATGAACCTTTTTTAGGGGTGCCTGGGTGGCTCAGTGGGTTGAGCCTCTGCCTTTGGCTCAGGTCATGATCCCAGGATCCTGGGATTGAGCCCTGCATTGGGCTCTCTGCTTGGCGGAGAGCCTGCTTCCCCCTCTCTCTCTGCCTTCCTCTCTGCCTACTTGTGATCTCTCACTCTCTGTCAAATAAATAAATAAAATCTTTTAATAAAATCTTTTTTTAAAAAATGAACCCTCTTTAGTTATTAAATCAAGGATGTATTGTTAGAATTAAGAATTACTATTACTGTATTTCTGTAAGGTAATAAAATATTCCTTTGTGGAAAAAGAAAAACTTGTCTGTCCCTTCTCCTACCTCATATCCCAATTATTGGCAAAGTAGGACCATAACACTATTTAACATCATTTATAAACCAGGCTGTTGCCAGATATTTACTGAGGTGATACACAAGGGCTTTGCAAGGAAGGGCAAATCTTTCATCTTAGATTGGCGAACATGTTAATTCAAAAAGAACTAACAGAGACTACTCCTATTCCATCCTGCCTTACCCTACCCAAGGTGGTTAACTCCCAGGCTTCTATAGTTCTACTTTCCCAGATTCTAGGCCATCTTCTGCTGTCCTGGTAGGCTCAAATTAGTACCAGAACCCCTTACTCACTACTTTGCCACCTGAAATCCGAAGACTACTCCATTTGCCTGCTAACTTGAGCCTAATACCATAATGTCAATTGCTGAAAACAATAAGCAATTTTGCCACTCTTCAGAAACTGTCCTAGCTTCAGGCAAGGATTATCCTCCAGCACTTGCAGCTGAATCTGTCACCTTCTTTCAGTTCACCACCTGGATGCAGGTCTTAGATCATTCTGCTCTAATGCATTAGACCACAGAATTTTGCCCTAGCCTACAGACATGAATGACAGTTATCTTTTCATAATATTGGACCAAAGTGCTAAAATAAATGTCTCAATCAGTGGTCATAAATGAAGCAGGCAGTCCACATGTATGTATAAAGAGCAATGGTAGTTTTTTTAGTGTATTCTCATTTGAAATCTTTAAAATTTTGAATTTTCTTTTAATCCTAAGATTTACTAGATCATGGAATGTTTATGTTAAAAAAAAAATCCCAAAAAAACCCACAAATGTTCTTCATTAACCCTTATTCAATTTCTAAGAATGAAAATTATATTTTTCCAGAATCAAAGGGAAGAGGGAGAAACCATGAGGATTCCAGTTTGTTACATAGTTTGATAGACTTGAAGGTATGTATATGACCAAATAATTATTTAAGAAATTTGCACTAGATGATTAACTTAATTTTTATTAGTTTATTAAAAGTAATATTTTTATTTCTTGACTATGTCTGAGAAGTGGTGTTTATGAAATAACATGTAATAATATGGGACCTATCAAACTGAAGGATATTAATTTATGTCCCTAAACCCCATGCCAGGCTCCTATTTCCTCATGTTCTTCATATGTTGTCCTTTTCTTATAAATTTAAAAGTTATGAGTAAAGAAGAAAATAAAAACCTCACTTATTAATTTAGGTATGGAACTGATAACAAATAAGCTGTTTACATATGCCAATAAACTGTGCAAATCACAAGCTACATACTCCAAAAGGACATAAATAAGAGGAAAAATGAGTCACAATCTGTAGGTGAAGGGACAAAGGTGATAAAAATATACTTCATTTGTCTAGGGTCCAGCAACTGAGAAATATCATTCTAGTACTACTTCACATCTGACACCTGAAAAATCCCTCTGAAATAAGCAAACAGATTCATTTATAATTCCTAAGATTAAGCAGGTATTACCTCATGAAGTCATCTGCTATCTCTTTGGACAGCTCTAACTGAAAATGAAGGCTTTCTTTCTAGAAGAAAATGGTTTCCTTCTAATTTAACCAAACAGTGCTAGTTCTCCCTATAATCACAAAGAATAAGACTAATCTCTCCTCCATTTTATGGCTCTGAAAACAGTTAAAACACAGCTCTGGTGGCCCCCTAACTTCTCCAGACAAAATAACTCTAGTACCTGTAAAATGGACTTCATAATCATGGATAAGAATTCTCCATTTTCGGGGCGCCTGGGTGGCTCAGTGGGTTAAAGCCTCTGCCTTCGGCTCAGGTCGTGATCCCAGGGTCCTGGGATCGAGCCCCGCATCGGGCTCTCTGCTCAGCGGGGAGCCTGCTTCCTCCTCTCTCTCTCTGCCTGCCTCTCTGCCTACTTGTGATCTCTGTCTGTCAAATAAATAAATAAAATCTTTAAAAAAAAAAAAAGAATTCTCCATTTTCCTTGTTTGCATTAATTATAATTAAATTTTCTGAGTGCATAAGACATATCAACTCTATCATTGAAATAAGCAATACACTGAACTCTCAGAACTGAATGCTAGTCCTGGCTTTCTCATTAAACTGCACATGGGAAGTACCATTTTCTCTCTGGGTTTGAGAGTGCCAGACCATATGCTTTCCAGTTTCAATATATTATGAATCCATCTAAAAACAATGATTTGCAATATTGCTTTTAGTTTGTTTAAAAAGTTAAGAATAAGTATTTACCCAATACTTTATAATATTCATAAAGGTCTTTTACTTAACTATGGGCACTACAGTGATGATCTAAAAACAGCAGTATTTAAAAATTCCTGACAGAATATAATGGTGGCTGGTGGGAAGAGAGGAGAGAAGGGGGACAAATACTTACGCAATATAATTACATAACTACAAGCACAATTATAAAAAGTCAAAATTTACCTAAAATTGAAATTAAGCATAAATTTAAGCTTGAGAAGTTCTCTAGATCCATGCTGTGTAATATAATAGTCATTAATCACATATGGCTATCTAAATTTAAATTAAGCAAAATTAGGAGTTCATTTACTAACTGGGGTTAGCCACCTTTCAAGTACTAAACAGCCATATATGGCTAGTAGCCACTGTACTGAACAACACACATACAAAACACTTATATCATAGCAAAAAGTTCTACTGGAGCAATGCTATTCTAGAAAGATTCACCTGTATCTATTTTGCAAATGGAAGACCTGCATAGCAAAGTCTCAAAACAGCTGGCCTCTAAAGTCAGAAACGCCAAAGCTGAAATCCTAGTTCTGCCACTTACTTGCTGTGTGACCTTGGACAAGTTACTTAATCGCTCTAAGCCTTTCTTCCCATCTATAAAGTACTGTCTAAAACTAGTAGATACTCAAAGTTAGTCATAAAGATGAAAAGAGATAATGCTGGCAAAGCATTCTGCACACAGCCTCAAACACTGGAAGCATTCAATTGTTGTCAGTTCCCTAATATAATTATTCACGTATAGGTACAATGAACATCAACTAAATACTAGGTTTTGAAATATAGAAACTGAAGAGAGCATTCTCATCCAAGAGGGTAAAATAGATAAAATAGTTGTAACATGAAGCATCAGGAGAACTGACAACAGTGTGGTGGGTGTAGGAGAAGGGGAAGGTGCTAGATTCTAGTTGGAAGGAACAGCAGGTGCCACGGCAGGAACCTTGGCTCCTGGTGTGAGAGCTATGCCTCTCCTTTTGTTCATTTCACATTATTACTATGCTTCACCTTCCATTCAGGTCAGAGGTGCAGAGACTCTCTACACTCTAAGGATTGGAATAGAAAATGAATTTGAGGGGTGACTGGGTGGCTCAGTCATTAAGCGTCTGCCTTCAGCTCAGGTCATGATCCCAGGGCCCTGGGATCAAGCCCCACATGGGGTTCCCGGCTCAGTAGGAAGACTGCTTCTCCCTCTCTGACTCCCCCGCCTGTGTTCCCTCCTCTTTCGCTGTCTCTCTCTCTCTGTGTCAAATAAACAAACAAATAAATGATCTTTAAAAAAAATGAATTTGAGCTTACAGCTTTGCCTATTATACATCTGAGCAAATGTGCTGCTTCCACACAAATGGGGATTTAGATATACCTTTAAAGCATCCCAGTAAGTCTCTAAAGTAAGCAGACATTCTAAATAAAAAGTTCTAAATGAACAAAAAACAGTAAAAAAAAAAAAAAAACACTGTTGACAACATAAATTTAAAAATCAAAATTTCCATTATTCTCAAAATAAAATATACCAACAAAACTATTTTACTCGTTAGTTACAGTAACAGTTGATAAAAGATATTTAAGTTGATGAATGTAATAATCACTGTAAAGAAATGCTTTGAGTGCACTAAAGAATACAGTTTTCAGGACAACTTAAAAGATAAAACAGCAATGTGAATTAAAATATCACATGTAAGGGGCACCTGGGTGCTTCCTCCTCTCTCTCTGCCTGCCTCTCTGCCTACTTGTGATCTCTGTCAAATAAATAAATAAAATCTTTAAAAAAAAAATAAAATATCACATGTAAGAAAGTAATATGACACTTTCTATCAAGGAGCTTAAGTAATAAAGCTGAAATAATAACCAGCTTAAAACTGGGTAAAATAAAATAAGTGATAAAATGTTCTGTTCCTTTTATAAAATATACTCTCAGTGTGATCATTTAACACATGTTTTTTCAGACACATTCTTGCATTGCTCTTAAAACAGCAAAGAATTTAAAAAAAAAGAAATAAAATTTCAAAGACAGCAAGTAATGGGCAGTAAACTCACTTTTATCACTCAACATTTTTCTTTATTAAGAAATAAACACTTTTAAATGTACAGTTAAAGGCAGATATTTTAAAAATTAACATTTTGAAATAAAGTAAAAAATTTTTTGGTGATTTTATGGAGATAGTTATGTCTTCCCCAGGCTCGTTCCGAAGTAAAGGTACATGACAGCAAACAATTAACACCTGAAGTTCCCCAACTGAAGTAACAGCACCTTAAGGTTCTATGTTGGCTAAGCCCTAGCGAAGTAAGCCTCAAGTAAAGGCAAAAAGAAAACATACATATATTTTTGGCAGGAAGGAAGAACACCTTTAAAATCATAAAAAGTACAGAAATGAAAACATAAACAAGCTTGAAACTCTTTATGTCAATGGAATATAAGGTAAGACCATGTTTTCTCATTCTCTGTCACACTATACACATACTGCAACTCCATGGCTATCTAACCGACAAGTGCTATTCCAAACAATTCTTTGGTTGTTCTAACCGTTTAATGCATCTCAAATATTAAAGATTTTTGTCTTTGTAAATTCTATGCAAAACCACTCAACACTGCAGCAATGGAGTAAAAAACTCCTAGGAGTGAATAAAAATATTCCTCAATTATCTGTACTAAAGAAAGGAGAGAGGGATATGAATAATTTAGTATCCTCTATAAGACAGGTCCTCAATGTATATTTAAACTTTATCATGTTAATGACTCCTCAAAAGAGGCATTCCAGCCTTCTGCTAACCAATACACATTTATATCACCTTTCAGTTATTCATAGTGTTTATTTATTAATCATCAGCCTCACTCCAAAAAGACTGATGTGGCTTAAAAAATTTATGTAGTATAAAAGTACAAAATGAAGATACAGGGGGCGCCTGGGTGGCTCAGTGGGTTAGGCCTCTGCCTTTGGCTCAGGTCATGATCTCAGGGTCCTGGGATCGAGCCCCGCATCGGGCTCTCTGCTCGGCAGGGAGCCTGCTTCCCTCTCTCTCTCTGCCTGCCTCTCTGTCTACTTGTGATCTCTGTCTGTCAAATAAATAAATAAAATCTTTAAAAAAAAAAATGAAGATACAGGCTTCAAAAACAGTTGGGGGAAAGAGTAAGAAAATAAAATAAAATCAGAGTTGAGATTTCTACAACTACTAAAGTCAAAAAGTAAAGAAGGCTATTAGCTTCTACTAAAGTCAAAAAGTAAAGAAGGCTATTAGCTTCTGGGCAACCAAAGTAAAGAGGAAAGCATTATCAATCTTAGGATTTGCAGAAGTCACAGATATTGGCAGTTTCTGTCAAGAGTATCATCATTCCCCTAGTCTTGGTTCTCAAGCATCTATATGTCTTATCTCTCAATTAATTATATCCAGATTTTTAGGATTAGGAACTATAGTGGATATCTTATTGTAGCCTACAATTGCCCTACCCCAGACCTAATATTAAGCCCTCAATAAATACTAAAACAACTGTGAGGGAAGGTGACATAGAATCAGGCTTACTGGGAAAAACAAATTTCACATTAAAAGTACAAACATCTGCGAACATTGAGTTAAGAACTGTTAAATGTGAAGATATTCTTTACTGAAAAAGTGCCAATAATAAGAATACTTACGCTAAGATATATATATATGATATATATCCACAAACATACAAGGGAGAGTGGTAGAAATCAGTATACTCAAAAAATTCCTTTTCAAAATGCTTTAAAGGCAAACAACTGTCTCATGGAATTCAGAAATATAAATCAAACATAATACAAATGATATTCTGGATTACCTTGCATGTTGATTTTTTTTTCTTTACTGAACCACAAATGACTATCCACAAATGTAATTTTAAATGCATTTCTATCAAGTCACACACGTAAAACAATAAAGGATAGAAGAGTAGAAAACCTGGGTTTAAATCCAAATCAACTAGTTGTACAACTCCGAGCAAGTTACTTAACCCCAGGATTCTCACAGAAGAATTGATAAAACTAAATGACAATCATCTATGAAAATCCCTGAATAGCTAAAAATGCCATAAAAGTATTACCACAATAACAAAAAAAGGAAAACAATTAGTGGCAATAATTAGATTTTTGTACTGGAGATTCTTTACAGAGTTCACGCCTTTATAAATGCTATCCCCAATTTCTATTTCAATGCCTTCCCCTTCTGTCATACAGTTTTGAAAAATGTTAACCCACACAAATACATTTTCCCTACATATTGCTTCAGTTACTATGATCTGGAAAATACAATTTCCACATTAAATGGCTCTCATCAACAGTAGGTGAGACAGTAGTTAGATTTATGTCCAGTCATGGCCTCTCCTTTACTGGGAACAACACCTTAACTAATGAGTGAAGACAATGAAAAATTAGAGAACTTAAAGTTTGATTCAAAACTTACTGCAAAGCTACAATAATCAAGATTCTCTGTCAATAAAAGGAAAAGAATGACTATGTAGTACAGGCTGGCATAAGTATAGACATACAGATCAATGGAATAAAATTTAGAGTTCAGAAATAAACCTTCATATTTATGATTCATTGATTTTCAACAAAGTTGTCAAGACAATTCAAACGTGTTTTCAGCAAATGGTGCCGACATAACTGGGTATCCACACACACAAAAAATGAATGTGGACCTTTACCTCATACCATACACAAATGGATCAGGATCAAAATCTAAAAGCTAAAACTAAAGAACCTTGAGAAGAAAAATATAAGTGTACATCTTTATAGTACTGGATTAGGTAATGGTTTCTTAGAAATAACACCACACATACAAACAACAAAAAAACTAAATTAGACTATAACAAAAATTAAACTTTGTCCTTCAAAGATCGTTATTCACGAGGAAAAAAAAATCCTACCCACAGATTAGGAGAAAATATTTGCGAATCATATGCCTTATACAGGCCTTGTATCCAAAATAAAGAAAGAAAGAAAGAATGCTTACAACTCAGCAATAAAAAGACAAATAATTTAAAAATGGGCAAAAGATTTGAATAGGCCTTTCTCCAAAGAAGATATAAAAATGGCCAAAAAGCATATGAAAAGATGGTCAACATCACCAGTATATTCATGAAGATAGTATCAGTCAAAACTACAATTTTAGTATATGTGCTGCCAAAGCAAGCACGCCAGTCAAAACTACAATGACATATCACTCCACACCTACTAAGATGGTTATCGTCAAAAAGACAGACAAAAAGAGTAACTGCCAAAGTTGTGGAGAAACTGGAACTCCCAAACAATGCTGGTAGGAAGGTAAAATGGTACCTTCCTACCAGCATTGGTAAAGCCCTTTGTAATACAGTATGGCAGTTCCCCAAAAGGTTAAACATAGTTACTCTATGACTCAACAATTCTACTTGTAGGATAAACCCCCCAAATGAAAACATATATCCACACAAAATCTTATACATGAATGTTCAAAGAAGCATTATTCATAATAGCCAAAAGTGGAAACAACCCAAATGTACATCAACTGATGAACAAATAAAATGTAGTATATCCACACAATGGAATATTATTCAGAGACAAAAAGAAAGTACTGATCCACACTACAACATGGATGAACCTTGAAGACATGCTTCATGAAAGAAGCTAGTCACAAAAGACTACACTTTATATGATTCCATTAATACAAACGTCCAGAACAGGCAAATCTGTAAGAGACAGAACAGACTGATACCTAAGGCTTGGAGCTGGAGAGCTGGGAGGAAATGAGGAAGGAGTAACTGTTAAAGGGTTTGGTGTTATTTTTTTGGGGTGATCAAAATGTTGTAAAATTGACTGTAATGGTTACACAACTCTATGAATATAGTAAAAGACACTGAATTTTACACTTTAATTTACATCTCAGTAAAGCCAATTAGTTTTTTTTTAATAAAAGTAAAGCAGAGCCTGTGTTCAATAAGTAGATCATTGAAACAGCAATAAAAAGTGAAAACTGCTAGGATAACTGAACTACATCCTCTTCTTTTAGTATTTCCTGATTATACTTCTCAATTACTAAATCAGAAGTCCAAATCCAAATGAGTCATTTTATCATAGTCTCTACTTCAAAAAGTAGTAAGGATCTCTGTTATTTCCATTCTCATGCAGTTAATACAAACTTGGACAGTATCAGATCATGACAGAATTTGCATTTAGTTTCCCTATAATACAAAAGAACAAGTTTGGATGACAAAAGTTTTAATTTTAATTTGGAGATTTTTCTAGCTAACTCCCAGTTTCCCACTACCATCAAGGAAACAGAAATGAACATACCAGTGTATAAACATACATTTATAGATTCAAGATCTGTGCTTTTGACAATTTGTGAAGAATCCTGATAGTCACGACATAGAGTCATTTACAAGGGGCAGCAATTTTACCTATTAGGACTCTGTAGGGATATAACATGAATTCTCTTGGCTCCATCCACCTAAGCTGGTGTGCAAGGAACTGAAGTAGTGAGCAATTCTAGTCCAAAACTCCAACTCAGCTGGCAATATGAAAACATTTATGGATCCGAAGAGGCCCCAGAAGAGAGTCTTTGCAAATGTCATGGGTCAATTATATTATCCACCATAAGAGTTGAAACCAAGCAAAATATACCCTACTACTTACAGGAAATATTCTAAATATACAACCAAATTTCACCCAAACTATGTATAATTTTCTATGCCAATGGCCCTATAGACCCTTTGATTTTATGAACAGAAACTTTTTTCTACATATAAAGTTTTGTTTTAAAACATAAACTCAGATTGTAATGGAAAAAAAAAAAAACCAAAGGCAATTGAATCCAGTTTTTAAAAAACTGTATAATTTCATTTTTACCTTAAAGACAACAGAAAAAGTGAAAAGAAAATTGAAAGATATGTAGGCAAGTGTTTCCCATAAGAAATAATTCAACCTATTATTTTGTGGGTGCTTTAAAAATAGTATTTAGATTCATTCAAAACCTGAAAGAAAAAAAATTAAATAATACCACAGCAGTTCCCCTAAAAATGCCTTACATAACCATATCTATCTACACTAAATGATATAATTCAGAAAGACTTAATATTCCCAACATGTCTAAATGACAGACTCACAGAATACTTACATACATACTAGTTCCTCCCATATAATTCCAAGAATTGTTTAACCAGGCATCACATAAGAGATGCTCCAAAATTCAGAGATGCCATTTCTCACCTGACAAATACACATAACTGGGCTGTACTAGTCTGTTAAGGTTCCAGAAAATAAGTGTAAACCACAATCTAAGTGGAATATGACACACAACCACCCCCACTGAGACAACAATAACAGATAAAATACCTGTTCCACTCTGTCTAAACAAGTAAACCCAGAGATGTTCCCTCATACATAATCTTATCTGTAATAACGAGCTAACAACTACCCAGGCAACCAAGAGGAAGGATTTTGACAGGCCTGTGTGCTGGTAAAGGTAATACACAAAGAGAGTACTAGGGGAATGTGATTTTGACTCCCTCTATTAGGCAGATAACTTTAATATAGTATATTTCTATAAATTAATGCATTACAGTCATTAGGACACACATAAAGGCAGCACAGAACTTTTAAAAACAACAAAAGCACTACTAACTTTGTGCCAAAATAAGTCAAACAAAAATTATGCTCTGATTTCTCTTTCTGAAGATAGTTACCACATTCCCACTGAAATATAGATGGGCAGATTTACTATAAACCACAATCAAATATTTGACACCAAACAATCCAAAGGCCACACAGTAATCCACTTAACAATCACACTGACATCTATATTAAGTAGCAAGTACACAGGGCTTGTAGAATTAATCACCACTTCCCAATCAGCCACAACATAGAGGATCCTTTGCTTGCCAAAGGGGAGCACCACATACATGAAGGTGGATATGAGCTTTATCTCTTTCTGGTCCAGTTCAATCAACTATTTTGGGATCAAGAAAAAGAGCCAAAGCCACTGAATTACAGACCTGGCTTCTAAAGCAAACTTGTTAACTATCCAATCTTCATACTATTAAATGAATTTCCTTGCAAATTCCCACAAGCAAGCAAATTAACCAAAGTAGGTTATCTTTCTACAATGTTATATATCAATCATATCTCAATAAAACTGGGGAAAAAAAAACCTGCAACCAAGCAGGTATCTTTCCTGAAACTTTCTGAAGGGCTTATTATGTGTCACATCCACATTTTAAAACCCTTCATTTATAAAGAGTTTACATAACCAGTAATGATATCATTAACTATGGCTGAATGAAAAAGTAAATCTCCAAATTTCAGACATTAGAAGCTTTTCTTTTTTTACTTTAAATATTTTAATATAATATTAATTAATAATAATAATAATTAATATTATTAATTATTTTAGATTATTTAATTAATTGCCATTATGTAATTCCTTTCCTCACACTTATTTTCATGCATTGTTTATAATACACTGGTTTAATCAAGCTAAATTATTATCTGTAATAAGTCAAAACTAAATTAGACTAATGTATTAGAAAACAAAGTTGCAATCTAACCATCACATAATATTTTATGTGGATTCCATTTATAAAAAATGAGCCTTAAACAAGCTCATTAAAACAAAGTAGTTTATTTTGCCAGTAATTTGTAAAATTTAAGCAAATAAGTATATAAACTAGGTTCATATATTTACCAATTAAGTTGTAAAAATATTATAAAAATAATATATGTGATGAAGCTATTTTTTTAAAAAGATTCAAACCATTAAAATGAATACTGTCATAAGAATACTGTCATAAGAAACCAGAGATTTTAGGTTTCAAACTGGAGTTTTTCCAAAATCAATCCATTTCCAAGAACTGGTGACCAAAGCCTAAATGATGATGTGCCATCTGAAAAAGTCTTTGATGCAACAGTCTTAAGTGTGACAAGAAGTCCTACTGTTAAACAGTTTTACTTGACAAAGAAATATTTGTTCTATTTGAATAAAACATTCTTTGAATATTATTCCAAGGGCATATACTGTACATGACTTTTGTGTAAAGAACACATTAGATTCACCACAAACATAAAAAACCTTATTAGAATTTTTCCTATACAAAACAGTTTTCAACTAGCCAAGTATCAAATAGCCATCCACAAAATTCTCACTTTCATTAATAGAGTTGCTATCTTTGCTTTCACATAAAAATAAGATCAGTGAAATCAGAAATCATACCAAACAATAAATTCTACCTGCATTCAATATTAGCAACATATTCCTGTAATCTGTCCTCTCGCCTTCAATCCACAAGACTATACCAATCTAAACTATGAAAACTCCATGTTGGCCTAGTTCCAACACTGACCTCATATCAAAATAGAAAGAAACATTTTATAATAGTCCAACAGCTGATCTTCCAACTATTGCATCAGACCCAAGATATAGTATAAGGTAGAAGGTTATTTTTCTTCTCTTCCTCTATGTACCTGTATATCATTAATCATTTCCAGGGAAACACTATTACTTCTTATAAGTAAACCCTGACCAGAAAATTGAAGAATGTGGTCATAAAGGAGAGAGTTTTAAATTTAACATCGCTGCCTCAAATCACCCATTCTTACTTAGCTACAGCCGAGGAAGGACTTTAAGAAATAATGAAAACCATGAAAAAACACTATTTAATGTTCTGGTCCTTTTAAAAATCAATTTTCAACAACGTAACAAGTGAATTATCAAATAGCAAATATTTTAGCCATGCTATTATTCTATATTAAAGAAATTAAGGTCCCCACACCTATTCCACTAAAAGATAATTATATTTGTTACTCTATAATTTCATTATCTTATTGTTATTGCATTATTCTGTTCGCAACTCAACTATACCTCTACAAATATACTTGATAAGTATTCCATTTCTACACAGAAACAATAACTGTCTTCCACATTTAAGTTCAAACTATAATGATGTTTTACTAATCAAACTACAATAACAGTTATACATCAGACCAACGCTCAATTATACCTTGCACAAAAGATACAAATAAATAAAAATCTGTAAGTACTTACCTACAGTTGGGAGGAGGGTCCAACGTAATCTCTGCAAGTTCCTTCTGAATTCTTTAAAATAAAGACAAAGTTATGTTAAAATGTCTTTATTGTCTTAATAGTTCACTAAAATGTTATACTTTAACACAAATATTTCCCATTCGTATGCTTTTTTAAAAATACTAATACTATATAAATCATCATATACAATAATAACCAAGCCATAACTTCTGTCATGATTTTGGCAATGCACCTACAAAAGGTAAAAGGATTGGCCGTCATCAGTACACGCACCCTGTAGAAGCAACACTAGAAACTTCATCTAACCAGGACACCTGGATGGCTCAGTCAGTTAAGCGTCAAACTCTTAACTTCCGTTCAAGTCATGATCTCCGGTTTGTGAGCTCAAGCCCCATGGCAGGCTCTGTGCTCAGCAGGGAGTCTCCTACTCTCTCTCTCCTTGTGCCCCTCTGAACAGCTAGCCAGCTCTCTCTAATATAAATAAATCTTTTTTAAAAAGCTTCATTGAACAACTGATAATAACCAAAATTTCTAGTTTAAATTAGATACCTTTGCCACATTATTTATAGATCATTCCGACTTCTGATTTAGAACATCCCCACATATTCTCTGCTCTGCAGAGAGCCTGCTTCCACCTCTCTCTCTATCTGTCTGCCTCTCTGCCTGCTTGTGATCTGTCAAATAGATAAATAAAATCTTAAAAAAAAAAAAAGAACATCCCCACATAAAATGGAAAGTGATTATTAAGTTGAATCCAAGCATTCTAAATGATCCAATCAACTGGTGAAGAAAGAATTATCAGGATCTCATTCTAACACCTGAAACTGCTATATATATATATATATACATATATGTATATATATATGTATATATATGTGTATATGTATATGTATATGTAATATGTATATATACATATACACATATATATATATATAAAATATAAATGGTATTCCTCTCTGAAGCCTCTAGGTTGGAGAAGATTGAGACTTTCCAATCTGACACTATCCCTTTTGCAAGAACTATCCTAATAATACGTGGATAATCATCTTAATGTCATTGCATTGCAAAAAGAACTTTTTAAAAACCTGCTTTTGTGCTCATGTTATTTTTTAACTTTTGATTTTTAACTGCACCTAACCTCTTATATATATATATATATATATATATATATATACACAAAGGCTTAACAGTACTACATTGTTTTATAAGACCAAGCAATGTCTTAACTATCATTCAGCATTATTAAACATAGGCTTTGTTAAAGCAAATACAAAAAAATTCTCAAAATCCCACTTCTTCTCCTTTGCTTTTTAAATATGAGGATTTGCTAACTGGATACCTGCTATTTGGTAATTATTGTGATAGTGAATGGATGATAGGTGACTAAAGTACCTTAAAAAATAAGAATCTGAACAAAAACATTTACTATCAAACAATTTCATTCCACATTTTTTTCAATACAACAAATGAAAATAAAGAAATAGACATGACTTGTCCAAGAGGATTAGCTTTAATTTCCTGAAAGAATTGCATGCTACGAACACAGTTTTCACTTTTCTAAGCCATTTGATTCAAGGCTGGGGAAGCATTATGAAGCTGAGCAAGACTAGTAAGTTCAAAACCAAGAAAACGTTCATTTTAATTCTGCTCTACCATTAACTGAGAGTTCTTGGATAAAAAGACTGCTCAAACCTGCATCTTCTCCCTCAGCCTTATTTTCCTATCTTATAAAATGAAGAGGTTTATTTTCCATACTATAAAATAAATAGGTCAACTAGGATTTGTTTTATCTTTAAAACATATTTCTTCTAATATGGATTCTGCGATGTGTTCATAAAATATATACATCCCAGGGGCGCCTGGGTAGCTCAGTCAGTTAAGTGTCAGATCGTGGATTTGGCTCAGGTCATCATCTCATGGGTCCTGGCATCAAGCCCATGTAGGGCTCCATGCTCAGTGGGGAACAGACTTGAAGATTCTCTCCTGGTGCCCCTTCCCCCAACCACACATGGGCTCAGGGGCACAGACTCACCCTCACTCTCAAATAAATAAATATTTTTTTAAGTATATACAGCCCATAATTAAATGAGAAATCTCAAGACCTGATAATGGTGAACACCCTTTATGAATTTCATACAGAAGTAAAAAAATAGGTACTTCAAAACTAAACCAAGTAAGTCCAGATTAATGATAGCAAAATAAGCACACACACATTCACCTCCCACTCCTTCAAGACCCCACTTAGAGCAGGTAGGAAAGCACAGGGAGGCAAAATACTGAAAGTGCAAAAAGGAGTAAACAGCAAGAGAAGGAAATGAGAATTTCAGTGTATTTTTGGAAGACAAAGTAGACAGGTGTAAACTAAACAGGTTGAGACAGCCAAGAGGGGACTGCAGAGTGCTTAAGAATATAATAAAGACACATTATTTAAGGGAAGTGGGAAGAAAGACAACCAGAAATTCCAGAAGAAAAACACCTGTGTTGGGGGTACCCAGGGTCCTGGGATCAAGTCCCGCATGGGAGGGCAGGCGGGGGTGGGGTGGGGGGGGGATATCTGCCAGGCGGGGAGCCTGCTTCCTTCTCTGCCTGCCTCTCTGCCTACTTGTGATAAATAAATAAATAAAATCTTTTAAAAAAATAAAAGAGAAGAAAAAGAAAACACCTGTGTTAGAAAACCATAGATCAAATATGAAGGAAACTAAAATGTAAAACTATTTTAATCAAGTAACAAATGTTAAGGGGGAAAAAAGAGAGATTTGACCTATCTAGCCTAATGTTACGACCCACTGGGTATTCTAGAGATCATGATATTGAATTTGTAGGAAATCTAATCGTAAAATTCTATTTGGTCTTGCACTGAATATTTTGTGATAGTAAATGCACTGGCAATTTATTGGTCTTTTACTTATAAACAACACAAAGAAGATGCATTGTAGTTGTGCTATGCAATGTAAATACTACTAACCTTCAAGGTGTAAAATTAAGTGTACCTAACTGAAACCAGTTTGAGAAGATGGAGAAAGAATGAAGGTATTAATATCTCCATTTTACAAAGTAGGGAACCAAGAAATACTGTTGAAAATTGAAAGAATAAGAAATAATGGCTTAAATATACGATTTAGTTATGAAAGACATCCAATACTTTTTTTTTTTAATGTAACTACCATTAACTGGGAGGAGGAAAAGGGAATGAAGAGTAGGTAAACAAGCTACATCCTCAAATTTCATAGTAAAGAGTCAAAAGATATTAAGTTAACAATTCAACAAACAGGTTTAAGTATTCTATATAATTTGTTATGCAGAAACACCAACAGAAGGACTAAAATCAGAGATGGTGAAAAGAGTTTGGTTCAAGGGAATAAGCTGGGATAGGGAAGGTATTTGGACAGAAAATTGTTGCTTTCCACTAAAATGTCTCTGTATTGCTTAATTAGTTACCAGAAACATGAATAACATCTATGAATTGTTTTTAAACCAAGAGGATCAAAAAAACAGCCATTCAAAAGAGCAAGATTAAATTGTCAAAGAAAGCTTTTTAATAGAATTTCTATGGGATTTTCAAATAACTCATCTTGTTCTATGCTTATACCATCCCTCTGGGTTTAAAAAATTGATAAATCACGGGGCGCCTGGGTGGCTCAGTGGGTTAAGCCGCTGCCTTCGGCTCAGGTCATGATCTCAGGGTCCTGGGATCGAGTCCCGCATCGGGCTCTCTGCTCAGCAGGGAGTCTGCTTCCCTCTCTCTCTCTCTCTCTCTCTCTCTGCCTGCCTCTCCATCTACTTGTGATCTCTCTGTCAAATAAATAAATAAAATCTTTAAAAAAAAAAAATGATAAATCAGGGGCACTTGGGTGGCTCAGTAGGTTAAGCATGTGACTCCTGATCTCAGCTCAGATCTCAATCTCACAGTCATGAGGTTAGCCCTGCACTGGGCTCCAGGCTAGGCATGGAGCCTACTTAAAAAAAAAAAAAAAAAATTGATAAATCATAATTTTCTATCAAATAATTCTATAATGGAACTCGAACCCCTCCATGTCTATAATTCCAGATCTAATTATTCAATATATAAAGCAATTTACTGATAAACTTGACAACTCTAAGCAGTGAGTCTATATATTAAAATGTATTTTGTGCCACACCTAAGAATGGTTGTATTTCTCTTGACAGAAAAGATAATACTAAGAACTGCTATTTAAACAGTTGCAAGATATCCTGCTGCTTTTAATGACAGCAATTCAATTCTTTCTCAAAAGTTGTGATCATGGGGGGCGCCTGGGTGGCTCAGTGGGTTAAATCCTCTGCCTTGGGCTCAGGTCCTGATCTCAGGGTCCTGGGATCAAGCCCCACATCGGGCTCTCTGCTCAGCAGGAAGCCTGCTTCCTCCTCTCTCTCTGCCTGCCTCTCTGCCAACTTGTGATCTCTGTCAAATAAATAAATAAAATCTTAAAAAAAAAAAAGTTGTGATCATGGTATGTATTAAGATTCTCAGTCTTGATGTGGGGAAAGTAAGGAGGCAACTATTTCAGAAACTGTCCCTTAGGTTGAAGAAAAATGAAAAAGTATTAGTAATTCATACTTACAGCCTACCTTTCGCATGATGATCTTAGTCTACTAAAAGTGAACTAAATAAATCTCACAGAATTCTCTAAGTATTACTGTTTTATCATTTCCCATTTAAAAGATAAGGAAACTAAGGCTAGTTATTGTACCCTGGTAACATGAAAGGCAGGCAATTATCTTGCTAAGTCAAACAAACAAAAGGCCTCTCTCTTATCAGAACTTTTAAGACAAAATTATTTCTTCAGACATAAATCAACTAGACAATTGCTTAAATTCCCAATTTCTATCTAGCAGTGCCACTTCTTTGGTTATTATGATACAGAAGTCAGGAACTGCACATAAGTATTGAGACAAGTCAGAAGCAAAATACAAACTAAATTTCAGTTCGTAAGACAACCTAATACCTTAGCTATTCCAGAAATGGGAAGAGTCCTGCACGTGACGGTCATTTGCTAAAAAGAATGGAGTGGGAGGAGGGGAAGTGAAATAACAATCATGATTTATTTAGACTTACATGAAGAATATGGTATCAAAATTATACAAAATGAAGAAAATATGAAGTGCTCATTTTAACAACACATTGGATTAATGGTTCAGAAAAATGAAGCAGTAAGTACTGACATGTTTAAAACACACACACAGATTTCAGGCTAAAGAAAATTCAGTAACTCGTTCAGGTCCAAGTAGAACAAGAATATTTGGACATGGCAATTCACAAAGGTATTTTCTTAGTAGTTACTTTAAAAAAAAAACAAAAACAAAAAACAGGGGCGCCTGGGTGGCTCAGTGGGTTAAAGCCTCTGCCTTCGGCTCAGGTCATGATCCCGGGGTCCTGAGATCGAGACCCACAAGGGCTCTCTGCTCAGCGGAAAGCCTGCTTCCCTCTCTCTCTCTCTGCCTGCCTCTCTGCCTACTTGTGATCTCTGTCTGTCAAATAAATAAATTTAAAAAAAATCTTTAAAAAAACAAAAAAAACAAAAAACTTCATTCCACCAAAATTACTTTCTATATTCCTCTATGGACTGTATTCCTTGATCACCTGAGAACTCTTATTCTAACAGAATGAACTGGTCAAAACCCTTGAAAATGAAATTATTCTCGGGAAAAAAAAAATCACACCATTAATTACTAAACTATTTTAAACTTCAAAGTAGTGGGCACCTAGGTGGCTCAGTTGGTAAGAATCTGCCTTCGGTTCAGGTCATGATCCAAAGGTCCTAGGATTGAGCCCCGCACTGGGCTCCCTGCTCAGTGAGGAGCCTGCTTCTCCCTCTCCCCCTCCCCTTGAGCATGTGTTCATGCATGTGTTCTCTCTCTCTCAAATAAATAAAATCTTTAAAAATAAATAAATAAATGTCAAAGTGGTATCAGAATTAACCTAGAAAACAGAGTCATTGCAAATAGTAAGCCTAAAGTTTAATGGCTGAATGATGATCTGTGATTTTTAAGATATCTTCAATTAAATGATTTTGCACATCAACTGTAAGACTCATCCTAATTTCAGAAACATTAAAAAGTTTGTATATGTACATTTAGAACCAAGAAGATTAAGTACAAAAGATTATCTATCTACATTAGTTTTCTAATGTAGAAAACTAAGAGCTGATATAATAAAAGTTGATGCTGGAACGTACAAGAATCCACCTTCCAACCTAACAAAAATTTAGTCTAAAACCAAACAGCATTCATTCCTAAAACACTCTATATGTCCAGTAAAATTACAATGTCTAAAGTTAATCTGGAATAAATGTGACTTAAAATTCACATTTATAGATGTATCAACACTTGAAAGTAGTGCAGTCAATTCAATGACAAGCTCAAAATAGTTATTTTATTCAACTGACTCATAAATTTAATAAAATCATCAAAACTTGTCAGTGCCAGACATAGTCCAACTACATACTTGCGAATATAACAGGAGTGATACAGACATTATCAGGAGAACAGACCATGATAACAGCATGCCAGTGTTTTAAGAAACAAATTCTTGCCAAAGAGCAAAAATTGATCAAATATGTAACTATAATCTTCCTCTTCACTCAAAATAGATGAAATTAATTTATGCCATTGTTTAAATAAAATACCCACTTAAATGTTTCCTGTACCCTACCCTATATTACTTTTCCATAATACTTGAAAACTGAGATTTTTTTTAAGAAAACATGTTTCTACACAAAATCATTTAGTTCTTCAATTATAGCACATTTCATGCAATTGAACACCTATGTGCAAAGTGCTTTTCTTGAGTGACTATAAAATGCATATAATCACAGCATCTGAGTATTTCTAGTTTAACACTATGTCCTCAAAGGCTAACATATATTTCATTGTCCTAAAATTTATCAAGTGAGCTTGAAAAATATCTACAAGACTTTAACTGGCACAAAGACTGACAATGACAGCATTGGTGTATGAGACCTTATCAGATGCCAAATAAATGCTTTATCACATTTAGTTCTCACAACAGCCCTACGAAGACAGTACCATTATTATCTCCATTTTACAGAAAAGGAAACCTAGGATTAGAAATGTTAAACTAGGGGCGCCTGGGTGGCTCAGTGGGTTAAGCCACTGCCTTCGGCTCAGGTCATGATCCCAGGTCCTGGGTTCGAGCCCCACATTGGGCTCTCTGCTCAGCGGGGAGCCTGCTTCCTCCTCTCTCTCTGCCTGCCTCTCTGCCTACTTGTGATTTCTCTCTGTCAAATAAATAAATAAAATCTTTAAAAAAAAAAAAAAAAAAGAAATGTTAAACTATGGGGGCACCTGGGTAGCTCAGTGGGTTAAGCCTCTGCCTTTGGCTCAGGTCATGATCTCAGGGTCCTGGGTTCGAGCCCCACATCGGGCTCTCTGCTCGGCAGGGAGCCTGCTTTCCTCTCCTCTCTCTGCCTACTTGTGATCCCTCTCTGTCAAATAAATAAATAAAATCTTTAAAAAAAAAAAAAAAGAAGAAGAAAAAAGAAATGTTAACTTATGTATCTAAGATCACAAGGCTATTTGCCAGAACGTATAATTAAACCCAGACCCCACCTCTAGAATCCAAGCTCTACACTGCTTCTGATAAACTTTCTCCTATAAAATGACACCAAATGGAAAAGACTTCTCACCTGAATAAAAACCAATTAATGATAATAAATTGGAATTTCATTTTGAAACTACCTCTAACTTTGAATCTTCTGATTAGTACTGGGATCTTAATATCCATGGAAGATCCAATCCCTATAATAAACTCTGGTTCTAAGGAAACCAGTAAATAAATACTATGACCTTCCTACAGTAGGCACTGTAGATATAATGATGAATTTAAAAGATGCCCTCATGATTCTCAATTTTTTTCTCAGTTGTAAGAACTTAAGCAAAGATGACAAAAATAAAATAACTTCACTATCAACTAAATCAGGGGAAAGGAAGAGTGAAGAATTAAACTTTTTCTTTTAACTTAAAAAACCAGCAGGGAAGCAGCATTTTTATACTTAAAACATACAGTAAATGATTTAATCACTTCAGATACTGAAACCCGTAAAACACCTGGAGATCTTCTAGAGGAAGGTCATAAATCACAATTTTAAAATCACAGATTACAGGGGTGCCAGGGTGGCTCAGTTGGTTAAGCATCTGCCTTCGGCTTAGATCATGATCCCAGGGTCCTGGCACTGAGCCCTGCATCAGGCTCCCTACTCAGCAGAGAACCTGCTTCTCCCTCTCCCTCTACCCTCCCCTCGGCTTGTACTCACTCTCTCTCTCTCTCTCTGTCAAATAAATGATTAAGTCACTTCAGATACTGTCACCCATAAACTACCTGGAGATATTCTAGAAGAAGGTTCTATGATTTAGTAGCCTTGTGATCTTAGATACATAATTTAACATTTCTAATCCTGGGTTTCCTTTTCTGTAAAATGGAAATAATGATACCATCTTCATAGGGCTGTTGTGAGAACTAAACGTGATAAAGCATTTATTTGGCATCTAGTAAGATCTCATACACTGATACTGTCATTTATAGACTTTGTCCAGTTAAAGTCTTGTAGGTATTTTTCAAGTTCACTTGATAAATTTTGGGAAAATGAAATATATGTTAGCCTTTGAGGATGCAGTGTTGTTAAAATAGCAATACTCAGATGCTGTGATTATATGCATTTTATAGTCACTCAAGGAAAGCACTTGGCACATAGGTGCTCATAGGTGCTCAACTGCATGAAGTGTGCTATAATTGAAGAACTAAATGATTTTGTGTAGAAACATGTTTTCTTAAAAAAAACCTCAGTTAAACATCTGCTTCAGTTCAGGTCACGATCTTGGGGTCCTGAGATGGAGCCCAGCATCAGGCTCCCTGCTCAGCAGGGAATCTGCTTCTCCCTCTGTTCTTCCCTCCCACTCATGCCCTCTTTCTTTCTCAAATAAATAAATAAAATCTTAAAAAAAAAAAAAATCACAAATTCATAAGAATGAATCTGTCAGCAGAGGGACTCCTTCAGCCAAAAAGCAATTCAGACAATACTTAATACTTTAACCAATGCAATAATACCAATTTCTATTATGTGCCAGCCAGGCACTGTCCTGGATTCTTTACACACACCATCTCAAAACTACATCTTATCCCCTACTTAAAAAAGGATGGGGAGGACTAGGTTTGAATATATAATCTATACCTGCTTTACACACTGCAGTAAGATAAAGTAAAAGACGATCCACGTATGTGAAAAAATTGATGCAATCCTCAGATTCACACATGATACATTAATCTCTCCTAAGCAGAATTTGGTCTTTTGATACATCACTCAAGAAACGGGATTTTGAGGGTGCCTGGGTGGCTAGTCATTAAGCATCTGCCTTTGGCTCAGGTCATGATCCCAGGGTTCCGCATCAGGCTCTCTGCTCAGCAGGAAGCCTGCTTCTCCCTCTCCCACTCCACCTGCTTGTGTTCCCTCTTGTCACTGTCACTCTCTCTCTCTGTCAAATAAGTAAATAAATAAATAATCTTAAGAAAGAAAGAGAATTTTGAAGGATTTTGCGGTGGTACTCCCAACAGGGGGAAAGGCAGGGCTTCAAGAAGGAGTCTTTGCTAACAAGCAATCATGGGAGAACTGAGCACGGAGCCAGGAAAAGCACTATCTAGACCCCACTCCCCACAGACCTAGCCAGCCCATCCTCTCCCTTTTCTGATAAGCTGAAGATGCCATGTGGAAACCCTTACTATCAGAAGCTGAGGAACTGAATTTCAGTTTTCTTGTGCATATGCAGGCACAGTCTGTATCTGAGTATCTCTGACCCACCCACCCCAACCTCCTTTCTTTCATCTAAATGTCATATTTTCTCCTTTCTTACCTTTCTTATCCATACTAACTCCACCTCCCCATTTCCAAGCAGCAGGTCATTTTGTGTTTTGGCCAGGCAGCAGAGGGGTCATGTCAGCCAGCTAAAGGCCCTCTGGACTTGTGCTGTGACAGCAAAAACAAACAGAACCCTTTCCCCACACTGGCATGTTCTAGTACAAAGGCTTAAAATTTGAGGCTATCTGCCTTCCACACAACTCCTTCCTCAGAAGTCAGGGATCAGCAACACACTTTCGGGAAAGGTATGACTACCACAGTCCCTTGGAATGAGTTGCTGACCACTCATGATCACTCCAACATCTCTACCTAGAAGCTCATGTTCCACATGGAGGCTTGAGAAGGTTCTTCCTGATCCTGAGAATTTATTAGGCCGGAAGGAAATTGACTAGGCCAAAGGTCTGCTAGACTGTAATGGTTTTTGGTCTTCAGGAAAGGACCCCTTAACCCAGACAACCCAATAAAATATAAAACTATCATTCAACACTCAGACATTCCTCTATGCCTAAAACTTACAAAATGCCTTCATTATGCTTCCTATTTGACATCTTTTAAAAGGTATTAGAACAAAACAAGAACATTAAATCACAAAATCGGGAAAAACTGTACTCAATCTAGTTTACTCTTAAATTATTTTCCAAGAGATATTCTATAATTAAACAATATTAAAGTTTATGTCTCTCATAAGCAACTGATGTGGCAATAGAGAATCATTCAAGTATCTACCTTCCAGATCTATTGTCTAGAGAAAAAAAAAAAACATATCAAGATGGACCCACTGCCTAATACAATAAAACCAAGATGTATTTGTCAAACTTCAGCATTTCTAACTTTACTAATGGGGAGTAGTAGAAAACACACATCATTCAACAACTATTTTAATAGAATCCTACTCCCTGTCCTGTGATTCAGAAAAGAATAAAATATTTATAGTCAAGTAAATCAAACTATCACACTTTTACACACATTTTCCTATATATGCTCAATTAATAATACATAAACACACACAATGGATATATATATTTATGGATGTGCCATTCTGGATAACTGACTTTAAATATTAAAAAATTCATACTGCCTACAATTAAAACACTGTAAAAGAAATAATCTTGAATAAGAAAAAAAATCCATGAATGTCATGGTCCACACCCCAGAAAAACAACTAAATACAACACAAAGATAGAACTTAAAACCATAAATTGATACTAAAACTTTTCTAAAAAGGGTATAGTAATTGAGGTACCTTTTAGCACTAGTTGACAATTTAGCAGCTGTTTTGCTGGATATTTTTCCCTCCTTTTTCTTGGGCTGAACTTGTTCTCTTTCTGGTTCTTGCTGAACACTTTCACGTTGGTCTCCATCAGAACTTCCTCCACTAGTGCTTGGGCTGTCATCAACTCTTTGTGCCTCAGTGGACATTTTAGATCCTGGATTGAAAATAAAAAATCAATTATTTAGTTATGGGAGGACTACCTCTAGAATAGAGAGAAAGTAAACCTCAAAGTAGAAGCAAAGCTAATATACAATGAATACGGTTGCCACTTACAAATCAGCTTTGGGAGTTGCCAAAACGTTTCTCTCAAAATGTACCTAGGGAAAAAAAATGAAAACCACAAAATATACACACAAAATGTTCACAGTAACATTATTCATAAAGCTTGGGCACCTGGGTGGCTCAGTTGCTTGAGCGACTGCCTTCAGCTCAGGTCATGATCCTGGAGTCCCAGGATCAAGTCCCGCATCGGGCTCCCTGCTCAGCAAGGGGTCTGCTTCTCTCTCTGACCTTCCCCCTCTCATGCTCACTCTCTCTCATTCTCTTTCTCTCTCAAATAATAAAATCTTTTTTAAAAATTACTCATAAAGCTAAAAGAGGAAACAACTCAAACGTCCACTAATAAATGGATAAACCAAATGGTATACAGCCACACAATGGAATATTATTCAGCTGTAAAAAGTAATGAAGCACAATATGTACACACTACAACATGGATGAACTTTAAAAACATTATGCTAAGTGAAGGAAGCCGGTCACAAAAGATAACAAACTATATGTTTCCATTTACATGAACTGTCCAGAATAGGCAAATTCACAGAGACAGAGAAGTCGGTAAGTGGTTGCCAGGGACTAGGAATGAGCGAAAAATGGGTAAAGGAGTGCTAATAGGTATGAAGTATTCTTTTGGGGTGATGAAAATGTTCTTAAATTAGATAATGGTGATGTTGTACAACTCTAAATATTCTGAAAACTACTAAATTCAAATCCTCCAAACTAGTCAACTGTTATCTTATGGTAACAGAAGAACACAAAAGAACACATGATTCTAAATAAAAACTGAACCACGTGATGGTGTCAGCATTGATCAAGCAATATACCAAGCAAATGTGTTTCACAAGAAATGGACACTGTCTTGAGATGCTGAAGGACTCCCCCACCCCCCTTCCCAGCCTTGGATAAAATATCCCTAAAGGCTTTCAAATTCCCTTTGCTCAGAGTTCATGCTCCCCACACAGCTCTGATTATCAACTCAACTTTCTTAATACCTAGATATATAGCAGCAGCTATAACGTGGATAGCAGACACAAAAAATTCTAGTAAGTGAGAAGGGATATCCCTTCTCAACTGTCAACCCATCATAATCAATTTCTGAGTCTGATTTCTATGAACAGATCCCTTATGACCAAACTAGCTTAGAGTGTACTGACAAATTCAAAACGAAACTGACAAATCAATGTCCAGACTCTAAAGAGCCTTGTGCTCACCATGTTACTGTCACCTAATAACCACTTTGTAAAAGAAAGTACCTCAAATAAAGCACTGGTATTTATTACTATAATTAGTCTAAATATATAGCTAGTTGACAATGAAGAAAATTCATCATCACCCAAGATTTAACTTACAGCTTGCTCTAAATCAAAGTGATTTCATAATACAGATCTTTAATGGATTGAAATTTTTATGGTAAGACAAACCAAAAAGCAATGTAAGAGAATGGAAGAGAGGTGAACAGTCAATAGAAAATACTGAATGCCTTCCATGAGACGTCACACAAGCACACCATCACCCCCTCTCAACTCCAACACCCCATCCCCCATGCCAAACAAAATGGATCTGCACAAGCAGCTCTGAAACACATTGAGAGAAATCTGCCTGCTCTTCTACCTATTCCGTAAATGGAGAGCATCAGTCTCCACAGCTGTGACACCTTTTATGAGCACTAAAGACACTTAATAGAATACTGAAATTTTATATCAGTATGTTTCATGTCTAGCTCTAACAGTCCTAACATATTTCTTGCTTTTTTTTTTTTTTTTTCATTTTTATTTCACTTTAATTCTGACCCTTGGGTTTAACATTTTTTTTCTAGCTTACTTCTTTCAATTAAAATATATCACAAGTTTAAAATTTAGTAAGTATGTATATATAAGAGCATATTAGCGCAGATGTGCATGGAAGTCAGAAAGAGACCAATTCTCAGGGAAAGGTCCTTGGATATAGCAAAATGCTGTTGGCAATATTTTAAGAAATGTGGAATGAGTGAGAATTCATTTTATACATCCTAAACCAGAAGCAATCCATTACATGACAAATACAGGGAAATCTAAATGAAATGAAATTCTTTTTTACTGAACCTGGAGCCTCAGCTTAATAAACTATGCCCTCAGTTTCAGTTATATATTATATTAGTTATACACATTTATATATATACATTTATACAGTTATAGGTATATATATAGTATATATTCTTCTTAATGTTCTTATTTATGTACATTTGCATGCTAATAATGCAATGAGCATATAATTACTTGAAGGATTACTCAATGATTCAATCTGAGCCATAATCTGAAGCCCAAATTTCGAAAATTTCTTCAGAATATCAGAAAACTAAAACTAGTCTCTCTAGAGAACTACTGAAAAGTACTATTATGGGGCACCTGGCTGACTCAGTTGGTAGAGCATACAACTCTTGATCTCAGGGTTGCGAGTTTGAGCCTAATGTTGGGTGTAGAGATTACTAACTCAATAAATTTAAAAAGAAATGATTAAAAATATCCAAATAGGGAGTGAGTGCTAATAGGTATGGTGTTTCTATTTAAGGTGCTGAAAATGTTCTAAAAACAGATAGTTGTGATGGTTGCACATCCTTGTGACTATATACTGAGACCACTTAGTATACTATTTATTTTGAAAGGGTGAGTTTTGCAGAACATGGATTATAACTCCACAAAGCGGTTATTTAATAAATGGGCTTAGGTCTCAGTATGTTTGGCTGATGGAGTTTAGAAAATTGACAGATCAAGAAATGAATGGAGAAGTGTTGAATATGTGGATACTAAAAGAACGCCAAGAGGGTAAGTATTAGAAGAAATCCTTAAGGAAAATTCTTAAATTGTAATACATATATAGAACAGTACACAAATGGTGAGTGTTGGCCAATGAGTTGTCATGTACTGAACACACTTGTGTTACCAGTATCCAGGCCAAGAAACAGAGCATATTTATCTCTCCTGTCACTACCCTAACCTCTAAGACCACATCTTGTCCATCTTTGAACTTCACATAAACTGTAGGATGATATATACTCTTAAGTTTCACTCCTTTCCATAAAGAGAAACCCAAATAGACGTATAATTTCTATAGTTTCACCATACAGAAAAAATTTTATCCACTTTTGACCTCACTTTATTTCATCCAAATGTTAATGTAAAATGATTAATTCATCAGAGACCACTAATAAACACTACAGAAACTTTTAGAAACAAAGTTTTCATATCTTTTTCAAATATCAAGAGTAAGGCAAATTTCCACTGATTTTGGTCTTTAAATGCCTAATTACAGAAAAAAGTATTAGGAAAAAAATTATTGCACCACTCAGGTGGCAACTAATTTTTATGAAGAAAAAGCAGTCTACAAGCATTTTAATTAGCTATAAATATAAAATTGGTGTTTTGTCTTTTTAAAGTATAAATGAATAAAAAGTCATGAATTAAAACTCTTTAAAGCTATATTCTAAATCAGCATTTTAACATTATCTTTAAGATTAATTCCTAATTAGCTAATTTGATCAAATCATCTAATCTAGAAGGAAGATAAATTTAAATTCCAGGGTTATAAACATAGAGCTCTTCTTCAATGATAGTTTCAAAGCTAGTAAGATATTTAAATCTACATTTTTAAATATAGACTCAAACTAAAACTTGGCTTCTAAACATAAAATAGATAGACTTTCCTCAAAAAATGTGTTATATTTAGAGTTTAGATATTGTTCCTTCTTCAACACACAAATTAAGCCTGTATTAGCTATGTACTCTATGTAGTAATTACAGTCCTGGAAATCAACAATATAGTAAATGAAATTCACTTGTTCCATAAAAATGAAATGATTCTGTTATAAACATAACTGATAAGTAAAAGCAACTATAGTAACTTCATAAATTTGATTACTATCCAGATAAGCCTTATAACTGTATTTTATGGTATAAAACTGCAAAAGCAATGTTCATTTGAGCTTTTACAACAAGAAAATGCCTAATTCTGTCATGTAATATCTTGTTATTTGTCTTCCTACTAAAATTTCTAAACTTTCTTAAAATGTAAAATAAAACACAATTTTTGAGGAAAAGGTGCTATGTTCTGGGGGAGATAAAATGGGATATGACATTATATGAAAACACTCCATCATCAGCATCAACCCACATACAAAACGCTAAAGAGCCAGAGCATCCAAATCGCTGAGACAATTATTTAAATCCCAAGGTCCAGACTGAATTATTACCACATATTCAGAAACACACTTAAAGAATAGAGGATAAAAAAAAAAAAAAAAACTAAGAAGAGCTTAAAATCTTTCCAAAGCGCTAGATAATCTCAAGGTAAGCCCTAGGACTTCCTTTTGTACTTTTAAATAAAAATATCTGAGTAGACTCTCAAGAATACACAATATAAAACGATGAATCTTGAAAACATGCAAATAGGTCTAACAGCCACCGAGCACAGGATGATGTCTTTCTAAAACGGCCTTAATTTCCTTAAGGGAAGATGGATTGGACATTTCTGGTTGGTCGTGGGGGGAAAAAAGCCACAAGAAGCTACGCTTTATCTTCATTAGAAATGGTAAAGGGCAAAAGGATCAAAACATTATGAGAGAAGAGGGGGAGAAGTGGAGGGAGGAGGGCCGAGGGAATCCAGTTTCAAACCAGGCCGGGGGGGGGGGGGGGGGGGGGGGGGGCTGCAGAGAAGAGACCAGAAAAAAAAAATGGGCTTCAGCTCCAAACTGTGACAAGCGCTAGGCTTCACAAAAGACCAATACAACACACACTTCACAACAGGGTATACACAAACACACCCCACAAGGTCTTCCCCAGGAGGGCCACGGGGGTGCCGCGGCGGGGGAGCCAGACCCGGCACTCACCGGGAGAGACACCATGTGCAGCAATTATGCAATTAGGGAAAATAGCAAAAGATCAAGCCGGGCACTTTCCACCGTGACATTTATCCAGTACTTTTGCAAAGACTTAGTTCCAGGATGCGGCTGGGAAAGGAAAGGGGCTGGGAGGGTGGCGAAGGATGGGGAACTGAGAACGGAAGGGGGTAGAAGATGGGCAGGGAGGGACGGGGGTGGGGTGAGAATGGAAGGGGGGAGGGGTGGAAAGGGCGAGAAACCGGGGCAAGGAGGCTCGCGGGAGGGGGCGCAGGGAATGGGGCAAGCCAGGGAACAGGGGAGAGAACTAGGGCGCAAGCGGTGTAAGCAGAGACCTGCGACGTGTAGGCAAGGTTGGGGGGGGAAGCCCGCCAGAGGGAGGACGCCGGGGACGGGGACGGATGGTGGGGGGGGCACCGGCGAGGCCCGGGCGAATACCTGAGGGAGGGGCGTCCGCGCAGGTCGTGGGCTCCAGCCCAAACGCGGGGAGAGAGGGCTGCGGGGGCGGGAGTGCTGGGAGGCCTCGAGGACGGGGTGTCCCCGCAGACCGTCTAGTCACCGAAAGCCGGACCCGCGCACCACGCACCCGGCCGCCCGGCCACGCCTGTACCCGCCGCGCTCGCGCCCGCCCGGACTCACCCTCAGCGCCTCCGCCGCCGCCCGCGGCCGTTCCAGCTCCGGCTCCCGAGGCTATTGCCCGCGGCTGCTGCTGTGGCCGCCCCTGAGTCCTGGAAAGTGAAGCCACCGCCTCCGTGAAACGCTGCCGCCGCCCGGCCGTCCGCGCGCGCGCCCGCGAGTGCGCGTCCCCGCGTGCCCGCCCGGGAGAGACCGCGAGAGCGCGAGCCCCACGTCGGCCGTGCCGCGCCGCGCGCCTCCCGGCACCCCAAGGCCGCTCGGCCCCGCCTCCTCCCCGCGCGCGGCCGCGAGGGGGCGGGGGCGGGCGCGCGCACAGTCGGGCTGCTCGGCCGGCCTGGCGAGGGGGCGGGGAGGCGGCGCGGAAAAGTAAAGTGACAGCCGAGTCCCGCAAGTGAGCAGCGGCGGGGGTGGGCGAGGGCAGTCCCACGGAGAAGCGAAGGCAGGGACACAGGAGAGGAGAGGGAAACAGAGGCTGACGAGACGACCTGAGGGGAAGGGACGCTGGGACCTTGACGGGCACGCGCATTAAAGGGAAATGTTGGCTGGGGGTGGTGGGAGTTGCCCTAAGACGGAACTGGGTGCGGCATTCTACGCCCATCCACTGCAGCCCTGGACTTCTCTCAAAGCGTCTGCAAAGTACGCTACTGGGACTGACCCTGCTGACATACCAGCCAAAACGCGGATGCACGGTGCGCACATGCACCCAAGATGAGTAAAGTTCGCACTATCCTGGAGAGTTCGCAAAGGCTAACCCAGACTCTACGCTACAGTGTAACAAGAATGTTCTGTCTTTTGGTTTGCCCTGGCCTAGAATATACACGGGTACCCACGAGCTCCACGCCGTTTCTCACGCCCTGGGATACTGGGGAGAGAGGTCAAAGGAGAAGGAGCTATCAGAACGAGTAGGAGCTGCATTAATGCCCAGTCAAAGGCAATGGGAACTGTGGCAGTGCTGTGGCTAACCGGAGGGAACATTAGGTTCCCCTAAAATCTTCACCCAAAATAACCATTAAAAAAAAAAATCCCTATGTCTGCTATGCAAACTCTTCTACAAAAATTTCCCCCACCTCTACCCCTAGCTCCTCTTACCAACAGATAACTGTTGCTGCTCCTAGACCCATTCTATATAGGAGCTGTCGCTATATGTGTAACATACCCTGGAGCTGTCACTTTTTGTGGCTAAAGTGTCCAGCCTACAAAGGGCTGAAGATAGCCCCACCAGAGTCCAGCACGATTCAAGCAGCCAACAGAAATCAGTGCAGTAAGACCCCAGAGGACAGGAGCAAGTCAAGATCCATACACATGTCTATAACTGAAAATCCCTTTATCCTTCTTGAGGAACATTAAATAATAACATCCTTGAAAATTGGCGATGGTGGGTATTGGCTTCCAGCCTTCAGAAATTACTATTGAGTAAAAAATGGGTGTGTTCTTGGGTGTCCTTTCTATGCAGCACTCAAGGATATCAACAGGCCCTGTACCCTAAAACTCAAAAACATGTATTGGAAGATTACATATTAGCATGTCCTGGGGTTATTATCAATTATATAGCCACCTATACCTCTCACATGGTACAATATTTTATGCATATAATGCATAAAATTTGCTTTTTAATATTAGAATATGACCAAAATAGAACATTTCATAGATTGCCTTAAATGTCTGCATAATTTATTTTACCTCATTAAATCTCCATATTTTAATATTTTCATTTCCTGATTGTGTTTTGTGATGATTTGGTGAGAATAGATGACAGAATTCCCGGTTTCTAGGTCTTTATACTTTTCTCCAACAGACTACTTGTGTATATATACTCAGATATATATATCCTGTTGGGTTTTGCTTGTTTTTTAATGAATATTTTATAACAAAGTTCCCTTCTGTTATAGAAAGTATCAAAGTTGCTTTTTAGTCCTGGTCATTCGCAGCTGGTGGCTAGGAATGCAGCAATGTCAACTTCTAACTCTGTGAAAGAATTGGAAAATTTTTCACTGTTTAACTGCTGAAACTATGATTGCTGTGGTACTTCATTATCTGCAAATGTTATAACTGCTGTGTACTATTTATTGAATTTAGGAAATTAAGGGTATAATACAAATCAGAATTGCCTTTTCTTTAATCCAAAGAATGTTGAGTACTAGGCACTGTCTAATTGGTTGGGATATGGAATAAAAGAGAAAAATCCAGGGCACCTGGGTGGTTAGTTAAGCGTCTGTCTTTGACTCCAGTCATGATCCTGGAGTCCTGGTATGAGGCCCGAGTGGAGCTCCCTGCTTAGCAGGGAGTCTGCTTCTCCTTCTCCTCCTCCTCCCCACTCGTGTCCTCTCTCTCTCTATCTCTATCTCAAATAAATAAATAAAAATCTTAGAAAGAGAAAGAGAGAGAAATCCCTATCCTCACAGAGCTTCCCTATTTCTGAACTTTCTCTTTGTTTTATAAGTTACATCCAATTCATCAGCAAATTCTGTTGATGCTGCCTTCAAAAGTACACCCTGAAAGTATCCACTGCTTCCCACCTTCCTCCCCACGGCTCAGACTGTAGTCTAAGCTACCATCATCTCTCAACTACAGCCTTCTATCTGATCTTGCTACTTCCCTTACCTACTATCCCTCCATTCCACCCCATCAGGACACACAACAGTCTATTTTGTCCTTTAAAATATAGGTCTCTCCTCTTCTCAAAACCTTCAGTGGCAGGGTGCCTGGGTGGCTCAGTAGGTTGGGCATCTACCTTCAGCTCAGGTCATGATCCCAGGGTCCTGGGATCAAGCCCTACACTGGCTCCTGATCAGCAGGTAGCCTGTTTCTCCTTCTCCCACTGCCATTCCCCCTACTTGTGCTCTCTGGCTCTCTCTAGCTCTCTGTAAAATAAATAAATAAAATCTTTAAAAGAAAAAGAAAAGAAAACTTTCAGTGGTTTCCCATCCTAGAGCAACACCCAGAATTCTTACAATGGCTTCATGGCCCATGATCTGCCCCCACCCTCCATCAGGACCCCCTCTGATCACATAATAAAACTTCACCCCATTCTCATTTCCCGCCAACCACACTAGCCTCCTTGCTATTATGGAACACACCAAACATTTCTTTAAATACTTCTGACTTAACAATTTCCTATCTCTAGAACATTCTTCCCTTTACCTCTCCCCTCAGCTCTTCTTATAGCCCTTGTTCTGCTTAATTTTTTTCATGATCATCATAATAAATCTAAACTAATGTCTTCTTTTTTTTTTTTTTTTTTTTTTTTTACTTACTTGTTTATTTTAGTCTTCTGTTTCTCCCCTGGTCCTCGCCACTCCCTCCTCTACATATAAGTACTTTGGGAACAAGAATTTTGTTGGTTGAGATTCATTGAGATATATATACACACACACACACACACACACACACACACACATACATACATATGTATACATATATATGTATATATTCAATCAATACTGGTCCAATGAATGAAATTGAACTTTTGCTGTTAATGACATAGTAGACACTCTTTTTAATTTCTCCAATAATAATTAGCACTTCGTGTGTTCTTGATTTGTACCAGGCAAAGTTCAAATACTTTACATATACTAGCTCACAAACACCCCATAAGGTTGGTTTCATTTATAGACCCCCCTGTATAGATGAGAACACCAAAGTACAGAGAGATTAAGTCACTTGCCCACAGTCACACAGCTAGTGAGTAGCAGAACTGGGATTTGAAATCAGCAGTTTGGCTCTGGAGTTGATGAAATTCAGGACACATTAATTTGAGCCCAGTGTTACAAACAGATTTCTCTTGATTTTCTCAAGTCCTCTCCCCTAAGACTCAAACTTGGTCTCCAAAACAAATAGCTTACCTGCCTTATATTTCTTGCTCTGATCCATCAATCTATCATCATGAACTCACTCCTTTCCTATGTTTCTAATTTCTGGGCTTTAATATATAGCCTACATTTTTCCCCCTAGAATTGGCAAATAAGAATGGTTTTTATAGGGCCCTTCTTTTTTTCTTTAAAGATTTTATTTATTTATTTGACTGAAAGAGAGAGAGATCACAAGTAGGCAGAGAGAGAGGGGGGAAGCAGGATCCCTGCTGAGCAGAGAGCCTGATGTGGGCTCAATCCCAGGACTTTGAGATCATGACTTGAGCTGAAGGCAGAGGCTTAACCCACTGAGCTACCCAGGTGCCCCTTATAGGGCCCTTCTTATAATTTTTGTTATCACCAACTGAGTATGGAGTATGGTACATGAGTAGGTAGAGTCACAATTAGTTTTCTAGCATGACTGAAAGTGTGCTAGAAAAGACCTGGGGGTAACTGCACTGGTTTCAGCAAAATGCATCATACTGGGAGAGCTGCTCCTTGTTTGGCTGCTCCCATTCTTGTGAGGCACCCAATGGTCAAGGATTGTTAAATACTTGGATTATACTCCCTGGAGGAAATATCATTATTAGCTTAAGTTTACCAAAGATTAGGACCCTGTGAGAATGAGATGAAAGACAATAATCTTTTGCTTACAGTCTGGCTTGAAAGGGGCTATAGGACACTCTGTGTTCACTCTGAATGTCTTGGATACTTAAGAGGAAAAACACTGATGTGGGATAATTGCAGCTCCTTTAAAGCTGAGACCCTAGGAGCCCATTACTTAGTACTGTACCAACACAGAGGCATGTACCAGGTGTTTAAAAAATGTTTGATGCAAAAGAGGATTACCAGAGAGGCGGCAGGTGAAGGGAGTGTAAAAAAAGTGATGGGGATTAAGAGCACACATATGGGGACACTTGGGTGGCTCAGTCAGTTAAGTGGCTGCCTTTGGCTCGGGTCATGATCCCGGGGTCCTGGGATCGAGTCCTGCATCAGGCTCCTTGCTCAGTGGGGAGCCTGCTTCTCTCTCTGCCTCTGCCTGCCAGTCTTCCTGCTTGTGCTCTCTCTGACAAATAAATTTTTTAAAAATCTCAAAAAAAAAAAAAAGAGCACACATATCATGATGAGTACTGAGTAATGTATAGAATTGTTGAAGCACTATATCGGACACCTGAAACTGATATAACTATATGTTATGTATAGTACGCTAACTACACTGGAATTAACATTTAAAACTTAATAAACTTAATTAAAAAAAATTTGTTGAATGCATGAATAAATGAATTCCTAACAGGTAATGGAAGAATGCTGAGGACAAACGCCCTTGGTGAGGGACTGCCACCTGGGCTGCCATGTACAACTATACATACTGTACATTGCAAAAATGTGCAGAGCAGGCACCCCCTAAATGTGGTCAAATGAATGAATGTACTTGCTCTTTCAACTGCCATTTCACCATTTACATAAATTAAGATGCAAACACAGAATTCTGGCTGTTCCACCCACCCCTGGTCCCTGCCCAAGTACGGTAGTCAGCTTCTAAGATGTCCCCAATGATCCCCACCCCTGGTATTCACACCCTTGTGCAGCTCCCTCCCACTTCATACTAGGGCTGGCTAACAAATGATAAGAAGTGATAGTACCTCACTTCTGAGATTAGTATAAAATATATTAGGACTTCCATCTTGGTTGCTTGCTGGTTCTCTCATTCTCATCATTCACTCTGGGGGAAGCTAGATGACATATTGGAAACAGCCCTACAGAGAGGCCCACTGACTCGAAACTAAGGTCCCCTACTGGCACCCATATGAGCAAACTCAGAAGGAGATTCTTCCACCTTAGTCAAGCCTTCAGATGCTGCAACCTTGCTCAACATAGGCCGTGCAAACTCATGAAAGACCCTGAGAGAGAGTCATCCAGCTAAACCACTCTTGAACCTTGAGATAATAATGTTTTCAGCCACTAAGTTTTGAGGGTAATTTCTCAAGCAGCAGTAGATAATTAATACACATGCTCTCTGATGAGGATGTTCCCTCCTCAAGTCCTCTATGTATCAAGGATGCTACCACTGTGGGAGTTTCTGCAGGGCAAGGAGTCCCACTCAGTGCTGAAATGGGCCATTACTTTGAACTTCTCAGAAATATAGTGGGGTCTAAGTAGGTGCTAAGATATGGGTAAAGGGTAACCAGAGAGAGCATAGGCCAGGAATGGGAAAAAGGAAAGGTGGTTCAGAGGAGCCATCCTTAGACCCCATAGGAGAACAATAGAAAAAATCTGCTCTGATAAAGACTATCATCAGAACAAAGGAACAAATAATGATATCTAAGAGCCAGGGATTTATTGAGCAATGAGATTATAGATAAGGTTCTTTTTGTTAAAACTATTACACTGTTATTAGTACAATAAATAAAAAAAATGTTTGGGGGCGCCTGGGTGGCTCAGTGGGTTAAGCCGCTGCCTTTGGCTCAGGTCATGATCTCAGGGTCCTGGGATCGAGTCCCGCATCGGGCTCTCTGCTCGGCAGGAAGCCTGCTTCCTCCTCTCTCTCTCTCTCTCTCTCTGCCTGCCTCTCTACTTGTGATCTCTCTCTGTCAAATAAATAAATTAAAAAAAAAATGTTTGGAACTTGGCAAAAGTCTGAAGGAGACAAAGACAGAACAAAGGAAAGGCAGTGCCTGATTTTGCCTTTCTTACCCAGTACAGAGATGCTTTGGAAGTGGGCTGTCTGGATTCATGGTCCTGGCTCTACTTCTTCCTTGCCATGATCATGGACAGGGTACTTACCGTCTCATTGGCTCAGATTCCTTGTCTATGAATGGGGCTTATTTTAATAGCTGATACCAGGGTAGGAGAGAAGATTAAATGAGTTAATGCATATAAGCAACTTAAATAGAGCTTTAAACAAAATAACTGTCATACAAGTATGAGATACTAGTCTTCCTAGTGCTTTGTTAAGTAGGAGGTCATGTCACCCTCAAGTCTGGGTGCTATGATCTGTCTTGAGTTTGCCACTTTTTCTTGCAAAGAGTCTCCAGGTTCATCACAGCAGCATGTTTCCCTGCATCCTACACTGTTTAAAAGCCTATGTCCCCTAGTTTGCTGTGAGCTGCTCAAGGGCAGAGACCATGCTTAGAATAAAGAGTAGGCACCTCCTACGTGTTGGCCAAATGAATGAATATAACTGCTTTTTCAACTGCCATTTCTCCAAATTATGGAATTTGGGCAAGTAGATGTAATTGTTCCATGTCATTCATTTTAACAGCCATTTCAAAGAATGCATAAGCTCTTTACTATTTCTTTTACATTCAGAAAGTATATTAATGAATATTTTCCAGAGCTTTATGAACCCTCTGGCCCTCTCTGCAGATTCCATGAAGAAAAACTGTGAAATCTCTTTATATAAGGCCAAAATGAAAAAAAAAAAAAAAAGGTACGATTTGCTGTCTTTCACTTATTGCTTTTATTTTCCTCGGCAGTCATCTTGCTATTCCCTTGTCTACTTGGAAATGCACAGATTTTATTAAAATAACACCTTTATTAAGATATAATTCACAGACCATACAATTCACCAATTTAAAAAATGGCATAGGGCGCCTGGGTGGCTCAGTTGGTTAAGCAACTGCCTTCGGCTCAGGTCATGATCCTGGAGTCCTGGGATTGAGTCCCGCATCGGGCTCCCAGCTCCATGGGGAGTCTGCTTCTCCCTCTGACCTTTTCCCATCTCGTGTGTTCTCTCACTCTCTCTCTCTCAAAAAAATAAATAAAAATCTTAAAAATAATAATAATAATAAAATATGGCATAATGATGGTTTTTTAGTATATTCACATATTCATAGAAGGCCACAATTTTTGTGAATGGAAAAGAATAAAGATTCTTCCACTCCTTTCACTTTCTTTCTATTCTGTTATATTTTTCTATTGACCAGGGCTTACTATAAGTAGTCTATAGAAGAACAATTTCCTTGGGCTCTCTGGGATTAATATTCCAACCAAGATAATATCATGAAAGAAGTCAAGGGTCAGCTCCAGCCCTCAATCAGTCACTTCTCTTACTAGCATGGTCCTATTCATGCTGTGTCTTGGAACACCAGCTTCCACCCATATCAGCTGAGTTTTCCAGGAAGCAGACACTAAGATGTAGTTAGGAATGCAAGAGACTTACCTACACACCTATGAAAGAAATAAATAGGGGAAAGTAGCAGGAGTAGGCAGTGACATCCTTCAGGCTACGATGCAAACTTGTCTGATCCCTGTGAAGGGAGGGAGGAAGGAGAGAAGATTGGGTAGGAAGAGCCTCAGCCTCTGGGGCAGCTCTGAGGAAGGCCTGTCCAGCCCAACAAAAGCTCCAGTGCAAACATTGCCCACAGAGCAGTTCCACGGGGGTGCCTGGGTGGCTCAGTCATTAAGCATCTACCTTTGGCTCGGGTCATGATCCCAGGGTCCTGGGATGCAGCTCCACATTGGGATCCCTGCTCGACAGGAAGCCCGCTTCTCCCTCTCCTGGTCCCCCTGCTTGTGTTCCTGTTCTGGCTGTCTCTCTCTGTCAAATGAATAAATAAACCAAACCAAACCAAAACAAAACCAAACCCAAAAAACAAAAAAACAAAACAGTTCCACGTTGGGTAGAAATGGCCAGATCCTGAAGTTTCCATCATGCTTAGTCATTTGCTACGACTTCCCAGGAAGATCATGTCCTTGGCTCCATCGGTAAGATGGGTCCCAAATGCACATACAGCTGGAAGCTGTCAGCAAACTAAATGCTTTACATCTGATAAGACAGTGCTTTGTTGAAGAGTGATCCAAGTCATGTATCCTCAGAGCTGCACCCTCGCGTTGCCTCTTTGTCAGCAGAACTCCATATTCATGAATATAGTTTGATACTAGACTTCTGTTTGTCCACTGTCTTGGGCTTGCTAACTTGGATGACCTTCTTCACCCATGCTACTATTGCGCACCATCTCCACTTTAACCCAGGTTGTGAGCCTTGGGCTTTGGGTGGTAGCTGATACACTGCCCCTGGTTCTTCCGTTTGCATTTGCTTAATAGTTGATATATACAGTCATACAGTCTCATGCTGTGCTCAACATGCATTAGACTGGCCTCAGAAATCAAAACAAATGCCTGACTTCTTTGGAGGTTTGCAAATAGAGTGAATAGAGTATTAGCTTTCTTCACTAACTCTCATCACTCCTCTCTCTTTTAAAGGTAAGAGAAAGAGCCCCGCCAAAGTTTGCTCTGAAGAACACGTAAGAAGTCAGAGTTGGCTTTTTTTGCCCCCCGCCCCGACTCCCCCCACCCCAGCCAAACTTGTTCCAAAACTGCATCCAAAATTGCATCCCTATGGAGCTATGTACCACTGAGGAAGATTCAGATGACAGAAGCTAAATAGAGTTATCTGTCTGCTTGTTCAGAGTAAAGGGCAAACATACACTGTTTCCTCCATGTATCCTCAGCCTAACTTTGCCAAGGACACTCACAACAAGCTGCTTCTTAACTCATGAGTTGGAGAGTATCAATGGATATATGGTGTGTGTGTAAATATCTTTATATTGTGTATACATAATTTATTCTTAATTTGACTCTCAACATGTATAATGAGCATTGAATGAGTAATAAAAATCACTTTGCAAATACTTCCAGCAAGCTGCTGGATCTTTTTTCCTGATATATAGGCTAGATTTTATCAGTGTGGTCTTGTGGAGGATGACCAATTACATTGTTATCACTAAATTACACAAGTACTTCTTTCTGTCACACTATTTAGTAGTATAAACATCATATTGAATTTTTTTAATTCATTTCAAATTTTTAATTAAGCCATCTATGCCACATTGTTCTTTTCCCTTCCTCTTCAATGAAATCTTTTTTCATCTGTTATCTTTATTTTCCTCATTTTTTTGGTTCTCACTCCTCCAGTCATGGAATCATGTAGGGTGGAGGCAGGTAGGGAAAGGGAAGAAGACAAGCCCACAGCTTGAGTCTAACCTGGGATTCAGAATATCACGTATGACGTTAGGGATGGGATATTTAAATGAGGGGCCAAGCATCGAGCATCCTGAGAAGAACAAACGAAAAAAAAAAAAAAGAAGAAGATTGGAGACCTAGATTATGTACTTACAGACAATGAGCACATCACTCTGAATAAAGCCAATTTTAGGCAAGACATAAAATCTGTTGCTCTCTGATTATTCCAGCTCAAGCCCCCAAAGACTGTTTTAAGTCCAAGGGGGGATATGTCCATGACTAAGAACTAAGAGCCATTTATTTGCCCATAAGATACATTTGACATTGTAGGGTTCTGGATTGCCAACAACCGCATAGTGTAACCCAATAAAGAGAGGAAGTCAGCCATTGCCATGTTGAGGGAATTGACAGCATAGTGTCTATGGAAGGGTGTGGGAGCCAGCAGAGCCTTGTTGCAGAGGTGCAACTCTGGCCCAGGGAGGCGCTGGCAGGAAAGAAGGGACTGTGTTATAAGCACATGTGGGAGCTCACCTGGTGACTCTCAGAGAAGATGATACAGGGGACTCTGAAGGAGTTCAGACCTCTCGGCAATAGTGAAAAGGATTTGGCATGATGTCTAACCCAACCACTGTCTGATTTAGAATTCTTTCAAAATAATGTTCTTGGAGATCTCCAGAGATGGGACCTCTCTCATCCCCTGAAAGTTGACTCCATCTTTGAACAGTTTTGACCTTCTTCACCCCTACATTGCCTTCTGATCCTTTTCTCATTATGATTTGGCTTATCCAATAATACTAACAGCTCTTCTGCAAGAAAACTTTTTACATTATTTTAAAAATGTCTAATATGCCCCGTGAGTTGTCCTCTCCCTAAATTAAACATTCCCTTTTTCTTCATTTGTCCCTCATCGGACACAGGTTTGTGTTCCCTCACCATTTAAATCAATCTCTTCTAAATGCTCTCGAATTTGTCTGTGTTTCTCTTAAAATATAGTGTTCAGGAACTGAATGCAGTCTTCCAGGAGGAGTCAGCTTAGCCCACAGCAGAAGGAAGCAGATTGTCACCTGCGATCTCCAGTTCAGGAATCTGATTCTGAACTCCTAAATGTAACATAAATTCCCATGCTGCATGGGGATATTGCTTTTCAACTAAACATTAGATTAGGGTCAAAAGAATAAAAAAAAATTTTTTTTTTCAGGAGACCCACAGCTTAGGAAATAATCTTGGTTTATCTATTTAGTACATTCTAAATCTTTATCTCTCAAATTAGCATATACCACTGCTCCTTGGGCCTCTAGAAAATAAGGTTGTCAGCATTAAAGAATAGTCACAAATTTTATCTCTTCCAGAAACTCTTGGTTCTCTTAGAGATGTGTTTTTTTGGGAGAAAATGAGGGTATGGATGGCAGGTCAGAATTACATACTTTTATCTCAAGAATAATGAAACTTATTCCCCACGAAAGAAGTCAGGTAGCCTTTCCAATGCTTTTGAAATTATGTTATGCTTTCATTTTGGTAGTAAAAACTATAAATTGATTTCTTTGGAAATTATCAACTTGGGCTTCATCTACAGAGCACACACAACAGCAAACTATTAGTATTTTCTTTTCAATAAGGATTTAACTTTTTTCCCACAAGAAAACTTTGGTAAACAAATACATTTACATTCATATCTAGAATATTTTCTGATAGAGCCATGCATGATAATTAATCCAAACATGGTCAACTACAGAGTACAACTTCCTCACATTTACACTGTTAATGGTCTGTTTACTAACTTTTTTTCCTTTCATACCACAAATTCAACTTTCCCAACATTTCCCAAATTTTTGTTTTCATTTCTCATAGCTGAGTTATACATAAATGTGCTCTTATTGATATCATGTTTTAAAATACCACACCGTTCCATACCTCTTTACCTTTAGATACAATTCCTGAAATCTATTGTTACATAACAAGCCAAAAGTTGGTAATTTCAGTAAGAGCAATCATATATTTCACTCATGAATCTGAAATTTGGTCAGGGCTTGGTGGGAATGGCTTATCTTTCCATGACACAGGATCACTTGGAGCAGTTTCACTGAGAGCTGGAAGACCTGCTTTCAGGATGGCTCATTCACATGGCGGGCAAGCTGGTGTTAGCTGTTGGCTAGGAGCTCTACAGGAGTCCTGGGTGGGGACCTCAGTTCCTCCCCACAGGGACTTTCCATGGATTTCTTGACTTCCTCACAGTATGGTGGCAGGGTTCCAAAAGCGACCATCCCAAGAAACCCAGACAAAAACTACATACTCTTTCCTAATATAACCTCATAAATCACATATTGTCATCCCTCCACATTGTATTCATGGAAGCCATCATACATCCACCCAGATTCAAGGAGAAGGGAATTAAACTTCACCTCTTGATAGGGGAGTGACAAGTTTCTAGAAGTTTTTATGGGACTAGAGATATTGCTGCAGCCATTTTTGGAAAATACAGTCTGCTAACAGATCCATCTTTCCCTTTGCCTGGAATCCCCTTTCCCTCATTGTTCTCTATGAAGTCCAGCCCATCCTTCAATGCTCTGTCCAGACAGCACTCACTTCTGCTGTGTCACATATGTGCCTCATATATTTTTCTATTATTCTTCTTTATATAATGACTTGCACTTGTTGAAATCTGACTTACCATTACACTGTGAGCTCCTCAAGACTCCATGACTACTGGCTCACCGTCAGTCATCACCTAGGTGAGGAAGGTTTGATGACACTGAAGCAACCTTTCACTCCCACAGATGTTACTCACATTCCACAGTTCAGTAAGACCCCTAATCTGGGCCACTGATTTTACAGCTTTGCTACTCAAAGTGTGTTCCACGAACTAGCAACAGAGCCTAGCCTGGAAACTTGTTAGAAATGCAGACCATCATACCTTACCTCAGACCTACTAAATCTACATTTTAATAAGATCCCATGGACTTGTTTGCATATGAAAGTTCTGAGAGGCATTGCTTCAGAGAAAAGCTCTGGCCCCCTTATGAATAAGTCCATGGGGCCAAGGGAATGTGTCCATCTGGAGCCCATGCCTCTGCTTCTAGACCATGCCTCTGGTAAACAGAACTGTGGAATTATCTGCCCAAATGGCTTTTTTTCCTAGCAACTGCTTGGATCTCTGCCCTGGGTCTGTCCTGAAAGGGGACTATGTTTCTATTGCGCACCACCCTAGGTTGGAAGGGTAGACACACACACACACACACACACCCCACCACCATCCCATACAGCCTTTCATAGGGTAAGGCAGAACCAGAGGATGAGAAGAGAAGAGGGCAGGCTATGGTTGGGACTTCCCATTTGTTCCCATTTGTACTTTTTGTCTTGGGCACCAACAATAGTCAGGAGCAAGCTAACAAGGATATTCATTTTTCCAGCCTCGCTGGTGGGATTTTGATAGAGATTACATTGAATTTATAGATCAATATGAGGAGAGTGGCCTTCTTGAAAATATTTAGTCTTCCAGTCCAGGAACATGAAATGTCTTTCCATTTATTTAGGTCTTCTTTAATTTCTTTCAATGACGTTTTATAGTTTTCAGCATACAAGTCTTAAAAACATTTCTTCCATTAAATTTATTCCTAAGTATTTTATTCTCTTTGTTGTTATTGTTAAGGAATCATTTTTTAAATTTAAATTTCTGGTTTTTCATTGCTAACATATATAGAGATACAATTAATTATCTTGCTTAAGTCCTTTATTAGTTCTGGAAATTTTTTTGTGGATTTCTTTGGATTTTCATATAGGATCATGTCATCTATGGTTAATGGCAGTTTTACTTCTTTTTTTTTCCATTCTCGATGCCCTTAATTTAGAAATAATTTTTTTTATTGCACTAGCTATAGAAACTCCTGTGCAAAGTTGAATAAAACTGGTGAAAGCAGACATCTTTGCCTTGTTCCTGATCTTAGAAGGAAAGCATTCAATATTTCAAGCATTAAGTATAATGTTAGCTGTGGGTTTTTTATAGATGCCCTTTATCAGGTTGAGGAAGTTCTCTTCTATTCTTAGTTTGAGAGTTTTTATTATGAATGAATATTGGATTTTTTCAAATGTTTTTTCTGTGTCTATTGAAATGATCATGTGGTTTTTTTCTGTGTCTTTTGAGATGATCCTGTGGTTTTTCTCTTTTATTCTATTAATCGACTGCATCTTAATTTTTTCTTTTTCATTTAATATGTGTTTTCAGGAATTTTTAGGGCTTCCTGAAGTTCAAAGCCAAAAGTTGTTAAGTTTCACTTCCTTCATTTGTCTTGGAGGCAACTGATTTTCTCCCCTGACATAAAATAATCTGATTATCGGGGCTCCTGGGTGGCTCAGTGTGTTAAAGCCTCTGCCTTCAGCTCAGGTCATGATCTCAGGGTCCTGGGATCGAGCCCTGCATCGGGCTCTCTGCTCAGCGGGGAGCCTGCTTCCTCCTCTCTCTCTCTCTCTCTGCCTGCCTCTCTGACTACTTGTAATCTCTATCAAATAAATAAAATCTTTAAAAAAAAATAATCTGATTATCAAGTGTTACTCCCAGCCTCCTGCTGGGATGAGTCTAGTTTTTCTTCCCTCTCTTGAGTTTTAAGTCATCTCAGGACTTGTTGAAATAATTCTAAAAAAGGATTAGGTTTCCAAGGAGCAAATAGGTATAAATTGATATAAAATTTAAACCCATTCAGGTAAAACCTACCCTCTCTGCCACTGCTTTTGCAAATCACCTGAGAGCCAGAGGAAAATAAATCTCCAGATACTGCTTATCTAGAAAAAGTTGTAGAAACAGAATCAAGGACTGGAGGAGAGAGATGATATATATACAGACAAGGATTCTGGAAAGAAATCTTGTTGAGTGAACATTTAAATGAACAAAACACAGATTCTTCATCCTGATAACAGCAAACATTTACTGAGTGCTACTCCATATTTGAATTATTCGAAGCGCTTTAAATATCACAGCAAACCTGTGAGCTAAGCATTGTCCCATTTTACAGCAGAGGAAACTGAAGCACAGATTGATTGGCCATCTTGCCTGATGTCATGCATTTAGTAAGTGGTGGAGCCAGTGTGTGAGCCTAGGCTGACCAGCTGTAGTCTGTGTGCCTAACCACTTGGTGTTACACCAAAACAAAGCAGGGGCAATTTAAGACTGGTTTCCAGTAATTTACGGTTTCTATGGAGTAAAATCCCATGTCTTCTATACAAAAGAGGACTCCACCCTTTACCACTATGTCTGATGTGTATCATTAGAATTGGTCCTTTGAGTTCAGTATCAAAAGTACTGTGTGTATAAGACAAGTAACCCATTTTAAATGGGCAAAAGATTTTAACAGCTACCTTGGTGGATGGGGACTATATGAGTAGGAAAAAAAACACATGAAAAGATGCTCATCATCATTAGTCATCAGAGAAATGCAAACTAAAATCACAGTGAGGTACCAATGCATACCTTTCCAGAGGGCTAAAAAGTGAAAAGTTTGACAATAATAAGCGTTCATAGGGATGTGAGAAAACTGGAGCTCTTGTATACTGCATATATACAACCACTTTATTTTTATCTTATTTTAATTCCAGTAGAGTTAACATGCTGTTATATTAGTTTGAGGTGTACAGTACAGTAATTCAATAACTTATACCACCGCTTTAGACAACTCTCTGGCAGTTTTTTTTATAAAGCCAAATATAAACTTACCATAGGACACATATATTCTGCTCCAAAATATTTACTCAAGAGAAATGGCAATCTATGTCCAAAAAAGAATTGTATACAATGGTGGTAACAGCTTTGCTCATAATAGTTCTAAAGTGGAAATAGCCCAAATGTACCACCACACGAAAATGGATAAACAAACTTGTATATCCATCCATACAACAACATAAAGGACCTCAAAAGCATTATGTTGAGAAGAAAAAAGTCAGACACAAAAATTATCCATAGTATGATTCCATCTATATGAACTCTAGAGCAGGCAAAATTCATCTGCAATGATGTAAAGAGACCAGCAGTTGCTTGGGACTGAGAAGTCAGGTGTGGGCTGAGATTAACTGCAAAGGGGCAGGATAATTCCTTTTGGGGTGATGAGTAACGTTATACAGTTTGAGTGTGGAGACAGTTGCACAGGTATATATTGTTAAAACCCTTTGCACTGTACACTTAAGATAGCTGACTTTTATTCTATGTAATTCCATTTCAAAAAAAGTTGATCTGAAAAGAAAATCCATATGCATGATGAAAAACACCAAAATAGAAAATTTTCTTGGAGATTGATTTGTTGTTTATTTTATTCACCTAGAAGCCAGAGCAGCTTTTATGGGTAGAAGGGAAACACAAAAGATATGGTTCCTGAGATACCCTGTTCCAGAAGGAAGTTTGGGTGACTTGCTATTTTGGTAACATCCTTCAGGTGACTGGATGGCTGGAAGGAGAGGGACTGTGGGACGGGGTTGGGGGGAGGGGTTGTGGGGAGGTGGGGGTGGGTGGGAACGAAGGAGGCTACAACAAATTTCCGGCTGCACAACTGCCTAGATGCTATCTGGTACAAAGCCATTCTCTCTATTGTTACATTTCTACTAGAATTATTTTGTCTTTAGTTTTTCAATTTGTTGAACGTCATTATCCTAAAAGGAGGAGAAAATAGAAAGGTAGAGTGGGATAGGATGAGGGATTGGAAACATTCAGACAGTGACTGCTTAATTATGTCATAAAAAATTTACTGCTGAGAAAGAAGAATGGCAAAGCCCTTAAAGAAGTAAGGAGAAAGGGGCTGGCTGGTCCAGAGGCAGGGGAAGCTTGTATACTGCCTCAACTTAATCTTGCATTTTCTTTTTTACGGGTGTCAGATAGCCCTCGGAAGGGCTATATATTCATTTATTTAATTTAGCATTTAAATCCAAACAATGAGCTACAGCAGTTACTTTCAGACTTAGGTGTGCACAAGATTCTTGTGAGGGAAATTCAGGTTCCTGAGCATCCAACCTGAGACTCTGGTTCAGTTCCTTCAGGATCTGTGTTTTATCCTATATGGCTTGGATACACTGTCTTCATGGACTACGCTTTGAGAAAAACTGACCTGGAAGATTACAAGTGAGAATGAGAAAGCATAATTTGATGATCGTATATACTCCAGAGAAAAGAAAGATAGAAGTGGTCAAAAGAAATCTTATATTAAGAAAAGCATCATGGGTACCCAGGTGGCTCAGTTGGTGAAGGCCTGCCTTCAGCTCTGGTCATGATCTCAGGGGCCTGGGATTGAGCCCCACCCCACCTGCTCAGTAGGGAGCCTGCTTCTCTCTCTCCCTCTGCCCTTCCCCCTCCCATGCTTTCTCTATCTCTCAAATAAACAAATAAAATCTTAAAAAAAAAAAAAAAAATATATATATATATATATATATACACATATATATATATATCAGTATTTATTTCGGTGAGGGGTGTGTGTGTGTGTGTGTGTGTGTGTGTGTGTTGCACTAGGGAGAGCTAAGTAAGATGTTAGGTAGAAGGTTGAGAGCCTTCTGATACAGGGAACATATGCTTTGCTACTTATCACCCTGACCCAGACCTGATTTTAAGGACTCTACTAGCCTATGCCTCAAATCCTTTTTTCCCAAAGCCCATCAAATCGGTAGCAAATGTGAAACATTTGCTGGCCTGTCCACCTAATCCATCATAGTACAATACAAAAAGATACGAAGAGACCAAGGTGGATAAAGGAAATCAATACCCGTTTCCTGTTCTTTACCTTGAGATCCTTTGTCTGGTTTCACTATGTCTTCAACAGAATAAGAAACATAGCTCGAATTCCCAATCAAAATCAGATAAAATGCAGGCGATAAGACATTGTGTCTCTCCTTTCTGCAGATAAGAAATTTGAGTTATAACAGGGCCAAATTGTCTAAGCTCACTACAGTTTTTTAGTGATTAGAAGTTTTTTGTGTTTCATAGTAATTTATATACTTAACCATAGGTATTTAGAAAACAAAGCAAATATTCCAACAATAGAATGTTGAGCAAATTGAACAAAAATTTTAATTCTCCAAGAATTACAAATAATTCTGTATTTTAGATTGTAATCTTTCTTTTAAAATCCCTGAATAGTATTAAATTGTATGTACTTGACCAAATATAAATATATTTATACTTGCCATGCTTTACCTATTGAGTAACAGAAATAAAAATCTACTTCATTAGTAATTTCTAGCCTGATGGCCCCACAGAGCAGTCTTTGCAAGTGTTTTCTAAATTATCTATGATTTTTTTAAATAAATCATGTTTTTAACAAATATAGATATATATCTCATCTGGACACTTAGCAAATTATGTGCTTATTACACACATACTACAGTGTTTTCAACTACACTTGAAAGATTTTTCTAGTATAAGATCATGTTGCTACTGGATGGCATACCTAAGGTATTTCTTCAAAATGGCCATATAGTGAAAGAGAATAAACCTTATTCCTCAGACTTTGCATAGAAATGTGTTTGGTCTGAGGGTTGCTGGGGGGGTTGAGGGTTAGGGAGAGGGTGATTGGGTGATGGACATTGGGGAGGGTATGTGCTATAGTGAGTGTTGCGAATTGTGTAAGACTGATGATTCACAGACCTGTACCCCTGAAACAAATAATACATTAAATGTTAATTTAAAAAATATGTTTAGTATTATATTTGTAGAGAAGATCAATAAAGTTATAGGAGACTCTAAGAAAAAGGTAGAGAAAAAAGCCAATTTATGGCAGGTCTAGTAAAGCTTGTGTGCTTGTCTAATAGTCCCCTTTCCCACTTGCACTGGGCACCAACATTCAGGTGTGGTTAATGTGGGTTTCCTTTTGTTTTGTTTATCATTATAAAGATAGGGTTATACCCTCAAATTTCCCCCTCCCCCATAAAAGATGCCTAATATCCAGGTCCTTACAGTGTTTCTCCTACTGCGGGACTCTCTTGATTTTTAAGTTTTGGCCAACAGAGTATTACTTGGGAATGAGGAATTAGCCTGAAATGACCCTCCTTAATGTGAGTCTTAGCTGTTAATAGAAGTCAACTCATGAAACAGGTTACAAGTGTTAACAGGAGGCAAAGAAATTTAACACAGCTTTAATTATTACTATAGGAAATATGATCTCATAAATACTTGTATGTATGGAATATCATTGCAAAAAACTCTTTAAAATTATTTTTAAGACAATTCAGAAAGTTATTGCTCACAGGTTAAACTAGAAAGAAACTTTCCTAGTATTATGTAAATAAGCATATGCGACTTAGGATAAATTCTCCAATAACATCATATATGGGTTTAAAAGCATTCTATTTCAAAAACCTACTCGGACGTGAAGATGATGTATTGTGAAAAACTGTGGGATGAATCCAAGATTAGTTCTGGTCATGACAATGATGCTGTATTTTGTTAATTTCCATCAGGATTGCCCTGATCTAACAGTTATTGCTTGTCCTTGGGATAAATGTAAATGTGTGTGTTCTTTTGTAAGCATTTGCTTATAGGAGAATGTGTTATTATGCTAAAAAAAAAAAGGAGTGATTAACAAACTTGATTATCTCCTCTTCTACTTTGGAGCATAGACAGTGACAAAGAAATGGAACAATTGAGCTCAGCTGTTGCCCGTGTAATACCACATGTGGAATTAAGAAAGATGTACTCAGATGGGATTGGGAGGGAGACAAACCATAAGTGACTCTTAATCTCACAAAACAAACTGAGGGTTGATGGGGGGAGGGGGGTTGGGGGGGTGGGATTATGGACATTGGGGAAGGTATGTGCTATGGTGAGTGCTGTGAAGTGTGTAAACCTGGCGATTCACAGACCTGTACCCCTGGGGATAAAAATATATTATATGTTTATAAAAATTAAAATTTAAAAATAAAATTAAAAAAAAAAAAAAAGAAAGATGGACTCAGGTTTTTGGCTAAGAATTGTCCATCCATCGCCTTTCCAACCCCTTTGCCATGTTAATGTACACAGGCTACCTGCATGCTTTCATTCCCAGCATCTGTATCTTTGTTGAAGGGTTGCCCCCAAGTGTCTGGAATCCAATTTGCCTATACTTGGGGGGTTGGGAGTACCTAGGAGTTCTCCCAGACATGTCCTTAACCAAAGGTTAATAGGTGCAAGGGTATAATATGCTACTCTCTGGCCCCCTAATGGGGATAGCTCTGAAGAAGGACAAATACTATTGCCAGAGCTTCCCTGTAGAATCGAGCCAGTGACCAGCTGTAGGATTTTGCTTGATAACCTTGCTGGCCTTCTTTCTTCTCTGGTTTCACCTCTCTGCTGGCTTGTTCTAGGAATGTTTCCTAATCAATCACTTTAACATGAATCTTAATCTCAGGGTCTATTTCTAGGGAACTCTTTCTAAAACAGGTGGTTCATTGTGGATGCTTGTGACTGCCTAGCCTGGGTCACAGAGGTCAGCCCACACATCTGAACAAAATGGGTACTACCCCTACGCAGGAAATGAGATGGGCTTCCTTCTTTATAGTCGATGCTGTCCAGATGTCTCCTTCAGGACCCAGGCACTCATTTCCTCAGCTCCTGGGAACACTGGCAGCTGACATCCTTCTCTGTGAATTGCCATTAGCCAAAGGGCAGCCCTCATAGCATGGCTGTTCAATGTGAAGTTCAAGTCTGGGCCCCTTGTCTCCATCTGGGACAACTTTGAAGTGTTATCCCAACTCTAGAGCTTCCATGGCATCAACTGAAGACTGTTGCTGTTCGTAACCCAATTTCTCCTTCTGCTCAGCCTTGCTTTTTTTAGCCACCCCCGGCCCCGGCCCTGGTATTCTGAAGGGCATTCTTCCAGAAAACTCTTGCCAATAAATCTCTCTCTGAGTCTGTTTCCTGGAGAAACTGACCCAAGATATTCTTCAACCTAGATTTGGGAGGGTGGTTGTAGGAACTCTGACCTGTAGAGGTGTCTGAAAACAAAAGGCTCAGAGAAGCAGCTTGCCTGAGGCCAAGGCCACATTGTATTTAAGGATTGACAGAATCTGACTCAAACCACCTGGGTTTGCGTGTGGATACCTTCCCATTTGCACATAAAACACCCAAAATGTGCAACTAAATTTTATTTTTGAAGATCAATAGTCACTTGTTTTTACTTTCATTATTTATTTTAATAGTATATTAAAAGACTTTATTTACTTGTTTCTGTTTTCTTCTAATGAAAACAAGTACTAACTACATTTTTTTTTTTCCAGGACAATCAGCCATGTTATTTCTCTACCAAATACATTTACTTATACTCTCACAAAGATTAAAACAGGAGCTTTCTGGCACTCAGTACTCAGAAAAACATCCAGAACAATACTGTGTGCTCTAAGGATAAGTTTCTGTATGTTGGAAGAAACTTTCCATCATGTACTAATGATAACATTTCCTTTGGGAGCAGATGACCAAAAGAATAGCAGCTTAAAGGGCGAACGTTCATTAACTGCCCAGACAAGCTTCTGTCATCTACAATTAATTAAAAAAAAGATGTATATGGATCTGAACACCGTGGGCACACATACTGATCACACATACCAGATCCTCTCCTTACTTCACCATCTTATGTCTGGCTCTGTCAACCTGTGGGCAAACAGGACTAAATAAAAAATGTTCCTTAAATGACCTATTGTGCCTAGCTATGCTATGGCTGCAGAAAATGAATAGAATTATGCCTGGTGTTTTGCCAGATATGACCTAGTATTAATAAAAAGAAAGACATAATCTCATCTGCTGTGAAGTTTTGGAAGAAAATAAATTCTGAAGAAAATATTCTTGATAACATTGGAAATTAAGTCTACAATATTTTATTGATATTTATTAAATACATTTAATAATGTATTAATAATAATAATATCCGCTGTGGAGATGGGAGAGCAAGGAATAGAAGGGAAAAATGAAATGTGGGAATACAGTTTGGCTGGCAAGAATGAGGGAGTGAAATTGATGAACAGGACATATCTGCTATTGATCAGTATTCCCAGGGTAACTGGTTTTCTAACCTAACATGGATATTTCTCTCTCTTGAGTTTAGGTTCTAGGAGATAGTAATAATGTTCTGCTGCTGTGCAGTAGAATTTTCCTGTATCTTCCATGTTCAGTATGATAGTCACTGGCCACATGGGGCTATCCAGTACTTGAAATGTGACAAAGGGCAACTGAGGAACTGAATATTAATTTTCTTTTTTTTTAAAGGATTCTATTTATTTATTTGACAGAGAGAGGCACAGTGAGAGAGGGAACACAAGCAGGGGGAGTGGGAGAGGGAGAAGCAGACTTCCTGCTGAGCAGGCAGCCTGATGCGGGGTTTGATCCCACGACCCTGGAATCATGACCTGGAAGGCAGACCCGACTGAGCCACTCAGTTGCCCCCCAAATTTTACACTCATCATCAGGATTCCTTTTAGGAATCCCAATTTTAAAAAATATTTTATTTATTTATTTATTTTAAAAGATTTTACTTATTTATTCAACAGAGAAAGAGAGAGATCACAAGTAGGCAGAGAAGCAGACAGAGAGAGGGGAGGAAGCAGGCTCCCTGCTGTGCAGAGAGCCCGATGCAGGGCTCGATCCCGGGACCCTGAGATCACGACCTGAGCCGAAGGCAGAGGCTTAACCCACTAAGCCACCCAGGTGCCCCTAATATTTTATTTCTTTATTTGAGAAAGAGAATGAATGAGAGAGAGAGAGAGAGAAAGCGCATGAGCAGGGAGAGGGTAAAGGGAGAAGCAGACTCCCCATTGAGCTGGGATCGCCCTGCAGGGCTCCATCCTAGGACCCTGAGATCATGACGAAAGTGGAAGGCAGATGCTTAACTAAGCCACCCAGGTGCCCCTAAAAATGGCTTCCTTTGGGATGACCTTTGCTAACTAGGCCCATTTGGCATATATATTCCACTTTATATGTATTGGCTTATTCAATTCCCAGTTTAACTCAATGAGATGGTAACTATTATTATCCCCATTTTAGAAGCCATGAATCTCAGATTCAAAGAGATTAACTTGCTTGCCAAGAGTCACATAATAAGTAGAGATCCAAAGACATGACTGTCAGTGGGTACAGCAGATGCTGCAGCATCGTGGCTGAAGGACCTATTGCTTGGCATGAATTAAGGGAAGTTCTGAGAAGATGGGGAGAAGAGTGAGAAAGATGGAGAGAGTCTGGGACTCTTTGGGGTGAAAAGCTCATGAGTCTGCAAGGAAGGAACTAGAGCTGTGTTATAAATATGGTAGCCACTAGCCACATAGACCTATTTAAATTTAAAGACATTAAAATTAAATAAATCCAAAATTTAATTTCTCAGTCATACTGGCCACATTTCAAGTGTTCAGAAGCCACATGTGGCTGGTAATGACTGTCGAGATAGTGCAGAAGTAGGGCATTTCCATCATCATAGAAAGTTCTATTGGACAGGACTGAGTCACAGGGTAGTTGAGGATGACTGTATCTATTGGCTAGGGAGGTGGTTTTCACTGATGTAAAGTAAAACTGTCTTTCATCTTCCCCCCGGATTACCAGCAAAACCCATTAATTTCATGAATGCTCTGTAGGAATAAGTAAAAATGGAAGAAAGGGCTATATTTCTTGCGTAGCTCAATATGACATGGTATACGGAATATACTTTAAAGACAAGAGGCCGGAGTCTAAGGTGGTCACATGAAATTGTGAAATGTACGCATTTCATTCATTCAGTGGGGGCTGGAACTCCCATAAACTGTGGAATTAGGGGAGCGACGGTGGTTCAAACCAATTTTCACTAAGATTTGTGGATCCTGTGACCCTCTTCCTTCCAGCTGACAGTATTCATATGACCATTCTTATAATGTGAAAAGGGGAATTATGTTCCACTCTATTCTTGATCTCATAGACTTTAAAACATTTGTCAAGTTTTCTTGAAAGCTGCAATTTGTGGTAAGTTCGTATTTATCCATCCTGTTATTGATTTTGAGTCACCACACAGGGGACATTCCTAGCTGTAATTAATAATAGTGGTTAGCAATCTAAGTGCATTTTAAGCATTTTATGTGTATTAAACTCACTTAGTCCTTAGAGTGACTCAGTGAGATAGTTTCTCCCCATTCTAAAGGCAATGAGTCCAAGGCTCAAGAGACTAGGTAACTTGCCATGAGTCCCATAGGGAGAGAGGCAAGATTTGAATGAATTTTTGCCCAGAGGCCAACATAATGTCTTATGTTTTGATAGGCAGATAACTATAGAGTCTTATGGTTTATTGGCTTGGCTCCTAAATCTTGGCCCTGTGTGTTGCCTTCATGGATACCTCATTGCAAGAAGAGTCAGCACTGTGAGTGAATTAAAGACATTAATTTATGTGCCTGTCATCTCCGGGAGTGTGGAAATGGAATACCAAAGAACATCAGGGATATCCTGAACACTCTGTAGCTCTGAAGGTGCCAATCTCTACCCTTTGGGAGGAAAATTAAAGTATCCCTGACCAACTGTGCAGCTATATGAAGGAACTAGCTGCCAAGCTATCGAGAATGCCTGAATGTTCACTGAATACCTGGTGAGCAAAATTTCGCCAATGACGTTACAGGAGAACAAGGAGTAGAGATGTAAGCAATCTATAATTAATGTATATTATAATCCTGTAGCATGGTAGGGCTGGGATGGACTTTAGGGGTCATAGGGGTCATCTGGTCCAGACATTCTCAATGGATGGGCTGTAGACAATGTTTCAGAATCATTCAGGAAGACTTAAGTATGCAGAAACCAGGTCTTACCCCTGGAGACTCTGGTTCCACAGATCTGTGGTAGGATCTGGACATCTGTACTTTAAGGGGCTGCCCATTTAAAAAAAAAAAAATTCATTGGTCATATTTGGAGGATGTTAGAGAAATAATTCATTATTTTAAAATCTGCCAAAATGGGGCACGTGGGTGGCTCAGTGGGTTAAGCATCTGCCTTCGGCTCAGGTCATGGTCTCAGGGTCCTGGGATCAAGCCCCACATTGGGCTTTCTGCTCAGTGGGGAGCCTGCTTCCCCTTTCTCTTTGCCTGCCTCTCTGCCTACTTGTGATCTCTTTCTCTCTCTGTCAAATAAATAAATAAAATCTTTTAAAACATCTGCCAAATTAAGGGGAAAATCATGCACTCATCTTGTTTCTCATTTACCAGTGCTAATACGAAAATTGAATAGCTCTTTAGGAAAAATTTTTCTTTTTATTTTATTTATTTATTTATTTATTTATTTAGAAAGACTTCATTTATTTGACAGAGATCACAAGCAGGAAGAGAGGCAGGCAGAGAGAGAGGAGGAAGCAGGCTCCCCACTGAGCAGAGAGCCCGATGCAGGGCTGGATCCCAGGACCCTGGGATCATGACCTGAGCCGAAGGCAGAGGCTTTAACTCACTGAGCCACCCAGGCGCCCCAGGAAAAATTTTTCTTTACAGAAGATCGCAGCTAGTAGGTAAAGAAAGAATGGTTAAAATATCATTCTGTAAATTTCTAATGAATCAGTGGATCAAGGCCATGATCATCAGTTGTTGTGAATAACACAAAATGGGCCTCCTGGTGAAGATACACAACACCATGTATAAAGTGTTCTCACCAAAAACTTAAACTGGAATCTTATCAAGTTTCTATTATTTCACTTGCAATTTTATTTTTAAGATTTTATTTATTTATTTGACAGATAGAGACACAATGAGAGAGGGAACATAAGCAGGGGGAGTGAGAGAGGGAGAAGCAGGCTTCCTGCCCAGCAAGGAACTTGATGCAGGGCTGGATCCCAGGACCCTGGGATCATGACCTGAGATGAAGGCAGATGCTTAAAGACTGAGTCACCCAGCCACCCCATCTCGCTTTCAATTTATAGGAGATATAGAGGACAGAGGAGCATGCTAAATGACACTACTAGGACTCAATAATCAAAATCCAGATTGTGAGGGACACCTGCGTGTCTTAGTCGGTTAAGCGTCTACCTTCAGCTCAAGTCACTACTGCAGGGTCCTGGGATGGAGTCCCACATTGGCTCCTTGCTCAGCAGGGAGCCTGCTTCTTCCTCTGTCTGCCACTCCCCCTGCTTGTACTCACACGCATGTGTGTGGAGCCCATGCTTTCTCTCTGACAAATAAATAAAGAAAATCTTTAAAAACAACAACAAAAAATTTTTGAAAAATCCGGACTGTGGGAACATCTATAGGTCAAATAATCTAGTTTCTTCATCAAATACATTGAAAGGAGGAAAAAAAAAGCAGAAATCCCTAGAGTGAAAGAGACTTGAGAGATAAATCAATCAATTGAAAATGGATCTTGTGGGGTGCCTGGGTGGCTCAGTGGGTTAAAGCCTTTGTCTTTGGCTCAGGTCATGATCCCAGAGTCCTGAGATCGAGCCCCACATCAGGCTCTCTGCTCAGCAGGGAGCCTGCTTCCTTTCCTCTCTCTCTGCCTGCCTCTCTGTCTACTTGTGATCTTTGTCAAATAAATAAGTAAAATAAAATAAAATAAAATAAAATGGATCTTGTTAAGGCTCTTGATTTGATCCCACACTTAAATTTTGTTAGGTGTGATAATTATGTTGTAGATGTATTTTTAGAGTTACTGTAATACTTATGGATGAAATGAATATTTACAAATAAAATTAAAAATTTTATTTTAAAATATTTCAGAGAAGGGATGTAGATCAAGAGTTATATGAAACAAGAATAGTCCTAAGTTGACAACTGTTGAAGCTAGGTAATGGACACTGAGAAGTCATTATACTATTGTAAGTTTCAAATATGATAAACAATGAATCTTGGAACACTGCATCAAAAACTAATGATGTATTTAATGGTGACTAACATGACACAATAAAAATTAAAAAATAAAAGAAATAAATTGCCAATCAGAAAAACTTGAGAATAAAAATTGTGTCCTAAAATGTAAAGGCTATGGCTTATCACAGGGGTCAGCAAATTACAGTTCTCAGGTTAAATACAGTCTGCCACCTGTTTTTGTTAATAAAATTTTATTAGAATACAATAAACTACACCTATTTATTTGCCTATTATCTACAGCTGTTTTCATGCTACGATGGCGGAGCTGAGCCATTGCTACAGAGACTGTGTAGCCCCATAAAGCCTAAAATATTTGCCATCTGACCCTTAACAGAAAATATTTGTCACCTCCTAACTTAGAAGAGGTTGTAAACTGGAAAAAGAATTGAGTACTAATATTTTTGTTTGGTCGTTGTTATACACATAATTTCTCATGTGTGTGTTTCCATTTTTTTCACCTTTTTGAATAATGTTAGAAGGAATATTAGAATTAGGATATCATCATTTTGTAACTCCTGATGAGTTAATGGTTTTAGGCAATGGGTATCAATAGCGATAGATCTAAGCATTGGTCATCAAGGAATAATACATAAGAATATTGACATAATGGGCAAGACTATGAATGATGAATGGTTTAAGCTACTGTCCTAAAACAAATATGCCTAGGTGATTCCAATGACTGGACCAAGCTGAGAATATTAACCTCCCTCCCCTTCATTATTTATATGAGAAAACAGTTAAGTCATGGAACAGATACCAAAAGAAGGTACCCACTCAGAGACCCAGACGGGTCTCATCATGTGAGTTCTTTCTGCCCTCTCACAGCGTACTAGAGTGTTTAAAACAAAACAAAATGGTATATGTCTCCTAGCAAGATGTGCTTTGCGTCAGTTTTCTCTATTTCAATTCTTGTAGTTCCTACAGACTGTATTGGTCAGTAAAATACTGTGTCTTGCAGCATCATTACCTGCCAAGTAGAGAGAGAAAGGACGTAGTTAATGCAATCACCGTCCCCACAGTGATGGCCCATATATTATCTGTCTAATCTTCTAAAGAATTGGGTGGTGCAGAAGGTGGTATTGTAATATTCCCAACACTAGCTTCTCTGAAGGGCCATTATATTACTGATTTTGTAGTGGTTGGGGTTGAGAAATGGGAGGGGAAATAGTTGGGAAAAACACCTTAAGGAATCTAGGGCTCTCACAAAGCTTAGGGAGGTAATGCTGGAGTAGCAGAAAGGCTTGGAGCTGAATGACTTAGTTGGAGCCCTGGCTTTTCTCTTACAACAATGTGACTTGGGAAAAGCCACTTAACATTCGTGAACTTCGGTTGCCTCTGATACAGCGAACTAACTTCACAAGGTTGTTGTGAAGATTAAATGGAGTAATGGACCTGGAAGAATTTTATAAACTCTTAACACTAGGCGACTGCAAGGGGTCATTACTTAGGCTTATTCATTCTGCCAATGAACTAGGGGCATCTTTGACAGTTGCCAAGTTCAGGAATGTTAAAAGAAGCGTTTGGCTTTCTTGCAGATGGATGATTTACACTGAATCAAAACTGTCACGCCTTCTTCATCCCTGGCTAGACAGTCCATGCTGTGTTCTTAGACCCAATAGCTTACTTCCCTTTTACTCTCTTGTCCCTAGGATGGTAGCTGGATGGGTCACGGAGAAGAAGCATAGAACGAAAGGAGATGCAGGAGTTTGGGCAGCCATACACTTCTATAGCATCCCTCTATTTATAATTTGGCAGAGGGAAGGTGAAATGAATACAAAATAATGTGTAATAGAAAACAGAACCAAGAAGGGAGCAGTAGGGAACACAGAAACGGTAGATGTTCTTTCAGAGACATATGGTTTGGGGTCACCCATTGCATGGCTTTCCAAAGTCAAACTTAGTTTCTTGCTTTTGTGCTCACCTCTGGCATCTTCCCAGCCTATTTACTTCTCTTGGTTCTAAACAGTACCTGACAAAGTGTTATGCACATAGCAAGAGCTCAGTAAATATTTGTGGAATGAATAGTCCTTCCATTAAGGCTGAAAACTGAGAGTTGGCTACACATATTTCTTTCCTTCTGTAAAAGGACTTTGATAGCTCAGAGGAGGGTTGAGCCATTAAAGCAGCATTGAGAATTCAGTCCAGGTTGGAGGTGATTAATTATCATCCTGTTTTCTCTGGGTTGGCCAGATACCATAACTACTTTTAAATGTTCTGTACAGCTAGCATTTAGCTAGAAGCCTCTGACAGCCTTGGAAACTACTATTGTCTAAACATTTTGTGGAGATGTATTTTTTGATCCTCTGTTAGCAACTGAATTCTTGCTCTTGTATGCAGTCTAACTGCCACTCAAAGCAGAATATTTTCATTTGGTACATCCTTTCTACCTTGCCCACTCCTAAATGCATGAGTGAAAGTGTTTGCTGCTTAAAAAAAAGAGTAAGAGTTTTCTAGAGAAGGACATTGTTGCACTAAGATTCTTTGACGTCTTAGATATTGAATAATAGTATAGGTATTAAATAATATTTTAGCTATTAAATAAGTATGCATTATGGACATTGGGGAGGGTATGTGCTATGGTGAGTGCTGTGAAGTGTGTAAACCTGGTGATTCACAGACCCGTACCCCTGGGGCTAATAATACATTATATGTTTATAAAAAATTAAAAAATTATAAAAAAAATAAATAAGTATGCATATATTTTATACAAAATACTGGCCGAGTAATGAGGATGTAACATATAACATGGTAACTATAGTTAATAATATAGTACTGCATATTTTAAAGCTGCCAAGAAAGGAGATCTACAAATTCTCATCATAAGGGAAAAAAACCTTTTAACTATAGTGATTACTGTGGTCATGATTTCCCATAACTATGAATATTGAATCATTATGTTGTACACCTGCAACTATTATAATGTTGTATGCCAGTTATATCTCAATAAAAATGATCTAACAGAGTTGTAAATTGAATATGCAAAAAAAAAAAAGTACTGAACAGTATAGCATTTGTTTCTGAAATTTAACACAAATGACCCAGACAGTAATGGCTCTTTTTGAGAAATTTATTACTTAGGACTTGTCTTAAATCAGGTTGGTTAGAATCCGAGCCTGGGGCGGGGATTCTTGTTTGAATGATTTATTGGGGAAATGTTCCCGGAAGAACAGGAGCACGGAAGCTGGACAGAGTAAGGAAAGGAGCTAAGCACGGATATGGACTCAGCTGGAGATTGGTTTCAGCCTGATCCCACGACCCCCCCACCCTCCCGCCCCCAGCATACACTACACGGCTCCTTTTAAATGGTAAAAGGAGTTTGAAGGCTCAGTGAGTTTTGTAGTCCTTTTACTTGACTAAATGAATAATCATATGAAGGAGAAAAGGGTTCTGGAAGCTCAGGTAACAGAGCGTTTCCTGTCTCTAAAAGAATTTCTGTTCTTCATGTATTTTCTTTGGTTAAAAAATCCAGAAGTAATATTTTTAACCTCTCATTCTTTTGCTTTTCTTAAAAAACAGAAATTGATGAATGTGAAAGAAAGAATTGACTACACTAAAGATTATTGCTTAAAATACTATTCTGGAAAGAAATTGTAGAAACTAATAGCACTTGTGATGTGTACGTAGATAGATATGGCAACTTGAATTTGTTCAATTTTTTAGTTCGTAGTAAAAAACAAAGTTTTAAGATTTAAAAATAATCCTTGGTTTAGTTGTTAGATGAGGATGACAATTAAGTAGCAGCTCACATGATGCATCTGGAGAAAATTTTTACCAACATCAATAGGACAAATATTAAGCGTCTAACTAGGAAATTCTGCCACCCTGAGTAGACTATGAAACTTCTTACTTGAATACAGTTGGTGACAATTATTTCAGTATGTTTGTGAGGGGGAGGGATGTTGGCAAGAATGGGATAGGATTGTAAGAATGAAGGTGTGGATTTGATACATTTTTCTACAGCTAAATATAGCATATGTATTCTATATATATATACACATATTCTATATATATTCTCTATATATTTTACATATATAGTAAATGCATAGCTAAATAGAGAATATATATATATTCTATAGGAATATATGTTTACCCATAGAACATTTCTTTTTTTTTTTCCATTTTAAAATTTAAATTCAATTAATTAACATATAATGTATTATTGGTTTCTTAGGTAGAGGTCAGTGATTCATCAGTCTTGTATAATACCCACTGTAGAGCGTCATTTCATTTTCATTTCACTGCTAGCACCAAAATGGAAATAGCATTTGTTACCTAAATTGGGTTAAGGGAGAAATAGATTAAAATTCATACAACATTTTGCATATGATAATGTGATGAAGTTTGTCAAAATTACTCATTGTCTCTTCCCTTCTTACTTCTTTCTAATTTCTAAAAATAAGTAAATAATTTATGTTATCTCTAAAGGTATTATTTATTGCTTTTTAAAAACTTTTTATTCTTTTGCTGATTACTCTCCAAAGTGAAGGTCCAGTTCACAACCTGAGGGGCACCTGGGTGGCTCAGTTGGTTCAGTGGCTGCCTTTGGTTCCAGTCATGGTCCCAGGGTTCTGGGTTGGAGCCCTGAATCCAGTTCCCTGCTCAGTGGGGAGCCTGCTTCTCCCTCCCCTCTGCCTACTATTCCCCCTACTGTTCCCTCTCATTCTCTCTGTGTCAAAATAAAACAAAAACAAAAACAAACCTCAAACCTCTCACAACCTGAGATCTACAGATTGAGCCAGCCAGGCATCCCCAACAATATTTTTTGACACGTGTACAGAAACGTATGAGCGAGCTTTATGACACAAGCAAATGAAATATCATTAAGTATGTATACTGTAATCCAAAATATCATATACCCGTCGAAAAAGACATACAAGCATATATATGAACCCAGATGTTTCCCTGTGAGAACTACAAAAACAACCACAAGGATGGGGAAGAGGGAGATTGGGAGAATTTGAAGGTCAGCTGAGGTGTGTAAAGTGTGTAACGTGTGTAAAGTGTTCCAACATAAAGGTAACTTGAAAAAGGTCAGAAAGATGGTGGGTTTTTTAAGGGTAAACAGGACATAAGAGAAAACCTCAGGTACTGGGGTCAAAATTCAATAGGAAAGCTGGAAGAGCCTCGGGTCTCAAGGAGACGCAGGAAGTGGGAAAGTGTTCAGAAACCTCAGAAGAGGACAGAGTTTAAACCAGGTTCAGGGGAAAGCCCGCGTTGCCATTGCGCCAAGTCCTGTAATATACAAACTAACCGGAACCCTGTTGCTTTCTTCTTCTTTCTTTCTTTCTTTTCTTTTCTAATTTTTTTTTTTTTAAAGAGAGGGAGTGGGGTGGGGCAAGGGGAGAGAGGGACTCTTAAGCAGGCTCCACACCCAGCATGGAGCCCAGTGCAGGGGCTCCATCTCACAACCCTGAGATCATGACCCGAGCCCAAATCAAGAATCCAACTTAACTGACCAAGCCACCCAGGCGCTGCCTTGCTGCTTGATAAATAACAATCCTTTCTAGGAACTAGAGCCTTGACTCGGCTCGGTGCCCTAGACCCTCACCAAGACCAGTCCTTCTAGACGGCTTCCTCTGCATGTCACATATGCCAGCTCAGAGGTTAGCCCTGCTCTCTGGCCCTTACTTCATTGAGAGGTCATTAGTACTCCTCTCTCACTCCTCATTGCTACTGCCGGAGAAAGGAATCCGGATTTTTTGTTTGAGGTTAAAAGGGGGAACCATCTTCCATGTGGGCTCCCTCAGGACATCCAGGGGTTTCTGAAGACCTAGGGAGCGGTGGCGGTGGGACGCTGAGGGCACAGAGTGAAGGGAAGGCAATCCTGGTGGGCCGCCCGGGCCTGAGCTGACCGATCGTGGGTGGGTGGTTCTGTGCAACAGAGGCTGGACCCAGCAGTGGTCTTCAGGTGCAGGCACATTCCCAGGGCAGTGTGACTGATGACTCCCTGGGTGGTGTGCAAAACATGTCAGAGCTCCTGGTTTTTTTTTTTTCTCATCTGACATTAAGCTTTAGTACTAATGAACATACATATCGACACGGGTGCCTTGAGTGAGTGGGAGGTGGTGTGTGCTACAGTCTTAGAGGCATCTTGAGGTGATGGGGGAGCTCCACCACGTGTGGTGAGCAATGGGGAGGGTTGACCTTGGCACCTTCACGTATTCGAACGTTTCCGAGCTCTGTGATTGATGTGTTCTAGGTTACTTGTGCCATATTAATTGCATTTGTAAATGATTATATCTACTTGAACTAACCCTTGCAAGATGAATGAGGAGATTAGGCAGTTCTACCAGGACACTGAAGACTAAACGAAATGCAAGCATAAGCAAACAACCAGAAAGGGGCAGAGCTGATGCCACTTTTACTCTTAGACAAACTCATCAGTGACTGAGGAGGTAAAAATGATGTTGATCTAACTAGGTCTGACAGTTAGCCAAAGTAAATTGTCATTAGCATGACGACTTTATGTCATAGATACACATCTATTTTCATTAACGATGGTCCTTACCTTTTGTGACTATGGAGCATTAAGATATTAGTGGATGTGTTTTTAAGAATGGGATGAATGCGGTGGAACAAAATCAGGAGGAACAGGGCAATAAGGAGTTGGCTTTATTTTTCTCTAAACATCCTTCTTAACCATGACTGTCTTAGTCCATTCAGGTTATTACAACAAAATACCGCTTCGGGTGGCTAATAAAAAAAAAGCAGAAATTTATTTTTCAGAGCTCTGGAAGCTGGGAAATCTGAGAGCATTGTAGCCTTCGCTGATAAGGGTCGTCATGCTGGTTCATAGCTGCTGCTTTCTCGTTGTATCCTCACAGGTGAAAGAGGCTAGGGAACTCTCTTGGGTCTCTTTCTCTCTCTTTCTCTTTTAAGATTTTATTTATTTTGGGGCACCTGGGTGGCTCAGTGGGTTAAAGCCTCTGCCTTTGGCTGGGGTCATGATCCCAGGGTCTTGGGATCAAGCCCTACATCAGGCTCTCTGCTTGGTGGGGAGCCTGCTTCCCTCTCTCTCTGCCACATCTCTCTCTACTTGTGATCTCCGTCTGTCAAATAAATAAATAAATAAGATTTTATTTATTTTTGAGAGAGAGATTGTGTGCACTCTCTTCCTCAGCCTTTCTCAGCCTTTCAGTTAAATGAAGAGAAGCAGGAGTCTTTTGTGACCGGTGCCCCTATTGTTCTATCTTAACGCTTTTGTGCTGTTCTGAATATACTCCAGCGAGGAGGGACGAGGGTGATACATTCTACTACTTACTCCTGGGTCCAGCTCCTTCAGCTCTGACCTTTGGCATTCTGTCCCATGACCCTAACTCTTCGAGTTCCTTGTCCCCATGAGTTGCCTTCTTGGGCCGGTCCCATCATGGCGGCTTGAACACGCATCCATGTGTGCATGGGAAACACTTATATTCTTGCCACCCGAAAGACTGCTTCAGTTGCTGGTCTCCCCTTGCCTTCGATGGCCAATGGCACTACCTAGCCTCCTGCTTTCTGCTGCCACTAGCTGGTAAATGGACCCACATCTCCATGTTCCCCCTTCATCCAGTCAATCCCCAAGTTATTCTGGTTTTACCTTCCAAATCTTTCTCAAATGGAGTTTTCCATCTCTTCTCTGGCTGCGATTTTTCTAGTTCAATCTTTTCTGTATTTTTCTTTCTAACTTACCTTGTCCTCTTAAAACCTACCCTCCACACAGCTGCCAGAATAATTAACAAAAAGGAAAATGGAATCCTATTACCACCCTGCACAACGACCCTCCTCCAGGGAATTTTCCCTGAGACTCATTTCCACCTGCACTCTCTCCACCCCTGAGCTGGGTTAGGAGCCCCTCTTCTTCCCTCTCTAGACTCTTCGGTCAATTCTTCAATTATTGTACTTACCTTGCAGGTGCCAGTATGTGTGTGTCTGTCTCCACCATCAGACTGAGCATCTGGGAGGAAGAACAGGTTCTTTTTTTTTTTTTTTTTTTAAGATTTTACTTATTTATTTGACAGAGAGACAGTGAGAGAGGGAACACAAGCAGGGGGAGTGGGAGAGGGAGAAGTAGACTTCCTGCTGAGCAGAGAGCCAGATATGGGGTGTGATCCCAGGACCGTGGGATCGTGACTTGAGCCGAAGGCAGACACTAAACTGACTGAGCTACCCAGGCGCCCCTGAACAGAGTCTCTTTGACTTGACCTTCCTTGTGCTGGCACATGAGTGGCATTAAATGAATATCTGCTCAAGGAACAAATGAAGAAATGGAAGAATAAAATAAGGCTTTAGGATACTGAGGGCAGGAGATCAGATTGGAAAAGATGATTCCCCTCCTACTTTCCCCTTCATTGTTTCTGCTGCAGTTCTGGGTCACCACCAAGTGAGCCTTCTCAGCAGTGGGGAAGTCATCTGTGCTCCCACCACCTGTCTGCGTGTCTTTTTTTCCTACTTAAGAAAATACAAGGCGAGAATAGATGATCATTCCTCTTGCTTGTAAGCACAAAGATTCCTTGCCTCAGAGGATCATGATGGTTTGCCTGGCTTAAGAAAACAAAACAAACAAGGGAGCTGGTACTTGTGGGTTTTCTCCGTAGGATTCCAGACATGTGGTGGGTGGGGTCAGGGTGTGAGTAGTCAGAGAGAGGTATTTCTGCAATGCTTCTAGATTTCCAACGTAGTCTGATGGTCCCAGTCCTTACAAAGCATCTTCAGACTTTTCGTGACTGCAGTTGCCAACACGAAGGCAAAAAAGAATGGACAGGATGACAGGCAGTCATGAGAACCTGTGACCAGGATGGGAAACCTAGAGACAGAGTATTCAAGAAGCTGCCCTTTGATGCGGCCCCGAAATAGCAGCCTGGGGGAGGTAGGGAAAGGCAGGAACATGGTGGCCCTGATGGCACATTTTGCCTCTGTCTGTAGTTACCTAGTGTCTAGCACTGAATCTGGGAGTAGCAGACATCTGCTAAGGGGGAAGGTGACACAGGACTCAGCAATGTCTAGGATTCTTTAAAAAAAACAAATAAACTTTTCCTAAACCATGGCAGTCACTGAAAATAGCTTACTCTTGCAAAAGTATGGACTTTCTAAATTAAGAGAAATGGTTTTGGCCTTCAGTTCTTGGATATTCCTAAGATCACTGTTATATCAGCAGTTAAGATTCTTTCCTATAAAACTCGGAAGAAACACCAACATGCTTTTGCAGACGGCTCAGCATCCATTTCCCCTTTTTCTGATAAAAGGGCCCTGTTTTTTCTTCTGGGGAATCATCCTTCTCTGTAGTTAGTCCATATGGGATCTGTCCTCTTTTGGTTCCAGGAATGGACATGTCTAAGACCTAAGACTAGGCAATAAAAAGATAGCATCCCTCAGTCACAGTGATGTGTCTAGAGGAGAGGACAAAAGTCAGGCTTAGGAGATATGGGTTTGACTCTTATCTAGGAATGATTATCAAAAAGGTTTCTTTCTTTTTTTTCTTCCTTCTTTCCTTCCTTCCTTCCTTCCTTCCTTCCTTCCTTCCTTCCTTCCTTCCTTCCTTCTTTCTGGAGAGGGACTCTTTTTATTTTTTTTAAGATTTTATTTATTTATTTATTGGAGAGAGAGAGAGAGAGAGAGAGAGAGAATGTGTTGGGAGAGGGGCAGAGGTGGGGAGAGAGAGAGAGAGAGAACCAGACTCCTCACTGAGCAGAAGCCTGACATGGAACTCTGTCTCAGGACCTGGAGATCATGACCTGAGCTGAAGGCAGGTACTTAATTAACTGAGCCACCGAGGTGTCCCTTGAAGGGAGAGAGGGAATCTTAAGCAGACTCTGCGCTAAGAATAGAGCCTCTCCCAGGGCTTGATTTCATAACCCTGAGATCATGACTTGAACTGAAATCAAGGCCTTGAGCCTTTGCAAAGACACTTAACTGACTGAGCCACCCAGGGACCTCTTTCTACGGGGGTGGCTAATATGAGAAAATGTAAGCCTAGAACTGCTGGAAGCCATATTTGGGGAAAGCCTGCCTGGAAATGATGCCAAGTCAGAAGAAAGCAGGGCTTACTGATGGAGGAAATCAGATTCCTGATAACATTGTGTGTAGTATGCCTAGATCAAGCCAGACCTGTAACAAACTTAACTCTGGATATTTTTATGTTCCAAGTAAATAAATTTCCTTTACTACCTTGTTTAATTAAGACAGTCTTACTTGGGTTTTCTATTACTGTTTACCCCAAATTTCTGATATTCTAAGACCCTAGAATTCTACTTAGAGTAGATAGAGTCTTTTCTATTGCTATCTAGGAGCTACTTCTTATATATGCCCTTTGATTGACACAGGAACGTTACGGAGGCCCAAACTATGGAAAATGACGGGAGTTCTTAGGACAGAAGCTTGTTCTATTTATTCTTCTTCTTAGGTAGATATGTAAGGTAAAGAAATATTGATTTGAGACATGATACATATTTTTAAGGCTACTATGACCTTTTGAATACTTTCAAAGGGAAAATAACTTTCCATTTTTCCCTCACCCTCTATTTCTTTTCTGAGGTCAGTGGTAAAAAAAGCTCTTCAGCTTCGAATCTTGAGTTTTCTATTTGTCCTTCCTTCCAGCCTCTCCCTCTTCCCCTACCCCCTTGCCAGTCTCACCACAGTCATGCTTAGACAGCCTCAGCACCAGGGTCCACACCAACACCAACAGCTCCAGTTCAAAAATAGTTTTGACATCATTGTTCTAACTTTACATCTCTCCCCCGCTTTCTTGTTTGTGCTGAACTCAGTTCTGTCCTCATTGAGACCAAAAATACTTATCGAGCAGCTACTATGTGATAAGCACAGTTTTAGACACTTCAGATATATCAGTGAACAAAACTTAAAGATTCCTGTTCTCACAGAGCTTGCATTTTAGTGTATGTGTGTGTTGGGAGGGGGGTTGGGTAGAAAATGAATAATAAATATTACAAGCAGGTATATTATATTGTCATAAAAGGGTCATGAAGAAAAAAGATGGAAAAAAAAAAGCAGAAGAAAAGAGTAAGGGGATCAGGTTTCCTGGGAGTGAGAGGCCACACTGAGAAGGTGAAATGTGAATAAAGACATGGAGGGCAGGATTTAGCTGTTAGGTTTGGGGGAGAAGTTTCCAAGAGTGGGAAGAACCAATACCAAGTTCCTCTGCAACAGTGTACCTGGGAGTGTACATGAGATGGTGTACGTCTCTGTCACTGGGGCGGGGGGGGGGGGGGGTGGGGGGGTGGGGGAAGGGAGAGAAGTAGGAGGTGAGGCAAGGTGAGCAGTGGGAGGAGTGTCATGGGATCAGTGTCATGGGGGACTTGGGTTTTTACTTTGAGTAAAATGAATACTGGATGGTTTCAATAGAAAGGGACATGACCTGACTCAGATTTTAAGTGATTACTCTGGCTACAGAGTTGAAAATAAGCTTCAGAGGAGTTAGGGTGGAACACTGAGGATGTAGTCAATGCCAGAGATGACGGTGGATGCAGGAGAGGTGGTGAGAAGTGGCTGGGGTTTATTCTGAAGACCAAGCCATCAGGACTTGCTGGGAGATTGGAGGGGGAGCTTGTAAGAAGAACCCAGAAAGACATTTGCCTTGAGCCTTTGCAAGAATAGAGTTATCATCAGCTGGGAAGGAGAAAACGGAAGGGGACACACCATTGAGGGGATAGTAACAGTGCAATTTAGGACAGCTGAGGAGGAAGTTAGCGATGCTGGGTAGGCAGCTGCATACCGGATTTCAGGAGATAGGCCTGGCTTAGAGAGAGATACTTGGGAATTGTTACCGTCTAGATGATACTTAAAACCTCATGTGAAACTGCAGGTCCTTCTTATCAAACAAGCCTCCTATTACCTTCCTGATCTGACTTGCAGTGAGAGCTGAGAGCATGACACATTGGGAAAAAAATATATAGGTTTTGGAGTAGGACAGATCTAGATCAGGATACGAGTGATGCTACCTTACTAGTGGTGTGACTTTGGGCAAGCTCCTTATCTCTCTTGGTTGCAATTTATGCATCTGAAAAATTGAATGAGAACACCTAATTTTAGGATAGTTAAAACTCATGAAATTAAATAATGCCTGTGAAACTGCTGGCACATAGTAGGTACTAAAGAATTAAGTTCCTACTCACCTTTTTTTTTTTTTTTTTTTTAAATCTAGTATGGATGCTTATCAATGATTTCAGCCCTGTTCTACTTCCCTGGAACAGCTATACCCAAAGTGGGGTCACTGAAAAATAGCATCACATCACCTGGGAGCTTGGTAGAAAAGTAAATTCTCAGGCCACATCATTCCAGGCTACTGAATCAAAATTCCAGGGTGGGACCCAGCAATCTGTGTTTGAACGAGTCCTCCAGGTGATCCTGGAAGATTCTAGAATTTAAGAACCACAGCTTTAGCGTCCATTCACAAGCTTCCACGTGACCCCTGAGTATACCCGTCTCTCTCTGCTCATGGCCCTGCATTGATGTTGTCAGAAAAACTTTTATTGACAAAGTTAAATGGCTTTACTACACTTTCATTCTATTGGTTCTTTAGCCCTGACCTCTCAGTTGAGTCCAGACTTACACTTCCAATTTTCTCTACATTGAATAAAGCTCTGGCATGCCTGGGTGGCTCAGGTGGTTAAGCGTCTGCCTTTGGCTCAGGGCATGATCCTGGAGTCCTGGGATCGAGCTCCGCATCAGGCTCCCTGCTCAGCAGGAAGCCTTCTTCTCCCTCTCCCTCTGTCTCTTCCCTCTGCTTGTTCTCTGTCTCAAATAAATAAATAAAATCTTAAAAATAATTAAATAAGTAAAGCAAGCAAGCTGTTCTGGAACACACTCCAACTAAGGGGCAACATACTGTGTCTCTTTAAAAGAAAAAATGACCCAAAACTAAAAACTCTAACACAAACAACTCCAACTTCCCTCTGTCCTCTTAGGTTCCTTATTTTATTTTATTTTATTTTTTTTTTTTTAAAGATTATTTATTTATTTATTTGACAGAGAGAGAGAGAGAACAAGTAGATGGAGAGGCAGGCAGAGAGAGAGAGAGGGAAGCAGGATCTCGGCTGAGCAGAGAACCCGATGTGGGACTCGATCCCAGGACCCTGAGATCATGACCTGAGCCGAAGGCAGCGGCTTAACCCACTGAGCCACCCAGGCGCCCCAGGTTCCTTATTTTAACAGTAGAGAAAGTTATTTGCTCACTACATGTGCCACGGTGCATGTATTATTTCACTGATTTCTCCCTAAAACTCCATAAAGTAGGACTAATGTGAGATCTCACTTAGCAGACAAGGAAATTGAGGATTAAGGAAATTGAGAATGAAGGACATTAAATAGCTAATGCAGGGGTACGGGTTGTGCCAATTAGGGGAACCAGAGGAAGACCATGAGGCTGGAGGGGGAAGGAGGGGCTTGCTCTCTCCTGCTCTGCTTGGAATCACATCCTATGGTTCGTGGCCAGCAACTGGGCTCTTCCTTCATGCAGAAAGAGAGTGCGTGCATGTGTGCATGTGTGTGCGTGTATGTTTGTGTTTCCCCCAGGTTCAAGAAGACTGAATTAAGTAATCTCATGACAGGGAATTGGGTACCAATCAAAGAACTTTCATTCCTCTCTTCAGGGTCTTAACATAGACCTCTTCTCTCACGCTCTGGAGGAAACTAGGTCACTTTTGTTTCCACGGAGCAATCAATGGAGCTTCATAAATAGGTTGTCTGCCACTTTACGTTATTGTTAGTTTGTTTCTATACAGTTGATTTTGGGGATATGGAAATGAAGATCTGTTTTCCTCATTACTAGGGAAAATGAGAGTTTATTTTTTGATTCCAACTCTTTAAATATAAAAACAAAATTATTTAAGAAACAAGTATGAGTTTTTGTAAGGAGGGTTATGTGGTAGAATATATTAAGCAATATGTAGGAGAGGCTAAGTATAGCCAAAAAAAAATGATATAGTGAATAATAAGAACATCTGGAGTGTAGACTTTGGTAATTTTTGGTATTATCATTTGCATTTTAAATGGATGAGCAATAAAACAGCAACTATTCGTACAAGTCTCTATCCAGCTTGACTTAAAGTGCACAGTTATGATTTCACCCTGAAAGCTGGTGAAGTTTTCTAAGCACCATATTGTCCACTTCCCTGTTCCTGAGAAACATCGTGTTAAGAAAAAATAGAGGCTTTGTGGGGCCAAAAGCTACAGAAAAGCAGCCATATGAAGCTCTGGGACTAGAGAACTCATGCTTGAGTCTTTTTACCTCCACAAAGTTCAGATCTTTGTTGCCTGCCGTAGTCGTTCGGGTTCTGTAGACTGATGAGAACACGACAGACAGGGCATTTGGAAATGGATGTTTTTCCTTCTTAGTTGTCAGATTATATCTTTTTCCTTTCTTACTGATGCATTAAAACCTTATTCTTTGGAAAGTAGGGGTCCCAAGAGAATATTATCTAACCCTAATTACTCATTTGGAGATGAAAGTAAGAGAGCATTCCTTAAAATAGAAGGGGCTTTTTCACTTTGAGTGCAAGAAAGTTTTCCCTTCTTAGCCTTAGTCATGGAGGTTGTGCTGTCCCTGACACATCCTTCCTTCCAGTTCTGCTTCCTGACTCATTAAGAAAATACCAGGCAATACCCTCTGTTACTTAAAGCATTTTATTTGTGCATTTGATTAAAGACTGGTATTTTCTGTTGATAAAAATATTTGGACTGTGGTAGTCCAGTATAGGTGCTGCTCACAGAGTATGTTTAGGGAAAGATCCACGGGCACAAAGCGATGGTGAAAAGCCTGTTGGTTATTGCTTGTGGTGAAGGAACAACCTCAGCAGATAAACTTCACAGCTCACAGCCATGTGAGAGGGTATTTCCTGGGCAGAGTTCCACATACCATTCTGCCCCATGGGACTATTGTGGAATACTATCTAGTTACCTATGTTGCCAAGGTTTTGTTTATTCTCTTCCCCTTTCTTAAGTTATTTACCAAATGCATTCAGTCTCCTTTCTGTTTGCTCCCACATCAGCTTCATGCCCCCAACTAGCTATGCAAGATTTAGAAGGTCTTTTCTTATCCTTGGATTTCATTTTCTTTTAAAATTGTAGGCACATTATCGTTAAGATCTTTGTCAGTTCAGAAATTCTGTGGTTTCTAATCTATGCTTCTATATTTTAGTGCATTTGACTTAATTTTAAAGCTAATCTTGATATTTACCTCTCATTTGAGATAAGTGTCACAAGCAGAGATGGGAAGAAATAGTATCGTGGTGTCTTAAGTACAGGAATTAGAAGCTCATGAATTATAATGAAACTTAAGTTATTAGGTGGTAAACTTACCTTTATTTCATTTTGCCTCAGATGACTCCTGTATAAAAGGCAAATAATATTATTTGGAAGTCCAAGAAAGAAGACTGCGGGATGTAATTATGAATGCTATACAAATAGATAATACAAGGACAGTAGTGACATATATGATTGACTATTACATGAAAACCACTCTTGGAATTGTATTGCCTCTTGCTAAGGGTAAAACATAGCAGGGTGTTTTACTAGAAGTCTGACTGTACTTGTGTTGGGAATCCTGAAATAAACTCCATCATAAATTAAAAGCAAGAATACCATTTATTCTAGGAGCCCCTTTAAACCCAAATATAGTCATCACTTTGTCTCATTTAAAATTTTTTTTTCTCACTCATTTAAAATTTTACGTGTCCTAAGAACATTCATAGGCACTCTGTAGTGCTATTGCCATTCAACTCTTCAGTGTCTCTAAAACCAGAACAGGGGTGTCTGGGTGGCTTAGTAGTTAAGTGTCTGCCTTCGGCTCAGGTCATGATCCCAGCGTCCTGGGATCAGCCCCTGCATGGGGCTGGCTCCCTGCTCAGAGGGGAGCCTGATTCTCCCTTTCCTTCTGCCTGCTGCTCTGCCTACTTGTGCTCTGTATCTCTCTGTCAAATAAATAAATACAATCTTTAAAAAAAATAATAAAAACACAACAAATTTCCACCTAAAAAATTATATGGGTTAATTATAAGATTTGAAAGAGAATAATAATGTTTAGATGAGAGGGGAAAATGATCTCATTACTTGACTCTTTGCTCCATTATTGCCTTAAAGAAAAACCCCATTGATTTCATTGAATAATGATAGAATATTAGAGAATAATTAATATAGTTTGGAAAATTTTATAAACACTAAGACAAGTTGAGACAGTTATTTTGACTAATGTCTGTATCTAATCATAAATTAAAATCCTGAAAGGAAATCATATAAACATTAAGACAAGTTGAGACAGTTATTTTGAATGATGTCTACACTTAATTGTAAATTAAAATACTGAAAAGAAATGTAAACATAGATTCCTTCTTTCGTGTAAAACATAGTCTGCCTGATGGTCAGAAAACTGCCGGTTTATCTGCAAAGGGCATTGTCATGATTGCTACGGTCAGAGGTTCAATTTTAAACAATTTGAGTCTGTAGTATGTGTTTACCAGGCTAGTGTTAAAAACTCTTTCTAAATATGTATTCCCAGGATATAGCTATTAGAGAAAGTCTTGTCAACTTTCATGCACTTTTATGACAGATTGTTTTTCTTTTTCACACAAAGGATACATGGCTGATTCAAAGCTCAGAACAGTTCAATAGCTGTTATGTGATACCATGACAAGTTCTATCTAAGCTGGTTTAAAAATATTCCTCAGGGAATGTTTCAAAGAATGGCACACAGTGACAACGGGAAGAAAACTGCTTTATTAACAGTCGGCAATTCCTACTGATTGCAGGCATGTGGCATAGCCCCTGCCCAGCCCGGTGACGGGTCAGCGTCAACGTCCACCTCTAACACAACTGCGTACATTCTGTGTATTAAGGAATGCTCTTGGACCAGCTAGCTTTTTTCTTGACAAAAAATAAATTTATATTAAGTAAACAGAAGCAATGTGAAATAGGAGACGTTGCTCTCTCTGATGAAGACTTAGCACTCGCTTTGACCAAAATGTGAGTCGGGTGGCTCCAGCTCACTGTCTTTTCCACGACCCTCCAGGTGAGACAGGATTTTCATCTCCTGCTTTTCCTTCTGTGCCTTAGTCTCATTTTTGCTTTCTTCCCTTTCCTTAACATCCCTTTTATTTGCTTTCCCACTGACATCCTACTTCTCCTTCCTCTGTTGTTTCCTTTTTTTTTTTTTTACTTTTTCATAGATTTTATTTATTTAACAGAGAGAGAGAAAAAGCACAAGCAGGAGGAGAAGCAGGCTCCCAGCTGAGCAGAGAGCCTGAGGTGGGGCTCGATCCCAGAGCCCTGGGATCATGACCTACGCCTAAAGCAGACACTTAACCGACTGAACCACCCAGGCACCCCTTTCCTCTTCATTCTTTTTCTCCCACCTTGCATTTACTTTCTTCTTTCCATACTTTCAATTCTAGCTTTGTCTCCCTTCCTCTGCTGAAGTCATTACAGGCTAATAGAGCCAAATAAATGGCACCTGCCAGGAGCCCCTCTGATGTCAGACACAGAAAACTGATATTTGTGAATTTTTTTGTTTGTTTGTACTGGCAATTACAAGAAATTCAATGTTAACATCTTAAAGTCATGCCTTAATCAGAGGAGTATTTCTAGGAAACCACTAATATGTGAAATGCAGACTGGAACTAAAGAACTTTTTAAAAAACCTAAATTAGGGGTGCCTGGGTGGCTCAGTGGGTTAAAGCCTCTGCCTTCGGCTCAGGTCGTGATTGCAGGGTTGTGGATCAAGCCCCGTCTCGGGCTCTCTGCTCGGCAGGGAGCCTGCTTCCTCCTCTCTCTCTGTCTGCGCCTCTCTGCCTACTTGTGATCTCTGTCTGTCAAATAAATAAATAAAATCTTAAAAAAAAATAAAAAGCCAATATTATTTCATTTACTAAGGTTCACCAATGGCTATTTAGATTTAACCTATTAAGTAAACAGGCAAACAATGAACTCATTTCAGTATAAGTAGGAGATAATTCATGAATAAGTAAAGTACACTTTTTTGCTTTGGTATATTAACAGAAAGCTTTCAAAGGAGTAACACCTCAGATCTATAGCAAAATTGTTTTCTTTAAAACCAAACAAATTGGGGCGCCTGGGTGGCTCAGTGGGTTAAGCCGCTGCCTTCGGCTCAGGTCATGATCCCAGGTCCTGGGTTCGAGCCCCACATCGGGCTTTCTGCTCAGCAGAGAGCCTGCTTCCTCCTCTCTCTCTGCCTGCCTCTCTGCTTACTTGTGATTTCTCTCTGTCAAATAAATAAATAAAATCTTTAAAAAAAAATAAAACCAAACAAATTCAAAAAAACAAGGCGGGAGGTCATACTACACAAACCATCCCTGGGATCCACCCAGTGTAACTGCCTCCGCTCATTGAGAAAAGGGAAAATTGGCCTGTGAACATTAGCTGCCTGAAGACTGAGCAAGCAATAGGTTACTTTCTGTTTACATTAGTCTTTAGGAAGCAAATATTAAAATACAAATATTCTGCTATCAGCCTCTGTATCTCCGTGTGAGCTAAAGGACACTAAGTCTTCACGGGTCATGAAATATTTAACTTGGTACTCTTTCCCCTTAGAATCGCAATATTGATACCTAAGTAAAGGTAAACACTAAAATTAACACAATGTTACTGTTGAGTCTCAAGACATAATTTTGAAACAAGGAAAAGAACACGGCATAATTTTAACAGTAAGGTAACCAAAACATTTATTTCAAACATAAAAAGGCTGCTGATAAGACATCCCCCAATTTTTCTGATCAGTAAGTAGGTCTTCCTTGTAAGCTTTCAGGAGGATACCCGGGGAATCCATGGTGCAATACTAAGTCATTGCTATTTATTAAATATACTCTACTGTATTGGTTGGACTATAGTTTGTGAGCTATTGTATTAAAACTACTGCAGTAAATGACCTTATAAATATTAAATAATGAAGTTATTTAATCAAAATTAGCTTGTAGCATTTTTCAGATCTGCATTAGAATAAATCTGGATTAAAATAAATATCAAGCTTATTTTGATATTAGCCTATGCTATTTTGTGCTAACCTAAACCATTTTTCCCCCCTTGACTTTCTTACATCAAGTTGATAGCACACTTCTAAAAAAACACATTTTTAAATTTTGGGAAAACTTAAAGGGTATGGAAAAGTTTTAAGAATAAGAATGGTACAAGGATATATCTGTATATCTGTTATTAACTGTATATCTGTTATTAACTGTATATCTATTATTAACATTTTATCCAATTTGCAGTGCTCCTTAAGCATACTCTCTGTGTATGTGTTTATGTGTATATATATATAAGTACATATATTTTTTTTTTGACTCAGGGTCGGTTGCATATACCGTGGCCCCTTTACCCCTAAATACATGATGTGTATTTTCTAAGAACAGGGATAGTCTCTTACCTAACCACAGTACAGTCAAAACTTCAGTAAATGTGTTAATACACTTTTTAAAAAAGATTTTATTTATTTATTTGACAGAGATCACAAGTAGGCGGAGAGACAGGCAGAGAGGCGGGGTCGGGGAGGGGGGAAGGCAGGCTCCCCGCTGAGCAGAGAGCCCGATGCAGGCCTCAATCCCAGGACCCCAGGACCACGACCTGAGCCAAAGGCAGAGGCTCTAACCCACTGAGCCACCCAGGCACCCCCCCACTCCCCGATACACTTTTATTTAATCTGTTTTCTCACTTTTGTCTATAGACCTAATAATGTCCCTGCCTCACTGGCTCCCTGTTACAGAATCCTGTCTAGGATAGGATAGAGCATCTTGTGGTGATGTTTCTTTAATCTGGAACCTTTTTACAGCCATTCTTTTGTCTTTTATGACAAAATTTCCTCATTTTTGGTTTGCTTGATGTTTCCTAGGGCTTAGAGTCAGGTTATGCATTCCTGGCTGGAATATTACGTAAGTGAAGCTGGACACCTTCTTAGGGTGTCTCATGGAAGCACACCCCTTAGGGATGTTAATTTTCATCACCCAGTCTAGTGTTGTTCTATGTCTCCACTGCAGAGTTACTATTTTTTTCTCCTGCAACTAGTAAGCAATCTGTGGGAAACATATTAAGATCCTGCAAGTATTCTGACCTCATCAAACTTTTTCATAGATTTAGCAACCATTGACAATTCTCGCTTGAACTGATTTTCTCTGTTGTGGTTGTAAAACGTGCAAAACTCCTGTATGCCACATTTACCAGCTGGCACTTGACATTCTACCACAAATCACATCCCTGCTTTCTCCCTCTTTAAGTATTTATCAGTGGTAAGGACTTGTGGATTCCTTTTTTCTCTCAATGGTTTATAATTCATTACTGCCCTTAAGCATTTTGTGCTCAAATTGTCCCAGATTTGGCCATAGGAGCCCCTTCAAAGTGACTCCCATGTCTTTACGACTTGGCTTATTTTTGTGAGGATTTCCTTGTCTTATGTTCCAAGCCCATCTTTTGTTTATCCGTCCAGCCCCAGAACTGGCCTTTTTTTCTTCTTTTTTCTTTTTTTCTGAGAAACCCTATTTCCTGGTAGTTGGCAAAGGTATTTAAACTGGAAGATCTGGGTGTTAGGTGTGTTGTTCTTTGCTGCTGAGGTATCTTTGTTTCTGTGGCTTTCAGCGGACAGAGCTAATAAATACTGGCTTGTATGTACACATGTACAACCACACGTATTTATACATACACACATGGGTATACATGCAGAGACACATACATATTTTATTTTATTTTATTTTTTAAATAGATGTTATTTATTTTATTTGAGAGAGAATGCAAGCAGATGGGGGGTATGGAGAGGGGCAGAGGGAGAGAGAGAATCTCAAGGAGACTCTGTAGTAAAGGCAGAACCCAAGGTGAGGCTTGATCTCATGACCCTGAGATCACAACCTGAGCCAAAACCAAGAGTCAGACACTTAACCAACTGGTCATGCAGAGGACCCGGCACATACATATTTTAAAAATCATAGTTTCACCCATTCCTCCAAGTCCAATCTACCACCAAAGGGGTTTTTCTCACCTTCCTCCATTCTCTATTTGTATGTTTCTGTTTTCACAGTGAGAACCTGGTTCCCAACAATATCGACACATTTATTCCTTCATTGCTGTATTTTATCCAAGGTGGTTTTAGAAATATGTAGCCCATATCAATGCAATGAACCCCAAAAAAAGAACTTAGGTTGTGTGTGCAGTGTGTGCAGTTTTACCTCTGCTCCACAAGCTGCATAAGGCTGAAGATATAGATTTGAAGTCAAATATTCTGCTCATAGTTTTCTGAGACTAATTTTTTTTCTTTCCCTATTTACAAATACAATATTTACTTGAATATAATTGGATTCATTATTTTGGTTTGCTTTCAGTTTCAGATTTAAAATTTTTCCCTTCCCATCTTTGTTGATTGAATTTTACTTAATTTCTTGAATGTCTAGAACAGTAACATGCTTCCAAAACTCAAAACTATATGAAAAGATAGAGGCAGAAGCATCACTTTCTCTTACATCCCTTTGACCTCACCCTGTCTTACCCTTATTTTGTGCTCTTATTCTTCCTGTGTTTCCTTGATAATGATAACAGATAAATGTATGCTGTCTTATTTCCCCTTCTTTTCCCCCTTATCTGTCCATCTACCTATCTTACTACATTTTACTTAAAAAATTTTTTTTTTACTTAATTATCTCTTGGAAATAAATTTATATCAGTTCATAGATACCAGTCTCTTTCTTTTTACAGCTCCATGGTACTCATTTGGGGATAATAAGCCAATCTTCTATGCTAGGGCCTTTATGTAGTTCCTGATATTTTGCAATTACAAATAATGTTGCAATGATTAAACTTGTGCATGTGTATTTTCGCATTATTGGAGGTATAACCTTCAGGGTAAATTTCCAAAAGTGGGATTGCGTATGTAGTTTTGTGAAATATTGCCAGTCACCTCCAAATGTGAACTCCTTCATCTTGCATTTCCACCAGCTGTGTAGGAACATGCCTGTTTCCCCACAGTCTCCCCAGCCAATGGAGTATATTGTCAAGCGTTTTAATGTGTGCCAATCTAATAGATGAGAAATAGCATCTCACTATGGTTTTAATTTGCATTTTCCTTATTGTGAGTAATATTGCATGTCTTTCATTTATATAAGGGCCACTTTTATATCCTAAACTTTTTTGTCTATGTCTTTATCAATTTTTCTTTAGGATTTATGGTCTATTTCCTCTCAGTTTTAAAGCATTCTTTGAAGGGACGCCTGGGTGGCTCAGTTGGTTAAGTGGCTGCCTTCGGCTCAGGTCATTGTCCCAGCTTCCTGGGATCGAGTCTCATATCGGGTTCCTTGCTTGGCAGGGAACCTGCTTCTCCCTCTGTCTCTGCCTGCCTCTCTGCCTACTTGTGATCTCTCTCTCTCTGACAAATAAATAAATAAAATCTAAAAAAAAAAAAAAAGCATTCTTTGTATAGTAGGTTTATTAGCTTCTTACCAACATAATATGTGGCAATTGTTTTCTCCCTGTTTATCATTTGTCTTTGGACTTTATTTATGGTTGTGTTTTTATTAGCCACGCAAACATTCTTTATTTTTATAAAGTCAAATTTATCAGTCTTCTATTACTGTATTTACTTATTGTTTTTAGTCCTAGAACACTCTCCCTCCCCCCAGGTAAAAGGGGGAATTCACTTGTTTTCCTCTAGTATTTGCATAATATTATTTTTTATAGTAAGTTCTCAGATACATTTGGAATGTATGCTTGTGTATATTTTGAGGAATCAATCTAATTTTATCTTTTTTTTTAAATGGTCCTCCAGTTATCTCAACACTATTTATTTATTTTTAAAGAATGTATTTATTTATTTATTTGTTTATTTGAGAAAGAGAGCAAGAGAGTGGGAGAACACGAGCAGGGGGAAGGGCAGAGGGAGAGGGAGAAGCAGACTCCCTGCTGAGGGAGGCTGATGGGGGACCCGATCCCAGGATCCTGAGACCAGAACCTGAGCCAAAGGCAGACACTTAACTGACTGAGCCCACTCAGGTGCCCCAACACTATTTATTAAGAAGACTAAATTTGCCTCAGTGATCTGAGATGTCACTTTATCATATACTAGACTTCTGCATTTTGCTGGGTGTATTTCTGAACTCTGTTTTATTCTGCTGGTATGCCCATTTGTTCATGCATCGGTATTGCTTTGTTTTAATTATCAAGTCTTTGTAGAAAGCTTTAAAGGCTGAGAGAGCAGTCCTTCCTAAAATTCCCCCCTTTTAGTGTTTCCTCGCTGCTCTTTATGTTTTTTCCCCTATGTGAACTTTAGGATCCATTTATCTAGCTCCGTAAATAGCTTATTGGTATTTTAACTGGAATCCCGTTAAATTGATATGTTCACTTAGAACTGATACATTGATGTTGTTGAGATGTCCTAAGAACAAGAGATGTCTTTGCATTTGCTTATCTCCTTTGGACAGCCCATTCTTTTCTCACCACTCTTAAAAAAAATAAGCTTTTATTGTAACAAAAGCAGTATGTATACACTGTAGAAAATTAGAAAATGCAGAGAAGCCAAAAATAAGACGATAAAAACTTACCATTCCTTTGCTCATTCATTATAACTATTAAATTCTTAGTATGTATTCTTCTAAGTCTTTTATCTAGGAGATCACACTGTCCATGTTGGCTTGTTAGTTACTTTTTTACAGTTAACCATCTCCAACTTTTTGTGTCCAAAAACCTATGAACATTTTATCTAACATCATGTTTGTATTCTAATTTCCACAATTGGGCAGCCTATTCCTAATCAAAGTGAATAATGATATTAGGTACTCTCTAATTTTTTTTCTGGTATGCTTCAATCTAAACTAGAAGAATAAATAAGAAACTTAAATGTCTGTGGGAAAGGGAAAGTAACACTTTGAATACCTTCTAGGTGTCACATACTTTACAAAATGTTATTTACTTCTCAGAATAATCTTGATGTTACAGATTTAGCTTGTCATATATCGTATAAGGGAGTACTCTTTCAAAGAGCTTATCTTCCTTCTCTAAGAATAGTTAGTGAACAGCAAGAGCGGGACTCAGACCCTGTTCTGTGTGCCATCAGTGTCCACTTTCTTAACTTTCACTACCTGTTAAAAAATGACACTGCATCACTCTTACTGCATCAGAGGTATGCATTGTGTATACATTGTCTCATTTGATTTTTAGAAGTACCTGTGTCGTCCAAAAGGCATGAACTATTATTACACTAATTTTACAGATAAGGAATTGAGGCTCAAGAGTGGGTAAGTGTCCAAAGATTGTGGCTGGTTAAGTGTCAGACCTGCTTCTAGAACATGTGACCTTTAACCCTGTTCTTTTGAGGATATCACATCCAGCCTAAAAATTCAAAGGGAAACAACTATACCTCTTCCTGTTGGTCTTACACAGGGATGATTTGAAAATGAATTTTTGGGGCACCTGGGTGGCTCAGTGGCTTAATCCTCTGCCTCCGGCTCAGGTCATGATCCCAGGATTCTGGGATCGAGCCCCGCATTGGGCTCTCTGCTCAGTAGGGAGCCTGCTTCCCCTTCTCTCTCTCTGCCTGCTGCTCTGCCTACTTGTGGTCTCTCTCTCTGTCAAATAAATAAATAAAATCTTAAAAAAAAAAAAAGAAAGAAAATGAATTCTTTATAGGAGAACAGCAACACACTCCATGCTTGCCCCATGGTGGGTAGAAGACTTCCTTTGTTCACTGTGAGTCAGAGGGTAGCAGGCAATTTCCCTACGACTGTAATTTTTGTTCCTATTATCACTAGCTCTCTTGTCAACAAAATATAAGAACTGAACTTGAATCAGTGGATCTTAACATTTTTTATACACTGGAATCACCATGATGCTTAAATAACTACAGACATCTGGATCATCCCCCCAGAGATAACTATATAATTGATCCAGGGTATGACCTGGTCTTCAGGATCTTAAAAAACTACCTATGATACTAATGTGCATCCAAGGTTGAAAACCACTGGCCTAGATGATTTTTGAGATACCTTCCATCTTAATAGTGTATGATATTGAGGGTCACCCGTGTGGCTCAGTCAACTGGGTGTCCGACTCTTGGTTTCAGCTCAGGTCATGATCTCAGGGTTGTGAGATGGAGCCCTGCATTGGGCTCTGCATTCAGTGTGGAGTCTGCTTGAGATTCTCTCTCTCCCTCCCTCTCTGCTTCTCCCCATTACTTGCTCTAACTAAATAAATTTTTTAAAAATCTTGAGATTCTATGACATTGGAGATTTCTTATTCTGTACTAGTTAAGAGTACAAACTCTGGAATTAGCTGCTTTTTCCTTACAACATTCATATCTTAGGTAAATCACTGAATCACTTTAATACTTAATTTCTTAAGTATTGCTTTAATCTTAATCTCATCTACAAAATAGGCACAGTTATGTGGTATGTAACTTTATAGAGTTAGTGGGTGAGGTTGCTTCCTAGGGTTTTTGTATAAAAAATATGATGATATGAAAGCACATAACACATAGACTTGCAAATAGTGCTCAATAAATAATAGCTATTATTTTCTCTCTGACCACCTAGTTTCTCCATGAAATGCTGATTTTGAAGGAAGGAGAATGAATCCCAAGTTAGAGGCTAAATCATGGGATTTTATCTGGCCTGTGATACACTTGGTGTCACGCTGCATAGTCTTAACAGGGCCTTGAACCCTAGATGGTAAGCAATAGAGAGTATCCATGGGGAGAAGGTGCAGAGAGAGACAGCCAAGTGGAGGGAGGCCTACTGCTGGGCAAGAGGCTGATGAGAAAGGAGGGGCATGAAAAATCTAATAGGATTCACTTTGGGTGTTGGTATGTGTGTGCCCTAGGGAGTGTAAATTGCATGTCTGTTTAAGTGAAATTTCTCCAGGTGTCAGGAAACAAAAGATCATGGAGAGGGAAGAAAAACAAGGAATTAAGGATATGACGGAAGAGAAGTACTTCAGAACATAGAGAAACAGTTTTTTCTGTAGCTCTCCCTTTTTCCTTGCCTTTACCACCCACAGAATCTCATTTCCATGCACTCTCATGTGCATATTTTATCTTGGCTAATGTTGGAAGACTGAGAGAAAAGTATGGACTTTTAAAAGTTTGGGATAAGGTTGAAATCACCGATGTTGTATAACCAAACTCCCCTCCTCCCTCCCTCCCTCCCTCCTTTCCTTTCCTTTCCTTTCCCTCCCTTCCTTCCTTCCTCCCCTCACATTAATTAAGAGCCAGACTCTGTTCTCAGTAAATGCTTATTGAATTTATATGTTAGACTTTGGGCCTACAGGGACTCAAAATATTAAAAGACAGGGCTTGCATCCTTGAGAGGCTCATAATTTCCAAATTGTGGGAGGGCATCACTCACTGGATTGACATGATAATGGGCTCATCTTCCTCACTTCTCTATGTCTCTATGTTCTTGTTCTTCGCTGTGCACCAGAATCACCCAGCGTGCTTGTTAAAACATAGATGACTGGGCTCACCTGCAATTTCTAGTTCAGTAAGGCTGATGTGGGGCCCAGTAATTTGCATTTCTAGGAAGTTCCCAGGTTCTCACTTTCCTCCTAATTGCCATCAGAAAATATGGCATAACACAAGCAGCTTTCTGAAGTAGTTTTGCCTGATGATGATGGTCAAGGATGTTGGGGGCATGGCTGGATGCATCTTGTGTCTGTGAAACTCCTGACCAAGTGAGGGCTAAGAGTGAGATGAATCAGATCTTTTCCCTTCTTCGGAGCTGCCATGCTCTTCTAGCTCAGGTGGTGCAGTGAACTATGACTGTCTTTTGCATAACAGCTCACCACAGCCCCATTTCATGGAAATATCTCTAGATGGTGACACATAACCTTTCAATCTGGAGCAGTTGTTAATATATATTGTGAGTGGGTCTGTTTCCACAGGTACTTAGAAGAAGACATTCTGGGTATAGTAAGATAACAACTTACCACTTTTAGCCTCCTTTTAAAAATAGCATGCTCTCAGAAGACGTTAATTTGGTAGTGGTGAAATAGGTAAGGCTTTAAGAACCAGTCCGTTTTTAAAAAAATTTTTAAATTAACGTATAATGTATTAACAGCCCCAGGGGTACAGGTCTGTGAATCGTCAGTCTTACACACTTCACAGCACTCACCATAGCACATACCCTCCCCAATGTCCATAACCCCACCCCCCTCTCCCTCCCCCCTCCCCCCAGCAACCCTCAGTTTGTTCTGTGAGACTAAGAGTCTCTTATGGTTTGTCTCCCTCCCAATCCCACCTGGTTTCATTTCTTAAGAACCCAAACTGCCTACATGCAGGTGACTTTGAAGTTAGTATCTTATGCCCAGATTTCTCTGAGCTCTGGAGGTCTTCCTTGGAATCTTTTTTTTTTTTTTTAAGATTTTATTTATTTATTTGAGAGAGAGACAGTGAGAGAGAGCATGAGCGAGGAGAAGGTCAGAGAGAGAAACAGACTCCCCGAGTAGCCGGGAGCCCGATGCGGGACTCGATCCCGGGACTCCAGGATCATGACCTGAGCCGAAGGCAGTCGTCCAACCAACTGAGCCACCCAGGCGTCCCTCTTCCTTGGAATCTTACATACATACTTCAAGCTTGTAATAGTCAATGCAGAACCCATCATCTTTCTTCCCAAGCTCTCCTCTGTACCTCAATTTTCTACTTTGGTGACTAACACTACCATCTAACCAGTTTCCCAAGCTGGAATCCTCCTGCATCCTTCACTTTCTAGGTCATGTAGAATCTTAATAGATTGGGTTGCTGTGCCCTTCTCTCTATTCCCTCAACTATGGTCTCTGCTAGACCCTGACTCTTCTGAGTCATCACGGTGGCCTCCCAGCTGGTCTTCCTGCCTCATTTGGTCTCACCGTGGGCCCATCTCCATAAAGCTGCTAATGTACTCTTTTAAAAATGCAAACTGGGTTTCATGGCTTTCAAAATAAATAAAATTTCTCAGCCAAGAACTGGGCCCTTCAAGAATTTGCCTTTGCTTGCCTCTCTGCCCTCAGAGCTCACCACTTTCCATTTTATATCATTCTCTCTAGTCATATAGAACCAACTGAAGGTCATTGAGGTGTTATTGTATTTTAAATATTAATACAAAGAATCCTTCATATTAAAGTAGCTTCAAACAGAGAAAAATTGCAAGACTAGGACAAAAACCTCATATATTCTTTATCTAGATTCACCAGTTGTTAACATTTTAACAATCTGTTTTATCATTGTATCCTCTCTCTCTTTCTCTAATCTGCCCATCTACATAGTATTGTTTTCTGAATCACTTGAGAGTAAATTGTAGACCTTAAGCTCCTTTTATCCAAGTGTGTATATCCTAAGTACAAAGGCATTCACTTGCACAAACACAGGACAGTTATCAAATTCAAGAAATTTAGCATCAATAAAACAGTATTACCTAATAGACCTCATTCAAATTTCACCAATTGTTAAAAAAAAAAAAATTTGAAGTATAGTCAACAATGTCATGACTAGTTTCAAGTGTACAAGATAACATTTTATGAATTTTTATAGCACTTTTGTTTTGTTCTTTTCTGGGGCCACTCTTCACAGGTAACTACCCTGTCCCTGTAGTCTTCTTCAACATGGACAGTTTCTTAAGCATCCAGGGCTGCGTCCAGTCTTGTCAGTCTTTCTGGAATACTCTTTCCCTCATTGCCCAACAGATTCTTAACTACATCAAACTAGCACTTACCAGCACTTGCCCAGACATGTTTTACATGGCTGCCCAATCTGATTTCCCCACATCTTGCACCATATGGAAATCTTCATTCCTGCACTAAGCACACTGCTGTTCTCATTTGATTTGTAAGCTGCTCAAGGATGAGGATAAGACTTTATTTAACTTTTTATCACTAGTGGCCAGAAAAGCACTCAACACAAAGTTTGTGCTCAGTATTCATATTTTTGATATTTTTATAGGTGTGCTTCCATGAATCAGTATTTAACACTTAAGGGTCTAGTAACCCTCATATCCAAAGAGTGCCTTGTATTAATAGAAGTGTGAGGACATGGGCTGGTAGGAGTGTGAAGTGCTATCACCTCATGGGAAGGTAATTTGGCAGTACTGAACAAAATTAAAAATTTAAGTTTAAAAATCCTATTTTGGGGCCTGCATCTTGTGATAAACCAAGGACCAGTACGTAAAGTCATGAGTGCAAGGAAGCTTATTGTAACATCATTTATTGTAATTTTTAAAAAATATCAGAAACAATTTAAATGTTAATCAGCAGAAGAATAGTTGATTATGGAATATGCATACAATTAAAAAGAAATGAACATTTTGGTACATCCATATAGTAAAATGTAAGGAAGGCATAGCTACTATGCTGAACAAAAGAAACCAAACACAAAAAGGTGCAAACTTTTGGGTTTGATATAGGAAATTATGAAACAGGCAAAATCATATCATGGTTTATTGGCATGGGGAGGGCAGGTTTGACTAGGAAACTAGTCAACCAGGGAACTTTCTAGGATGATGGAAATGTTCTATATCTTGATAGGGGTGTCAGTTCCACGTGTATATGCACTTGTAAAAATCATTTGAACCATACACTTAAGGTCTGTGTCTCAATTATTTGTTAATTTAAAAAGTGTGCATAGCCCTGAAGCTAATTGCTCTGTTTGGGGGCTATGTTTTATTACAAAAGAAGCACATATATGTAAAGACATATTCACAAGGAAGTTTGTTATAATGGTATTTATTATAGCAAAACAACAAAGACAACCAAAAACTTGGAAACATCCTAAATGTTTGTCTCTAAAGAAACAAATATATTTTGATATAGGTATAAATAACGTAACTACTTAAGAATAAGTACAATCTAAATGTACTAATCTGGAGGGATGTGCATGATATATTTTTAAGAAAGTACAAGTTGTTGAATAGAGTGTATAGTATGTTATTGTTATAAAAGTAGGAAAAACTTTCATATAATTATAAATGTTTATAGAACATATGGAGAAGGGTAAAAGAATCCACACCAGATTTAACACAGAGAAACTAGTATGCTTCTGCACTTTGTACGTATTTTTATAACTAAAAAACAAAACAAAACAAAACCCACCCAAGTGAATTCAGTCACAAAAATACATGCAAGGAAACAGATGTAAATATATAAGAAATAAAACCAGTTGAGGCTGAAGACATAGTTCATGTTTGGCTCAATTCCAAGTGTCATTCCATTCCAGCTGTCATTTTCCTTTGTGCCCTTTGTCCGATTGTCTTTTGTTGAATAACACTGTTGAATGAATAATATAAATAAATGATATAAAGAGCTCCCATAAAAGAAATCAGAGAACATTACGTTGTGTTCCCATTGAAGTTAAGCATGTGAGTGAATCAGCGGACTGGTTGGACTGGTGAACCACCAAGTTAGCAAATTTGACAACTTTTGGCAAATAAAGATTTATGTTGTGGGGATGAGGCAGAGATGTTTTCATGTGTCTTGTATTTATTTGACCAAACCTCTTTTTGAGGGATGCACAATTATGATGTACACAGATTGGACAGAATGAAAACAAATGTTTGTGTGGTCAGGCTTGTCCTTCTGGCTAAACCAGGCCACAGACCAACATATCCGAGCCTCTCTCTGTTTCCATGGAGGCAGCATGTTGTTGGAAAAAGAGAATTTTAAAAAAGGAAAAAAGCTGGGGCGCCTGAGTGGCTCAGTGGTTTAAGCCTCTGCCTTCAGCTCAGGTCATGATGTCAGGGTCCCGGGATAGAGCCCCGCATCGGGCTCTCTGCTCAGCGGGGAGCCTGCTTCCCCCTCTCTCTCTGCCTGCCTCTCTGCCTACTTGTGATCTCTCTCACTCTATTGAATAAATAAGCAAAATCTTAAAAGAAAATAAAAAAGGAAGAAAGAAACAAAGAAAGAAAATAGGAAAAAGAGCTCAGGCTTTACTGTAAGAGAGGCAAAGATTTGAATAATGGCTCCTCTTAAAAGCATGCCAAGGGACAAGCATCGAACTTCCTTTTGCATCTCTTCTTTCTTCATCAGAGGTGACTGTGAGGTTTGGTGTATTTAAAAAAAACAGAGCAATGCCTGACACATGTTAGATACTTGAACAGGTTAATGTACCCTCTCTTCTAGTTACACTCTCATATTAATACCTGCCCGGCAACATGCTGGTATTTTTCTTTTGGCAATTCTGATCTTAGGAGTGCAACTACCTCAGAAACAAAGGGATTTACCTAGCCATGTCGGTAACTTGCCATATTTCACCTACATTTGACACGTCTACTTCTCCCAAGTCTGCAACTTCCTATCAGGAAGCCGGCTTGCTTCTGCCCTTACTTCCACTTTTTTGTCTTGAGCCGTACAGTTTCAGGAGAACAGGATCCTTAAGTCGGCATTTGTGATAAAAGAGACAGCAGCTTATAGTAAAGTGGCTTTCTCTCTGTGGGTTGAGTCTGCCTGACTGATAACAGATCAGAAACAGCAAGTGGCCTTTGAAATTGAAACACTGACTGTAGTGGGGAAAATGAAAGGATCTTACATTTTTGATCAAAGGACCATATCTTCTAACTTGGAAAAGGGGGTTATTCTGTCTGCCAAGGCCTCTTGATACTGTGTTACCTACTTACCCTAAGGAAGAAGATTCAATTTCATAGTTATTACACTGCTACATAGTTTTAAAATATATTTATAGATACACATTTCCTCATTTTGTTTTCCTTTTCCAACTGCTGTCCTCCAGTCTGGCCTCCAGGCAAAAGGTCCTGTGATTCTTAATTCAAACAGCATTTAAACAGTCCTCTGGATCCTTAATCTTTAATGAACATTTACTACTAAAGAGAAGACAAACTTCATTTTTTAAAAAGACTTATTTATTTATTTTAGATAGAGAGAGCACATGGGATGGGGCCTAGGGGAAAGGGCAGAGGGAGAGAGAGAATCTCAAGCAGGTTCTATGCTTATCACAAAACCTAATGCGAAGCTGTATCCCACAAGCTTGGGGTCATGACCTGAGCTGAAATCAAGAGTTTGATGCTTAACTGACTATACCACCCAGGCGCCCCAAGAGAAGATGCACTTTAAATAAAGGGAGGGCATTAAATAAAACTGAGGCATTAAATAAAACTGAGGACGCCATGATGAGTAGTAGGTATTTAGTGGAATAGTTTGGTGTCATTCCACAGGACGAGATTTGTGTTATTATTAAAACTGGCCAAGGGAGAGCTGGAGATATGGAAAAGGCAAAGGCCTAGCCAAAGAGTCCAAGGTCAGTGTGTTTGCCCCAGGTGTCTGAAATGAGGAGAGATACTCAAGGAGAGAGGGATCATCATTAGACTAGAGGGGAGCCTCTCCAGAACTGGCCACTGGGAACAGAGTAACTGGAAATTAGACAAGGGATTGACAGATGGGAGACAATCTGGAATTAATTCTCCAGACAAAGACTATATTCTGTTATTGGGAACCTAGGGTATTTTGTGGGGAAGATATTAAGTTTTTATTGACTTATGACTTTAATGACTTACAAATTATGTCAGTTGCTGGCCTACCAATCATCAATGCTGAATGTGCTTGCTTCCAACATGCATGTGTATATGCGTACATGTACATGTATGTGGATATACACACATGCAAAGATACACACTCATATAGATTTGTGTTGTCTTATTTCAATGTAGAATTGGCTTCTGCATGTCATTCCAGTTACTTATTTCTCAACAACTCAAGCTAGATCTCAAACCACAAGTATTCTTGATTTGTCTTTCTATTTAAATAAAAAATACCTAATCTCCATTTATATTCTCAATTCCTTCTCACTCTTCCTACCGTTGGCTCTTCAGGCTTCACTGTCTAATATGGCAGCCACCAACCACGTGTGGTTATTGAGCACTTGAAATGTGGCTACTGTAAATCAGGATGTGCTCTAAATTAAAATACATAATGAATTTCAAAGACCTAGTATGAAAAAAGGACTGTAAACTATTTCAGCAATTGATTTAATATTATTATTATATTTAATATTAAATTAATATGATATTAATATAATATTAAATATTGATGTAATATTTAAAACAATATTATAATATTGACTATAGTATTAAAATGATAATATTTGGATAAATTAAGTTTAATTAAAATAATTTCATATGTTTCTTTTTCATTTTTAAATATGGCCACTACATAATTAAGGATTAGGTTATGTGGCTTGCATTTGTGGGTCATATTATATTTCTACTGGATAAATATTTCTACTATCCAGGACTTCTTACTTCTTTCTTTAAGGAAAAAAAGGGGGAACTACCCAAAGCAAGTTCCCAGATAGCTTAGCTTAGTCTACATATCGATGTGCCATCAATTTCTCTCTATCCTTTCATAGACAGTATCATGGAGTGAGCACAATGCTAGCAGCAGACTTGCCTGGGTTCAAACTCTGAGTCTGTTGCTTGCTACCTGTCTGAATTTGGTCACGTTACTATATCTCTCTGCACCTGTTTTCTCATCTTTTAAATAGGATATTAATAGAAACTACTTCATAGAATTGGTATGAGGACCAATTGAGTCAACATACGAAGCACTTTGAGCTGTATGGCTCAGAGAAAATACTCAATTAATGTTAGCTGCTTTAGTGTTCCTTAAAATCTCAGAGGAAGGCTGTCTTTTACTCTGAACCTCTTAGGGGATTTGGGTGTCATATTTATGCTCCATTTAGCAACCTCTTTCTCTTTTTCTCTCTCCCCTTCTTTTCTGTCTTTACATAAGTTCCACTAATATTAGCTTAAAAATTCTCTGGAGTATACTTGATCTTGAGCTGACTTCTGTATTTGTTCATGTTCTTGTATCTTTCCTCTCTTTCAAATCCCTTGCAATCTATTTTTCTTCAAGGGTATATTACACCACCCCCCACCCCCCAACACACACACATTCTGACCATGTGGTTTAGGACCTGGGCTGGAAGGCAGAAAGGATCAGGCTCATTCTTATGGGGTAGGGAACAAGGAAACCAAACCCGAGTTCTGAAACAAAGGTGGTATCAAGAAAGAGGGGAACAACATCAGACTCAGTGGGGAGTAAACACAAGGGCAAAAATCCCTTATAGGGTCTGTTCTTTCCCTAGCTCTTTTAGGTTTAGGGTTAGTTTGTGTGCTTGAGACCTTTCTTGTTCTTGAGAAAGGATTGTATCGCTATATACTTTCCTCTCAGGACTGCCTTTGCTGTGTCCCAAAGATTTTTGAACAGTTGTGTTTTCATTTTCATTTGTTTCCATGAATTTTTTAAATTCTTCTTTAGTTTCCTGGTTGACCCATTTGTTCTTTAGTAGGATGCTCTTTGGCCTCCATGTATTTGAGTTCTTTCCAACTTTCCTCTTGTGGTTGAGTTCTAGCTTCAAAGCATTGTGGTCTGAAAATATGCAGGGAATGATTCCAATCTTTTGGTACTAGTTGAGACCTGATTTGTGACTGAAGATGTAATCTATTCTGGAGAATGTTGCATGTGCCCTCAAGAAGAATGTGTATTCTGTTGCTTTGGGATGGGGTGTCTGAATATATCTGTGATGTCCATTTGGTCCAGTGTGTCATTTAAAGCCTTTATTTCCTTGTTGACCTTTTGCTCAGATGATCTGTCCATTTCAGTTAAGGGGAGTGTTAAAGTCCCCTACTATTATTGCATTATTGTTGATGTGTTTCTTTGATTTTGTTATTAATTATTTAATATAATTGCCTGCTTCCATGTTACAGGCATAGATATTTAAAATTGTTAGATCTTCTTGTTGGACAGTCCCTTTAAGTGTGATATAGTGTCCTTCCTCATCTCTTATGGTTTAAATCTTTGGCTTAAAATCTAATTTATCTGATATAAGGATCGCCACCCCAGCTTTCTTTTGATGTCCATTAGCATGGCAAATTGTTTTCCACCCACTCACTTTAAATCTGGAGGTGTCTTTGGGTCTAGAATGAGTTTCTTTCATATTGATGGGTCTTTTTTTTTTTTTTTTTAATCCATTCTGATATTCTGTGTCTTTTGATTTTGGGCATTTAGCCCATTTAAATTCAGGATAACTATTGAAAAATATGAATTTATTGCCATTGTATTGCCTGTAAGGTGACTGTTCCTGTATATTGACTCTGTTCCTTTCTGGTCTGTTACTTCTAGGCTCTCTCTCTGCTTAGAAGACCCCTTTCAATATTTCCTATAGGGCTGGTTTGGTGTTTGCAAATTCTTCCAGTTTTTGTTTGTCCTGGAAGCCTTTTATTCTCTCCTATTTTCAATGACAGCCTAGCTGGATATAGTATTCTTGGCTGCATATTTTTCTCATTTAGTGCTCTGAATATATCATGCCAGTCCTTTCTGGTCTGCCAGGTCTCTATGGATAGGTATCCTGCCAATCTAATATTTCTACTGTTGTATGTTACAGACTTCTTGTCTTGGGCTACTTTCAGGATTTTCTCTTTGTCACTAAGACTTGTAAGTTTTACTATTAGGTGATGGGGTGAGGACCTATTTTTATTGATTTTGAGGGGGGTTCTCTGTGCCTCCTGGATTTTGATGTTTGCTCCCGCTGCCAAATTAGGGAAATTCACTGCTTTAATTTGCTCCAATATACCTTCTGCCCCTTCTGCCCCTTCTCTTTCTTCTTCTTCTGGGATCCCGAGTATTCTAATATTGTTTCGTCTTATGGTATCACCTATCTCTGGAATTCTCCCCTCGTGGTCCAGTAGTTGTTCATCTCTCTTTTTCTCAACTTCTTTATTCTCCATCATTTGGTCTTCTATATCACTAATTCTCTCTTCTGCCTCTTTTATCCTAGTTGTAAGAGTCTCCATTTTTTTTTTAATTTTTTTATTTTTTTCAGCATAACAGTATTCATTATTTTTGCACCACACCCAGTGCTCCATGCAATCCGTGCCCTCTACAATACCCACCACCTGGTGCCCCCAACCTCCCACCCCCCACCCCTTCAAAATTCTCAGATCGTTTTTCAGAGTCCATAGTCTCTCATGGTTCACCTCCCCTTCCAATTTCCCTCAACTCCCTTCTCCTCTCCATCTCCCCTTGTCCTCCATGCTATTTGTTATGCTCCACAAATAAGTGAAACCATATGATAATTGACTCTCTCTGCTTGACTTATTTCAAGAGTCTCCATTTTTGATTGCACGTCATTAATAGCTTTTTTGATTTCAATTTGGTTAGATTTTAATTCTTTTATTTCTCCAGAAAGGGATTTTATTTCTTCAGAAAGGGATTCTCTAGTATCTTCCATGCTTTTTTCGAGCCCAGTTAGCACTTTGATAATCATCATTCTAAACTCCAGTTCTGACATCTTACTAATGTCTGTATTGATTAGATCCCCATCTGTCATTACTGTCTCTTGTTCTTTTTTTTTTTTTGAGGTGAGTTTTTCTGCCTTGTCATTTTATCCAGATAAGAATAGATGAATGAGAGAACAAAATACTAAAAGGGTAGCAATGACCACAGAAAAATATACACTAACCAAATCAGAAAAGACCCAAAACCAGGAGGAGAAGAAAGGAGGGGGGAGGGAATATATATATATATATATATATATATATATATTAGATTGGTGAATAGAACAGAGCCACACACTTGATTTGGGGTGTATTTTTGTCTGTTAAAAGAGACTGCTTCCCAAAATTTTAAAGAAATAAGAATATATATATATATATACACACACACACACACATATATGTATGCAAAAATAAGGATAAACACAATGAAGGGATGGAATATGACTGTAAAGATGAAAATTAAAAGAAGATTCTAAAAAAGGAATTGATACAATAAAAAGTTGGTTGAAAAAAGAAAGGAAAAAAAGAGGAAAGAACGTGATCAAGCTGAAGACTAGAACAAAGCCATGTGCTAGATTTAGGGTATATTTTGATTTGTTAGAAGAAACTGTATCCCCAAATTTTAAAGAAAGAGAAACCTATATGTATACAAAAAACCTATATGTATACAAAAAGTTTTTCTATATGTATAGAAAAACCTATATGTATACATTGTATTCCTAAATACAATGAAGGGATAGAATATGGCTATGACAATGAAAATTTAAAAAGATTTTTTAAAAAGATATTGATAAGATAAAATAGTGAAAAAACATTAAAATAAGAGGAAAAATAAAAAAATAGAATAAGAAAAAAAATAAAATTAAAAAAAAATTAACTTTGAAGGACTAAAGAATCATGGGAAAAAGCCATGAATTCTATGTGCTGTATTCCCGTATCTCTGAAGTTCTGCAGTTCTCATTGATCAGTGAACTTGGTCTTGGCTGGGTATTCTTGCTGATCTTCTGCGGGAGGGGCCTGTTGTAGTGATTCTCATGTCTTTGCCCAGAGGTGACCAGGCTAAGCAATCTGCTCAGCTTCGCTCTCTGGAGTTTTTGTTCCCTGAACGCTTTCTGTAGAGCTCTGGAGGATGGGAATGAAAATGGTGGCCTCCCAATCTCCCGCCCGGAGGAGCCGAGAGCTTGCGGGGCCCCACTCCTCAGTGAGTCCACAGAGAAGAGCAGTCAATCCCTCCCGTCTTCCTAGTCTCAGGCCACAATCCAAGCCCACCCAGCCTGCGATTGAGTGTTTCTGTCTCTGGTGAACAGCCCCATTTGGAGTCTCCAAACCCAGCAGATTCCTGCAGTACCCTCCTGCACCACTCTTCCCGGAGAGGGAAGGCGAGTGTCCCTGGATCTGCCACTTGTGGGGTCCCTGCCCGAAGAGCAGTGGCCAGACTGTGCCTCAGATCATGGTTTAAGGTAACCCCATTCTAAAAACTCGCTCCTCAGGTCTGTTTCTGTAGTTGGCTTCCCCTCTCTGAAACCCGGGAGCTCTGCTACACTCAGACACCCCTGGTCTTTTTGTGACCCCACATGTCCCGAGACCACACTGTCCCTGAGAGGGCTCCACATGCCCCTGCCCCCCAGCCTCTGGAGCCACATCCCTCAGTGAAGCAGACTTCTTTTTTTTTTTTTTTAATTAATTTTATTTTATTTTTAAAATTTTATTTTATTTTATTTTTTCAGTGTTCCAAGATTCATTGTTTATACACCACACCCAGTGCTCCATGCAATACATGCCCTCCTTAATAACCACCACCAGACTCACCAACAACCCCCCCCACCCACCCACCTTCAAAACTCTCAGTTTGTTTCTCAGAGTCCACGGTCTCTCATGGTTGGTCTCTCACGGTTTGTCTCTGCCTCCGATTTCCCCCAACTCACTTCTCCTCTCCATCTCCCAGTGTCCTCTGTGTTATTTCTTATTGAAGTAGACGTCTAAGAGTTTCAATTTTGTGCTCTGCTGCTCTACCACTTGCTAAAACCTAGCCCCTCCCCCCAAGGTCTCTCTTCCTGTATAACACCTTGGATTCACTTCTCTGCACATCCGACCTTCCAGAAAGTGTCACTTTTCTGTTCCTAGAATTGCTGCTCTTCTTCTCTTTGATCTCCTGTTGAATTTGTAGGTGTTCAGAATGGTTTGAGAACTATCTAGCTGAAGCCCTGGAGCCCTATGATATTTAGGTGTCCTACTATTCTGCCATCTTGCTTCTGCCCCTCCTCATTGAGTCTGTGTCTGCAGGTGAGGAAGAGGAGAAGGTTGGTTCTGGCAGAGTCTCATCCCAGGGGCACTGATATATAGAGGTAGGAGTAGTGTTTGAGGGTGTCTTTGGCTCATTGGTAGGGATAGAAGAATTCACAAACATGCCTATTTGTCTGTATAATTACAGAATCAGTGAATCTGAATGGCATGAGCAGGACCAAGTGAGTCAGTGGGACACACGGGTAATTACCTCAAGATGATACCCCCAAAGGGTCAGAGAAGGAACAACCGAGCAATAGTCTGGCCTAACTATAGGACAGTGGCTCTCAAACTTTAGTGCACATCAAGATCACCTGAAGGTTTTGTTGACAACACATTCCTATGACTCCTCCCTTCCTAATTCTGTAGTTCTGGGCTAGGGTCAAGTATTTGGATTTCTAACAAGTCCCCAGTTGACGTTGGTGCCACGGACTCCAGGACAACACTCTGGGAAGCACTGCTCCACTCTATGTGTGTTCTCAAGGATAATGCTCTATGGAAGGCCGCAGAAACCTCCAGAAGAGGTTGTGCATTATCCCTCCCCTAATCAAGTTCACTGGCCCTCAAGAGGAAAGCACCTAAAAGCAATTGCCAACCCTGATCTGCAGGAGCTGTGGCTCTAGCCCCTTGCCCGGCCCGATCTTTAGTGTCCTAGGAGAGACAGATAAAGTGTAAACACCTGCTTATTCATTGGGAGTAGCCAGGATGAGCTTGAGACTGGTTAGGCAGTCTGGTTAATGGGAGGTTACAGCTTGGCAGTCATTTGGATATCTTGTATTCACACGGGGCATGCTGCAGAGCAGAACTATATCCAAATGAGTAGCTCTAGGCGTCCTGACTGGATCTAAGGTTGTTAATACTCTTCCATGCTTAGCTGGGACTAGCTCAGGTGACTGGCAGAAAAGAGAGTGAGGCAAGCCTCCGTGGTGGTGAGGGTCAGAGCTCATACCTCAATCCTCCTGTCCTGCTAGCTTTCACCTACCCCTGCTCCTAACAATGGCTCCCTTCACTCTTTTCCTGGTTTCTCTGCTCTGCTCAACCTCATATTTCTTCTCCCACTTCCACAGCTTCAAACATTTGCTCTCTTGACTTGTCTCCCTCACCCCTTCCTCTATCTAGGCACACATTCAGTCCTCCCACCGAAACAATCAAATCCTTTGTGAACCTTTCAAGTTCTTGCTTTCACTTGTGTCTTCTTGTTTCCCTCAAAATTGTCCCCCTGGGGAAGGCGTACTTTTTTTTTTTTTTTTTCACGACAGCAAATAATCTGACTGTTTTAGTCTAAAGCTATTTTGGGAGGTAAGTCCAACTCCTCCCTCAGGGAGGGTGCCCAATGATGGCCTAGGATGGCTTTAGCCTCTTTGTAATTTCCATCAGCCTCCCAAAGCCACCCACTTACACATACAATCAAGTGCATACAGTGAGCCTGCTATACAATCAAGTTTTTTTTTTTTTTTAAGATTTTATTTATTTATTTGACAGAGAGATCACAAGCAGGCAAAGAGGCAGGCAGAGAGAGGAGGAAGCAGGCTCCCTGCTGAGCAGAGAGCCCGATGCGGGGCTCGATCCCAGGACTCTGAGATCATGACCTGAGCCGAAGGCAGCGGCTTAACCCACTGAGCCACCCAGGCGCCCCTACAATCAAGTTTTAAGACAAATTCTTTTGCCCCAACTTACAACCACATTGCATCCCTAAGTCTTTTTAGGGAGAAATTTAGGAGCTGCTACCGACCTTTCTGTGGCGTAGGGTTGTCCCCTCAGGCCTATACAAATGCTGAGACTTTTGAGTCTCTAGATCTTGGGTGCTCACCACATGTCCCAGGGACCAGGGGTCAGCAACACAACAATTAATGAGGCTACTGGAAGCATCGACTAATTCTTGCATCCCTATAACAAAGCTTTCCCATGCTTTCCTGATGATAAGAATGACCTGACTGCTTCGTAAAAAACAAAATAAACAAGTCTGATGCCTCTCCTATAATTTGGTTTCAGTAAGTTTGTGGGTGGGAGCTCAGGAGTTTTATTTTTAACAAACATCCTAAGTGGGATTTTGAGAATATCCTAGAGCATTTAGCAGAGTGTAGTAAAACAGCTGTACTCATAATCGATAAATATTTGCTGAATGGAATTTAATTTGTTTATTTCCATTTTGTTATTTTGCTTTACAGTGACTTGTGCTTTTATATTTTCAGGGAGTTCTGTTTGTCTGTTTTATTTTATTTTTTTTTAAATTTTAAAAGATTTTATTTATTTGTTTGACAGACAGAGATCACAAGTAGGCAGAGAGGTAGGCAGAGAGAGAGAGAGGGAGGGAAGCAGGCTCCCTGCTGAGCAGAGAGCCAGATGCCGGTGATCCCAGGAGCCTGGGATCATGACCTGAGCAGAAGGCAGAGGCTTTAACCCACTGAGCCACCCAGGAGCCCCTGTTTGTCTGTTTTGAAGGGTCATACCACTATGACTCTTTTAAGCATGCTAACCCTGTGAATTTTATCAACTTGAGCATTGAATTCTGGAATTTAATACTTGTTTTTAATGGCAGAATTCACCTGTAGGTTTCTATATTGGCTATATTCAAAGTCTTTACCAACATTGTAAGATCTCTTATTCCCAAACCTTCCCGGGAAACCACGTTTCATTGATGTAAATGGAATATTTCATCATTTGCTGATTATGAACTGTGTTTGCAATTTACCCTGGGAGCATATGCTTTATTAAAATCGTGATATTAGATTTAACTTCCTAAATCATTTTATGAAGCTAATGTAACATTAATACCAAAACCTAACAAAGTATTAAAACTCAAACACCATGGGCTAATTTCTCCTATAAACACAGATGTAGAATTTTTGAATAAAACAGTAGCAAATCAAATACAGCATTATATTAAAATAACAATATATAATTAGCCAATAAGTTACAGGATTTCAGAGATGACTGATATGAGAAAGTATATCAGTGGAATTCATCATATTATTATTTGGGAGGAGAAAAACAATCAGATGCCAGAAAGGACTTGGTGAAACTCAACAGCTATTTTTTTCTTTAAAGACTTTTACCAAATTTGGGATAGAACACTGTTTCCTTATCAACATCTTGGAATGCTTATTTCAAACTACTGGTTTGTAGGATATTTAATGGCTATCACACAAGGCATTGATGTCAAAGTCAGAGTCAAAAAAAAGGATCCTCACCAGCATCTTTCATTTAACATTCTTCTGGAATATTTAGCCAATGCTATTTGATTTGAAAAAGGAACAAGAAGCACAGGGCAGATTATTCTTTGATAATGATTTGATTACTGACCTGAAAGAATCAACCAAAAGTCTTTTAAAAATCAAAAGAATCATAAAAAATCAATAGTTTTCTTACAAATTGACAAAAACCAGAGAGAAAATGGAATGATTCTAATTACAATAATAAAACCTATAAAATACTTAGTTAAAACATAATAAGAAATGTGTAAAAACTTCTGTAAAATTTGTTAAGGGAAAAAATTAAGTTGAAATATGGGAAGATATATTATGGATTTTGATCAAAAGACTCAATATTAGGATGTCAGTTAACTCCAAATGAATTTACATATTTGATGTAATCCTCCTGAAATATTATTGGGCTTCAGGGGAGAATAGGACCAATGGATTCATTAAAAAGTTCATGTGAAAAAATAAATAGACCCAAATATCCCAGAAAATTTTGAGAAAGAATGAGAGAAGGTATGTGTGTGAGTGTGTGTGTAGTCAAGTGTAGATATGAAAATATATTTTGAGTTTTAAGAGTTAAAACAGCAGGGTGCTGGTGAAGCTTAGATGACCAGAGTAGAACAGAAGGGTTAGGACAGTCCCAAGTCAGATAAATAGCCACAACATAATAGTGACATTTCAAATCTGTGGGGGAAAATGATTAGCAAAAAGGTGCTCTGTGTGGTCTGGCAGACTGATGAAGAAAATCCCTTCCTCAGTCTCCCCTCCCCCTGGCCTCTGGCTCAACTAACACAGTTCCACTTTGATTTGTAATACCCACAATGGCTTCTCACAGGCAAAAAGCTTCCCACTATTTTATTATTAGTATTTTAGACTTTATTTATTTGTTTATTTGAGAGAGAGTGAGAGAGCGCACAAGCAGTTGGGAGCAGCAGAGGGAGAGGGAGAAGAAGGGAGTCCAATGTAGGGCTCTATCCCAGAACTCTGAGATCATGACCTGAGCCAAAGACAGACACTTAACCAGCTGAGCCACCCAGGCGCCCCTCCATTATTTTAAATTGGAGTTCTAAAAACGCAGAAATAGGAGATATTTGATCAATTGGTCAGTTATATGGAAAGGAATGAAGTTGAGATTTTATAATGCTATCATAGATTTCAGATGGATTATGAACTAAATATAAAAAATGAACTCATTAAAGAACTTAAAGAAGAGAATGTAGGTAGGCATTTATATAATCTTGGACTGGAAAAAGCCTCTAAGCATATAAAGTAAAAAATTATAAAAGAAAATATTTAGAGGTTTAACTATCTAAAAAAGGAAAAAAATCTGTACATCAAAAAGCACCAGGAAGATAATTAAAAGTGATAAAGTGGTTAAATGCATCTGTAATATATTATTTCAAAAGGCCTAGTAATCTAGGTGTTCTTATAATAAGAACATTGAATATCCCAGTAGAAAAATGGATATGCAATTTGCAGAACAAAAAATTCACAATGGACAATAAGTATAAAGAAATAGCATGATTAGTAGTTGGAAAAATGAAAATAAAATGGATACCATTTTTACTCTTTATCAATTTGGCAATAATTAGAAATAATAAAGCCAGTGTTATCAGTGTCTAATTTTGAATATTAGGTTTTTGGGTGTTTCTTTTTTCTTCTTTTTGGTATTTCTTCTATGTATTCCAAAATTTCTACCATAAACACTTACTATAGTTTTAATCATAAAAAACAAGGAATTTTGCAAATTACTTAGATTTGTCCAATTTTAGCTTTTAATTAATCCCACAGTGATTTTGGATTGACATTCAGTCTCCAGTCTTACTTCTCTATTTCAATGTGCCCTATTTTTACTATCTACATTTTCTCCAGAAAGGGTAGATGGCATTTGAATTTGCTGAGACAAATATGGAGCAGATCACCTACGTCCGTGTTTACATTTTGCATTGTTGTGTGCTTTTGGGGGGAAAAAAAGGTTTACATTGTTTTTATTAGCTCCTTAATTATTTTGTGTAGTATTCTGCCATGACAGCAAAAAACTTGAAAATGTAATTAAAGATATTCTCAAGCACAGCAGGAGATTCTGCTGGAAAAGAGAACCTTGAATATGAAACTCAGCAATCAAGAGAGATGGGGACTTGTAAACTGTTTGCGAACCCTGACACAGGAGGAACGGGAATAAAGCATCGCAACACTTCAAATCCATGGTGATTATAGTAAAAGATATTTTTATTATTACTTGATGTAGCTATTGCCTTCGTGATTTCCATGTGATTTTTCCCTTGGATAGTTGAATTTCTCTTAGTTTATTTTGCAAGGTCTACCTGTTGCACTATCTCAGGGAATCTACGAGGCATGATGAGATAATCCTATGCAATTAGGCAGGGTCTAGAGCCAGGAGCAGGGCCTCAGCACTGGTTGTGTACACTTGAGAGGTTGTGTAGCTCCTGTGTGACCCGCACCTCCCTGTGTGTCCAAGTTTCTCTACTTTAACCTTGTCTAGCCAATATAAAAGCACTTCTTCCCTGATTCCAGATGGACAATTATTGGAACTTAATATTGCTCTGAATCCCAACCATTGACAAACCTATTTTTGTTCAGACGAGGACTCTGTTCTCCATGCTCCATGCTATTAGCTGGAATCCTCTCCCAAACCAGATGGGTCACAGAGATCCATGGTATTGCCACTCCTTGACTTCTCTGATCACTGATAATGAAATTGCCCGTAGTATGCTTGTGGATCCATGTCCACCAAGTCAAAATCATTCTCTTCTTACAAGATGTAGCGTGGACTGTTGGCCATCAGTTTTAGTGCTCACCCCAGGCTGAGACAGTTCCTCTGCCCTGTTCTGTCTGACTCAAGGAACATCACTTTCCCCACCAACCTGTATCTAGAGCTGATTCTGCCTGAATTATGACCCCATTTTTTCTCAGGATGTGGAAACAATGGTTTGAAAAAGGAACAATTGCTAAAGTTTAGAGAGAATTTTCTTTTTCTTTAAAATAAATTATGTAATATTTTGCTATATGTAATAGAGGTTAAATAAATCTGAGATGCTTTTACTTATTTGGACCTGGGGTCAGATTGACCTCATCATCTGTGGAATAAGTTCAAGTGTCACTATTTTACCTCCTTTGGAGGATATTAGGGGAAATAGGTCATTTAGAGACAATTCTATGTCATAAAATAGAAAGTGTGATAGTTAGATAACTGTTTTAGATAAAGTCTGCACACATTTCAATGGACAAATAAATAGATAATGTCGGAGATGTATTTATTACACAAATCTATCCTCATATTTTATTTAGAGTCATTTATAACCCTAAGAAAAAAATTGCTAGCTTGAAACATTCATAAAAGAGCAAACAAATACCCTTGGGCAAAGAGTCTACCCACATAAATTGATTTCTAAATAAAGATTCAATTTAGATTTAAAAGTCTTGTATGCACCCAGAGGTATCTATTATATCTGTAATTTCCTTGTGGGGTTCTAGTGCCTGATTGTGCTGTCATCAACTTCTTATTAGTTGCTTTCTCATGGAAGAAGGAAAGCTTCCAACTAGCACAATTTTTTTTAATGAACATGTGTTGGGAATCATTGCCAACATATATCACCTCTCTAACGTTGATCTAGAGTTCTCTCTACCAACCTTTCTGCATTTAGTGTTTGGATCACCTGGTTAGCTTTGGGTGATGACATTCTTGAGATAAAATTTAAAAATTGGAAAAATCTTTCTTTTTTTCTTATTTATTAGGAAATATCATGATAACTTCAGATACTGGTTATATTAAAATTTAAAAATACAAAGCTATTTCAAACACTATTTTCAGTTTTACAGTTAACCTGCTGTACCACTGAGAGAGCACGCAATGCTGGGAGCATGCTCGGAAGAACAGTGTCAGGCATGAGCGCTCCAAGTTTTAGCCTCTCATCTCTTGGCTGGTCCTTTTGAGGAGGACCACTGAGATTGCTGCCCACAGGACCAGCCTTTGTGTTAGAAGTGCTTTCATATGGGGCACATCTTCTTCCCCACCCTTCTGAATTCATCAGGAATAACAATGATATCCTCATGGGCATCCATGCCATTCTCCTCCTCACCCCTCACTTTGATATCAACCTTGGAATAGGCAATATGTTTTTCTTACTTATAATCGTGCATTTCCAATTTATTAACATAACCCAGAAGTGCAGCTGTCCCTTTGTTTGTCTGGCTGAGTTTAAGTCCCGCAAAAATTTTTGACTCAGTCTGGCCTCTTTGCTGACTTCCATGAGAAACTGAATCACACCAAGCATATCTGGGTTTTGTAATTTGTGAAAGATGGTCAGGGTTTCTGGCTGAAGTCTTATTACAGGGAGTTTCATTTGGGAAATTCTCATCACACTTTCTCCTCCTGCACCTTTCTCTACCTGCCTCATTGCCCACCAGGGGTCCCTTTTTGCCCTTTACCCATCTCAGCTACTCCTTTTGCCATACCTCATTCTATTCACATATTTGTCGCTCAGACAGTGACAGTGAACTTGAAGGCTGGGATGTTTCCTTTGGATTTGTTTGTCTGTGCCTGGAGGAGTTACTAGTACATTGCAGTTAGCTCTCAAAAAACATTTGAAGAATAAATAAATGAACAAAAGGATCCATTAATTATGGAGATTTATTCTTTTTACTCTGCAAGGGAGTAGGGAGTTTATTCTCTGGTGTTCTTTCCATGTTTATCCCTATTATTACCTGTGTTTATGCTAGTAAGGTGAAATGGAAAAGTGAAGCAATTAAGAAATTTAAATAACAAACCTATCATTTTAACTTTGAGGGTGAGAATTCATATATTCATTCATTCATTCATTCATCTGACCAGTCAATACTTTTTGAGAACTACTAGGTCCAGACAAAAACTCTATCCTTGACTAAGGACTAGGCCTCAACCTTTGTACCCATGTCTATCTTTGGTCTGTGCAGGCCAGTCTTAGCAACGAATCCTTCTAAGTCAGCCCTTATTCCCTTGATATTTGATCACCCTGGCCTGCCCACAACAAGGATCCTGTTAGATCAGTTTACAAAGAATTCCCCCCCACCTTTGATGTCTCCTCTTAGTAATTTATCTCCTGTCCTTCACCTTTAACATGCTCTTTGGCTGTAATTCTCTAGCTGTCTTTGCTATATACAGAGTTAAGCTCCATCTATCTCCCTTATGGCAATACCCCTATTGTGATGCTTTTTAAAAAAATATTTATTAGAGGATCTCTAGACACCACATGGGGCTCAAACTCACGACCTTGAGATCAAGAGTCACGTGCTCTTCTGACTGGACCAGCCAGGTGCCCCATAATGGTCTTGAATAAAAAGTCTTCCTTAACATTTTAACAAATGTCAAATTAATTTTTTCCTTACCAGTGTCAGGCATGAAACAGGTAAGTTATTAGCTTTCATGGAGCTTAACTTTTAGTTGGTATAGAGAGAAAATAAGCCACCCCCCCCCAGAACACAAACAAACATGAAAAAATAACAAGTTAAGGCTCCCCCTTAGGTATAGAGAGGGCTTCTTTAGATTGGCCGACCAGAGAGGATCACCCCTAGGAAGAAGACGGAGAAGCTGGGAGCTGAAAGATTGAGCATCATGCTGAGATGAGGGAAGGGAGCTACAGGTGGAGAGTGAAGCAGGATCTGGGGGAGGGAGTTGTAGGAACATGCTGGGACAGAGTGGGTGAGGAGGAGATTGGCAAAGGGTGAGACCAAGAAGTGAACCAAAACCAGGTAGTGACGGACTTTGTAAGCGAGGTGAAGAGTTGGGGTTTATTTCACGGAAGATTGGGCTTAAAATGGATGTTGCCTGGGTTTTTCACATTGAACTGCTGTCGTTGACAGGTTTAAGAAATTGTCAAACAACTTCCTCTTTTAAACTCTTACTGAAGTTCCTTTCTCCCTGGATTTGTTATTTTGCGTAAGATGACAGAAAAGTGGGGAATGACTGTTGCTCTGGGATATTACCATTTTCTGTGTTTCCTTTAGTGTTCTAAGGTAGAGGAAAAAAATTTGCTAGATAATAGTCGGTATGCAGTTTGTGCTTGGTTGCTTTTAATTATTTCTTATACCATCAGCTCCTCTTTGGGACCCTTTCCCTCCTGGAGGGTTTTTTTTTAATCATATAAAAGATAGGTCTGCTTAATTGTTTTCATTTTTCTTGGGTAGTCTTTACCGATATGAGAAAATGTTGAATGTTTTAAGTCATCCTAAGTTTATCAATCTGGTCGTATTAAAAAATTTAGTTTATAGGTCCATCTTCTCAAATTCTTAAGTCTTCCCAATTATTGTTCCAAAAGATTGTCTTCTCACTGTGTTCTTTCTCAAAGAATCTACATATTTAAGTTTGTGACACTATCATCATCTGATACTTAATACTACTTCCAAAAAACTTTCAGAACCTTTATGCTAGGCATTTTATTTGAAGAGCTATACTGTAATTTTCTATCATATTATATTCTTGCAAAACATTGTGATTCTGATAGTTGTATTTTGTCTGGATCACAGGATGGGTATGTTTTTCTTTTACCTTGTAAGAAAGTGCTGAATGTCTTTCCAAGCTAGGACCATATATTCCTTCCATCAGCAACACCTGAATGTTCTAGTAACTGCACACTTTATTTCAAGGACAGGCTATAGGGTTGGCTGGGCATCCTGCTTTAGATAAAGTTCTTTCTACAATGTGCCAGGGATTCTCTATGGTCTTAAATTCTTTTCTGAAAGAAGAAATCATTCTTTGTTTCTACTCTTTTAAATAATATAGTCAGAGAAGGTAAGAATGGACTTATTTCTAATCTTGCATTAAGTGCTAGAAGAGGGGCAGGGAAAATGTTCTTTCTCTGGGGCTCAGCAATATCCCAATGACCGCTTCCACATAGAAGGGGAGAATCAAATTCATGTTTGGTTTACTGTGATTTTTTCCCCCTCTGGCATTCTGTCATGCATAAGAATGAGGGTAGAAGAAGGTTAGAAGTAATTATATTGAGAACCACAATAGATGCCAAGCTTTAGTCATCATTGTATTTAGGGCTGGAAACACTCTGAAAGGTTGATTTAAATCACCTGTTTTTACAGATGATGAAAATAAAACCCAGAGAAGAAAATAACTTGTCAGGGTCATTCTTCTGGTTAGTCAACCCAGCCAAGGTAAGAACTCAAAACCTAACCTGTCTTTTTAGTGCTGGTTTTGCCTTGCTTAAGAATCTCCATTATCACTTCTCTGAATAAGCCTGGATGTTTTCTGTGTATTTCTTTGTGAAAACGTGTTTTTGTTCAGAATTACAGGTGGTGAAATATACAAACTGGTCAAATATATTCTTTAGAATTGTTGTAAAACAGAAGACTCTATAAAACAGTTTCATAAAGTAATTGGGTCTGAAACATTTTGAATTCTTTCCCTCTTCAAACTAGATGATGTTATTATGCAGTTGCCATGGAAAAGCATATGTTAGCTGCCAAAAACCTAAAACAGAGCTTAGATGTTAAGCAGGTAAGGTTAAGGTACGGAGTATAATTCTTGTGGAAGAAAAGATAGTATCCATTTGAAAAACCACCTTTGTGTTAGGAAACATCTAGTTATATTCTTTCTGTGCAGCTTGGAGGCTTAAACACCTTTATTATCTATTCAGATGAAGGACTAGTTTTCCAATGTCCACATTTGTTGGAACCTTAAAAGTGATTCCTCCAGGAAAATTTCAAAAACAGTCCTTCAGGCTAGAACTTTTCATACACTGTTTACTTTCATATCAAGAAAGCCATTTTTGGTCTTCAAATAAACAGATGCCATTTGATTTTACCATACTGTTGATGGTGTGGCTCAAATGTGCTATAACTACAGAATCAGGAACTGGATTTTGAGTGTGTGTGTGTGTGTGTGTGTGTGTGTTTCCCCCCCTAAGAGCTCATGGGCTTTGAAATAAAACCAATAAATCCCTGATGCTCTAAATAGTTTTCAAATCTTATTTAGAATATTTCTAGAAGTCAAACCATGAATGATTATCCTATGTAGATGAAGTCTTATATAATCTTGCTTATATTCAACTATCCATTCAACTTTAATTCCATTCAACTATCTCTCTGGATCTTTGGCCTTTTCCAAACCTTTATTGAGAGAAACTAGTTTTTCCCCTGTAGGAAAATTCTAGAGTTCCATCAGGGCAGAGTGCCTTTGCTCTAGAGGGGGGATGTATAGCCTTCCCAATGGTATATATATTCCCCTCCAATGCCAAAAAATAGGCATTTTCTACATGCTTCCTGAGTAAATAAGTTAAATTGAATTTTATCTTACGTGAATAAATATGAAAACATACATTAATAAGTAAGTCTGTTAAGACTCTCATAAATCTGGATCATGTTTTCTCCAACTCAGTCTGGATCGGGGTCAATAAGCCTTTTCTTTATAGGGCCAACTAGTAAATCTTTCTGGCTCTCTGGCTCTGGCCATCCCCCCTCTGTCATAGGCACTCATGTCTGTTGCTATAAGGCAATAGAAGCCACAGACAAGATGTAAACCAATGGAGGCAGCTGAGTTCCAAGGAAACTTTATTTACAGGTGGCATACCCTTAGGCTATCGTTTGCTGACCCATGATCTAGCCACACAACGTTGTGCTGTATGTGAAAGTAGATGAAGCATGAAGGATGCGAGCATTAGAGTCCTTTTGGCTTTTATTGTGGTGTTTTCCCGCCTTTGTTCATGGAGTCAGGGTATTTCTACTTCATCTTCTCACACAGAGATAGTGACGTAGAAGGCTTTTCCATTTTTGTGAAGGAAAAGTGTGGACATTTTGAAGTAATCTGCTTTTGTCTGGGCAATCTTCTTTAGAACTTAGCATACCACCTAGGATTAATAAATGCTAAATAATAATCATTTTTCATTTCACCACCGTACCCTTTATGGTGTCTCCTCTGGCACCCCCAGAGGTGTTAGCCTGTAGCTTTTACAATGTTCTGTTACACGTTGTCAGCAGCACGTTGCTGATGAAATCACACTCGAGAGAGAGACTTAACTGCCAGGCTGTAAGTATTCCTGACAGGTTGCTTTTGCACAGGCTTGGCTTCTCTTGTATAAAGATTAAAAATCTTGTCACAGCCGGTAAAAAATGAAGTACACGGAAAACCACCAAGCATCCACAACTCACAAAAGGCACTTCCCTAAAAGTCAGAATTCAGCTGAGGGGGCTAGATGATATGAAGTAAGATGCCTGGGAAGTGATGATCAGGTATTTTATAGCACTGGGTGGTGGGGGGTGCTGTTTGTGCCAGGGGCAGGGTCTTCCAATAGCTGTGAAGCTTTCTTTGATGATTAATCAAAGAATTTCGTGTTTCTACTTCATTTAGACAGATCCAAACTAGTAGTCCTACTTTTGTGTGTATGTTTGCTCTGAAGATGCGTTTTCTTTACCATGAGCCCGATTTTTCTTTTCCTCTGTCCTTAGTGCAAATGGTTATAAAATTGTCATTTTGCTCTCCTTTCAGAGTCTTTGCTTAAGCTGGATGTGTGCCCAAAGCAGCAGGAGATGCTGTCCCATAAAGCTAGAACATTTTATAAGTACTGGCAGTGAAGGTTTATTACTTCATTTCCAAAACAGCACAGAGAGCCTCTGTGGAGGTCTCGGGAGGAGAGCCGTCGGAATCTGGAAGTGCTGACTGTCATGGTGCTGAGTCAGTCCCAGGCTGTGTTGCCTTCGTGGCTTCGGCTTTGGCTTCGTGCCTTGGGTGGCGATGAGCAGAGGAGGCAGTGGGGATTTTGGTGCTTCGAGTCATGTTGAAGTAACTAGTTAGGCGATAACAGCTGTCCAATTAGGCAAGACTGGGGCCAGTCAGGAAGACGAGGACTTGAATTCAGATAGGTAATTTTGACAGTCTTAAACAATCGGTGTGGCTGGTAAACTTTTTAAATTTTGAGGTATTAAAAGGCATACCAATTCCAGAAAAAAACCACGTGTTTGTGCTTTTGTCAACCAGAGAGGAGTTTTTTGTATTTGTTTCAAGTCCTTTTATAAATGAAACGAGATCATATTAAAGATCAGAGTTGAAGTATTCTCTTTCCCATCCCTTGTTCCTTTTCCCTTGCTTACCTGTAAGGCAACCGCTATAATCCGTGGGTGCACTCATCAGGGTCCTGGTAAGAAATGGATGTCACATTCAAGATGGATGGTTTGTGGTGTGTGGTGTATAGGCAGGTGTAGGCAGAATATAGGGAAGTCACAGTGGACATCAGGGTGCCAAAACCTGTGGGTCTAAGGAAAGGGGAGGAAGGAGGGAACAGAGTCTGGATTCTGGAGGAGAGAATTGTGTGGAGGTCTCAATAGGTGTTGTGCCTTTTGGTTGAGGGACAAGACTTGCCTAAGGCAACACTGCAGGGACGGAGGGGGGCAAACAAGCACCCCAATCTCATTTCCCTTCTACTCTCTGGTTGCTAGTCTGTTCCCCTACTGGCCACACCCAACCTGGAGCAAGAGGCCCCAGATCTGGTCCAGGCAGATCAGCTTCTCATGGCGAGGAAGGAGGTGGGATATGGAGTCAGAGGGCAAATAAAAGACATCCAGCACAGCGTGTTTCCTGCACTACTATTTCTAAGTGTCCCTCTACATGACAGTACATAATAAATAGTATATAGCAGGGGCCCGTAAACATTTTCTGTAAAAGAGCAGATAGGAAACATTTTAGATTTTGTGGGCCTCCTACACCCTCTGTCATATATTCTTATTTCTTAATTTTTAGAAACCTTTAAAAATGTAAAAACCAGTCTCAGCTTATGGGTTATATATAAAAAAAGTCATGGGCTTGATTTAGCCTTTGGGCTGCAGTTTGCTGACCCCTCCTGTATAGTAACCATTTGGTGTGTTTTAAAACTTCTGACATAATTTATATTATACTCTTATTCTTTTCTAACACTGTGCAACAGATTGTTACAAATTTAAGGACTTGCAAGAACACTCATTTATTATCACACAGTTCTGTAGGTCAAAATTCCGGGTGGGTTCACAGATAATCACTGAGATAGGAGTGATCAATATCTTGGTTGCTGTGTTACACAGCTTTGGCTTTAATGATGGAAATCTAGCAAAGGTATTTTTGTCCATGGGACCTCCCAGGGGTCTTCAGATTATATCCATCAGGCAACAGTTTACTGAACCCAGCCATAAGGCTGAATTTAGCCATTGTCATGGATGAATGTGTTGCATGGATAGGCGAACACTATCTCCTGTTCACATGCTACCACTAACTGACTTGGAACCAGTGTGATATGATCCTTGTCATAGGTAGCTTACAGCCAGTGATAGAAAAGGCATTTTGTTGTTCTTTGAATATGACCGAAACAGATAATAACAGAGAAGCGGGAAATGGGATGTCTTCTCTTTGGTGAAGATGACAGGGTGCGTATAAATCAGTGAGAATTTGATGCCTGAAAGTGGATTAAACAGAGAAGACATTTTAATCTCATATGGCCAGAAGGTCAGAGGTAGGGTGGCTTCAGGATAGGTTAATTAACAGCTTGATCATATTATGGAGGACTCAGGAACTTTGGATCTCTCCCTCCTACCATCCTTGACATTGATTTTTCCTCAGGTTTCACTAAAATGCCCAGAATAATTCTAGGTCTCATGTTCAGACAGAAGAGCTTTAGACATAAGAGACTGCCTCTGTTAGGAGGGAAGAAACTCTCTCCAGAACACCCCTTCCCCAGGGGCATTCTTTTCATATCTTTCTGGTCAGAGCTGAGTTGTAAGCCAACTTCTGAACCAACACTTGCCAAAGGGAGTGATATCATCATTAGACCAATAAGGTTTATTTCTGGAGCTGGGGTCAGTTTCCTCGAGGCCCATGGCTGCTGGGTGTGTATCTGAACAAAATCAGAGCCTTGTTAGGAAAAAACAGGATGGGGAGAAGCAAGACTGGAGGCCAGGGACAGTTCCCACTGTGTCCTGACAGTCCACATCCTTTCAAATATATTGAAAAGTATTCATAGCCACATTAAGTATAATTTCTCTACAACTCTGTAAAAATAGAAGTGCAATCATATTGGTAATATAACTTTATGTTTTGAAGGCATTTTGTTAACCAGTTTTTCACTTCAATTTTACAGGTTTCTTTTCATACTTTGGAATCAATAAATCTTTTGTCAGGTCTCAAACATTTCAAAAATCTCTTGTGAAGCTTGTAGACCCTGGGCCTCATGAAAGTGTGGCCACCTTCTAGCTGGAGGTAGGATAATGAAGACAGGACTTTTGTCATTTATAGGTGAAATACAGGGTTATCCACCCATGATTGATTTCAAGTATATGGAGAAGGGCTGTTTTCTTGTCCAGGGGACCAAAGCTTTTATTGCACAATTAATGATAAAGCTAAAAATACAAAATCCTTGAGGTAGTAATTCAAGCTTCACTGAAACCATATTGGCAGCTTTTAAAAGTGAAAAATGAGAATCAGAGCAATAGACACTCCAGAAGTAAGCAAGGAGAGCCTAGGTACGATCCCAAAACCCCAAATCTTTTGGGCATCTATTTTCTAGTCATAGGTCTTACATCAGATGTACTGTACTCATTAATACCACATATATTTATCGAACACTGCTACGTAGCAATACCTGGAAGATAGGATGAAAGATTTAAAAAGTCTGAAATCCAAGATTCTTTTGTCTAAGGAGGCTGCCATCTTGGAAGAGGAGGATGAATGTTGAGGATGAATTTGTAGTCCTGGATTTAAAATATAAGGGTATGAGGTAGACTAGTTAGTGCCCTAATTAAGTTTATTAAAACTTTTTGATAAAGGCCTATGTCCAACAATAGTTCTTGTTTTCTGCTCTTAGGACCTTTTATGTTGCGTAGTGGTTACTTTTAAACACACCTCTCTTTTCCTGACTAATCCATAAACTCTCTGAGGGCAGGGATTATGCCTTTTTTACCTTTACGTTCATGATTCCTAAAATGGTACCATGCATACTAAACCTACGTTAAGTGCACATAAACTAATGGGGCACCTGGTTCCAACAACAAACAAACACACCCAAACAATACAACAGAAAAGATACCGAATGCTTCTTACTGCCCTTCTGGCAGATTCCTTGGGAAACTGAACTGACGTTAAAGATCACTTGGCTTTATTTTTAACTCTCTGGCTGTTAAAGTTTGAACATGTTAGTTTTTCTTTCCCAGAGCAGAGCTTTTGAGATCCATAAGGGGAAATCTGTTGACGAGGATACAGGACAACAACATGTCACAAGTGAGTTCAAGGGGAAGAACATCTCCTCACCCCAAGCTGTGAATGCTCCAGGTCTTCCTCCCTGTCCTTTTCTCCAGGCTTTGTATGTAAAAATTGTTACAGCAGTTTGCTTCCTGCCGAGCGAGAATCAACTTAAAGCAGATTTTACATATTTATTTAAAAATGGCCTGTAATGTATTTTAGAGTCAGTATTGATTCCACTTGTCTTTGTGATTACATCTCTGACTGGTGTTTTGTTATGTTGCAATTGCACAGTAAAGTAATAGGCTCTGAGATTCTATCAGTGCCTACTCTTTTCATGTTGCAATTGCTTGATAATAATTTGATTGTATCTCTGCCTGATGTTTTAATACTCCTGTCTTCCAGATTGCTCTTACTGGGGAGATATTTACCTCAGTGAGTTGCTACACACTAATAAAAATAAACAAAGCAGGAAAACATGTGGTTGCATATACTTCTTTGTGTGACACTTGTCTGGGCTGACAGTGTGGCTCAGGCTGATTTTCACAGATACCATATGTTCCAGTTATCTATTGCTGCATAACAAACCACCCCCAACTTTAATGGCCTAAAACAACCACCATTTCATTACGCTCATGGATTCTATGGGTCAGGGATTTAAATAGGGAGGAAGGAAGATTGCTTGTCTCTACTCCATGAGGTCTGGGGCCTCTCTAGAAAGATTCAAACAACTGGAGGTCACATTATTAGCTGGGGACTGGAATGATCTGAATGTTTCTTCAATCATGTGTCTGATTAATGGGATGGGGTGAACTGAAAACTGGGCTCTGCTGTGTCTGCCTCCTGGAATGCCTGCCATGAGGCGCGGGCTTCTCAGAGCATAGTGGTCTTATGGTAGTTGCACTTCTTACTTTCAGGGCTCCATGACTGAGTGTTCCAGTCAACCAGGCGGGAGCTGCGTGACTTTTTCTGACCCAGCCTCAGAAGTCATGCAGTGTTTATTTCTGCTGCATTATCTTGGCTACAAGCGAGCCACTAAGATTGGTCCACATTCAGCCAGAGAGTAAATAGACCCCACTTCTTGATGGGAGGACTGTCCAAGAATTTGTTACCATCTTTAAAATCTTTATAATAAATGCTTTACCTTTTTGTTAAGTCTGGTTTCCATCTTTTTAAATTTTTTTAAATTTTTAAAATTCTTAAAAAATATTTTATTTATTTATTTGACAGAGAGAGTACACTTGGGTGCTTGGTGTAGTGTACAGAGAGAGCTTGGTGGGGAAGGGGGGGGGAGGGCAGAGGGAGAGGGAGAAGCAGGCTCTCCTCTTAGCAGAGAGCCCGAGGTGGGGCTCGGTGCCAGGACCCTGGGATTAAGACCTCAATCAAAGGCAGAGGCTTAACTGACAGAGCCACCTGGATGTCCCTCACCTGCACACCCTTTTTTTTAGACTTATCTAGTCATTTCAGAAAGAGCACACAGTGTGTGCATGGAGGGGGAGTTGCAGAGAGAGGAAGACAAACAGACTCTCCGCCGAGCAGAGAGCCTGTTGCCGGCGGGCTTCATCCCAGAGCCCCAAGACCAGGACCTGAGCAGAAGCCAAGATGTGGATGCTCAATGGACTGAGCTACACAGGCCCCTCCCTCCCCGCCATCTTTTTTGAATTTTGAAAAAAGATTCATTTGGTAAGGGGCAAGTTTATTAAGTACTTATTAAAACATGCTGAGGCATGATAAGGAGTGAGGAAAAAGAAAGAAAAAAACCTTTTCTGACCATGAAGCTTGCAATTTAATCAGAAAGGTGGCATCCAATTATACAAAAACCTGAGTAATGTATTTACAAGGTAAAGTATCAAGGAGTACAAGTCAATATGCCCTAGAACTTTGCAGTAACAGCTGTGGAATTTTTATAATATGCAAATATTTTGGATCACCTCCAAAGTATAACTACTCACAGGAACAAATATCACCCAAGCAACCCTTACAAGGCTCAGGAGTCTATGAAAAGAGGAGTCCAATGAACATAAAATGTTAGATTTGGAAGGAACTTTAGAGATGATTTATTCCAAGTCTTTCAATGTGTAGATGAGGAACTGTAGGCTCCAAAATGTAAAGTCACTGGCAGTTCAGGAAGGGGGAAGAGTAGTGCTTATTCAGCTGGGTCACCTTAAGCATACAAAACATAACTTCTATAGGTTTCAGTTAAATATTAAATTATGTCAGTGTGATTGTATCAGTAAGCTCAGGCTGATATGTTTCAGTAACAAATTATCCCCAAATCTTAGTGATTTACAACTGAGGTTTATTTCTTGCTTAGCTACAGGTCCATGCTGGGTCAAGCATAGCTCTGGTTGATGAAGATCTTCACTGGGACTAGGGTAAGCAGCCCATGTGGGACATTGCTGGTTGATGCAGGGGTAAAGAGATCATGGCAAAGCAGATGCTGACTCCTAATGCTTTGGCAGGGAGTCACAGGCTAGGCCTGACATCCAAGGAGCAGAAAATATGATCTTTTCTGAGGGAAGAATTGCCTGTAGTGAGGGTCAGCAAGTATTTTGAACAAGAATACAGTTCATCACAGTGATGTGGGTAAAAGTACTTGTGAACAATGGGACACCAATGAATGCAAGTTGCTCTTGATCTGTCCAAATTCTGCCAACCACCAGTGATGGAACTGAGGTGGCAACAGTATTCTCCTCTTTTCTGGAACTATTCACTGGACACCTTTCTTACCATGTTAGTGCTTATCAAAACATCCATTTTAGAACTTTCAATCAACATAGTCCCTTTGCCAGATATAAGGACAATATCCTAAGGATAAATCTTTATTATATATTTAAGTATATAAATATATATATTTACATACTTATCTATATAAAATACATGTGTATATATAATATATGTATTTTTTAATATAGAATTTGTATATATATAATATAGTATATGTATTTTGGTAAGAATTGTTCTTACCAGCTGTGATTGCAGCTTTCAGTTTGATTGATAATTTTATACTACATGCTGGAAAGCCTTGTTGCATGCGTCTTAAATCAGCCATTTTCACCTTATGTGTTTTATTTGTGAAGAGGAGACTTCTATCACATTTTTTCTGACAGAATTTGTCCTTAAAAATACATAAATTCCATTACAGCTATATAACTCCTCCATAATTGCCTTATTCATCTCTAAATTATGCGTAGAGGAGGCAAGATGGATGATACAAGCTTTTCAATGTTTTATGGAAGAGTCAGAGGCAGACTTCTTGGAAACTTTCTCTCAGCTCTTCTTTTTCAACTAATGCAGGCATCAAAACTCAAGGACACTCACTTGCTGTAGAAGCCTATTTGCAGAATCAATCAGATTATTTGCCAGGCTAAAAGAGCTGTGATGTTTGGATCCCCAGGGGTTTTTTGGGGGGGAGGTAACCTTTCATGTGGGGTCACCAGAGTCTTCCAGATTTGATGTACTTTCACGAGTGGGTTTTTGAAGCCAGCCTCCACTTTGTTCTTACTTTAGTTTATGTGGAACTGGAGGGGTGGAATTGACATGCTCTTTCAGAGGGAAGGTAAATTGAGTTCTGTCTTTGAGCTGTGGATTGTTGAACAGGTTGCAGTATAGTTGTTATGCCACTAGCCTGGTGTTGACCTTCATGTAGGAATTTTTGTATTTTTTACAAAACAAACATAAATCCAATGAACCTTAGTCATGGCCAAAAGCCAAACTGAGGAAACCTCTGAAATCTAGATTAAAAAACCCATGGCAGCATTCATTTCATATAGGTCAATAAATTATAAAGGTGAGGGGGTATTAATTTCAAATAGCCCAGCTCTCCCCTTACCCCCGAAACACAAAAAAGGCAAGTTCTTGGTAAAATACCATTTTTTTACAAGGTAAAAATATATTTTTATATTAAAAATAATAATAAGGTCTGCATCGACCCATTCCATCATTAGCTTCTCCATCAATTCACACCTCAAAATGTTTTCTCAAATGCTTATGTATTTGGCATGTGGGAGTAAAATTTGAAGTGATAGCCTAAGCTTCTAGAGTAAGTGAAATCCATTGCAGCAGCTAATTAACATAAAATAACATTTGTGAGAGAAGTTAACTGGCTAATTAACTGTACACTGCCATAGTCTAGACCCAAATTTGCATACAGCCAGAGGAATAGTCTGTAGGAGGCTAGAAAACCATTACTGTAACCATTTTCCTATATCCTTGTAAGAAAAGGAAGACCAAAATGTGCTCCAATTCTGAGATATGGTCCAGAGCATATATTTATTAAAAAAAAAAAAACAAAACCCCAGGGTGCCTAGGTGGCTCAGTGGGTTAAAGCCTCTGCTTTCGGCTCAGGTCATGATCCCAGGGTCCTGGGATCGAGTGCCGCATTGGGCTCTCTGCTTGGTGGGGATCCTGCTTCCTCCTCTCTCTCTGCCTGCTTCTCTGCCTACTTGTGATCTCTGTCTGTCAAATAAATAAATAAAATCTTAAAAAATAATAAAAAATTAAAAAAACCCATCCATCAAATATAAAATAAATGTTTAAATACGACAGCAAACACTAATTTGATAGCAAATTAGTGGGCATCTTTAGAATATCAGTGGCATGTATGAGAATGAATTTTAGATTTGATCTAAGCTCTCTGGCGTTATTTAGCTTCTGTTTTCTATTGCCCAGGAGGAAAGGAACAAAAATAACTTTAAGTCTTCCTTTTGTGCTTGTGAATGGATGGTCTCCTGGCATGGACCTTCTGTTTCTTATATTTTTTCACTATCTTATCCTCAGTTTATAAGGGAGAGCTTATACTCAGATGATGGGAAAACTACCTCTAAATTCTGTGCTGCTGTATCATTTTATATAGCATTCATCTGAGAGTACTTTATTTATCCTACCTGTGTATAAAATTACACACACATATACATAATACACATATTTACATATATAATTTCTAACAAATGGTCGTCTTGAGTGCCCAAAACATGAAAGTAAAACTTTAGGGGCTTCCCCAGATTCTGAGATCGTGGAATGGGCTAGGGGCCATTTATGTCACATTGTTTTTCTAAGGTGTTTATTTCTCTAGAATGCACTACAGCCTATAGGAGCAGGACTACCTGGCCATGAAATGGGACAAAATCCTGAGAAGCAATTTAAAATAAAGAAAAAAGACAGGAGATGGGATAGTGTGGAGCAGTTAGATTTTGCTGTGTAACAAAGACAAAACTTCAAGTGACACAGTGATAGGCCAGGGATGTTCTGCTGAGCTCAGATGGGGTGACCTGGGCATGGCCGAGGCTGCAGGTCCTAGTCAGGTCTGACCCATGTAGTGGTCAATTTTCTGGGGCCAGCTGGCTGCTCAGAACCTCATGGCAATGGCAGAAACTCAAGAGCATAGCCCAACTAACCATACTAGTCTCTGCGTACATCATGTTTGGTAATACCTCATTAGCCAAATTAAGTCATGTGCAAAGTGAAGGGGAGTCGGTATATAGTTCTCCCTTGGATGGAGAGAAGAGAGGGCATATTTGCTGAACAATGATCCAGTCTGCACAAATGGTCTGCATAAAATCTTCAATGTATTGCTTTTTTAATTGTGTGGTAGAAGGCTGGCTTGATAACTTGATAGTTCAGTGGGGCTGGAGAGATGATGAGGGACTTGTAGGCCATGTTACTATTAATAATACTAACATTACTAATAATAATACATAACATTTATAAAGGCAGGATGTTGCAGGCCATACTAATAATAATAACGGTAGAAGCCGCATACACACTTACGCTTTAGACATGGTTCTAAGCACTTTACAAAAATTCATGTGTTTAATCCTCACAACAACCCTATAAAGCAGATGCTATTATTATCTCAATTTTTAGGTGAGGAACAAAGGGCACATAGAATTAAGGTGATTTGCTTAAGGTTAAATAAGTCTAGTAAGTGGTGAGTAGAGATTTATTTATTTATTTATTTATTTGACAGAGAGAGAGAGAGAGAGACAATGAGACAGAGAACACAAGCAGGGGAAGTGGGAGAAGGAGAAGCAGGCTCTCCACTGAGCAGGAAGCCTGATATGGGACTTCGAGCCCAGGACTCTGGGATCATGACCTGAGCTGAAGGCAGATGCCTAAGGATTGAGCCACCCAAGTGCCCTATGAGCAGAGATTTAAATCCAGGTGTTCTGGATCCAGAGTCCATGTTCTTAACATACCACACCCCCCCTTCAGTTATTTTATGGGCTAATGGCTGATGTGATCTGATTTACATTTTGAAGAGTTATTCTAGAGTTTTTGGTAGAAAGAATGGGTGAAAGCGTGGAAATGGTGATGTCTGTTAGAACAGTGTTTCTCAAAGCGTGATCTGTTGTCTACTACTACGACTTTGTTATGGCCCCAGACAAAATAAGCTCGGAGATCGAGAGGAAGCATTTAGAAACTCTTACGGTGAATTTGACATTGGTCCCAGACCAAAGTGTGTGATCGTTATCCTAGTAATTCATTTTTACTGCATGTTACAGAAGTGGTGCTTCCTAATGGATGGGAAATGGAGCATAAAACAAAAAGAAAACTGAAAACAACTGTCCCTTCATCTCAAACAGCTTGAGAAACCCTGAGGAGATTAGTGCAATAATCCAAGTGTGTGCTCATTGATAATGCCTGAATGAGGGTGGTGCTTGTGTAGACAGATAGTAGATGGATTTGCTAACAGTTTTAAGAATAGGTCAGTCCTACTTGTTAACATCTTACAGAGAGGAGGAAGAGTATGAGGCAGGTTTAAAGGAAAAGATGCTTCTCTCCCTCCAATTAGACACAACCTGCATGCTGCTTGTGGTAGCAGTTATAAGAAACACCACACAGAAATATAATTCTATTTAAAACCCAGCAAAGAGGAACTTAGAGGAAACTTTTGGTGATTTTTGGTGTAGGTGAAATGCCTGTTTACTCTGTTAGAGTGGTCAACTCGTCTTGGTTTGCCTGGGACTTTCCCAGTATTCACACTGAAGTCCTACATCCTGAAAGTCCCTTCAAGTCCCAGGCAAACCAGAGTGGTCGATCACCCTCTCTTTTATATTGTAAATCGTAGTTTATGTTTTACTGGTGGTACTCGGGCTGTGTGCATCTTTTTCCACTTTCTTACCAGCACTTCTGGTGAGGTCCTTCATTCCTGGGATGTTGGAGCCTAATATAGATGCCCAGACGTAAAGGGGGATTTGAGCAAGCCCTATTGGAAGAGATTTTGAAAATGATAAAGAAATAAGAAATGGGAATAAAATGAGATGCTAATTATTCAGACAGAGCCTTGAATGTTTTCCTGTAACCTAGAATTTCTCACAAATTCTTGGCTCTCCTGACTTTATTTGACCATGGAGAAGAGAAAACAAGAAAGGAAACTACAATTCTGGTCCATAGGGAAGAGTTGGTGGGGATCATGGAGTGTCAATAACTTGAAGAGGACATAGCTGTTTCACCTTAGAGTGTACACAGGGGCGGGATAGAACATGATGGCTGGGAGCCATGATCTCCCCTCTCCACATGAATATCGATTTCAACCTTTTAGAGTGTCAAAGGATGAATCCACAGCCAGGAGACATAAAAGGAGATCCAGATCAAGGGTGGAACAGCTTTAAAAAATCTTATTAATGCTTTGAAGGGGAAATGGGGAAAGTTCTTTTTTTTTTTTTTTTAAAGATTTTATTTATTTATTTGACAGAGAGAGACCACAAGTAGACGGAGAGGCAGGCAGAGAGAGAGAGAGAGAGAGAGAGGGAAGCAGGCTTCTTGCCGAGCAGAGAGCCCAACGTGGGACTCGATCCCAGGACCCCGAGATTATGACCTGAGCCAAAGGCAGCGGCTTAACCCACTGAGCCACCCAGGCGCCCCGGGAAAGTTCTTTTTGATGCAAACATGAGCTTTTCATGTAGGAAGCTCATTCTTGAGCCTTTCCTACTTATGCAGGAAGTGGATTTGAAGCTTCAATCCCACCAGCATGGTGGTGTGTAGTGTGGACTGTTGATGGCTACTTAGCTAGTGGGATTCAGTCTAGGGTGTCATCTGAATCATTAATTCTGCCATACAGATCCAGTCCTCATGAAAGGGCTGCCATCTTGGCTTTTTAATGTAACATTTCTACTTTCTCTTGGACCATATCCTCACTCTTGCCTTAGCGACTGTCTTCTCTTGGACCAGATGTCTCCTAAATCCTCTGCAATTCTGGGTACCTGCTTGAAAGGCTCACCCTTAACCATGATCTCAGCATCCTTCTCTCTAGGATTAAGTGTGAATCTGTGTCCGAAAACTAAGACCACACCTCTATTTTACCTGTATCATCATCATCTGGAAGTTTCACTCCCTGAGACTGAGATCTTGCCTCCTCTTAATGGCCTACCTCCATCAGTAAGTGCAGCATTTGGCTTTGTGTTTTCAGCTACTAACCAAACACTCCAGGCTTAGAAATTCTTGAATACTGACACCAACTCCAATTAACAACCCTTTGGATATTCAGTTTTGGATTACTGGTTACTCCCATTCAAGGGCTAGCCCTGCTGCTGGGCCTGGTCTCCTATCACAGAACCGGTTTCCTCTTCTCTACTGTGTCTGAGTTCATAGGATACTTTTTGACCAAGCTCACTCCGGTGATGACATCTGGGCCTTATAAAACACAGAGGATGATGATCAACTATGTGACTACCACACAAAGGAGAAAGAGGACAGCCAAGGCATATGGTGTAATATTCACAGATGACAGAGAGAAAACAGGACAGTTCAATTCCATGTATACTTCTGGCTTCCTTATTAAGTAGAATAATTCTCAAATGTGGTTAAGAGAGAATTGATGTCTGGGACGGGTGATGAGTAATAAGAGGGTACCTAAGTACTTAAATGAAAATTCTCAGATGTTCAGATAAATTACTCCAGGATTCTGACAGACTTCTCATATAGGATTATTTAATCTTGATGGATAATCTTTGATCAATCTGAGAGATGCAGGAGATAGTCAATCATACCATTTTCCAGAAGGGGAAAATACAGATTTCAAAAATTAAAGACATGCAAAATTAAAGTCTTTTCACAGAAAAAAAATTGAGAATACATTTTTAATCAGGTGGTTCTTAGTGCTTAGAAAGAAAGTGTTGATATAATCCAAGGGCAATAAATGGCAAGTAAGTTGTTAGAAATGAAGGCAGCTTTATTTCTCTTTCAATCTCGTGCTTTCTCTCTCCATTGGCTCCTGTTATCTACATCTCTCTAAGCTCTGATGCATTCTTCTATCGTTCTTTTCCAAAGAACAGCTGCTGCTTCCTCTGCTCTTCCTGCATGACACGTCATAGCTATCACCAAGTGGGGATATCCTCAGATTCTGAGTCCATATTCCTTCACATGTCAAGTACCTGTCCTTAGTACAAATTCTGGAAGCACAGATTTTGTGGCCCATTGACAAAACACCCATATTTGACTCCTAAGAGGGGTCAAAATATGGTACTTATATTCTTATTGATCAAGAATAATTTGAGCAGGAGCGCCTGGGTGGCTCAGTGGGTTAAGAATAATTTGAGCAGTGGGACTAAGACCACACCTCCTCTAAAGCTTCTTTTCCCACCTTTCAGCATCAAGAAGAGACTCACTTACTGGGACTAAGACCTTGCCTTTCCAAACCTTCTTACCCATCATCATCAAGGATGAAAAAGGAGCTCCTGAAATACCCCTCTTCCTACCACTGAACATTCACAGACTTGTCACCAGTCCTTTCAATCTATAAGGACCAATCTTATTTAGTTTTTATCTTTGCTTATACAAGTCACTTCAAAAGCCTTTTGATATACAGGGCAACTCTCATCTCTCCCACTCTAATGCTCCAAAGACTTTGAACATCCTTTAATCTGTTTTCATCTGCTATGCTTCCTCATATCTTGAAACCGTTCACGGTGTGCTCTGAATTCCGTGGTCTACCATCAGTAAAATCCCATATATCTTTTAACTTTTAATTCCATATTTTTTTGGTCATTTTATCTTAATGGATATTTGGTGTCCCTTGAGGATGCTGTGTCTACTGTAGCCTTCTCAAGTAATGGCTGTTTTTCTCCTACTACTTTCTCACTTCTAGGCCTGAGCTATTAGAGGGGGTGTCCTCTTTGCTCTTTATTGCTGCTTTTAGACCATTTTCTTCCTCCTCCCCTTTCTCTTCCACTCTGAATTCAAGATCATCAAACTATCAACCATTCTCTCAGCCACTGAGTTTAGATCATGGAGTGATTCTCCAAATTTCTTTATGATTTTAGATTCTGATTTTTTTTTTTTAAGTTTACAAGTAAAATTTATTGTGGTCACAGGTCAACAGCAAAAACATACGGAAGTTAAGGTTCAGATTCTCTCCACCTCCTGTTTTATCATATAAATTAAATATGGAGAGGTACACACAAACTTTTGGTAAGAACAAGCTGTTTTCAAATCCCCATTTCCTGGTAGAACACACATCACCACTGCTTAAGGGTGGGGCAAAGTAGAGGCATACTGTTAGAGCACAAAGTTTCCTGAGAAGAAACAAATCAAAATGTTCAAAGTCTTTCTAGTTGACTCCAAGTATGGCAGCCACTCAACACTGCTCCTGGCAGGCTGCAGTCAGACTAAAAACATAAAATAAGAAACTGTGAAACACCAAAACCTTCAAAAAACTTTACTGGGGAATAAGTCTAGCTCTGATGGAAGAAGCCCGCCTGTGAAAAAGAAGTTGTGGGTATTTATGCTGGTCTAATGTACATTTGTGACTTGTACATTCATGGCTCAAAATAAAGACCTCAAACACAAATGATTCTAAAGCTATTACAACCCACAGTTATGGGATTCACCTAGATGTGCCTGTATTAGCTCTTAGGATATGATCTCTGTACAGAGAAGCTGCACCTTCCTAATGATTAACCGAAGCACATGGCCATTAACAGGGGAATGGAGTGGGGGAGAGAAAATTTAAATGGGGTATAGGATTTGCTTTCCACACTATTCAATGAACATATATCTAGAAGGAAAATGAAATGTGATCAATGCCCAGGTGTCTCAAAGAGAGCAACTCCCTGTGACAAGTGTGATTTGGAACTTTCTAGAACAATACAACTCAAACTACTGTGGGTCCACACAAAACCAGTACCTCTTCTCTAATATGATTCTTATGCCTTAGTGATTCAAGTATACATAATATGTGACTGATTCTTTCAACTTTCTGATCTCTTAGTTCCTTGACTTTATCTTTTCCAAAAATCTTGTCTTCTATTCTACCTCAGCCACCGTTTCCCATTGTCAAACTTTAGGCTTTGTCTTTATTGATAACCATAACTCTTAACTTCATGCCTTTCACTCTCTCACCACTATCTCAAAAATTTTCTAGTTCATTCCTTCCAATAGCCCAACCCCACATGGTTTCCAACACCCTTCACCCGCATCACCAAACTCCAATTCATTGAGCATACTACTTTTCTTCCATCCATCAATCCTTTGATGTCCTTTCTCTTCTCCTTACCAGGGTAAAATTATACATTCAATCTTTATAATCAGTCCCTTGCATATATCCTCATCTCCTTTGCCTATATCTTGGTAAAAAATATAACCTTGGTGAATTTCATCTTTTTGATTACTCCAAACTTATGCCCATATCTAGCTGAACATGGCTAGAAAAAAAAATTCACAACTACATTGGCTAGTCTCATTATAAATCCATAATTAGGGATCTCAAATAGGCCCTTAATGCTTTCAGGCAATCATAGATTCCTTATCCATTCATTCTCTTACTCTCCTAGATGATTATGTCATCTTCTCTCTCTCCTTAAAAGTCCAACACCTCCTCCTCCATTTAGTGGAGGAGTCTAGTCTAGACTAGGAGTCTAGTCTATGGTGATGATCTTGCTTTTGGCTTCCCTAAAAAAGCGAAAGCAATCAGAAGAAAACTTCCACAGATTCCACCACTACATCTACCCTGTTACCAACATCTGAATTGATGTATTCTACTTTCCCTATGCCTATCTCAGCTCTTCTATCTGGATATTAGATTACATATCCTCTTGCTCCAGCATCACTTCAGCAACTCTTCCCTCTCTTGCCAATATCATCAATATTTCCTCTCTTTATGGGATTGCTCCCATTTGTTGTTTCTCAATTATAAAAACCCTCTTCTTGTAGGGAGGAGGGTGAGAAAAAATGGGTGAAGGAGAGTGGGAGATAGAAGCTTCCAGTTATGGAATGAGTAAGTGGGAGATAAAGGGCCTAGCATAGGGTATATAGTCAATGGTATTGTCATAGTGTTGTGTGGTGAAAAATGGGAGCTATACTTGTGGTGAGCAGAGCATAATGTATATAGAAGTTGAATCACTATGTTGTATACCTGGAACTAATGTAACATTGTATGTCAACTATACTAAAAACAAAACAAAACAAAACAAAACCCTCTTCTTGTTGACACATCCACAACATTTTATGCCCTACTTCTTTGCTTCCCTTTGGACCAAAGTTCCTCTAATATTGTTTGAGCTTATTGTCTCCAATTCTTACATCCCCTTAGACCACTCCGGTCAGGTTTGCGGCCTCATGACATCATTGAAACCAATCTTGTCAATATAAGCAATGACTTCTACGTGGCTACACTGAGTAGTCAATTCTCAGTTTCCATTTTACTTGCTCTAATAGTATCATTTGACCGAGTTGAATGCTCTTTCTAGCACTTTGTGCATTTGACTTCTAGACTTCTACACGATCTTAGCTTTTTTTTTTTTCTAGCTTAGTGATTGCTTTATTTTAATCCCCTTCTCTGGTTCTTCCTCTGTCTCCCTAACTTTTTAATATTACAGGGCCCCAGGGCTAAGTCCCTTGATTTAGTTTCATGCTTTTTGAACTCTTTGAGTCTCATGGCTTTAAAATCTATTCATATGCCAATAACTTCCAATATATCTCTAGCTTGGATCTCTCTCCAAAACTGCAGACTTGTATTTCCAATCTATCCAAAACAGACTTTCTGATCTTCCTTTCCCATTCCAAACCTCCTCCCTCTCTGGCCTTTCCTGTCACAGTTGATGGTAGTAACTCCAACTGTCCCGTGTCTCAGGCCAAGAACCTTGGCATGACTCTTTTCATAACCACATGCAATTTATCAGCAAATACTGTGGACTTCACCTTCAAAATAGATGTGAAATCCAACCAGTTCTCACCACTACCATTTCTTACTACTGCTGCCTTGTTTTGAGTCACCATCTTTCATTATGATTACCATAATAACATCCTAACAGATCTTACTAATTCCTTTTAGATATAGCAGCTAAGGTTACCCTCCTAAAATGTAAATCAGATCATGTCACTCTTTTGTTCAAAACTGCAATAAGTTTTCCATTCATTCAACATATGAATTAACGTTCTTATGTTGACCCATTTACATCTCTGATTTCATTTCTCAGTCTCTTCTCCAAATCATTTACTCTGCTGTAGTTGATTTTCTTGTTCTTTGAACATGCCATTTCCCCTTTGTTTTAATGTTTTTGCATGGGTTGTGCCCTCTGCACAAATGCTCCTTTCCTAGAAACTTGTGTGGCTGACCTCCTCCAAGTCTCTGCTCAAATGTCACATTTTCAAAAAGGACCTAGTAAATCTACTTAAAATTTCACTTCTCACTCCCAATACCCTTTATCCCATTCTACTTTTCCTTTTCTTCATAGGATTTATTTTCTATAATAATATGCAATTTACTTATGTATTATTTTAATACTGCTATAATATAAGTTCCACAAGGCAGAAATCTTTGTCTATCTTGATCATTGATATATTGCAGGGGCCTAGAACAGTTCTTGGTGCATAATAGGCGCTCAGTAAGTATTTGTTGAATAAACAAATGAATCCTACATTCCTAGACGTGTCTTACTTTGTTAGGTGTCCCTTCTTAGTCTAACCAGTCAAGGTGAAGGAGATGAAGTCAAATGTAAGTAAATAGGACTGACTATGTCCTCCGGAGATGGTGTAGAGTAGGTTCTCTAAGAAGAAATTTTTTTCTAAGAAAGTAGAATAGAAGTAGAAAGGAAATAATGAGCATATCTATAAAGATGGATCATGAAAGTGTTGAATAATGAGTAGGCTATGGGGCTTGGAGTAAATAGAAGTTGGAACTATATGAGCTTGATTATTCCTTCCAAATTGAACATTCTATAATACTTGAACACTCCCAAGACTGTTGATGTCTGGATGAGATTTCTAACAGTGTTCAGGAAAATTCTCCTTTTGCTTCTTACCCATTTAATAGCTTTATCCTCAACTTTAGAGACTTAGAAGTTAATAAAGTTATTAGAAGACATACACAGAGATAATATACAAGACTGTAGAATCAGGGATTAAGGATATCTCAGTGGACTCCAGTAATAAGACAAATAAGATGAAACTTAACAAGGATCAATCTAAAGTCCAGCATTGGGGGGTAAAAATATAATCAACTGTGCAAGTGCAGAATGAGGGAAATCAGGCTTGACAGCAAGTTATGTGAAAAAGGCGTTAAGGATTTTAGTTCATTTATAAGATCAGTATGAGCCCACGGTGTGAAGTTCCTTCTAAAAGCAAACCCAAAACTTCTCAGATGTAATCTTGGGGCATGTTTGTAGAAACACAGGCCTGGGTGTAAGGTACATAATAGTCACAGGGTTCTTTGCACTGTGAAGAGAATGGGTAAAGTGTTTTGTTTTTATCTCAAGTTTTTTATTTAGTTGGGATTCTCACATTTTAAGAGGAGCATTGACAAACAGGCAAAATGTGGAGGACACCAGAAACTGTTTGTTCTTTCAAACCACAGTTATTAAATGCTGATATTATTCCTGGATAGTAGTGAATAAGCACACCAAAATCCACACGACCTAGGTTAATCAAAGAAAGTAGGGATAGCGTACTTCTAAAAAGCTAATTTACATATTTATTTATTAATATACTCTACCATAAAACAGAAATATTTTAAGATGTTTATTGTGCAAATTTTGAGAAGTACAGAAAATTGAAAAGAAGCAAAAAAAAATTTGCTCATAATTACCCTTTTCATGGGTAACCACATTTTTGCACACTGCTTTTACTTTATGCGTTTTTAAGGAAGCCATAGGAAGTGTGGAGGTGTGTATGAATGGCTTGTGTGGGTCAGATCTGAAGCGAGGTATATCACTCCCATCCACAGCTGACGGGTCAGAACTAAGTCTCATGGCCCACAGTACTATCAAGGATGCCGAGAAATATGATCTAATTTTGTCCTAGAAGGAAAAAGAATGGTATTTCTTGTGAAATCACGACCCTCTTTTGAGTCCTCAGTACTCTAGTTGGCTTTGTTTTGGTCATGATTCAGTGTATCTGCTATTAAAAATATTATTCTTAAAATTACTTTTGGATCAGAGCTAGTTTAGTTTATAGCTCCCCTCTTATGATTGCCATTTGTCTTTATCACTTTTACACTGAATTTTGTTCAGGAGATTTTTTTGACTCCTGGGTTAGATGAGTATTTAACTTCCTAATTTTCTTCCCATGATTATGACTTTGATTTTTTTTTTTAACCTATATTCCATTAGGTGCAGCCGAGTAGAATGTGCACTGCTGTCTGAGCACTTGAGATTCCTTTGATCAGAGGAGGAAGGTAGAGACCCACCCTTCTCTCTTTCCCAGATGCTTTCCTTTCAGGTCTTCTTCAATGCTTCTTCAATTGTCCTGTACTAATGTCTTCTCTCACACACAGTTCCAACTCATTGCTTTCAAAGAGCAGCATCTTCATCCTTTTCTTTTTTTTTTTTTTTATCTTCATCCTTTTCTATAGCTCCGTTTTCATCATGATCTTTCCATGTTCTGATCTCTGATCTCTTTTAGTCTCTAGATAGGCTTGTTTAACTACATCCCTTCATGCTTTGTAAAGGAGATGACAGAATCTCTCTGCTGGATTTGGATTCCTTAAAACTACATGACACTTTGGGGATTTCCCAAAGCTTGCAAAATATTATTTAATGGAGGATAACTGAAACATCTCAACTCAAAGACAAAGTTTTAAAAAATTTCTTTCATTGGTAGGTATAAGAGATCTTTCTTGTTTCCAAAATAGTTTGGCAGGTTAATAAATTAATAGGTCGTTTTTACCAAATTAGTGATAATTGGATATTCAGCTTATAATCCCTTGGGAAAAAATTTCTGTATGATATATTATATATATGCATTTATGTTCATTGTAATCCACACACCAGAGATAGTTGCTGGATTACACCCCCCAGAAGTGGTTAGCCAGTATTTAATTAAGAGGCCACGCTCCAGAAATGGTTATTCTAAGTGAGTATTTTACTTATTCTGATTTCTGATCAAGACAACAGACTTTGTTAAGGAGTACTTTATAGGTTAGAAATGGACCTTCATTGGTGAACTTAGTGATCGAGATGTAGGAATTGTCTGGAAGCTACTCTATACCTATGTATGAACAGGGCAAGACTAAAATTCATCTAGAACATACTGTTATACCTGTGCTAGTTGTTTTTAATCAGCACTCATTCTGATTGGGTAATATGTACTATTTTTTAAGATTAAATAAATAAATATTTATTTATTTGAGAGAGCGAAAGAAAGAGAGAGAGTGGGGGAATGGGCAGAGAGAGGGGGGAGAGAATTCCCAAGCAGACTCCCTGCTGAGTATGGAGCCCAATGTGGGGATTGATCCCAGGACCCTGAGATCATGACCTGAGCTGAAATCTAGAGTTGGACACTCAACCGAGGCACCCTGTATTATTTTTTTAAAAAGATTTTATTTATTTATTTAAATTTTTTAAGGGGGTGGTGTGAGGAGCACAGGAGAAGGGAGAGGGAGGGGGAAGAATCTCAAGCAGACTTGGTGGTGACTATGGAGACTGCTGCGGGGCTCAATCTCACCAGCCTGAGATCATAACGTGAGCTGAAACCAAGAGTCAGATGCTTAACCAACTGAGCCACCCAGGTGTCCCACCTTTGTACTATTTTGATATTAAATAGTTTACGCATTGCTTTTTGGAACAAGGTATAAGAATGAGAGAGTCCAGGGGTGCTGGACATGGAGCCTGCTTAAGATTCTCTCTCTTTCCCTCTGCTTCTCCCCCACCACCGCTAGTGTTCTTTCTCTCTCTTTAAAATTAAAAAAAAATAATAATAATCATAAAAGTGAGCAGACCCAACAGTCAGTACCCTTAGAAATGGGATGGTCACTGCATTTGTTTATAGGGTTACACAGTCTTCAACCAACACTAACTGTATGAAGCAGCCCTAAAAAGGACCTTAGGTATGATTCCTAGGCAGTCTTATATTTAGTCACTATTTAGAAAGATTCTTAGTTGTCTGACTTTACTTGAGGGTTAGTTGAGTCCTGATGTCTGAATTTTGCACATTTGGCTTGGGTAAGCCTCTCCTACAAGGTGCTGTCAGATTTTCTAAAAAGATAGAAAGCTGGGATTTCATGAAGTTTAAAGAACAGGATACCTTATTGTCTTGGGACTGCCTGCTAATTAAATGACAGGACTCCATCAGACATTTATCTTCTTCGTTACTTCACAGCAAGGTTGTAGAGATCTGGAGCTATATTCTGTCTCTAATGAGGAGCTTTCAACTTGCTGTATGGACACTTTGCCTAGGTAGAATTCAAGGTATCCAAGGTATTGGATATGAAAATGAATTACATTTTTATGCTCACTAACTATAACTGAAATGCAGAATTTCTTTCAATTATGAGTGTAGGCAACACACCTTGGTGTTACTAACTTCCTTTGTTGCTAATAGAAATCACATTTATTTTCATGACATATTACTGCAGATATCTCGACATGTCATTTCATCTCATCATTACCTTGCAATTATAGTGATCGTAGACCCACTAGTAAGTCTATTTTTAATTTATTAATAGAGAATTCTATATATTTTTATGTCACAGGTATTTAAAAATAATTCAACAACTGTATTTCATGGTATTTTGCTTTCTCTTTAATCCTTATGCATTTTATTTTATATATTTAAAAATGATAGTCTGAGAAGACACAAAATGATGAATATCTGCTTTTTTGAGGCAATTAATATTTACCAAGAAAAGCCTACTGGTTGTTTATGACTGAATTAATTTAGGTTAGTTCCCAGCAGTGGACAAGTGGTGTAAGAATAAAACTAATGAGAAAAATGTGGTCAGGAATTAGAACTGTTATCCTTCATGCAGTTTGGGTGATTGTAAGCTAGACTAGAACCATGACAAGGTTTGAAAATCAGAGACAGTATCTCTGCAGGTGGGGCATAGTTAAGGTCTGAGGGCTTGTGCAAGATCTGGCCCATTGGTTGGAGAGAAGGAAGATGCTTTCTTTTGCTGCCGTGCAATCTTGTTTTTAAATCTCCCTTTAATTTTTTTTTTTGATGATAGTTTTAAACACCATCATGTAAACATACTAATTTAGAAATTATTGAGAATGTGTCACTTTTGGAAAATGTGCTTAGAGGGAGCAAATACACCCCTTGTCTGTCCCTATTCTGTCCTACTTCTGGGATGGACATTCTGGGAAATAAATAAAGTTTATGGGACTATAGAAAATGACTCAAAATGGTTTTCATTTTTAAATTTTTATTTCTTCTTATTATTTTTTAAAGATTTATTTTATTTTATTATTTATTTGATAGACAGAGATCACAATTAGGCAGAAAGGCAGGCAGAGAGGGAAAGGAGGAAGCAGGCTCCTTGCTGAGCAGAGAGCCCATTGTGAGGTTCGATCCCAGGACCCTGGGATCATGACCTGAGCTGAAGGCAAAGGCTTTAACCCACTGAGCCACCCAGGTGCCCCACAACGGTTTTCATGTTAGAGAATGGTCTTTCATTTTCTCAAAAAGCTAATTTATCTTGGTGTACATTTTTATAGTAGTTATATCATTATAAATACTAGGTAAGGAGTTAAGTTAGGTAGTTGGAGATAATAATAAAAACTAAAAGAAAATTTCTTCATTTTAGAATTATATATAAGTCAGCAGTTTTCAAAATTTTTTAAAAAATGTTTTGACCTACAGTCAGAAATGCATTTTATATCCTGAGCCAGTACACACACACACACACACACACACCCCAAAATCTTCAGGAATCAATACTTAATCCTTACTACATTTCCATTCCATTCCTTTCCTTCTGTTTTATTCCATATTTTTCATTTAGAAAAAATACTAATATGTCCGAATCCGAAGTTTGAAAAAAAATACTGGCCTAGGTGAGGTTTGTATTTTTAATTTCTAAACACAGTTCAGAAATTACACACTGTATTTTCTCTTACCTTCTTTGTAACACTTATCATTGTGAAACAAAACTGAGCGAGTTAGCAGGAGGACCTAACATTAAGCACTTACTGTGTGCTAATAATGTTACATTTGTTTTTTTCTCTTTTCTATTCCCTGTGTAGTCTTGAGGAGTAGAAAAATCTAAGCTTTATAATGGCTGAACTTTTTTATTTATTTTCTTTTTCACTTCTGTTTGTATCCCTAGTACCTAAAAGAATGACTGGTATATATTAGGAACTTGATATTTATTTATTTATTTATTTATTTATTTATTTATTTGACAGAGAGAGAGATCACAAGTAGGCAGAGAGGCAGGCAGAGAGAGAGGAAGGGAAGCAGGCTTCCTGCTGAGCAGCAAGCCCGATGCGGGACTTGATCCCAGGACTCTGGGATCATGACCTGAGCCGAAGGCAGCGGCTTAACCCACTGAGCCACCCAGGCGCCCCAGAACTTGATATTTATTAAGTTAATCTTATTCTCTCAGTTTTACAGACAAGAAAACTGAAGCTCAGAGGGATCTGTGCCTTGCTCAATGTCTCAGGGATTGTAGGGGATGGATCTGGGCTTAAAAGTATCTGTCCAGTTCCTAAGCTGTGGGATGTGTAGCAAGGAGAAGCATACAGTCTGCCCGTAACTTGACTTTATGCTTACAGGATGGTATTGTGTGCTAGAAGGTTTAGTGTGGTAGTTTAACACACTGTTTTTTTTTTTTTTTAAGTTTTTATTTGTTTATTTGAGAGAGAGCGAGCAAGCATGAGAGGGAAGAAGGTCAGAGGGAGAAGCAGACACCCCATGGAGCTGGGACCCCAAGCGGGACTCAATTCCAGGATTCTGGGATTGACCTGAGCTGAAGGCAGTCACTTAACCAACTGAGCCACCCAAGTGCCCTTAACACACTGGTTTTTTTTTTTTTTAAAGATTTTATTTATTTATTTGACAGAGATTACAAGTAGACAGAGAGGCAGGCAGAGAGAGAGGAAGGGAAGCAGGCTCCCTGCTGAGCAGAGAGCCCGATGCGGGGCTGGATCCCAGGACCCTGAGATCATGACCTGAGCTGAAGGCAGAGGCTTTCACCCACTGAGCCACCCAGGCGCCCCTTAACACACTGTTTTAAAGTAAGATCTGGTCCTGAAGGCTTGGGCTATATTTTTATATTCTTGATTATTCATCCATGTTGAGTAAAGACCAAGATCATATGAGTATTTGGTCACAAGTCATATCTTGTTTTTTTTTTTTAATTTTAAAATTTGTATTTATTTTTATCTTATTTTATTTTTATTATGTTATGTTAGTCACCATACAGTACATCATTAGTTTTTGATATAGTGTTCCATGATTCATTGTTTACACATAACACCCAGTGCTTCATGCAATCTGTGCATGTAGTACATGTAATACCCATCACCAGGTAAACCCCGCCCCCTCATTCCCTCCCCTTTAAAAGCCTCAGTTTGTTTCCTGGAGTCCATAGTCTCTCATGGTTCTTCTACCGCTCTGATTCCCCCCTTTCATTTTTCTCCTCCTTCTCCTAATGTCCTCTATGCTACTCCTTATGTTCACAAAAAAGTGAAACCATATGATAATTGTCTTTGTCTGTTTGACTTATTTCACTCAGTATAATCTCCTCCAATTCCATCCATGTTGATGCAAAAGTTGAGTATTCATCCTTTCTGATGGTTCAGTAATATTCCATTGTGTTGGAATTCTTTATCCATTCATCTGTTGAAGGGCATCTCAGCTTTTTTCCCTCCCATTAATTAATTAACTAATTAATTAATTAATTTGAGAGAGAGAGAGAAAGCATGAGTGAGAGGAGGAGAAGAGGGAGAAGCAGGGAGACACAGGGCTTGATCCCAGGACCCCGAAATTATGACCTGAGCCAAAGGCAGATGCTTAACCAACAGAGCCACCCAGGTGCTCCAAAAATCATACCTTTTGACTGGAATGTTTTATCACCAACAAAATAATCACAACTAGCCACTCAGCAGACAGGATTCTGCTGACTTTGCTGGAACAGTGGAGGCCGTTGGGTAAACACAATTGGAATCACTCAAGAGTTAAATCTGTCCACTTGAAGTCTGGGCAAACAGTGCTCTTCTACAGGTTTTAACCTGATGGCACAGAGCTCCTGGGATAAGGTCACTGTTTGTTCTTTATGAAGGCAGAGACCTTCTCTAAATCTAGATGAAACAGATTTCCAAATAAAATCATTCTGGCCAAGAGAGACACTGAGCCAAATTAACAGTACCTGTCCCCACCAACTCTCAAAAAACTTTGGCAATAGGCTTTCTCAAATGGAAGTGGTACAGCTGTTGTCTGAGGTAGAGCTATCGCCTCATGGCCTAACAATGGCTAGCTCACTACCCCAGCAACTGCGGAGTCAACAAGACTAAGACATTCAACAGCTAATCATGAATCTCCAGGAAAGAGACAAAGCTGCTTAGCAACTCCCCAAACAGAATTGCTTTTAACCATGTGAAAAGAATTTGATTAATGGATTCAGAGAGTTTGGTGGTAACCATTGACATCCAAGCATAGAGTAAGTTTATAGGAATGTGAGGCTGGCAAGTTGTTTCAGGCTGAGTCTGGGGGTCTGATCCATGGAAGAGGACATTCAAAGCATAGTGATTTGTGTCTTATATCTTTAAATGTGGATTCCCAGTGACTTTTAATTCAGCTGTGATCAGACTCAATGAGTGGGTAGTAAACTGGAAGACAAGTTGTAATGTACATTTTTGGGTATCTAGGCCATTAAAACCAAAGTGTATTTGTTCACCAATGTATATCATTCCTAATGCTAGGATCTTTGGGAAAAATTAATGAAGTCTGCTGAATACAAAATGCATATAAAAGGACTTGAGTCTTCATAAAGACTTTCACTGAGTTGTGTTGGACTGTAGAGTCATCTTTTTCCATTGCAGGGTTATACATGTGTTAGAGATCAGAGGCTTCTGGTGTGCTTTGGCCAGTCTTTTCTGACCACAGTGAGGATTTATCTCTGGTTTTTGTCTGGCTTGGTAAAAAGAGTGCTTCAATAGATATTCAGCATTCACAGATGGAGATTCTGAGCTATTCCATTTTGTCTGCATGTTCCAAGCACAGCTTCTGGACCTCTTACATCTCATTAATTTGATGCATTGGTCGACTCTCTCCAATATCTACCTCTTCCTTACTCTTTTCTTGCATTAAAAAGCCCAAGCACAGGGTCACCTGAGTGGCTCAGTCAGTTGAATGTCGGACCTCATCTGATTTCAGCTCAGGTTATGGTCTCAAGGTACTGGCATTGAGCCCACTTCAGCCTCCATGCTCAGTGGGAAGTCTGTTTGTCTCTCTCATTCTGCCCCTCTCCCTGTTCATGCTCTCTCAAATAAATAAATAAATAAATAAATAAATAAATAAATAAATAAATAAAATCATTTAAAAAATGCCCCAAAGCACTTCATAACAACCTCCTGTTTGATTTCCTATAATTGGGCTTCTATTTTCTTTTTCTTTCTTTTTTTTTATTTTTTGTTAGAGAAAGTGCACGTAGGCAAGCCAGATGAGGGAGTGTGGGAGGGGGAGGGCAGAGAGAGAGGGAGAGACTCTTAAGCAGGCTTTATGCCCAGTGTGGCACCTGTCACAGGGTTTGATCTTATGACACAGAGATCATGACCTGAGACGAGATCAAGAGTTGGTCGCATAACCAACCCAGACGCCATTCCAGTAACTGGGCTTTTTACCAATAGGGCCTATTTGGAGATGGTTTGAACTTGAAGGTAGGTCTCAGAAATCTTTGTTAGCATCTTCTTCCTTTAATAATGCTGAAGACATGCTAATAAATAGAAGACAACTATCATTTGTTAAACATCTACCATGTGTCAGACTACAGTGGAGGTTATAGGGAAATTGACTGAAACAAAAAATAGGTCAAAAATAAATATTCCCAATCATAGAAGTTCATCACATATTGGTAATTTTGTGCATGATAGTGACAGTTTTGCAAATATTAAAGTGTCTTAAATATTTGTGTCTACTTATCAGAGATTTTCAGTTATCAGAGGTTTTGAGTTATTTTTATGAACCCTGGGATACTTATAGGAATGTGGTGTTTCTGTTCATTTCTCACATATTTGGAGTTAGTATTTATTTTTGGCCAATTAGCCCTGCTTCGCTTGTTTGGCAGTTCTTCATGAATTTAAATTTTGTCTCTAGCTTTGAGTTTTCTAGAAGTAAACTCCTACAAAGAAAAGGGTGCTTCCATCCTTTAGTTCATATATTGATAAATTTTGTCTGTGCTAGTACAGTTTTATGATTTAAAAATTAAAATTTTGGAGAGCTATTGCTCCATTTTCTCTGTTATTTTGTTTTTTCACATGCAAAGCTCATTTTTGCCAAATGATGCCAACTTATTTATATAAATTTTCACCATTTTCATTATTTATTTCTTTTCTGTATAACAGCTTTAATAATGAAAGATTTAATGTTCAAATAGCCAAACTATTGGAAGAGCCCAGATGTCCACTGACAGATGAATGGATTAAAAAGATGTGGTATTTTTATACAATGGAATATTAAGCAGCCATGAAAAAATGAGATCTTGCCATTTGCAATGGCGTGGATGGAACTGGAGGTTGCTGGAGGGGAGGGGGGAAGGGGATGGGGTAGCTAGATGATGGATATTGGGGAGGGTATGTGTTGTGGTGAGCACTGTGTGTTGTGTAAGACTGATGAATCACAGACCTGTACCCCTGAAACAAATAATATATGTTAATAACAAAAAAGAAAGCTTTATAGAAAAAGCAGCTTTGAAGAAATAACAAATTTTTTATTGGATATGATGAAAGTGACATTAGGTTTTTTGTTTTTTTGTGTGTTTTTTAATTAAAAATTTTTAAATTTAAATTCGACTAAGATGTAATGTATTTTTTAAAAAGATTATTTATTTATTTATTTGACAGAGAGAGAGAGAGAGAGAGAGAGACAGTGAGAGAGGGAACACAAGCAGGGGGAGTGGAAGAGGGAGAAGCAGGCTTCCCACTGAGCTGGGAGCCCAATGCTGGGCTTGATCCCAGCACCCTGGGATGATCACCTAAGGCAAAAGCAGACACTCAACGACTGAGCCATCCAGACTCCCCAAGATGTTATGTATTATTAGATTCAGAGATAGATGTCAGTGATTCATCAGTTGTAAATAACATCCAGTTCTCATTATATCACATGCCCTCCTTAATGCCCATCGCCCAGTTACCCTGTCTCTCCACCCTCTCCCCTCCAGCAACCCTCAGTTTGATTCCTATATTAGAGCCTCTTATGGTTTACCTCCCTCTCTGTTTTCATCTTATTTTGTTTTTCCCCCTCTACCCTTATGATCCTCTGTTTTGTTTCTTAATTTTCACACATGAGTGAGATCATATGATAATTATCTTTCTCTGGTTGACTTATTTTGCCTGGAATGATACCCTCTAGTTCTGTCCACATCATTGCAAATGGCAAGATTTCTTTTTTTTTTTTTTCCCTGATGACTGGGTAGTATTCCATTGTATATATATATATATATATCACATCTTCTTTATCCATTCATCTGTTGATGGATATCTGGGCTCTTTCCACAGTTTGGCTATTATGAATATTGCTGCTATAAACATTGGGGTACAGGGTCATTACATTTGTATCTTTGGGGTAGATATTAGTAGTGAAATTGCTGGGTCCTGGGTAACTCTATTTACAGAGTGGCTACACCAGCTTGCATTTCCACCAATCCCCAAAGAGGGTTCCCCTTTTTCTGCATCCTTGCCAACACCTGTCATTGCCTGACTTGTTAATTTAGCCATTCTGACAGGTGTGAGGTGGTATCTTATTGTGGTTTTAATTTGTATTTCCCTAAGGCCCAATGATGTGGAACATTTTCTCCTGTGTCCCTTGGCCATTTATAGGTCTTCTTTGGAGAAATGCCTGTTCCTGTCTTCTGCCCATTTCTTGATTGGATTATTTGTTCTTTGGGTGTTGAGTCTGATAAGTTCTTTATAGGCTTTGGATACTAGCCCTTTATCTGATAAGCCATTTGCAAATCTCTTCTCCCATTCTTTGGTGGTTTTTTGGTTTTGTAGACTGTTTCCTTTGCTGTGAAAAAAACTTTTTATTTTGATGAAGTCCCAATAGCTCATTTTTTTTCTTTATTTCCCTTGCCTTTGGAGACATGTCTAACAAGAAGTTGCTGTGGCCAAAGTCCAGAGGTGGCTGCCCAGGCTCTTCTCTAGGATTTTGATGGAATCCTGTCTCACACTGAGGCCTTCATCCATTTTGAATCTATTTTTGTGTGTGGTGTATGGAAATGGTCCAGTTTTATTCTTCTGCATGTGGCTGTCCTATTTTCCCAACACCACTTGTTGAAGAGACTGTCTTTTGTTCATTGGATCTTCTTTCCTGCTTTGTCGAAGATTAGTTGACCATAGAGTTGAGGATCCATTTCTGGGGTCTCTATTCTGTTCCATTGATTTGTGTGTCTGTTTTTGTGCCAGTGCCATAATGTCTTGATGATGACAGCTTTGTAATAGAGCTTGAAGTCTGGCATTGAGATGCTGCTAGCTTTGTTTTCTTTTTCATCTAAGGTCTTTTCTGTTTCCATACAAATTTTAGGATTTAGGATTTTCTGTTTCCATACAAATTTTAGGATTATTTGTTCTAGCTCTGAAACAAAGGGTGTTCTAGTAGGGATTGCATGGAATGTATAGATTGCTCTAGGTAGCATAGGTGTTTTAACAACATTTGTTCTTCCAGTCCATGAACATGGAATGTTTTCCTTTCCTTTTCTTTTTAAAATTTTATTTTATTTATGACAGAGAGAGATAGCAAGAGAGGGAGCACATGCACAAGGGAGCTGGAGAGGGAGAAGCAGGCTCCCAGACAAACAGGGAGCCTGATGTGGGGCTGGATCCCAGGATCCTGGGATCATGACCTGAGCAGAAGGCAGAGGCTTAATGACTGAGCCACCCAGGCGCCCCGGAACGTTTCATTGTGTCATCCTCAATTTCTCTTTCTTTCTTTCTTTCTTCCTTTCTTTCTTTCTTTCTTTTTAAAGATTTTATCTATTTATGATAGAGAGAGTGAGCAAGAGAAGGAATACAAGCACAGGGAGACTAGAGAAGAAGATCTCAGTATGAGATCCCTGAGCAGGGATCCTAATATGGGGCTCGATCCCAGGAGCTGGGATCATGACCTCGGCTGAAGGCAGCTGTTTAATCACTGAGCCACCAAGGGGCCCCTTCCTCAATTTCTTTTATGAGTGTTATGTAGTTTTCTGAGTACAGATACTTTACTGCTTTGGTTAGGTTTATTCCTAGGTATCTTATGGTTTTCAGTGCAATTATAAATGGGACCAACTCCTTAATTTCTTTCTCTTCTGTCTCATTGTTAGTGTGTAGAAGTACAACTGATTTCTGTGCATTGGTTTTATTCCTGCCACTTTGATGAATTCCTGTATGAGTTCTAGCAATTTTGGGGTGGAGTCTTTTGGGTTTTCCACAAAGAGTATCAACAACTTTAGGTTTTTAATATTATTTTAGCATTGGAATGTTAAAGAAAGTTGTAAGAAATACTTGTTTGTACAATGTCTCATAGATTAAGTATTTCGATACTGATAGGCATTGTCGAGCTTTTTATCCTAAGGACATTAGGTTAGTCCATTTGGGCTATTATAACAGAATGCCATAGACTGTGTGGCTCATAAAGAATACAAATTTATTTCTCACAGTTCTGGATGCTTGGAAGTCCAAGGGCAAGGCTCTAGCAGATTCGGTGTCTGTTGAGGACTTACTTCCTGGTTCATAAACATGTCCTGTTCTTACCATGTCCTCACATGGTGAAAGGGACAAGGAAGCCCTCTGGGGTCTTTTTTTAATAAGGGCTCTATAATCCAGTCAACTCCCAGAGGCCCCACCTCCTAATACCAATTGAGTGTTAGTACTTAACATATGAGTTTGAGGGGGACAAATATTCAGTCTATAGCTTCACAAATATTGATTTTATGTGGTATTACTAATTTTGTTTAAGTAATCCTTTGGCACAGTTGCTATCACCAAATTATGGCAGTTTAGACCTAAAAAAAAACCACAAAGAATTATCTGTGTTTGGCACACTTTGTCTCATAACTACCAACTATAGTAGGAATTATTGTGTCCATTTTACAGGTGAGAGAACTAAGGTTCAGAGAAGCTAGTAAATTCTCAAAGGTCTCTGACTCAAATCAAAATTTAATGCAAGAATGAGACTGAATTCATTTGAATTCAAACACTATATTTCAAATCTCTTAAAAAGCCAAACAGCTATGTTTATTTCAACAGGTTTTCATGATAATAATTTCCAATGATTTCATTTAGATAGACTGTATGTAGTTGCTACCTACACAATTATAGGCTACTTCAGGGGGCCTATATGTAGGAGATGCTCCCAGTGTCTCAAAATTGAAAAGATACCAATCCTTTACAAAATAATATGTGAGGGGCATCTGGGTGGCTCAGTCAGTTAAGTGTCTGCCTTCAGCTCAGTCATGATCCCAGAGTCCTGGGATTGAGCCCCACATGAGGCTCCCTGCTCAGCGGGGAGCCTGCTTCTCTCTCTCCTTCTGCTGCTCCCACTGCTTGTGTGCTCTCACTCTCTCTGTCAAATAAATAAAATCTTCAAAAATAATAATAGTAATATGTGAATATAATATAATGCCATATAAAATCCTAAGACAGTTTTGGAACAGAGGGGCCTTGAAAAAAAATTCCTTGTTTGTTTAAAAGAATAAACATGAAGATTGAAAATCCAGAAAGTTTCTGAAAAAGAATACAGAGATGAAACTTACTCTATCATATCTTAAACATATTTAAAGTTTAAAAATGTGCAGTCTTGAGAAAGGAGCCAGAATAGACATATAAATTCCTGAAACAGAATAAATAAGTGGTTAATTATGACAGAGGAAAATCTTTGAATCAGTGGGGAAATGGTAAGCCCCTTGGCAATGATTATATCCACACACAGAAGCTAACTTCCCATTACTAGCATATGTACATCTTTACAGGCAAGAGGTACTGGGAATTCATGCTCCTCGTCCCTCAACTGGTGGCAGACAGGATTTGATGGGGATATTCCTGGCTTGGGTAACTCTGAGATCTGTGTTTCATTGTGTCTCCCAGAGTACCCCTGTGGCATTGAAGTTCAGTTGCCCACAGTGAGAACTTGCACGATAACATATTCATTATTGGTTATTCTATGCCAAACATTGATGTGTACCTTCCCTCCCACCCCAAAATTAATATGTTGAAACCTAATTCTTGGGGTGCCTGGATAGCTCAGTCGGTTAAGCATCTGCCTTTGGCTCAGGTTATGATCCTGGAGTCCCACCATCAAATACAGTATTGAGCTCCCTGCTCAGTGGGATTCTTCTATTTCTCCCTTTCCCTCTGCAGCTTCCCCCCGCTCGTATTCTCTCTGTCTTGCTTGCTCACTCTCTCTCAAATAAATAAATACAATCTTAAAAGAAAAAAAGAAACCCAATGCCCAGTGTAATGGTATTAGGAGGTGGGCCTTTGGAAAGTGCTTAGATCATGAGGATAGAGTCCTTGGGAGTGGGATTACTGCACTTAATGAAAGACACCCCATAGAACTTACTAGCTCTTTCTGCCTTGTGAATAATGGCTAGAAGGCACCATCTAGGAACTAGAAAGGGGGCCCTCACCAGACCAAATTTGCCTGGGCCTTGATCTTAGACTAGCCTCCAGCACTATGAAGAATATATGTTTGTTGTTTATAAGCTACCCAGTATATGGTGTTTTGTTATGGCAGTCTGAACAGAATATGACATTGACTTTCTTCTCTTTCCTCCCTTACTTCGCTTCTCCACTAGTGGTTTTTTTTTTGTTTTGTTTTGTTTTGTTTTTTTGTTTTTGTTTTTTGTTTTTTTTTTTTTTTTTTGATCACCTACAACTTAACTACTTTTACTTGAATCCTTGCCTCAAAGTTCTGGGGTAACCCAAGCTAAGACACCACCTTACCTATTTGTTGTGGATATTGGAAGTAAACATTTTGGCCTAAAACATACACAAACCCAATACCAGTCTGGGACCCCTTGTCTGGAATTTATATAAAGATGGCTTCTCACTTGCCTGGCCAGTTGTGTGTTCCTTATTTTTGCCTCCTTATGTCTATTTTATTTGATGGCACACTAGAATTCCCAATTTGCTGCTCTGACTCTTCCTTTTTTTTTTTTTTTTTCCTGGCAATGCACTTGGGGCTGACTTTCTGGTTAGCCACTTTATCTACCTAATCTCTTGACACTACATGTTATTATATGTAATATAATGTTACAAATAACATAACTATCAGTTATCTATTATTACATAACAAATTAATGCCAAATATTCTTTAGCTTATGACAATAAACATTTGTTATCTTACAGTTTATGTGGGTCAGAAATCTAGGTGCAGCATAGCTGTATGCCTCTGGCTCAAGTTGACACTCAAACGATCAGCTAGAAGTATGGTCTCATATGAACGTTTGACTAAGGGAGATTTGCTTCCAAATTCACTCACGTGGTTGTTGAAAATCTTTGGTTCCTGGTTGTGTGGGTCTCTCCACAGGACTACCTCATGACATGGTATATTAGTCTACCTAGGTTACCATAACAAAATACCACAGACTGGGTGGCTTACATGACAGACATTTATTTTCTCAGTTATGGAGACTAGAAGTCCATAATCAAGGTCTTGGCAATTTTAGTTTCAGATGAGAGTGCTCCTGGTGTTTAGACAGTTGCCTTCTCACTGTGTCTTTACGTGGCCTTTATTCTGTGCATGTGTGGAGAAATAAAGAATTTTGATGTCTCCTTCTCTTCTTATAAGGACACCAACCCTTATGTCCTCACTTGAACCTAATTACCTCTCTAGAGGCCCCATCTCCAGATATCATCACATTGAGGTCAGAGCTTTAACATATGGATTTTGGGAGAGATACATTTCAGTCTATGACACATGGTACGGGAGAAAGTGAGAGAACAAGTGAGAAAAGCATCCCTAAGGGAAGCTTGAAGGTGACATCCCATCACTTCTGCTGTGTTCTATGTCATAGAAGTTAGTCCCTGAGTTTACCTCACACTCAAAAGGAGAAGATTAAACAAGGGTGTGAATTTAGTAGGCAAAGTTCATTAGGAGTATAGGGAAAAGCTCTCTATGTCTTTCTTTTTATGACACTGAATATGTGGGTCTTTTTTCCCCACACATCAGACAATTCTCTGTGACATCAGCTAGACGTTCCTCAGTTTAATTCAATTTAATTCTAACTTGCCAAAGTGCAGACCCCACAGGTTAAGCCCTCATCCCACAAGACTGCCCTCAATTGCAAATGCCAATAGCAAGTAGTTAAGTTCCCAGGTTACCCACAACTTCTCTGTAATTTGGTTACAAAAGAGGTTCCCACAGTACCCCCCTTGGAGTTGATCATTTGCCAGAACAACTCAGAACTCAGGGAAACACTTAACATTTACCAGTTTATTACATAATGAAGATACTATAAAGGAAACCAAGGAATAGCCAGATGAAGGTATATACAAGGTGAGGTGTGGAAGGATTCTGAGTGCAGGAGTTTTGTCTCTGTGGAGTTGGGACGTGTCACTCTTTCCAGCAAGTAGATATGTTGTTTCCCATCCAGGAAGCTCTTGGAACCCAGTACTTTAGGGATTTTTATGGAACCATCATCATGTAAGCATGATCAATTAGACACTCTGTTTCCAGTCTCTTCCCCTCTCCAGAGAATAGACAATGTGGGTGTAGTGGATATGTGGGGTACCTCCATGTTCTGCTACAAGGACCCATATCTCAATAGGTTGCTGTGAGAATTAAATATGGTTATACACATATAGCATCCCAAATTTTATAATTTTCTGGAGTAAGCCTTCATGGGGGATTTTACTAGTTATTAACAGGTTTGATTGCTAGAGGGAAGCTTCATTAGACAATGAGCTAGGGAGGAATATGCCCCTGAAGGGTTCCACTGGGTAGATTTAAGAAACAACATTAGAAGTTTGGCCATCATCTAAAAAATATGTGGGTTCCTTGACCCAATTTATATCCAATCTGCTTTCCTACACTTCAGCAGACATTTAGCAATTCTGGTATCAAATTCAAGAAAAAAATAAATAGTACTCTCAAAGGGGAGAATGAACCAGTTGTATTTGTATGCATATGATGAGGAAAGAGAGGAGGCTGTATTCTAACTGAGGGTGTTATAAATTGAGAACTTGGGTGAGAAAGGTATACACAGATTAATTTATAGACTCCTGTCAGCAATGCTACTTTTAAAATAGCACTTCTAGTCTCTCTGGCAAAGGAAAAGTGAAACAGCTGGAACTGCTCCAGGCTCAGGCTTGTAAAACCACCAGTAAGTGAATCTAATACACAGATGCACATTCCTACCTTGAACCACACCTCTTCCCCCACACTCTTCCACAAATCCAATACACCAACCCCTATGAAAATATTTAAAGCTGGTTTGCAAAATCGAGGCCTCAACCCACACTCATTATAGCCACAATCTCTTATTTCCTCTCCTTTGGCCATTTCCCAATACACAGACTCTCTTTCCCAGCTTTGCTTGCTTCACATGTCAGAGCAAAACTTGTCTTGGGCAGAGTTATTCATAAAGGATATTGAATAGGATGGAGCCTTCATCTGTATATGCATCCATTCTTGAGCTTTCTATAGGAATGTGGTTCAACCAGCCAAGAATCCCTACAGCAGAGTCATTTTTTCATTTGGTAAATGTTTTCAATTCTAATTTATGGCAAGTACTGTGCCAGACACCAAGGACATAGCAGGGCACAAGCCTCAGACCTTTCCCTTAAGGGAAGTCTGGTATGGAGGCAAACAGATGGGCAGGAGTGCAGAGCATCATGGGAGCACACAGGAGGGGGAGGGGTGGGCTTGGCACACAAGGCTCCTTGAGGAGGGTGAATTGGAATTAGCAAAGTGGAGGTGGAAAAGAGATGTGAAAGGAGTTGAGGGAAAACTATATGCAAAGTCACGGGAGTAAAATTCCAGAATAATTTGCCAACCAGGTGATTATAAGATACTAAAGAAGGCACTATATCCATTAGGTCCTGGATTCTTGGTCTACAAGCTGGCCATCAAGTTGTGGCAGCTGGAAAGAAGTCCAGCAGTTTTGGCAAGACGCTGAGTCCAGGGTGAGTTCTGTTGGGGCAGTAGGGTATGTTTGAAATTTGAATTTGAATGTCTTTGGGAATTATAGACTTTTTGTAGTTTGCCTTAAACCCAGACCATTTTTAGTGTTGTAAACCAGTGGTTTATGTATTATGTTGCATGTCTGACTTCTTTATAATCCTGTTCCCCGGTCTGTGTTATTCCCTTAATTTTTAATATAAGGAGCTTGATTGCTATATAAATAGATCATTCATTTATTCTTTTATTCAACAAATATTTACTTTGGCTCAGGAAGGGGACTGGATATACAATGGTAATTTTAGCTTCGGTGGAGCTGATGGTCTGAAGAGGAGGACAAATAAGTAAATAAGCAAATGGGTATATAATATACAAATAATGACAAGTGCTTTGAGGATAATGTGAAATGGTAATAAAAGCCTATTTTAGAATGGTTGGCTGGAGAGCCTTTCTGAGGGAGAACACTTAAGCAGAGACTAGAAGAAGCAAGTTTTTAGAAGAGTTTGGGGTAAATGTGCTCCAGGTAGCAAAAGTGAAGCCAAATATGAGTTGGGTTGCTGGTAACTTGCACAAGGGAGTTTTTGCTCACCAAACCATGAACCTTGGCACAGGGCAGTGTCTGTTCAGAAGAAGGGATATGCAAATTGCAGGATAGTGAGCAGAAACTCCATGAGAAGGCCCTAGCTGGGAAAGACCAAAGACCGATCTTTGAACTCTGGAAAACAGATGTCCTTTTAAGGTAGAATGAATATTTGAGGGGTGTTGGATGGGGAGGATGGAGTTGAGGGATAGCTCAAACTGCAAGCAGTATGGGAAATCCAGCAATGCTGGAGGAAGGCCATTTGTGGAGAGAGTGACAGGGACACACTGGGGTGAGGGGGGACATCTCTGCTAGGAAGACCCAATAAGGCACGTCATCTGGTTTCCAGGCAGGTCCGTGCCCTGGGAAACAAAGATTTAGAAATACAAAGCAATGGAGGGAAGGAGGCAGGTAGAACAAGCCTAGCCTTAGGCCAGTGGAACCTGGTGACATTGGTTTCCAGCACCATGGGAAAGAGGAGGAAAGTAGAGGGAAAAAGGGTTGGATTTAAGTAACAGTGCAGGGACCCAGTCACCAGAACTGATGCCTAGGATCCGAGAAGAGTTAGGGCAATGCTTTTGGAACATAGGTTATTGGGCTGCTCACCTTTAAATTCCTTCCTTACAAAACTTAACTTTGGGGAATACCCAGAGCAGAGCTTGGTTTGTAGGAAGTAATTGAACTACATCAGATTTGAAGACTAGATGGACCATGTGAAGATCCAGGCAAGTCATAACACGATTGACACATCTGGTGTCTTTAAGCAAAGCAGAGCCTAAATGCAGTTTGATGTGACTCAGTCTGGGTGCTCCAGAGGGGACTCTTAGTCATTTATTATTTTTTCATTTTTTCAGTTGCATCAGGCACTTCTTATCCACCGCCTCACATCCTCACAACACTGCTGTCTCTAGGGTCATTGGCCACTTGTTTTCCCCAGCTGCTATGGCAACTAGCTTCACGCGGGCACAGCCCAACAGTGCCCTGCTTCCTGCCCCTGCTGTGCAGGACTTGCTTGCTGCTCTGGGCTTTCCCCAAAGCCTGGGAGGTGTGAGTTGCTGAACTGGCATCGTGTTAAATGCAACCTGAAAGTGTGGGGGAGTGAATGTCCTGTGAAGTGAACTTTGGTCAAAGTGAGATGGAAGCTAGTTGATAAATCCTTCCTTCTCCTGCTGAGACACCCAAGCTTACATGTCTCAGAAGATGATTGTGTGACATGGAATAATTGTTCTTGATTCCAAGTAGTGGCCAACTCTGTGGTCTTCCTTCTCTGCCACGCTCCCGCCTTGCCTCTTTGCGCCTCATGGGGTTGTACCTTTGATAAAGTAGTAGTACATACGCTTTTGCCTCAGGCTTTGCCAAGGTACAATCAGTTTCCAAACTGTTCTGGGGTCAGTGGCCTATAGGTCAGTAGCTGCACAGAGCAATATTAGCTGAGAACCACACGTGGCTATAGAGCACTTGAAATGTGGCTGGTCCAAATTCAAATGGGGCCTAAGTATAAAACACACAACAGATTTTGAAAATATACCAGAAAGATTTAAAAAATCTCATTAATAATTTTTAAATATTTATTATATGAGGAAATGATAATATTTTTGATATATTGAGTTAATCGAAATGTACCATTAACATTAATTTCACTTAGTTCTTTTTAACATTTTTAAGTGTGGTTATAATATTTCCATCGCATAGCACTTGTCTAGAGCTTGTGGAATCCAACTCTTACCCATTTGAAAGTTTAGAACCATACCTGGCAGTTTTCCATCTCCTTTTGTTCTTTTGGGACTTCTCTTGTTTTCTACAGTTTCTTTTAAAAGTTACAAATCAGGGATGCAGTCAATAAGTGATACTTCCAAACCAAGGGAGTATTTTTATAGGGGTCAAAAGAAGCAGTAGCCTGTATATTTTGTCTATGTGAATATTAAAATGGCCAACTGTATTTGTTAATGCATAATTCTGCAGGATGTTACATTTGTAATTTAAACTATCAGTGAACAAAGGCCTCTATTTGATGCCTTATCAGACATATTAGCATAAATGCAATAGGTGTTGAAAAGGCTAGCAGTTTTATAAGCATTAATCTTTTGGTATATTTTATTATATGTATTTTCCAAACTATAATTGAGTATCATGAGTATAGTGTCTAAGGATTAACTTTTTTGCCTTTTCTTTTTTTTTGTCCACTATTATCAATCACATGTTATGATTTGGCAGGTTAAATTAAATTGGTTGCAGGATTTGGCCCTGCTCCTTTCTCTGGAATTTCCTTGTGGCTTTCTTGCCCAGGGAGGGTATTTCATCATCAAATTGTCTTATTAAGCTCTCATGCACAGGACACCGGCTACACACTAGCTACAGTACCAGTCAAATAGCCGTGGATTCTACTCTGTTCTATAAAAAGACAGGGTTCTGGCTTGAAGTCACATTCTTTCTCTTGAAATTTGGTTCTGGCTGGATTGAAATATTGTTAAAGAACAGTTTGGTGTGAAGTTGCTTGAGGGATAAGAGTTGAGTGAGTTCATACTTAAAAGGAATGTGACTTGAGTGGGAGGGAGAAAAGAGGGGTAAGGAGTCAGCTTCAAGCTGAGCAGGGAATGGAGGGAACAGGTTTTGAAGATTTAAAAGGAGCAGTGGTTTTAAAACAACACATCAATTTCACTTGCAGTTACACCCTACCTAAGTACAAGCTTTTTGGTTTTAGTTTTAAGTCAACATGATAGCAGACCATGTTCCTTTTATTTTTGGTGATCAATTTCTTGTTTAAAGAGTCCAGGAACCCTACTATCCAAGATCTTGAAATATCAAATTTGAATGTTGAATTTATTCCAACATGATTCTAAAGATGACCTACAATATTCTCCTAGCAGGCGTAGTATTTGAGTTGATCCTGACAGCCAGATTTGGAGATGAGTTTCACATGCTGAAGATTTGTTAATTTCCTTTATTTTCTAGCCTCTAAATTGTTTTCATTGAAATTTTCTTTTCCTTCCAAATACAAGAAACTAAGTGTAGAGAACCAATTCTATCGAAAGCTTTATTTTGATAAGAGAGGAATTAACGAAAAGTTGATTAAAGATATGCTCGTAACTGAATCGCTAAATTAGTATTAACTTCATTCAAAAGCACAAAGGAGCAGAGCCCTGGGACAATCCCAGTAAATCAGGAATCAGGAATTTCAAAGTAAAGTTCCTCACCTGTTTTGCAGTATTCCAGGGAGGTTAGAGGTACAGGCAGTAGAGGAATAGAAAGGTAAAGATTATGTCGCATTCACAGCCCATGAGGATCTTTACCTACCCTGAAGAAGTTCACCTGTAAAGCAGACTTAAGCCCATAACACAGTCTTCTCCAGTCTGGTTATGTTAAATAAACATCTTGCAAACATTATCATTAACAGCTTTCACCGTTCATAAGATTAAGGTTACTCTGTTAACATTTTATGACCCAGAGAGGTAGGTTATCATAGACAGAAAATATGAAAGAAAGTGAACTATACCTTAGATTTCTTTTTGGGTCAACCAACTTAAAGTATAATATTAATAGCAAACATCATCATGATAGTTGCTTTTGAAATGAAAAAGACTTACAGGGGTGATATTTATGCTAAAATTGGAAGAGAGGACTTGGCTGACCTGAGATTGGTAAACAGTGGGAAGGTTGTGGCTTTGGTGTGTGGCCAGCAGGGCTGTATTTTAACCATTGCTATCCTCCAATCCCAAATAGAGCTCTGATACATAGTAAGCCCTTGCAAATGTAGACCGAATAAAGGATGGGAAGCCAGGGGTCATCAGTGGCATTGCCAGCTCAGCAGGCCACGTGCTACATGTGAGCCAGGAATTGGACCAGGGGTAAGCCGAGGAAGTAATGGGAGAGAGTAGTACAGGGAGATGCTGCTGAGGTTTTCTGGTGTGTTCTTACCTTCAGGATTGGACGTGAGCTTTTCTTTACCTTTCTTAGAAATAAGATTTATTTATTTATTTTAGAGAGAGAGAGTGAGCTGTGGGGGGAATGGCAGAGGAAGAGAGAGGGAATCTTGAAGCAGACTCTGCACTGAATGTGGAATCTGACATGGAACTCTCTCCCAGGACACTGAGGTCATGACCAGAGCTGAAACCAAGAGTCGGATACTTAAATGAATCACCCAGGTGGCACATGTGTGCTTTTCTGAGAGGCGTATTAGAGGTGCTCAGCAGGAGAGGTCCACCTGGATATAGTTCTGACAGAACCAAGCAGAGTAAGAAAAGTAAGTTGAGTCATAGCTGTGTTCATGTGAAGTGGAAACACATTTTTGAGGACTGTGATAGGATCCTGAGAAGAATTAAGTATAAAGCTATTGAAAACACTAAAAAAAAAAAAAAAAAAAAAGCCGAGTTCATTTATAAAGAACATATTTAATACTGGTTTTTAAAAAGAAAGAGAGATGCCTGAGTGGCTGTTTGTTAAGTGTTTGCCTTCTGCTCAGGTCATGATCCCAGGGTCCCTTGGACTCCCTTATCAGTGGGGGGGATTCTGTTTCTCTCTTTCCTTCTGCTCTCCACCCCCCCCTCCCAGCTTATGTGTTTTCTCTCTCTCCTTCGTGTGTGTGCGCACTTGGAAATAAAAAAACAAAGAAAGAATAAGCTAATAATTGCATTTGCAGTATGTATGGCATTTTCCTTTTAGACACAAAATGATTTTTGGGCTATCACACTTAGTATAAGTTGTTAATGATGAAGGTGTGGTGGGAGGGCCAAGAAGAGGGAACTAAGTGAGCATCTTGTGTGCCAGGTCTTATGATAAAGGATTTGCACATGTCAACCCCTGTGACCGTCACCATATATTACTAACACTTGAAAAGTTGACGGTGCCTCATAGAGAACATGCAAGAAAGCTCTATTCCCCCCTTGTAATGATACTATATATAACACACAAATACACATAGAAGTTTCAAATACCAAAGAAGGATGATAAGATAAATTATTGTCACTCCTTATGTTTTCCATAATCTCACTTTCTTTCACGTATGTAATTGCCATTAACAATTTCATTATGTGCCCCAACAAATTTTTTTTAAATTTGCACATATGTATCTGATTTTTAAATATGATGGTAATTGTAGAGGAGTACAATTCATTGGAATATAAATATGAAATGATTTAATTTAAAAAAAATGATCCCCCCCCCCAACTATGTATGTTTTAAACTTCTCTTTCTTGTTGGGCGGTATGTAGGTTCCTTAATGAAATTTCAGTCCCTTTCCATAACTTTCCTGTTACTTTCAGTGATTAGAATGATTTCCCTTAAATATTTATGATTCTATATTTTTTAAGACTTCAGTCTTAAATGCAATTTAGAGAGAATTTCCTTCCCTGAACACCAGTGAAGCCCAGATCTGTGTGGGCTCCAACTGCTCTGTCTGTGTGGGAGTCGGGGTAGGAAACTTGCCTGCAGCCTTTTCTTGGTTGGCCATATCTGCTATTCTACTACTTATGAGCTTGATGAAGGCAGTAGAAGTATCAGTATGCTCCTTGCAAAAGAGGCTTCCTTCTGTCCAGCCTTCATGGGCATCAGTAGTCCTTTGTTGTATTTAGATACCTATTCCAGCCAAGGATGGTGTCCTTTCTCATTCTTTAATAGGGCACACCTCTCTCCCCATGCAACACCCAACTATTGTGGTTCTAAGAAGAGTTCTTCCATTCTCAACTGCTTGCTGAATCTCTCTCTAAGGCTGGTAGACACATGTGGGATCCCTTCTTCCATCTTGGTCAGAAATCAAGAACTTGATGGGGATGGGAGCAGTTCTGACTTTCTTTCTACCTGGTACCTCCAGTCACTGGCCACTTGCCATCTTTCTCCAGTTCTCTCCTATGCAGGGAGACCATTAGATGCTGGTCCTAAGTGGGGAGCACAGAGCAGATCATTAGATCTGCTGGCCCAACAGACATGCAGATGAGGAACAAGGTACCAAACTCTTCTTGAAGTCTCTCTCAGTCTTTACAGGCAGTTCTGTTGAAGCCTCACTAGAGATTGTCTACCTTTTCCTAGGGGAGGGGAAGCAACGTTCTCTCTCTCTCTCTCACTCTTGAAAGGGAGTTGAGGGAATAGACTCTTTTTATGAATTGCTATTGTAAGCCTGGTGACTTCCTCCCCTCTCAGTTCTCTTTTTATGTGGCCTGGAGGAAGGTCATGTGGTGGTGGGTGGTAGTAGGACTTGTACATTTTTGTTTCTGTAAGGTCTGTGGGAAGGAGGGCGACCCCAGTTTTGACTGCGTTGTGCACATAAAACATGAAATGCTTCGTGCCTTCTATTTTCAGCCCTGACCCTTAGGTGAAACTTTGCACCGTGAGAAAAATCCAAGTTGACATCTTGTTTCATATCCTTATGCACTAAGAATTTGCTCCCTGTGCTGTTTGTTCTCTATTTGTCCCTCTGCCCGAGATCTGTTCTCCACCTTTATCTGCCCTACAGTGTGCCTGGGAAAGCTGACTTCTATGGATTACATTACTTTGGCTCCCTTGTCCCCTTGCTTCTCGTTGGTTCTGACTAAAAGAGACACTGGTAGGAGATTAGAGAGTGGTAAAGAAGAAAGTTGGGATATTTATAATCTTGCCCCTTCTCCCAACCCATGTTCCTCTGCGGCTGAAGCACCTGCCTAGCTGCCGTTCTTGCTCCTTTAGCTCAAGACTGGTAGAGCTTCCCACTGTTGCTAATACCAAGGTGCATTACTATCCCGTGTTGCTTCCCTTAACTGTTTCTGTCCCTTTAACCCTGTCCACACCTCTGAAAAGAGCCCCTTCTTAAAATGATTTTTGTTAAATCCTTTGACTGAACCACCTGTTTCCTGTCATGACCATGACCATATGGTCCCCTTTTCCATTAGCAGAATATTCTGAGGGCTACTATGTCATTAGAAATATATTTATTAAAATTAAAAATAATGGCTGTATAATCTAATCACAAGGAAACATCAGCCATACTCAAATTGAGGGACATTTTACGAAGTAATTGACTTGTTCTCTTTAAAAATGTCAAAGTTATAAAAGACAAAGGAAGATGAAGGGACTATTCCAGATTAAAGGGGACTAAAGATACTTGGCAAGTAAATGCAATACCTGGTCTAAGCAGACGGAGAGAAAGAAAGGGAGGGAGGGAGGGAAGATAAAGCAATTGGGATAAAATGTTGACATTTGGGGAGTTCATTCTACTGTTTTTACTTTTCTATGAGTCTGAAATTATTTCAAGATGAAATGAGCGTGCAGTGTACATGACCTCTGCCTTGCTGTGGGTCGTTTATGTAGGTTTTCCCCCATTTTTCTCCAGGACAAGCAGTCCTGCAGTGAGCACCTTTGTACACTTATCTCTCTGTATGTGTGCCAATATTTCCGTTAAACAGAGTTGAAGAAATAGAGCTATTGAATCAAAGGTCATACACATTATACATTTTGGTAGATTTTGCCAAGTTGCGAAGACTGTTTAGTAAATACCTACAATCTATTTTATATTATAGCAAAATTATGAGAAAGCTTTTATTAAAAAGTTAGATTGTAACCTATATAAATCAGTCTTTCAAACTGATCAAATTTGAGTCACTAGAGTTAAGTTATTTGTACATGCATGAGCTCCTCTCGCCCCCGCCCTTTGGCCTGTTACATTTTTTAAAAAAATATTATTTATTTATTTATTTGAGAGAAAGAGTAAGTGAGAGATAGAGAGAATACATGAGCAGGGGCAGAGGGAGAAGCTGACTCCGTGCTGAGTTGGGGGCCTGATGTGGGTCTTGATCCCAGGACCATGGGATCATAACTTGAAGGGAAGGCAGACATTTAACTGACTGAATCACCCAGGCACACATGGTCTGTCACATTTTTAAATGCCCTGTTGTTTGCATCCCTCCTTTGCCCTGGAGCTTGTGACTCATCTTCTTTTGGTGTGCCTTTCTCAATTCCATTTACTTAGGAGGGTAAAAGAGTTAAAATACTACTTTCAGAAATGAATCATACTTGATTTTTGTATTAAGAATGACATTGCTTCTTTCCATGAACATATATAACCAAGTATTCACAGTTAAAATCCTTTGAAAGATCACCAAGTGACTTAATATCAAGGATGAATTCAGAAACGTTATAACATTGTATGTGCTATGGTGAGCGTTGTGAATTGTATAAGACTGATGAATCACAGACCTGTATCCCTAAAACAAATAATACATTATATGTTAATAAAAAAAGAAAGCAAGAATATTTCTATTAAAATAAAAAAAAAAGTAGACTTTAGAGAAAAGAAAATCACCAGGCAGAAAAGGGAAGTTATATAATGATAAAACAATAAATCCTTCAAGAAGACAGAAATCCTAAGTATGTATACACGGAACAACAGAGCTGCCTACTTTGTGAAGCAAAAACTAATAAAATTTACAGAAATAGAAAAAAATTGCCTGTACAGTTTAAAGAATACATTTACACAATTGACTATATCGTTGGATATAGTCACAATGTGTTAAAGCTGGAAAGAAAGTTATAGACCATTTGGTGCACTCTCTTCTTTTGGTGATGTGGAAACTGTGAAATACAGAATTTGTTATAGTGCCTGAATTCATGGTCCTGATAACTGGCAAAACAATAGCTAACCACTCCTATTCTGACCTTTCTGCTTCCTAGCTGAACTATCCTAAGTAAGGGTCTACAGGCTATGCTATGGAATAAAACATGCTGTTAGCCAAGTTACAAGACTGGAGATGATTCAGGCAAGGATGCCTGGGAAAAAAATTATTTCAAGTACATAATGAAGAAAAATTTGCATAATGTGATCAGTATAAATGATTTACTGGAATATTACTGGTAAGGTGGGTACTTCTGTTTTGACTGCTGGGAACTGCATCAAAAGGTACAGTAATTATTGTATTAAAATATATTAATACTTTAGGCTCAAAGAGTTTTGCACAAGTGATAATTCTAGCATGCTTCATATACACGATGTAAAATATGACTAAACATGTATCCTCTGCTCTTTGAAAGTTTGTGTTACTCCACTTCGCTTTTATAGAAGCCTTACATTAAAATGGTGAGAGGTTTTGCTGTTTTGCTTTTGTTTTTTGGTAAAGCAAAAATCCTCTTTGGATTTTCTTTCCATTAGAGAAACAGCTACTAATGTAAGTCTTTCCTTTTTTTAAATTTAAATTCAATTAGTCAATGTATAGTACATCATTAGTCTTTGATATAATGTAAGTCTTTCCTAAGAGCAGAATGGACTAACATGAACTTTCAGAAAGCAGGGGATACTTTTCCTTTTATGCCATTTTTGTTTATGAAAGGTTTTATAGGATGCTCTACTTTTGGGTAGTGGGAGAAACCCATATCTGAAAATGATTAGATTTCCTAGATAATCTGTGAAGCTGATATTGGATGATTTAATCTTAATCCTCTTTACAGTGGCATAATTCATAAAAAGAGCACATAATTTGGCTTTGGTAATTGAACAATTCTCTGAGTGTTTATCTATAACAAGGAAAGACAACATATAATACCAGTGTGAGCACTAACCCATCTCACCCCTGCCGAGTCATTTACTTCTGCTTTGGAAACTTATTTTTAAAATTTGGCTAGATACGGTTGTGTGCTTCATTCTGGAAACTCAGAAAGTTTCATATAGAATCCTCAAGTTTGAACGCCACTAGATTGTGTCTGTACCTTCTTCATAGCTCTGGTGCGATCACTAACAGAACATACTGGGATTTGAAAAACTTAAATTGGTACATTAAAATTTCGTAGCACGTGGGGCTAACCTTTAATAGGTCTGATTATCAAGAGAAAGAAGATGGCCGGCTAGGGAAATGACAGTTTCTATTCCAAAGAACCCTAAGATTTAGCCTTGATTTGGATTGATGTGGCTATCCAAAGGGATCCATCTGGTCAGTGGGTGGTAGCAACAGGCATGTCAGTCAATGATGATATCCTAATTTGGGAGGCTCCACGTCTTCAGCTAGTAGTTGTGGGTTAAAAAGAGTTGATAATGGTTGGGCAGATGGTCAGGTCCCAACTAAGTGGCTCTCAGTCCTGACACACTCAATTTCCTCTATCTAAAAGAAATATTGGGGTGCCTGGGTGGCTCAGTGGGTTAGGCCTCCGCCTTGGCTCAGGTCATGATCCCAGGATCCTGGGATCGAGCCCCATATTGGACTCTCTGCTCAGCGGGGAGCCTGCTTCCCCCTCTCTCTCTGCCTGCCTCTCTGCCTACTTGTGATCTCTCTGTCAAATAAATAAGTAAAATCTTAAAAAAATAAAACAAATATTTTGTTATACCCCCTTACTTAACATAAAATAGTCTACAAACATACTTTTTTTTTAAAAAACACAGTTGAGGGGCGCCTGGGTGGCTCAGTGGGTTAAGCCGCTGCCTTCGGCTCAGGTCATGATCTCAGGGTCCTGGGATCGAGTCCCGCATCGGGCTCTCTGCTCAGCAGGGAGCCTGCTTCCCTCTGTCTCTCTCTCTGCCTGCCTCTCTGTCTACTTGTGATCTCTCTCTGTCAAATAAATAAATAAAATCTTTAAAAAAAAAATAAAAAACACAGTTGACAAATATTACCTTAGTTTCAGGTGTACAACATAGTGATTCAGTAGCTCTATAATGTTATGCTGTGCTCACCACAAATGTAGCTCCCATCTGTCACCACACAATGTTATTATAATACCATTGACTATATTCCCCATGCTGTACCTCTCATCCCTCTGACTTTCCCATCCCATAATGGGAAACCTGTACCTCCCACTTCCTTTCACCCATTTTGTCCATACCCTGACCGTCTTCCTGTTGGCAACCACCTGTTTGTTCTCTGTATTTATGGGTGTATTTCAGTTTTCATACAAACGTAATTTAAAAAAAATCTGTATGCACTAATTATAAAATAGAAAAGAAATTTAAAAGTAACTAATAATATTTATCTTAATATATAATGCTTGTGCACAACCACTTTGGAACTGTGCTTCCCCAAATACACCAGAACAGCACTTCCCAAACTTGACTGTGCATACAAATCCCCTAGGATCTTGTTAAAAAGAAGATTATTGTTCATTATGTGTTGGGTGGGCTCTGAGATTCCTTATTTCTTCCAAGCTTCCTGGTGATGTCCATGCTGTTGGTACATGGAACACATTTTGTTCCTAGAAGACATTATGAAGACTTTTGCACTGGGAAAGGGAAAGCTCCAAATGTAATCTGACAGAGGTGCATTGAATTAGTGATTGAATTGCCTGGCATAGTGTTGCCATTATTAATGTGATTCTTTGGGAAATTCATGATCAATTTTTGGCAAAATTCAGATCAAAACAAAGTCAACTTTTACCTTAGTCTGCACAGTAGCTGCATTCTTGCAAAAATATTTTGTATATCTGTGTGAAACAAAGTTCAGTCCTAGGCTCAGGTAATTATAGAAAAATTTTTCACCTCCAGGCATGCCTGGTGGGATACTTGAAGTTTTTGTGGAATGTGGGACCACCCTTTATGTAGAGAACTATCGTATGGATTGCTGGACAGTTGGTATCCTTGACTCCTGCCCACTAAGTATCAATGGCACACCCAATCATTGTGACAACCCAGAATTGTTCCCCAAATACTCTGGAGCACAGAGGATCGACACAGTATGAATCAAGACAGAGTGCTAGCCTGGGTCTGCTCGTTAGTAACTGTGGTAGAAACTCATTGCAGGGGTTCGGCAAACAAGTCAAAGATTAGGGAGTGCAGCGCTTGGAGACTGGGAAGTCCAGACTCACTCTGATGTGCGTGGTCCTTTTGCGCATGATAGAAATACTACAAACTCTGTTGGGGAAGGGACGGGCTGGAATAGAGCATGCCGCTCAAATGTTAATGCATCTACAAATCACTCTAGGATCTTGTTGAAATGCAGGGGGTGATGCAGCCGGTCTGGGGTGTGCCCTGAGATTCTGTATTTCCAGCAAGTTATTAGGTGCGGCTGTGGCTCCACAAGCTCTGAGTAGCAAGAGACAGAATACCTAACTTGGTGGGCTGTAGGTTGAAAACATCAGGCCCTGGAGCTGAGACTTGGGCAGTCAGAAGTGAACAATGATCATCCCATCTTTCTTTCCACTCCCTAAGGATGATTTTTTTTTTCCTCATTCTTTTAATTCTCGGATTAATGAAAATCAGCATACTAAGGCGGAGCTAGCTTGTCTGCAGGATTACTGATTCTTATCTTCTTTAGAATGGGGAAGCTCTGGATCACATTTTGTGTAAAGGTCATTTTAGGTCTTAAAGGTACAGAGTAAATGCTACAGAGATCTTATTTATGTCATCAAAGGATTTAATTAGGCATAATCTGACATACTGTTAATGGATAATTGAAAGCCAAATTTTCCAAAGATAACATCCAGTTCAAATAATTAGTTACTGATGATTGAGAACTTTCTCTAAAACTACTGAGGGAAATTTTGTCATTTGCTTCTAGACTCAAAAAGACAGACACACAATACACATGTTATAAATTCCCTACTCTTGTGGCCAGAGTTCTGTAAGCACGTATTTAAGGCATGAAATTTAAGGAGGCACCTGTTCTTGGGGGTTGCACAAGTACATGGTTGGCACATGAGAGTGATTGCCCCCTTAAATTTTATACTCCCCTTCTGCTACCTTGCCCTAATTCTGACCCTGCCACTATCCATGACAGACATTGCTAGGAGATAATGCCCATGTTAAAGATTGCATGATGGATGTATCATTTATCTGGATGAAGATTTCTTCCATGTATCTTTGGTTGATTACCTGTTATCTGGAACACTCTTCTTACTCGTAAGATTTTTAGCTTGTCACAATAAACCCTATAGAAAGTCATACTAGATCTTTTCTTGAAGACATGTATAGAGAAAAATCCCAATAATTTTCTAAACAGAGTCCTTTGTATCTAACATTTCTTCTTGGTCTTATAAATATAATATTATTTTACCAAAGAATTACATGATTTGTATATTTATTATTTTGAAAGCTTACCTATGGGTGAGAATATCTGCATTTAGTGAATAAAAATGGGCAAAACAAGCCAAAACAGAACACAAAAGTAAAAACTACAAACCAATATCCCTTTCCCCACATGACTTGTAGTTATGATTAAGTCATGAAAAATTTGTTATTTGTGTAAGAGAATAAGACCCCAAAGGCCAAAACCAACACTTGAAATGCTTCTGTTGGAAAAGCCAACCTAGAGTGCTATAGAGCTAGGTTTTAATTGCTTTGTTTCAGACCTGCTATACCAATATCTCTGACTGAAGAGTAGACATTTGGAATATATAAAGCTGCAAGGAAATGCTGGTGCTCAGGCAGAATTAAGAACTAGAGCCCTAAAAAATATGTTTATTTTCAGGGTGTCAGAAAATGCTCACATTGTGAAAACAAAGTTTATTTCACTATATGTTGTTATCAATTTTTTTTTTAAGATTTTATTTATTTATTTGACAGAGAGAGATCACAAGTAGACAGAGAGGCAGGCAGAGAGAGGGAGGGAAGCAGGCTCCCTGCTGAGCAGAGAGCCCGATGTGGGACTCGATCCCAGGACCCTGAGATCATGACCTGAGCCGAAGGCAGCAGCTTAAACCACTGAGCCACCCAGGCACCCATGTTGTTACCAATTTTTAAACATTTTTATTTAATGTATGAAAAAATGATATTACAACTGCAATAATAAGGTATAATTAACTAACATTCTCAATACCTTAGCTTAATTTTCCCCATATTAAACTCCTTATTTTTCACTAATATACATTCTATAGCAATGACAACTTTGTGCATTTAGCTTTAGCCTTTGAAAAAGTTTACTCAGGATACATTCCCAGGATGGGAATCACTGGGCTGTGCCGACCATACTTCCTGGTTTGCCTAAGACAGAGATAGTTTATGCCTGGTATATTTATTAATAGTGCCCCTTTTGATCTCAAAAGTGCTCCCATTTGGGCTATAAGTTTTACAATTCTTGCCTATGACTGGTATTACAACTATTGAGTACTTTTAGAAGGGACAACGATAAAATCAAATGATCAACAATAAGATATTATAACACAAATAACATTGAGAATAACCACTTTAGAAAATAAAACACAGGAAACCCCCCAGCTCTTTAGAAAGGATGCTCGAACTAAATTTAAATTCTAAATCACATGCTAATTGAGAAGGATGGAATTAAATGACCAGTAATATTTTGGGTTATTTTTAATTGTTAGCATATATATGGTTGTTAATGCCCCATGGTGGTGGGAGGTACACTTATAAATCAAGATACTAACTTTATTATTTTAATTTCTAAAATTTATTTTATGTTAACTTTATTTTTAAAGACCACAGATAATTCAGGTATTGCATTAAAATTTCTTTAATCCTGTCATGACCAGTTTAAAATTTGTGATAATTCAGAAAGGATTTTAACTGTGGTTTCTCTTTGTCAAGAAAAAAAGGGCATCGCTAAGTAAGGAATAATGTACAGAGAGAGGTATTTATTCACTTTGTAGAATAAAGAACTTTGGTAATTGTACTTACCTAGACAAAGTGAAATGACTCTGTAAGCTGAGTCTCATTGCTGCTTGGACTGATGCCCTAATACCAATTCAAATAATTCTTAACTATTCATTAAAGTGAGCTCTTCTTCCAAATGTGGTTGGGATGTCTAGCTCCAGTTATTATATGAACATGGCCATGGCAAAGCCTCATTTCCTCTAAAGTAGTACATCATTACATTACTTCTCCCCATTTCAGACAGGCTTGCCCCTTGAATTTGTTCTAAATTTATGGTATTTTGCTTTTTTCCTTTGAAGCTAGAGGCTATATTTTCAGGATAAATGCAAAAACTCAACTGCTTCTAAGACCATGTTTAGATGTGACCTTTATGAAACAAAGTGTAGTCCAGGATTTACAGGGCATGAAGATTCTGAAGGAATGTTTCCTCCTTCAGGAAGGAAAGGGCAAGTGAAGGTCAGGGGCACACTCCTGGATATGAAGGTAGGGCTGCTGGGGAGATCAGGGAGTCTGTTCATGGAAGATTAAGGAGTTTTGAAGGTTCTGTTGAGTCTGAAATAGCATCACTTTAATCTTATCTTCAATACCTATTAACTCCATGACCAAGGATAAATTAGTCATTCTCTAAGACTTAGTTTCCTTGTCTGTATATTACTGAACAGATTTCTCCCACAGTAACTGCATGGTGAGTTTTGTTTCTAAAAGTGGAAGAATAGACAAGGATGCCTGAGAGGACAGGTAGTCAGGGAAAAATCATGAAAGCTGGAGTTTTGGGAGATTCTTCTCAAGCAGAACAGATCCCCAAGCTTGAGGAAAGGAGTTAGGAGAACTTTGGGCAGGCTTAGCCATCTTGATTAGCTGGATCAGAGTGCATGATTATCCATTTATGCTCTTGCCAGGAGATAAGAATCTTTTAGGGCAATGCTGGCTTCATAGGATGTGGTCTGGAGATGACCAGAGTGGGGCAGGGCCAGAGGGAGTATACCCATTGCAAGGGCAGAAACCAGTATGGTAGGAGCAATAGTGACTTCAAGGAGAAGATACAGTTGTGCAAGAAAGTAATTCTGCATCTGGATATCTGTCCTAAACCTTTAGTTTTGGATTCAGTGACCTCTAAAAAGCACCGTGCATGTCTAGAATCATGCATTATTCTCTCCTTTATTTATTGAGAGCTGACCAAGTGCTCAGCACTGGGGATAAAGGGAAACGAGATATGATCTCTATTCCCAGAGCTCTCATGGTTTAAGGTGGAGACATTCATTATAGTTTAATGAATATATCAAGGCTTATTTATGAACCTTCCTGGATAAGTTGACTTTGTGCTGGAAGTGAAAATCCTGCCTTTCCTTCCAGGAAGCAAGGCTTAGATGTTGTCTTTGTCTGGTGCCCCAGTGTCTGGGTCTGGTGGTGATTCAGCTTTGTAAATCTAACCCTCACCCCAGGGAATCAATCTGCCAAACTGGTTCTGTACCATCTGTGTTGTCTGGTTTCTCTGCTGGTTTTTTTTCTTGGGGAGGGGACTAAAGATACTCTTCCAATGTCTTGAACCCTCTTGGTCACTTTCCCATAGAACAGGCTTTGGGTTCCTTTTCCTTGATGCCAGCCCCCTACATCAGTTGGTAGATTGAGGACCTAGTTCTTCATCCTGGTGCCCGTCACTAGTGCTATTTCCTAGGAGCACTAAGCCAGGACCTACTCCCATTAACTGTATTGTCTCATCTAACCCCAAAATCCCTCTCCCTTTTTCTATTTTGTTTATCGTGGATTGACTGCCTCTAGCCATTGACACCTACCTGAAGATAGGTGAAAATAGTTAAAATGAGGTCAGGCAGCTAGTAAATGGAAACACAAAGAATTCAAACCCAGGCAATCTGATACCAGAGTCCATGCTCATAACAACCACATTGCTATCTCTCATCATTGTATAGGCACTCCATTGTATCTACTATCCAGCACTGCTTCTCTTGAGAATTTCAATTCAGAGTCCATAGTACTATTGCTTTGTGTGCAATCTGGTTTTCTCCTTCCCTCCCTTCCTCCCTTCTTTCCTTCCTTCCTTTTTCTGGAAGGTTTTTGGATCTTAAATTTATAGCTAGTGTTTTACTTTCATGTGTCTTGATGTAGGTCTTTTTCTCTTTTCCTTTTTACTTTTGGTCAGCAAATACTTTCAATTTTTTAATTCTAGAGAAATTTCCTGATTCATTTCTTTGGTAGATTTTCCTGTTTATCCATTCTCTCTTTATGAAAAACAAAATTTTAGATATTTGACTGATCTGATCCTCAATGGACTCCTGAACTGATCCTCTATGTTAACTTTTTTCTCTCATATTTTTCATCTTTGAATTCTACTCTTTGGGGGAATTTCCTCAATTTTTTTCTACTGAGTTTTAAATTTTGGCAATCATATTTAAATTTCAAAGAACGTTACTTATTTATACCATCCTGTGTTTTTTTTTTTAAAGATTTTATTAATTTATTTAAGAGAAAAAGCAGAAACAGGGGGGAGGAGCAGAGGGAGAGAGAGAAGCAGATTCCCCGCTGAGTAAGGGGCCTGACTCAGGGCTCCATTCCAGTACCTCTGGGATCATGACCTGAACTGAAGGCAGGCACTCAACCTACTGAGCCACTCACCCACCCCTATATCATCCTATGTTTTAAAAAAAATAGATTCAATATTTTGTTTATTTTCTCCAATCTCTCAAATCTCCAATTAGAGATTGTTGATGTTCTCTTTTATTTCTAACACTGTTCCTTCCATTCTTGTTTTTGTTTTTATTTTGGGGTTATCTTGTTTAAAGGAGAAAGCTGATCTCTGTGTGAAACATTCTTTTTTACTTTTTTTGAAATTTTAAAATTTAAATTCAGTTAATTAACATATAATGTATTATTAGTTTCAGAGGTGGAGGTCAGTGATTCATCAGTCTGATATAATACCCAGTGCTCATTATATCAGGTGCCCTCCTGAATGTTTATCATCCAGTTACCCGTCCTCCCCTCCTTCTTCCTCTCTAGAAATCCTGTTTGTTTACTATGATTAAGAATCTCTTATCGCTTGTCTCCCTCTCTGGTTTTGTCTTATTTTATTTTTTCCTCTCTTTCCCTATGATCCTCCGTTTTGTTTCTTAAATTCCACATATGAGTGAGATCATAATGATAATTCTCTTTCTCTGATTGACTTATATTACTTAGCATAATACTCTCTAGTTTCAACCACATCATTGCAAATAGAAGATTTCATTTTTTTTAATGACTGAGTAGTAATTCATTGTATATATATACACCATACACCACATCTTCTTTATCCATTCATCTTTCGATAGCATCTGGGTTCTTTCCACAGTTTGGCTATTGTGGACATTGCTGCTATAAACATTGGGGTGCAAGTGCCCCTTTGGATCACTACATTTGTATCTTTGGAGTAAATACCTAGTAGTGCATGGGTCCTGGGGTAACTCTATTATCAACTTTTTGAGGAACCTCCATTCTGTTTTCCAAAGTGGCTGCACCAACTTGCGACCCACCAACAGTATAAGAAGGTTCCCCTTTCTCCGCATCCTCACCAACATCTCTCATTGCCTGAATTGTTAATTTTAGCCATTCTGACTGGTATGAGGTGGTATTTCATTGTGGTTTTGATTTGCATTTCCCTGATGCTGAGTGATATAGAACATTTTTTCCTGTGTCTGTTGACCATTTGGATTCTTCTTTGCAGAAATGTCTGTTCCTGTCTTCTGCCCATTTCCTGATTGGATTATTTGTTCTTTGGGTGTTGAGTCTGATAAGTTCTTTATAGACTTTCGATATTAGCCCTTTGTCTGATAAAGACATTTGCAAATCTCTTCTCCCATTCTGTTGGTGGTCTTTTGGTTTTGTAGACTGTTTCCTTTGCTGTGAAAAAGGTTTTTATTTTGATGAAGTCCCAATAGCTCATTTTTTTCCTTTATTTCCCTTGCTTTTGGAGACGTGTCTAGCAAGAAGTTGCTGTGGCCAAAGTCATGGAGGTTGTGTCCTGTGCTTTCCTCTAGGATTTTGATGGATTCCTGTCTCACATTGAGTTCTTTCATCCATTTTGAGTCTATTTTTGTGTGTGGTGTATGGAAATGGTCCAGTTTTATTCTTCTGCATGTGGCTGTCCAATTTCCCCACCATTTGTTGAAGAGACTGTCTTTTGTTCATTGGATCTTCTTTCCTGCTTTGTCGAAGATTAGTTGACCATAGAGTTGAGGATCCATTTCTGGGGTCTCTATTCTGTTCCATTGATTTGTGTGTCTGTTTTTGTGCCAGTACCATACTGTCTTGATGATGACAGCTTTGTAATAGAGCTTGAAGTCTGGCATTGAGATGCTGCTAGCTTTGTTTTCTTTTTCAACATTCCTTTGGCTATCTGGGGTCTTTTCTGTTTCTATACAAATTTTAGAATTATTTGTTCTAGCTCTGTGAAAAAAGTTGATGGTGTTCTGGTAGGGATTGCATGGAATGTATGGATTGCTCTAGGTACCATAGACATTTTAACATTTGTTCCCCTAACCCATGAGCATGCAATGTTTTTCCATTTCATTGTGTCTTCCTCAATTTCTTTCATAAGTGTTTTATAGTTCTCTGAGTACAGATCCTTTGCCTCTTTGGTGCAATTGTAAATAGGATTGACTCCTTAATTTCTCTTTTCTCTCTCTCTTTGTTAGTGTGTAGAAGTGCAACTGATTTCCGTGCATTGATTTTATATCTTGCCACTTTGCAGAATTCCTGTATGAGTTATAGCAATTTTAGGGTGGAGTCTTTTGGGTTTGCCACATAGAGTATCATATCATTTGGGAAGAGTAAGAGTTTGACTTCTTCTTTGCCTATTTGGATGCCTTTTATTTATTTTTGTTGTCTGATTGCTGAGGCTAGGACTTCTAGTACTATGTTGAACAGCAGTTGTGATAGTGGACATCCCTGCCATGTTCCTGAGCTTAGGGGAAAAACTTTCAGTTTTTCCACATTGAGAATGATGTTCGTTATGGGCTTTTTGTATATGGTTTTTGTGATACTGAAGTATGTTCCTTCTATCCCTAAAGTGTGGAGATTTTTAATCAAGAAAGGATGCAGTATTTTGTCAGATGCTTTTACTGCATCAATTGAGAGGACCATATGGTTCTTGGCTTTTCTTTTATTGATGTAGTGTATCACATTGATTTGTTTGCAGATGTTGAACCACCCTTGCAGACCAGGAATAAATCTCACTTGCTTGTGGTGAATTATCCTTTTGACGTACTGTTGGATCTTATTGTCTAATATCTTGGTAAGAATTTTTACAACCGTGCTCGCTTCGGCAGCACATATACTAAGAATTTTTACAACCATGTTCATCAGGGATATTAGTCTGTAATTCTCCTTTTTAGTGGGGTCTTTGTCTCATTTTGGGGTCAAGGTAATGCTGGCCTCATAGAAAGAGTTTGGAAATTTTCCTACTTCTGTTTTTTGAAACAGCTTCAGAAGAATAGGTATTAATTCTTTAAATGTTTGGTAAAATTCCCCAGGGAAGCCATCTAGCCCTGGACTCTTGTTTATTGGGAGATTTTTGATTATTGCTTCAATTTCCTTGCTGGTTATGGGTCTGTTCAGGTTTCCTCTTTCTTCTCGTTTCAGTTTTGGTAGTTTTTAAGTTTCTAGGAATGCATCCATTTCTTCCAGATTGTCAAATTTGCTGGCATATAGTTGCTTATAATATGTTTTTATAATTGTTTTTTAAATTTTGTAAATTTATAATAATTTTTATAATTGTTTTATAATTGTATTTCTTTGGTGTTTGTTGTGATTTCTTCCCTTTCATTCATGATTTTATTTATTTGGGTCCTTTCACTTTTCTTTTGGATAGGTCTGTCCAGGAGTTTATCAGTCTTCATTCTTTCAAAGAACCAGCTCCTAGTTTTGTTGATCTGTTCTACTGTTCTTTTGGTTTCTGTTTCATTGATTTCTGCTCTAATCTTTGTTATTTCTCTTCTCCTGCTAGATTTAGGCTTTATTTGCTGTTCTTTTTCTAGCTCCTTGGGGTGTCAGTTTAAGTTGTGTATTTGAGATCTTTCTTGTTTCTTGAGAAAGGCTTGTATTGCTGTATACTTCCCTCTTAGGACCAAATTTGCTGCATCCCAAAGGTTTTGAAGAGTGATGTTTTCATTTTCATTTGTTTCCATGAATTTTTTAAATTCTTTTTTAACTTCCTGGTTGACCATTCATTCTTTAGTAGGATGCTCTTTAGCCTCCATGTATTTGACTTCTTTCCAAATTTCCTCTTGTGATTGAGTTCCAGTTTCAAAGCACTGTGGTCTGAAAATTTATAGGGAATGATCCCAATTTTTGGTACTGGTTTGTGACCTAGGATGTGATCTATTCTGGAAAATGTTCCATGTGCACTTGAGAAGAATGTTTATTCTGTTGCTTTAGGATCAAAGGCTCTGAATGTATCTGCGAAGTCCATCAGGTCAGTGTCTCATTCAAAGCCCTTGAAGATTTCTTGTTGCTTTTCTGCCTAGATGGTCTATCCATTGCAGTGAGTGGGGTGCAAAAGTTCCCTACTATTACTGTATTATTATCAATGTGTTTCCTTAATTTTGTTTATCAGTTGGTTTATATAATTGCTTGCTCCCATGTTAGGGGCATAAATACTTACAATCTTTACATCTTGTTGGATAGACCCTTTCATTATGATATAGATTCCTTCCTCATCTCTTATTGCAGCCTTTGGTTTAAAGTCTAATTTGTCTGATACAAGGATTGCTACTCGAGCTTACTTTTTTTTTTTTTAAGATTTTATTTATTTATTTGACAGAGAGAGATCACAAGTAGGCAGAGAAGCAGGCAGAGAGAGAGAGAGAGGGAAGCAGGCTCCCTGCCGAGCAGAGAGCCCGATGTGGGACTCGATCCCAGGACCCTGAGATCATGACCTGAGCCGAAGGCAGCGGCCTAACCCACTGAGCCACCCAGGCGCCCTCGAGCTTACTTTTGATGTTCATTAGCATGATAAATGGTTTTCCACCCCCTCACTTTCAATCTGGAGGTGTCTTTGGGTCCAAAATGAGTTTCTTGCAGACAGTATATGGATTGGTCCTGTTTTTTTTATCCAATCTGATAGCTTGTGTCTTTTTATTGGGGCATTTAGCCATTTGCATTCAGAGTAATTATTAAAAGATATGAATTTAATGCCATTTTATTATCTGTAATATCCTTGTTCTGTGTATCGTCTCTGTTCTCCTATTACTTTTGGGGTCTCTCTTTGCTTAGAGGATCACTTTTAATATTTCTTGAAGGGCTAGTTTAGTGATCACAAATACTTTAATTTCTGTTTGTTCTGGAAGCTTTTTATCTCTCCTTCTATTTTGAATAAAGCCTAGCTGGGTAAAGTATTCTTAGCTGCATATTTTCCTCATTTAGCACCCTGAATATATCATGCCAGTAAATTCTGGGCTTTCTCTGTGGGTAAGTCTGCTGCCAGTCTAATGCTTCTACCTGATAGGTTATGGACCTCTTGTCTCAGGCTACTTTCAGGATTTTCTCTTTGTCTCTGAGATTTGCAAGTTCCACTATTATATGTTGGGGTGTTGACCTATTTTTGTTGATTTTGAAGGGGTTCTCTATGCCTCCTGGACTTGGATGACTGTTTCCTTCACTAGATTACATAAGTTCTCCACCATTATTTATTCCAATATACCTTCTGCTTCTCTCTCTCTTTCTCCTTCCTCTTCTTCTGGGATCCCAATTATTCTAATATTTTTCTCTTTTATGGTTTCACTTATCGCTTGAATTCTCCTCTTGTGATCCAGTAGTTGTTTCTCTCTCTCTTTCTCAGCCTCTTTATTCTCCATCATTTTGTCTTCTATATCACTAATTCTCTCTTCTGCCTCATTTAGCAGTTAGAGCCTCCATTTTTTATTGCATCTCATTAATAGCCTTTTTGATTTTGACTGGATGCGATTTTAGTTCTTTTATTTCTCCAGAAAGGGATTCTCTAGTGTATTTTATGTTTTTTTCAAAGTCAGCTAGTATCTTTATAATTGTTATTCTGATCTCTAGTCCCAACATCTTACTTACATCCATACTGATTAGGTCCCCGGCATCATTATTGCCTCTTGTTCTCTTTTTTGAGGTTAGTTTTTCCATCTTCTCATTCTTGCAGAAAGTGGTTGCTTTTCTATTTGTAGAGTTGCAGCTATTCTTTTCTTAGATCTCCAGATGAATTTGCAGGTGTTCAGAATGCTTTGATACTTATCTAGTTGAATTTCTGGGACCAGATGAAAGTAAGGTCTCCTATTCCTCTGCCATCTTGGACTATATCTATGTGAAACATTCTGTGTGAAGTTGTGGTATTTGACTAATCCATATATTGACTATCCCAGCTATTATGACTCTATAACAAATTTCTCCCAAACGTGGTGGCTTTAAAAAACAATAATCATTTCTTACCTTTGAAGCTTTCTGTGGGTAAGAAAGTTCCTAGTGGTTCTGATTGGTGGTTTGGACTTGGGATTGCTCATAAATTGGGACTACAGTCATCTGAGGGCTTGACTGGAACTGGAAGATCCACTTCCAAGGTGATTCATTCATGTGTCTGGAGAGTTAGTGCCAGTGCTGGGATCTCCATATGGTCCTCTCCAAAAAATGTTCTTCCAGCATGGAGCTGGATTCTTCAGAGTGAGCAGTTCAAAAGAACAATGTGGAAGCTGTGAAGCCTTTTAAGACGTATCCTTCAAAATCTTTCCTTGTCACTTCTCCTATATTCTATTAGCCTTATAAAGCCATACATTATTTAATTTAATATGGGAGGTGACTAAACAAATGCATATCAAGAGGTAAGGGTTGGGAAAACTGGGTGGCTCAGTCAGTTAAGTGTCTGCCTTTGGCTCAGGTCATGATCTCCTGATCATGATAGAGCCCCACATGGGGCTCCCCGCTCAGCAGGAAGTCTGCTTCTCCCTCTGCCCCCACTGCTTGCGCCCTCTCTTGCTCCTTCTTTTAAATAAATAAATAAAGTCTTTGAAAGAAAAAGAGGTGAGCGTTATTGGAGGTAATTTTGGGAAACAGCTATAGAGCTCCCTTCCAATTCATCATCCTGTCTTTAGTTTTATATCTTGTTCTTACTTTGGGGTGTAGATTAGTTTCCAGTTCTAAGCCCCTCTGGGGTTCTGTGGAGAAGTCAGGTAACTTTGTGTCCTTATTTCTGTAACTGCCTCTATGCACACATTATGCTATGCCTTTTCCCCTAGTCCCTCTCCTTTTCATCTTTCAGCATTTTCTTGAAATCTGTCTGCCAGTGGACTCCTTCCTGTTCTTTTTTTTATGGTAGGTGTATATATTACTCCTTCACTCTCATTAGTGAATTCTTAAGAGGAACAGAGAGAAATGTATTTGGTCAATCTGTCATTTTTAACTTGAAGCCAGACAATTTTTTTAACACAGCTCTCAGAATGGGACATAATTTTATTTCATAAGTGAATTTTCTGATTATGAATAAATTGCCTTTCTCTAAGACCTAAGACCCTCTAGTTAATCTAATTGAAATTGAGGGATTAAAAGAAAAAACTTTGGTTTATCTATTAGACATAAATAATACCATGTGCAATATGCTGCTTGACACTTAAATTTTGGTAGCCTTATTTTGGTATTAATGTAAAATTAGGGCTGCAATTTATAATGGGCTCCATGCTGTGATGTTGACACTGTATTTTAGAAGCTAAAGAAAAAGATGAGTTGATGATTGGTGATCCTGTCACTTTTGTGGCTGAAATAACTCTAGATTATACCTTTTTGTATCATTAAAAACATCTCCTTACCTCACCAAACACAATTCTCTCATAAATATTTATAGTCCTCCATTCCCTAAGCTTTTTATTACAGAGGCCTTCATTTACCCCGATGCACTGCTCTATCTTGTTTTTTTTTGTTAATAAAGGACGCACATTTTTCTTTTGAAACCAGTAAGAAACCAAATTGGAAATAGCCCCAAATATCTAATGTTAGAGTTAATTTTATATTCAGATTTCTCTTTTTTTCTTAAAACAAAAACCCAACTACTATATAATAATGTTAATTGTTTGAAAAACTGGGAAACACACATAACCAGAAATAAAAAGAATAAACAAAAATCACTCATAATTTCACCATTTTCCTCTTGGTATATACATATACACTCACTATTTTTTGTTTTAATTTTTGTCACTTAATTTTTTAATGATCATATTTCCTTATTAATGTATATAAGCCTAAAATATAAGCCAGTTATTTGTCAGTATACTTTATACCTCAATAAAGCTGAAATAAAAAATTTAAAAAAGGAATTAAGACTAAATAATTAATATATGCATATATTCTACTTTTTGAATATAATAACATATTTAATCAATTCACTATTGATAGAATTAAAGTTGCTATAAAATCTTAATTATAATAAACGATGCTGTGATGACTATTCATACATGTGTATGTATACACAAACACACACACTGTCTCTTTGATTCTTTCTGAAGGATAGATCCTTTGAAGTAGAGGATCTGGATTACAGGATATAAACGATTCATATTGTCAACCTGACCTCCAGAAGGGTGGAAATACACAACCACAAACATGTATTTGAATCCCAGTTCTCCATACTCCCTATAGCACCAATATTAATCATTTAAAAATATTTTCCAATGGCAAGCTTTCCATTTCCACCTCCAGATTCACTCTCCCGCTTCTCCACCCAGCTTTTTGGAGCATTAGTGGGTTCCTTGCCCTCTGGCTCCCTAATGGGTCTGCCAGTGAAGCCATTGGCAGGAGATCAGCAGATGGGAACATGTTCTTTTGTTCCCTCTCTGCCAGGAAGACTGGTGGATGGGCTGTATCCTTACAAAACCTCACAGCTCCTGTCTGGTGGTTTCCACTCATTCTGTGTGCCAGGAACTGTTCTTTCTTTGCTCTTTTCTACTGAGGCAGGACAATGTCTCCCTCCTGGGCTATTGCTAGCCCTGGGTGTTTCACCTTCTCTGATTGGTTTCCCTTAGCACTGCTCATACTTTTGTAAAAAGCCGCCTCACATTAAACTTCCTAATCATTCTGCTTGAGTGTGCCCCGTTCCCCAACCCCCCAACCCAGGACCCTGACTAATAGATGTGTAAAGTAATATCTCATGTTTATGGTAATTTTTCTGTCCTATATATTACAATTTCCCTCCAGATTTGTCATCTAACCTTGTTTTCAGCATTTTTGCAGTTCAGGATTAATAGCTTTACAAAATCAGAGTTATTGACTTTTTCCTTGCTATGTCATGTTTAGAAAATTCTTTCCCATACTGACTGTGCAAATGTACATCTGGATTTCCTTCTTTTTTTTGTGAATAATTACATTTTATTGTTTATATCTTTAATTTATCTGGATTTTATTCTGAATGAAGGTATGAAAGAGGGATAAAATTTTTTCTTCTTTAAGCACAGATTTTTCTCCCAGTTTCCCAACAACACCTGCCATTTCCCCACTGGTTCAAAGGTCTTCCTTTGTCATTATTAACCTCTTATTTATTCTGTTTCAGGGATTTATATGCCTATTCTGGCTCCTTTGTCAAGCCTTCACATCTTTTTAACTTTAAATATGTTTAAAATATGGTGGAATAAATTTCACCTCTGTATTCTTTTTCAGAGAATTTCTGGATTTTCAGTCTTCACGTTTATTCTTTTAAACAAACAAGGAATTTTTTTTCAAGGCCCTCTGTTCCAAAAGTATTTTGTGATTTTATATGGCTTTATATTATATTCACATATTGCTATTATTATTTTTGAAGATTTTATTTATTTGACAGAGAAAGAGGGAGAGAGAGAGAGTGAGAGCACACAAGCAGTGGGAGCAGCAGAGGGAGAGAGAGAAGCAGGCTCCTTCCTGAGCAGGGAGCCCCCTGTGGGACTCAATCCCAGGACCCTGGGATCATGACCTGAGCTGAAGGCAGACACTTAACTGACTGAGCCACCCAGGTGCCCCTTACATATTATTTTGTAAAGAATTGGTATCTTTTCAATTTTGAGTCTTCCAGTCCTAGATATATGGTCGCTATATATTTACTTAAGTCTTTTACTGTCCCAAAGATTTTGAACAGTTGTATTTTCATTTTCATTTGTTTCCATGAAGTCTTTTACTGTCTCAGTAAAATTTCCTCACACATCTTGTGTAATATTTATATTAGAAATAAATTGTCATTGCTATCGTGGAATTTTTATTCTTGTTATGAAAAGATACAGTGAGGAAGAGACAGAGTTATTCCTATTTGAGTTTTGAAAAATCACCAAAACATTTAAACTCAAATTCATTATAAGCTACTTTTTTTCATTATAAGCTACTTTGCAAAGCATTTCAATTTTTTCTCTAATATTTCTACTCATGGTAACTGAACTAGCAATTTCACATTAATCTATAGTCAGATATTATATAGTGTAACTGTTAATTCATTGAAGAATAATGGGCTTCTACTTCTGAGAACACACAGTACCTTAGTATTTATACTCTAAATCTTATCAAACATTAGTGGCATCCACAATAACCTTATGAGGAAAGAAATCCATATGTACAAATTAATTATCTATAAAAATAAAAACTCCACATACATATATTTTCAACACAGCAACACCAATGCTAAATAAAAACCATGTACAGATTGAATAGCCCTAGATTTTCCAGAGCTCTTGTTAAATGTGAACAATTTTTACTGCAATAAGATGAATACTAAACATTAACTCTAGAGAATTTAAGTACACTAAATATATAGCTTTAAAAAGGGACCTCTAATTTCAAAATGAGTATAACATTGTTGTAGAAATTATTAATGTTCCAAAGTCTTTATAGATACCCCAAATAAATTTCTGAGCAGTTTGTTTTCTATAATGTACCTAAATTTTGATGCATTGTTTTGAATTTCTGAGTTTAGTTAATTTTTTTTTAAAGACTAGACTTTAGTATTTAGAGCACTTTTACATTCACAGCAAAATTGAGCAGAAGGTACAGAGAGTTCCCATATGCCTTTCACCCCCACACATGCACAGCCTCCCCCATTATCAACAGCCCCCACCAGAGTGGCACATTTGTTACTATTCATGAACCTACACCAACACATCATAATCACCCAAAGTCCATATTTTACATAATGGTTCACTTTTGGTGTCGTGCACTCATTGGGTTTGGAAAAATTTATAATGACAGATTCCCCATCATAATATCATACACAGTATATCGTATCATTGCCCTAAAACTTTTCTGTGCTTTGCCTATTCATCCTTCCTTCCCCTTAATCCCCAGCAACAACTGATCTTTTTCCTGTCTCCATAGTTTTGCCTTTTCCAGAATGTCATATAATTGGAATCATACAATATTTAGCCTTTTCAGATTGGCTTCTTTCAGTTAGGGACATACATTCAATGATCTTTCGTGTCTTTTTATGGCTTGAGAGCCCATTTCTTTTTAGTGCTGAATAATATTCCATTGCCTGAATGTACCACAGTTTCTTTATCCTCTCACCTATGGAAGGACATCTTGGTTGCTTCCAAGTTTTGGCAGAGTGGAGCTGCTGTAAACATCTGTGTGCAAGTTTTTGTGTAGATATGTTTTTTTTTTTTAATTTTTTTATTTTTTTCAGCATAACAGTATTCATTATTTTTGCACCACACCCAGTGCTCCATGCAATCCGTGCCCTCTACAATACCCACCACCTGGTGCCCCCAACCTCCCACCCCCCACCCCTTCAAAATTCTCAGATCGTTTTTCAGAGTCCATAGTCTCTCATGGTTCACCTCCCCTTCCAATTTCCCTCAACTCCCTTCTCCTCTCCATCTCCCCTTGTCCTCCATGCTATTTGTTATGCTCCACAAATAAGTGAAACCATATGATAATTGACTCTCTCTGCTTGACTTATTTCACTCAGCATAATCTCTTCCAGTCCCGTCCATGTTGCTACAAAACTTGGGGATTCATCCTTTCTTTCTTTTTTTTTTTTTTTACAGCTTTATAAACATATATTTTTATCCCCAGGAGTACAGGTCTGCGAATCGCCAGGTTTACACACTTCACAACACTCACCATAGCACATACCCTCCCCGATATCCATAACCCCACCCCCTCTCCCAACCCCCTCCCCGCATCAACCCTCAGTTTGTTTTGTGAGATTAAGAGTCACTTATGGTTTGTCTCCCTCCCAATCCCATCTTGTTTCATTTACTCTTCTCCTACCCCCTCGACCCCCCATGTTGCATCTCCTCTCCCTCATATCAGGGAGATCATATGATAGTTGTCTTTCTCCGATTGACTTATTTCGCTAAGCATGATACCCTCTAGTTCCATCCACGTTGTCGCAAATGGCAAGATTTCATTTCTTTTGATGGCTGCATAGTATTCCATTGTGTATATATACCACATCTTCTTTATCCATTCGTCTGTTGATGGACATCTAGGTTCTTTCCATAGTTTGGCTATTGTAGACATTGCTGCTATAAACATTCGGGTGCATGTGCCCCTTCGGATCACTATGTTTGTATCTTTAGGGTAAATACCCAGCAGTGCAATTGCAGGGTCATAGGGTAGTTCTATTTTCAACATTTTGAGGAACCTCCATGCTGTTTTCCAGAGTGGTTGCACCAGCTTGCATTCCCACCAACAGTGTAGGAGGGTTCCCCTTTCTCCGCATCCTCGCCAGCATCTGTCATTTCCTGACTTGTTCATTTTAGCCATTCTGACTGGTGTGAGGTGATATCTCATGGTGGTTTTGATTTGTATTTCCCTGATGCCGAGTGATATGGAGCACTTTTTCATGTGTCTGTTGGCCATCTGGATGTCTTCTTTGCAGAAATGTCTGTTCATGTCCTCTGCCCATTTCTTGATTGGATTATTTGTTCTTTGGGTGTTGAGTTTGCTAAGTTCTTTATAGATTTTGGACACTAGCCCTTTATCTGATATGTCATTTGCAAATATCTTCTCCCATTCTGTCAGTTGTCTTTTGGTTTTGTTCACTGTTTCCTTTGCTGTGCAAAAGCTTTTGATCTTGATAAAATCCCAAAAGTTCATTTTTGCCCTTGCTTCCCTTGCCTTTGGTGATGTTCCTAGGAAGATGTTGCTGCGGCTGACGTCGAAGAGGTTGCTGCCTGTGTTCTCCTCGAGGATTTTGATGGATTCCTTTCTCACATTGAGATCCTTCATCCATTTTGAGTCTATTTTCGTGTGTGGTGTAAGGAAATGATCCAATTTCATTTTTCTGCATGTGGCTGTCCAATTTTCCCAACACCATTTATTGAAGAGGCTGTCTTTGTTCCATTGGACATTCTTTCCTGCTTTGTCGAAGATGAGTTGACCATAGAGTTGAGGGTCCATTTCTGGGCTCTCTATTCTGTTCCATTGATCTATGTGTCTGTTTTTGTGCCAGTACCATGCTGTCTTGATGATGACAGCTTTGTAATAGAGCTTGAAGTCCGGAATTGTGATGCCACCAACTTTGGCTTTCTTTTTCAATATTCCTTTGGCTATTCGAGGTCTTTTCTGGTTCCATATAAATTTTAGGATTATTTGTTCCATTTCTTTAAAAAAAATGGATGGTATTTTGATAGGAATTGCATTAAATGTGTAGATTGCTTTAGGTAGCATAGACATTTTCACAATATTTATTCTTCCAATCCAGGAGCATGGAACATTTTTCCATTTCTTTGTGTCTTCCTCAATTTCTTTCATGAGTACTTTATAGTTTTCTGAGTATAGATTCTTAGTCTCTTTGGTTAGGTTTATTCCTAGGTATCTTATAGTTTTGGGTGCAATTGTAAATGGGATGGACTCCTTAATTTCTCTTTCTTCTGTCTTGTTGTTGGTGTAGAGAAATGCAACTGATTTCTGTGCATTGATTTTATATCCTGACACTTTACTGAATTCCTGTACAAGTTCTAGCAGTTTTGGAGTGGAGTCTTTTGGGTTTTCCACATAGAGTATCATATCATCTGCGAAGAGTGATAGTTTGACTTCTTCTTTGCCGATTTAGATGCCTTTAATTTCCTTTTGTTGTCTGATTGCTGAGGCTAGGACTTCTAGTACTATGTTGAATAGCAGTGGTGATAACGGACATCCCTGCCGTGTTCCTGACCTTAGCGGAAAAGCTTTCAGTTTTTCTCCATTGAGAATGATATTTGCGGTGGGTTTTTCATAGATGGCTTTGATAATATTGAGGTATGTGCCGTCTATCCCTACACTTTGAAGAGTTTTGATCAGGAAGGGATGCTGTACTTTGTCAAATGCTTTTTCAGCATCTATGGAGAGTATCATATGGTTCTTGTTCTTTCTTTTATTAATGTGTTGTATCACATTGATTGATTTGCGGATGTTGAACCAACCTTGCAGCCCTGGAATAAATCCCACTTGGTCGTGGTGAATAATCCTTTTAACGTACTGTTGAATCCTATTGGCTAGTATTTTGGCGAGAATTTTTGCATCTGTGTTCATCAAGGATATTGGTCTGTAGTTCTCTTTTTTGTTGGGATCCTTGTCTGGTTTTGGGATCAAGGTGATGCTGGCCTCATAAAATGAGTTTGGAAGTTTTCCTTCTATTGCTATTTTTTGGAACAGTTTCAGGAGAATAGGAATTAGTTCTTCTTTAAATGTTTGGTAGAATTCCCCCGGGAAGCCGTCTGGCCCTGGGCTTTTGTTTGTTTGGAGATTTTTGATGACTGTTTCAATCTCCTTACTGGTTATGGGTCTGTTCAGGCTTTCTATTTCTTCCTGGTTCAGTTGTGGTAGTTTATATGTCTCTAGGAATGCATCCATTTCTTCCAGATTGTCAAATTTGTTGGCGTAGAGTTGCTCATAGTATGTTCTTATAATTGTCTGTATTTCTTTGGTGTTCGTTGTGATCTCTCCTCTTTCATTCATGATTTTATTTATTTGGGTCCTCTCTCTTTTCTTTTTGATAAGTCTGGCCAGGGGTTTATCAATCTTATTAATTCTTTCAAAGAACCAGCTCCTAGTTTCGTTGATTTGTTCTATTGTTTTTTTGGTTTCTATTTCATTGATTTCTGCTCTGATCTTTATGATTTCTCTTCTCCTGCTGGGTTTAGGGTTTCTTTCTTGTTCTTTCTCCAGCTCCTTTAGGTGTAGGGTTAGGTTGTGTACCTGAGACCTTTCTTGTTTCTTGAGAAAGGCTTGTACCGCTATATATTTTCCTCTCAGGACTGCCTTTGTTGTGTCCCACAGATTCTGAACTGTTGTGTTTTCATTATCATTTGTTTCCATAATTTTTTTCAATTCTTCTTTGATTTCCTGGTTGACCCATTCATTCTTTAGAAGGATGCTGTTTAGTCTCCATGTATTTGGGTTCTTTCCAAATTTCCTCTTGTTATTGAGTTCTAGCTTTAAAGCATTGTGGTCTGAAAATATGCAGGGAATGATCCCAATCTTTTGATACCGGTTGAGACTTGATTTAGGACCAAGAATGTGATCTATTCTGGAGAACGTTCCATGTGCACTAGAGAAGAATGTGTATTCTGTTGCTTTGGGATGAAATGTTCTGAATATATCTGTGATGTCCATCTGGTCCAGTGTGTCATTTAAGGCCTTGATTTCCTTGTTGATCTTTTGCTTGGATGATCTGTCCATTTCAGTGAGGGGAGTGTTAAAATCCCCTACTATTATTGTATTCTTGTCGATGTGTTCCTTTGATTTTGTTCTTAATTGGTTTATATAGTTGGCTGCTCCCACGTTAGGGGCATAGATATTTAAAATTGTTAGATCTTCTTGTTGGACAGTTCCTTTGAGTATGATATAGTGTCCTTCCTCATCTCTTATTATAATCTTTGGCTTAAAATCTAATTGATCTGATATAAGGATTGCCACTCCTGCTTTCTTCTGATGTTCATTAGCATGGTAAATTCTTTTCCACCCCCTCACTTTAAACCTGGAGGTGTCTTTGGGTGTAAGATGAGTTTCTTGTAGGCAACATATAGATGGTTTTTGTTTTTTTATCCATTCTGATACCCTGTGTCTTTTGATTGGGGCATTTAGCCCATTAACATTCAGGGTAAGTATTGAGAGATATGAATTTAGTGCCATTGTATTGCCTGTAAGGTGACTGTTATTGTATATTGTCTCTGTTTCTTTCTGATCTACTACTTTTAGGGTCTCTCTTTGCTTAGAGGACCCCTTTCAATATTTCCTGTAGAGCTGGTTTGGTATTTGCAAATTCCTTCAGTTTTTGTTTGTCCTGGAAGCTTTTAATCTCTCCGTCTATTTTCAATGATAGCCTAGCTGGATATAGTATTCTTGGCTGCATGTTTTTCTCATTTAGTACTCTGAATATATCATGCCAGCTCTTTCTGGCCTGCCAGGTCTCTGTGGATAAGTCTGCTGCCAATCTAATATTTTTACCATTGTACGTTACAGACTTCTTTTCCCGGGCTGCTTTCAGGACTTTTTCTTTGTCACTAAGACTTGTCAATTTTACTATTAGGTGACGGGGTGTAGACCTATTCTTATTGATTTTGAGGGGGGTTCTCTGAACCTCCTGGATTTTGATGCTTGTTCCCTTTGCCATATTGGGGAAATTCTCTCCAATAATTCTCTCCAATATACCTTCTGCTCCCCTCTCTGTTTCCTCTTCTTCTGGAATCCCAATTATTCTAATGTTGTTTCGTCTTATGGTGTCACTTATCTCTCGAATTCTCCCCTCGTGGTCCAGTAGCTGTTTGTCCCTCTTTTGCTCAGCTTCTTTATTCTCTGTCATTTGGTCTTCTATATCGCTAATTCTTTCTTCTGCCTCATTTATCCTAGCAGTGAGAGCCTCCATTTTTGATTGCACCTCATTAATAGCTTTTTTGATTTCAACTTGGTTCGATTTTAGTTCTTTTATTTCTCCAGAAAGGGCTTTTATATCTCCCGAGAGGGTTGCTTTAATATCTTCCATGCCTTTTTCAAGCCCGGCTAGAACCTTGAGAATCATCATTCTGAACTCTATATCTGACATATTACCAATGTCTGTATTGATTAGGTCCCTAGCCTTTGGTATTGCCTCTTGTTCTTTTTTTTGTTGTGAATTTTTCCGCCTTGTCATTTTGTCCAGATAAGAGTTTATGAAGGAGCAAGTAAAATACTAAAAGGGTGGCAACAACCCCAGGAAAATATGCTTTAGCCAAATCAGAAGAGATCCTGAATTGTGAGGGGGGAGAAAGGGGATAAAAAGGGGTTCAGAAAGAAAGAAAAAAAAAACTATTAAAAAAAAGAAAGCCGATAAAGAAAAAAATATAAAAAGAGGAAAAAATATATATATATTAGATAAACTATTTAAAAAACGTTAAAAAAAAGAAAATGGTAAAAGTTAAAAAAATTTAGCAGAAGAAGAGAAAAAGAAAAAAAAATTGAAAAAGAAAAAAAAATTAAATTAACTGCAAGGCTAAAAAATCATGGGGAGAAAGCCATGAGTTCCGTGCTTTGCTTTCTTCTCCTCTGGAATTCCGCCGTTCTCCTTGGTAGGTGAACTTGGTCCTGGCTGGGTTTCCCGTAGATCTTCTGGGGGAGGGGCCTGTTGTAGTGATTCTCAAGCGTCTTTGCCCCAGGCGGAGTTGCACCGTCCTTACCCGGGGCCGCGCTGAGTCATCCGCTCGGGTTCGCTTTCGGGAGCTTTTGTTCCCTGAGCGCTTTCCGTAGAGTCCAGAGGACGGGAATAAAGATGGCGGCCTCCCGTCTCCGGCCCGGAGGAGCCGAGAGCCCAGGGCCCCACTCCTCAGTGCGCCCTCAGAGAACAGTGCCAAATGACTCTCGTCACCCTGGCCTCCGGCCGCGCTCCGAGCTGACCGAGCCTGCGACCGGTTCAAGGCAACCCTGAGCTGAGAGTCACTCCTCGGCTCTGTCTCTGTAGCCGGCTTCCCCGTTCTAATACCGGTAAGCTCTGCGACACTGAGACACCCCCGATCCTTCTGCGATCCTGCGGGACCTGAGGCCGCGCTGACCCCGCCTGGGCTTCACCCCAGTTAAGCCTCTGGAGCGATGTCCCGCAGCAGAACAGACTTTTAAAAGTCCTGATTTTGCTCCGTTGCTCCGCCGCTCGCCGGGAGCCGGCCCCTCCCCACGCGGTCTATCTTCCCGTCACTTTGGATTCACTTCTCCGCCAGTCCTACCTTGCAGAAAGTGGTTGATTTTCTGTTTCTGGAATTGCTGTTCTTCTTCTCTTCAATCTCCCGTTGGATTTGTAGGTGTTTGCAATCTTTAGATAAGCTATTTAGCTGATCTCCCGCTACCCGAAGTAGTCTCAGCCTGCTACTTCTCCGCCATCTTGACTCCTCCTGTAGATATGTTTTTAACTCCTTTGTTTAATACCAGGATGTGGGATTGGTGGATCGTATGGTAAGAATATATTCAGTTTTGTAAGAAACTGCCAAACTGTCTTCCAAAATGGCCGTACCATTTTGCCTTCCCACCAGCAATAAATGAGAGTCCCTGTTACTCCACATCCTTGCCAGCATTGGGCATTGCCAGTGTTCCAGATTCTGGCCATTCTAATAGGTGTGTAGAGTGTCTCATTGCTTTCATTTGAATTTTCCTAACGTATGACGTGGGGCATCCTTTCATATACTTATATACCATGCATATAACTTCTTTGATGAGATATCTGTTTAATGGGCTTTTCTTTTTAGTGTTAATGTTTCAATTGAGGATACCCCTGTAGGATGGAAGACATTATTGACAAACCAAAATATGAGATTAAGTGGCCTATATTATTATATGTATGCTTACTGCCTTAATTCAGTTTCTTTAGACTTTTGTTTTCTTTAATTGCAAGAGCCTCCTTGACAATCTATCTTCTCTCCAAATTATTTACCTTGGCCCTTTGTGCAGTGACCTCAGGACGAGTCAGGTGTATTCCTTTTGCTCAAAGGTTTCAAAAAGAAATGAGAAGCTTTGAAATTTTTTATGCCTATTGAATGAGCTTACTGTGTTTAGGTACAGTCCCCCCAAGTTCATTTCTTTTGTAAGCTGAGGCTTTAGCCAACCCGTCTTTTCCTTTCCTATTTTCATATTGTGCTCACGTTGTTCTGTTCTCCTCTCCACCTTTGAAGCCTTATCCTAACTCCCAGTAGAGGTTCAAACACTAACTCTTTTATTATGGTTTTGTTGATTTTCTTCACCTGCAAGAAACATTTCACTTTTTTCAGGGCATTTTCTTTGTGCCTCTCACATGCTTAATAATTTTTTGGTGAACATCCTTCAAGAATCATTCTGTTTAATATACACCTCAGTGGCAGGTAGAATGTTTTATCTTTGTATGCCTAGCATAGTTCACTTCTCACACATGGCAGTTTGTAAAACTGAGTGGTAGTTTCTAATGCCAAGACTCATAGTACAATGTTGACATTAGCCATAGTTGACTTATGATATAATTAAATATGTACAAATAAAGTTGTAGGTTTCCACTATTAATTTTATGTCAGAGAAGGGCAAAATGGAATTTTTTATAACTATTTCATATACACCAATGTATTTCTCCTTCCCATGATCCTCTATTTAACTAGATTAAGTGTTCTTTGACAAAATATACAATATAAAAGGATAATAATCCTGGGTTTTAGTTCAGTAGGATAGAAAATACTAGGTAGTAGATTTTTATTATCGGTGTTATATTTAGTATGTCTGAGTATGGCTGTTACTTGATTTTTAAATAGCTTACCCTTCTAATATAAGTTTATGTTTATTTAGGAACATTTTAGCTGTACTAAGTAGAGAAGGGGATCTTGTAAACTTAAGTATGGTGAAGATAATCATTGTGCATATTTCTATGAGTGGTTATAACGGAAAATTGTCAGTGGCTTAATTTAAATTATTTTTTTTCTTTTGTATTATTTCATAAAAAAAAACTTTGTGTAGTTATTTTTGAATCAGATTATTGTGGCTATCATTTTGGAGGGTTGGAAATGGCTCCAGCTCTTGTTATCACTAAGAGGGATAATTTTATTAAAGAATTTCCAGTGGGTGGTATAATAATCTAACTAATAAAAGTTTTTCCTATTGTGAAAAAGAGACAATTCTAGAGGGTAGGATTGGGCTTAGAACTTTTGACCTTAAATAACTCCCAATGAGGGAGTACCACTGCAAGTACCACGAATGGGAATTCCATTTACTCCCACATGGGCACATAAGAGCGCAAGCATGCTAGAGAGTGCTTAACCACTGGACATGGCCCAATTTCTTTTCATATGGTAGAAGAGAAACATGATTTTAAAAATCTACAGTAGATGAATTAGAAAGAAAAATTCTGGCTGCCTTAGGAGTTAGTGGACATAAATGAAGTTTTTGCCTTTTTTCCCCCCCAATAAAATATGGTTTAAATTTGTTTGTCCTTAAATGTTTCAGACAGAAAAATGGCAAAGTTTAAAAGGCAGGTAGCAATGGACTATTGTCAGTATCCCTTGCACTTCAAAAGTAGAAGCACTTTTTAAAAGACATTTTCTATTTTTCTTACAAGTTTAGTTAGGCTGTGTGTAATTCTTCTGAACTGGTTCAATGATTACAAATGAATTAAACCTACTTTTCCATGTCAGTGGATGAATAAATGCTTTGCTGTGTGCTTTCAAAAATATAAGGCAGAAGAGTGTGGGCCAGTGTGGATATGCTGGGAGTCAGAACTGAGTTCTGAGTCTTCCTCTTCTCTTACTAGCTGGGAGATCTTGGCAAAGTGACTCCACTTATGCCTTAATCTCCTCCTCTGTAGCATCAGTGCAATGCTGACTTCATATATTTGTTCTGTGGACAAGAAATACTGTCTATAGAAAATGCTTACTATTGCCTGGTACAAAATAAGACTTCAAAAAATGGTAGATATTTTGATAGCTGAAATACTCCCACATAGAATTACTATAAATATAAAAATCAATAAATTAGATATTTGGCAGGAAACTCAATGAGTGAGGATTGGCTGGAAAAAAAAGAGCAAGAAAGTAGGTGCATATCTTGGCTTGGTCAAGATAGGGAAATTACAGAAAGGATAGGGTTTCCTCTGAGCAACTCAAAGTAAGAATTTCTTTGTGAACAGAGAGTTTTTGTTAATTGAGCAGTCCTTGCGTTTCCTTTTGGATAGGGCTGCATTTACCATCTTCATGGTTCCATAGCAGGTGACTTTTGTATCAACCTTGGGTATGTGATATCACTCACTTTTTTCTAGCTCAAACAAGCCCTTTTCCAACAAGACAGTATTCACATTGCCTTATGGTCCCAAATGCATTTTATATTCCAATATTAGCCAGTTCTCCATCCTCTTGGGGATAATGACATCCCTTGGTATTCATAAATATCATCTAGTTATCTACATCTCTTCACCTATTTAACCACTTGGAAAAGTTTGAGGCAGAATGTCTGTCTGTCTTTATTTATTTATTTTTCTTGCTTTCTACTGATACCCTCTTTTCCTATAAAATACAGTCACAATAGTTTAGGTAATTTCCTGGGGGAATCTAATGTGGATAAGCCATGGCTCTTTTTTTGGTGCTGCAGTTTCTCTTGGGTTCTAATGGAATGTCTGTTTTTGCCCTTTGCATGTTTAAAGGTCACATATTGTAGCCCTAGTATTCTTTCTAATTATAGAAGTAACATAAGAGAAGCTAAAAGTATGCATGAAGTAGAGAGCAGAGTCACAAAAAAGAATTGAGAGCAAAGAGACATCAAAATTTAATGAGGCATTAAAAAAAAGTCATGAAACATTTACCTGAGACCTAGAGACATTGACTTAAATGACAACTGATCTATTGATAGAGCATGAAATAAAAAATGTGGACTACAGTTGGAAAAATAATAATATGACTAAAACAATGAGAATAGCAATTATAAATATTTAGAGTATACTTGTGAGGGGCCAGACAAGAGACAAGAACACTCTATGAAACAAAAACTCTGTTGAAATGAGAAGAAAGAAAATGAGAAGATTAATACAGAATGGAAAGGGGCATGTAGATTAACCATCAACAAAAATGTTGCTATTTCAGTAGAAAAAGTTTTGCAGTTTGAGGAAAAGTGACCATTGTTTCTCCCCCATGTTGAAATAATATGAGATATGATGTAACACAGGGAAAAGCTATGTTAAAATAGAATGTACATTTTTTTGAAAATACAAAGGAAAAGAAGACAAGAGTTCTTAGATGACATGACATAAAAAAAGAAAATTACCATAGTTAATGAATGAGTAGCCTTAAAGGAGAAAGACAATGTGTTTTTCACATTCAGAAAACAATGTATCTGCATTAGTTAGAAATCTGCCTGGATGTTCAAGTATAAAGAACTAGTTAGCTTCCATACACTAGAAATCTCTGCTGCATTTGAATGAAGATGAAGATCAATAGAATCTGCCAAAGAAAGATGTTTATGAGACATTTTAGTTGAACAAAGTAGATTAAAAAACAATACACATGGTATAATTCGGTTTTTGTAAAGAAAAATATAAATGTGCACACATAGGAAAAACTCTAACAGGTATTCACTGAAGAAATATAGGTGACTATCTCTTAATGGCAAAGCCATTAATTTGTTCATTTGTTACTTCATTCCATAAATTTTATGGAACACCTGGTATATCTCAGGCACTGTGTCTGGGTAGATATTGGTGAACAAAATAAATATGCTCCCAGCTCTCATGGTATTTAAATTCCAGAGGAAAAACATACTTAACAAGTAAATAAATGAAAAAAATAACTAGACATTATTGATAAGTGCTCAGAAGGAAATAAGCTTGATATCCAGAATGCTGTGGCACAGAATACTAGGGTAGACCTGTGGGTTACTTAGATGGGCTGGTAGCTTTCATAAATCTTCTCTCAGGAGGCGATATTTAATCTGGTGTTTAAAGTAAGGGAAGGTGCCAGCCCTTTGAACATCAGGAGAACAACAGGAGAAGAACATGAGAAGTGTAGAGATAAAATGAATATGAATAGACAACACTTTAAATATATTTTGAACTCAAGAAGCTCAGGGATATAGATTCAGGGAATATCTTTGTAAAAATGGAATAAACTAGAGTAAGTTGTGAATTTTATTTTCTTTATACTTGCAACATAAAATATTGAGAACACTTTGCTACTTACATTTTTTTATAACCAGGGAGAAAAAAACAATAAAGGTTAGAAGAGAATGTCTAAGTTGCAGAATGACCAAAGGTTGAGGCTTTTGGAATTGACAAAGTCAAAGTTATTAAAGACATAAGAAAGGTGAATTTTCATAGACGAAACAATTAGGATGGGAGTCTGAGAAAGTCAAAGGTAAAATAAGCAAGCAGTGACCATAGGTATGTTATTAGCTGCTATATTTTGGTTAATGAGAAATACAGAGCAATGGGAAGATAAGATGTGACTATAAAGGAAAGCCACTGATTTTCATGAGTGATAAATGGAATTCATCTCATCATTTGGAAGTCACATATTAAAGAAAGAGGACCTATTTCTCACCCATCCTGTGATACTTGGCTTGAGTCCCATTCCCTTCATGGAGGCTTCTTGATGACTTCAGCATAGTACGGTGTTGCTTTGTGAATTTTTATAGCATTTATAAACACGATAGTTTATAATACTACTATCAATACTAGCACTTAATTGGGGCCAACTTTTGTTTTCTAATTGTATTATGATCAAGTCATCTTCTGAACAAAAGTTATTCATTCTTTATTTCCATGGATTCAAAAGTCATGATTGTATAAAAAGATACTTTAAAAGTTGGTTAAAGAGAAGCATAATTTTTAAAAAATTATATGCATAACTTAAACATTTTACTTTTATTTAGAATGTAAGTGGATATTCATTTGTCAATCTTCTATCAAAAAGCAAAATTCTTGAAGTATGAGTTTGCTGATTGAAGTACCATTTGTCTTCCTTGTATAAAATTTACCCATTGTGAATTTATCTACAATTTTCAGTTTTTTGCAGTCAAATGCTCTACCCCTGAGCTATACCCCCTTGCTAATTTTCAGTTTTTTGAACAAGATATTAAAGACATTCTGTAGAGAAATTTGAGAACAGAATCCTTCCAGCATTCTTTCTTTTTCTCCAGTCCTTTAAAATTGTTACACCCAGACTTGATTCAGTTCTAGTAATTTTTAAGGGACTTGCCTTTATTTTGAAACTTTCCAAAAGCATTCAGTTGAGATTTCATATAAACAACTCTTTTTTCACCCTCATAGTTATCAGTTTATAGAACATTCACCTGAATTACATAATTACAAAAACAAGTCCAACTGGCATTAATAATATAGAGACAAACTTAACCAAGTCTTGCTAAATATAACTCAATTGGTCTAATTCCTGTCATTAAGTAGGGTGTGTATGTGTGCGTGTGTGTGTGTGCGTGTGTGTGTGTGTGTGTGTGTGTGGTGTATGTGTACTGATCATGAGGGTCAATATACTGTTGGCATCAGTCAGTGTATTTTTGCAGGGGCCTCAGGAAGCCTCAGTTAATCGGTGATAGGGTGTATGAGTTGAAGATAGTTGTGCTCCTTTCCTTAGGATCCTTTGGTTATTTAGGTACAAACATAACTTGCATTTCTTTCTGAGATAAAGGGAGAGTTGGGAATTGTCCAAAAAGAAGGGCCAATATGCTTGTACTCCTGATTCTTGTCCTAGCTGAACACTGGAGAGATGGGATAATTTTCTTTGCATCTCAGTGAAAGACACAAGGAGACTTCTATCCATTGCTATGGCTTAAAAGGCAACAGCTGTCATCAGGAAAGTATTCCTGGACCCAGAAAACATTTAGTGCCATGCATTAGATATCTGATTTAGCTCCTGCATGACCATGAGATGACATCAACTCACTGATGTCTCTGGCAGCTTGGGAGCCCAAGGGAGTGGTCTCCCTGAGATCCTTTCAGAAGGTCTATGAAATAAAAATTATTTCATAAAGATATTAAGATGTTATTTGCCTTTTTCACTCTTATTTTTTTCTTAGGTATGCAGTGAAGTTTTTCTAAAGATAATGTTGTATGATATTTTAGCAGAGTGAATGCAGAAGCAGTTGGGATAACTCAGTTGTCATCTATTCAGCCAAATATTAAAGAGATTTGCAAAAATGTAAAACAAGATTATTCCCTCACTTTTTTTTTTGGTTTGGGGAAAATATAGTTTCTTTTTTTAATAAAATATTCTATTTTTAGTAACAAATTTATTTTTTTTACTCTTTTTATTATTGTTATTTCTAAATGGGTGAATTAATATTTTTTTAAAAAGATTTCATCCATTTATTTACTTAAGAGAGGGAGAGAAAGAGAGAGAGAGAGAGCATGAGCTGGGGGAAGGGCAGAGAGAGAGGGACAACGAGACTCCTTACTCAGTGGGATTCTGACCCTGGGGGGGCTCAATTCCAGGACCCTGAGATCATGACCCAAGGTGAAGTCAAATGCTTAACCAATTGAGCCATCCAGGAGCCCCTGAGTGAATCAGTATTTCAAAATTTTCTCTTTTAATTTCAAATATGGTAAACACTGAAAAATATCACCCATGTGAACAATGGGTCCTCGATAGTTCTTAAAGTATAAAGAGGTCCTAAGATCAAAAAGTTTAAGAACTAATGATGTAGAAGAAGAGACTGGACCAAACCCTAGGAAATGGTACAGCCAAGAGATGTAGAATTTCTAATTGTCAGTTAGCATTTAACAGATCATATCATTATGGATACTTGATTCTGAGTACTTTTGAAGGAGAATAAATTCTTAGAGCACTTAAAAGTTTTGCCCAAACCTTTTAAGCAAAACCAGACACAATATGGAATAATTAACAAGCAGGAAAAAAAAAAACCCAGACAAATGTTTCTAAAGAATTTTAGCAGGAGAGGAATTGACGTGAGGTGAATAAATTTTCATGTCTGTGTAATGGCACAGTCTTTCACAATGTAGAAGTTTAAATTTAGGGAACTTTAAAAGCTTCTAAAAATTTTCTATTTTTATTTTAAAAATTGCAGTCTACCTAAATTAACTAATATGCTGTTAATTTTCTTTATTAATATTTTTCTTTATTATATGTGCCATCAGTTAAACATGTTGTCTTAACTGCTGTGAGAAAGCAGTAGCTGCTCAGATACTGAGCCAGCATAGTAATCATTTAAAAAAGATACTTGGATTCTCAAAATAGTGGGGATAATTTTGTATGGAGATTGATAGTATGTTTGACGACAATCTTTTAGTAACATGAATTATATGCCAGTTTCATCTTTGTGAGTCATGGTTAACAACATGACCTATTTGTACATGTTGAGTTTTTGAGGATTCAGTAACAATAGGTGATATACTCCAGTGGTATCATTAAGATTCAAGAGCTCTTACAAAGGTGAGTCTTTGGAATAACATTTCATTAATTGCCCACGTAGTTTTCAATCAGCAACTAACCTCTAATTATTCTGTAAGCTCATCCTTGAGCATGCTTTTCTTAAAATAACATTCATCGTTTTTTTTTTTTACCTTGCAAAAGGAATATGTATTTTCATTGTAGAAGTTCTAGTAAATATGGAGACACTAAATCAAATAAGTATCGCAGACACATCCTTCTCTTGAAGATCACTCTATTAACATTTGGGTACATCTCCTTCTAGTCCAATCTGAAATATACATGCATGTTTTCTTTTTGCAAATATGGAACCATACTGTACATACTGTTTTATAAATAGCTTTCCCCCAACAGTATTTCATTAACGTCTTTCTTTCAAGTATACATTTTGTTAGTATTCACACTACCTAAATTTTCTCAGATACTTTTATTGCTATTATCTATGATTATGAGAATGTATCATGCTGTCTTGAAGGTTCTATCACTCAGGGTTCTTGTTTGCACACAAAAGAAACTGATTCTAGCTAAATTTCACAGAAAAGGAGTTTACTGGAAACATTGGCAGCTCCCACGGTGGAGGGCAAGATGGGCCAACAAGGCTCAGAACATGGAAAACCAATGCCCACTACAGTGAAACACTAGAGATTTCTGTCTAAATATGTGTACCTACCTGCTTGACTCTACAGACTCTATTCCATTTGCCTAGATTAGAACCGAGAGAGGATATGGGCTGGTTGTCAAAATGGTAAAGGAGGAACAACCCAGACGCTGACATAAATGGGAAGGACTCCTGCAGCTCTGGACCAGAGGGGTTTGATACAACAAGATCAGGAGACTCAGGATCCCTCAGCTTGCTGTCTTGTGAGTTAGGTGTAAGACAGGCAGGTCTTCGTTTGTCACTTACTGCCATTGATGGCACATAGACCTTATTGTTATTTATTTGAGTGATGGGAATAGCCATAGTGGGCTGCCCCCAAGGGGGCTTGTGAGAGTCAGCTGGAAACAGGGCTGGACAACCTGAAAGTGAAGTGCTCAGAGTCTGTGGTAATGTGGAAAAGCAGAGGAGGCGAACCCAGGATGTGAAGAATCTTAATATTTAAGGCTGTGCTATATCAGAGCAGCAAATTAAGTCCTTTCACCCCCCCATTCCCCTTCCCTAAATTGCTAAGTCTGAGACCATGTGTTAGTCTGACTGATAGAACAGCTTGAAACTAGGCCATTTGAAATATAGATGAATTCTCATGGATAGGTGAGAAAATATGCCATTTTGAAAAGCTGTCTTCTACTGAAATCATTGCATAATGGCATTCAGCAGCATTAGAAACGACATGGAGAAGAAATAGTGCTTTGAGAATAGAATTTCTCTTAGCTTTCTTTAGAGTGCTGAGGAGTTCTTCCAGAGAAATACACTCTTGGTTGACTGATTAAAACTGGATCTCCAACAACTGTTCCGACTGGGAGAAACTGTCCTCCATACAGCACTGGACTGACTCTTAGTGGTGACAAAACATATCAGTCTCCGTTCTCCTTCATTCCCTTCCCTCACCCCATTCCCCCAAAAGAAGGAGTCTTTTAGTGATGTTTAATTTTTTAAAAAATAATATTTATTTACTTATTTTGATAGAGAGAGAGAGAGAGAATGAGTGAGAGGAGCAGAGGGAGAGGGAGAATCCCAAGCAAACTCCCCAATGAGTGAGAAGCCCAACACAGGACACTGTCTCACGACCCTGAGATCATGACCTGAAACGAAACCAGGAGTCGACGCGTAACCAACTGCCACCCAGGTGACCCATTTTAATTCTTAAAATGGGAGCTTCCTGAGAAAATTTGTTCCCTAGTCTCTACAAGTTTCTTTTTTTAATCTGTGTGTTTTCTCAGCAAATAAGGACTTCAAAAAGTTGGCAGTTAGTAGTTAAGAAATGGTCAGTAAATAGGGAAAGAGAAAGGAAGGTATTCACACCGACCAAGAACCTACTCGTTCCATTTACTTTGCATGTAACTTCTTGTTATTCTCCCAACCACGTTGTGAGTGGTTATTAGTATTTCCATGTCATAGAGGAGTTAACTGCAACTCAGCGAGGATGAGATTTGCTCATGACTACAGATGCTGAATAGAGGAAACTGGATGCAAATTGTGGTCTCTTCCCCTTTAAACTCTTTACCGTAACAGTTGAGGGCAAGGAAAGGAAGCAGGGAAAGACATTTGGTGGGGAGAGAAGAGAAGAGAAGAGAAGAGAAGAGAAGAGAAGAGAAGAGAAGAAGAAACAAGACTATTTTATGACATTTGTAATTGACATTTGGCCATGTTCACATCTGCATTTATAGTTGATCACAGTGTAACAGCTAATATAAAATTACATAACTGCAAAGAACTGATTGTTAACTGAATTTATTTAACAGCCTGGTTACTAACCACTAACAATATGAAAACTGTATCTGTGACTCACATATCCGTGCTCTTTATGTTATCAGAAGCATTTTTATGGTAATTCATTCCAATATCTGATAATTTTTGTAATGGCCACATCTGTTTATCTTTCTATCTATTCATTCAGCTTTCCTCATTAGTAGGATATTACCATATAGAGAAATATATATGTACTTACATACATGCACACTCAAAAAAGTTTTTTCTTTTTTTATGTTTTTATTTAAATTCCAGTTAGTTAACATACAATGTAATATTAATTTCAGGTGTACAATGTAGTGATTCATCACTTCCATACATCACCCAGTGCTCATCGCAAGTGTCCTCCTTGATCCCCACCACCTATTGCACACATCTCCCCACCGCCCTCCCCTCTAGTAACTATCGGTTGTCCTATATAGTTGAGTCTGCTTCTTGTTTTGCCGCTATCTCTTTTTCTCTCACTTCCTTTGCTCATTTGTTTTGTTTCTTAAATTCCACACAGGAGTGAAATCATATGTTATTTTTCTTTCTCTGACTGACTTATTTCATTTAGTTTAATACTCTGTTGCTCTAACCATGTTGTTGTAAATGGCAAGATTTCATTCTTATTTTTGGATTAATAATATTCCATTGTATACATATACCTAATAATATTCCATTGTATACATATACCGCTGCTTCTTTATCTATTCATCAGTTGATGGACCCTTGGGCTGTTTCCATAGTTAGGTTATTGTAGATAATACTGCTATAATCATCAGAGTGCATGTAACTCTTTGAATTGCTATTTTGTATTCTTTGGGTAAATATCTAGTAGTACGATTGCTGGATAGTAGGGTGATTCTATTTTTAACTTCTTGACAAAACTCCACTCTGTTTTCCAGAGTGGCTGCACCATTTGCATTCCCACCAACAATGTAAGAGCTTTCCCCTTTCTCTGCATCCTTGCTAACACCTGTTGTTTTCTGTTATTGATTTTAGTCATTCTGATGGGTGTGAGGTGATATATTATTAAAGTTGTGATTTGTATTTCCCTGATGATGAATGATATCGAACATTTTTTCATGTGTATGTTGGCCATCTGCATGTCTTCTTTGGAAAAATATCTATTCATGTCTTCCGCCCACTTTTTAATTGGATTATTTGTTTTTCTGGCATTGAGTTTTATAAGTTCTTTATATTATTTTGAATACTAACCCTTTATCGCTTGTGTCATTTGCAAATGTCTCCCATAGGTTGCCTTTTAGTTTTGCTGATTGTTTGCTTCACTGTGCAGGAGATTTTTATTTTGATGTAGTCCCAATAGTTTTATTTTGGCTTTTGTTTCCCTTGCCTCAGGAGACATATCTAGTAAAAAGTTGCTATGGCCGATGTCAAAGAGGTTGCCACCTATGTTTTTCTCTATTATTTTGTTTCATGCCTCACATTTAGGTTCATCCATTTTGAATTTATTTTTGTGCAATAGTATAAGAAAGTGGTCCAGTTTTCATTCTTTTGCATGTTGCTGCCCAGTTTTCCCAGCATCATTTGTTGAAGAGATTGTCTTTTTCTTCTTGCACATTCTATCCTGCTTTGTCAAAGATTTATTGACCTTCTAGCTATAGGTTCATTTCTGGCTTTTCTGTTCTGTTCTACTAATCTATGTGTCTATTTTTTGTGTCAGTACCAGACTCTTTTATGATTATAGCTTTGTAATATAACTTAAAGTCTGGAATTGTGATGACTCCAGCTTTGTTTTTCTTTTTTCAATGTTATTTTAGCTATTTGGCGTCTTTTGTGGTTCCACACAAATTTTAGAATTGTTTGTTCTAACTCTGTGAAAAATACTGTTGGTATTCATAAAAAGGTTTTGATTCTTGGGACATCTCTAAGTTTTTACATTGTTTAAAACAATATACAGTAATAACATTTTCTGATTATAAAAATAATCTTTGCTAATTAAACTTTAAAAGTGTGATGAAAATAAATATCACCCAAATCTTACAAACCAGTGGAAACCACTGGTTTGTTGTATTTCCCTATATTCTAAAATATATATCTACAGAAAAAAAAACCCTTCTATTTTGAGATAATTATAGATTCATAAGAAGTTACAAAAATAGTGCAGAGCCGGACTGTGTAACTTACCCAGTTACACTCAGTGGTTACATCTTACAGAATTATAGTACAATATCAAAACTCAAGGGGGCACTTGGGTGGCTCAGTCAGTTAAGCATCTGAATCTTGGTTTCAGCTCAGGTATTGATCTCAGGGTTGTGAGTTCAAGCCCCACATTTTGGGCTCTACACTGGGTGTGGAGCCTACTTAAAAACAAACAAACAAACAAACAAACAAACAATATCCAAATTCAGGGAATTGACATTGGTAAATGTGTGTGTATAGTTCTATCATTTTTAGCACATATTCATATAATTTCCACAGTAAAAATTGTATATGTACATTTAAAAAATTAAGATCATTGTGTATAATATGCTTCATAACTTTTTTCTCCATTTAACAATGTACTATACTGAAGATTTTTTTTTTTAAAGATTTTATTTAGTCATGATCCCAGGGTCCTGGGATCGAGCCCCGCATCGGGCTCTCTGCTCAGCGGGGAGCCTGCTTTCCTTCCTCTCTCTCTGCCTGCCTCTCTGCCTACCTGTTATCTCTGTCAAATAAATTTAAAAAAAAAAATAAAAAAAAAAGATTTTATTTATTTGTCAAAGAGAGAGAGAGAGAGCACAAGCATGGGGAATAGGAGAGGGAGAAGCAGGCTCCCCACTGAGCAAGGAGCCTGATGTGACACACGATCCCAGGACCCTGGCAACATGACCAGAGCCGAAGGCAGATGTTTAACCGACTGAACCACCCAGGTATCCCTGAAGATATATTTGAATACAAATGATAGCATTTTTGTCAGTCTAGTTTTCCATTTTACAGACACACATTCATGTGCATCTTGGATAATTTTTTTATAGTGAGTAGAATTGTGTGGCCAATGGCTATGAACATTTTAAAAGCATTTGCTGGGGGCTCCTGGGTGGCTCAGTGGGTTAAAGCCTCTGCCTTCGGCTCAAGTCATGATCTCAGGGTCCTGGGATTGAGCCCCGCATCGGGCTCTTTGCTCAGCGGGGAGCCTGCTTCCCTTCCTCTCTCTCTGCCTGCCTCTCTGCCTACTTGTGATCTCTGTCTGTTAAATAAATAAATTAAATCTTAAAAAAAAAAAGTATTTGCTGCATACTACTGAATTACCTTTTGAAATATTGTATCAGTTTATACTCATGTGAGTCAAAATGAATGATGAAGCCCATTAACCAGTGACTTGGTCAACATAGGTTTTAGCATTAAAAGAAATCAGTACCTGGGGCCCCTGGGTGGCTCAGTCGGTTGAGTGTCCGACTTGATTTATGGCTCAAGTCATGATCTCAGGGTCATGGAATCAAGCTCTGTGATATACTTTGCACTCAGCAGAGAGTCTGCTTGTCCCTCTCCCTCTGCTCCTCCCCCTGCTTGTGCACATCCTCTCTCTCAAAATAAATAAACCTTTAAAAAAAAAGAAATCAGTACTTATTTGATAGGTGAAGGTGTTATTTTATTGTACATTAGTTTGCACATATGTGATTTCTGGTGAAGTTGAATATTTTTCATATTTATTAAACATTTCTATATCTTTCTTATAAATTCTTTATTCCTATATTTTAGACAAATTTTTCTTATGGGGGATCCTTTCCTTTATATATTTCTAAGTGTCATTTCTGTTTGAAGGATATTATCCCACCATCCTATATGTAGTAATGTTTTGTATGTTTGTTTAAGTTTGTTGTTGGGTTTTATCTTTTGTTTACAATGATTTTGCTGCACAGAAGTTAAGGAATTTCGTGTTATCAAACCTATCAACTTTAATTAGTAGTTTTCGCTTTTGGAGAGTCCTTTTCTACCTTGAAATAATTAAGTTATTTTTTTTTTTTGTTCTTTAAGGATTTCATTTTTTATATTAAACTCTTCTAACCATCTGCCATCTATTTTAGTGTATAGTATAAACTAAGTATCTAATTAATTTTTATTCTAAATTGCTAGCTATCTCAGCAATAGCTTTTTTTTTTTAAAGATTTTATTTATTTATTTGACAGAGAGAAATCACAAGTAAGCAGAGAGGCAGGCAGAGAGAGAGGAGGAAGGAGGCTCCCCGCCGAGCAAAAAGCCCGATGTGGGGCTCGAACCCAGGACCTGGGATCATGACCTGAGCCGAAGGCAGCGGCTTAACCCACTGAGCCACCCAGGCGCCCCAGCAATAGCTTTTTAAAGTCCTTTTCATTAACCTGAAATGTCTCACTTATATATTAGGTTCCTATGTCTAGTACATAAAGGTTAGAAAATGGATTTTTAAAATTAAGGTATAGTTGACATACAATGCTACATAGTTTCAAGTGTACAACAGTGATTCAAGCAGTCTGCATGTTCTGCTATGTTCACAAAGGTAGTTACTGTCTGCCATCATACAACACTATTACAGTATCACTGACTATGTTTCCTATGCTGTGCCTTTTATCTCTATGACTTAGTCATTCAATAGCTGGAAGCCTATATGTCTTGCTCCCCTTCACCCATTTTGCCCACCCCTGTCTGGCACCCACCAGTTTGTTCTTTGTATTTATGAGTCTGTTTCTGTCTTTTTTGTTTGCTTGTTCATTTTCTTTTTCAGATTCCACACTTAAGTGAAATCATGTAGTATTTGCCTATGGTACAAAGTGGATTTAAACTCAGTATGAATTCATTTCATTTACCCACTTATTCATTCTGCCATTCACTCATTCCATAGACATTCATTTAGTGCCCACGGTATGCTTTAGTGGTAGTGGTTAAAATGGTGGACAGGGTACTTGTCACTATAGGATTTTCTTTTATGACTGGGTTTGCAAAGGGAAGAGATTATAACAAATAAGTAAAAAAAAAATATTAAAAAGTTTAGGTAGAAGTTCTGTGAGAAAAAGAAAATATGACTGTTTCTCCTGACCTCACACTCTAGTACACACTCATACCATCATCACTTGTTTCCGGCACATGACCTCTGGTAAATTCCATTAGCTTATGGGTCACCTTGCTTATATGTCCCTTCTCAGTAGCATTAGACAGCTCCTCTCTACTTCTACCTTTGAGCCGTCTGTCTCCTTTGTTCTGTGTTTCTTCCACAGTACATGTTGCTTCTCACATGCCATGTGTGCTGTGGGTTATTATTTATCATCTGCCTCCCCCTACTAGAAGTAAACTCCTCCAGGATGGGGATTTTGTTTTCTTCATGGCATATGTCCAGCACTCTAAATGGTGCCTGGCATAAAGCAAGCATTTAATAAATGTGTATTGAGTAAACGGGGCTGGAAAATACTTAGTGACATTGCAGCTGAGTTCTGAATAAAAGGCCTTCTCTGAAAACATCTAGGGAATGATTATTTTATACAGATACATAAAAAGAAGGATTTTTATATAAAAGCTCTTCTAATCACTTTTCAAAAATTATTTCATTTAATCCTCTAATGATCCTATAGTGTACATGTAGTTGTTAATCCCATTACGCAGATGCAGTAATGAGGCACAGGGAAAGTGAATAACTCAGTCAAAATCACTCACCTGTCTAAACACAGGCAGCAAGCCAGGCAATACGAGACCAGTTTGTACACTTATCCACTATGCCTTGCTGTCTTTCCAGGCATAGCCAGTGCCGTGAACCTGAAGTTGGAACAAACCTGAAGTTTTTGAAAGGACAGCAAGAAAATCAGTGTGCCTCGTGTTTATTTAGGGATAAGGAACTAGTATAAATTGAGTTCAGAGAAGGAGGTGAAGGGGAGAACATAGAAAGCATTAGAGGCTGAGTAAAGAGCGAGGCAAAGATTGTTCTTACTGCAATGATGTGACCTGAGTCACAGTTTAAAAAACTGGCTCTGGATCCTGAATGGAGAAGGAAGTTCATGAAAAAGAAAAAATCCCCATGAACAGTTTGTTAATTCGGTTTCCCCTGGAAATAAATATTTTAAAGTTATAGTTAGTTTATACATTGACTTCTTGAATCTCTTTGAGTCTTTGTTATATTAGCTAATGGAATATCTTTATATTTTTGTTTCATTTTGTTATTTTTGGCACAGTGAGCTTTAATTCATGAAAATGAAGATGATGCAACATTAGAATGTTTGAGAAGATGAACAGAAAGACATAATAACATGCACTGATGTCAAACTGCAACCAATTCATAGTATCCTGGCTCATTTCCTAAAATTCAATCATTTTTTTAAACAGCTTTGTTGAGGCACAATTTACATAGCATAAATGTCACGCAGTTTAAGTGAATAATTCAGTCATTTTTAGTGTATTTACAGGCTTGTGCATTCATCACATTCTCATTTTAGAACATTCTTATCACCCCAGTAAGAAACTTTGTGCCCATTATCAGTCACAGCGCTAGGCATCCATGAATCTACTTTCTGTCTATAAACTTTCCTTTTCCGGATATTTTATATACATGAAATCATACAGTATATGATCTCTCATGTCTGGCTTCTTTCACTTAGCATAATGTTTTTGAGGTTCATGTTTTAATATGTGTCAGTACCTCATTGCTTTTTCTTGGTGGATAATATTCTATGATATGAATATACTACATTTTATTATTCATCAGTTGGTAGATGGGTTATTTCCACTTTTGAGTATTATAAGTAAAAACTGCTTTAGATATTCCTGTACAAAGTCTTTGTGTAGAGATGTGTTTTCATTTGTCATGGGTGAAGACTTCTTTTGGAAAGGGTGGAATTTTTGCTGTATTTTTGGTAAATCTATGTTTAACATTAATTTTCAAAGTGTCTAAAAAAAAAACCCAGAATAACCTGCATCATGGTTTTGTTCTGATAAATCGTCATCCCCAAATAATTTAGATTATTTTGCTATTAAACACAAATTTGTAAAACTAGCTTTTGTGGTATATACTTGATATTTTAAATTATTGAATATGGAATGTCTTTGCATTTCAATAATGTTTCAAATATTGAGAAATAATTTCTCTATGCTCAGATTTTTTTCTTGGTGCTCAATTTGTGACTTGATTAAAAAGGTCTTTAAAAGGAAGATGCTCTCTAAGTTATCATTTTAGAACATATAACATAGGGAGTTATTTCTCTCTTTAAAATAATCTTTGTGGAACAAGAGGTTTGCAAATCACAGAGTGAATATCTTTCTTCTTTGTTATTTTAGCTGCTGACATTTTAAATTCAATTTAGAAGTGGCCTTATATTTTTAAAGTTAATGAAGTGGATTTCAGGTTCAGTTAACAGTAATTTAAGATGACAATTAAATAATTAGTGAAGCTAACTATTAAATCGAAAACTCACTGTAATACTCAAGCTTACAAAGAAATAAAATCCTACATCCAAGGGCCATGCAGACTGTGAGCTGGTTGATAGGTAGTTCTTTTAACAAAGTAGCACAGTAGCAAAGTTGACACATGACAGTCCTATACATGGTATTATTTCCAGCAAGCTGAACTTTAATATTTAGGTTCAGTCTAGTCATGATTTTTTTTTAGCTAAGTGACATAGGGTATGAAACACTTTTTCACAGCATCTCAGGCAGTGTTTCTAGGTACTATAAATATATCCACTATGCTTGCCCTGTTCATCTCAAACTCATATAACAAGCATAGTAATTGCTGTGTTTATTATAACAAAAAATAAAAGAATGATGCTGCTAGGAATGCTTTAATACTTTTATTTTGGTAGCAAGGGCATGCATGTCTATTGGGTGTATACCTGGGACAAAATTGTTGGAGAATGAGGAATGCTATGGTTTGACTTTGATAGATGGGGCCATTCCATTTCCCTAAGTGATTAAACCTCTTAATACTCTTTGATAATATCTATTGCTCTATCTTAATTTAGAAGGTAGAAATGAAGACAACACAGGTTCACTGACAGTGAAATAAACGAATGACTAAGTGATGATATGTACACAGTGGGATATTATATGGCAAGGAAAACAGACTATAAAGTTCAAGTAACAACCTGCTTAAATCTCAAGGACATAATGTTAAACGATTAAAGCAAGACACAAGGTGAAACAAACTTGAAATTAAATCTCTATTTTTACAAAGTTAAAGACAAAATTAAGCTGTGGTGTTAGAAGTAAGGGTAGTGGTTAATTTGGGGTGTAAAGAGGCTAGTGATGGAAAAGGGGCAGAAGGGAATTTTCTGGTACGGTTATATTTTGCTTCTTGACCTGGATTTATTCACTTGGTGATATTTCTTTGAGCTATCCACTTACAATTGACACACCCTTTGTGTATGTATTTTGAACTTCAATAGAAAGTATAAGACAAGTAGGTGTTAGACTTAGAAAAATATTAATTTAAGTTCTTTTGATTTTAATTGTAACATTGATTTGACTTAATCAGAATCATTGAAGCAAAATTTATTCAAAAAGCTCTCACACTGAGATTCCTTAATATATGCTATCCCATAGAGTATTTTTTGCCCTTTATTTTTGTGATTTTTTAAAAAAAGATTGTCTTTGTAGTTTTGTTCCTTTTTAACAGCTTAAAAATTCTCCCAGTATTAAAATACATTTTTAAGAAAGTTTTTAAAGTTAAAGTTAACACAGTGTACTATTAGTTTCAGGTGAACAATCTTGTGATTCAACACTTCCATAAATCACCTGGTGTTTATCACATGTGTGCTCCTGAATCCCCATCACCTACTTCACCCTTTCCCTTACCCCCTACCTTCTGGTAGTCAGAGGGGCAGTACATTTTAATTACTGACAATAATGTTACTCTTGTGATTTTTTTATTTCAAGGCCATTTTGATTGTTTAATCATATAATTATTTTGTAAATTTCCCCCAAACAACTAGGCTTTTTATTTTTATTTTACTTTATAAATGAGCTTTGGAGGAATGACATTTTTACAGATTTTTTTCATCCCTGTTTATCTATGGTGTCTCTCCATTTATTTAAGTCTTCTCTTATGCCATTTAGTAACTTTTTCCTTTTAAAACTCAATTATAATCACATGGTTAAAATATGAGTACATTCTTGTTGCTAAACAATTAAAACAGATAAATAAATTAAAATCTCAAATTCAGATATATCACTTTTTTTCTCCATAAGGCTATTCATAGTTATCAAACTTTTGTATGCATCTACATATGTGTAATTGTACCCCGAGAAGACATATGGTATCATGCTACAGTATTTTTTGGTCTATATGAATTGTATCATATAATCCACATTTGTGTGTGTGTATTTTGATTTTCACTTTTCTCTACCAACAATATGGCTTACAAAGAGCTTTTTCCATACTAGAACATTAGAATTCCTTCATTCTTTTAAATTGCTGATTTGTATTCAATATAATAGGTATACAATGGATTATTTATACATTATCTCTCTCTCTCTCTCTTTTTTTTTTTAGATTCATTTATTTGAGAGAGAATGTGAGTGAGGGGAGGGGTGGAAGGAGAGGGAGAGAGAATCCTCAAGTGGACCCCTTGCTGAAGGCAGAGCCTGTTGTGGGTTTTAGTCCTGGAATCCCAATATCATGACCTGAGCTGAAATCTACAGCTGGTTTCTCAACCGACTGAGCCACCCTGGCACTCTTATTTATACATTCTCTTCAAGATGTCTTTAGTGAATTTTTTGTAGCCAAAAGGGTAAGCTCAGAAACTCAATTTGTTGGCCTACTGAATGGACACATTTTAGGAATAGATTCACAATAACCAAACTCACAGAACCTGAAGTAATAAACTAATTTATTTTTTATAGATTTTAAAAAATTTATTTATTTGACAGACAGAGATTACAAGTAGGCAGAGAGGCAGTCAGAGAGAGGAGGAAGCAGGCTCCCTGCTGAGCAGAGAGCCCTATGTGGGGCTCCATCCCAGGACCCTGGGATCATGACCTGAGCCAAAGGCAGAGGCTTTAACCCACTGAGCCACCCAGGCGCCCCAATAAACCAATTTATTAATGCACAGGTAGATAAGTGCCAAAGGTTCAGATATCTCTCCAACTCTCACCTACTGTCCAAAGATACTCCACACAGAGAACCAAATTATCATTTGAATGTCGGCTAACCCAATTTCTAAGAAAATATATGCACGTGGCAGTCCATTTGATATGGGCTGAAGCCTTTCAACTTGGAAAATCAGTTTATAATCTTGCTTATTGAGCATGGAAGGAGAAAGAGGAGAGAGAGTGGAGTTAGGTACAGGAATCACCATCTCTGCAATGTCGGATATACCTGCCCTTGGTCAGAGAGATGTTTCCTGGCAAAGGCATCCTCACCCTGCTGGACACTGCTGGGACGGCCCAGCTGATATTTGCCTCTGGTGTTCTCTCTTCTCTGAGCTTGCAGGGATGGACAGCCCTCTATCTGATGGGTGTATTATATTCCATTATAATCAAGCATTATTCTCTGAGAGCAATCCATGTTATTTAATCCTAATAATAAAATCAATAATTACAGTAGTAGTGTTTATTTAGGGTTTATGATGTGCGAGGCACAGTTCCAAGTGCTTTAAATACATTGACTCATTTAATCCTCTTTAAAGTGTCTTTCTCTATCTACATCTTTGTCCATCATGTATTGGTTTGACAGCTCATCTATCTGAGGGAGCAAACATTTATTTAGTTACACACATTCTTGGAGTGGCTCTCAATATAAGCCCAGTATTTGGAAACACAACTAAAATACATTAGAAACTCTAAGTAGAAGTGATTCATTTTGATTAGGTCAATAAGCGAAACTTCTCATGGAGGAGGAGAAGGGGCTTTAAAGCATGAGTAGAATTTTTATGGACAGAAATAGAAAATTCCCCACTCTTAAAAAAAATGACAATTATCCTGCTTAAAAGGTTAAGTTTCACTTAACTGAAAAGTTTGCTTCCATGAAATACCTAATTCCTCAATAATGCCTGACACATAAAATGTATTTTATAAAAAATTTGCTATTGACGGTAGGGGTAGGGAGGGAATATGGATATTTTCCTGTAAAATCCTTATTGCCTGGTTAAATTAAATGGAAATAAAACAAAACTGTCATTGGTCTTTACTTTCTAATTGTGTTTCTCACACACTTGCACGATTTATATCTTAATGAAAATGAGGCTCATGAGAAGCTTTTAAAGTCCAAGAGGGGAAATTAGAATGCATTCCCCTTGATTGCAGCATTTGCTATTTTAGAGGGAAAAAGCATCAGTGGTCACTTATAAATTGTGATTCTGACCTACATTGCAGAGCTAGCACATTTCCCTGGGAAATTGATCAATAATACACTGTTAAAAGAGAACCTTGCTAACAGCCTTTCCTTAGAAAAAGGTAAGGTTGACAGTCCAGGAAACAATTTGTTCAATTTCATCTACTCTCCTGGAATTCCCAGCAGGTAAAATTGCTCCCTATTTCATAGTTACAAAAGCATTTCACTTAAAATAATAATGTTGATGTTGATTGCATTTTTAATATAAAAGTTATAAATAAGGGACTTCAGGATAATTAATGTAGCAGGCTCGCTGTGTCTGACACCCTTTCTCCCAGCTTCTGGTACAGTACACTAAAAAGATGCACAGAGAAGATTGAAACGGGCATCAGAGGAGGAAACTAAAGGAAAAGCTGCAAGTCAAATTTTGCATGAAATTTCTGCTCTCACCGATGAAGAAAAATTAAGATTCTTATTTTTGGACTATGTACCACCCCTCCACCTTTTGGATCAGAACAGAATAAAGAACCTCAGGGTTGATAGGAAGAGATAGTAAGTCAACCCCTTTTTGAAGGCAGCCATCCCATCGGTCAGGATTTCCCAAACTTGGCCCTTTGACATTTGGGACCAGATAATTCTCTGTTGTGGGAAGACTGTTCTATGTAATGTGGGTTGTTCAGTAGCATTCTGGTTTCTAGCCACTGGATGCTAATAGCTCTTCCTTATCCCTGGTTGTGAACCAAAAATGTCTCCAGACATTGCCAAGTTCCTTGAGAGACAAAATAGTTTGGGTTGAGAATTACGACATAGATGGCTAGCTTAGCTAGTGCCTCGAGCTTCTCTGTCCCACCTCCCTTTAGTCTCTTTTCACTTTCAATGACAGGAAGCCAAGGGGAAGCAGATGGCCATGCCCTGAAACCTGAGGCATCCTGTCCCTAAAAAAATTTTAAGAAACTCATTTAGATCAAAATTTATCTATGGTGCTAGAAATTAAAGTAATGGTTACCTTTGAATTAGGGGGTGGTATCAGTGGGGATGCAAAACAGGCTTCTTCAGTGATAGAAGGGTTCTGTATCTTGATCTAGGTGGTGGTTGTACATTTGACGAAATTAACTGAGCCCAATTGTTAAGCTGAGTACAATATTTAAGTATTTAAATTTATTTGAATTTAAGTTATTTAAATTAAATTGAAGTTAAAAATTTAAGTTAAAAATTAAATTTAAGTTATTTAAATTTAAATTTACTTAAATTTAAGGTATTTAAGTTATACCTCCATTAACAATAAAAAATGAGGCTCAGGAGAAAGAAACCCCAATATAAAGCATATTAAAAGGAAAAGGACAAGGACCATTTCTTTGAAGATTGATAATGAGAGTGAACCTCTGAAAATTAAAAGATGTGAAGATTTTAGAATGCATGTGCTTGCATCAAAGAGCTCTGAATGGGAAGGCTAAAAGATTTCCACTTCATCAGTGCTGGTGGCCTTCTATCATCTCTATGAAGCAAAGGGAAAATTAGAATTAAAACCTGGGGCTTTAATTCAACCTGTTGCCAGAATCTTGAAGACATTTCAGCAAACTACAAAGATAATGGATTAGTCTAAAAAATGCAATGGATTAGTCCATCTGAGCTGTGCCAACAGAAACAGAGTACGTATGCCCAGAAAGTCAAGGAGAAGCTCCCTATGAGCCACTTATCTGTCTCCTTGAATGCAAGCACTGTACTAACCAGTGTTCTATGTAGATCTTCTGTGTTGTCCCTTTCCCGGTGACACCAATGCTTTTACATCTAAATCTAAAAAGCAATGTCCTAGAAAATGCGAGGCTAGAATAGAGTGCAAGGGTCAACAATGGCTTATTTGTTTGGGGAGTAGAGTTCATGCAAGTAAAGTACTCTGTCCAGAGTAGTAACAGTGAGAAGGAAGTGTACATTAAGTAAATCTCAACATGAATGTAGAGCATCAGAATTATGGAATGGTCAGTGTAATAGTGGTCGATCTGGCACCTCAAATCACGTTTCTATGTAACAATGGTTGTGCCCACTACATTTCGTGACAGTTCCCTTAGTCCTCGTTCCTAACCAGGGTTCCACCTCTCATAGGGATTTGGAAGTTGCTGCTGTTGTCCAAAGCACCAGTAAGTGGGAAGTGGTCAGTGCGTCTGCCATTTCACACATCTCAGCAGGTTCATGTTTTAAACATGATCATTCTGTCTAGAGTGACAGGTTTGTCCAAAACAGTTAGTATGCTATGCATAATTAATCTGCTAGATCTATAGTATGTCCACAATGGTCAATTTGTCCAGCCAGTGAGGTCTGTGCTCTTTGTTTGTTTTGCTTTTCTCTGGCATGTCTTCTAGGCCCAGATGAACTCTAGTATGTTTAAGACGCAGAGAGGTCTGAGAACAGATATGGCTGGGCTTTGGTATATGCATAGGGCTTCTGCATGCACTGGCCCAGGACTGCTCCTCTGGCTTGTCTGTTCAGTCTATTTAATAGCTATCTCCTCTTCTAAAGGGGTGGTAGGAGACATTCCTGCCTTGCTCTGTTCTAGTTCTTAGCACCTCTCTATCAGGGATATTCTACAGAGATGAGACAGACTGGTTGTATCTTGCCCAAACCCCAGCCTGGGACCTGGGAGACCTGGGCAGGAGGAGACCTTTTCCTTTGATCCTTTCCCATTTTAGCTCTCACTTAGCACTGTCATGGATCAAGGAATTCCCTGTCAGTGACATCAATGTACTTCTCTCCCACCTCCCCGCTTATTTATTAGTTCATGCATTCATTTAACAAGCATTTATTATTTATTATTTAGCATCTACAGTGTTCCAGACATTACTTTGTGGGTAAGGGCTATAGCAGTATATGAGAAAGACAGGATCATTATTATCTTGGAGCTTATTGCCTAGTGGACAAAACAGACTAAGCGAATAGACAATCAAGCAAGCATCTATTAGGAGGTGGGAAGTGCTAGGGCGTAAATAAGACCAGGACATATGATCCTGACTGGGGTGAGGTGTGGGGATACTTAGAAGATGTTGTTTTTTTCTACACAAATAAGAATGTCAAAGACTTTGGAAAATCTTAAAATAGCCCCGAGGTTATTAACTGCAGTCTGATACTTGATAGACTATTGACATCCATTTTCTCCAGTTCCTCCTTAAACAAACCACTTCTCAAGTGTTCATGCATCTCAGGGAAGGCTGAGTGAACCAGCTTCACTCAGCTGTTTAATATCACCGATTCCTAGTAGCATCATCCCTTTGCCAGTGACTGGTCTAAGACTCTGGGCCTAAGCCAATCAGCACATGGTATGATCTTGTCACTAGAGATCTGTTCAGGGATGGGCTCATGATCCAGTTTGAGCCAGTGAGAAGTACAGGGGAGTTCTCTGGAAATGTCTGGGAAGTTTTCTGGAATAGGAAAACGTGGTCTATCTCTCTTACTAGATGTGAACGAAGAGGTAAGCAGACAGTTGTTCTTGGCAGGTGGCGTATGGCCGTGAAGTAAATACTCCTGAGAGGAAATTTGACGCTCAGGACGTTATCTGGTTCTTGAGGACATCAGTGAACCTCTAAGCCAGCCCATCTTGAAAGCCTGCTCTTTCGCACTCATCATTTCTGTGTGGGTCACAGCTTCTGTTTATGGACAGAGCAGGTTACAAGAGCTCTTAGGAACAGCCCTCAGCTGATGGTGGATGGGGGATGATGGACAACTATCCCAACTTTGTTGTTCCTTGTTTGAGACAACTCTGAGCATCCTATGTGACAGAGAAGCCCTCTCCAAGGAGGGAATATGTACGCCGAGCTGCGAAAGACAAGAAGCCGTCAGTGAGAAGAGTACGCACAGCTGAGGCACTGGGTTGGCAAGGACTCCAGTGTGGGATTTGTTTTGGCATATTCTAGATTCGAAAGAAAGGAAGGCAAGTACGGCTGGGTTGGTTAACAGACAGCTGGGGTTCTAGAATCAGTCTGGCTAAGTCCTCCTCCTCATCTTGCTTATAGTTTGGCTTTGAGCAAGTTGCTCAACCCTTTTGAGTTTCAGTTTCCTCATCTTTAAATGGGCTTAATAACAGCACCCGCATGACAGCCTTGTAATGAGAATCAAATGAGCCCATGAATGTGAAATGTTTATCACAGTCCCTGGGCCAGAGTAGTTATACTCTCATCTAGATTAGGTTTGCTTGCCTAATGTTCAATTTGCCACAGGTTTTACATCTTTCTGGGGTCATTGTCAGAATAAAATCACACCCAGCTGCACCTTGGGACAACAGAGTGCAAACCACTGTGCTGGTAAACTCCGAGGAACCATAACTAAGCGTTTTAGATAGGGATTATCTGGATCAGTTTAGAGCTCTAGTTGCCCCAGAGTTTTCCTCCCTGCCAGGAAGTCTGGAAGCATGCCTTAAAAGCTTGCAAATGTGAGATCGGTGTCTCATCTGAGCAAGAACACATCGCCTCTCCTGGAGCAGTGTTTGCTACAAGCTATCAAAAGATAATCTGTCAAAATCCATAAAGCCTGTGGCTCACGATAAACACATTGGCCAATTTGTCCATCAAATAAAATTAAAAACCTACTACAGATATGCTATTGAGAAAAACTGGAAGTGCTAATATGGCTCCCTGGAACACACATAATGTATTACCTGATGGACCTTGACACGTGTATTGTGGGCTGCTTTGAAAGCCTGTCTCTGGACCATGGAGTCTAATGGATAGCATTACTTCAGGGAAGATTCTGAAGTAACCTTTATGTCAAGGGCCATCAAAAATACCACTGCCTCTTTAGGCCATATTCAGCTTCCAAGGAGGCTACTGCAGAATCACATATGTTAATTGCATGGATAGCTATGTGCAGTAATCCCAAAGCTTACCTGCCAGAGAGAGGAATTCTACCCAGACTCTTAGCAGTGTGTCACTGTAAGTCCATGGGAAAGCCACTGGATTTAATAAGATTTATTTGCTTACAATAAGGACAGAGAAAATATGTTTCAACTCACTTACCAGTAGTGATATTTTCTTTAGAGCTCCCTGTCAGAGATTTCTACTAAAATAATAGGAACTGCTAAGGAATATTTATCTAGGGCAAGTAATATTCTTCTGACCTCTAGTAAGCTCTTAAAGTAATCAAACCTCTCCACATTTAGTCAAAAGCAATTAAGTGACCATTTCTGTCTACCATCATGTACTAATTTTCTATAATTATGTGCTATTAAAAGTGAAATGAAGAGATAGAGAAAGATATAATTCCTAGCTCTGCCATTACTCATTCTTTAACCTTATTAATAATAATAGTAATGATGACAGTTAATATTTATGACAGCTTACCAAGGCCCAGGCAATAGGCTTAGCATTTAACTTACACCCATCTCATTTGATATTTGCAAAAAGTCTTTGGGAGGAAGATGTATTATCATTATATCTTTTTAGTAGTTGAGAAATAGAGACTGGAAAAGGTTAAGACATTTGTCCGGGTCACACTCTTAGTAGATGACTTGGTTGTGTTTCTAAGTTGGGCTGCCTGGCCTGGCAGATCATGTATTCATTGTATATTCTGCCTCTTCTGGGGCCTAATTTACACATCTACATTTGTCTTCCTCTTCTAGGTGACTGGGGAGTCCAGCCCTCAGCCCAGATTGAGTTTCCAGACTCAGTGTAGGAATGGGTGGGCTGGCTCACAGCTGAGAGCGTGGAGCAAAGTAGGACTGGAACCAGGGCTGCAAGCTACAGGAGGGAGGGCAGGGAGCAAGGGGATGTCTGAAATGCCCACTCCTAGTCCAGTGACCCAAAGTGAAGGATCAGCAACAGAGAACCTGCAAGCCAGAGCAAGCAAATTTGGAAGTCAGCCTGGAGAGATTGCCAGAGTCTGGGGAGACATAAGTAATGGGGACTTATCAGAGATGACCAGGACAAAGGTGGTGGCAGGGCAGAGCTATAAAGGTAGCTGAGCACATTCCTGTGATCCATGAGACGGAGGTATTCGTGTTTTCTCTCTTCTACACAACTCATGAAGAGTAGGGGAAATAGCTTAGGTGCAAACACTTCGCAAACTCTGACAATGTTATAGCAAAGGGTTTTCTGTGTTTGTGCACGCGAAGTCAAACAGTCTGTGCGTCTGTGTGTCTCTTACAGCAGCTTGGGCTATGGACTGCTGACCTAGGACACCTCAGTTAGGTTTAGGACTAGGAGAATAGTAGGAAGACAGTTTTGGCAAAGAAGGAGAGAAGATCACTTTCCAGCCTTGTCATGTGTTCTGAGGGGAGAATATTGAAATGTACCAAGAGAAGAACCAACACTATTGCAAAATAATGCTGCAATGCCATGGTTTCTAGGTGATAATATGTGGTGTATTGGTGAACTCAATACAGGATTTAAAATGCATGCGGTGGATTTTGTTTTGTAGCTCAGTTCAGCATGGGTTCATGGCAAAGGCAATCTCCAGGGTTTGTGAGTGCAGTCATTATTCTGGGCAGGGGGCAGCTCAGCAGGGGCTGCCGCACTCAGATGCAGTCAGGGAGGAGAGCTTGGTTGACTTCACCCTCCCCATTCCGTGCAGTACAGGGAGGAAATGTGCGACACTGGTCCTGGGGTCTTAGAGAGCCCATGTTGGGGTTTCTCTTCTACTCCAGCAGCCCGGAGAACTAGAACTAACAGCAGTGGGAGGCAGCTGGTTTCAGAACGCAGCCACGGGGAATGCACCCAGCAGGGAGGCTAGTGCCTGATTTGGCTGGCAGCCGGACCAAGATGGGAGCGGACAGGGGCACAGCTGTTAGCTGGCACGGACGCCTGGCAAACAGCAAGCCCTAAGCCAAACGCTGGAGGTTCTGCAGCTTCACCAACAATGGGAAGAAGCTGTGTGGAGAAATTTCTCCACTGGGAATGCCCTTGGCTCCCACTGCATACCATGTACTCAAGGCTGCATAGGAAATAGACATTGACATCAACCGGCCCACTGCATCATAATCTGACAGAAGAACTCCAAGGACAGTCTGAAGAAATCAGTAAGCCCATCCTTTCAGTTGGTGGGGCAAACACTAGGCCAGGGTAAGCCTTACTTTCCTCAGGGCTGAATAAGTAGGGAAAACCCAGAAAAACCAATAGAGGAGAGAAAAATGGAGAACCCACTTTGAGGACAGAGAGAAAAAGAACAAAAAGTTTAATGACAAATGAATAGCTTAGGATCAGAAGGTAGTGATTAGGGTTAAGCCGCTGCCTTCGGCTCAGGTCATGATCTCGGAGTCCTGGGATCGAGTCCCGCATTGGGCTCTCTGCTCTCTCGGGGAGCCTGCTTCCTCCTCTCTCTCTCTCTCTCTGCCTGCTTGTGATCTCTCTGTCAAATAAAAAAAAAAAAAAAAAAAAAAAAAAAAGAAGGTAGTGATTAAACAGAGATAATTGAGGTTTCTTAAAAGGAGATCAGAGCAAAGGGGTGAGAGTGACATTCAGATACATGATAGAAGAAAACTTGCCTGATCTCTGGGAGCCCTGATTATGGATGTAGAAATCCCTCATGCAGCATCTGTCTGTATTAATGAAAATGTATCTAGACACATCCTGGTTATTTTTAAAAATTTTCAATTCTTCCAAAGTATCCGGGGAGAATATCAGGTGGCCTGTGAAGGAGGCAAATCCTAGTTCTCTCCGATACTCTCTCTATAGTATTAAAGTTTTTTTAAAAAGATTTTATTTATTTGAAGAGAGAGAGAGTGGGTGAGAGAGAGCATGAGTAGGGGAGTGACATGCAGAGAGAGAAGGAGAAGCAGACTCCCCACTGAGCTGGGAGCCCTATGTGGTGCTAATCCCAGGACCTTGGGATGAGCCACTCAAGACGGTCAACTGAATGAGCCATCCAAGTGCCTCTATAGTATTAAAGTTTAGAAGAGCATAGATCACAGGGATATATGGGCAAAGATTTGGTATAAGAATGGAACAAGAATTTTATTCTTGCATATATATATATATAATTTTTATATATAAATTTATAATTTAAATTAATTATATATTATGTATAAATTTAAAATAATTTATATTATAATAAATATATAAATATATAGAAATATATTATAGAATATATATAGAAAACAAGAAGTTTATTCTTGCATATATATATAAATTGCATATATCTACCTATCTGTCTATCTGAAACAATAAGCTATGTAGCTACCAAAGAAAGTTGCCTAAAAAAAATGACTCAAAGTTGAACTTTAGCTGACCTAAAGATAGGAAACTTAGGAATGGGAAGATTATTGTGCAAAATGGTTTGCTCTAAATGCAAGATATCCTTAAGTTAAATTTAAAGAATTGTTGCAAATATACTTTTAAGCCAAATAAAAATGTCAGAAACACAATTGGAAAAAAAATACATTTAATAATAATTTGGCAGAATAGGTTATGTATGTTTGTCCAAAGTATTTGACACAGAGTACATGCTCTATGAGTATTTGCTGAATGAGTATAGGATTTTTACCGTGTATGTAGAAGTAAGTTGAAGAAATGGAGATGGCTAGAACTTGGAGGAAGCTGAGTCATCTCCTCCTTCTCTTGTGTAAAGTAGAAAACGCAGGAGAGTGAGTAGTGGAACTTTCTGTTCTTTTAATGCCTTATTTCAAAGTGAAAGTCAAGTTCATTATTTCCAAATGATTATTATTATTATAAGGTCAAAGGGACTTGTTCACATTCTCTGAGTGAATAACTTAGGTCATGCATCTAGGAAGTGTTGAGCAATGTCAGAGCAGACAGGTACCTCTCACCATTTAAAAACAATGCTCCTGGGGCATCTGGGTGGCTCAGTGGGTTAAGCCTCTGCCTTCAGCTCAGGTCACGGTCCCAGGGTCCTGGGATCAAGCTCCACATAGGGCTCTTTGCTCAGCAGGGAGCCTGCTTCCTACTCTCTCTCTGTCTGCCTCTCTGCCTACTTGTGATCTCTCTCTGTCAGATAAATAAAATCTTTAAAAACAAAGCAAAACAAAACAAAAAAAACCCAATGCTCCTTCTCTTTTTTGTGGCTCCTGGAAGGTGGTAGGCTGCATCACGATGGAGCTGAACATCTTTTTCCCAGAGACTTGCTGCCAGAAACTCATTGAAATGGATGATGAATGCAAACTTTGTACCTTTTATGAGAAGCATAAGGCCACAGAAGCTGCTTCTGCTGCTGTGGGTGAAGAAGGGAAGGGTGATGTGGTCCGAATCCGTGGTGGCGATGACAAGGCTTCACCATGAAGCAGGCTGCCCTGACCCATGGCCGTGTCCCCCTGCTGCTCAGTGAGGGGCATTTGCGCTACAGACCAAGGAAGACTGACTGGAGAGAGAAAGTGCAAACCTGCTCGGGGTCACATTGTGGATGCAATCTCAGTGATCCCAGCTTGGTCATTGTAAAATAAAAGGGGGAGAAGGACATTCCTGGGCTTACTGCTGTGCCTCGTCACTTGGCATGCAAAGGAGCTAGCAGGATCCACAGGATTTTCAGTCTCTCTCAAGAAGATGATGTCTACCTGCATATTGTGAGAAAGTCCCTGAATAAAGAAGCTAAGAAACCTAGAACCAAAGCGCCAAGACTCAGCACCTTGTTACTCCATGTGCCCTCCAACAGAAACGTCAGTGTATTGCTCTGAAGAAACAGCTCACGAAGTAAGACAAGGAAGAGGCTGCAGGACAGGCTAAACCTCCGGTCAAGAGAAGGAAGGAGACCGAAGGAAAACACCAGCAACAGAATGCCGAGGGACAGAGGCTGTCTTCCCTGAGAGCTTCTACCTTTAAGTCTGAGGCCAGTCAAAAATGAAATTTTTCTAGAGTTACAAATAAATAAGATCAGACTTAAAAAAAGAAAAACAAGCCAGTGTTCCCCTGTCAATAATGGGAGCATAATGTGTCTTCCTTGGTTTCTCACTCAAAATTCAGCCATGAAATTTGACTCAATCATACCACATTCTCCTCTCACCTCTGTTCTCAATTAGGGTGATTCACTCTTTCTTAATTTTTCACATTGTTCCTCTGGATTTCTATGATTCATTGAACTAGGTTAGTCAGGGCTTTCATTTTTAGAGAATTGGTTGCAAATTGATTCATAACATGGTTCTTTTAAGATGACCACTTAACAATGAGTCATTGTTGGCTTTTACAGGTGTCTGTGACAGTAGCTCACTCATTGCTGAGCACTGCTCTTTCCTCAGGGAGAAACAGTCCATTTTGAGACTGCAGGGACCTCATCCACCAATTCACAGTGGTTTGTGTTATAAGCAACACCAAAGCTGTCTGATTCTAGCCACTCTAGAGTGAGGGAAAACTAGTGAAGACTATTTGCATAGTCTGTCTCAGGGAAGACAGGGAAGCTTATTCTGGAGATGACTGATTCCCGAATCAATTGCTCGCAAACCCCTTGGCTTTATCATTATTCATACATATTGGATCATCTTTTAGATAATCTGAAGTTGTTCCCTGATTTGGGGGTGAAGTCTAGGGCAAGTCTTTATCTTTGTTCTAGGAACAAAGCTTCAAGAGGTATTAAGGATGCACGACTCACCTCCCTCCTGATTTGACCTTGGCTCACAATAAATGTGGCAGTGGGTTGGGGATTTCCTGGGAATTTCTTTGCTCTGCTTGAAATGTGCCAGAGATGCACAGCCCTCTTCTTTGTCCTCTGTTGTTTATTATATCCAGAGAACATTTAATTCTCTGTTTGAAGAAAGCTAAAGCTGGATTATTTTTGCCTGAGGATTATCACTTTGTGAGTTATCAGGGGTAAATTTTAGATCACTCTTCCTGAATATAAACATTATACACACACACACACTTGTGTATATATATATATATATATATATATATATATATATATATATCTTGCATGTATGTTTGTATATATGCATATATGTATATATTTACATAAATGTAGTGTTTCAAAGTCAAAAATATTTTTTTTTAATTTATTTGACAGAAAGAAATCACAAGCAGGCAGAGAGGCAGGCAGAGAGAGAGAGGAGGAAGCAGGCTCCCTGCTGAGCAGAAAGCCCGATGTGGGGCTCGAACCCAGGACCTGGGATCATGACCTGAGCCGAAGGCAGCAGCTTAACCCACTGAGCCACCCAGGCGCCCCAAAAATATTTTTATATTGCCTATTTCTTTTTGTGAAAGTCAGTAACTTTTTATGAAGTCAATAACTTTGACTTTATTACTATTACTTAATAGATAATATAAGCATAAAAGCATGAAATAAATCGTCTTTACAAAATATTTTAAATGACAAATTCATATCTCCTAACACCTGTATAATTTTCTCAATAATCTTGATTTCTTCTACTTTTAATGTTATGATCCAATAGTTTTCAAAATATTTCCATCCACTATGTGTTCATACTATATATATAATATGTATACATATATAATATGTATATTTCATCTATCTATCTATCTATATATCTTTGAAATATCACTTGGTTTGATTTTATCACATGAATATCCAAAGGACTTAATTTGTCATGTGTTCCCAGTCCTACTGTCAGGAAAGAGGTCCTACAATTGCAGGGCTGCTAAAAGGAAGAAAAATAGTTTAGATCACTGGTTTTCCAATTCACTCATTCACTTGCTTTGTTCATTTCTTTGTTCATTCATTCAGTAGGAGGGAGAAAATAAAATATATTTAATATATATTAATAGTATGTAATAAACAGATTACAATTACATGCACACGTATGTATATACTCACACATATATAAAATCTAAGGGAGAGTGAATCTGCCAGCTCACTGTGGTCTTCTGATGTGTGCTAGGTGATTGGTGGTGGTTGGAGTGTTAGGGAATAAGGAGATTTAAGTTGAAAGGTGAGGGAGAGAAGGATCCATGTAAGAAGGTGAAGTGTGTGTGGGGAAGAGTGGTGAGGGAGTAATTTGGGGGGGTGCATTGTGAGCTGAGGAAGGGAGGCCAAAGCCTTGGGGTGTCTTTGGAATTTGGAGAAAGGACTTTAGGAAATGTTGCCGTGGGTCTGTGTTGGCTACCCTTTGGCATTCTTGCAGAGATATCATCAGGTATCTCTTTTGGCTACTGGGGAGTGTTTCTTGGAATGGCAGCCTGCACTGAGAGTGAACGTGTGCTAGGTGCTGATGTTACAATGGTGGGCGTAAAACAGGTGCTGTCTGTTCTCATGAAGGTACATACTAGTAGAGGACTGGCATGAATTAAATAACCATCAAAGTATCCTTCATCCATTCACCCACTGTTTTTTAAGCACCTATAATGTGCCAGCCAGTGTTTTAAGTCCTTGGGATTCTGATTCATCAGTAAAACAAACAGACAATATTATTCCTGCCTGTGGTGGCTTTATAATGTGCCAACTTATCTAAGCTGGAACTGCGTTTCCCAGAATTTCCTCTCTGTAGGGCTCTGGGTCAGGCATGGCCATAGGAGAGATCTGCATAAGATATGAAAGGCAGGAGCAAAGCTGCAGCCATGAGCCTCTGAAGGTCAGTGCAGGGCGCCAGGCACCGCTGGAGCTCGAGCATGTTGGAGCTGATCTGTGGGATGGCCTTCCTAGCGGGCTATTGGGTGATTTTCGGGTCCTGCTGGGAAGCTCCTGCTTCTTTGTGGCCTGTGCCCAGCGTGGTGCTGCTTATGGCAAATGGGCCCAACTCTCCTGCAGATTCCCCCAGCACTGAGTTTGAGTCAGTGAGTGACAGTCATAGGTTCCAGTTTGTCTGTATTTGTCCTTGTGGATTCCACACTGTTCCTGTGCTCGTGCACATCCAGGATTCCTTCCTGAATCGTTGACTCGTGGTGACTTCAGGCTCCAGGCAGAAGTAGAGGCAGTAGCCCGCTCAGCTTGCCCCACCTGCTCTCAACTGCCAACCAACTAATCCATACAATAGATCCCATTTCTCATAGTGGTTCTGCTGCTCTGATTGAACCCTGACAGATACTCCACACTTGGGCAGCTTACATTCCGAATTGACAGTAAATGGTTTAATAAATTGTAAACTATACCTAAGAGAGAGAGGCACTATGGAAAGAAAATCAGAGAAGGAAATTAGAAGGGGAAAGAGTAAAGGTGAGGTAGAGTGCCATGGGGATGGAGGTGGGGAAGAAGGTGCTCAATTAAGTAGGGTTAATTGGGCTGGATTGAGAAGGTAGGATTTGTACAAAGTTTTGAACAAGGGGACAGGTGGCCAAAGGAAAAGCTTCGAGGACAGAGGGGACATAGAACCCACTCGCTAAGGCAGCAGAGTGTCTGGAGCATTCCAGCATCTTCAGGGAGTTGGTGTGACTGGAAAGGAGAGAGCGAGGAGGAGGACACGAAGGTATCAGGCCAAAACTGCATCGGGGTCTGATTTGTACAGCAGGGGTTGGCCCGTAGCAGCCTGGAGACCAAATCCAGCCCCTCTGCTTGTTTTGTACATCGTCTTCTTGGCACATGGCCATGCTTGTTCATTTACACATCATCTAGGGCTGCTTTCTGGCTACCACGGCAGAGTTGAGTGGTCGTGACAGAGACCATATGGCCTACACAGCATGAAATATTTACTAAAAAATGTGCTGACCACTGGTGTAGCGCTCAGAGGTTTTGGCCTTTACTCTGAGCAAAATGGGAGCCCCCTCACGGTTTTGGGCAGAGGAGGGCCACGCTCTGGTTTGTGTGATACAAGCATCACTCGCATTGCTGTGTTGACAGCAGATCGTGGGGGGCAAGGGTAGAAGCAGGAAGACCCATTAGGAAGCTGTCATAGCGTCCAAGGAGGACAGGATGTTGGCATGGGCCAGAGCTGTGGCGGGGGAGATAGTCAGATTCTGATTATCTCTTGAAGCTTGAGCCAAACTGACAGAGTGGATTTGGGGTAGGATAATAGGGAGTCAACAAATGTACAATTACAACCCATCTTAAGTGCTAGTATAGAAGGTTTCCTCAGAGGTGCCTCAGGGACCAGTGGGACGGGAACAGTACCAATCTCCCGCCCAACTGGGGCACGGCTGCATTGTCTGTTTTGTGTATTGGGCTTTCTACTAATAGGGTTGTTCTCAATCTTGGCTGCACATTAGAATCATCTGGGGAGCTTTACAAGGTACTGATGCTTGGGTACCACCCCCCAAACTCTTATTTAATTGGTTTGGGTTTTGACCTGAGCATTAGGATTCATAAAAGCTCCCCAGATGATTCTTCCATCAGCCAAAGTTGAGAACCACTGCTCTCTTATTTCCTTTGAATAAACTTCCCATGCCTTCAGGTGATGGAAAAGGGCTGGTTTGGGATCTAGGAATGTGTGCTGGAATTTGCCTGCTTAATTTTCATCTTCCCCGCATTTAGCACATGTATAATACCACCTTAATTTCCTCAGAAGGAATTCCTTTTCCCCTTTGTTCGTAGCTCTGGCAGAAATAGTGTCTGTGCCCCGCCCCCATGCCCCCCCACCCTCCCACAAGGTGAACTTCCTGGACCTCTTCTCTCACTTTCCCTGGTGCAGCTACATGGCAGCTGTTTGACGTGAGCCGAACCTGTTGGACACACGGGTATCAGAGGTGGTTGAAGGTGACTTTTTGCATCAAGGGCCAAAATGCTAGTACAGTACAGTCCAGGATTTTCCACCATGAAATGATTGCTGAGTATTTACATTCCCAGCATCTTGATCCTCAGAGCTCCCTTGTTTTTTTTTCAATCCATTCCCAAGCCTGTGCCATGGTCTCTGGTACCCTGTCAGTCTCCTTCCCACTACCCTATATCATGTAGAAAAATTGCCTATTGCTTAAGTTAATTTTTGCTTGTAGCCAAGAACCCTATGGGTAGAGAATGCCTGGGTGGCATTCTTTGCTCTGTTTGTATCATGACATTATTCCGGTCTATTCATTTGGCAACTGAACACTGTGATTTCTTTGTTGGAAAAGAGCAAACAAGAATAACAATCTATTGAACTATGCTTACTCAATAGGGAACAGACAGATATGAGTTGATGCCAGATTCTTTGGAGGTTATAATAATCATTTATAAAATGAGCATAGCTATCAATAATAACAACAATTTATTAATCATCTACTTCTTGAAAGTACAAAAATTTGATTTAATATTTCTACAGATGCCAAGTTTTTGGCTGAAGTGCAATTTATGAAAAATCATCAAAATGGTGAGCTAGACACAATCCTAATCTTGGGACCTATGTTGGATATCTAAAGGAAGAGGAATAGGTGTCAGTTTGGGTCCTGCAGGAAGCATACACCAAGACAGAATGAGAAATGCAAGAGTTTTGGTGCTGGAAATACCTGAGGAAGAGAAAGGGCAGAGGTCACAGGACAAATTAAACTCTTCAGACCATGCTGCACGTGTGACACCTGCAGAAGGAGAGGGTGTAGAAAGGAGGATCTGGAGAAAGAACCTGAGATTGCAGTGCAGCACTGAGAAAGTCTAGATCAGGCTGGTAGGGAACTTGAGAGTGAAGACTGCCAGTGAGAGGAGTCCTGTGCTGGCCAGGAAGCCTTGGCTCTATTCGCCCTGATGTGCTCAGTCATTGGTTGGGAGCAACCTGGGAATAGCCTGGCCTACGTGTGAATCCTGAGATGGATCTCAAAGATGTAGCTCCTGAAGGTAGTCAACTAACCACATTCCTTACAGCAAGTTCTCTCTTGAAAGATTTGAGCAGCTTACTTCCACAGAGGTCACAGAAGTCCACAGGAGGCAAGGGAGGAGGAGTTTTGCTTTTAAAAATCAAGTTCCTTCCTCTACCAACCCTGACCATTATTCAAGACCATGCACGGCATGAGAACCAAGTAATCGCAAGGAGGTTTATTATGGTTTTTATGTGAGCTTTAGCAGGAAATCTTTCAATCTGTTGTTTGAGGAGGGGTGAGTCATGGTGAAAAATGAATGCATTTCCTTTCCCTGGGAAAGGGTCAGAGGTGGGTTGCTGGGCAGGACAACAAGCATTAGGTTTTAAGAACTGGGGCCTTTGGGGAAGCATAAGTACATTTTGGGAGATCTCTATCTTATCCCTCCTTGCCCATTCATACTCTGTTCTTTCTGTTTTCTCTTTCTCTCATACACTATCTATTGCTCTTTCTCTACTGAATCTTTCCTATCACTATATAAACATGTTCTTACAAAGATTCTCCTTGTCCCAAATTCCTTTCAAGCCACTCTCCTTTTATTCTGCGTCTGTTCATGGCCAAACATGACAGCTTTCTCCTCTTCCTTTGTGCTACTCATTCCTTAGTCAGCTCCTGCCCTCACAGCCCCCGTTAACATTAAACACTTGTCAGGGGCACCCATGACTTCAGTGGAGCAAATTCAGTGGCCAGTTCTCCATTCTTGCCTTGTGTGACCTCAGTAGCACCCAACTCTGCTGACACTCCCTTATTTTTGGAATGCTTAGCTTTCTCGGTTTCTCTGTTTCTCCTGGTTTATACAAAGGGTTCATTAAGAAAGAGTTCCCAGGAGAATTGGAAAGCCTGTGGGGAAGTAGGATAGGGAAGGAAAGACACCAATCCAGTGGTATTTCAGACCAAGTCCCAGCCTCAGACTGATCCCCCAGAGAAGCTGTAAGCATAAATTATACCTCAAGATTGTCCTGGCTTGGCGACAAGGGAGCTAGGCATTCAAACTCCTACTTCCATCAGTCATTGGCTAAAGACTGCTCTGTGTGTGTGTGTATGTGTGAGTGCACGTGTGTGTTGGGGGCAAGCGTTTGGTACGAGAAGATCAGATGTGAACTCTCGAACATTTTCAGCTGCCTGTGTTGGCAGCCGGAACAGTCTGTCACAGTAGCTCGAAAGAAATCACTGAAGAAAGGTGCAGGCACCAGCTTTTGCAAAAGCACCCAGAGGCTGGGGGATGGATGCTCAGAGCAGTAAGGAGGTTCCATATCTTGGTGGAGCACATAAAGTATCTGTTACAATCGTCTGTGATGGGAACACGGATGGAATGGGGTGGGTGGAGGCTGAGTGTAAGGAACAGAAGAAGCGAGGGTGGGTCTGACCTAAATCCCTGGACTGGAAGCAGGCCTCTGTACCAACACAGCTCATACGAACTCACATTGCAACTCAGGTATAGCCTTCTCTGAGCCACTCACCTAAGGATTTTCTACAAAACAGATCTGCAAGGGGCCTCTCTTATGAATCCCTGTCTGGAGTCAGCTATCCACCTGGCTTGTACTGAGGCCTGGACTCCATTGCACATACCTTGTCTTGTCCCAGCACCTCATCTGAACATAACAAGATCCCTTGTGGAAGGGGATGTAGGCAATCTCCCCACTATCAGCAATGAACAGGAATGTCTATTTTGCTGTGTCTTTCAGATTGAGATTTTATGATGAAAAAAATCACTATTTTGATAATTTTGGAAGGAGTGAAGACATTCTCCTGTTAAAAGTTAGGAGGGGCACCTGGGTAGCTCAGTCAGTTAAGCATCTGCCTTTGGTTCAGGTCATGATCCCAGGGTCCTGGGGGAGCCCGATGCGGGCTCCCTGCTCAGTGGCTCAACAGGGAGCCTGCTTCTCCGTCTCCCTCTACCCCTCCCCCTGCTTGTGCTCTCCCCCCCCCCGTCAAATGAAAAAATAAATCTTTTTTTTAAAAGTTAGGAAATTGTTTAATAAACATACTAGTAAGTTTTAAAAGAGCATTGTAAGGGCTCCCGGGTGGCTCAGCCATTAAACGTTTGCCTTCAGCTCAGGTCATGATCCCAGGGTCCTGGGATGGAGCCCTGCATCGGGCACCCTGCTGGGCAGGACGCCTGCTTTTCCCTCTCCCTCTCCCGCTGCTTGTGTTCCCTCTCTTGCTGTGTCTTTCTCTGTCAAATAAATAAATAAAAATATTAAAAAGAAAAAGAGCATTGTATACAGATTACATGCAAGTACACTGTAAGTTGGGAATAGAGAAACCTGGATGCTTTTTATGTGAAAATCCTGAAAATTGGAGAGAGGAGAATACTAACACTAGACTCTAATACCCAAAGGCAACTGGTTTTCACATTTTGATTTATTTCTTCTAAATATTTTTCTGTTTATGTTTTCCACATAATGCTTTTACCATTTAATGTTATAATTTAAGAAGTCTTTGCACATGCTGTTAAATACTCTTGGAAAACATTATTTGAAGTTGCTATGTAACATGTAGATGTCTTGTTTTACTCAGCATTTTCTAGACCATTGGATATGGCAGGTTTTTACAATTCTGTTTTGTAAATACCACTGCAATGAACAATAACATGAAAGTGTGTGTGTGTGCGTGTGTGTGTGTATGTTGGATAACTTTCCAAAATACTTTAGAGCTTGCTGTGGTTTAAAAATATATCTAAAATTTCTTTGATTACTCATTTCTTCAAGAGATGGCTCTTAATTCCCCTCCTCTTGAGAATGAGATGAACTTAGTGACTCACTTTTTTTTCTTTTTAACATTTTAAAAATTTAAATTCAATTAATTAACATATAAAATATTTTGGGTTTCAGAGTGACTCACTTCTAATGCATAGAGTAGGGCAGAAATGATGGGTGTGACTTTGAAGGCTATGTCGGAACCGGCCAGTGACTTCTTGCTTGCTTTCTCTTGGCATACTTGTCCCTGGGGAAGCCAACTGATGTGTCGTGACGATGGTTGTCAAGCACCTCTGCGGAGAGGTCCATGTGGGGACATCTGCTAACAGGCTGCTCCAGACACTCCGTTCCACAGCAGGCAAGGAAGTCCTTTTGGAAACATACCCTGAAGCCCTAGACAAGCCTGTACATGAATGCAGCCCTAGCCAACATATTGACTTCAACGTCATGAAAGACCCAGCTGGAGCTACCAAGATAAGCTACTCCTGAATTCCTAACCCACAGAATATGTAAGATGAAAATGTCTGCTGTTGTGGGTTTTTTTTTTGGTAATTTTTAATGTAACAATAGGTAACTAATATAAGGCTCTTGATGTATTCAAATTGCCTTTTCAAAAGGTTATACAAATTTATTCACTCATCAAAAAAAGATAAGAATGGCTGCGTTACTATGCCCCTTTCAATTGAATTTTTATGACTAAAGAAAAAAACGTTGCTAATGGAGAAATAAATCATTATAAGTCTTAGATTCTTTCATTCAGCTTGGTTTAAAATTAGAGTTGCAATAATTTCAGTGTCACTTAATAAAAATTTTAAGTAAAGAAACTATTAATATGGGGACTTTAGAAAATTCAAAACACTGATTTAAGTCATTGCCCTTTATTGAGAAAGGATAAGAAAGGGTAGAAAATACTTATATGTCATTTATCATAATATTTAAGTTAATTTTATGATTATTCTTTATCTTGTCATAATAAAGCTGAGCTTCTGTCCAACATAGGTTTACTAAGAATGGCAAAATGTTTCCTGTAATCTTGAAAGTTTTTCTTTTCTTTCTTTTTTTTTTTTAAAGATTTTATTTATTTATTTGACAGAGAGAGAGATCACAAGTAGACAGAGAGGCAGGCAGAGAGAGAGAGAGAGAGAGAGAGAGAGGGAAGCAGGTTCCCTGCTGAGCAGAGAGCCCGATGCGGGACTCGATCCCAGGATCCTGAGATCATGACCTGAGCCGAAGGCAGCGGCTTAACCCACTGAGCCACCCAGGCGCCCTCTTTTTTTTTTTTTTTTAAGATTTTATTTATTTATTTGACAGACAGAGATCACAAGTAGGCAGAGAGGCAGGCAGAGAGAGAGAGGAGGAAGCAGGCTCCCTGCGGAGCAGAGAGCCCAATGCGGGGCTCGATCCCAGGACCTTGGGACCATGACCTGAGCTGAAGGCAGAGGCTTTAACCCACTGAGCCACCCAGGCGCCCAGATAGTTTTTCTCTAATAGATACAAAGATTAGTAACTTGAAACTTTAACACTATTAATGTTTCTTAAATTTACTAGATATTATGTGCTAGAGAACAGATCTTTTATTTAAAGTCCTTTAATTTAAAGAACATGCCTCTGCTCCTCAACCTTGTGATAATTAACTGACATGACCTCACTAATCTGGTTATAGTGATCTCAAGTGGCTTTTAAGTCTTGGTGTAGGGACACGTTGGTGGCTCAGTCAGTTAAGCGTCTGCCTTCAGGTCATGATCCCAGGGTCTAGGGTAGAGTCACGCATCAGGCTTCTTGCTCACCTGGGAGTCTGCTTCTCCCTCTGCCTGCTTCTACCTCTGCTTGTGCTCTTCTCTCTCTCTCTCTCTCTCTCTCTCTGACAATTAAATAAATAAAATCTTAAAAAAAAAAAGTCTTGGTGTAAGGAAAGTCTTTGTAAGCATTTCCTTCTTATGTAAGCCATACAGGTAAAAATAATCATTATAATATTATAATAACATCAGCACTTAAAAATGAAATCTCAATTTCCATGCTCTTTTGATGAACTGGAAATAGAGAGGAGATGTTTTTATATTAAAACACCAATACAGGGGTGCCTGAGTGGCTCAGTGGGTTAAGCCTCTGCCTTAGGCTCAGGTCATGATCTCAGGGTCCTGGGATCGAGCCCCGCATCGGGCTCTCTGCTCAGCGGGGAGCCTGCTTCCCCCTCCGCCCACCCCTGCCTGCCTCTCTGCCTACTTGTGATCTCTGTCAAGTAAATAAATAAAACTCTTTAAAAAAAATAAAACACCAATACAATCTTGAATAAAATGTAATGTTTGTAGGTTTTCAAATAGCCTCATTATGAGAATATGCACAGTACAAATAACTACCTTCTTATTTCTGTGTTTTCAAAAGCTCATCCATTTATTTTCATCATTATTTTGAATCTGTGGAGTGCTTTAAGCCCCTTCTGTGAGTGAAACTGCAGAGAACAGTCAGTCACAGGAGCCTACACTGGCTGTAATTCTGTCATGCGCCCTGCACATGCTCAGTTGCTAACTGGGTGTGTGGTGACATATCCATGCAGTAGTAGGAAATATAGCATAGAAGGAACAACATGGAACCGAAATAAAAAATAATGATATGATACTTATTAGAAGTTTACAACTTCTGGAAAACAGTGAAGTAATTTCTATTTCCTGAGTTTACTCTTACGTAAAGTAGTCATCAGGGAACTTCTACACAGGTCTTTTGTTTCATTGATTTTTCTGGCTTTTAAGTTTATGTAGTTTTTTTTTTTAAGATATTATTTATTTATTTGACAGAGAGAGACACAGTGAGAGAGGGAATACAGCAGGGGGAGTGGGAGAAGGAGAAGCAGGCTCCCCACTGAGCAAGGAGCCTGATGTGGGGCTCGATCCCAGGACCCTGGGATCATGACCTGAGCTGAAGGCAGATGCTTAATGACTGAGTCACCCAGGCAACCCCTATGTAGTGTTTTTTTTATTAACAAGTTAATTACTATTGCATTTATGTATGAAATCGTCCAACTTCAACCTTACTACACTATACACCTCAACCTACACTATACAATTTTCATTCTGACTGTGTAAGTGGAAAAAGTATTTCATGAAGTTACATGTAGCGTCCATGAAAGCATTAAGTTAGAGGACTGCCTTCTTATTATTTTAAATTATATTTTATATGTCTATTTTTAACTATACATATTTTTATTTAAATGTATTTTAAATGTGGCAATGCTACTTCTTAACTCTGTAGTTTAGGAAGATGGTGTGTTAACAGTTTAGATTTGCTCCCTGGACAAGTCACCTTCTGGTTCTTTTGGTAAGGAGGCAAACATAAGGGGCACCTGGGTGGCTCAGTGGGTTAAAGCCTCTGTCTTCGGCTCAGGTCATGATCCCAGGGTCCTGGGATCAAGCCCCGTATCGGGCTCTCTGCTCAGCGGGGAGCCTGCTTCCCTCCCTACCTGCTTCTCTGCCTACTTGTGATCTCTGTCTGTCAAATAAATAAAATCTTTAAAAAAAAAAAAAAGGAGGCAAACATAAACATGTAAACAAATAGATGCTGGCTTAAACAAAAGTGGGCAATGTGAGCATGTTCTGACAGCTTAACAAAATCGACATTATTTTACTCAATTTATATTTATATGGATCAGTGACTCATGGAAAATTACAAGAAAGTTGGCATGCCTGAGTGGTGCAGTTGGTTAAGCGTCTCACTCTTGGTCGTGATCTCAGGGTCATGAGCTTGAGCCCCATGTTGGGCTTTGGGCTGTGCGATCAGCATGGAGTCTGCTTAAGATTCTCTCTCCCTCTCCCTCTGCCCTTATATTAGGAAACATGTGATTTTTCCTTGCCCGAAGGTCCTCTCAAACTTTGACTTTAGAAAGAAATTTGCTATGTTCTGCTTATTTCTGATATCATGTAAGAATTTATAAAGCAATATTCAGTACCTGCATTTGGCAGAACCACTAATCCTTTTTAATTAAGAGGGAAGAAAATCATTTCAATGCACTTCCCTTTCTGGATATGTCTTTAGTCACTGCATCCTATAATTACCACTGAAAGGTGGTCAAAAGGTACAAAAGACCAGTTGTGAGGTGAGTAGGTTCTAGGGATGCAATATATAGCATGATGACTATGGTTAACACTGTATATACATATAAAAGTATATATAACACACACATATATATCTTTATATATACAGAAATATACATACAGGTATCCTTTTAAAATATCTATATAAAAGTTGTTAAGAGAATAAATACTAAGAGTTCTCATCACAACGAATTTTTTTTCCATTTTTGTTTTCTCTTTGTATTGCAACTACATGAAATGATGGGGACTGACTAACCTCATCATGGTAATCATTTTACAATATGTGTTAATGAAATCATTGTGCTGTATACCTTAAGCTTATACAGTGATATATATGAACTATAGCTCAAAAAAACTGGGAGAAAGAGTCACTGCCACTGTTCACTGGTTGGTGAACACCAGATCTTTCCTCACAGTGTTGGCTTTGAACCATTCTACCTGCCTCCATCCTATTGTCTACACACCTGGACACTTCTCTGGCGTGTGTTTTGGACTTGAGAGCCATCCCAGTTCTACACACAGCCCTCGCTGACATCTCTGCTGCTCATCATTGATACCTGGTGCTAGTCCTGGGCACCTGGCATCCCCCATCCCTGCTGGCTGGGTGCTTGGCACTCTAAATCCTCACTCATCCAGAAAAGGGAATTGGACACCTAGAGACTGGTCCCCCTATGCACGATAATTTAGGAGACAGCAGCAAGTTGCCAGGCATCGCCACTTTTAGTGAGTGTCCTTTCACACAATCATACATCTTAAGATTATATAAAAAGAGACAAATAATGTGTTTGAAAAGTTACCTAAAGGTGATAGTGCTTTCCTACTAAAACAATCCTATCCTTTTATTGGACGGCTTTGGAAAGAGAAGGAAAACAATACAGGTCATCATGAAAACTATATTTTGTGCAGCACGTGTTCACATTAGCTTTAATTCCATTTCTGTAAGAAAACAAAACAAGACTAGTCTAATAGTCTGGTGTGTATGGGTTAGTTCCTAAATACTCCCCAGCAAATCCAGTGTTGGAGATACTAAGCAAGCTTACTAGACTTTGCGTCTACTATTGCCACCTATTCCAGACCACGCTCGATTTCTGCCAGAGTTGTCTAAAAAGTGAAAATCTGGTGGTTATACTTTCTCTTTAAAAATAAAGCAAATCTGCAACAGCAAAAATGTCCTCTTTAAACTCACGTGAGCCATTACAATCAACTCAGTCCAAACTCCTGTGTATATTCTCTCTTCCTAGATCCTCCATTGGTCAGCCTCTTTATCTCCAATTCTCCCTCACGATTCACCTCAAATGTCTCCCTGTGAAATCTTTCACTTTCCTCTCTTGAAGTGCTCCTATATGATGCCATGACTCTGTTGTGCATATAACACTATTTCTCACACTGATTTGTCATTATCCTTCTGTTTCAGTCTTTGACTTCCCTTACAGAGCCCTTATCCCTTTTGTGACTTCCGAACCTGGGTGGTCACAAAACGTGTGTGGAGTGAATGCGCAACACTGAGGAGCGTAAAGAAGCCAGACCAAGCAGATGATTTTATTTTATTTTTTTTTTTAAAGATTTTATTTATTTATTTGACAGAGAGAAATCACAAGTAGGCAGAGAGGCAGGCAGAGAGAGAGAGGAGGAAGCAGGCTCCCCGCTGAGCAGAAAGCCCGATGCGGGGCTCGAACCCAGGACCTGGGATCATGACCTGAGCCGAAGGCAGCGGCTTAACCCACTGAGCCACCCAGGCGCCCCAAGCAGATGATTTTAAATACAAAGGCATGATATGGCCCAACCAGAACCCATGACAAAAATTGTTTAGTCTTCTATTAAAAACATTAACATTAGTCTGTGGACATTTGGACCACACACAGCCCTGGTGTGGGAAAGCGAATTTGACAGGGTTTCAATAATATTCCTTTGCTCCAGCTGGCTGAAGGAATGCTAAGTCAACGCCTGTGTCTACAAAACCAATATGTTATTATTTGGTTTGTCTTTTATCAACCTCTGAATAACTTGCTATAGGTAGAGTGATAGAGTTGAGACAGGGATTTCTTTGAGAGAGACTGGCTGGCTACACAGGCAAGCTGTCTCTCGAGAGCTTGGGGTTGCTCTGTGCTAGATCTGGCTCTTTGCCTTGCACAACCTTGATATTTTATTCAGAACAGAAAGGATCATATAACCGAACCCACAAGACCGATACATATTCATCAAGATCCTGATCTATTAATTTACAATAAAAAACATAACTGGCAAGCAGAGATATTCTGAACACAGAACACAGAGATAGTGTGTTCTTATCACTTTAGGAAAACATGTTTGGGAAACTAATGTTTAAATCACAAGTTGTATAGTGGATCCAAATGAAGAGAAAGGGGGTAGGGGTCATTGAGCCGTGAGCCTGATGCTCCATGCATTTCCCTCTAGTCCCTAAACTGCCGGACAGAACTGGATATTTGTGTTCAGGGGCCCTGGATGGGGGACCCACTAAAAAGTCCTTGTATTTTGACTCCTTACTTATAAAACCAATATAGTCTGTTCCTACTATCGACAGGATTTCCTCAGACAGGCAAAATAAAACTGTGTGGTCTCAAATTTTCCTATTAGAAGTATAATCCAGTAAGATTTCTGTCATCCCGCACTTCCTGGACACCTTGATTGGACTTTCAAATCCCCGCAGCCCTACATTTTCTTGAATTAATTTCTACATTTAGCTAATCTCATCCACTATGTATTAACTCTTATTAATGCCATTCTTAGAAAATGGTTATATTATTTAGAGGTTTTGGGGGGGTCTGGGCTTTGGTTCTAATGTCAATAACACAGTTTTGGGGCCCTTGGTCCATTGCCACACTCTGTCAATACAGTACTTTTATAGACTACCTGTCCCCATGCATTAGTGTGTCATCAAATCAAATTAGTTCTGGCCGGTGGCTTAAGAAACAGAACAGAAAACATTAGAATGCATGGCACAGAATTAGGTAACTCTTGTTTTACATGTGTTCTGGGTATTAGGTTGTGATACAAAAATACTTTCTTGACTCTGTGCTGGGGTTAAAAAATTTTATAAACAACCCCCCTAGAACTCAGAGCTTCATTCTCTGCCTAAGAGAGCAAGGTGCTCTTTGTGCATGAAGGTGTTTGCAAAGTTAATCAAATAAAGCCTTTGCCACAAAGAGCTCTGTTGTTGAGGGGGACAGTAGAAACTGTGTCCAAAGCTTGCAGAAATATCCATCTTGAGGACTGTGTGACAGGACCAGTGGCTGAAAATAGAAGCAGATCACGTAAAAACAAAGGAACGATGAGAAGTCACCTGGGAGAAATGGCAGTAGAACTTCTGGACCCTAGGCAGTGCATCTTTGTGGTTCCTGGTTCTCTTTTGCCCTGGAGTCAGGGGTCCCTGACTGTCAGAGAAGAGCTGAACAGGATTTCCCTGCTTTCGTGTTCCACAGGGTCACCATGACATCTGCTCAGACTAAGCCAGTCCGAACTAATGAAGAGATTTTCATACGAAACCCGAATTTTCTTAGGAAATTGCTTTCCTCAGTAGAAAAAGGCAGCACATATTTGGATCCTTGAGGATGTTTGGCAAGTTCTTCGAGGCACAAAGACATTTTGATTCCTTTTCTTTGAGTCCAGTTGAGTTCCTACAGTGTGTGTGTGTGTGTGTGTCTGTGTGTGTGTGTGTCTGTGTGTGTGTGTGTGTCTGTGTGTGGGCAGGTGGTGCTGAGTATTTGAAAATGTCAGACTGCATTAGTCATCTATCCATCCATCCATTTCCATTCAGCCATTTGTTCATTCATATGTGTGTCTATCTGTTCATCCATCAACCCCTTTTTGAGCACTTATATACTCTGTGCAAGCTCTTTGCCCTTTTGTGTATTTTTGGTGTTGGGAAATCTTAAGTTGCAAGGAGATTTAAAAGTTCTTTGACATAGTTCTCATCAGATAAATGCATCTCTCTGTAGATCTGCTGGCAGGTTTCTGCCAGCATCGGAATACACCTCTCTGACTGAGAAAGTTTTCTTGTGTTGAACTACAACCTATTCTTCTGTAGCTCCCTTCAGAAACCTCCTGTCTGAGCCCCACACAGTACCTGGAAGTACTGGGAAGAGCTGCTCTCTGCCTACTTGCACATCTCAGTTCCTCAGTTGGCTGGTTTCTGAGCTAATCTTAATCTAGCCTGATGACATATTAAGATTTGCACTCCTATCAGAGAATGGGATCAAGAACCAGGTCTCGTGTCTGATAGGTCTAAGGGGTGTCCCCATTCCAAGCTATACTGTTTAGGCTCTCACTTTGGTGCCTAGCTCTTGTGGCTTTGTTTTACTCTGGTTTGGGGTGGTCACTCTAACGGTACCTCTAGGATTGACATCCCACTCTGAATTTTAACTGGGATCTTGACAACCTTCCTGTCTTCCCTGTTTATCCCCAGCCATTGGATGAATGAGATTCAATCCAAATGGTCCTCCACCTGAAACTATGATGCCCATCTCTGCCACTGCAGATAGAACCCTTGGGAGCTGACGCCATCTGAAATTGAGCCTGAGCTAATCATGCACCTCGGAGCATTCTAATTTGATTCTTTATTTCCTCAAGGAAATAACACCAGATGAGTCCCACAGCTCTGGCACCCTGGTTTTGATTTCTCTGTCTAGTCTTATCTTTGAAGTTCCAGTCTGCCTCTCAATGAGTGTCTCCAAGTTATGCATATTGGTTCTAATTCTAGCCCATGTGGCCAAGAATAGGATAGCTCTACATATATTTGAGGATGTTACTGATTCAATTTTTCTCTTGCCATATAACAAACTATCCCAGCACTCAGTGACTCAACAGAATGATAAGTTTTTTGCTAGTGTTTTTGCAATTTGGCAAAACTCAGTGGAGGAAAGATCGTTTGGCCCCATGAAGCATCAGCTGGGTTAGCTTGGTGAGGTGAAGATCTACTTCTAAGTGGCTCACTTACATGCACTGGCAGGGAACTTGGTTGGGGCTCTTGGCTTGGTGTCTCAATTATGCTACATGAAGCTGCTTGAGATTTCTTACTACATGGTGACTGGGTTCTAAGAGAGAGGAAATGGAAGCTGCCAGTCTTCTTTAAGACTGGGCCTGGAACTGGCATGTTATCACTTTCCCTTGATTCTCTTGGTCAACATGGTCATAGAGTAGCCCAGATTTAAATGTTGGGAAATATAGTTCCACTTCTTGATGGAAAGAATTGACAAAGATTTTGCAGCCATCACCTTGCTCTACCCCTGCTCCTACCCCTTCATCCTGTCTTCTCTAGGTTAAAAAGCCCTTATTGCTTTCTCACTACTGCAGTGTTTTAGTGTAAGTCTATTGTGGAGAATAAAACAAGATTTTCACCTCCTTTCTATTAAAGTTTCTATCTTTCTTGATGCAACCCAAAGTCATGTTAACTTCCATAAGAGTTACATTTCATCGTTGACTGACACTCAACTTGCTATTGATTAGGTCCCTAAGGCTTCTTCTTCTAATCTCCTGTTGGTATGGCATGGTACTTCTGTCTTATACTTGGAAAGCTAGATTTTAGACTCAATTCAGTTATTTAATAGCTCTCCTTATGAAGTTTCACCTTGTCAGATCTAAACTATTGCTCTTGCCTGTTAAGATAATTTAGATGCTTATCTTTTGTTTAACATGGTAATGTTCAGTCAACATGAAGTTGATGGCTGTGCTCTTATTGTTCAGGCAAATAATTAATAAAAAATATTTTACAGACCAAATATTGACCACGTGATCTGACACTGGAAATCTTCTAGGATAACAAAGGAATCATCACTCAATTCTTCAATTGTCCTTGTACCTGTCCCATAAAATTTTACTTGATCTCATGGTATATCATGAAAAAATCTCTTCAACTCTCCTGCTGAAGTACTTTGCATCTACTCCCCCTCTCGGATACTGCAACCTAGTAGCCCTGCCAAAGAAGCAAAATCTGCCAGACAAATATGACATTTTCTTAATGAAAATATACTCTATCCTGATCAGCCCTATACCTCTTCCAGTGTCTCTTTGACTTAAAGAAACCTTTTTACTTTTTGGTTATTCACTTCAAATATTAGTTTGATGGAGGTATAATTCATGTAAAATAGATTACACCCGTTTGAAGTGTACAATTGGATGAATTTTGGCAGAATTATGTATAGTCCCTTGAAACCATCACCAGAACTAACTGAGACACAGAACATTTCCACCACTGTCCAGGGTCTCCTCATGCCCCTTTGCAGCCCCACCTCCCCCCATCCCCGGGCCTCAGACAGCCTCTGATCTTTCTGTCACGATAGGTTACTTACACTTTCTAGAATTTCATATAAATAGAATTATATAGTATGTACTTTTTGGTGTTTGACTTCTTTTACTCAATGTAAAGCTTTTATGATTCATCCACACTGTTGTTTTCTCAGTAGCATGTTCCTTTTTAGTGCTGAATGATACTCTGTTGTAGGTATATAACACATTTTGTTTATCCACTTTCCTGTTGGTGGACATTTGTTTCTAGCTTTGGCTATTGTGAATGAAGCTGTTTTGAATATTCATGTATGAATCTCGGTGTAGACATGTGTTTTCATTTCTGTTTGGTACCTGGACTACTTCTGCACCCCCCGCCCCCCGCCTTTTGTTTTGTTTTGTTTTGTTTTGTTTTCCTTTTCACCAGACTCTTCCTGGCTAGAATTAGGGTGACCATTCTCCAGTTTTTGAAACCTAACTTACGCCTTATTTTGTAAATCACAGCAAAAGTCATCTTCCCCAACATTCTTGTGTAAGTTGTTGGTCCTCAAAACTCTCCATTTATGAGTTCTTTCAATTCTTTGAACATAATTCATCTGCTTAGAGAACTTATTCTTTTTTAGTCAGCAACTTTTGGGGTAAATATTACTGAATTGTTAAAATGCGTGCCAGACTAAGCACTGAATATACACTATCTAATTTCCTGTTCACAATAGTTATATAAAAAAGGTACTATATTAATTTTATCTTTTTAATAGGTGGATAAGCAGAAGCATAGGGAGGTGAAGTAACCTGCCTAAATTCTGATTGAGGGGGAGCTAAGTTTGTAAGCTGTGTATTTCTCTTGTGCTGGAGTCCAAACTATTCCACAATATAAGAGAGACAGTGATGATTACAATAGGAGAACTGGACATACAATGTGATGAGTGTTTATAAGAAAGAAAGGTTACTCTGGGTGAGCTAAAGTGGGCCTTGAAAACTAGGATAAATGTGGGTGGTGAGGTGGAGACCAAATGATATAAAATTCAGATGGACAGGTGGCATAAGCAAAGGCCCTGTGGCAGAAATGGGAGCATCATCAGTTTTCCTTAGTGCAGAGATCTGTGGACTCATGGGAGGCCAGGAAAAAAAAGCAGCTATGAGATTAGGTACAATGACAGCCAGACTGTGGTCAGACCACTGGTTTTTGAATGATGGGCTAGGGAGCTGACCGTGGCCATAAATTGTGATGTATGGTGGGAGATGCTTTTATAGACTATGCTGAAGTATTAATATGATGGCTTTAAATGGATCAAAGGAGATGACAGCCAAAATTAGGAAAGCCAGTTAGGAATCTACTGCACTTAAAAACACAAAACAAAACCAAAATGAAGGCTTGAATCAGAATGGTGGCAGGGGCAAGGCTTGTATTGGAAGAGTCAACTGAATTCTGCTTAGTATTAAAAATTCAAATAATTTTTACATAATTTACTATATTGGCCTCATCTTGCAGTTACTCCACATTAATATAAACTAGTTTTAAGCACTTAATTGCATTTATATCAGTTGATATTTTTCTGATTTTTCAAATTTATAAGCAGATTTCTCAAGTTATGTCATTTGTATTAGAAGGAATTAAGATGTGAATAAGTCGAAATTATCTACTTTATTAAATATGCTGTTTCTTATCTTTTTTTTTTTAAGATTTTGTTCATTTATTTGATGGAGAGAGAGAGAAAGAGAGAGAGCATGGAGCATGAGTGGGGTGGGAGGAGGAGAGGGAGAGGGAGAAGAAGGATCCACACAGAGCAGGGAGCTCCACATGGGGCTCGATTCCAGGACCCCAGGATTATGACCTGAGCCTAAGGCAGATGCCTAACCAACCAACTGAATCACCCAGGCACCCCACTGCTTCTTATCCTTAATTGGGTAATATGAGCTTCGTAACTCTTTTGGGAGACATTTCTTTTTGATTGTATCTAAAAGACCTCATCACATTTTACAGCTACATAAATATTTAATAAAGGTGTTTGATTTAATAAAGTTTAAATATAAAATTAAAAGCTTATAGAATACCACATATATTTTATTTATTGAGGTATATTTCATACATGTCTTTTTAAAAAAATTCATTAATTTCAGGGGTAAAATTTAGTGATTCATCAGTTGCATATAACACTCAGTGCTCTTTATATCAAGTGCCCTCTTTAATGCCCATCACCCACTTACTCCATTCCCTCACCCACCTCCCCATCAGCAACACTCAGCTTGTTCCCTATAGTTGAGTCTCTTATGGCTTGCCTCCCTCTCTGTTTTTATCTTTTTAAACTTTCCTTCCCTTCCTCATGTTCATCTGTTTTTTCCTTAAATTCCACATACAAGTGAAATCATATAACAATTGACTATCTCTGACTTATTTTGCTTACCATAATATCCTCCAGTTCCATCCATGTCATTGCAAGTGGCAAAATTACATTTTTTTTTTTGATGGTTGAGTAGTATTTCATTGCCAAGGGAGAAACAGTTTCCCTTTTGAGCAGGAAACCTGATGTAGGACTCAATCGCTGGGTCCTGGAATCATGATTTGAGCTGAAGGCAGATGCTTAACTGACTGAGCCATGCAGGTGACCCTAACATACAGATCTTCAATGACAGCTTGATGAATTTGGCAAATGTATGGGTGCACAACGCCTCACCCCACTGAGATATGGAACTCATCATTACTCACAAAGTATTCTTGTGCTTCACCCAGACAGTCCTGCACCATTCCCTATCCCACAACCACTGTTCTGATTTATCACCATAGATTGGTTTGACTGTCCTAGAATTGCACATAAATGGAATCATGCATTATGTTCTGTTTTGTATTTAGCCACTTTCACTTAACATAGTGTTTTAGGGATTCATCCACGATTGTTGCAGAGATCTGTGGTTCCTTCCTTTTTATTGTTGAGCAGTGTTCCAGTATACGAATATACCACCATTTCTTTAGCCATCTGTCTGTTGGTTTGGGTTGTTTCCAGTTTGGGGCCATTATGAATAGAGCTTCTATAAATATTTTTGTGCAGGTCTTTTGTGGACATGTGGTTCCATTTCTTAGACAAATATCTCAGGGTGCAATGGCTGTATCATATGGTAGGTATATGTCTAAACTTTGAAGAAACTGCTAAAATGGTTTCCAAAGTATTTATATATATATATTTTTAAAGATTTTATTTATTTATTTGACAGATGGAGATCACAAGTAGGCAGAGAAACAGGCAGAGAGAGAGAAGGAAGCAGGCTCCCTGCTGAGCAAAGAGCCCGATGCGGGGCTCCATCCCAGGACCCTGGGATCATGACCTGAGCCGAAGGCAGAGGCTTTAACCCACTGAGCCACCCAGGCGCCCCAAAGTATTTATATTTTTAAAATGTATTTTAGGATTTTATGGTTCTGGACTTCTTGTTTGTATAAAGACCACAAGACTTGATTAAGAATGCAATATTCACATTAGGCTTACAATGACATTTCTGTGACAATGAAGACTTTGTGATTATAGATGGCTAGCTTAGCCATCAACACCATTTTCCCCATAATTATGCTATAAATTAGGGGTGACCCTTGAGCCTTTTCTAGTAAGTACTTCAGTATCTGGAAGGTTAACATGAAATTCTCTAAGGTATTCTTAAGTGGTACCTGAAGGAAAAACATGCTGTAATGTCACATAAGTTAATAATTTTAAGGAGCCTATAGGCCTGGCAGTGAAATTAAATACTTAACAATAATTCAAAAATGGCTTACAGAAACTTAAAAATGTGAATCATTTAGTGGGGCTGAAATTATGCTCCTGACATATATGTGTGACACCCGAGAGCACTTACCTGGGAATTTATTACCAGCTTCTGAGCAAACAAAGCCTGACCTACATTTGACTAAAGTCAGCTGTCTTTGGTTAATCCTATGGGCTTCTTTTTATTAATGTCACAATTGCTAATGTGGTATAACATTGTCATTACTGAATAGCACCACGGGATGAGCTGCAGCTGTTATTTCTCTTTCTGAACCTACTGAGTCATTAAATCTGAGTTTGGGGGAATACAAGTTGTAAAGATTATTCAAATTCTGATTGAGAAATAGGACTACTGGGAAATTGTAGGTACATAAAGTAAAACTTTGAATCAATCAAAGTTCTTTTTTTTTTTTTTTATAAGCTTGAACATTCAAATTTTTTCCTTAGGTTTAATTTGAAATCGAATGTCAAAAAAATAGTGGGTAAACATAAGAAAGTAAAAGGGCAATAATATTTATATGCAAAGTCTTTTTTGCTGATGGGAAAGTGGTTTGTTGTTATTGAGAAAATATTAGGAAGATCATTTTCTTCAAAAAACCATAATATTTTGTCTTAAGAATCCTGATGTTAATTTAAGAATATGCTTTTGTTCTAATGAGACAGGATAATTGATTTCTCTTTAATAGCTAAGGGAATTTTTATTGTATTGCTCTTGGTACTCCTTGCAAAAATTTAAGAACTCTTACTTTGCCTTTGGTCATGATTAGTACTTTGTAAAGGTTATGATCCTGCAGTTCCTAAACTGAACCTCAGAAATTTTTCAGTTTTTGAGGAGAGTATAGCAATATTCAATATTTCTTGGATACCACATAAACTACTAGCTCAGAATAGTTTTCAGTTTCTTCAATAAGATTGCACTACATTCCTCTCAGTGGTGTCATACATTTGCTAAGCTGGGTTTTCGACAGTTGCTGTGATAAATAACAATTACTACATGAAAAGCAAAGTGGAATGGGGGATGAGGGTGGTAGGGTCCAAACGGATTTCAAAGTTTGAGAAGTTTTGCAATGCCCAATAGATGCACATATCCAATTAGTAAGTACTTGTGGTTATTTAAAGATGAAATACAAACATACTTTCAGTTTATGAGTATCATTTTTTCCCAAATGGCTACTAAGTTGTTAAGACCAAAACTAAATAACAAACAAACAGAAAAACAAAATACCTTACCAAGTAGGGACCTGACTACTTGCTAAATAAAACAGTTGGTTATTTCATGTGGTCTGGGGACACAGGAAAAAAAAAAATCACAGAGTCACTAAGGATTCCTCCAAAGTGGGAAATTTTGGGAACCCCTGGTATAATCTGATGATCATTTAAAGAATTTATGACTTTTTGTGTTTATTCAAGACCTGTTTATATTTATTTTGGCCTGTCATGTGTTTTTGATGTTATTTAAAAATGTTGGGGGCAATGGAAGTTCAGAGATTGACATTTCTGAAGCTCATTTCTTCTGGATGATATTTTGGAAGTTGGACATCTGCAATGATTTCACTGACTCCAGGAAAATCTTTAAGTTGAAAAAGTTTGTGTTTTGCATCCCACCCACAGGCACAGAAGTCCTGGATAGCTGGACGGCCGGTTCCCATGGCATTATAGAGAGTGTGGTTCACAGCCCAGAGCTCATTAGAAAAGCAGAATCTCAGGGGCACCTGGGTGGCTCAGTAGGTTAAGCCTCTGCCTTCGGCTCAGGTCGTGGTCTCAGGGTCCTGGGATCGAGCCCCGCATCAGGCTCTCTGCTTGGCAGGGAGTCTGCTTCCCCCTCTCCCTCTGCCTGCCTCTCTGCCTACTTGTGATCTCTCTCTCTCTCTCTGTCAAATAAATAAATAAAATCTTTAAAAAAAAAAAAAAGAAAAAAAAGAAAAGCAGAATCTCAGGCCCCACCCCAGACTTGCTGAATCTGAATCTGCATTATAGTGAGATCTCTGGGTGATTCATAGGCACAGTAAAGTTTGAGAAGCACCGCTCTACCATTTCTATCCCATCCTACCTCAGCCTTCTCAGACGGAATCCCCCATTTCCTTTGAATATGTCTTTAAAACCTAGTTTCTCTGTGCATGATTTGTTTGGGGCTTTACTATCCACTAGTTAAAGCTTCCTACTGAATTAATCCTTGATAATAGTTGAAATGTGCTATCATTTCCCAGAGAAGACTGACAAATTGTCACACTGGATTGTTATTTTTATCTTAAAAATGTCTTTAACGTTTTTCAGTGCTGCCAAATGCCCTTACTTTCTTATCTTCTTAGCTATAGTTTTGAGGGCTAGGCTCTCTCTATGCCCCAAAATGGGTTTCCCTGGTGTAGAGCACACAGAAGGCGTAGATTTAGGGCAGTGAGATGGAAACATGCAATGTTAAAAGTGAGAATGAGCCTTTCCACCCTACCCAGAGAGAGATCCAATGGCATTGTTCTCGGTTCCCATCATAACTTTCACCTTGCGCAGAGCCCTTGATGTCCTGCCAATGAAGATGTTCTCACATTCTTTGCAGCAGGAACCCACCTTGACTTCCAAATGTGACAGTACATCTACAAAAGCAACGGTGATGGCCTCCGCATCTCACATCTGCATAGAGCCTGAGAGACGCTTATGCTAATGATAGCTCAGGCCCCTGAAAACCATGCTGATGTCAGTGTCTTATTCTCCAAGAATACTGGCTGCTTCCTCCCTGGGACCTTCACCAAACGGGTCCAGGCAGTCTTCGGAGAGCCACGACTTCCGGGGGTTACTAATCCCAGGGCTGACCACCAGCTGCCCGCGCAGGCATCTTATATTAACCTGCTTACCACTGTGTATTAACCTGTGTAACACAGATGCCCCTCTGTACCACGCAGACATTTCCAGCCCAGGCAGCAAGAAGGGAGGTCAGTCGGGAGGTCAGTCAGGAGGTCGGCAGTGGTGGGCGCTTGCCCCAAAGTTCTGCGCATGTGCAGCCCCAGCCCCCAGACCACTCGGTCTACTCGTAAGAGGCTGCGCATGATCTCCCGTTCTACAGAGATCATGAAGACGTGGAAAGGGAAGAGCAGGCTGCTATTGGAAGGGTCATGACGAAGGAGGAATTTCAGGGTGAGTGGACTGCTCCAGCTCCCAAATGTACGGACTCTCCCCCTGGGGTCGTAGGCGGCTGTGAAGGCGCCGGTGCCCTGGGTGCCTCTCCCAGGGTACCCCCCTGAGGACTGGTCCGCAGCTCCTGCTTCTCGGGTCCCTGCGTGGGTGAGGACAACCACCCAGTGTTCTTAAGGTGTTCTTTCTCAGACTTAGACAGAAAAGGGAAATAAAGCCGACAGAAAATAAGCAGTTTCTTAAAAAAAAAAAAAAAAAGGTGGGAAAAGGCCACTTTACAGCGGTAGAAACTAAGACCCTGTGAGGAGTGATTGTTGTGCCCCGCAGCCAGTAAGAGCAGGGCTGGGAACCGACCTGGGCTTGCCTGAGTCCAAGTCTGCTTTCCAGGGAAAGTGATGATAGCAAACATCAATTGAAATCTTATTATGTTCCGAGCATTGATCTATGATCAGCACATATGTTGTCATTGTTTCAAGTATGCATGTTATCTTTTTTATTTATGCCACGCATGAGATAGATACTATTACTTTTCTCCTTTTGCAGCTGAGGAGACTGAAAGCTAGAGGACATTATAACTTGGGCTAAGCGTCTTTTATTTATTGAGAATCAGATCCACCTTACCAGTTTCTTTCTTTCTTTCTTTCTTTTTTTTTTTTTAAGATTTTTTATTTATTTATTTGACAGACAGAGATCACAAATAGGCAGAGAGACAGGCGGGGCGGGGGTGGGGGAGCAGGCTACCTGCGGAGCAGAGAGCCCGATGGATGTGAGGTTCAATCCCAGGACCCTGAGATCATGACCTGAGCCGAAGGCAGAGGCTTAACCCTCTGAGCCACCCAGGCGCCCCCCACCTTACCAGTTTCTTGTCTCTCTCGGCTTCAGACTGGTTCTTCAGCATTTGCTGTGTGACAATGCACTGGACTTTTTTGAGCGTTTCTTCTTCTCAGTGGGGTGATGTTGAGCTTTGTCAGTAGAGGGAGCTGGAGGGGCAGGAGGAAGGGGCTGTCTTTCTCCTGGCTGTTATGTTTGCTTTCCCCTGCTCCAGCTGCCATCAGACGGGGACATCGGGTGTTGTTCTGCCCCAGCTGTTCCAGCACCTGAGTGGGCAGTCCCTTAGCAACTTAGCAGCCTGGGCCCACTCACCCCCTTGTTCTGGCCCTCCTGATAGGGGAACTGCAGGCTCCAGCCCTTGTGCCTCCAGTGTTATCCCAGCACCTTCTGTGTGCACCCCAACTAACCCCTGCTAGCTTGTGCCTTAGAGGTTTGCTTCCTGTGGCTCTCCTGGTGTGGACACTGTGTGCTCCAAGCCTTGTACCTGCAAAGAACACTCTGCACGCCTACTCACCAGCCACAGCTCGCCTGTACCTGGGGCAGGGGGGCTGTTGCGGCTTGCCTGGCAGCTCAGGCCCAGCCCTGATGCAGGCAACCCAGTGAACTTCTTTACCATCCCGTGGGCTGCAACCACATCTTTGATGGGGCTGCACCTCAGCCTTGGGGAGGGAGCCAGATTTGTCTTTTTTCTGTTTGTCCTTCTCTGGATTCACCCTTGATCCAAGATATCCTTTAGAGTTCTCTTTATACCTTTATAGTTATTCTCCTGTCTGAGTTTAATAATCCTTTATATTAAACTTCTATTTAATTATTATGTGGTTTGTTTCCGGATCTCTTATTTGATACAATCTGGTACAGACTATACAGTCTGATACAATCATCTCCCTTCTCCTACCCAGAATAATCTCTTCAGTTGTCTACTTTGCTTTGTTTGTGTTTGATTTTTTACAAAGGTATTTTTCTATGATACCAATAAGTCAATTATTCTGTCTCTTTGAGCTCAGGGAGTGGACAAGTCAATCTCTAATAACTGATTGATTCCGTAACACATTCATTCATAAAACTTTTACTGAATGCATATTTTATGCAAAGTGTTTGAGTTCACAAGGTGGATTAAGGCACTGTCTTTGCCTAGATGAACTCACAGTCCTGTAGAGGAGGTATAAATTTAAACAGGGTAAGTTAGAATACAATGTGGTAACTATTACAGTTGAAATGTGAACACCACTTTCTGGGAACACAATGACAGAATGACTCATTCAGTCTGAGGGAGTTAGTGCAGTCCCATCAGAACTGGATCTGGAGGAGTTTTCCCAGCTCCAAAGGATATGAAGTTGTATTTATATAGATCACTATATGGTTATACCTGGGATCATATACTTAATTAGAGACTAAGTTTCTAAACTTTCTTTATTAGAGAGAGAGAATGTTAATACGCTGGTAAAAGTGACACAGAAAGAGAGATGGTAAAATATTGCTGTGTTGGACCAAACATACTCCTGGCTTTGTCATCAACTCACTGGGGGACCCTGGACACATAGGAAACTGTGGAACTATGCTTCTACCGCTATAATTTGAAACATTTAGATTATATAGTCCTGGGTGTCTCTTCTAACTCTAAATGGTATGTAATGCATTTAAATAGCAGGTGCTGGTATTATGAAACCAAAACAAAATCTTAATGAGAAGCAGTCTGAATTGGATTTTTAAAAAACAAGTAAGGTAACATTTGGTTAAATAATAGAAGACATCTTGGAGGAGATCTCAGAAAGAGTTGTTTTTAATGTGGATGAGTTAGTGTTATCTATTATTAAATAATTTGCCTCTAAGAAATATTTATAATCATGAAGTGCTTGCTCTGTAATGGATATTTTATATTTTCTGAGCAAATAATAAAGTCAACCTTGCTGACAGACCTCACATTTTGACACATCTTTAATTACACTTGTGGCTATAGATAGATGTTCCTAGGGATCAAATGGTAAAGGAACAAATCATCAGATCTCCCATTGTGGAAATTTTTCAGAGGCTAGGGAGAGAAGCTGAGAAATAGATTCTTCAATGAATATCATGGGTTAGGAAGAAAATATCCACAGTGTTTATACATTAATTTATCAGTATGGTGTTGTTAAAAGTCTCAGAGAGTATTAGTATTTGAAATTATTTTAAGATACTTAACACTGGAGGTGGCAAATGGGATTTTTAACACATTCTACTTGTACTGTCTGTAATAGCTTAATATTATGACTGGGGAAATGGGCTTTGGAGTGAGTTTACCTTGGTTTAAATTCTAGTTCTAGCACTTAGCATCGTGATAGCTTTTTTTTTTTTATAAAAGATTTTATTTATTTATTTGACAGAGAGACAGACCATAAGTAGACAGAGAGGCAGGCAGAGAAAGAGGGGGAAGCAGGCTCCTTGATGAGCAGATAGCCCAATGCTGAGCAGAGAGGCCCAATGCGGGGCTTGATCCCCAGACCCTGAGATCATGACCTGAGCGGAAGGCAGAGACTTAATCCACTGAGCCACCCAGGTGCCCCATTTTTAAAAAATATTTTATTTAATATCATGATAGCTTTGAAAGATTAAACTCTCATAGCCTGAAGTTTTCAGGTCTCCAAAATAAGGACTGCAGTAATGGTACTTACATTATAGGATTAAAAGAGGTGAGATATGTCACGTTACCACGGTGTCTGGCAAAGAGAAAGAACTCAATAAAGGGTAAGATTTATTATGATCACTAGGGCAAATATCTCAGGAAAACAATATAGAGGAATGATGTCACAAGGATGGGTACACGTCTTAGATTTGTAACTTACTAATTGTTAGTATTAATTACTTACCAATTGAATCCTTTGTTTAGTCTGTTAGTACCTTCAATTTGAGAGTTTTTTAATTTGTAAAATTGTGTTTTTTTTTTTAATGTCTGCTTCCTTCCCTTATAGAATTGTTCTATTAATAAAGTGATACGTGTATGTGAGAGTACTTTCTGCATGTTGTGGGCTGATGGAAGTAATTACTACAAGGCAAGATCATCTTTCCCCTTGAGTTTCTTCATTCTTTCCTCCACTATCCTAGTGTATACAAGGAGTCTTGAGTAAGGCCCACTAGGAAGACAGAAACTTGTTTAGCATAATGGTACCTCTTTTTTCTTTTTTTGGGTCAAAATTAAAGCTTTATTCTGTGAAAGACCTTGTTAAGAGGATGCAAGGAAAAGCTACAATTTGAGAGGACATATTTACAAAGCATATCTGACAAGAGATTTATTGCTAGACTATATAGAGAACCCTTGATAATCAGTAGTAGAAGAATTAATAAAAATCTAACTTGACATAAGCAAAACACATAAAGAGACATTTTAGTGAGGAGGCTGTGCATAAGACAAGTATATCAAAAGATATTAGCCTTTGGGAATTGGAAATTAAGAGCAGGTTGAGATATCACTACATATATATTCAACAGAATTAGAAACAGTGATAGTATCAGTGCTGGCAAGGATGCGGAGAACCTGGGTCTCTCATACATTGTCCGTGGGGTATGCACAATGGCATAGGCAATCTGGACCACAGTCTGATAAGTTCGTATAAAATGAACAACCCAGCAATTACACTCCTAGGTATTTATTCCAGAGAATTGAAGACTTATAGTCACATAAAAACCTGTATCCAAATTATCAAAGAAGGTTTATTTGTAATAAACAAAAACTGCAAACAACCCCAATGTTCTTACTGGTGAATGGTTAAATAAACTGTGGTATATTCATATTGTGAACTACTAGTCAGCATCAAAAAGGCACAAACTGTTGACACACACAAGAATTTGGGTGGATAGGAAGGGAATCACATTGAGTGAAAAATAAATATCAAAAGGTTACATGTCACATTTTTGAAATGACAAAATTATGTGGGCGGAGAGTAGATTCGTGGTTGCCTGAAGCTAGAGATGGGGTTGAGGGGTTGTGTGGTTATAACTCTGTTGATTCAGAGGTGGCACCTGAGTGTGTTACCTTTAATGACACTGTGTCGCCTTGTGTAGTGGCACATCTTTTCTATGGCATATTCTGTTGATTTTCTCCAAAACATATTGAGCTCTGTCCATGTCTTTGCCTCCTTTGCTGCCGCCTTAGTGCCATCATCTGTTTTTGAGGAGGCTGGTGCTTTTTTGGTATTCTGCTTCTACTCCTGACTCCTTTTCAGCCGCTTTCCGCTTAATTTTAGGGCAGTGCTACTCTTCTGCTTAACGCCCTCTAATGGCTTCCCATTGTACTTAGAATAAGACCTTAAGTCTTTACCACAAAGTCATGTATGATCCAATTCCTGCTCACTTCCTTGATCTAATCTTCTGCTGCTTTCATGTTGCCTCCTGTATGCTGGCCTCCTGAGCCTGCCTTCTCTTCTTTAAGAAGGCCAAGTTCATTCTTGACTTAAGAGCATTGATCTAGTTGTTGTGTCAGTCTAGAATGTGTTTCCTCCAGATGGCTTCCCTCTGATTCTCTTGCTATGACTATTTCTTGTCATTTTGTGGTTCCCCCAGTAAGGCTTTTTCTGGCTATTTCATTGCACTGTCCTATTTTAGTTTTCATGTAGCTTTTATCACCATTTGATATCTTCTTTGAAAGTTAGCTTCAGAAGAACAGTATCCTTATCTGTCTTATTTGATGCTTCATTCTCAGGACCCGACAATATCTGGCATACAATAGGTGCTAAAAATACCCAGTAGCTGGACATAGAAGTTAAACTTTGAAAGAGGTCAACATTAGCAAGAAAATAATACTGAAGGTTCCTCTTTGTCTTCTTTCGGTTGTTTCACTTAGAAGACTCTAAGGGACTTCCAGAATAGGATCTCAAAGGCTTGAATATATCTCCTTCATCTACCCACCTCACAGAGCCTGAAATTGCTCTTGGTTTCTAGAAGGACCTGACTCTCTTTTGATGATAGAGCTGACATCTGGGGAGGATAACAAATAGAGAAAAAAGCCTGAGGGCACCATCAGCAGTAAACTGATCTTTAGCAGTGGAATGTTTCCAAATAAACTATTTTGTGTATATTCATACAATGGAATATAAGGAAAGAGAGAAATGCAGCTACATTCAAAAACACAGAGGACTCTTATAGCCATAATGGTGAATGAAAGGAGCAACAGTATACAAACTGTATTGTATAATTCCATTTATATGAAGTTCAAGGATAGGCAAAACTAATCTATGGTGACTAAGGTCAGAATGGTGGTTACCTTTCAGGGGGAAGGTATTGACTAGGAGAGGGCATGAGGAAACTTTTTAGAATGTTGGGAATACTCCATAATGCATTTGTGAAAATGCTTTCCCTTTTACACCTAATACAATGGAAAAATCCATGACTGTAGTCATTAAAAAAAAAGACAGGAGGGATCATGGGGGAAAAGAGGAGAGGAGATCAGAGACTGTGCAGATTCATTTTTAAAAAGATTTATTTATTTGTGAGAGAGAGAGCCAGCAGGTGTGAGTGCATGGGCATGTAAGTATGGGGAGAGGGAGAGAGGGAGAGAGAATCTCAAGCCAACTCCCTGCTGGGTGCAGGGCCCAACATGGGGTTTGATCTCATGACTCTGAGATCATGACCTGAGCTAAAATCAAGAGTAAGATGCTTCACTGACTGAGCCACCCAGGTGTCCATGTGCAGATTCATTTAAGGTAGACCTAGCATAGACTTAATGAACCTTGAGCTCTGTGGGTAGGTGAGATAAGCCAGCATGAAACTTCCATGAAAACTTCACCTACATATCCTCCAAGACTTAATCAGCCTAATCATGGGATCACAACTCCAGTGCCTGAAGAGTAACCAGAAGGTCCAACATCACTCAAGAATCAAGATTTTAGTAGCAAAAGCAAGCATAGGAAATGCTGAGTTCTGGAATTGTTAAGAACAGCATAAACAGTGACACAATTTCATGCAAAATTTAGCTACACGATAATGAAAAAGTGAGAAGGCTGACTGCCATCCGAATAAGAAAACAAAAAACCAGACTAGGCAAGTTTCTCCTGCATAGTAGTCACAAAGGCTTTGGTGGCACAATCTAGTCAAAGGAAAAGTCTTCATTACCTAACCTCCTTTCATGCACAAATTCATATTTCCCTCGTGTTTAAAATGAAATGTCTTTTTTTTTTTTTTTTTTTTTTTTTTAGTATCATGTTTCCCTGAACTCTGTGGAGGGAAGGTCGTGGGAATAGGGTCAACTGGCAGGAGACATGGCATTCTGAGGCTTGTATGGCCATTTAATTAAATGAAGTAACAGTCAATGCCAGTAGACCGCTGCTTGGATGATTTGCATTCTCCATAAATTATGGGGCAGGTATTTATCCTTTGTCGAGAAGGGTTACTTTCCTCCCTTTTGGCTCCAATTCCCTGTGATTTTTAAGAATGATCAAGTGCATGGAAATAAGTTTTGTTTATTTATTTTTATTATTAAAGATGTGAGGGCAGGGGGTGGGGGTGTGTGTGTGGCTGAAAAGCCAATTTCGAACATAAAGCCCTTTCCTCACTTGTGCATATGAAACTTGCATTTCCATGAGCAACCGTGGCTGGCATTTTGAAGAGCATCGTGCTTGCAGTTCTTTATAGAAGACTCAAGGTTGGCTTAAAGAATTGGCTTGAAAAGCACAGCTTGTTTCCTTATTTCGACAGAACGAAAGAGCTCATCTAGTTTGCAATCCGCAGCCATCCTGAATTGGGTAGCATTGCAGTAAGTGGTGCATTAGTTCCTGTCTTTTAGAGTCCCTGTAGGTTTCCTCTTTAGCTGCCCTGTTTTCTCTGACCATTCATAAGTATACAACGTGTTCCTCCTACCCTTTGCTGAGATTTCTCCAGCCTGTGCTTACAAGTGGAACTACATTATTAAGAATAAGATGGCTTCTCTGGGGCGCCTGGGTGGCTCAGTGGGTTAAGCCTCTACCTTCAGCTCAGGTCGTGATCTCAGGGTCCTGGGATCGAGCCCCACATCAGGCTCTCTGCACAGCATCTTAAAAAAGAAATAAGCTGGCTTCTCTGGCTTTTGCTTTTCCTATTCACACAGGAACTTAGGCTCCTGTGACATATTCCTCAAGTACTTCTAGGTGTTCCTAATGGGTATCTTGTGTGTGATTACAAACCAGCCGGTCTCATGCTGGGTGCCACTGTGTCAGCAAACAATTGTGTGTCTGCCCCAAGTTTGGCCCAGCAGCCCTTGAGATGGCAAAACCAAAATTGGGAGGCATGCGTGATGATTTAAAAATATGACTCCAAATTCTTTGATGTTCCTTTGTCGAGAAGTTGAGTCTGTGTCCCTTCCCTTGGAAGAGAGGCAGGCCAGTCATTGCTGTGACTAACAGTCTGGCAGAAATGATGGTACGTGGCTTCTGAGGTTGGGTCATAAAAGACCATGCACTTCCACTTGGCTCTCTTAGAACATTCTCTCTCCAGGTGTTCCCTCTTGAGATGCTCTCTCTCAGAACCCAGTCGCCATGCTACAGGAAGACCAAGCCTCAGGGAGAGGCCGTGTGTAGGTACTTTGTTCAACAGTCCTGGCTAAGTGCAGACTTTGAATCATCTGAGCTACACATGTGAATGAAATAACCTCCAGATAATTCCATTGCCAAAAAGTCTGAATCACCCCATCCCTCTCACTTTTCCCAGCCAAGGCCCAGACACTGTGGCACAAAGATGAGCCTTTCCTCTGTGGCCCTATCTGCACTGCTGATCTTAGAGTAATGAGATATATAAAAATTGTTATTGTTTTATACCCCTCAGTTTGGAATAGTTTGTTTTGCAGCAGCGGATCACTGGAGTAAAATGACTTACTTTCCTTTTGGATTTTGTGCTCTGTTTTGTCACAGGGGTCCCACGTAGTGCTGTTTATGCCTCTGAGCTCACTCAGATTCAGACTTGCCCCTTCCATCCTACAGCTCCAGCTTCTGAAATAGGTGAAGACTTTAGTGCTTGGTTTCCTCTTTTGTTCGCATAAAGGCTGAGAACCCTTTTTACCTACAGAGGTCCACTGGGTCTGTCCTACATCTTCTCCAAACTTCATTCTCCAAACATCCCTCAGCATCTCTGTGTCATCAGGCTTCTGGTGGACACAGTTATAAATTTCCAAATGTACTCAGATGATCCTTAGTCCTAGTTGTCCTCAACCTACTGATACCTGCTGACTTCCATTTAAATTTAAAAAGGGTTTGGAAATCTAACTTATCTTATCTAGGGGATGCCACTTGAAAGTAATATCAATTGCCTAATCCATAAAAGGAGAAATAAAGCATTTCAAAAATTTCTCATAAATACAAAGAAGAATTGGTAATATAGATCTCCTTTTTCATATCATGTCACAGTCTACCACGATTCTGTGGATAATAAAGTAGCACAGTTGGAGGGCTGATATCTGAGTTTTAAATTAAATTTACATTGGCCTAAGAATTGATTCACTAGTACCGGTGGTGGATGGGGCACTGAGAATTACTTGTCCACTTTCTTTAATCACAGAAAAGTAAACTGAAGTTCTGCGGGTGTTTTTTATTCTCACACTAGAAAGTCCTGTGAGACTGAAGTCATGATTTGTGCAAAATCTCACCATGATGGCAAAATTTGGGCTTCTGTGTGGTAAATCGATAAATTTTTGGTAAATGAATAAATTTAGAAGTACCTAGAAGATGTAGATAGTGTGTTCTGGTTGCAATTCCTCTGCCTGGTTCTCTCATTTTGGAATCTTATCCTGTATCTTCCACACACCAGCCTTGTCTTTGGATAATTCATTCAACTTCTTTGTGTCTCAGATTTTTCATCTGTAGAGTGGGGATAATGATACCTACCTCAAAGAATTGTGGATGAAGAATTAAGTGGGATAATGAGGCAAAGAGATTGGTGCTCACTAAAGTTTCTATCTGTTCTCAGATTTCCCAATAACACTTGCAGTTAGGTGGGTCATGTGTCTTTTCCTGGCTGATCAAAAGTGAAAGCACTGTGTCACTTCTGGGATGAGGCATTAACAAGTTCATGACTAATTCACTAATCTTTTTCTTCCCTTGCTGTGGCAGCTGAGAAGGTAGCATTTACATATTAAAGCTACAAGATGGTAGAGCTTTAGTCAGCCTGGGTCCTTAGTGACAACGTGGACTAGAGTCCTGACTAAGATGGTCAGATAGGTTGCAAAAATGAGAAATAAACTTTTCCAATGTCAAACCACTGAGAATTTGGATGACTTGTTACTGCAGCATAAACTTAGGTTACTGTAAATAATATGGATCTTATAGGAGGTAGGGTGCTCTTATAATAAAAACATGAAATATTTATGTTTTAAATATCGGCTTACTGCTTGGGCAAAAGGCAGTAAGGATAGTGATCTCAGAGGTCAGAAGAATAGAAATCTTATTATGTTGTGGGAAAATATTTGGCAGTACTGTCATCAGATATAATTTGAGAAGGAGATCAAATTCTAATGAACTTTGAGTTCTAGGGGAAAAGCTGGAAAATGGAATATTTTCTGAAAACATGATTCACAAAGAACTATGGATGCTGGTGTTGGCCCATGAAATATCTGGCAATCAAAGAGAAAATCTACTAAATATTTGAGAGGACCAAGAAAGAAACCTCAGTATAGTAGAGCCTTGGCCAACCTGTATACCTCAGTAATGTGTGGATTAAAACACACTGCTCATTCCTCTAAATGTGAAATGTGTGCAAGAAATGAACTTTTCTGTGTTGAGTCATTGAGATTGGGAATTTTTATAGCAGTGGAAGCCTGGTCTAAACTGACTAACATAGTATATAACAGCATTAGTACAGTGCACAGAATGAACAGTCATTAAGTGTTACCCCATATTTGTTACTATGTTTGTTACTGTTGTTTTTGCAATAATTGCTGGAAGATTTTGATTGTGGTTGATGGAATCCAGGTCAGTCTAATAGAAAAAGAGGATAAAGCTGTGGTAGTCAGAGTAAAGAATAGTGTTAATTTTGGTTTACACAGGGATTGCAAAATGAAATATAAATCAGAGAAAGAGAGGCAGTGTAAATAAGTGGGGTGAGCTAGAAATTGGGAGAGCAGGAGCCTTGTGCTAAGGGTGTAATCAATCTTGGCTCCAGCTAATGCACATCTAGATTTTTCAAGGAAGGCTATGAAGTCAAAGCTTTATATGAATTTTTTTAAGAGTTTGAACTGTTGGTGATTATTTAAATGTTCAACAAATAGTACATGGGCCAGGTAAGACTCATGGGTTACCAGTTATTCTCCACCAGAAGATTTCCCCTAAGAACCAAAATATCTAAGACCCAACAAGGCCTCTGAGGATAAATCTTAAAATATCATAATTTATAGAATCATAATTTTTAAGGTTACTGTTTTTTGGATTCACATTCAACCCATCTGAAACTTATATTCCCCTTGCAACATCTCTGCCAAATTGTCTTCCAGCTGAGAATTGAATACCTCTGGAAGTAGGTGGCTTACTACTTGATGAAGTGTAACCTTTTGCATCGTTGGTATCCTCAGATTGTTAGGAAGTCCTTTGTGTGTTTGAAGTGAACTCTGCCTTCCTATTGCCTCTCTTATACTTGGCCTCCTGCTCTTCCCCCCTGCCATTGGCTTATACCTTATAATCAATTTTCTAAAGCTGGTGATCCAGTGTCATTTACCCAATGAAACTGCAGTTGGGGGGTGCCTGGGTAGCTCAGTGGGTTAAGCCTCTGCCTTTGGCTCAGGTCATGATCTCAGTGTCCTGGGATGGAGACCCGCATCGGCCTCTCTGCTCAGCAGGGAACCTACTCCCCGCTCCCCGGCCCACCCCTGCCTATCTCTCTGCCTACTTATGATCTCTGTCAAATAAAAAGAAAAATTAAATAAAAGAGAAAAAGAAACTGCAGTGGATATTTTTCTACTAAGCTACTCCTCTTCTTCCCTTCTGTGCTCACTTCTTCTGGCAATAGCACCTTCCTTTGAGTATTCTGTGTATAGAAGAGCTCCAAGTCACAATATCCTGTTCCCTGCCTCCTGCCCCTCCCTTACCCCAAAACAAGCTACAGAAGATCCAGGACAGGGCAACTGTAATAGTTTATCACCCAGTGTTTGGCGATTGGTGCATGGGTGGGTATGTGCCCTGAACTGGGCAGCTTGGAGTCTTTTCTATAGATTATTATAAGGCACTGAGAGAGAAAAACTCTGTGGGTGGTTGCTCCCAAGACAAAGAATATTTGTATTCCTTCTATGCCCAAACTGTGCTGCATAGAGTAAGACGTCTGCAGCAGGAGAAAGTGATGACAAAATTAAGAAGGTAGCAGAGCAGAAAAAAGAGAGAGAGAGAAGTGAGAAAGAGCAAGAGAACAACTTCTGTTTCTCTGTGACCCTCTTCATCCTTATATCCTTGTATTTCTTAGGTACGAAAAAAATAGTTGCACTGGTTTGTATTCATTTCCTACCATTTGCACCAAAAGGGTCCTGATTTATTTTTTTTATTTTTTTTAAAGATTTTATTTATTTATTTGACAGAGAGAAATCACAAGTAAGCAGAGAGGCAGGCAGAGAGAGAGGAGGAAGCAGGCTCCCTGCTGAGCAGAAAGCCCGATGCGGGGCTCGAACCCAGGACCTGGGATCATGACCTGAGCCGAAGGCAGCGGCTTAACCCACTGAGCCACCCAGGCGCCCCAAGGGTCCTGATTTAAACTATGTTGGAGATCATGTTTATAATAGCCCTTATGTAATTCTATAGTTGTACCTCTTCCTTGAATTTGTGTGTCCTTTTACATATTGTTTTTCAGAGTGTTTACTATATATTTTCTAGGCAAGTTATCTGTAGTTACTTGTGTCTTAATTTTATATTTCCAATAAGTTTAAGTTACCTTGCATTTTAGAGACAGCACATTCATTTTAAACCTTTTTTTTTTTTTTTTTGAAGACCTTTACAGAGAGAGATCACAAGTAGGCATAGAGGCAGGCAGAGAGAGAGGAAGGGAAGCAGGCTCCCTGCCGAGCAGAGAGCCGGACGCGGGGCTCGATCCCAGGACCCTGAGATCATGACCTGAGCTATAGGCAGAGGCTTAATCCACTGAGCCACCCAGGCGCCCCAGCACATTCATTTTAACTCTTAAGCACTTTTGTGTTCAGTGATTTTATTTTTGTTACAAATGTTTCTGCATTTTATGAATTTATTATGTCAACTAACTCTACACAAAATTGATTCCTTTTTTTTTTTTAGTGAGCTTTGTCTCTTTGACACTAACAACAAAAAGATATGATGGCCTATGACTGAAATGTTCTACGTTTCATATATCATAAGCAACAATGCATCATGAAATGCTTATCTGCATTTCCAATAATTATAGTTCTCACTTGCAAGAAACTGCAAGAACTTATATTTTTTCTTTAGGTTGATCCCATCCTTATGAGTTGTGACTCCAGAACAGAATTCTGGAACAGTTTGCTTTATAGCTATTTCAAAGCAGGTCTTTGTGGTTAAGTACAATTTTCTACAGGAATCACACTCAGGGTAGTTCAGTGGGCTGTGTCAGCTGCATGCAAGGAGTGTGACATTAGTGGAAGTTTAATGTGTTTTCCACCTTGAATAGTCACTAACTGTCATTCATGCTTTGAGCACATTTTTAGATTTCAAACATGATCTATCACAATATTTCTGCCTGTCCAAGGGATGGTGCCATTACTATGGTTACCTTCTGGCTGACTGGCCCCATACAGTTCCCAGTGTTCTTTATTATACACCAGCCCAGGTGCCCCTACTTGGAAATTCTAAACACACTGGAAATACTTTGAGAATAATAAGTAGAGCTAAGAAGAGACACAGAGTATTAAGGTAGTAAAGGTTTAACTTCATCCTCAGTTAAAACATCCAGCTCTCCAGGGCTGAGCAGGTTTTCCTCCCTCTGGCTTACATCTGCATGGGATGCCTCATGGCATGAAAGCTTTCTACACATCAAAATGGGTTGAAAATGAGATTTTTTGGAACGGATGTGCCTTCCGAGAGCAATTTTCCAAAGCTGTAATTCTTATTAAGTAAGGGATCCAACAGTTAGGAAGTCCCTAATGCCCAACTCGTTGGGGTTCTCTTTAATTCAAGTTGTCAGTCACCAACTATATATGGTGATGAATGAAGAGAATGGTTATTTTTATTCACATCTTCCATAGCAGATAAATATGTCCCACTTCAGTTTTTACTCTGAGAATGGAACATTAAGATTTACTCCTTTTGTTCTGTTGCTGTGGATTTGTTAAAAAAATTCTGTTATTTGATAGAATTATTTTTGAGGGAAGGAAAATACCTTATATCTTACTTTAATTTGTACCAATGTTGGCAAGAATGTTACAGAAAACAACAGGTTTCAATGAGAATGTAACCATATTATACACTATACCATGTAGTACATATCATACAAGTACTGATTGCAATAGCTGATAATAAGCTTATTTTTAAAAATACACTAATTAAATTTCAGATCCATGTTTTAGATTTTGCACTTCTTATTAACAAAGGTAGGTTTAAAAAAAAAAAGAAAAGATTGCCAGTCACTGTATAAAAACTGGTATTACCAAGGAGCTTGCAACCATATAGCCACAAGGAGGAGCTCAAGCATCAAATTAAAAATTAACATTTCCGATTAAGTGTGGTGCATGTTGTTTTTGGCAATGATTAAGGCAATATTTATACTTATATGGAGGTATGGTGGTCTGTAGGCCTTTTGCCCAGTTTAATGTCACTCTGGGACATTTATGTTGGTATGCTGGTATTTTTCAGAATATTTAAATAAGTATGATTATATAGACATAATACACTCTTCACCCAGCAACCAGATGGATCTTTAAAAGAATGCAAGTGAGATTATGCCACTCCCTGGTTTAAAACCTTTCACTGGCTTTCTTCTGCTTCCAGAATAAACTGTGCATTCTCTTCTATGGCCTGCACGGCCCTGTGTCATCTGATTGTGATGTCCCCTTCTGGCTGCGTCTCATGCTTGTCTCCCCACAAACCTGCAGCTGTGGCCACATTTGCCTTCTGACAGGTTCTGGAGGAGCTCCATTTCTGCCTCAGGTACTTCACACTTCTGGTTTCCTCTGTTCTTCCAGGTCTTTGCATGCCTGCCTCCTTCTCATCCTTTGGAATTTGGCTTCCATGTCACCTTCTAGACTTGTTCCTGACCACTACTGAATGTAGGTTGGACTGCCCTCCTGCTTCTCATTATTCTCTGTCCTCATTCTCTGTTCATTATTTCTTAACATTTTAAAAAAATAGATTTTTCTATTCATTTGAGAGAGAGAGAGCGAGTGCAGGGAGAGGGGCAGAGGGAGAGAAACTTCAAGCAGACTTCCCACTGAGCATAGAGCCTGATGCAGGGCTTGATCTTACAATCCTGAGATCATGACCTGAGCTGAAACCAAGAGTCAGACACTTGACCGACTGAGCCCCATGGGCGCCCCCATTCTTTCTTAGCATTTATCACAAGCTGTAATTCCTTTGGTCATTTATGTGTCTCCCATTTGTTACCTAGATTCTATGTTTGAATGTATATTAGTGTAGGAACTTTGTCTATTTTACACAGTGGTATCCACGGTGCCTAGTACAATTCCTGGCATGAAGTATGTGCATCGTAAACATTTGTTGAATGAAATTTTTATAATTGGAACTTAATAGAACATGACTGGGTCTAGCGTGGTCCTCAAATCATAGTTGTAGAACAGTTTTTAAAAATTAGTCTCCTACATCTATGACCTTTACTCATAGTTTCAAGGACCCCATCTGTCAGATGCAGGAGATATTTGGCTTGTTGGAAGCAGCTGGTCTTCCATACAGAGGTCTTTGAGAAGGCTCTCATGTCTTCAACCTTCCAAGAGTCCACTTTCTTTGAGTATGGACAAGTAGGTCCCTTTAAGAACATAACCCCTGGGGCACCTGGGTGGCTCAGCGGGTTAAAGCCTCTGCCTTTGGCCCAGGTCACGATCCCAGGGTCCTGGGATCGAGCCCCACATCGGGCTCTCTGCTCAGCAGGGAGCCTGCTTCCCTTCCTCTCTCTCTGCCTGCCTCTTTGCCTACTTGTGATCTCTCTCTGTCAAATAAATAAATAAAATCTTAAAAAAAAAAAAAGAACATAACCCCTGTTCACATGAATGCTCACAGGAAATTTGTTGGCTCCTCTAAAATCATGTCTCAGAACACATTAAGCTTGAGTTTTTGCCCAGTTTATTATTTTACTAGGTATAACATATTTCACTTTACGTGGGTTTTATAAATAGTTTCTGATTCTTTCAGTAATGACCAGTAGTTATTCAGCCTTGCTCATTTTCTCCCTCTTCCCAGGAAACTTAGTCATAATAGTACATTTGTTTATCAAGAAAATAAACATGTGTTTTCTGGAAAATGTACTCATGGACAATTCCCTAAAGAAATATATTTGATCCTTTCACAGGAAGAAAAGTTGACACATTATCTGTTAGGATGACCATTCCCAAAACCATGTTTACGTATTTTGAAATTTGCAGAGCAACAAAAGAATATATGTTTTCTATTACTCTCAGGAATCTCTTTGTCAAGATGTGGTATTAAAAAATGTTCTTGTACTTCCGGGAGATTTGGAAAAAATAAGTATAATTGAAGTAGACTATCAATTTCTTCTCACAGGTTACAACTTGATGGGGAACATAGATACCTGATGCTACATGACTTGTATCGCAGGACCCAGTGAGAGAGGAGTCCGTGACTTAGATGTCTTAGTCAGGAGGTAGTCGATGAAGGTGCTCAGTTACGATTGTATTGTTTCTGAGTGATAGTAAGCATGTGATGGTGACATGCTTGTAATGTTAAATATTTGTGACTAAAAGACAATGGCACTTGAAGGGTCTTGTGGCTTTTAACTGTTCATGTCACTTTCAGTTCCAAGTATACGTGGTACTCTGTTTGAGTATCTTCAGCAGATTGATGACAAAAATGGCCTTAATTCTCCATGCATCCATGTTTACGTATCCTTTGTAATGGGACTTTGCAGCAACTGCCATTAAGAGGTAGAGTGTGTTCCATTCCCTTTTTGAATCTGGGTTCACTTTATCACTTGCTTTGCTGAGCAGAATGTGGCTGAAATAACATTATATTGCTTCTAAGTCTAGAGGCCCCATGTATTTCTGTTTATGCTGGTATCCCCCTTCCTTCAACATGAACAAGCCTGGGTTAGCCTGCAAGAAGGTGACAGATCATTTGTAGAGCTGAGTCATCCTTGACCAGCCAGGTCCTAGTTAACCTACTAGCTGATTGCAGCCAACGAACAAGTCTAGTTGAGATCCATCAGACCTGATCTACACCAGAAGACCTACCTCGGCCACCTGTGGAATCATGAACAAAATAAATTGTTACCATTTAAAATCACTTCATTTTTTTTCCTTTTTCTTTAAAGTTATTTTGTTTTGAGTTCATTTGTTAAACAACATTATTGTGAAAATAGCTAACATATACTACTGGCCACATGTTTCTGGTGATAGAGATTATGTTGTTTTAGATATTGATAATTTTGTGGCTCTGGATCATATTAACTATAGTTTTAAATAATAGCGGTTTTGTGGTTCAAGGTAAGGTGCTTAATGATAATGGAATTTGGAGGTAATTATGGCAATATGACCAATATTTATGACTTGATGATGTTGGTATTTGTATTTTTGATAAATATTGTATTTATGATTTTATAGAAGTTGGTAGCACTGGCTATTGCTACCCATATGATATGTTGGAGAACTCAGATTTTCTGCCCCATTTTGCCACAATTTGATAACTAAATGATAGCTCTCAGTGCCACTAAATTTCCAAGGAAGCTCAATAAACATTGTTCTTACTTTCTTGCTATACTGGGAAAGTCGAGGTATTGTTGGGCTTCTTTTCACTGTTTGTATATGTGTGCATGTACACACAGACACACAGACATACAGACACCCACTAGAGGAGGACTAAGGGGGATCCTTGGCTAGTGCACCATATATGTGGAAGTCAACCTTGGCTTTCTCAATCTGGGTCCCATTGGCAAGGATGCTAGAAAGGGACACCTTCTTACACCTATTCTCATCATTTTTCAGAAAACAAACAAAACAACCAAACAAAAGACACCTTCTCTGGACCTCAGCTTTTATAAGAAGGGTTGATAAACTGGTATAAAAATATCTGGTCTTTTGTTTTCTCTGGTTCAGCATGTCGAGTGATGACAGACAAAGCTCTATCTGTACTTCAGCAGGTGGTGCAGTCCATGCCTGGCTCCCCACCCAGGAGAGCCCGGCTCCCATCACCAAAACGATCCTATTCTTCCAGGTGGAAACCGGTTACACTTCTATTTGTTTTCTACTTAATTTCTTCTCCAGTGTATCCACCTGAACTCTGGGGCCCCAGAATCTCTGTAAGGATCCCTGTATGTTTTCTGAGGATGTGTCCCGTCTTTGTTAACATTGTGGATAAATGGTTAACAAAACTCTTTCCCTTTCAGAATGAGAATTTGACCTTTAACTTGCTCACTCAGTTCCCCTGGTAACTTGACAATGACAGAATGTCAACTATGTTTCTAGGCGGGATTGCTTGTGCTAAAAATGATCTTTGGCAAATTGCATCTGGACTAGAAGGGCTATGAATGAAAGACAAATACCTGATCGGGGAGTTAGCTTTGGGAGTCCTTAAGAGTTGGGACTTCTATCTGGGCACATGTCTTGCAGGGAACTTGGAAGCTGTGAATTCTACGGTTAGCAGGTTTAAGGCCCCGGGGTAGATCCTGTACCTGTCTGATGTGGGTCTCACCTTCTTGTATCTGAGCTGTTAGAGTGCTTCAAGGACTATCACGCAAACAAAACCCTTTAAGTTGCCCTTAGGCAAGCTCTGGTTTTTATCCTTAACCTAACAGATAGATGTCAAGTGTGGCCTACCTTAGTCTTGTGAATCTAAATGGTTAATGGAGCATAAAAAGATCTCTGGTGACTCAGCATGGGTCCATACATCCAGCTGCGATCCACTTGAGGCATCTTCTGGCCCAAAAAGACTCCATGGCAGATGCTGTGGCCATGGAAGTGTGTTTGGGTGTAATTCATCATGCATGAGGCCCATACCAGGTGACTGAGTGTGGGGATGCCTGTTCACCTGGGTTTTGTGGAGTGGGGTACTAACATACTGACAAAAGTGCTGTCTAAGCAATGTGCCAGGCTGCAACGTCTCTATCAGACTAAGAATATATGGAGAAGGGTTTTCTGGGAGGAGACTGAAGATCTTGGGGGTTGGTTATGTTGCTGGCAGCACTGGCCATGGGTTGGTTATTTCCTATTAAAACCAAAGAGCACTCATAGCAGGGGGCTTTCAGGACAACTCCCCTAACCAGTCAGAGGAAAAGCAGCCTTAACATTCATCGTAAGCATCCTCAAATCACAGGAGGGCCTTGTGCTGGAAGAACCTGGAGAAGTCCTGGCCTCCCTGCCATGAAGGTAGGCCCCTTGCTTAAAGCAGGTGTGCAGAACTATGCAGGCAGAGTCAAGCCTTCAAGCAATGGCCTCTGAAATCTTGTCAGTCAGACATCCCTTAGGAAGAGGAAGCGATGGCCACAGGCAGCTCCAGGCTTCCGTAGTACCAGCTCAGCAGTCACAGAGGGAAGAGCTTGCTTTCTTCACTTCATTCCGTCAGGTATGCTGTGGCTGGCACTCCTGCCCTGGCTTGGAATGCATGGGCTGCTTGAAGAAAAGGGCCACGATGGTGAAAGCTCTCAGGCGGTTGCTGTGGAGCAGGCTTTTCAGGATATTGGAGACATAGGGCCTGAGAATGGAGATCGGTTTCTGAAAGGAAAATTGGAGAGCTAGGATGCAAAGAAGTGGGACAGGATGAGAAGGCTAAATGAGAGCTGTCCACAACAGTATCTCTGAGCATCTAGAAAGAGAGTGTTAAAGCAATTGTTTGCATTTGTTTACTATCATCTTAATCCCCTACAAGCCTCTGAATGGTGCAAAGTCAAAGACAAGGACAAAAACAAGGTCTTAAACAAAGAAGTACTGTACTATATGATGGAGTGCAGATGAGACAGATATATGAAAATTTTTAGTTAGAGATAAAAAATGGTAAATGCTACGATGTAGGCATAAACCCAGAGTTTATATAAAAAAAAAATAACAGTGTTAAGTGACAACTCGGAAAACATTGGAGAAGAATTCTGGCATTGTTGGCTTCCAGCCAGTAGAGCTCAACTCAAACTTCAGTGTGCACACGGATCATCTAGAGATTTGGTTAAAATGCAGATTCTGATTCAGTAGGTCTGGGGAGGAGCCCAAGAGCCTGCATATCTAACAAGGGCCCAGATGTCTCTGATGCTGCTATTCAGGGACCTTGCCCTGAGTAGCAAAGCAGGAGAGGATTAGGTCACTGCACTTCTGTTCCTACAGAAGAAGTATTAGCAGCTGCCTCCCAGAGACATTTGGGTGGCATTAGGTTAGCATCCCCAGTGCAGCACAAGGTGGGAGAAAGCTTGTTGGAGGGGTCTCTTCTAAACAACAGTTCCTGGTGGGACAGGTTGCATGACCCTGGAATGCTAACGTTGGCAGTTTCTCTTTGTGCTGTGGCAGCACTTGCAGAAGCACATTATGCTGCTCAATGAATTATACACAGTGAGATAATCATGGACCTTCACTGCCAATGGGCAGCTCCCATTGGAATGAATGTGGAGAGGGAAAGTATTAAAAAAATAGTCAAACTGCGGGATAATGTGTAACCAGAAATATTTTCAAAAGGAGCCATAAAAGGATGTTTGGAGAAAGTTAAATTTTAAATGTCTGCTCTCACTCTGTTGTATGGACTTCCTGGAAAGCTGGGAATATCATTCCGTTTCCCTAGCTCTCCCCCAGGCTGTATTCAGAAAATATTGATCTGTCTCTTGATTTGTTGAGCAGCAAATCCAACAAGTTTTAACTTGCTGACTTGAATTTTCATAGCGTGGTCTTAATCAGATGCAGCTTATAGCAGGGAAACCAATTTTATCCTAGATTGGATCCTTTTATGTTAGCAGAATAAATGGTGGTGCTCCTCAAAATATTCATGGGCCAAATGTTTGTACCTAGAACTAAAATGATGGGGGTGCTTGGGTGGCTCAGTCAGTTAAATGTCGGACTTTTGCTTTCAGCTCAGGTCATGTTCTTAAGGTCATGGGATTGAGCCCTGTGTGGGGCTTCGTGCTCAACTGAATCTGCTTGGGATTTTCTCTCCTTCCCTCTGCTTCTCCCTACCCCCCACTCGTACTCTCTCTCTTTCCCTCTTTCTTTCTAAAATAAATACTTTATTTTATTTTATTTTATTTTTTCAGTGTTCCAAGATTCATTGTTAATAAATAACTCTTTAAAAAAAGAAGAACTGAAAAGGATGAATGCAGCAAAAAGAATTATGGAGGAATCTAGCTCTGGGAAATCAGGACAGACTGCAATTTAGGAGCTAGCCGTCTTTCAGGAAGTCACTGGTTATTTCAACCTTGAATTCATTGGTTAAAGGCAGAAATTAGAGTTTTTGGTTTGGCCAATATGTTTAAAAAGGAATTGTTTAATAGTATTTTAGGTTAACTTTTCTCTAGCATCTAATAGATTTTTAAAAGAATTGAAGGTATGTACAACCACTAGATCAATTTTTTTTTCCTGTATCCCTTAACGCAAACTAAATGACGAATATAATGCGATTGGCACAGTGCATAATAGATTGTTCCAACAAATAATACACTCAGCTGTGACTCACCTGACCTGTCCTTGGATCTGTCTGTTTTTTTTCTTCTTGTTTTGTTTTGTTTGTTTGTTTGAGTTGGGGGTGGCTGATTCCATAGCCAGGAGCTTAGTTATGCATACTACCTGTTTGTTCCTGACCGTGGAGTATAGTGAGAAGACAGAGTGGAGTACAGTGAGAAGACAGAGTGGAGTATAGTGAGAAGACAGAGTGAACTCGAGGAAAGAAAAGCAATTTGTAACTCAAAGGCTTAAGTTTCAAGCCCTGAGATTTTGTTTATGATGAGCTGATACTGATGGGTTCATTTCTTTTCCATTTGATTTTTTTTCATTCAATAAACATGCAAAGCTATGTCAGTTATGCCTCACAAATATAATTTGCAAATACTTAGCAAATAAAGTTAAGAAATGATATGACAGCTGGTCTTCATAACTAAGACTAGTTATACTTCTTAAGGAGGCCTGCCTTGACATGTAATACCCATGTAATACCCATGTAATACCCATGTAATACCTCCACTGAGGGTCCCTGCTCCCCCCAGCCCTCTGCCTTCCCTTTCCCACTGCAGCCCTGATCTCCCTGACTCTGAACTCTTTTTTTCCATAGTATTTTTCACCCTCTCACATGATTTGTCACTTTTAAATTTGTTCTCCTCATTGACCATTTCCCTTCTCCATAATGTTACCACTTACAAGAGCAGGAAACTTTTATTGTTTACTGATGTATCCTGCATGCCTGGAATAAGCCTGCCTGGTCCTTGCTACCTTGCTAGGTTTTTAATGAAGGAATGACTACACACACACACACACACACACACACACACACACACTTAGGATTTAGAATAAGTCGATTCCCATTTTCTTAGACCAGGTTAAAATTAGGATGTAAACCATCAACTTATACCATGTCTCAAAAATGATAAAGATTTCATGAAACACTATCTCTTAAACTTTTTTTTTTTCCCAACTAAAGAGAAATTTTTTTTTTCTTCTGTCATGGAGCAGAAGAGACCACTTGGTTATAGCATCAATGAGAGTTCATTTGGTCATAATAGAAATTCCCACATGGATCAATTAAACACCAAAGTGTCCAGTTAAACCAGGGTTTCACAACCTTGACACCATTGATGTTTTGGGCTGAAAAGTCTTTATTGTGGGGCGCTGTCCTGTGCATTGTTTAGTAGCATCCCTGGCCTCAACCAGCTAGGGACCCGTGTAAATGCTCCCTCACTCCCATCAATTGTGATGACCAAAAATGTTTCTAGACCTTGACAAATGTTTCCTGGTTGCAACCACTTAGTTGAACCAATCAACCTTATTTTGAATCGGCTTATTAGCTTCCAAAGTTCTATCTTCAACCGTTTAAAGAGATAAAAGCTCTCTTTCATTAAGCACTTAATGTGGTAGACAGAATAAGAATCCCCAAAGATGTCCACACCCTAATCCTGGGAATCTGTGACTATGGCATAAGGACTTGCAGATGTGATTAAGGTTAAAGACCTTGAGGTGAGATTATCTTGGTTATCCAGGTGGACCCAATCTAATGAAAGGTGCCCTTAAAAGTTAGGACCCTTTGAAAAGAGAGAAATGTGATCACAGAAGGGTTAGTGAGATGCGTGTGATTAGGACTCAATTCTTGTTGCTTGCTTTGAAGATGAAGGAAGGGGGTCATCTACCAAGGAATATAAAAGTCTCTGGAAGCTGGGCCTTCAGTTGACAGCCAATAAGAAAACTGGGACCTTGGTCCTACAACTATGAGGAATCTGAATGAGCAAGGAACACATCCTGCCCTTAAGCCTAGGAAAAGGGACACAGCCTTGTTGACATCTTGATTTTAGCCTGGTAAGACCAGCGTGGAACTTAGAACCTGCTGAATTATAAGATATAAATTTGTATTAAGTCACTAAGTTTGTTATAATTTATTACAGCAATAATGGAAAACTAATACAACTTATCATGCTGAAAACTTTCCATCCTCCCATTTTATAGATATTATTAGCTAAACTGTGTCCCCACCAATTTGTATGTTGAAGTCTTACCTCCCAGTACTTAGAATGTGACTATATTTGGAGATCAGTTCTTTAAAGAGGTTAATTAAGGTTAAATGAGTCATTAGGATGGGCCCTAATGCAATGACCAGTGTCCTTATAAGAAAAAATTAGGTCACAGATACATACTGAGGGAAGACCATGTCAAAGACATATGGAGAAGATCACCATCTACAAGCCAAGGAGAAAAGCCCTTGGAAGAAACCAACTCTACAACAACTTGATCTTGGATTTATAGGCTCCTGAGGAAAAAATATCTTGTTTAAGCCAACCAGTCTGTGATTTGGCTATGGCAGTGCTAGCAAACTAATGCAATTGATGAGGAAACAAACTCAGATTACACAAAATAAATTTCCCTAGGACATACAGCTAGTAGAGCAGGGATTAGAGTCTCCAAAATCCATGATAATTAATCCATGCACCAAGTGATCTCCTTAGCTGGTCAAGATTATGGATGCTCTGCAACATTCTCACTATTGCCAATTTACAGGGGAAAAGTCTGAGACATACATTCAAATTGTGACTGTGACTTACTAGCTGTTGTATCTTGAATGAACTATTGATCTCAGAAACCCAGTTTGCTCATACCTTAAAGTGTTATTCCAAGATTACTTTGAGAATTAAAGTAGACAATGAATGCAACATTACTTTGTCATGTGCAGACACTATGGAAATGTGAGGTGGTATTATTAAAATGTTACTACTGCTGGAAGAAGAAATTGAGGGTTGTTTTGAAAGCACCTTCCAGACCTTCTTTTAGGTATTTTTAGTAAATGTCCATTTTGAAACTCAAGGAGTAAAATTGAAGTATTCTTTGACTGAGGGGAGTGAGAATGTACAAAAATCAGTATTTTCTTTCTGTGTTTCCTTCTAAAAGATAATTCACATGTATTTTGTTTGAAATTCCCAGTGAAGACATTATCAAGTATAGTGTTCATAAAGCCTGTGGGAAGAACAGTAGTTGTTTAAAAAGAAGGGGAACTGTCTACTCTGATTTGAACTGTCTATATTGTCTGCTTTATCATGGGATAAGAATAAAAAACAAACTGAGAAACTTGGGCTAAAGTTAATAAGATAGCTTTCCCTCAGAAGAACAATGTGCTCCATAAATCATGTTTCCATGCAATATTCTAGGGAGGAACCTATTTTGGTTTGAAACTCTTTAAGTTTCTTTTCCCATAATATCTACTCTTCCAAATGATAGTCCTTGTATGTAAGATAACAGAAGCCTCAAGGGACTGAAAAGGATCCCCCAACCCCATTAAGCTTGCTTCAACTCTTCCCTTTAGGAGGGAATTGTACAAGTGCCTCCATCCTGCCATCACATTCTTGATGAGGATAAATTTAGTGTCAACATGGAGAGATAAGAAACAAGTTTCTTACAGATGTTACTGGTTCTGGTACCAGCAAGTTATACACAGGCCATTCATGTTATAGAATGTCCTTTCCCCTTCACCCTGTCTTGAGTACTTCTTCCTATTCAGCCTTCAAGTCCTAGCTCAAGTTTCATCTTTTTTTTTTTTTTGGTGACTCTTTTCTCATCTTTCCCAGACACTGTCAATTCTTCTTATCTGCATGCTTGCAATACTTTATTCACCCCTCAAATATACTATTTACTGTCTCATGTAATAAGGATTTGGTTATCATTTTGTGTAATAGTGATTCGTGTGGTTTTCAATGACAGGTGTGTTTTACTGTTCCATCACTGTGCTTGGGACGTAGCAGGCATACAATATATCAGTTAATTTCTGATCAAAGGAAGGGTCTTGGATAGTGTGTAACAATAGTTATTTTAAGTAAGTAGCTGATTAGCAACTTCTATAAGCCAGCAACTTGAAATTATCTCACCTATATACAGCAGTCATATAAGGTGGATCTTTATGTTCCCCATTTTATGGGTGAGGAAACTGAGGCTTGAGGTTAGGTGATTTGATCAAGGTAATTGCACTAATAAGTGCTAAAGAGAAATTTCAAATTTAGGTGAATGATGTACATTTATATGGAGAGTGGGTTGTGGGTATTATAGGCTCAAGGCAAAATGAAACACAGTACTATTTTTTTTTAAGATTTATTTATTTGAGAGATAGTAAGCATGTGCAAAATGTGTGAGTGCAGGGAGGAGCAGGAGAGGGAGAGAATCTCAGGCCATCGTGGGGCTTGATCTCATGACCCTGAGATCATGACCCGAACAGAAATCCAGAGTCAGACGCTAAAACAACTGAGCTACTGAGGCACTCCATGTTTTTTTTGTCCTCGACATCATTTTACCTCTCTTCTTTTTCTTTTCTGCCTCTGCGGAATTCCACCTACCTCACCGAGGCCTGGTGAGGTAGATGGAATTATTGCTCATCTAATTCACTCCATGCCTTTTGTCATGTGACTTTGAAGTATCTCCCATGGAGTGGGCAGAGTATTCTTCCCTACCCCATTGATGTTGAACTTGGCCATGTTACTTGCTTTGGTTAATGGATTGTGAGTGGGAGTGTCAATGGACCAGTTCTGAGCTGACCTCTTAAGAGGTTTTATGTGTTGTACTTCTGCTCACATCTCTTATAGTTCATCATGAGAAGAATGGTCCCCCAAAGATAAAAGGTGTATGTGGGATAGCCACAGGTCCAACAAAGATGAAATGTGTATGGGGGATAAACTTTATCTGAAGTTAGAAGCTGAGATGTGTCAGCTTATTGATAGAATAGACCTAGCACTGAAAAAAAAAAATGTTATCTTTATTGCAAGCCAGTGGGCATTTGTGATTGTTTGCTACACAGAAAGAGCTAATACACTTGGCCTTTTAAAGCACTCTTACCAAGACTTAAGTTAAGATGGTGAGGAAGCAGGGGGACCCTGGGCTTTCCTAATCCATCAAACACAGCTATATTGAGGTTAGATCACTTGGAACATCCAGGAAACTGATCTGAGAACTGGGAGAAGGATCTCCATGGTTGGAGGCAGACATTGTGGCAGGTGTGAGACACATGGAAGTGAATTGGGGGGGAGAAAAAAATGTTGCCATGGAGGGGAGAGAAAAACTTTGCATCTCTTTCCACAGAGAGAAAAAAGAGAAAGGAAGAGAGAGGGATTGAGAGAGTGCTGTCTCAGGTTTGCACAAGATGGAAGCCTCTCCAGAGCATTGACAAGGGAGTAAGGAGTACTGAGTGTCACAGGTTTCTTGCAAAAGGCATGTGAAGCTCAAACTCTGAGGTTCTGGGAGTGCAGGACATTTGCCACAGCAGAGCAATGGCTGTGCCCCCCGGGGGGAAGGAGGGTGATGTCCTGGGAGTGTACAAAGAGGTGTAGGAATCTCCTGGGTCACACTGGGAGACAGTGTTCCCTTTCTCGGGAGTACATTTGGAAGAAGGTATAGTTCCTCTCCAAGGACAAGAGACCCTGCAGGTACCAGCAAAAGGGCTTTCATAGGCAGGTAACAGAGGCATGTGCCCAGGGTGGACAACCGGGTCACTGCTTTTTTTGCAGTGTCACATCATAGATTTTGTGCAATGTGGTACTGTTTTTCTGGGACAGAGGACATGGACACAGTGCAGCAAGGCTGTTCTCTGGAGGAGAGGAGTGGGTCCACATGGTGTCAGCTCCTTTAAGTTTTGTCATTTTGAATCCCAGACATGCTCCAAAGATAAAATGCAGGTGCTCACGACCCTCCTACTCTGTGAGGGCTTCTTGAACAGCAGCGTGTGTGAGACATGGGGACAAGAGAGTGTGTGTGTCTGGGGACAAGACAGTGGGGCAGTGACATTTCCCTCCTCACCACCCACATAGTGGGACTTAAGAAAGCAACACAGGGGCTCCCAGTGGAGGCAGGTGCCACTTACACCAAAGCCTGCCTCCCTGTGCCTGAGAAGAGCACATTTACTGGGACAGGTCTGACTCTGAGCCAGCATGGCAGGCCTCTCCCTGGGAAGACCAGCACAGGCATCACCCCACATGCACCAAGTCTAATGATCATAGAGTGCTTCAAAGCATCACTTGTAGTTCTGGTGAAAATAAGACCAGGCTTTACTTTTTTTTTTTTTTTTTTAATTTTCTTTGCAATCAGGCTTATGATTTTTTCTTTGTTTGTTAGTTTATTTTTAAATTTCCTTTTCTCTTTCTCTTTTTTGGATCTGGCTTATTTTCTATTTTTATTTTTTCTTTTCTTTTTCTTTGGAATCAGGCTTATAGGTTTTTTGTTTTTTGTTTATTTTGTTTTGTTTTATTTAATTTTGTTTTGGAGAGAGTAAGGAGGGGCAGAGGGAGAGAGAGATTCTTAAGCAGGCTTCATGCCCAGCATGGAATTTGATGCAGGGCTCCATCTCACAATCCTGAGATGATGACCCAAATGGAAATCAAGAGTCAGACGCTTAACCAAAGGAGAGCTACCCAGGGTCCCCCAGGCTTATAGTTTTCTGATGGTCTATTTGTTTTTCTTTTCGTTCCTTTTCCTTCTCTCTCTCTCTCTCTCTCTTTTTTTTTTGGAATCAGGTTTTTTTCTTTTCATCCAGGCTTGTTTTAACAAACAAATCAAAGTACACTTAGTTAAAGTTCCAGACACTCCCCACTGCAAGCAAAGAGGAGTTCTGCAGAGGACTGAGCAGTGGGAAATAGCAGTGGAAACACAACAGCAGGGTACACACACTGTACACCACACACTGTACACCAGAAACACTTCCTGAGGCCAGGCCCTGGACAGTGTAGGACCCCTTTTTAATATAGCATTGCTCTCAGATGGAGCTTTCAAAACACACAAAACACACAAAAGATAGAAACTTACCCAAAATGACAAGATGGAGGAATTCTCCCCAAAAGAAAGGTCAGGAAGAAATAGCTAGGGACTTGCTCAAAACAGACATAAACAATATCTCTGAACAAGAATTTAGAACAACAGTCATAAGACTACTGGCTGGGAAAAACAAAACTGGAGGCATCATGATTCCAGACTTCAAGCTGTATTACAAAGTGGTAGTCATTAAGACAGAAGGGTGCTGGTACAAAAATAGACACATACATCATTGGAACAGAATAGAGAAACCAGAAATGGACCCTCAACTATATGGTCAAACTAATCTTCAACAAAGTGAGAAAGAATATCCAATGGAAAAAAGGCAGTTCCTTCAACAAATGGTGTTGGGAAAACTGGACAGCCGTATGCAGAAGAATGAAACTGGACCATGTTCTACACCATCCACAAAAATAAATCCAAAATGGATGAAAAACCTAAATGTGAGACAGGGATCCATCAAAATCCTAGAGGAGAACACAGGCAGCAACCTTTTCAACCTCAGAGATAGAGCAGCAACTTCCTATTAGACATGTTGCTGGAGGCAAGGGAAACAGCAAAAATGAACTATTGGGACTTTATTAGGATGAAACTCTTCTGCACAGTGAGGGAAACAATCAACAAAACTTGAAAGACAACCTACAAAATGGGGGAAGATATTCACAAATGGCATGTCAGATAAAGGGCTAGTATCCAAAATCTATAAAGAACTGATCAAACTCAACATCCCCATAACAAATAATCCAGGTAAGAAATGGGCAGAGGACATGAACAGACACTTTTCCAAAGAAGACATGCAAGTGGCTAACAGACACATGAAAAGATGCTAAACATCACTCAGCATCAGAGTAATACAAGTCAAAACTACAATGAGATACTACCTCACACTGGTCAGAATAGCTAAAATTAACAACTGAGGAGGCAACAGGTCTTAGCAAGGATGAGGAGAAAGGGGAACCCTCTTACACTGTTGGTGGGAATGCAAACTGGTGCAGCCATCTGGAGAACAGTTTGGAGGTCCTCAAAAAGTTAAAATAGAACTACCTTATGATCTAGCAATAGTGGTTCAAATAGTGATTCGATGTTTATAGCACCCTGATGTTTATAGAAGCAATATCAACAATAGCCAAACTGTGGAGGAGCCCAAATGTCCATCGACTGATGAGTAGATAAAGAAGTGGTGCATGTGTGTGTGTATACATACACAATGGAATATTATTCAGCCATCAAAAAGAATGAAATCTTGCCTTAACAATGACATGGAGGGAACTAAAGGGTATTATCCTAAGTGAAATAAGTCAGAGAAAGACAAATACCATATGATTTCACTTATAAGTGGAACCTAAAAAAGAAAAAGAGTGAACAAGCAAAAAGCATAATCAGAGCTATAAACATAAAGAAGAACTGATGGTTGCCAGAGGTTAGGGTGGGGTGGGCCTTGGGCAAAATGGTGAAGGGAAGTAGGAGATACAGGCTTCCAGTTATGGAATGAATAAGTCATGGGGATGAAGGTACAGCATAGGGAACATAGTGAATACTATTACAATAGTGTTGTATTGTGACAGATGGTAGCTACACTTCTGGTGAGCATAGCATACTGTATAAAACTTGTCAAACCACTATGCTGTATACCTGAAACTAATATAACATTGTGTGCTAACTATCCTCAAATTAAAAAAAATAAATAAAGTGAAAGTATTCTATAATGCATTGTGATCTCTTTGTCACCTAATTAGTCAAAGCAGAAGGAAAATTCCATTTAGGTAGCAGATATGAGTGTAAGCTTTCAAAGGGCATCCTAGAGCCTGGCACATAATATGAGGTGAATAGTAAATGTGAAATGCTGCAAATTTCTCTGAATGCTTTCTTTTTCTCTCCTTGTCTTATACTGCTGCTTTAATGACAGTTCCTTCTTTAATAATGCCTGCCTTCTCATTCCAGTAGCTAGGATGCCTCTCAAAAGACTGTTGTCCAAACAATGCTGGCTTCTTCATTTTTCTTTTCAGAGAGAAACAATAGGCTTGAAAAAGCTTCTCAGAAACCACGGTGACTCTGGCCACCTCCTACTCCTTGGCCCCACATTATGCAAAATGTATATTTGTTTAAACCTCACCTTTAAATATGTTTGCATTCCTTTCCTTCCTGGAGTTCAGACACCAATCTGGAGTGAGATGAGGAGATGCCCAGTGTATTACCCCCTCAGACAGAGCTCTCTTTCTGTCTCACTCTCCCTATTGCTGTCATATCCATCCCTACATTCTCTCTTGGTTACCCATATCCTCCTCCCATTCCGTCCTGTCCCCTAAATTTTGGTTATAATCAGGTGTTTGAATCAAGTCTTATGTTTCACTTGAAATAGTTTGCTAACGTGTGCAACTTTGCTAAGTCCTCGTAATGACATGAAGATGGGAATTACTTTCCCTGATCTTACAGATAAAACAACTCAGCTCATTAATGTTGAAAGTTCAGTTGAAATCTCAAGTCTCTCTGACCCTATCTAATGGATCTGTGATTTTCAAAGTTTCCTAAGAGTTGAGCTCTTTTTTTTTTTTCCTAATTAAATCTTACCTGGAGTCTTTTATTCACAGAATACCTTGGGCCACAAGTAATGAAACCCTGAGTCAAGCTGGCTTGTGTGTTGAGAAGAATTAAAAATCTCCCCTAACAAGAAGTCTGGAGGTGGCATGGGTATGGTGTTTTGGACGCCAGCTCCACTTCTACATGGTTCTCTTGGCTCTGCCTTCCCCTGTGTGATGCTTTCATCCTCAGACTGGGAGCAAGATGGCTTCTGTGATTCCAGGCATCCCACCTGGGTCGGAAAACCCCCAGAGCTGGCATTGTGATCATTTCAGCTTATGAGGGAGGAACATTTCTTAGAAGTTCCCTAGAAGAATCACTTTGTGTCTTATTGCCTACACCTGGGTCACATGCTAGTTTTAAACAAATTCCTGGAAAGGGGCCATCATGATTGGCAGATGCAAAACAAGATTCACTCTGAAGCTGAGAAGAGGGTTCCCCTTTCCACCCTTGGTGGTGAAATTCTAGGAAGGTCTCTAAGATTCCCACCTCTTAGTGTACGTGTCTTGTATAATCTCCTATCCCTGGGTGTGGGTGGAAACTGTGACTATTATAGGATAGTCATTTCCTTGTTTCGATTGTTCTGTGGCGAATTGTGATGGAGTAAACCAAACCCTCTGGTGATTATACTGTATAACACTGTGTCACAGCAGATTGGAGAGAGACTGGAACTGTGAGAGAGATTCAGTACCATGAGGATTGTAAGCCACTAACTTTGAACAAGGAGGGGCCATATGGCAAGGATATGAGGGTGTCTTGTTGGAGCTGAGAACAGTCCCTGATTGACACTAGCATCCACCAGGAACTGACTTCTTCCAACAGTCTGAATGAGCATAGAAGCAGATTCTTCTCCAGAACTTCCAGAAAAGCATGTAATGTTCCTGACACTCAGATTTCACCCTGTGAAACCCTGAAGAAAGAACCCGCACACCATTCCCAGACTTCTGACAAATGGAACTGTGAGATAATAGATGGGTGTAGTTTTAACACACTCATATATAATTTATTTTGCAGCAGTAGAAAACTGAAAGAAGCCATAAAGAACCAAATTGTGCCAAGGGCCTGAATGGACTTGGAAGAGACCAGTGTCCCTTGGATGGCCTCTCAGTCCCAGCTGACACCTTAATTCAGCCGGGGGGACCCCGAGAAGAGCACCCAGTTATTTTGTGTCTATACTTCTACATACAGAAACTGGGAAATAATAATGGGTGTTGTTTTGAGTTGCTAGGTTTGTGGAGCAACATATGTGAAGCAATATATGATTAACACAGTCCCCGTTCTCCACCCTCAGGTCACAATGGAGGTAGACAGCTGAAAGCACAGAGCTTTGTCAAAACAAAGTGGAGGTTAGATGTTGAATATAAAATAGATAACAGTAACATTTTATTACCATAATTTTATTTTCCAAATTCATAAATATAATAAAGTTAATAATGGAAAATCATAGTACTGTTCTAAAGAATTATGAAATTGAGGGTTATGAATGACAATTACTGCATCCCATTTGTTTCTCTATTTTCTGTTCATTGCACACATCAAGACAATCCTGACTCACACATTTAGTAATATGCAGTCAATTTAATAATTTTAGACATGCATAGGCTTGAATAAAGAAATAGAACTCTGTAGAGCTATAACCTCTGTAATCACTGAGGCAGTTACAAGAAGTCTAATTAAACACAAAGAAATGAGAGAATTTTTATACCAGGATTTGTATAAAATCAAAATTTTTGTCGTTGCATGATTAATAGTGTCTCTAGAGTATTTAAAGTTGATATGTCATTTAAATATGCATGTTAGTTTTATTATAGTATTTTTAATAGATGAATATATGGAATATTTAAAACATGAATATATTATGCACATATATAAGTGTATGTATATATATGTGTGTATATATATATGTACATATATAGTGTGTGTGTGTGTGTGTGTGTGTGTGAAGTTTTAATCCAGGCTTTGTGGAGCAGTAAAACACCTTTTTAGTCCTCTAGGATTCCATAGAAAATAATTTGAAAGCTCTTGTTCAGACCCATGGTTCTGCGCTGACAACTGCTGGTCCTTCAGATAACTAACCTTATCTAGGAGAAAGCTAAATTAACAAATACCTTATGTTAAGCTGTTGTGAGGCTAAAATTCTGGCAGGAAGAGGAAGAACCTCAGGTTTTGGGTGACAATAGTTCTTACTCCTTTTGAACTCATCTCCTGGGACTGATGCTCCCTCCTGGAGGGGAGGCCAAGCAGGGATTTCTTGTACCTGGGATTCTACATCTTTGTGGGCCATGCAGTATTAGAACTTGTCTGCAATGGAGCAAACAGCTGTGATCTTGGGCTGTGGAACTGGTCTGGCCTCACCACATGTCAACTTAGGGTGACTTGCTCCTCTAGACTCCATTGACTGAAATGTGGCTTCAGTTTCCAGTTAGTCTAGAAAACTAAATGTCAAGATGTCTATGCAAGTTTTATTCCAGTACCTAGGACCTACCTACTTAAAACTCAAGAAAATGGAAAATATCCTTAATATAAAACTCTGGGGCCAGGTGTTTTTTGGAATTTAGAAATTTGTGGATTTCAGAAAGAAAATTTGGCACGAATATATATTGTAATTCCCCTAGAAAAGTCTAGGACAGCAGCCCATAATCAAGCATGGTAATGTATCATTTTTTAGATCCATGTACATATGACTATTCATACCAAATGGGTTAAAAAAACCCCACAATAGCCCCCTGAGTCAGAGACATTTTATAATAATACAAGATTTATAAGAAATTGTCCAGGAAAATGTAACAATTTAAACATGCATGCATTGAACATGGGAGTCACAAACACCTGAAGCAAAAACTGACTGAAGAGAGAAATAGATCAACAGTAGTGGCTGAAGACTTTGATACCCCACTCAAAATAACTGATCAAACAGTTAGACAAAAAAATCAAACATTTAGAGGCTACAGATGATAACTAAAGATTCACAAACTTCTAGCCCAAGTTTCTTTCTTTTTTTTTAAGATTTATTTGTTTTTTTTTGTTTATTATTTTTAAAGATTTTATTTATTTATTTGACAGACAGAGATCACAAGTAGGCAGAGGCAGGCAGAGAGAGAGGAAGGGAAGCAGGCTCCCCACTGAGCAGAGAGCCCGATGCGGGGCTCAATCCCAGGTGCCACCCAGGTGCCCCTATTTATTTTAGAGAGAGAGTGTGCATGTGCACACAAGCAGGGGGCGGGGCAGAGAGAGAGGGAGACAAGTAGACTCCCTGCTGAGCAGGGAGCCTGACATAGGACTCCATTTCAGGATCCCAGAACCCTAAGATCATGACCTGAGCCAAAACCAAGAGTCAGATGCTCAACAGACTGAGCCACCAAGGTGCTCCTAGCCCAAGTTTCATTTAAGGTAGCCCGGCTTCCTGATCTAACATACAATATTGATTTCTGTGCTTATTAACTTAAGGCTCATGGATCCCCAGGCAGCCTATTCATTGCTTTTAAGGACTTCATAAACTTGTAAAATAATATGCAGTTTCTTTGGTGAGGGAATGTATTTGAAGAAGGTGTGTTCAGAGTTTTTATCAATTAACATATATTCTTTTGAGCTTGCACTGTGTACCGGGTACTGGACTAAGTGTTGGGGAAACAGCTGTGAATAAGACATTCATTTGGTTGTGAGGTGTATAGGACATTCAGGCCAAAATCACAAGTAAATGAGATTATTTTAAATACTGATACATGCTCTGAGTACAACAGAATACAGTGGTGTGATTGGTATTGGCTTTGAGGGCCGATAATTTGGCTGGGGAAAGAAGGCTTCTCTTAGGAGGTGATATTTGAAGGGTGGAAAGGAAGAAGGGAAGCACTTAATATCTTGAGATCAGGACAAGTGTGTTATGTTCAAGAGGCTGAACAAAGCCAGAGTGGCTGGAGCACAGTAACCAAATGGGAGAGTGGAGAGAGCTGATATTGGAGGAGGCAGGGTTCTTGTTTGAGGTTTCCCTATACCCACTCATCTCTTGCAAGGATACAGTCCTATTTTCTTTTCTGGGATCAGCTTTTTAAGGTCAAATTATTTTACGAGATAGAGGATTTAGTTGCTGGAATGAGGGTCTATTAGCAACAATCAACACTTATTATACTCTGAGTATGAACATTTAGGTCCTGTAGAAAGTCTAGAGCCATGGGTTCTATCCTGCATATTTGTGTAACTTCTGACTGGGCTACTCTGTCTAGAGTCTTCATTGTCCCATCTTTTATTACAAAAGTAATAGCTGATATTTATTGAGTGCTTTCCAGGTGCTAGGCTTTCTTCTATTTTACATGGATTATTGCAATCTTCCCAAGTAACTTATGAGGTAGGTATTATTATTTTTGTTACAGATAGGGAAATTGAGGCACAGAGATTAAATAGTGTTACAATATTCCTGGATTTCAGGGCTATCAAATAAGATATCTTTCAGGGAATTTGGAGAGTCTCTCTGGTATGATTTTTGCTTCTGAATTTTTGGAGAAAGATTTTTATCTTACTTTTCTATATTAAGGAGTTAATAACAAATTAGACTTGCCTTACCTTGTTTCCAAGTTATTTTCACAGGGAGAATAATGTTAATGCTTTCTGGCTACATGGCATGTATCTTTACAAATATTATAGATGCTTCCTGTTAGCTAGTGATGCTCATAATATTGAAAATATTGTTTTCAAGGAGGTGATGGCCTGAATAAACATTATTCTTCACTATAGATCCATTGTACTCTTGGCACATTGTTTCTGAATACTTGTATGAAGTCATTTCTTCACAAGAACATCTTGCTTTTGTTACCAAAATTATACACTGCTGAGGAAACAGCTCATGACTCATGTGTAAAAGGATCATTTGTAACTCTTCTGGGAAGAGTGCTCATTTTCAGCTTGCATTTATTGGCACTGTTCAATTTAGGTAAGAATGTTGTGTGAAGTAGCTCTCCTAAAAAAATCATCTTGGGTTTATTTAGTCAGTAACACAATCCAGCACTTGTCAAATCCATTTACTACTGTTTACATATGAGTCATCTTAAAGAGGGCTGGAGAATTATTAACAGGCTATTCATTTTTCACATTGTTCAAAAATGAGGTGCTAAGACAGAAATTGGTTCTTTTGCATTTTTATATTTCCTCCTAAATCTTGGCTGATGTCCCCTGTTCTTGTATACTGCGGGAATCTTTGCTATGGTGGTAATGACCTTCTGTTGGGGATCACATATAGGCAGCCCAATCCACGGGCCCTGTCGTCAGACCCAGAATTCATGCAGCATTAAATAAATTTTCAATCTGAAGACCTTTAGTTGAGGCATTCCTGCTCCCAATTTATCCATATTCCCATTACTCTGTTTTGTATGACCCAGTCGGTCATACCTTTATATGATGGATTCAGCCTCTGAAGGGTGATCTTCAGTCTGTAGAAGATGGCTCCCTGATTTTCTCTTTTTCAGAGTATGAGTGCGTTTTGGCCAGCTCATCAACTGGGTAGTACATTTTGGGATTTCTCACAACTTGAACAAGTCTGTCAAAGACTCAGTCTTATTTTCTTTCTGGGGTCCAACTTTTTATAACAAAGCATTCCACAGGATTGAGGCATTAGATAGTGGAGTCAGAGTCTGTTAACCGCAATCAAGATTTGGTCTCCATATGTGGGCTAATGATTGGAGCCAGTGATACGCTTGGCCTTGAATACTCCTCTAAATATATATGTAACTTCTGACCTGGTGCATGAATTTTTAGTCACTGTGTGCCTGGGGGAAGAGTTTGGGGTTAAGAGACTGCCCAGTTATTTACTCTGTAATACATAATATACTTCCTTATCACTAATTTTCATAAAAGCCCCAAGTCCTGAAAAAATCTCGAAAGGATTCTGTACTTGCACTGTCCAATATAGTAGCCACTAGCATGTAGCTAACGAGCACTTGAAACATGGCTGGTCCAAATTAGTACGAAGATGTAGTGTAAATGTAAAATACAGATTTCCAAGACATAATATGAAAAATAGCTTATAAAATATCAAGTAATTTTTTATATTGATTACATGTTGAAATGATAATATTTTGGATATTGAATTTGGATTGAATAAAATTTATTAAAATTAATCAACCCATTTGTTTTTTCCCTTTTTTAAAATGTGACTTAGAAAAATTAAAATTACATGTGTGGCTTGCATTTGTAACTATATTTATATTGGACAACATTGTTCTAAACAGCTAACAAAGACCATTATAACCCTTATACATACTAATGTTTAGCACAGATCATACCTGGGAAATATTTACACTCATTGGTCTTTGTGTAGGACTAAATGTATTTGTCATAGGGCTGTCATAATTTAAATGCCAATAAATCCTCATTGAGTCAGGACACTTATTTCTTACTTGAGTTCACCCATTCATCTTCCAATATTTCCACTTAAAAAAATATTCCCAAAACACAGTTGGATGTGCATGTTCTGGTGTCTGAAATAGTTTCATTGCTTTTAGTGGATTATAGTTGAGAAGTAGGAGGCGCGTGGTTTGTTTCAACAGCTAGGAATGCATGAGACTTTCTAGTTTAGACTTAACATTCCATCTGCTGTATTTTGCAAGTGGAAGAGCTGAAGCTCAGTGAAGAGGGACCTGATGGTATGGGGTGGCGGCAGCTCTGTTTTATCCTATGTCTTCCTTTTACTTTCCTTTTTTTTTTTTTTTCAAACTTATGAGCGGAAGAAGAGACATAACAAACAATAACACTGTGCATTAGCAACTTTGCCAAATGTAACAGATGAACATACTCTATTGCGTATCACTCAGATTGCTCACTGCTCTGCCTCAACTACTCGGGAAAGCCACCTCTTTAAAGCTATAGATTCCAGTTCTGGTTTAAAAGCTTGCTTCCTCTGGATTGCTAGAATGAGTCAAAAGCAGAAGCCTGCTCCTAAGAGCAAATTGAATGCATTTCTGATTGCCAGGTCTCTGTGGAATTCATATGTGGATGGGATCCAGGTGTAGGGACTCATTTATTTACCTTGCTAACACTTAGGCCAAACTTGTATCTTCTAAATTCAGATATCTGGTAACAGGGGTCTGAGTGAACGGCTGGGGATTATAACAACCACTTTTGTAGCCTGACTATGGTAAAATGCCTTACATGAACTAACTACAGTTTCAGAGAATATTATCTATCCAACAAGATTTGTTCTTCCTTTCAGAGTAATAGAATTGTAGTTGGAATGTGGCTGGTCAGCTAGACATTAAAATTTTCAAACTTCTTTGAACTTATGCATATAGCTATATGGTTAATTTCTCTGTAATGGAATGCAAGGGAAAGTAAGGTGTACCAATTTCGGGCCAAGCCTTTAAGTTGGTGAATGTGCTTTCTCCACACATTCTTACCTTCCTGTGAGCTGAAAAGGCAATGACTTGAAACTTGGGGATGTGGAGTCTTTATCATCCTATGTCCCTTAACGACTATGCAGAACAGAGGTACCTGCTCTGGGCTGTTCCTTGAGTGACAAATACATTTTTATGTGTTTGAGCTATTTAATTTTGGGGTGTGTTACAGTTGCTTGGTCTACCTTAACTAATGTTAACCTATTAGGTGTTATATTGGTATAATTAACTGATTTGAAAATAAGGAAATGTAACAAATCACAACAAAGATAATTTTCTTTACTCTTGGGATACATTTTTATCTACAATAGTCATGATTTATTTTTCTTGTATTCCACTTAAGCTGGCTACAGACATTAGTCATAGAGGTAGAGGATATTTGAACTGGGAAGGGGTCATTTAGTCAAATTCATTTTGAAGATGAGGAAAACCTATAATTTGCCAGCCTGATGTGATATGGATAGAGAGTTGTAAGAATTTAGCTAGAAATCAAGTTTCCTATTTCTCATGCCAATATCTTTATAATATATCTAAGTGGTATAATAATTTTCATCCAACATGGCAAATGTGAGTGGTCCATAGTGCCTGTCCAGACTAGTATTTGTGGGAGTATGAAGCTACTTTCTGGCTCATTGAAGAGGAAAGGGAGTGGACACAACTATGCATTGTATTCACCAATTGTGCATTAGCCAATGCAACTTCACACCACGATAAATTCTGTGATGTATCTTGGCAGTATTGAGAAAATTCTAGTTTTATTTATCTTTTGAATAGTGACAGTCTAAATGGAAAATTCTGATAGATTCATCACTAGCAGAATTAGCATTCCAGTGGAGTGGGAAGACCAGAGGATTGGGTAACTGAAAATTTAGGTTTTAAGCCTTATTTTTTTTTTTTAATAACTTGACCTTGGGCAGGTCACTTTTATATTTAAACTTCTATTTGCTCCTCTGTAAGATACTGTTGTAAACAAAGATTTTATTCTAGCTTCAGATTTTTGTTTTTCGTTAAGTGTATTTCATTGATGGTATTCACAAAACATAGTTCATTGCTCTCATAAATATATCTGTTTCTCTCTTATCTGTCAACATAGCTGTCAAAGGCACATTCAATTGAATTCACTAAAAAATCCCAGTGTCTGTAATATTATAATTAATTAATTATCATAAGAATATGGACTTGTATGGAGCCTTTATGTTTTTACATTTGATCTGCATAAGAACTCTACGATTTTGGCAGATCTTTTTTATAATGTGGCATTGTGTGAAAAAAGGGATTCATTAACAGGTAATAAAACTATGGCTTGGGAAGAGTAAGTGACAAAACCCTAAATCACATAATAAGCAAGTAAAAAAATAGGCTGATTTTAGAGTGGTTGCACATTTTCTCTAGATCACACTTCCTTCACAATCCTTTAGAATTAAAAACAGTTGTAGTTTGTTTCGAGAAATGTTTATAAAGACTATTGTGTGTGTCTAGGGTGATTCAGATTCCAGACATTTTGAGTTTTACTTAGTGAATTTTTTTTATTGTTGTTGACATATATAATAGAGATCACCAGTGTCCTCTTTCACCTGTTTTTTTTGCTGGTAGAATCACACATGCTACCACACCTCATCAGAGGTTTCTTTTGGCTCTATTCTCTATGTGTTCATTGTTGGCTCAAATTAACCCATCTGTTGAGTCATGGTGGGTCTTTGCCACAGCTTTTTAACCTAGTTTCAGTGTGACCCTTGGGTAGGAAACAACTCAAAGTAGCCCATCATGAGTCCAAGATACTTCAGAGAAGAACATGGGAGGATGTAACATCTGTACTGAATCAAAGTAAGTGGTTGCCAAAATGCACTCCATATGCTTCCCTCTTTTCTTTCTGAGTTATGCTTTCTTTCATCAGGCAGCATTTAACAGCTGAGATGTTGAGCGATATGGTGGACTAGAACGACTGGTATTCGTCCTTATTGGAAAATCTTCAGAGTGCTTTACAAAGGAAAGATTCATGAGTAGGCAGTCGTGGCAAATGGTTTAAAAAATTACTTTGAGGATTTTGTTATCTTCCATTCAAAGGGAAGTAGCTGGCTTGATACCTCTCATGATATTCTTTTGGATTAGATGGAAAAGTATGGACCTGATGTCAAGGTAGTTAGGCAGATTTTTACCTACTTAAAACAAATGTTAACTAACTGGATCAACCAGATCACTAGTGCTAGTCTAGTTTGGACCCTGTTCTGTTAAACATGTTTTTTTTTTTTAAAGATTTTATTTATTTATTTGACAGAGATCACAAGTAGGCAAAGAGGCAGGCAGAGAGAGAAAGGGAGGAAGCAGGCTCCCTGCTGAGCAGAAAGCCTGATGTGGGGCTCGATCCCAGGACCCTGAGACCATGACCTGAGCCGAAGGCAGAGGCTTTAACTCATTGAGCTACCCAGGTGCCCCCTGTTAAACGTTTTTATTATAATTTGGATGAAACACACAAATTCCCTTAACAAACTTTGGAAGTCACAAAAAACTAGAAGAACAGATAGTATATCAGATGTCAAGCTGTTTACCAAAAACTATGTTAATAGTCCATAATGATGACCTAAGACTAACAGGATATAAGTCCTCAATTTGGGTCTGAAAAACAGAATTCTTTGTGAATGTTCACAAAAAGGAAGATTGAGTTTAGTAGCATTTTATGTGCAAAAGATTTTAGTTGATTACAAGCTGAATATGAGCCAACAGTATGGGTGCAGCTGCTGGGGGAGGCTAATGTAATCTGAGAGCAGTGTCAGGAGAATAAGTTTGGATTTATGGAGATGATGGCTTCATTGTAATGGCCATTGGTCAGAACTCATCAGGAATATTGTTTTTGGTGCCATATTTTAAGTGGATAATATTGTCAGATGAAGGAAATTGGATAGTGAAGAAATCAGAAGAGTTCAAAGAATTGGGGATATTTAACCTGATTAGGAGAAGCAGTGGTGAGATATGGTAACTAGGTGACCATATGTTTGGGTTCTCCTGGGTCATTTCCTGTTCATGTCTGTTTCTCAATATCCAACCTCATTTAGCATCTGTCCCCTATTTTTTTTTTCTGTCCCCTATTTTATTTTTACATTTTTAGAAAGAGATTTATTCTTGAAAATGCTTTTGGATTGTAACTTTTTAACAGATGTCCCACTATGTTAAAAATTAATATTCAATTACTAAACACACGTTTCAACTATTACAATATTTTAATTATTTTAGTACCAAATAATGGTACTTTTAAAATTTTTTGCTTTTAAAATTTTGCTTTTAAAAATTTCCCCATTTTGGATAATAAATTTTATTGTCACCTAATAACCATTTTACTATTGGAGGATTTTCTTGTTGAGAGATTTATTTTTTATCCTGCTTTTATGTAGCTCACAAGAGAGGACTTAGCTCAATTGACAGCCATTATAGAAAGTCTTGTTTCAGCTCAGTATAAACTTTATAAAGTGTTAGGATGTCACCTCTGGGAAAGTTCAAGTGAGGCTTGAAGACCTTTTGCATGCCAGGAATTTAAACATACTTTATTATGTTTATTATGTAAAACTTTCAATATGCATAAAAGTAGAGAAAACAGTACAATGTCAGTAATGTTTTAAAAATGGAATTCAAATTCCCAAGTGACTGTAGTAATCTGCATGGCTGGTATCCATTTGAAGTCACCTTTCTTAGTGAATGCTGCAGTGCTGACCAGACTGCAGAAAATGCTTAATAGGTCACATTACAGTACACACAATGTTAATAATAATAGGCTTCCTTTGCCAAGTTTTGCTGATAGCTAGGTTCACAGGCCTCTGGGTACTAGCAGTCTATTTCTTTCTTCTCTTTGGTTTCTTTGGTTTGGTGATGCACATTCCCTCATGCATAAAGGAGGATTACTTTTTTTATTCTGCTCTTTCTAATTTTTCCTTTGTGGAAGGTCTTGAAAGATGCGTGCCCTCTTATTGCTTCCTCGTAGCCCCAACCCAGCTGCCCACCCAAGATCCTAACCCATAGTCCCTGCGCCATTAAGAAGTGCTTAATACACATTTGCTGACTGAATGAATCAATCACTAACTGGCTGCCATCTTTCATCCCTGGATAAGTAGAAGCCTAGCATAATTCTCTCCTCACTAGAAAATTGAGTTTTGAAGTAATTTTAAATTGTTTTACCTACGGCAGGGGGATAGGGTTGATGAAGCTGGGATATAAGAGAACTCTTGGCATTGATGCTGTCTTGGTAGTAACTTCTGGATTTTTTTTTTTTAAGATTTTATTTATTTATTTGACAGAGATCACAAGTAGGCAGAGAAGCAGGCAGAGAAGCAGGCAGAGAGAGATAGGAGGAAGCAGGCTCTCTGCTAAGCAGAGAGCCTGATGCGGGGCTCGATTCCAGGACCCTGGGATCATGACCTGAGCCAAAGGCAGAGGCCTCAACCCACTGAGCCACCCAGGCGTCCCTGGATTCTTTGCTTAATAAACAAACTTTAATTAGGAACCAGACACATCCATTCCCACAACCTGCTGTGTAAACCTAAGGAAGTCCCAGGTCTCTTTGCATTTAAATACTACAACTATCATCTTGCATGAAATTTTACTCAGGAAGACACAACGAAATTTCAGAGGAGAAATTCTGTACCCCTATTTTTGCATAGTGAGAAATCTTCTTAATGGTTAAAACAGAATCTCTTGGGGAGCAAGACTTGGGTGTCATCCCTAAGGTAGTCAAGTAAGAGGCCTTACTACATTCTATTTTTCCTTCATGAAAGGGCAGAAATTGTCTCTTAAACTTTAGCCAATCCGTTTATCTTTAACATTCAGTTATTTCACCAGTGAGAGCAATTGCTGCATTCATTATGGCATTTAACAAGCCTCTAATTTTGCCAATAAAAATCAATTTCTAACTTTCACTATGCCAATGATCAAAGTATTTGGTATTAATGGTATCAAGATTAATGGATCTGGTATTAATTAAGAACAATTTATAGTAGTCACCACAGGAGTGTAGCATTTCTAATAGAATGCCTACTTACTTTTTCAAAAATGCGAATTCTCAGTCAGGGCAAGTGGATGTTTCTAGTCTTAAAGCATAAAATAAAAATATCATGCTACTCTTGGTCAAGTGTTTTAAAAATAAATTTGCATATACAGTAACACCAGTGGGTAATCATATATTAACGCCATCCTATGGACTTGACCTAACTCTTTTGCATGACTCTTGTAGGCTGCAGTGTTGTTTTCCAATGTTGGTCATTGGTTTTCATTTTCCCATTAATATTTTGCATTTGATGTTTCCATTGGCCTCATTATGTCATTATGTCTGAAGTTATGTAGCTATCAAGACTTCTTATGTATATGTGCTTGGCTTGAGCTGGAATTTTGTTTATGCCTAGTGAGATTTGCTGCGGTGTATTGTTGGTGTTCACCCTTTCTGGAGATGAATGCGTCCCAGTTAAATTAACTCCTAATAATCCAGATATGAAAAGCATGAAATAGATTATATAAGACAAAATTCCCTCAAGTGATGAGACAGTATTTGAGATGTAGTTTTAGTGTTGTAAAAGCTTTTTATTAAATCATAATTGACAAAAACTGAGCTGTACATATATAAGTACATATTTAAGGTATAAAATTTAAGTTTTGAATTTATGTATGTATATACATATATAAACTCACTGTAATCAGGATAATGAAGATATTCATCATGGCCTTGGGAATCTTGCCTTCTGCCTCTCTCTCTACTTACCCCTGACCCTAGGCAACAACTGACTTCATTCTGTCACTATATACTAGTTCTTTATTCTTAGGATTTTAGATAAATGGAATCATGCAGTGTATATTCTTTTTTGTCTGGTTTCCTTCACTCAGCATATTTTGTGGGATTCATTCATTGTAGTAGTTCATTTATTTTTGTTACTGAGGAGTATTTCATTGTTTGGATACACTAGTTTGCTTATCCATTCACTTTTTGAACAGTTGGTTTGTTTCTACCTTTGGCTATTATAAAGTTATTTTATCAACATTTGTGTATAAATGTTTGCCTGCATATTTTCTTTTTTTCTCTTTGAAAAAGACTTAGTAGTGGAATAGCTGGACCATATGGTAGTTTTTAAGAAACTCTCTAGTTGTTTTTAGGAGTGATTACTCCATTTTATACTCCCACAAGCAGTATATGGGTCTTCCAGTTTCTTCACATCCTTGGCAACACTTGGTATGCTAGACTTTTAAAATTAGCCACTCTAACAGGTTTGTAATGGTATTTCACTGTGGTTTTAATTTGCATTTCAGTGATGACTAATGATGTTGAACATCTTTTTTTGTGCTTATATTCCACCTGTATATTCTCTGTGGTTAAGTGTTCAAATCTAATGCCTATTTTTATTTGTTTATTTTTAAAAAGACTATTTGAGAGAGAGAGAGAGAGCAGGGGGAGGGACACAGGGTTAGAAAGAATTTCAAGCAGACTGCACATGAAGCACAGAGCCTGACGCAGGGCTCAGTCTAACCACCCTGAGATCATGATCTGAACTGAAACCAAGAGTTGGTCGCTCAAGGTCACTCAACCGACTGAACCACTCAGGTGCCCCTAATGACTGTTTTTAAATTGGGTTGCTTTCTTATTTTGGGAATTCTTTTAAAAAAAAATTTTATTTTTATTTATTTGAGAGAGAGAGAGAGCAAGTACAAGCGGTGTGAAGGGGCAGAGGGAGATGAGAGGAGAAGCAGACTCCCCGCTGAACAAGGAGCCCCATGCAGGGGCTTGGTCCCAGGATCCTGAGATCGTGACCTGAGCTGAAGGCAGACATTTAACCAAAAGCCACCCAAGTGCCTTGAGTTTTGGGAATTCTTTAAAATTTTGGATGCAAGTCCCTTATAAGATGCACAATTTATAATTTTTTTCTATTCTTTGACTTGTATTTTTATTCTGTTTAGCAGTGTTTTTAGAAGAGTCATAGTTTTTTGTTTGTTTGTTTGTTTTTTGAGAGACAGCAGGAGAGAGAGAGATCCCAGAGGGAGAGAGAGAAGCATGCTCCCTGGGGAGCAGAGAGCCCGATGTGGAGATCAATCCTGGGACACTATGATCATGACCTGAGCTGAAGACAGGCACTTAACTGACTGAGCCACCCCGTCACCCTGAAGAGCGATAGTTTTTAATTTTGAGGAAGTTCAGCTTATTAATCTGTTCTTTTATGGATTATATTTTTATGTAATATCTGAAAAATCCTTGCCTAAACTAAGGTCACAAAGGTTTTTTCCTGTAATTTCTTCTATAAGTTTTATAGTTTTAGGTTTACAAATCTATTTTGAATCATTTTTTGTATATTTATATATTGTGTAAGTATGGATTGAAGTTCTTATGTGTCTGTGAGTGGATATCCAATTTTCTCAGAATCATTTGCCCCATAATTAAATTTTTTTTTAATTTTTAGCTATTTTTCTATCATAGAGTGAGTGTTTGCACAAGCACAAGTAAGGGGAGGGGCAAAAGGGAGAGGGAGAGGAAGAAGGTCCCAAGCAGACTCCCAGCTGAGCCTGGATCCCAACATGGGGCCTGGTTCTATGACCCCAAATTCCTGACCAGAACCAAAACCAAGAGTCAGATGCTTAACCTGCTGAGCCACCCAGGAACCCCCTATGTCAATTTTAGAACAACTTTGCCAATTTCTACATTTCTGGGATCTTATTGAGATCATATTAAATCTACATATCAATTTGGGAGAACTGATATAGAGTCTTTCAACAAATAAATCCAGTATATTTTTTATTTATTTAGAGCTTTTTAAATTTCTCTCAGTAATATTTGTACTTCAATGTACTGGTCTTTCACAAATTTTGTAAGATCTACTCTTGGTTACTTCGTATATATCATGATATTTTAAAAGACTTTATTTATTTATTTGACAGAGAGAGAGCACAACAGGGGAGTGACAGACAGAGGGGGAGAGAGAAGCAGGCTCCCTGCTGAGCAGAGAGCCCAACATGGGGCTTGATCCCAGGACCCTAGTAGGATCTGAGTCAAATGCAGATACTTAACTGATGGAGTCACCCAAGTGCCCCAATGATCATGATTTTTAATTTTAATATTGGATTCTTCATTGCTAGCATATCAAAATACATGGAGTTTTATGTATTGACTTTTTATCCTACCACTTCTCTTACTAATTCTATAGATTTTTTGGTAGATTCCACCAGATTTCCTATAGAGACAATCATGTCATCTGCAGGTGAGGACTGTTTTAATTTTCCCTTTCTTCCCTGGGTGACTTTTTTTTTTCTTGACTTATTATACTAGCTAGAACCTCTAGTACAATGGTGAATAAAGACTGTGAGATTGAAAATCTTTGTCTTGTTGCTGATCTTATGGTTCCCCTAAGATAGTTCAGTTTTCTCCATTAAATATGATATTGACTGTGTCTTTCATCATGTGTAGTTGTATTTATAACTGCTAATTATTCTAGGAGTAAAAACTATTCCTAGCTTGTTGAAAGTTCTTCTCATGAATGGATGTTAAATATTATAAAATACTTTTGTTGTCTATTGAGATAAATATATGGTTTTCTCTTGTTTCTTTTTTTTTCTTCCAGTTTGTTTATATGCTTTATATTGATTGATTTTCAAATATTAAACTAATTTAGCATTCTTGGGATTAAATCACACATGATGTGTTATCCTTTTGGTATTTTCTTTAATATGCTAAAATTTTGCTAATATTCACATCATGTTCATAATGGATATTGGGTTGTTGTTTTTATTTCCTTATAATGACTTTATTTGATATTAAGATATTGCTGGCCTCGGGGCGCCTGGGTGGCTCAGTGGGTTAAAGCCTCTGCCTTCAGCTCAGGTCATGATCCCAGGGTCCTGGGATCGAGCCCCACATCGGGCTCTCTGCTCCACAGGGAGTCTGCTTCTCTCTCTTTCTGCCTGCCTCTCTGCCTACTTGTGATTTCTCTCTGTCAAATAAATAAATAAAATCTTAAAAAAAAAAAAGATATTGCTAGCCTCATAGAGTAAGTCAGGAAGCATTCCGGCCTCTTTAGTTTTCCAATAAAGCATTTGTAGAATTGATATTATTTCTTTTTTAAATTTTTGGTAGAATTTCCCTTTGAGGCCATGTGGGGTTGGAATTTTCTTTTGGGAAGATTTTAACCTGTAAACTGTTTTGTCAATAGATTTTTCTCAGATTATTTGTTTCTTCTTGAGTGTAGTTTGGTAGTTTGTCTTCTGTAGGATTTATCTATTTCATTTTTGTGGCTAAGTTCATTTGCATACAGTTGTTCATACTATTTCCTTACTATATTTTTATTATATATAGAATCTATGGTGATGTCATCCCTCTCATTCCTGGTATTAATAATTTATATTTTCTTTTTTTTTTTCATGGTTCATCTGTCTAAAATTTTATCAACTTAATTGATCTCAAATAATTGACTGTTGGTTTTTATTCTCTCTACTATTTTTCCCTTTTCTGTCATTGATTTTCACTCTGATTATTACTTTTTCCTTTCTTCTACCTCCTATGGATTTAATTTGCTCTTCTGTTGCTAGTTTTTCTTTTCTTTTTTTTTAAGATTTTTATTTATTTGTTTGACAGAGAGAGATCACCAGTAGGCAGAGAGGGAGGCAGAGAGAGAGAGGAAAGCAGGGTCCCCGCTGAGCAGAGAGCCTGATGCTGGGCTTGATCCCAGGACCCTGAGATCATGATCTGAGCCAAAGGCAGAGGCTTAACCCACTGAGCCAGCCAGCCGCCCCTGTTGCAAGTTTCTTAAGGTAAGAGCTTAGATTATTGGTTTGAAACATTTTTTTTTCTTTTTCGATATAAGTGAAATATGCATAAATTTCTACTTACTACTTTAGCATCATCCAACTAATTTGATATGCTGTGTTTTCATTTTAATTTAGTTCAAAATTCTAATTTTCATATTGATTTTCTTCTTTGACTCATGGATAATTTAGAAGTGGTTCCAAATTTAGGTTGGAAATTTTGGGTTATAAATATTTAGGGATTTTCCATATATCTTTCTGTCAATGATTTATAATTTAGCTCATTTTATGATGAGATTATACTTTTTATAACTTGAATCCTTTTTTTATTGAGACTTGTTTTATGGTCCAGAATATGGTCTATCTTGATAAATATTTTATGTTATGTTAGAAGAATAGACTCTGTATTTTTTAGGTGGAAAGTTCTATAAATGTCAATCAGGACAACTTGGCTGATAGTGTTGATCACATTTCTGATTCTTACTGACATCTGTCTACTTATTCTATCAACTGTTTATTTATTTAAAAATTTTTAAAGATTTATTTACTTGAGAGAGAGCGAGAGCAAGAGCCAGTGAATGAGAGAGAGAGAGTGAGAGAGCACTCAGACAGAGAGGGAGAAGACTCCTCACTGAACAGAGAACCTGATGTAGGGCTCTATCCCTGTACCCTGAGATCATGACCTGAGCCAAATGCAGTTGCTTAACTGAATGAGACACCCAGGAGCCCCAGTTCTATTAATTATTGAAAGAGGAATATTAAGATGCCAGACTATAATTGTCGATTTGTGTGTTTTTCACATTATATCAATTCTTGTTTTATGTATTTTAAGCAATATTCTTTTGATGAATCAACCATTTATCATGAAATAGACATCTCCATTACTGCTTATGAAATTTACATGGTCTAATATAAATGTAGCCATTCTCATTTTCTATAAACAGTTTCAGCATGATATATATTGTACCCTACTTTTACTTTTAGCCTATTAGTATTTTTGTATTTGAAGAGTGTTTCTTGTAGACAGCATGTAGCTGAGTTTTTTTTTTTTCTTTTTAATATATATATCAATCTCTGCCTTTTTAGGGCCATTTATACCATTTATTTTTGAGTTAAGTGTTGACATGTTTGGGTTTAAAGATTTTTTTTTTTTTTTGACAGACAGAGATCACAAGTAGGCAGACAGACAGGCAGAGAGAGAGAGAGAGAGAGGAGGAAGCAGGCTCCCTGCTGAGCAGAGAGCCCGATGTGGGGCTTGATCCCAAGACCCTGGGATCATGTCCTGAGCCGAAGACAGAGGCTTTAACCCACTGAGCCACCCAGGTGCCTCAACATGTTTGGGTTTAAATATATTATGATGTTATTTGTTTTTTATTTATCTTATTTATTCTTTATTCCTCTTTATATACCTTTTGCCTTCTTTTGAATTAATAGAATATGTTTTTATGCTTCATTTTATCTTTTTTTTTGTTGGCTTATTAGCTGTAAATTGTATTTTATTATTTGGTAGTGTTTATAAGAGTTTATAGTATACATCTGAAACTCATCATAATCTACCCTCAAGCAGTATTATATCACTTGACATTTCATATGAGATCCTTTAAACAGTATACCTCTAATTTTCCTCTCCTGGCATTTGTGCCATTATTGTCATACATTTCACTTTTACTTATGTTATAAACACATGCTACATTATTACTGTTTTTATTTAAGCAGTCCATAGTCTTTTAAAGGTATTTAAATAATGAGAAAGATTTTAAAAATATTTACTCACATAGTTACCATTTCTGGTGCTTTTCCTTTATTTGTGTAAATGCATATATCTAGTGTCATCTTCATTTAGCCTGAAGGACATCATTTGACTTTTTCTGGTAGTGCACATCTGCTGGAGAGGAATTATTTCAGCCTTTTAATGTCATTTGTGAAAGTTATTTTCATTGGAAATTGAATTCTAGGTTAACTTTTTTTTTAAACTTTTAGGACTTTAATGATTTTTTTCCATTTTTTTTTCTGATGAGTAATCCTCTGTTCTCTTATGTGTATTGCATCTTTTTTAATGAGTGCTTTTCAGATTTCTTTTTATTACTAGTTTTGAGCTATTAGAATATGATATATCTTGTGTAGTTTTCTTTTTGTTTCTTCTGTTTGGGGTTTGAGGTACTTAGACGTGTGGGCTTATGGTTTTCATCAAATCTGGAAATTTTTTTGCTATTATATCTTCAAATATTTTTTTCTGTCCTCTCTCTCTCCTCTTTTTAGGACACTAATTTTATATTTATCAGTCCATTTAAGTTGTCCCTCAACTCATCAAATCTCTGTTAATTGTTTTGGATTGTCTTTTTTTCTCTGTATTTCATTTTAAACAGTTTCTGTTGCTATGTCCTTAAGTTCACTAATCTCCTCTGCAACATTGTTTTGTGCTGCACCTTATTTCTCATTATTACCTCTACCCTTATCACTGAATCCATATTTCTCCAGCCATGAGGCATACTTCACTTGCTTCCATTCTCCCAAACAGCAGTAATATGTTGCAATACACTAGTGTTCGAACTGTTTGGAGGCCAACTGCAGACTGTATCTCATGATTTAGGGGAAAAAAATGTTTATAAAAAAATTTAAAAAAAAAGGAAAGAAAAAGAATACCCCCCCCCAAAATGAAGTTGACTTTAAGCAATATTGTCTCTCAAGTTCCTTTATTACTGCAGCAGTAGGTACAATTTTTTTCCCCAGCCCTCACTCCTTACACCAAAGGATTATGATATTCAGTTCTCCTTTATTTCTGAGACCTTTGCTCTCTTCTCTTTGTCTTCCTCCCATATCCTTCTTAAATATTTATTCAAAGATACTTCACTTTCCCAACTCTACCTCAAACTAAATTCTGTGTTTTCCTTTCATATCTGAAGAGCCTGCTGTTAAAATTCTCTGAATAAATCTGTTGACTCTGGGCCCCTACTTAAGGATGATATTAATAATATTTAACATCCACCCTGGAAACTATGCCAGAGATTTCATACTGAGCCAGGTTTAACTCTGGTAGATGGAGGTGAGGGAGATGGTTCTAGGGGAGGGTCTAGGATAATTATGCTGTGGGAGTATATGGTGGGGATGGCTAGGATAGCACTTATTTATAAGCTGGTAGGAAAAATCCTTCAATATTTTAACAACTGAGATGTAATGATTGCATTGCTTGTTCATGAATACCAGGTCTGTTAGTACACAAAACACTGGTAGTACTTTGAAATTATAGAATTTACTTTATGTGTTCAGATACTTAGGCAAGGCTGTATCACCTAGCGCTCTTTGTTAGCCAACGGCAGGCTGTGTAAATTTATTTTTGCCATGTCCAGAGCCAACCTACCTAAGGAGAATTTTTTTTTCATGTTCTAATTACACAAATCTGTTAATCACATGAGTAATTAGATACAGTTCTTCTTTTAAATGATGACAACAATTAAAAAAAAAGCTATACAGTGCATGGTGGCTATCATTTCATATCTTATCCCTCACCAAGTAGTCCTCCAGTTCTTAGAATACCACCTTGTATTTTAATCTGAATTATAATTCCCACATATATGTTTCTTCATTAGGATGAAATGACAATAAGAAAAACTATCAAAGTAAAGATATTTTTGCCATTTTCATTTCCTTGTTTCTATTTTTGATAATTTAAAAGTAAATTAGATTTATCTGAGGTAACCTGTTATGTACAAAGAAGTGTATTTACTTAGTTGCTGGGATTGTTGAGAATCCTTTCAACTTTAATTTTTCAGAATCTGGCATTCTCTAGGACTACAAAATGAAGGAACATTTTTATAATTGAGGAAATTTTTTCCCAGGAGTTGGTGTGAAGCATTTCTAAAATATTCTTGTCTCCAAATACTGTCTTAATTTCATAGATGATTCAAATGACAGCTGCAGATTATCTGAAGATTTTTTTGTTTACTTATTTTTATTTATTTTTTAATTAACATATTTTTCTTTTATTTGAATTCAGTTAGTCAACATATATTACATCATTAGTTTCAGATGTAGAGTTCAGTAATTCTTCTGTTGCATATAACACCCAGTGCTCATCACATCACATGCCCTCCTTAATGCCCATTACCCAGTTACACCACCACCCTCTCCTACATCCCCTTGAGCAAAGCTCAGTTTGTTTCTTTTTTTTTTTTTTTAAAGATTTTATTTATTTATTTGACAGAGAGAGAGATCACAAGTAGGCAGAAGCAGGCAGAGAGAAAAGGGGAAGCAGGCTCCCTGCTGAGCAGAGAGCTCCATGTGGGGCTCGAGCCCAGGACCCTGAGATCATGACCTGAGGTGAAGGCAGAGGCTTAACCCACTGAGCCACCCAGGCACCCCAAGTTTGTTTCTATTATTAAGAGTCTCTTGTGGTTTTTCTCCCTCTCTGATGACTTCCCATTCAATTTTCCCTCCTTTCCCCTATGACCCTCTATGCCATTTCTTAAATTCCACATATGGGTGAAACCATACAATAATTGTCTTTCTCTGATTGACTTATTTCCCTCAGCAGAATACCTTCCAGTTCCATCCATGTTGATATAAATGATAAGTATTCATCCTTTCTGATGGCTAAGTAATATTCTATTGTCTGTATACGACATCTTCTTTGTCCGTTCATCTGTTGATAAACATCTGGGCTCTTTCCATAGTTTGGCTATTGTGGACATTGCTGCTATAAACATTGGGGTGCAGGTGCCCCTTTGGATCACTACATTTGTATCTTTGGGCAAATACCTAGTAGTACAATTCCTGGATCATAGGGTAGCTCTATTTTTAACTTCTTGAGGAACTTCCATACTATTTTTCAGAGTGGCTGTACCAGCTTGCATTGTAATAGAGAAAGGGTTCCCCTTTCTCTGCGTCCTCGCCAATACCTGTTGTTTCTCGTGTTGTTGATTTTAGTCATTCTGACCAGTGTGAGGTGGTATCTCATTGTGGTTTTGATTTGTATTTCCCTGATGCTGAGTGATGTGGGGCATATTTTCATATGTCTGTTGTCCATTTGTATATCTTCTTTGGAGAAATGTCTCTTACCTCTTCTGTTCGTTTCTTAACTGGATTATTTATTTTGAGGGTGTTGAGTTTGATAAGTTATTTATAGGTCTTGGATACTAGCCCTTTATCTGATAAGACATTTGCAGATATCTTCTCCCATTCCATAGGTTGCCTTTGGGTTTTGCTGACTGTTTCCTTTGCTGTGCAGAAAACTTTTATCTTGATGAAGTCTCACTAGTTCATTTTCATTTTTCAATCCCTTGCCTTTGGAGGTGTGTCTAGCAAGAAGTTGCTGCATCCAAGATCACAGAGATTGCTGCCTGTGTTCTCTAGGATTTTGATGGATTCATGTCTCACATTGAGGTCTTTCATCCATTTTGAGTTTATCTTTGTGTATGCTGTAAGAAATGGTCCAGTTTCATTCTTTTACAAGTGGTTGTCCAATTTTCCCAACATCATTTTTTGAAGAGATTGTCCTTTTTTTTTCACTGGATATTCTTCCCTGCTTTGTTGAAGATTAGTTGAAGATCCATTTCTGGGTTCTCTATTCTGTTCCATTGATTATGCGTCTTTTTTTGTGCCAGTACCATCCTATCTTGATGATTACAGCTTTGTAATAGAACTTGAAGTCTGGCATTGTAATGCTACCAGCTTGTTTTCTTTTTCAACATTCCTCTGGTTATTTGGGGTCTTTTGGGATCTTTTCTGTGTCCATTCAAATTTTAGGATAGTTTTTCTAGCTCCGTGAAAAATGTCGATGTTATTTTGATAGGAATTGCGCTGAATGTGTAGATTGCTCTGAGTAGCGTAGACATTTTAACAATATTTATTCTTCCAATCAATGAATATGGAATGTTTTCCCATTTCTTTGTGTCTTTCTCAATTTCTTTCATAAGCATTCTGCAGTTTTTAGAGTATGGATCCTTTACCTCTTTGGTTAGGTTTATTCCTAGGTATCTTATGGTTTTGGGTGCAATTGTAAATGAGATTGATTTCTTAATTTCTTTTTCTTCTGTCTCATTGTTAGTGTATAGAATTGCAAATGAATTCTGTGCATTGATTTAAAATCCTGCCACATTGTTGAATTTCTGTGTGAGTTCTAGTAATTTTGGGGTTGAGTCTTTTGTGTTTTTCACATAAAGTATTATGTCACCTGCAAAGAGTAAGAGTTTGACTTCTTCTTTGACTTCTTGGATGCCTTTTATTTCTTTTTCTTGCCTGATTGCTGAGGCTAGGACTTCTAGTACTATGTTGAAAAACACTGGTGAGAATGGGCATCTTTGTCATGTTCCTGACCTTAGGAGAAAAGCTCTCAGGTTTTCCCCACTGAGAATGATATTCACTGTGAATTTTTTGTATATGGCTTTTATGATATTGAAGTATGTTACCTTTATCCCTATACTGTGGAGATATTTAATCAAAAAAGGGTGTTGTATTTTGTCAAATGCTTTTTCTGCATCAATTGAGAGGATCATATGGTTCTTGTCATTTCTTTTTTTTTTTTTTAAAGATTTTATTTATTTATTTGACAGACAGAGATCACAAGTAGGCAGAGAGGCAGGCAGAGAGAGAGAGAGGTGGAGGCAGGCTCCCCGCGGAGCAGAGAGCCCGATGCAGGGCTCGATCCCAGGACCCTGGGATCATGACCTGAGCTGAAGGCAGAGGCTTAACCCACTGAGCCACCCAGGCGCCCCTTGTCATTTCTTTTATAATGTGATGTGTCATGTTGATTGATTTGTGAATGTTGAACTACCTTTGCAGCCCAGGAATAAATCCCACTTTGTTTTGGTGAATAATCCTTTTAATGTGCTGTTGGATCCTATTGGCTAATATGTTGGTGAGCATTTTTGCATTCATGTTCATCAGGGTGATGGTCTGTATTTCTCCTTTGTCGTGGGGTCTTTGTCTGGTTTTGGGATCAAAATGCTGGCCTCATAGAACAAGTTTGGAAGTTTTCCTTCCATTTCTACTTTTTGAAACAGCTTCAGAAGAATAGGTATTAGTTCTTTAAATGTTGGGTAGAATTCCCCTGGGAAGCCATCCAGCCCTGGACTCTTGTTTGTTGGGAGATTTTTGATTATAGCTTCAGTTTCCTTACTGGTTATGAGTCTGTTCAGGTTTTTTATTTCTTCCCATTTCAGTTTTGTTAGTTTATAAGTTTCATCCATTTCTTCCAGATTGTCTAGTTTATTGCTATATAGTTGCTCATAGTATGTTCTTATAATTGTTTGTATTTCCTTGGTGTTGGTTGTGATCTCTCCCCTTTCATTCATGATTTTATTTATTTGGGTTCTTTCTCTTTTCTTTTGGATAAGTCTGGCTAGGGTTTATCAATTTTATTAATTCTTTCAAAGAACCAGCTTCTAATTTAATTGATTTCTGCTCTAATCTTTATTATTTCTCTTCTCCTGCTTGGTTTAGGTTTTAGTTGATGTTCTTTCTCCTTCTCCTTTAGGTAGAAGGTTAAGTTGTGTATTTGAGACTTTTCTAGTTTTTTGAGAAAGGCTTGTTCTGCTATGTACTTTCCTCTAAGTACCGCCTTTGCTGCATCTTAAAGGTTTTGAATGGTTGTGTTTTCATTTTCATTTGCTTCCATGAAATTTTTAATTCTCTTTATTTTCCTGGTTGACCCATTCATTCTTTTAGTAAGATGCTTTTAGCCTCCAAGTATTTGAGTTCCTTGCAGATTTCCTTTTGTGATTCAGTACCAGTTTCAAATAAAAATATGTGGGGAATAATCCCAGTCTTTGGTACCAGTTGAGACCTGATTTATGACCAGTATGTGATCTATTCTGGAGAATGTTCCATGTGCACTTGAGAAGAATATGTATTCTGTTTCTCTATGATGGAATGCTCTGAATATAACTATGAAGTCTGTCTGGTCCAGTGTCATTCAAAGCCCTTGTTTCCTTGTTCATTGGCTTAGATGATCTGTCAATTGCTGTGAATGAGGTGTTGAAGTCCCCTACCATTATGGTATTTTTATCAACGTGTTTCTTTAATTTTATTAATTGGTTTATATAATTGGCTGCTCCCATGTTAGGAGAATAAACATTTATAATTGTTAGATCTTATTGGATAGACCCTTTAAGTATGATATATTGTCCCTCTTCATCCCTTACTATATTCTTCGGTGCAAAATCTAATTTTTCTGATATAAGCATTGCTTTCTTCTGATTTCCATTACCATGATAAATGGTTCTCCATCCTCTAACTTGCAATCTGGAGATGACTTTGGGTCTAAAATGAGTCTCTTATAGACAGCTTATGGATGGGTTTTGCTTTTTTATCCAATCTTATACCCTGTCTTTTGATTAGAGGATTTATCCCATTTACATTCAGAGTAACAATTGAAAGATATGCATTTAGTTCCATTGTATTACCTACAAAGTCCCTGTTTCTGTAGACTCTCTGTTTTTTTCTGGTCTCTGTTACTTTTGGGCTCTCTGCTTACAGGATTCCCTTTAATATTTCTTGCAGGGCTGGTTTAGTGATCAGAAATTCTTTTTTTGTTTTTGTTTGTGCTGGAAGCTCTTAATCTATTATTCCATTCTGAATGATAGTCTAGCTGGATAAAGTATTCTTGGCTGCATGTTTTTCTCATTTAGTACCCTAAATATATCATGCCAGCCCTTTCTTTCCTGCCAGATCTCTGGATAGGCCTGGTGCCTATCTAATGTTCCTACCCTTGTATGTTAAGGATCTCTTGTCTTGAGCTGCTTTCAGGAATTTTTTTTTATTTCTAAAATTTGCAAGCTTCAGCTTGATATGTTAGGGTGTTGATCTATTTTTATTTATTTTGAGGGGGTTCTCTGTACCTTCTGAACTTGAATACCTGTTTTCTTCCACATATTAGGGACGTTCTCAGCTATGATTTGCTCAAATATACCTTCTGTTTCCCTCTTTCTTCTTCCCTGGGACCTCAGTAATTCTAATATTATTTTGCTTTATGGTATTGCTGATTTCTCAAAGCCTCCCCTTATGGCCCAGTAGTTGTTTTTATCTCTTTTCCTCAGCTTCCTTTCTATCATTTTGTCTTTCATGTCACTGACTCTCTCTTCCCCTTCATTTAACCTACCTGTTAGAGCATCCATTTTAGACTGCATCTCAGTTAAAGCATTTTTTAATTTTGGCCTTACTTGCTTTTTATTTCTACACTATGAGATTATCTAGTGTCTTTTATGCTTTTTTTCAAGCCCAGCTAGTAACTTTGTGATCATTATTCTGAATTCAGTTTCTGACATTTTACTTATATCCATGTCGATTAACTCTATGGCAGAGTATTACCTCTGGTTCTCTCTTTTGCAGTGAATTTCTCCTTCCAGTCATTTTGTCCAGAGAAGAATAGATGAATGAGAACAAAATAAAAAATATCAACCACTTGGGACACTTGGGTGCCTCAGTCAGTTAAGTGTCTGCCTTTGGCTCAGGTCATTATCCAGAGTCCAGGGATGGAGTCCCATTCTGGGCTCCTTGTTCAGTGGGGAGCCTGCTTTTCCCCTCTGCCTGGTGCTCCCTCTGCTTTTTGCTCTTTCTCTTCCTCTGACAAATAAATAAATGAAAATGTTTAAAAAATATATCAACCACGACCCCAGCAAAATACATACTAGAGAAATCTGAAGAGCCCAGAAACCAAAAAAGAAAAGAAAAAAGAAAAAGGAGATAAGAGAGAATATACTCTCACAGGTGGACATAACAGGGTGACCCACTGGTCTGTTAGAAGACACTAAATCCCAAAATTATAAAGAAAGAAAAAAATATATATGTAAAAACAAAACTGAATACAGAGAAAAGCTGATAATGAAGAATGTATCTATAAAATGTAGATGTTAAAATGCAAATTTTAAAAAAAGATTTAAAAATAAAGAATTGATAAAATAAGAAAACTAGTTGAAAAGAAAAAAAAGGAAAAAGATAAATGAGATTTTAAACTGCAAGACTAAAGACTCAGGAGAAAACAAACAAACCAACCAACCTCGAAATCTATGTATTATTTTCCCCTAGTGCAGGAGTTTTTCAGTTCTGAGTGATCCATAAACTTGGTATTCAACTGATGTTCTTACTGCTCTTCTGGTGGAGGGACCTGCTGCACTGATTCTCAGGTGTCTTTGATTGAGTTGCATTGCCTCTTGCCAGGAGTCAGGCCCAGTGTAAGCTGCTTTTGGGGGGTGCTGTATGGGGCTCTTGTTCCCTGAAGGCTTTCTGTGTCACTTCAGAGGACTTAAAAAAAAAAAAAAAGTGAAAATGGTGAGGCCCCACTTTCAGCCCTGAAGCTGAACCATCCTGGCCCCCACTTTTCAGTGCAACTTCAGGGAAAAGCAGTCACTCCCTTTTGCATGTGTCAAACTCCATAGACTCCTGTGGTGCACACTGTACCAATCCTGAGGATAGGGGATCTCACCATAGCCCCTGATAGTGGTTGCCTCATCATGGGCACACCCATGCTGCTTCTGCTCCTCCCAGGGGAAGGAACACATCTCCCAGTTGTTATTGCTTGCTTGGCCCCTGCTTGGGAGTGGTGGTCTGATCATGCCCCAATTTGCAGTTTATGGCAACACCTAGCTGAGAGATCACCTTGGGGCTTACTAAGTGTAGCCAGCTTCCTTTCTCCAATGCTTGGGAACTCTGCCACACTTGGGCACTCCTGTTCTTTCTGTGACCCTGGAGACCCTGAGACATACTCTCTCACCTAGGATTCTGTTCTGCTTTGCCACCTGAGCATTTTCAGGCAGGGAAGTCCCTCCCAGGAGCAGACTTCTCAAAGTTCCAATTTTGTACTCCACTGCTATATCACTTTCCAGTAACTGACTTACACAGCCTTCCTCCCCCTTCTTGGTTTATCTTTTGATATATCCCCTCAGATTCATGTCTCCACACCTCCTACCTTGCAAAAAGTGGTCACTTTTCTATTTGTAGAATTGTAGTAATTCTTTTTTTAGATCTCAGGTTTGAATTCACAGGTGTTCAGGGTGACTTGATAGCTAACTAGCTGAATTCCAGGGACCAGATGAAACATGGGTCCCCATTCTTCTGCCATCTTCCACAGAAACTCCTTATCTGAAGATTTTGAATGATTATTTAGTTACCAAGAATATAATTTATTTGAGCCTAGGGATATAAATACCTCTAGCTTGAATAATTCTTCAACTCTGTTTTGCCTATTTCAGTTCGTGATGCATTTTGAAAACATAAAGTTGGACAAGTCATAATTTTTTAATATCTCTTTCATCTCTAAAAATGGGTTAACATATATATCTTAGGAAATCACTGGAAATACAATTGGGTGTGCACCCACTTGACAAACTACAAAATGTAAATCACTATTATCTTAAAAGTCTGTAAAAGTATCTGATTTTATTGTTGTTCTTATCATAATCCTTTTCCCCTTACTTTAAAAAGATGTGTGTAATCATTCTGGAATGGTTATACTGCATTTCAGTAATTTGCAAGGAGTATTTATTGTATTTTTTAAAAAGATTTTATTTATTTATTTGAGAGAGAGGAGACCGAGATAGTGACAGTGAGCATTAGCAGGGAAAACAGGGAGAAGTGGGCTCCCTGCTGAGCAAGGAGCCCAATATGGGGCTCAATCCCAGGAGCCTGGGATCATGGCCTAAGCTAAAGGCAGACGCTTAACCAGCTGAGCCACCCAGGCGCCCTGGGTAACTTGTTTTGATGAAATTGTTCTGAAACTGGATATTAAGACTTTTTTAATCAGACTCTTCCACCTGGAGTGAACAGAACCATTACATCATTGACACATGGCAGTGCTATCCAGCAGGCAATTAACTTTTCAACTTTAAATACCAAGAGATTTGACCAGCACCTCAAGTGTTTAGTCTGGGTGAGAGACTCTGCTGACCTACATAATCCTCTAAAGATCTTGAGATACTTGTTCTGGCTGTGGCCAGGCTACTCTTGTTTGGTAGTCATGTTAAACTGTGTAGCAGTCTCAGGAAGAGAAGGGACACCCTTCCTGTCTTGGTAAGACTTTTCTTTGTAGGCAGCGGCAGAAACCATGTCAACTGAAAATAAAGAGCCTCAATAAAAGGACAGCAAGTGTTTGCTTGGGATCAAAGAATTGTAATTCTGTGTAATTCTTATGGAGCACAGATTCAGGTAGATACTCAAATAGTGTTCCTGTGTGTAGGGTGAAAACAAGGGGTTTTATGAGGAAAAGGAAGCTGGGGCAATTATGTGAGCTAAGAAAAGAAAAAAGGTTTCTCTGGGTATTTTGACAAGCTAAGCTATTCTCAGTTTTACATTGATTGACTACTGATTCTATCTTCATAAAGTCAACAAACATTAGAGCTGTGATCAGGATGACTATTCTGCTGATTTCTTAAAGAACTGGTTAAAACAATTGCCATTTTGTCTAGTGCAAAGGTTTTGGCCCCCATCAAGCAAAGGTAAATAAGGTGGTTTCTCTCCAATGGCCACTCCAACTTCATTTTAACATGACTCCAGTCTTGTCAATTTTTCACCCATGTAATAGTCCCTGGAGTAATTACCTTCAGAATAACCCACCTTGCCTGCCAACACTGGCACTGTTGTCCACTAGCATCATGCTCCAGCTTAGGTCCCTCACTCACTACTGAGAACCAACTTGTAGAAAGTTACATCTCAATTAAATTTGGACTTTACTTCTTTCATGTCCCTTTTGCCTGGAACAATAGTACAATTCATCCGTAATTGGTTTGGAGTATTTTACTTCTTTATTGGCTTATTAAGAGATATTGTCTTGTATGCTATTGGCTTGGGAAATATTATTATTATAAATTATAATTCTTGCAGTGAACCTGTATTAAAATAAATTATTTGCAAAATAATTTCAGGCTCTGAGAAAATTTGCCCTGAATCAAGCACATATAAAACTTATACATTCCCAGAATTTTTCTGATTTCAGAAGAGAGAATTTTGCAGTCTTCTGCAACAATTCTAGAAAGTGTCAATTTTGTAAAAACAAAGTTTTTATTTACTGAAAAGTGATGATTTCTGTTCTTAAGAATTTGAGAGGATATAGCCATAAACTTAAAGTTAATTTTTGATCAAATCAGTTTTTGGTCATTATTAGGTTGTGGTTTATATCTACTTGGGCTTTAAGATCAAAAGTAAGTGTTGTATACTTCAAAATAATTGCTAAATCAAAAAATTTATTATGTTAAAAATCTTCCTTCTATTGTATTTGAAAGGGAAGCCTAACAACAGATTATGTATTTTATAATTTCCACCAAATTGTATGTACTTTTACTCCCTTTTGGGGTATGTATACACAAGTCAATATATAACATGCATTTTAAAAATATTCTGTAATTAAAAATCTGCAAAGCAGTACAACTATAATAAGTGAGCACAGCTTGTGGTTTGTCCTCAAGGTAAATAAAATCATAAGGAAATCTGGTTTTCTTTATAGTTTAATATATCAATTCAGTTAATAAAGGATATATTCATGAATCAAAAGCACTTTAGCGTGTCATTCAAAACCATTGTTTCCTTGTTGATTTTCTGCTTGGATGATCTGTCCATGGCTGTAAATGGGCTGTTAAAGTCCCCTATTATTATATTATTATCAGTGAGTTTATGCTTATTATTAATTGATTTATATATTTGGGTCCTCCCAAGTTAGGGGCTTAATTATTTATAATTGCTAGATCTTCTTGATGGATAGACCCTTTAATTATGATATAATGCCCTTCATCTCTTGTTACAATGTTTTAAAATCTAGTTTGTCTGATATAACTATTACTATTCTGGCTTTCTCTTGACATCCATTAATATGATAGATGGTTCTCCATCCTCTCCCTTTCAATCTGCAGGTGTTTTTAAGTTTAAATTGAGTCTCTTGTAGGCAGCATATTGACAGATCTTGTTTTTCATCTGTTCTGACACACTATGTCTTTTGAATGGAAGATTTAGTCCATTTACATTCAGAGTGCTTATTGAAAGATGAATTTAGTGCCATTGTGTTACCTGTAGAGTCAGCATTTCTGGTATTATTGTTTGTTTCTTTCTAGTCTTTGTTGCTTTTGGTCATTTCCTCTCCACTTAAAGAGTTTCCCTTAAAATTTCTTGCAGGGCTGGTTTAGTGGTCTTGAACTCCTTCAGTTTTGTTTATCTGAGAAACTCTTTATCTCTCCTTTTATTCTGAATGACAGTTTTGCTTGATACAGAATTCATATTTGCATATTTTTTCTCATTCTGCATGTTGAATATTTCTTGCCACTTTCTTCTGGCTTGTTAAGTTCTGTGGACAGATCTGCTGTGGACAGATCTGCTGTGGACAGATCTGCTGTGAATCTGATCTATCTTTCCTCATAGGTTAAGGACTTTTTTTTCCCCCCTGATGCTTTCAGGATTCTTTTCTTATCTGTCTGTTTTGTGAACTTGACTATGATATGCCTTGGCAGTGGTTGGCTTTTGTTGAATCTGATAGTTCTCTGTGCTGCTTGGATTTTGATGTTAGTGTCTTTCCTCAGATTGAGGAACTTTTCAGCTATAATTTGTTTGACTAAACCTTCTGCCCCTTTTCTTCTTTTTTTCTCTCTTCATCTTTTGGGACTCTTATGATATGCATGTTATTTCATCTTAATAAGTTTCTCAATTTCCTAAGTCTATTTTGTGATTCATTATCTTTCCCTCTTTTCAGCTTCATTATTTTCCATAATTTTATTCTCCATATCACTGATTCACTTCTCTGATTTTTCCATCCTCATTTTTATCACATCCATTTTTGTTTGCTTCTTGGTTGTAGCATTTTAAATTTTGGCCTGACTAGATTTTAATTCTTTTATTTCTGTAGTAAAGAATTCTTTAGTGTTTTTTATGCTTTTTTTCAAGCCCAGCTAGTATCCTCATAATCATTGTTTTAAATTCTAGTTCAGACATCTTACTTATATTGGTGTTGATTAAATCCCTGGCCATGAGTTCTACTTGCTGTTGGGGTGAATTTCTCTGTAATGTCATTTTGTCCAGAAAAGAAAATTATAAAGAGAAAGCAAACAAATGAACAAAAGACAAATAATAAAGGAAAAAAATAAAACAAAAAACTAGATCCTGGGTGTGTTTTGATTTGCTTGTTAAAAAAATCTAGATCCCAAAAGGAAAAAAAAAAAAAGAAAAAAAAAGACACAAAAGATATAAAATAAACAGAAAAATAAAAAAGTATATAAAATACATAAGTAAAAATTAAAAATTATTAATAAAATGATTAAAAAATAAGAAAATAAATGAAAAAAATAATAAAATGAAGAATAAAAGTAAAAAGGAAGCTAGATCTTGCTTCTGCTAGAGTGGGAGCTTTGCAGCACTCTATGATCAGTAGACTTGGTGCACCTGAGTAATTTGTGCTGGTCTTCTACATAAGGGGTCTCCTGCGCTGTCTCACAGGGATTGGTTTCAGTGGGAATGTGCTTTCAGGGTGTAAGGGGCCAGGGCTTGGTGTCAGCATCTCTGGCCTCACTAGGTGGCACTGTTTTGCTTCCTGAGGGCTTTCAGCATTGATGGGTGGAATGAATATGGCTGCACCCTGCTCTCTAGCCCTGGAGTTGAATGTTTGCACACCCCCACTCTTCAGTGAACCCTCACAGAAGAGCAATCAATCACCCTTCTTATGTCCCCAGTTTCTGTCTGAACCCCACATTCACCTGTGTCCAAGGTTTTGTAACTCAGGTTCATGACCGCATTTCAAAACTCAAAATTTACAGACACCCGAGGCCTGCACCCATGTTGTTCCTGTGGGGGAGGCCTAACGGTGCCTTTGCCAGCCTGTCCAGGAAAGCAGTTGCATGACCTGGCAGCAGTTTGCAGTTTATGGCAACACAAGCAAAAAGCCGGCACCAAGATGTTCTGTTCTTAGCCAGCTTCCCTGAGAGCAATGCAGCACATTGCCACCACCTGTTCTTCTTGTGACCTAGGGGATTCTCAGACCACCCTGTCACTCCTGGGATTTTGCTACCTGAGCACCTTAAGCTAGGCATGTGTCCCATAGTAGGAGAGTTCTAAAAGTTCAGATTTTGTACTCTGTTGCTTATAATGCTTTATGGTAGCCTCTGTAAGTAGGCTCCCTCCCTGTTGCCTTACCCCAGCTCTATATCTCCCCTAAGAAAACTCTCCATAACTCCTACCTTTCAAAACATCGTCACTTTTCTACTTGTAGACTTGCAGATTTTGTTCTCTCAGAGCTCCAATTGATTTCTTGAGTGTTCAGAACGATTTGATAACTATCTAGGCTGTGTTCCAGGGATGAGACAAGTTCAGGGACCCTCTGCTACACCTCCATCTTCTCAACTAACCTGAACTCAAAAGCACTTAAAAAAAAATTTTTTTAAAAGATTTATCTATTTATTTAAGAGAGAGACAGAGAGTAAAAGCCAGGGAGAAGGAGCAAAGGGAGAGGGATAAGTAGACTCCCCACTGAGCAAGGAGCCTAATGTGGGCCTCAATCCCCAGATCCTGAGATCATGACCTGAGCTGAAGGCAGACACTTAACTGACTGAGCCACCCCTCAAAAGCATTTAAAAGTCACCATAATAAACTCAAAGTAGTGATCATTGAACAATAGGACTTTTACAAACATAACAGAACTTTAAGTGTCTTAAAGTAGTTGCCTCAGGAAGACCTACAGTAATTGTGATACTAGTCTCATTCCTCAGCATATTGGTGACTGATCTCTGAGGCACTATCTTCTGAGTATTGGCCCTCATTAGCAAGTCCCCCCTGCATTTTAAAAGTTATCTTCAGTGTTGGTAAAGATTTATCCTTTGCAGATGGGTTTATCTTTTGGTGAGAGCCTGGTATTAATCAGGACCAATTTCATAGCCTGCAGGCCCCTTGAGGGCCTGTATCTTATATTCTGGTGATTTATTTTTTGCATTTTCTGTCCTTGAAGTCGTGACTGGAAAACTGTGAGCCCTGCATATAAGAACTGTTAACAATGTGCAAAGTTCATGAATTTGATTGACTTCATGGTGTGATCTGTGTGACTATACAGTAAAGTATTTGATAGGAGAAAGGCAGTTGCAAATATTAGCTTCTTTACTTGCCATCTCTATGACTTGGGACCACTTTAACTGTTGTGAGCTTTTTGAGCTTCAGTTTTCCCCACCTGGAACATGGAGCTGATAATTCCCACCTCATGCCACTGTTTTGAAGACCTATATTAGGCAACATGTATAACTTGTTTGTATAATGTGTGGCATATTGTAAGAACTCAGTAATTACTAGTTACTGTTACTTGTTCTGAAGATAGTTCACAAAAAGGATTTATAAAATGTCCTGGGCCAAAGTTATATATATCACAGTCATAATTTTCCTAGAGAAGATTACAAAAAGGATACTCATTTTTAAAATTTGAGATGTAATTGACACATAACATTGTATTAGTTTCAAGTATACAGTATAATAACTTGATATATGTACATATTGAGAAGTGATTATCACAATAAGTTTAGTTAACATCCATCACCAAATATACTTACAGGTTTTTGTCTTGTGATGAAAACTTTTAAGATCTCTCTTAGCAAATTTCAAATATACAATACCATATACTATGCTGTAGTAGTACTACAGCATGGTGTACTATACATGGTGTACTATACATAGTACACCATGCTGTACATTACATCCTCAGGATTTATTTATCTTATAACTGGGAGTTTGTACCTTTTGACCACTTTCATCCATATCACCCACCCCACCCCCTGCCTCTGGCAACTACCAGTCTGTTTTCTATACCTATGAGTTCATCTTTTGTTTTTGTTTCGTTTTAGATTCCACATGTAAATGAGATCACATACTATTTATCTTTTTCTGTCTGAGATTTTACTTAGCATAATTCCTCTAAGGTCCATCTATATTGTTACAAATGGCAGGATCTCCTTCCTTTTTTTTTTTTTTTGGTTGAATAATATTCATATATATATGTATATATAAGAATAATATCCTATATATTATATATTTTACATATATTACATTTTACTTATCCATTCAATCATAGGAGAGGCTCATATTTTAAAGATTTATTTATTTTTTATTTTAGAGAGATAGATGGGGGAGTGGCAAAGGAGGAGAGAGAGAAAATCTCAAGCAGACTCTGCTGAGTACAGGGCTAGACGTGGAACTCCATCTCACATCCCTGATATCATGACCTGAGCCAAAATCAAGAGTTGGATGTTTAACTGACTGAGCCACCTAGGCACCCTTGGGGAGGCTCATTTTTATGTGTAGCTTTTGAAATTAGTTTCACTAAGTTAGAGTTATTCATTATATAGCTTCCTGGGTGATTCCTGTTAAAAGGAGCACTGATTCATTTGACTGTACTTTGGAATCAGCTTGTTTGAAACTCAGCTTCATTCTTTTTTATCAACAACGCATTTTTCCTATATGACTTATTTTCAGTCTTATGTAGGAAGTATCCTCTCTGGCTGAACGAAGGATGTTTAGAAAGATTTCTGAGACCTTCTCTTTACCCTAATAGAAACAAAAGTTCTATAGTTTATTGCAACTGATTGGAGTTTATTGGCTAGGCATTGATTTTCCTTTGTCATCTTACTGTTCTTTAAAAACCCTATTGTGTGCAAGATATGACCAATGTATTTTTAGAAATGCTGTGATGCCCTTGTTCAATGATTGCTTTGTCAGTCTTTTCTGACTCATGGTCATCTTTCATGTAGCTGAAATGCTGGTCTTTGATATGTGGGTACAATTCTGCAGTTGTTAATAAATACATATTCTCATTGCTGTTCTGATTTTAGTCTTTTAAACTTTGTAAACTTTTTCCTGATAAAATGTTGTCATGCCACAGAATTAGGTGCAAAAGAAGAAAAGCAATGAGGCATGAGGTAGAGAAAAGGGGAAATGATACTGGGTTTTACTGACTTTGGTTAGTAGAAATCTGAAAGTGGCTAATTAGAACTTTTAGGGATAATAATATGTGATTAACTGTATCTTAAAAAGAGCTCTAGAGATGAAGCCCAAATTCAGGAGGTGTCTCTAGAGGCCAATGTTGAGGAGGAGATGTGATCATACATCTTAGAGGCAGGGTGGTACAGCCCAGCATGGCACAAAGATTCACTGATTAATGAGATTTGTCAAGCTTGAAAATAAAACATCTAGCTCGCACAGCAAAACGAGTTTATTTGGGAATAGCAGAGAAATTGCAATTCAGGGCAAGCGAACTGTGGTGAGCCATATGCAAGTCCAAAGAAACAAAGGAACTATCAGCTTTGATTGGGTTTTAGAAGGAAATAGGGAAGGGTTGTTTTAAAGAAAAGCAGTAGAGAAGGATAAGCAGTTTCTCACTGGCTGCAAGTGGTGGTTAGTGTGTTGAGCTGAAACAGAAAGGGATCTTCCTTCTTCAAAGCAGGAGATAAAATTTCTATGTGAAAAATGTCCTACTTCGACAAAATAATTCTTAGCTTCCTTCTTTTGCTGGTTGTGCAGCCTGTGATGAGCGGAATGTGCGTGAGAGTTCCCTTCAGGGCTTCCCAACTTCATCTTAAATGAGGTTTCCTGTATTTATTTTTGCACATTCATGTGACAGACCTGTTCCCATAGGCTTTTCAAAGCCCTAAACTTTCTTCTTCCTGCTCTAGCCATTTTCTTCTTACTGAAGAAGGCATTTCTGAACACAAATGAGCAAGAGATAATTCTTCCCCCCCCCAAACAACCACTCCTTATATGTAAAAGTAAATCATTTGCAGGCTTTACATGTTATTTCTGGTAGCAAATGATTTGTGACAGTCTCAGTGGATGGCAGTACCGTGGTTGACATCTGCTGGTGTGATATTAAACATTGTAAGTTTGTATACTTACAATAACGAGATGAAGGATTCACTCTTCTTGCTAGCTGTGTGATGTTAAAAAAGATTGCTTAAACTGTCTGGGTCATGGTTTGTACCTTTTAAAGTAAAGATAGTTATAATCTTTAGCTACTTTACAGAATCATTGATAAAATGACAAAATAATGTATGTGAAAGCACTTTATAAACTCTAAAGCAAAGATATCAAAACTAGAGTGTTAGTCCAAAGGGATAAATACATTCACACAGGACCCTGAATTACCCTGTTTGTCTAAATTTGCCAGATACTTGCTGAGTCGTCAGAATGTTTTATATTATAAAATATTGCCTTAGACGCATTTCTAAGTGTAATAGAAAGAAGTTTCCTGCAGTGACCCTGGACATACTTCCCCTTTCTTCCTCATTACTTTCTAAATATAACTCTTTCCATTTATCATTCTTCTTTAGATATGACCCTTAGAGCAAAGGAAGAGATATGAACACACGTTTAATTAGTTTTGAGGATTAAAAACTACTGGGGAGAGGGGAAAGCATGACACATGTTTTAGACTTGTATGGGAATAATATATGAGACATAGGAGCTTCAAATTATTCTTTACCTTATAGAATTACAGTATGTTCAACAAATAAATCTCAACCAAACTCTGGTGCTTAATGGAAAGAACATTGGATGTATCGGTATTTAGATCTAATTTTGGATAATGGGCTGCAACTGTCCAAGATCTCCACTTCAGAACTGAGGGATTTATTCCCTCCGTTGTTGGGAAGGTTGTCTTCTGAGATCTTTCCTCATGCCTCTTTGAAAATTACTTCCATTGAATAGCATCACTTTGCCCAAGGGTGCCTGCTTCCCAGAGCAGCCTACACTGAGTGACTAAGAAGATTAGGGCTAAAAGGGTCTGGTTCCCTCCTGGCATGAACAGGGACATCCCAGCTCAGATCTTCCCAGGCAATCAGGCCTTAGTCCTGACTGCACTGCAGCCTGACTTCTTCCACAACCCAGTCCTCCTTCCTTCCCTACCTCTATAGGTATTATCCCTGAGTACACTTCCAATAAATATCCTGCACAAAAGTCTTTAACCTAACCTGGGCAAGAATCACTGATCTCTCAGATTTTTCTGGACATTCTTCAGGCATTTGAAGATAACTTTGATTAAAACTGTTAAAATTTTTCTTGGAAGAACTCGGTGTCATGCAGATTTTCATAGACTCATGCTTAGGTCCAAAACAAGAAGCTAGTGTGAATTAACTAGCGTTTTATAGTCTTGTCAACTTTCTGGTCAACTTGATTTGCTAAAAAATGGTGTTTTAAAATCTGATTTTGGAGGGAGAAGTATAAAGACTATTAAAAGATCAATCCCAGGTCCTAGTAATGGAATCCATAAAAGCAGCAAAGAACACTGAGATTGTAGCTTTGCATTTCATTCATTCAACAAGTAATTATTGAAGTTCCATTAGGCTGTGGGCCAGATAGCAATATATAAGGTATAGTTGCTGTCCTTTTTGTCTTGCCAGGAAGATAATATGTGGCCTATTAAAGCAACATAATTCAAAGAAAAAATATATGGGAATTTAGAAAAAGAAATGACTTTGAATAGTGGTGATTAGGGAATGTTTCAAGAATTGTGTGGCATTTGAGTAGAACCTAGAATAGTAAGCAGAGATGGTTGGTAAAGAATGAGTCAAATAAAAGAATAGGAATAAGATATCTAAATAAAGAAATATAAGTAATATTGGAGTGTTTTGGGTTAGTTGAAGTATTTGGTTCATCTAGGATGGAATTTGTCATATGGACTTCTATATCATAGGAGAGGTACTTTGGAGTTAGATCGCAAACATCTTGAAAGGCAGGATGAGAAGTTTGAATTCTTTTTGGAACCAGTGAGTAGCTACTGAAGTAGCTACTTCACTTAATAACGTCACTCTCAGTAGGTTTCTGAGAGTGACGTTATTAAGTGGTGCTCAAAGAAAATGGTGCAGGAAGTAGGGGGAAAACACCTTGGACATGAGACATAGTCTAGGGTCATGTCACACAAATTTCCTGGAATCATGAAGCCTGATTTCAATATTGCTCTTCATTTACCCATAAATTTCGATGTTGGGGGAACTCTCCAGGGCTGCGAGTAAGGATGTTTTTCTTCCTTTCTAGATGAACAACAACAAAAATAGAATTTCAGCTTCTTTCAATTTTATTTTGGGCAGTTTCTTTAAGTCATATTCCCAGCTGAAACAACTAGCTAATAATGAAAATAGTTTTTAAGAAAAATATGATTGAGGTGCACCTGGGTAGCCTAGCTCATGTCACAATCCCAAGGTCCTGGGATAGAGCCTTGTATCAGGCTCCCTGCTCAGCGGGAAGCCTGCTTCTCCCTCTCCGACTCCCCCTGCTTGTGTTTCCTCTCTCGCTGTCTCTCTATCAAATAAATAAATAAAATCTTAAAAAAAAAAGAAAAATATAATTGAAGTTCAGCCTTAACTTTTCTCGTTGTTTTGTGCCAAAGTATAGTTGTCCCAGTATTTAGGTGCTGAGGTAGAATATCTTAAACAAATATATACATAAAAGGGTCTTGACCAATAAGTGAGTGAGTGCAAGGAAAACACCTACCCTCCCACTCTTGGGCACTGCTTCAGTGTTTTTATTTTTAAGATGACAGTACTTTTTGTGCTACATAAATTTACAAGTTATTCTTTAAAAGTGAATTTCTCAGAAAAGGCTGACTCTGCAGCTGTGTCTGGCACCTTATTTCTATCTGGGCTGATTCTTTTTCACTTTGCAAAGACTTTATTTCATGTTTCCCAGATCTTGTCTAATCTGGCCTAGAAAAGTGGTTACTGTGTTAATTAATATATTTTTGATTTTTGAATGGCATCTTAATTTTTACTTTTTTTAAATACTCTATAATATTCTATGAAGTATCAAAGTATCAATTATGTTTTTCAAAAGTTCTGTAAATTGCCACACCACAGTCATTTGTTGGTGTATATATAACTATTAGTGTTTAAACATATCTTGATTTATTTTGTTATGATTAAAATTCAGCAGCAAGCTTGTTGCTTGGGCTCTCATCTAGTCAAGAAAACAAAATAAACACTTAAAAATAAATGAAATCACAAAGATACAAGAGTAATAATCCAGGCTATAAATGTCTGATGAGTTTAAAGAAAGAGAAGGTCCTTGTTAGGAAATAGGACTAGAAGAAGAACTTGAAGGAGAGGTAGGATTTTGATAGATATAGAGAATTGGCAGACATTTCTGATAGGATGTAACAATAGGAGCAATGGAAGGAAGAAGGAAGGTTTTAAAAAGAGATTAGTGTTTAAGTATGCTTTTCAAAAACTTGAAAATAAAGGTCTTTTATAAATTTTAAATGAACACACACCAAAGACTTTATTCATCTCATTAATTAATGAGGAAACTAGTATAATAGTGTGGCTATTCCAAGAGCATTTGAGGGGCTAGATAATCCTTAGAAATTTAATGAAGGAAAGTTAAGATATAATTGCTGGGTTAGATATAAAACTGGGTAATATTCTGTAAGGTAATAAACTGTAATCTTGAGGTTGTCTTTTCTAGTGGACAAAAATCTACATGTCAAAATGTAACTTCATTATATCTAGGTCTCTAATAGTAAATAGTGAGTTGAACAAAGTTTATTTAAAAATTTTGGAGTGAACCTTTTCTTTAAAATTTTTTATTTTCAATATAATGTATTGCTTGTTTCAGGGATACACGTCTCTGATTCATCAGTTTTATGTAACACCTGGTGCTCATTACAACACATACCCTCCCCAATGTTCATCACTCTGTTACCCCTTCCAACAAACCCCCTCCCCTCTAACAACCCTCAGTTTGTTTCCTAAGATTAAAAGTCTCTTATGGTTTGTCTCCCTCTCTGGTTTTGTCTTCTTTCATTTTTTCCTTCTTCCCTATGATCTTCTGCCTTGTTTCTTAAATTCCACATATCAGTGAGATCCTATGATAATTCTCTTTCTCCAGCTGATCAATCGTGCTTAGCATAATATCCATGAGTTCCATCCGTGTCATTGCAAATGGCAAGTTTTCATTTTTTGATTGCTCTGTAATATTCCATTGTATATATGTACCACATCTTCTTTATCCATTCATCTGTTGATGGACATCTGGGCTATTTCCATACTTTGGCTCTTGTGGACATTGCTGCTATAAATATTGGAGTGCAGGTGCCCCTTCAGATCACTACATTTGTATCTTTGGGGTAAATACCCAGTTGTGCAATTGCTGGCTCCTAAGGTAGCTCTATTTTCAACGTTTTGAGGAACCTCCATACTGTTTTCCAGAGTGACTACACCAGCTTGCATTCCCTTTTGGGTGAACCTGTTAAGCAACGCCTCCAAATGTTGTTGGAAGGACATGGTATTAGTCCTTTTGTTTTCTTTCCAAGTTTTGGATAGTTTTATTACCTACTAACTTCCAGTGGGAAGGTCAGCATACTTACTGGATGAAGTGAATAACAGAAAGAAAGCAGAGGAGAGTTAGGAACCTTTGAGTGGTAGACTAATGAATTGGACCTGCTTACAGGTGATGGGGAGGAATCCAAAGTTTGGATGTGGATTTGATTAAGGAGTATTTTAGAAAAACTAATTAATCTAAGTGATATAAAATTTTTGAGACATTCTAGGGACACTCTTTCAACAATTTAGGGTTGAGGCTAACTGTCCAGGACAGGAAGGAGTACATGCGAAGGGCCAAGGGTAGAAGCTTCTAGAAAATATACTGTAAGGGTGATATTAATAGAAGTGAGTCATTTTTCAGCTATTGAAGTCAAGGATTAATCTATTGGTCCTGAGCTGGAGATTGATAATTATGAAAGCTGTATGCATGATAGGAGATGGAATTGATTTAAAGTAAGAGATGATGAACCCAGAGAATATTTGGGACGGCATAAGCCTTCCTAAGTCATTCAGTCTCTTTGCTTCGTACCTACCTAGGAACCCAATACTCCATTGCTCAAGTAATGAGTGGATAAACAAGACTTAGATCCAGATTTTGTATCTCCTAACCTGGTTATTTTTCCTGTTTATCTTGGTGGCTGTGGTAGATTGGGTTATTTGTACTACTTTTTCATTTCCCTGTAGTAGTTTTATATATCCACATTCTTACATTCACTTAATGATGGGCAGAGTTTATTTCCACAGATACTGGTACAGTGCATTTAGGAAATGTCAGTTATTCTTTTATTTCAGCTAATTATTTCACACAGACCCTCAAAAACTTAGTGGATTTTCTCCCAGGAGATGCTAGGGTATGTAGGTCTCCAATGGTATTTGATACAGCAATTTCCATACTCATATACACCGACGTGTGCACACTTGCTTGCATGTAGTATCTGCCTGTGTTCTTCTGTGCGCTATAGTTTATGTCTGTCAATAACCATGGTAGAAGGAATGACAGGTGACCTACTTACTGTTTTCTTGATGGAACTGCTCCGTGGGACTTACAGCATTGTTATTCAGAGCCAAAATCAGGTTCCCGTAGGAGGGTACATACAAGTCCACATACTTTCACATTTGTATTCAACTTATAGGTGTTCTTTCTTTTAAAGTGTGCCACAGGTTTGATTTTATTTCAACTTGGGATATAGTCATCTTAATCTGAAATTAACATCTAATTGCTGGAGTTTCTTGAGGACTATGGTTCACCATTTTATTGATATATCTGACATTTAATGCTCAGGACCTTTTTAGACCTTGTATTTTGCAGACACAACAGCAGATCTTTGGAATTCCCATGAAACAGATGGGTAAGTGAGAGAATCACTCCATAATATTGTCCCTACAGATAGTAATAGTGCTATCTAGCTATTTTAAATGCTCCAGTAATTACATTCTGAAAATATCAGAAAGCATCATATTTTAGCTGTCATTTAGCACTGTGGGGAAGTGGGGCATAACCCACATTCTTATTTTCCTAAGGAGTTATTAATATATATCCCATAGATTCAAGTACCTCCTTCCACTCACAGTTTGAATCAATATATTCTGGATCAAAACTAGGATACATGATCTACTATAAGATCCAACCCTTGTTGTGGGAACAGGGGAGATTATTTAAAATGGAAATAAGAAAATTTGGGGCATGTTGTTGTTAAATACCCCTGGACACAATCAATTTACAAGAATATCCCTGGGTTTTGTTATAATTATTTGCTCTATCTATTGAAACTACATCATAATTACAGCCATGAAAATGCAAAAGCACTGTTCTTTAAATTATGTGTTTGGCTTCAGACTTCTCAATATTTCAAACTGACCTGTTTATTGATGTAAAGTAATATTGTTTCTTTATTTTTTCTTATTTTATATAACAATTACTTTAGACTCAAACTTCATGTGTTCTAGAATACTTCCTGTTATTCTAAGGCTAATAAAAGAATGTTAATTATATCTTATGTGATATCCAAAATCTAACTCTGTACCATGTACTTCTAAACTCTGGCCACTAAATCATACTTTCTACATTTCATACATATGGGTCCATTACTTTCAAGATTATTCAATAAGAAAAGATAAAAAGGGAAATGATAGCATTTAATCTGAATGACTCTGGAACTCATTGTCTAAAAAGGAGAATGATTTTAGGATGTGCCACAAGTATTAGTTGATTTTGTCTCAGACTGGGAGAACTGGGTTTCTTTCAGGAATTGTTTGCTGATAAAGCTCATGTACTATTCAGTCTCCTGGTGATTCTCAAATTCAAATAGATTCTACAATACCAGTACTATCGAGAACATCCATTGGAGGACACTAGAACACAACAAATAGATGAGAATCTAAGAATACATAAGTAACTTAAAGTAAGCTCTCTGCACAAAATCAGACAATTTACTCTCCAAAATTAAATCTAATTGTTCAACTGTAAAAGATATGATTATGAATATTTCTACTGAAAACGTATTTTTTCACTGTTGCTCTTAGTCTTCCAAAGTTGTAATTTTAGAAATATGATGGATGGTTTACCCAGGAGGTAAATGGATAAAATATTTTAATAACCTGAACCTTTACATAGGAGTTGCTTGCAATTTCTGCTTAATATCCTAACCTTAATCAAACTTTCACTGGTAAGCAAATGGAGTCCTTTGCAGGTCGTTGTTAAATGGAGTTTGTCTGACAATCCCTCTGATAATAGAAAAGGTTATAAGGCTCATGGAAAAACAAAACAACAAAAAAAATAAACAACCAGACTTGGGGTTCTCTTTGCCACAGAAGGATGTTACCTCAGACAAGTTAATTTAAGTAAAACTCTGATGAGAGGAAATCTTTGACATCCGTGGTGAGGGTTTATGAACGTTATCATAATATATGTTCAAGTATGTGAACATTCTGTTAACAATTTTAAATCTCAAATTATAATTACTTATAAGATGTGAATATCGCTTAGATATTTGGCCCTTTAACTTTTGTTTAGAATAAATGAGGTCTGTGTTTTGGACTTGTCCCCATTTCTGAGATTCCCCCAAACCAACTATAAATAACATATAGTTTTGAATTGTAAATAGTGATGGCAACAGTATGACAATTTATTAAATAATATTTGTGCTTAAAAACTGTCACCAAAAATAAGTACTTTGTCAGAAAAAGTAAGTACTCTTACATAAATTTACCTTGGTAATAAGGGCAACTGTGGGGATTTATTTCCACTTTATACACAGGGGGGCACTCTGGATTCTGTTTGTAAAGGAAGAAGACAGAAAAATTCTGGGACTAACTTCCTTTTGGCAGTCTCTGCTATCCCAGAATAATTAATTCCGGGTAGGAATGGCAAGGCAGCGAACTTTTCCATTGGAGGATATTACTAATTTCAATTCAGCTCCCCTCTCACATTATAGGTTGTCAGGCAATGAAAGGCATCATTCATGCCAGTGAGCTAACAAAGATTTTGTTAAGGCAGGTATTTAAAAACTTGTAGGTGGTAGTCTAGTGAGTTAGCAATGTCAGAAAGCACTTAGAATCCTTGCAGTGAGTTTCAATCCCCCAAATGGGGGTTGTAGCCTCTTGTGAAACATTTATGTTGCAAATCATTTAATTGTTTTGCGCCAGGGCTCAATTTCTTCATCTTTAGAGTGATTCATATAAGTCCTAAGCTGCTTACATGTTTTGGGTGGGGGAATAAATAACTAAATGATTTAAAAGGTAGTCAAAAGCATTCTATAAAATACAAACCTGTTTCTGAAGTGTGGAAAAATTATAGTTAGGGTGCTCATAATACAGGCATGCCTCAGAGATATTGCAGATTCAATTTGAGACCACTTAATAAAGTGAGTATCCTAATTGAGCAAGTCAAATGAAGTTTTTAGTTTTCCAGTGCATAAAAAGTTGTGTTTATACTAGACTGTAGTCTATTAAGCGTGGAATAGCATTATGTATAAAAATGTACATACCTTAATTTAAAATACGTTATTGTTAAAAAATGCTAACTGTATCCTGAGCATTCAGCGAGTGGTAATCCTTTTGCTCGTGAGAACTCTTGTCTCCATGTTGATGGTTGCTGACTGATCAGGGTTGTGATTGCCAAAGGTTGGAGTGGCTGTGGCAATTTTTGAAAATAAGACAACAATGAATTTGCCACATCGACCGACTCTTCCTTTCACGAACACTTTCTGTAGCACGCAATACTGTTTGATAACATTTTAACCACAGTACAACGTCCTTCAAAATTGGAGTCAATTCTCTCAAACACTGCTGCCACTGCTTTGCCAACTAAGTTTATGTGTTATTCTAAATCCTTTGCTGTCATTTCAACAGTCTTCACAGCATCTTCACTAGGACTGGATTCCATCTCAAGAAACCACTTTGTTTACTCATTTATAAGAAGCAAGTCCTCGTCTGTGAGTTTGGTCATGAAATTACAGCAATTCAGCCCCATCTTCAGGCTCCACTTCTAATTCTAGTTCTCTTGCTATTTCCACCACATCAGCAGTGACTTTCCTCACTAAAGTCTTGAAACTTCAATTTGTGAAACAAAAAAAGTGCAATGAGATATGTTTGAAATCTAGTTATTTTAATTGCATAGGATTTACTTCATTCTTTTTTCACAAAAGCAGAAACATACCAGTGGTGGGCTGGAGGGCTGTGTGGCTGAGTCATCTATAGGCACTTAACATTTATGCATGTGCCTCCTCCTCATATTTAATATTGTACTTTTCTTCTTCTCTTCCTCTCGGTCCCAGCAGACAATCAATGGGACCTTCAACTGGGGTGATTTGAGAAGATCCTAATAAAAGCTTGGACAGGATTTGGGAAACAGTGTAGCACCCCGAGGTAGCAATTATGAGAGCTCATGTCTACCTTTGGACAAGGATAGGGGCAGGGAACTCTGTAAACAGGGCTCCGCAAGGAGCCTCAACTTCAGATAAAGTCAGGGTAGCCACTGCAAACTGGGGATGGGTGGGTGAGCCCAGGAAGATATATCGATCTCACTGTTGCCCTGTTTCCAGTCTCCTGCCCTTGTCCTCCATGCGTGTGTGTGTGTGTGTGTGTGTGTGTGTATAACACTTTTCTTTCTTTATTTATTTATTATCTTGAGCTGCTTCTGTGGTTTGCCTATTGTAAATAATGGTGCAATAAACATATGGGGGCTTTTATCTTTTCAAATTAGTGTTTTGGTATTATTTGGGTAAATACACAGTAGTGGAATTACGGGATTGTATGGTGGTTCTATTTTTCATTTTTTGAGGAACCTCAATACTGTTTTCAGCAGTGGCTGCACTAGTTTGCCTTCCCACCAAGAGTGCACAATGGTCTCTTTTCTCCACATTCTCACCAACACTTGTTGTTTCTTGTGTTTTTTATTTTAGTCATTCTGACGGGTGTGAGATGATAGCTCATTTTTTTTTTTAAGGTTTACTTATTTATTTGAGAGAGAGCATGCGTGCACATGCATTAATGGGGGGAGGGGCAGAAAGAGAGGGAGAAAATCTCAAGCAGACTCCTTGGAGAGCATGGGGCCCAATGCAGGGCTTGATCTCATGACCCTGAGATTATGACCTTAGCCAAAATCAAGAATCAGACACTTAACCAACTGAGCCCCCCAGGTGTCCCTCATTGGTGTTTTAATTTGCATTCCCTTAATGATGATTGATATTGAGCATCTTTTCATATGTCTATTGCCATTTGTACGTCTTTTTTGGAGAAATGTCTGTTCATGACTTCTGCCTATTTTTTAATTTGATTACTTGTTTTTGGGGGTATTGAGTTGTATCAGTTCTTTATATATTTTGGATACCAAGCCTTTATCAGATATGCCATTACACATATCTTCTCTCATTCAGTAGAGTTATCTTTCAGTTTTGTTGATTGTTTCCTTTACTGTACAGAAGCTTTTTATTTTGATGTAGTCCCAGAGTTTATTTTGTTTTATTTCCCTTGCCTCAGAAGACATATTGTAGATAAAATTTGTTATGGCTGATGTCGAGAGAAATTACTGCCTGTGCTCTCTTCTAGGATTTTTATGGGTTTCAGGTCACATTTAGGTCCTTAATCCAATTTGAATTTATTTTTGTGTATGGTGTAAGAAAGTGGTCTAGTTTCATTCTTTTTGCATGATACTGTCCAGTTTTCCCAACACCATTTGTGGAAGAGACTTTTTTCCATTGCATATTCTTTCCTCCTCTGCTGAAGATTAATGGAACATATAATTGTGAGCTTATTTCTAGGCTCTCCGTTCTGTTCTCTTGATCTATGTGTCTATTTTGTGCCAGTACCATACTGTTTTGATTACTACAGATTGCAGTATAACTTGAAATCTGGTATTGTGATACATCTGGTTTGCTTTTCTTTTTCAAGATTGCTTTAGCTATTCAGGGTTTTTGTGGTTCCATACAAATTTTAGGATTGTTTGTTCTAGTCTATGAAAAATGCTGTTGGTATTTTGATAGGGATTGCACCAAATCTGTAGATTGCCTTGTGTAGTATTGATGTTTTAACAATATTTATTCTTCGAGTCCATGAACATGGCATATCTTTCAATTTCTTTGCGTCATCTTCAATTCTTTCATCAGTGTTTTATAGTTTTTAGAGTACGGTCTTTTAAAAACACTTTTGTCAGTTTATTCTCAGGTATATTAATATTTTTGGTAAAATTGTAAATGAGATTGTTTTTCTTTATTTGTCTTCTTGCCGCTTCACTATTAGTGTAAGAAATGTAATGGAATTCTTTTTTTTTTTTTTTTAAAGATTTTATTTATTGACAGAGAGAGATCACAAGTAGGCAGAGAGGCAGGCAGAGAGAGAGAGAGGAGGAAGCAGGCTCCCTGCTTTAGCAGAGAGCCCGATGTGGGGCTCGACCCCAGGACCCCGGGATCATGACCGGAGCTGAAGGCAGAGGCTTTAACCCACTGAGCCACCCAGGCGCCCCTATAATGGAATTCTTATACTCATTTTGTATCAGGTAACCTTTCTGAATTTGTTTACCAGTTCTGGTAGTTTTTTTGGTGGAGTCTTTGGGTTTTCTGTATATAGTTTCATGTCATCAGCAAATAGTGAAAGTTTACTTCTTCTTTACCACTTTGGATACTCTTTCCTCCTTTTTCTTATCTGATTGTTGTGTGTAGGACTTCCAGAACTATGGTTGATGTGAAAGTAGTGATGAGTAGATATCCCTCTCTTGTTCCTGACTCTAGAGGAAAAAGCTTTGCTTTTCCCCACTTAGGAGGATATAAGCTGTGGGTTTTTCATAGATGGCCTTTACTACATTGAGGTATTTCCCTCTATATCTACTTTGTTGAAGGCCTTTGTCATAAATGGATTTATACTTTGTCAAATACTTTTTCTGCATTTTTTTGAAATGATCATAGGATTTTTATCCTTTTTCTCATTGATGTGATATATCACGTTGACTGATTGTGAATATTGAACCACCCCTAGCATCCTGGAAATAAATCCCACGTTGATTGTGGGAATGATTTTTTAAAAATTTATTGTTGGATTCAGTTTGCTACTATTTTATTGAGTATTTTCAATTATTCACATTACTATTTTAATTAGTTTTTAAAAGGTGAAATAGTTCAAGCTTTCAGAAAATATGACAAACACCCACATATCTGTCACATAGCTTTTAGTCAAGTCTTAATGTTTTAACATATTTGGTTTTGATTTTTTTTTCTTTTAGCAAAATAAAAGATATTAGATACAGTTGAACACCTTATCTCTCCTTGTTATTCTCTAGAAGTAAAGGCTCTTGAATTCAGTGCTTATGAGTCACATATGTTTTCGTTTTGACCGAGCCGTTTATGACTATGTAACCTGTGCAGTTGCATAGGGTCTGTGTTTAGAAGTTTCCTGTGCTTGACTTAATGCTGTGCTGTTGCTGTTTTCCAGTCTTAACCAAGACAAGTGGCCTCTGTTTTGTTAAGATTTAAAAATTCCCTTGGTGGTGGGAGGGTGCCCTGGGTGGCTCAGGTGGGTTAAGCCTCTGCCTTTGGCTCAGGTCATGATCTCAGGGTCCTGGGATTGAGCCCTGCATCAGGCTCTCTGCTCAGCAGGGAGGTCTGCTTCCCCCTCTCTGCCTACTTGTGATCTCTGTCAAATAAATAATTAAATATTTTTTTTAAAAAAGTTAAAAAAAATTCCCTTGGGTGGTGGGATACAACACACTGACACAACAGGTTGGATTTTCTGACTGAAAAGGAGAGATGCCTGCCACACAAGGCCACAAAGTGGGTTGCTCCTGGGACAGGGTAATAGCAAGGTGGAGCAGTTTAATGTAATAGTTTATGTAACAAGCTATGGGTTAGCTACATTTCCTGGGGTTCCTGTGAATTGGCTAATTGAATAATTTCATAAGCTCTGGGAAAAGAGGCTGTCCCTAGTTGTCTGCTACCTGGCCATAAAGTATTGGGTTCTTTTTTTTTTTTTTTTTTTAAAGATTTATTTATTGATTTGACAGAGAGAGATCACAAGCAGACAGAGAGGGCAGGCAGAGAGAGAGAGAGGGAAGCAGGCTTCCTGCCGAGCAGGAGAGCCCGATGCGGGACTCGATCCCAGGACCCTGAGATCATGACCTGAGCCGAAGGCAGCAGCTTAACCGACTGAGCCACCCAGGCGCCCAAAGTATTGGGTTCTTGATAAGGAGGCATTTGGGTTGTGGCACAGTGGCCCCAGAGAGTGAGAGTCTGACAAGGGAAGTGGTTGGAGTTGGGGTTTAGCCAACAACTGGTGAAGGGAAATTGAGGTTTTCAGCCATGACTTGAAAATGGGTGCAAAACAGCACTTGTGAAATACTACATACAGCCCTACATTTTCATTTTTCACTAAGCCTGCAAATTATGTGGCCATTCCTCATTTTAACTATATATTTATCTATAAGCATTATATTGTACTGTTCTGCCTGCAGTTAAATTTTCATGGACATTTAGGTTTATTTTTCTTTTTTTGGGCTATTATAAATGATGCTGTAATAAAATTCTTGAAGATATCCTTTTGGATATGTGTGAAATACAACTATGAAGGTAATTGCTTGGCACAGATTATGTATATATTTAATATTTGAAGTTTGATGTCCTCCATAATCCTGACATTTATTTTAATCTTAGTTCTACAGTTAAATACATTTAATATACACTATCAGTTATTTTGCTGTGGTTTTCCCCAGTCCTCTCTCAGTTGGCTGGAATTTGTTGCCTAGATGTTTCCTCAAGAAGGGTGCATTAGGAAAAATATTCCCTGAGTTAAATGTGCAGCACTGTTTTTTTTTTTTTGTAGCCTTTATTCAGAAAGATAGGTTGGCTAGCTATACATACTTTGCTCACACCTTTCTCCTTCAGGTCTAACTTGAGATTCTTCTACTGTCTTTGGCTTTGAAGGATGCTGTGGAAAATCTTACCTGAGGCCAGTTTCTTTCCCTTGTAAGTGTCTTATCATTTTGTCTGACAAATGGGAATAATTTATTTTAACCTCTAAATTCCAATAATTTTATTAGAGTTTGTTCTGACTTTCCTGGGTCAGTGTCTCAGCACCATGGTATGCCCATTTAAATATGTAAATTCTTTTTTTTTTTTTTTTAAAGATTTATTTATTCATTTGACAGAGATCACAAGTAGGCAGAGAGGCAGGCAGAGAGAGAGGGGAAGCAGACTCCCCGCTCAGCAGAGAACCCATGTGGGACTCGATCCCAGGACTCTGGATCTGACACTGAGCTGAAGGCAGAGGCTTAACCCACTGAGCCACCCAGGCGCCCCAAATATGTAAATTCTTATTTTAAGAAAATTTTCTTGAATTATAATTTCAAAAATTTGATCTTGGTGTGCCTGGGTAGCTCAGTGGGTTAAGCCTCTGCCTTCGGCTCAGGTCATGATCTCAGGGTCCTGGGACTGAGCCCTGCATGGGTGGGGGTGGATGTCCTCTGCTCGTGGGGAGCCTGCTTCTCCCTCTCTCTCTGCCTGCCTCTCTCTCTGTCAAATAATAAAACCTTTAAAAAAAAAAAGTGTTCTTGGGGCGCCTGGGTGGCTCAGTGGGTTAAGCCGCTGCCTTCGGCTCAGGTCATGATCTCAGGGTCCTGGGATTGAGCCCGCATCGGGCTCTTTGCTCAGCAGGGAGCCTGCTTCCCTTCTCTCTCTCCTGCCTGCCTCTCTGCCTGCTTGTGATCTCTCTCTGTCAAATAAATAAATAAAATCTTTAAATCCTTTAAAAAAAAAAAGTGTTCTTACTTACTGTTCAGCAGTTATATCTAATGTAGACTCATTTACCTGTTTTTTTTTCATCTTCCCATTTCTCCTTCTTTCTTAGCTTTTGCCTTATTTGTCTTATTTTGACTGGTTTCCCTAATCTACAATTGGTAGTAATCACTGTTTCTTTCCTCTACATATTTATCCTCTCTTCTTTCATTTTAATTTGGCCCTCATTTATAGAATGCTTTCTTCCTTTTAACTGTTTCACAGGTTCTTACAATAATTAATTCACCTCATTTCTTTTCTTACCATTTACTCTTCTTCCCTCATAATCTTTTCCCCATGTTTTCTGCATTTTCGCTTCCTGGGCTTACTTTTTAGAGAAAAATAACTTGAAAAAAATTCATGGTAAAATACATGGTCACTATTTTTTTTCTGTTCTGTGGCAGAATTTCCCTGGGAGATGTTTTGTCTGGTCAGTTTTGCTATTTGTTTATACTATTTTTCTTGTAGTATTGTAGTTATGCCAATTTTTTACTACTCTTTAGAGAATGAGTTGCATTTTCCCGGCCTACTTATTTACAAGAACTCCCTTCAGGCAGATTGTTTGTTCTGTTGTGTTTTGAGATATTTTGGCCCCAGAATATTTCACTTTTTTGTCTTGAGTCTCCTTTGCACGTAACTCCCATGGAGCCCATCTCTGTCTCCTACCTGGCTTCCCCATATGGTTCAGCTCTCAGAGATGATCTAAGTTTCACTTTAAGGCAAACTCTTCCTCTAGAAAGGCGCTTTTTTTTTTTTTTTTTTTTTTTACACAGGAACATTTTCTGAGATCTCCTGCCATTAGGCTGACTCTATTTACTGCTTCTGTGCATAGCAATTGTTATACTTCCTGACACATCTCTAGAATTTGTCCTTACCTTTTTTGCCTGTGTTGTCTTTGATCACTTTTTTAAAAGAGAATAGAAAGATGCAATAGTTTTTTTCTTCTGCAATGATTATCAATGTTTCTTTTTAATTTATTTATTGCTTTTTTATTAATTTAATTAAAAATTTTACTCATCTTTTGAAAAGTTTCTTTCAAACTTCACCTTGTTATGGATAATACTATTTACTTAGTGTTGTCAAATTTGGCAAAGCTTCTGTCAAGTTTCTTTTCTATGTGAGAGATAAGATTCGGAAGAATTTCTACAGACTGGCTTCTGGCTTCTTACATTTTAATACCTGCTTTTCATCCATAACCCACATCCTTCTGGTGCTGGGTGCTGTAGAAATGTTTATATGACACAACCCTGGCCCTGCAACTTTATATCACGATGCTGGGTGAGTTGGTACTGTGGGCATTAGCATTCCCAGAAGCCATTCTTCCACTGAAGGATTAATTTTACTGTCTCAGAATTGACTGTGAATCACACAAAATAAATCCCACTTGTCCAAACCAAATGTGTCCCCAGTTTAACTCCTCCTTGCTTGCAGGATTGCCTGAGGCCACTCCCACACCACCCTACATTGGGGAAAATACAATGAAGGGAAGTCAAAGTCAAAATAGAAATATATGTTAAAATATTTTACTTTTGTAAGTTTTAAAAACATGTGGCTGACTGAGCACACTGTGAGGATCTTGAAGAGGAGGCACTGAAGCTTTCATATTTGCCTGTGGGGATAAAGGGAGGGAGGGGTGTTTTCTTCTTGGTGTGGTTGCTAACAGCAAGGAGAAGATTTTGAAGCATAAGCTGGATGGGTCCTACTGGAGCAGTGTGTGAGGGGAGTGTTAAAACTTTTTGGCACATGAATAACTGCTAGCCCTTGGTTTTAATGCCACTGGAAGTTTTAGCTCTACTTGAACTAGTTGTTTCATTGAGAATAATTTGGTGGTGGTAGTTGGTGGAAGTGATTTTGGGAGGTGATGAAAATGGGGATTCATGGAAGCAACTACTCTAGAAGCCCTATATCTTTTAAGTTCAACTAAATTTTAAGCAGGTCTAGATGGCAGATATTATTAATCAGTCTAAATAAATATCTGCATATATCTAAGCAAGTGTAGTAAGTACTGAATAATTATTTGTTGCTTTAATATTGAATTATATATTTTTAAATTTTTGTCAAAGGAACAATATAGATAACTAATAAACTCACATTCTCAAAAGTACAATATATCCTTTGATAACATCTTATTTCACCAGTGGGAAATATTTGTCATTTGTTATCTAATATTTATTGGCATAATTCCCTTTAAAATGTAACAATGTGATGTGAAATATTAAAGCAGATTCTTTTATATATATATATATATATATACACACACACATATGTATACACACACACACACACACACACACACATATACATACAAGCTATCTTTTTATTAGGGAACCTTGACTTACATATATAATTTTTTTTTTTTTGGATGATAAGCAACATGTGGAATTTCAGTATCCTTGGAGGGAGCCAAGGCCATTCAAAATAGAACCAATCTGTGTCAAAGAAACATTTAACATATTTTTATAATAATATGATTTTATCTAAGAAAATTCATCAGTCATTGGTACATACCTGCCTGGTAGTTATTTTTAAATTCCCACAGACATTAAATATTTTGGCATAGATTTATTAACAAAGCCCAAAGCAATGGCATAAAAAGGAATCAAATCTATTTCTAATAGTCAATCACCAAGGGCTTATTTGATTCATAGAGGTTCAGTGTTGGTTAGGTTGTAAGAAAAGGAGAGATGTGTCCTCTCAAGAAGTTTGTAGTCCAGCCTAATGTTTCTCAAGTGGGGTCACTACCCACTGGGTAGTGTGAATTCAACTTAGTAGGTCAGCATCAGAATAAAAATTACATAACAGAAAATACCAGGACACCTTTTAGGTATTAATAGCCAATGTCATTTTGTATGATATACGTGACTATGTAAAATACTTTGCATATTGAGTTTGCTGTCAAAAAAGTTTGGAAACTATTCATTTCTAGGTGGAAAAACAATACAAATGCACCAGAAACAACTGGCCACTCAGAATCATCTTAGACTCCAGAAGACCAAAATCAAGGTATTGGCACTGGTTCCTTCTGAGGACTGTCAGGGAGAAATTGTTCCATGCCTCTTGCCTAGATTTTGGTGGTGGCTATAATCTGTGGTGTTCCTTGGTTTGTAGCTGTATCACTTCAGTCTCTGCCTTTACCTTCACACAACATTCTCCCTGTGCTCATGCCTGTCTCTGTGCCTGAATTTCCTCTTTTTATAAGGACACCAGTCATATTGGATTAAAGGCCCACCCTAATGACCTCATTTTTACTTGATTACCTCTGCAAAGGTAAGGTAAGGTCACATTCTGAGGTATTTAGGGTTAGGGGTTCAATGGATCTTTTTTCTGAGACACAATTCAACCCATAATCATCATAATGGCCACCATTTAAAATATGTATTTACTAGTCCTTGTACTAAGTGCCTAAGTACTAGTCTTTGTAACCACTCTGACAAGTATATTTATCATGTCAACTTTATAGAATATAGAGGTTCAGAGAGATTCACTGTTACAATTTGGGTCTGTTTTGCTTCAAATCCTGTGTTCTTTCCACTCTGCTTGTTGATTCCTGGGAGGTTAGAGCTGGCAGGGATGTCAGAGGCCATCTGGTACAATCCCCTCTTTTCACGTGTTGTGGGCCAAAAAGATAAAAATGGTACTATTTGTAAAAATCTGGTGTGTTTTCTACATCGCAGAGAAACAATGAAATTCATCTATGGAGAATGACCATCTTTTTACTTCAGGGAACTCTGGAATGGTTCACAAATATTCTTTTTTCTCCAACATCCCCCACAAAGTGAGGAAATTTGGGAGCACATGGGTTATATACAGAGGGCAAAACTAAAGTACACAGATGCTAAATCTCTTGCTCATGGTTCCCAGCTTATATAATATAGTATTTATGTGATATGAAATGAATCCAAGAGCAATATTATTGTGTGTGTGAGAGAGAGAAAATGAGAAGGAGGGAAGAGGAGCAGGAGGAAAGGAAAAAGAGAATGATTCCAGGCTGCCTATTTTCAAGCTTCTGTCAAAAAGACAAGTTAGCTCACAAGCTAAGCATTTATTTGTCTCTTTTTCCCAAAATTAGTATGAAATATATTTTTATTGTTAAACTTTTTTACTACACAAATATTTTTTCTCCTTGATTAGTATGAAGAACAGAGGAATTGGTAGTTTTTTTGCATAAAATATAACTGCATCTGAGAAATTTTGCTAGTGTATGATACATTATTTTGATCATGAATACCTATTTTCCATTGCCAATTAAAAAGGGAAATGAAGAAGAGTGATGATCTGATAGTGAACCATTGTGATTGTAGGCAGAGGCTGGTCCTACAAGCAGATGTAGCTTTGCATTTATTAGCATTTATTAGCAGTTTGACTTGGGCACATTACTTAACTCCCTTGAATTTTTCTTTTATTGACTGAGACCTTTGGGATTATCAATACAATCTGCTGAGAGAGATATGGATTAGATTAAGTAAGATAACACACATGATAGTGGCTAGCGTAGTGCCCAGAGTAAGGCTAACTTACTTAATGCGTACATTTCTTTATCAGTTTTGTTTGGCTTTAGACTTACTGCTGCTTGTTCATTCATTTATTGAATTTTTGCTGAGCTCCTCTTTTAGGCAGGGTACTAGTTTTGGCACTGAGTATTCAGTGGAGATAAGAGACAGTCAAGTTCTTAGTTTCTCTTAAAATGTACATTCCAGTAGGGAAATAGACAATAATCGACTGGATAAATAAACAAAAAACTCATGGTGATGAAGAATCTGTAGAAAATTAAATTAAGGGAATGTGATAAAAGTTTTGGGTATTCTCTTCATCTTAGGTTTGTCAGGGTATCTTTAAGGAGAGATCTTTAAGCAAAGATTCGGGTGACAAGAAGGAGCTACTGATATGCAGAGTTGGGGTATGAGCAATTGAAGCAGAGGAAGGAGTTGACAAAGGCTCGAGGATGGGAATGATCTGTGATGATCAGAATGAAGAGCAGAGAACTGGTAGTTGAGGAGCAGAAGGAAGGCCAGTGGGGCTGGAGCATCATAGGAGAGGAGAGTGAGGGTGGTGGTAAAGATGTGGATTCAGTGTATGTTTGTAGATTAATTGGGTGTGGAGAAAAAGAAAACCAAGGATAACTCCTAGATTTTGATTTGAGCAAACATATAGAAGCTGGTATCATTCACTGAGATATGGGAAATCCAGGGGAGAAGAGGTTCTGAGGAAATGTCAAACATTTTGCAATATTTGGGATCCTTATTTGACATCCAAGTGGAACTCTTAGAAGGAGACTATATTTCACAGGGGAGGACATGGATGTAGATTTGGGACTTATTAACATTTCGATGGTATTAAAGTCCATGGTGCTCTGCTAAGAGACAATAAACTATCCCAGGACAACCTCTTCTCTCAGAGCTGAGGCCAGGTAGCCTCCTTGGATACCCCTTCTCTCCCCACTTCCTACCCCATTGTTAAATAGGGACTCTCAGTCAATGATGGCATTAACTTAGAGGGAGGGAAGATTGTGTGTGGTCCAGATCCTGACTTTTTTCCCTAAGAGAATTTTCATTTCTGTTTTTTGCCTTGGATTCATGTGAAACTTACATTGAAATACTCAATTAATTACTTTCTAGGTATACACAAATGTATAATACGTTATTTATCTTTCACAATGGAATAATAAAAAGAATATTTATCCCTTCATCAAGAATTATTGCTAGCGCTTAGTTATCAATATTGACCTCACTGCAGAACTAAATTTAATTATCTGGGCACATATTTACCTTTGATTTGCATACAGCACTCCAAGTGATGCCAAAAGCAATGTTATATGTCAATTTAAGACAAATTAGAGCCATAAAATCTAACCTGCTGTTACAATTTTTGTATTTATGATTTAGGCTCCATTTCACATGTTTTATGTCTAGTTTTATAGCAACACACTCATCACCGGCACCTCTGGGCACAAGTACAAAGCACCACTTACAAAAACAACAGATCGGTAAAAATCAGGCTCCAAGGCTAACCTCCACCACCCTTTCTCAGGCACAAACTCTAGTCAATAGATGAATCTCCTTCTGTGAGCCCTGAAGGCTTACATACTTGGACTTTTAATGAACCAAGTCAGAAAGGAAATGTTTGATTCAGGGACCTTGTACTCCTGAACTCCTTTCTGTTTAGTGAGGGTCCCTTGGAAATTTATCTACTCTTAATAATCAATTTAAGTTGTATAAAAAGAAATTAGTCAATTTGCTACCATGTGGTAAATATATGAGTAGCTGAGTTAAATATCCCTTGCCATATGCCAGATGCTGTTCCATTCCAAGCACTTTATATACATTAATTCATTTAATTTTCATGATATTACTGTGAAATAGGTCATATTATGAACATTATTTTACAGATGATGAAACTGAGGCACAGATATCTCACAGCAAATCAGTTGAGGTTGGGTGCCACAGGAAGCTGACTCTGGCGTGGAGATTTGTATGAAGGAGGTTTATCCAGGCATGCTCACAGAACCAACACCCAGGAGGCAGAGAAGCAAGAAGGATTAGGAAGAAGGAAAAGTTGAGGTGTGATGCAATCTCAACAAAGGCTCCCGTCAATTTCATGAGGAGTTCTGGAGCAAGGAGAGCCCTGCGTCTTTTTCCGGAATTGGGAGAGGGCAATGCCCTTTATATTATGCAAGTTGTGCCTGGAAAGGGATTATGACTTTGGATGAGGCACCTCTTCTCAATAGAGGACTGTTCCTGGAGACTGGTCTGCTAGCGCCTCTCCCAGCAGCTGGGGGAATTGAATAAATTTCTTAGTTCTGAAGAGGGATCTGGGTGGCGTGTCACAGAATCCACTATGTAAGTGGAGTTGGGATTCAGTGCTGGGATGTCTGGCTTCAGTTCTTAATGGCTGTACTGCATTGTAGTATGTAAATGATAATAAGCAGTGCCAATATGCTTGGTTGGGTGGTTGGAAATACTCCTTGGAGGATATTAAAAATAGGATCAAATTAAATGATTCTTATGTAGTCTATTTTTCACTTAGAAAACTTCTAAGACAGGGGTGCCTGGGTGGCTCAGTGGGTTAAAGCCTCTGTCTTTGGCTCAGGTCATGGTCTCAGGGTCCTAGGATCGAGCCCCACATTGGGTCTCTGCTCAGCCGGGAGCCTGCTTCCCTCTCTCTCTGCCTGCCTCTTTGTCTACTTGCGATCTCTGTCTGTCAAATAAATAAAATCTTAAAAAAAAAAAAGAAAAAGAAAACTTCTAAGACAGTAAGCTCAACTATTAAGCATTAGCTTAGTTTCTTTGGGATGTATGCAGAAACAGAACAACAGAAATTTACTCAGGCCAGCTTAAACAACAACAACAACAACAACAACAAAGGAAAGATAAAGGGGTGTCTCCTGGAGTCAAAGGATCTGAAGCACAGGTCTTGGAAAGAGCAGGCATGTAGCTGGACCTCAGGCAGCTGGAACCAGGGATTTGAAGGCTTCTCTAACCCTGCCTCTATATTTCACCCCACGTAGCTTCATCTTATATAATGGAAACCATGAAATAGCTGAACACCAAAGAGAGACTATATCAATTGTTTTATTGTCCCAAGTCCTGGAGAAGGGACCAATTGGCTCAGTTTGCTCAGTAGGTAGCTGCTCCTGGAGTCAGTTGTTGTGGTGACCTTATAAGATAGCAGTTCTGGATTCTATTGTGCTGTTGGAGGAGACAGTTTCTAAGAGAGGGCTACTGAGTAGATAACGTCAATACCATAAGGACATTCAGCATCATGTGTATGAAACATTCATTGATCATAAAGAAGGCAAAAGATCAAACCTTTCTCTGTATGTGCTTTGCACTGTGATGATTTGCTGGGTGGCTGCCCCAATGACTGGTTCTCTCTACATATTAGAGGACTGTTATGCAGAAGATTGTGACCTCCGTTCTCCATCTTTCCCTATGACAGACAAGAAGAAATAAATGTCTACTGAAGCCTTTGAGGTTTAATATGGTCAGAAGCTAGCACTACAGATGAGGGTTGTTCAAGTATCAGGAGGAGGCATGAAGAGTCTTTGAAATCTCCACACGATGGACTGGTATTCTTGCTTATTTTTAAGAAGTGTTTAGTGAGGCGGAAGGGTAAGAGTTTGTTCTCCGGGACAATTGGTCATTTAACTGATGCACACTGTGACAAGTAAAATAGAATATTTTTTGACTTCTTAGTATCTGCTATAAGCTTTATATACATATGAAATAATTTTCTTCACATCTGACTAGTTTGATACAACTCAGAATAAAAATCGTTAAGCACTAACCCAAAGTCCAGCAGCCATTTCTGAATTTCTGCCATTTTTCTCAGCTTCTCCATTTATTTGTGGGATTTGGCCCAATCTTCACGAATGCCTGTGTATTTGGAGATATCCCCGATGTGTTCAAACTGAAGTTCTCTAGGTCCCATTTAGTGTTTTGGTTTTCCTGATTGTTGAATTAACTCCTCCTGGTGAAATGTGAACATTTAAGTGACTGATGCTTTCAAGCGCTTTGAAACCATTTCCCGTTTCCCATTGTCTGCCTTGTCCTGATGCACAGACTCTGTGCCAGGGGCTGAGAAGCCTGACCTTTAGCATAAACCAGAGTTAATGTGTTGGGCTGTTATGTGTTTCATTGTTGTTGTTAATTTATTTGGTGTCTAGTTTCAGCCCTCCCAAAACAGAGTGCATTTCAATCTGTGCCATTAGGTGCCTCTGTCCATCTCCACTTCTGGTTTGCCCATCACTGTGCTCTTCCTCTGCCTGTCAATCACCACTCTTCTACAGACATCTGTGGGCCCATTTGACTCACTAGAGAACTTGCCCTTTTCCTGATTTTTACGACAGAGGAAACAGGTTCAGAAGAAGTAAGCAAATTGCTCACTGTTAGCTAGGAAATGATAGAACAAGCAAGCATATGATCCCAAATATGTCAGTTCAAAGACTTATTTTTCACCGTAAGAGCAATATATTCTCAAAGTTTTTGAGAAATACCAATGTTCCTGAAAACATGCATTTGAAAAACATCTGCATACTTTATAAAAAGAATGGAAAAATCATCTATTTGTCCTGTCAACAGAAACAAGGATAGTAGACACCTTGATTTATCTTCTTCCTCTCCCTTTTCGTGTCATGGATTTTTATTTGTTTCACAGAGTTACATCCTAGCTTTTCCTGTTTTCCTGGATGAGAGAGGGATTAGCTGTGGACTGTTATCCCTGACAGCTTTGTCTGGTCAGTCGGGTCTCCTGATGTTCTCTGAAATTTAAGGCAATTGCAGAAAACTGACAGCCAGGAGGACTACCTGAGTATGTTTTCTACAGGTTTATTATAAATGTGTATTGTGGCTGTTCTTAAATGTTCTGTGCATCATAATTGCCTGTGAAGCTTTAAAAAACATATATGCCCTAGCTTAACCTAGAACCTACTGAATCAGAGTCCCAGGGATCATACTAGAACATAGATATTTTACAAAAGCTTTTTTGATGATTCTTTTTTTAAAAATTCATATATGATGTATTATTTGCTTCAGGGGTACAGGTCTATGAATCATCAGTCTTACACAATTCATAGTTTCTTGATGATTCTTAAAAGTATTTGTTATCCTTTAGAACCACTTGTATATTTTCTTTAAAAGCTGCTTTTTTCCCCAGGAGGTACTCGGCAAGACATTGGCAAATTGAAGCTGGTTAAATGCGATGTTAGGACTGCTGTTGTCAGGCATGGATAAGTTGTCATAGACAAGGGTACCGCTTCTCTCATCTTCTCTCTGTTCCTTGTTCCTGGCACTTTCATATTTTACAAAGTTGTCAGATGTTTCCTTTAGCAAAAGCCCCCTTCTGTGGAAGGGTCTGTTTTATAGAACTTGGGCATCAAGAGAAGTGTCAAAAGAGAAAACAGAAATAGCTGCTGTATTTCTAGAAACCAGTAATTATGTTTCTGGTCCTTTAGCATGTGTGCAGCAATTAACAACTCAATCCTGGTGAGACGGCAGAATTAGTACAAAGTGAAGGCACAGCAGCAAATGAAAACAAGCCCGGTTACAGCACATAACTGAACTTTAGGTTATATGCATCTGTGTGCATTTGTATGTACCTTTGAAAGCTTCCTGTGGAAACGGATGCAAAAAAAGCTACACTTGAGAATGCCTGAGGTAAACACTGTGCCTGTTGGAGTGGAAGAAGAAGCAAGACAACACAGAACCTTGACACTTATATTAGAATTTGAGCATATTTTTAAGAGCACTGGGGGAAATAGAAGGGATTTAGCCATGAAATAGCAAGAAAGATCTTTTTGCTTCTCTGAAGAAAATGTGTTGGACAATGACCTAAGTTGAAGGAAGGGGCCAGTAAGGAGGGTAATACAATGGCTTTGGGCTAGGATGGAGACAGTTGAGATGGAAATAAATGGACAGAGCAGAGAAGCATTTAACAAATAAGATCTATAAGAATCATTGATTCACTGAATGTAGGGGTTGAAGAAGAGAAGGGAGGGTAGAGTTTAGGATGATACATAGATTTCTGGCTTGAGAGACTGGAAGGTTATTCTCTAATTTAGGGAACCCAGGAGAAAGAGTAGATTTGAGGTGGAGAGAAGAACTCCATCAGTTCAGGACATGCTGAGTTTCAGGAATCTGTGGGATAAGTAGGCAGACATCAAGTCGACACTGGGAGACATGGGACTGATGCTCTGAAGAAAGGTTAGGATGAAGATGGTGATTTGGGAGTTAGTGCCAGGAGGAGTTGCATTTTCCTAGAGTGTGTAGACAGAAAGAGAAGAGGATTTGTGACAGAGCCTTGGCAGTTAACATTTAAATTGAAGGTAGAAGGGGTGCCTGGGTGGTTCAGTCATTAAGTGTCTGCCTTTGGCTCAGGTCATGGTCCCAGGGTCTTGGGATCAAGCCCTGCATTGAGCCCCTCCTCCAGCCCTGCACTGAGCCCTGCATTGGGCTACCTGCTCAGTGGGAGGCCTGCTTCTCCCTCTCCCTCTCCCACTCCCCCTGCTTGTGCTCCCTCTCTTGCTGTGTCTCTCTCTGTCAAATAAATAAATAAAATCTTTTTTTTTTAAAGTTGAAGGTAGAAGAAGAGGATATTCTAAGGCAAAATTATCAGTAGTATCAAGAAAATCAGGGACCTGATATGTTGAGTGAAGGGAAGAGAATTTTCAAGACAGAGAGAATAGGCATTCATGTCAGTGGAGAGAAGACTTCCTGTGGTAGGCAGAACTCAGACTGGATTGTGAGCTGAGGAGTAATTGGGAGGAAGAGGAGGAGAAGAAGAAAGAAGGGAGAAAGAGGGGAAGAAGGGAAGGAAGGGGAGGGGGAGAAAGCTAGTAAAAGATTTCGACAGGCCTCTCTGGATCTCAGTTTCTTCCTGTCATCAAGGGTGGAAGAAATGATTAAGATTTCTAATTATTATAACACTCTGTGATTAGTTGGGATTTAAGCCCCACTTAAGCAGGTATAAAATGATAGTGTAATTTTCAGGTCAGTGTATATATCTTGCCAGAAGAAAAATTGTATCATCCCCAACCCAAGATTCATATCCTTATGTAAAGTAGTTACTGGAATTTTTGTGGTAAAGCTGAAGGTCTTGTGATTTACATGCTGAATTTTACATATTGTTTCTCTGCATGCATTATATTAAGCTTTAGTGTAACTGTCTTACATTTCTTTCATGAAATCACAAAAATTTCACTAGTGGAAAAATCAAATCAGATATGCTTTGAGTCATCTTTGATTTTTCAGGAAGTGAATCCAGGTTGGAGCTATAAAATCACTTTTGAATACAGTCCTAGTAGAAACCATTTGAGTTAACTTCTTAGAGGTAATTATATCCCAGTTTCAGTCTGGAGTTATTTAACTAGGGAGCTCATGCTTCCAAAATGACATTTTTCCTCCTAACTCTGAATCATTTACTACTTTTTCTTCTTTTGGATAGTCAGATGTCATCTTATTTAAAAATTGTTTTGGTAACATCCTATTTTAACATTGGCCTTTTTTGTTTGAATGATATTGAAACAAACATCTCTAGGCCTTTCTGTGTGGTCTATGTTCTCTAGTTTCCTAGTTAATCTCAGAAGTGACTGGCAAAAATTTGTGATTTATGTGACATAGTTTGGGAAGAGCAATGAAGTGTTAAAGTATCATTTTCTTTGTGATTGACCTTGTCTGGTCAGAATGGAGAAAACCATTGTACATATCAGAGGTTCTCTGGTGGCTAATCAATTTAATTAATCAATCTTAATTAAAAAAATACAATGTCATCATCCAGACTGTTGGGTTATAAGACATTAACATTGACATCTAGTTGTTATTTTAATTGAGGAAATTTCCAAAGCTTTTTTTTTTTAAGATTTTATTTATTTATTTGACAGACAGAGATCACAAGTAGGCAGAGAGGCAGGCAGAGACAGAGGGGAAAGCAGGCTCCCCGCTGAGCAGAGAGCCCGATGCAGGGCTCGATCCCAGGATCCCGAGATCATGACCTGAGCCGAAGGCAGAGGCTTAAACCACTGAGCCACCCAGGCGCCCTCCAAAGCTTTTTAACACTAAGATCTGATATGTCCACCTTCACCAAATGCCTAAGTCCTATAGTTTTCCAATATTTTTTCACTGAGAAGACTAAAGAACAGATTAATGAAAGGGGAGTTTTGTGATAACTATTTATACGAAGAGGCTCCCTTCAGGTTCCTTCTTGAACTTGAAGGGAAGTAGCAGGGGTGATGGGAAGAGTCACTTAGCTGGTGAACCTAGAGGGCACTGGTAGCATCAGGGTCAAGGACTACTCTAGGAGTCTCCATTCATTAGCAGCCTCGGCAATGTTTTAATAAACACCCAGGTAGAACTGTTTTCTGGTTGATCATCTGCAAATGGGGTCCAATAAAATGGGGGAAATTTCAAACTCACTAAATCTACCAGGGAAAACAGACTTCTAGTTTGGAAGAACACTTTCAGCATTTTGGCCCGATGTGTAATGGGTTCCTGGAATAGTGGATTCAGAGTTGGGATGTATGTAACACACTGAAATAGGAATTGCCTTTAGAGAAGTCTTGAAGTAGGTGCTGAGCTATGATTTTTTTTTTTTTTAAAACAAACAAACCAAAACAGAGGTGTTGTTGGCTTGTGCTCCCAAAATAAGTGTGGCCAGAATTTACTGAAGGGTTTTTGCATTTTGTAACCTAGAATGCACTGTTTCTGTGCAGGTAACTTCTGTAGGAAAAAATTTCAGGAGGTACCCTAGCCCACCGGGGGATCAAAAGATTCAGTCAGCTTTTGCAGGCCAGCTTGGAATGGGGGTCACCAGCATGCTTTACTGACAGAGGAGGGTGGCATGAACCTAATCCAGGAGGGTAGACAGGTGGAGCCCTGGGTTCGACTACTAGGGCTATGGTCACGGCTAACAGGAGCTGAGGCTTTCTGGAATAAATCAGGTGTGATTCCCCCATGACCTCTGTCTACTCTCAGGCTTCCAGAGTTCCTTGGAATGCGGTTACACAAATAAAACACTTTGAGTTAAAGACAAAAAAATACTTCCCTGCCCTTCCATCCTTTCACATTACCATCCTTCCTTCTCTTACCATGTGTGGCTTCCCCTACCTCTCTGCTACTCTAGGGTAGAAATGAAGCTCAGATGTCTTTTCCTTTGGAAATCTTACCCCAGAACCTTCCATTTTTGTTTCCTCTCCCTGCCAGCCCCATCCCATAATCTGGATTAGCTAACTTTAATTTTTAAATAGTTATCACACAGTATGATAATTGTTGGTTTATGTGGCTGCCCCCACTATCATTTGACTCCCTGAGAAAAAGTATGATCTACCTGTGAAGTGCCAGCACCTGCCACAGTGCCCGCATCCAGGGGAGGGTCAGTCTTGGGAGGAACAGAAGGAATGAAGGGAGAGTTGCGCAAGCTGTGTTTTATCCACATTTAATATGAGTGTGGCTTGTCCTTTTTCTACTTCAAAAGAGACAATGGAGGTGGCCTCTGATTACCGCTCTATAAATACAGTGCATTGATTTATGTCAGCTCCTATCCCTCTCAGTTTATGGTAGCTTGAAAAACACCATGGTCCTTGAGTCAACCCATTTTTGTGATTCCTAATAAGTGCTTCAGTATTTAAAGGTCCTTATAAACATCCCAATACTGCAGGAGACATTTTACTTTTACTAAAACACATCCATGACCTGTGTGGGATTAGGATGGAGGCAGGGCTATAGATTAAAATTGAGAAAGGAACCACAAGGTTGAAGGTGTAATAGACTGGCATGGGGTAGGAGGGGTGGTACTGGAGCTGGAATGAAGTCACCTCCTGTAAAAACAGGCACTGAAATAGGAAATGCCGCTTTCCTCTCTTACAACTTTCCCTGGTTCTGACCCTGACAAATTCATCCAGAGGGTAAAAGGCAAATATAGTCTTAAGGGAGCAATTTAAAGTCTGTGCCAGATAAGCAGTTTGCTAAGTGGGTTTGCCAGAGCAAATGCTGCTTTCTGATATTTGCATTGGATTAGTAATCACTACATGGCTTTGTGAAGATCTGGTTAAGTAGATTCAGTGAATTCAGATGGAGGAAATGTGTTTCATTTTATCCTGGACAGGCGATTAGATTCTCTCTGCCTGACCATGCCACGTGCATGCCATTAGTAACAGTGATATTACAGTAATGTTATAATTACAGTAATATTCAGTAAATATTTTATGACTGTGGCCAAGAAGCAATATACATTATAAGCTCATGAATCTAAAAAATGTAATAGCCCATTGATAGTGTGTATTTATGACTCATGTATATTATTGCTAAAGATGAAAAATTCCTATTTCACAAACAAGTTGACATTTAACAAAGAAGTAGTTGTAAATAATGCAAGGGAGGATTTTTTTTTTTAATTAACTTTCAGATCAACTGGGAAAAACTGAATCTCAACTGGAAAGGTGTGCGGTGGTTTAGATGTGTGGCCACTGGGGGGAGCTGTTGGAGGGTGGTTCACCTTCTATAGCCAAGTTCCTGGAGATAATTGCATTTGGTCTGAAATGAACAATACAAAGTTAAATTAGTTGTGGTTAGAAGAACTGACAGTGAACATAAAAATATGGAAGATTTTACTTACAAAAAATACTACAAATTTATCTCTGAAATCTTAAGATACCACTAATTTTTTATAGACTACATATTCTAAGCAGATATTTATTACCCATTTTATTCCTAATTTCAATCCTTTACTTTTTTCTTCTTTCCCTGACTCATTTCCTCCTCCCTTTATTTCTTCTTTCCTTATTTACATATCTGAATCCTGTGCTGGGAATTTAGAGTAAATAGGGATTTAAGGTCAGGAATCTAATCTAATAAGACAAGGTATTTGTTAAAGATAAGCATTGTAAGCTGAACAAAATTAAGTTTATATTTAGCAGTAGGCTAAGAAATTGGAGAGTAATGGACAGGAATTTGTTTGAGCAGTTTATTTTATGTGAAATAAATGGCAAACTTAAAAATACAATGCAATTTGTTTTCATAAATTCTATGTACATGTTTGTTTGCAGATTTGCTGTAGTGGAAAAGCATAGCATCTTTGGCATCAGCCAGATGTGAGCTTGATTCCTGGCTCTGCTACTTACTAGTCGTGTGACCTGGGTTAAATTAATTAACCTGTCTGAGCATCCAATTCCTATCTCCAACACTGTTTACTCTGCTGGTGGTTATGAGGATTCAGTGAGCTAACCCATATAAGGAACTCTGGGTATAGTAGGGATGTATATAAGGAACTTTGTGTGTCAGTGGTAATACAAATGAGATTTTGTCTTGTTTTTATGCTTATTCTAGGCAGATGGACTTTCATTAAAAAATGCATTAAAGAAGTTTAGGCCCTAAATGAATTTTGGGAGGCACTATACTACTACCGTTAAGAGCAATAGCTTTGGAACAAGACCAAGGTGGGTTTGAGTCCCAGCTCTGTCACTTGCTAGCAGGGTGTCCTGGTGCACAGTTACACTCTCTCTGTACCTCAGATGTCTTAGGACACCTGGAGTTAGGGTTTTAACACTCTTTGCTGGAGTGTGGTATATGTGGAGGGATTGGGGAGTGGGGTTTCAGGTTGGTTCTTGTCTGTCCTACCTTGTTTGTTTGAACTGTGTTGAGCAAACTCTCAGGGTTTCAATGGGCATCATTTTTAAGAGATCATCAACAAGGGACCTGAGGGCCACTGTTGAGGGAAGGTTCATATTGAGTTTTTCTTAGCATAAAGAGCTCTCAAGGGTTCACTTACAGGGTGGTGCACAACCTGCTACTGGGCTGGGCTGGTAATTCATCATTGTTGAAAAGGAAGTGTCTATGCAGGTAGGTGCTAGCACTCTTTTAAAGTAGATTCCTCTCTTCTCCCCAAGATCCCTCCTGGCCTCACCACTGTCCTCCTTGGTAGTCTGTCCCCCCTTTTCTCTTCTCCCTTACAACTCAAGCGATCCTCATCTACTTTAATTTGTTTCTTTTCCTCTTTACATTCCAGTCACTTGTTTATGGCATAAACTCTAGGGCCTGCTAACTTCAGGTCTTATCACTTTAGATTCCCAGATTGCTCTTTTTTTTCAGGAAGGCTGACTCTTAAAAATGAAATGCTTTGGTCTTAAGATTGCAGTCTCTTTTATGGATTTTAAAATTGATTTATAAACTAAAGACTGGAGTATCATTTCTTTCTTTTTGCATTCTTCCCAAGTGACCCCAGTCCTCCTCAGGACTTGGGAGGCCTCTGAGGGCAATATAGGACTGGGATGGGAGATCATGGGGCAATAAGGAAAATCTCACATTTTATTTTGCAACATCTGTTTTAATCTAGAATACATTTTACTTTGATGTGATTAGTTCCACAGAGAAGGCCTAAAAATACCCTTGACTTAGTTTTTGTGTTTCAAGAGCACCTGAGTAAGAAATACTGATTCCTAACTTCAAAACTCCCTTGTGAGGACAAGCATGTGTTTTATCTTGATCTAGGTTTTGACTATATGTTGTTGTGACTATAGAATGAATGAAGTCATAGAATTAAGACAAGCACATCCCACTGTTTTCCTTGGCATAATAATTGCAAAAATCATGCCTTCAGGTTAGATGACCACTTGCCATCATCTTGCTTCCAACATTCTCAGTTCATTGGTAAACTTCTAGGGAAGAGAGGTCATCACATGGCTGACATAAAGTCTTTATTATTTACCTTCTACCATGATTAGTACCAAATGGTGCAGGATAGCCTTTCAATTCTTTTAATTGAAGTGAGATATTATAAATGAATTAAGAGGAAGTACACTATAGTCTCGTACAGGGGTTGGCAAACTGCAGCCCATGATCCAAATCTGGCCCATGGCCTGTTTTTAAGCCTGAGAACAAAGAATGTTTTTCATTTTTAAAGAGTTGCAAACAGAGCAAAACAAAACAGAGAAGATGTGACACATGGTCTGTAAAGCCTAAAATATTTATCAACTGGCCTTTTACTGAAGAGCTTACTGACCCATAGTATAGAACAAAACAAAACAACAAAATTTTCTGACATCTTCCCTATCCTTATAAACAAGTTGTTTAAACAATGACATATATTTTAAGCCACAAATCAAGTTGCTAAAGCTCTTTTCTCATTTACAGATTGAAGATGATAAATATCACTTAAAGAAACAATAGGCATCACAGTGTTTGTTGCACAGTAGATATTGGAAAGAAAGATGCTCTTTATTTCGTTTTTGACTTTGTACCTCTGCAAGTTTGGAGAGGGCCTGGCACCTCATAATTATGAGAGAGAAAAGAAAATCACAAAATGATTTTCCTGGGATGACAACAGAAGAAGGTTGTCAATAAGAAAGTAAGGCTTAGTCTACTATTATGTTAAAAAGGCTTGAAATTGGAATTTTTTTGGTAGCAAACCAAAGGGAGGAGGGCATGTGTTGGACTTCAACACTTCTTTTCAAAGTTGAGGGGAAAAGATCTATAGCTCAACAGGCGCATGATTATTCTTTAACAGAACAAAGCTCTTAGGGATGTATTAGGAGAGCCATACTTTAATCACTTATTTTTTTTAAACTTTATATTACATTTACATATCTTTTTTTTTTTTTTTTTAAGTAAACTCTACACCCAGTGTGGAGCCCAACGTGGGCTTGAACTCATGACCCTGAAATCAAGACTTAAGCTGAGATCCAGATCGGAGGCTTAATTGACTGAGCCACCCGTGTGCCCTAAACTTATATTGTATTTATATTACATTTATATTGTTAAACTACATTTTATGAAAATTTTGAACATATATAAAAATAGAACAGTGTGGTCGGATTATTTTCAACAGTTACCGACATATGCACAATGTCGTTTGGTGAAACTGCTGGCATTCCTCGCCACCACCTCACATAGATTGTTTCAGATCAGTTCCTAGAGATTATATGATATGTACTTTTTTTTTTTAAAGATTTTATTTATTTATTTGACAGAGAGAAATCACAAGTAGGCAGAGAGGCAGGCAGAGAGAGAGGAGGAAGCAGGCTCCCTGCTGAGCAGAAAGCCCAATGTGGAGCTCGAACCCAGGACCTGGGATCATGACCTGAGCCGAAGGCAGCGGCTTAACCCACTGAGCCACCCAGGCGCCCCTGATATGTACTTTTTCCAGCATATATGGCCAATTATTTCTCTAAAGGACCCTTTTCAAAAAACATTATCACCGTGCCATTATCATACAAAAGACATTGACAGTTTAAGTCCTTAATATCAACAAATGTTGAGTAAATGCAAATTTTTTAAATTTTTTAAAATCAGGATCCATACATGAGCTACACAAAGGTCCTAGTTGCTAGGTACTGTAAATCTCTTCTAATATATAAACTTACTCCTCTTTTATTTTTATCTGTTGAGATTTATGTACTGCTGGATCAATCTGCTATTTTGGTGAGAGACATTTGTGTCATGAGAGATGTTGGTCTGGAGTTTTCTTTTTCTGTAATATTTTTACCTGGTGTTTGTATTGGCTTAACATGGCCTCATAAACTGAGTAGGTAGAGTATTCCCTCCTACTCTATTTTCCAGAGTTTTTGTGTAGAATTGATGTTATTTGTTTCTTATATATTTGATAGAAGTGAAAACATTGAGCCTGGCGTTTTCTTAGTGAAAGTTTCTAAATCACAAATCCAGTTTCTATAATAGATATAGGATTTTTGATGTTATTTTATTTTAAGTGAGCTTTCACAGCTGATTTCTTTCAAGAAATTTGTCTACTTTATTTAGGGTGTTGAGTTCACTGGCATAAAATATCCCTGTATTATCCTTTTAATGCCTCTAGGGTCTATTGTGGTATCTTCTCTTTCATTCCTGTATTAGTAATATGTGTCTTCTGTCTTTTTTTCTTGGTCTGTCTTTCTAGAGGCTTATTATTCTTATTGATCTTTTCAAATAACTTGATTACAGCTTCATTGATTTTCTTTATTATGTTTTTGTTTTTCATTTTATTGACTTACACTTTATTTTCTTTTGCTTGCTTTGGGTTCAATTTGCTCTTCTTATAAAAAGATGTAAGGTGGAAATTTAAATGGAGTTGGGGCTTTTTTCCCCCCTAATATATGCATTCAATGCTATACATTCATCTTGAAGTGTTGTCTTAACTGTATCCCACAAATTTTCAAATGTTGTGCTTTCATTTTTGTTCAGTTCAAAATATGTTCCAATTCTCTTGTGATTTTTGTCTTTGACCCATGGGTTATTTAGAAGTGTGTTGTTAATTTCCAAATATTTAAGGATGTTCTGATATTTTTGTTACTGATTTCTGCACGAGTTTCTCATAGTCAGACAATATACTCTGTGTGATTTCAATTCTTAAAATTTTTGGTCTGTTTTATGGCCTAGAATGTGGTCCAACCTGGCAAATGTTCATATGCACTTGAAAAAAATGTATATTTTGCTTTTGTACGTTGAAGTGTTCAAGGAATGTCAGTTAAGTCAAACTGTTTGATGTTGTTGTTCAGACCATTTATATCCATAATAATTTTCTTGGGACGCCTGGGTGGCTCAGTTGGTTAAGCAGCTGCCTTTGGCTCAGGTCATGATCTCAGCGTTCTGGGATCGAGTCCCGCATCGGGCTCCTTGCTCGTCAGGGAACCTGCTTCTCCCTCTGCCTCTGCCTGCCATTCTCTCTGCCTATGCTCGCTCGCTCTCCCTCTCTCTCTGACAAATAAATAAATAATCTTAAAATAATTTTTTTTTCTATATATTCTATCAATTACTGAGGGAGGGATGTTGGATTTTTAACTATAATTGCAGATTTGTCTGTTTCTCCTTTTAGGTCTATCATTTGCTGCTTCACTTTTGGAACTCTGCTGTTGGGTGTGTCTGTGTTTAGGATTGCTATGTCTTCTTGGTTAATTGACCCCTTTATCACCCTGACAACATTTTCTGGTCTAACATGTACTTTGTCTCATAGGAACATAGCCACTCCAGTTTTCCTTTTATTAGTGTTCACATGGTATGTCATTTTCTATCATTTTGCCTTTAATTGATTATGTTTAGATGTCTTATAGTTGGATTTTGCTTTTGTATTCAATCTGAAAAAAAAAATCTCTGCTTTTACTTGGATATTTGCATGGTTATATTTTTATGTAATTGTCAGTATGGTTGGGTTTAAATCTACCAAATTGTTAGTTGTTTCCTATTTATTTCATCTTTTTGTTGTTGTTGTTGTTCCCTTTTCTTCGTTTTTTTGTTCCTGTTTTGGGTTAATTGAAAATTTTATATATCCCATTTTATCTCCATTTTGTAGTTAATTGTACCTCATTTTCTAATGCATTTAGGTATTTGTCATGGTCTGTTTTTGAGCAATATTATGTCATTTCATTCATAGTTCAAAAACGTACAAAAGCATACTTTCTGTTCCTCCCTGCTATCCTTTGTACTACTTTATGACTTATTTGTTGAAGAAACTAGACATTTGTGCTGTGGAGTTTTCTATATCCTGGAGTTTGCTTATTGCATGCCTATGAGGTTAACATTTCCTCTGTCTTCTGTATTTTTAAAATAAATTGGTTGTTCGAACTAGGGACTTGGGTAGATCCAACCACAATTTTTATTATATATATTTCCATCAGGAGGCATATAAAATCCAATTATTCCTATTTTATTAGGTTAACAGCCATGAATTATTATTGCCTATTCATTATTTCATTAAGTGTATTTAAAATGGTGATGTCCTAATTCTATAATTTCTTTCTTTATTGGCTACAATATTTCTATAAAGACAAACGTTCCCTCATTACTTATTTGATTACCCTGAGGTACAGTTTATACAAGAAGGCAGCTTACAGGTTTTATTCTTCCTGTCATTTACCAGTTTTCAGTATGAGTTTTTTCCTTAACTTTCTTGAAAGGTAAGTAATTAGTTTTTGTTTTTTGTAAATCATTATGACTTAACATATTTTTAAAAACATCTCTGTTTGATCTGTATTTCTAGGTATGCTCAAATATTTCTGATATTATCTGGTTAGATATTCAAATATCCAGATTTTTCAGATGTGATCCCAGTAATCTTTAAGATTTCTCACCTCATGAGCTTCCAGCCTCATCTTATTATTTTCTGTCACAGACTTGCAATCAATCATTTCTCCAAGAAATCTTGATTTTGATGAATATTGAATGAGAGAAACAATGTGGTTTCCCAGAACATTTGAAGTAAAAATACCCAAAATTATGATTGCCAGTATGATTATTAAGATGAGTTTGATGGGGGGGAGGAGTCAAGATGGCGGAGAAGTAGCAGGCTGAGATGACATCAGGTAGCAGGAGACTGGCTAGATAGCTTATCATACCATTGTGAACACCTACAAATCCAACAGGAGATTGAAGAGAAGAAGAGCAACAATTCTAGAAACAGAAAATCAACCACTTTCTGAAAGGTAGGACTGGCAGAGAAGTGAATCCAAAGCAATGGCAAGATAGACCGTGGGGTAGGGCCTGGCTCCCAGCAAGCGGCAGAACAATGGAGAACAAAAGACTGCTTTCAAAGTCTGCTCCACTGAGGTACATTGCTCCAGAGGCTAAACTTGGGTGAAGCCCACGCGGGGACAGCATGGCTCCAGGTCCTGCAGGGTCACAGAAGGATCGGGGGTGTGTGTGTCACAGAGCTCACAGGTATTAGAGTGGGGAAGCCGGCTACAGAGAGAGAGCCGAGGAGTGAGCTCTCAACTCAGAGTTACCTTGAACTGTAATCCGTGGCATAGGCCACTGCTCTGTGAGTGGGGTCCCCACAAGATCTGGGGAGACACCCCCTGGAAGAGCTCAGGGATCTGTGGGGTTCGGAGACTCCAGGTGGAGCTGTGTGCTAGACATAGAGACACTTGGTCACAGGCTGGGTGAGCTCCGAGCGGGGCTGGAGGCCAGGGAGACAAGAGTGATTGAGCGCTTTTGATTGAGTGCTTTTCTCTGAGGGCACACTGAGGAGTGGGGCCCCGAGCCCTCACCTCCTCCGGCCAGAGATTGGGAGGCCGCCATTTTCATTCCCATCCTCCGGAACTCTATGGAAAATGTTCAGGGAACAAAAGCTCCTGAAAGCAAACCCGAGTGGGTCACTTAGCCTGGCCCCTGGTAAGGGCGATGTAATTCCGCCCCAGGCAAAGTCACTTGAGAATCACTACAACAGGCCCCTCCCCCAGAAGATCGACAAGAAATCCAGTCAAGACCAAGTTCACTTACCAAGGAGAACAGCGGAATTCCAGAGGAGGAGAAAGCAAAGCATGGAATTCATGGTTTCTCCCCATGATTCTTTAGTCTTGCAGTTAATTTTTTTAAATTTTGGTGTTTTTTTTTCTTTTTTTTTAACTTTTACCCTTTCTTCTTTTAACGTTTTTAAACTAGTTTATCTTAACAATACCTTGCATAAAAAAAGTAATCTTTTTTGAAACTTCATTCTTATAATCATATTTTATCCTTCATTGTATCTAACTTTAATTTTTGTATACACATAGGTTTTTTCTTCTAAAAAATTTGGGGTACAACTTCTTCTAATAGATCAAAATATGCCCTAAATCTAGCTCTAGCTCTGGACTTGTTCTAGTCTCCAGCCTGAGCAAATTCTCTCCACTTTCTTTCCTTCTTTTTTTTTTTTTTTTTTTTTTTTTTTTTTTTTTTTTTTTAAAGATTTTTATTTATTTATTTGACAGAGAGAGATCACAAGTAGGCAGAGAGGCAGGCAGAGAGAGAGGAAGAAGCAGGCTCCTCACCGAGCAGAGAGGCCGATGCGGGGCTCGATCCCAGGACCCTGAGATCATGACCTGAGCCGAAGGCAGCGGCTTAACCCACTGAGCCACCCAGGTGCCCCCCTTCTTTTTTTTTTTTAAAGATTTTAATTTTTAATTTATTTGAGAGGAGAGAGAGAGAGATCACAAGTAGGCAGAGAGGCAGGCAGAGAGAGAGGTGGAAGCAGGCTCCCCGCTGAGCAGAGAGCCTGATGTGGGGCTCGATCCCAGGACCCTGAGATTATGGCCTGAGCTGAAGGCAGAGGCATAACCCACTGAGCCACCCAGGTGCCCCTCTCTCCACTTTCTTTTTCTTTATTCTCCTAACTAACTTGCTTTATCAACTCCTTTTTTAGAAATTAAAAAAAAATTTTTTCCATCTTTATAAGCATATTTCATCCCTTCATTGTGTTTACTCTTATATATGTTTCTCTTTCTTTAAAATTTTGGGAGGTAGATTCTTCTAAGAGACCAAAATACTCCCAAAATTAAGTGGGTGACCCTGTTCTAGTCACCAGTCTAATATATATATATATATTTTCTTTATTTCTTTTCTTTTTTAATTTTTTTTTTCTGAACTTCTTTTTATCCTCTTTCTACCCCCCCCCCCCCCGTGATTTGGGGTCTCTTCTGATTTGGTTAAAGCACATTTTCCTGGGGTCTTTGCCACCTTTTTAGTATTTTATTTGCTCCTTCATATATTCTTATCTGGACAAAATGACAAGGCAGAAAAATTCACCACAAAAAAAAGAACAAGAGGCAGTACTGAAAGCTAGGGACCTAATCAATATGGACATTGGTAATATGTCAGATCTAGAGTTCAGAATGATGATTATCAAGGTTCTAGCTGGGCTCGAAAAAGGCCTGGAAGATATTAGAGAAACCCTCTCCGGAGAGTTAAAAGCCCTTTAAGAGAAATAAAAGAACTAAAATCTAACCAAGTTGAAATAAAAAAAGCTATTAATGAGGTGCAATAAAAAATGGAGGCTCTTATTGCTAGGATAAGTGAGGCAGAAGAAAGAATTAGTGATATAGAAGACCAAATGACAGAGAACAAAGAAGCTGAGCAAAAAAAGAGATAAGCAAATACTGGACCACGAGGGGAGAATTCAAGAGATAAGTGACACCATAAGATGAAACAACATTAGAATAATTGGGATTCCAGAAGAAGAAGAAAGAGAGAGGGGAGCAGAAGGTATATTGGAGAGAATTATTGGAGAGAATTTCCCTAAATGGCAAAGGGAACAAGCATCAAAATCCAGAAGGTGCAGAGAATCCCCCTCAAAACCAATAAGAATCGGTCTACACCCCATCACCTAATAGTAAAATTTACAAGTCTTAGTGACAAAGAGAAAATCCTGAAAGCAGTCCAGGAAAAGAAGTCTATAACATACACTGGTAAAAATATTAGATTGGCAGTGGACTTATCCACAGAGACCTGGCAGGCCAGAAAGAACTGGCATGATATATTCAGAATACTAAATGAGAAAAACATGCAGCCAAGAATACTATATCCAGCTAGGCTATCATTGAAAATAGAAGGAGAGATAAAAAGCTTCCAGGACAAACAACAAAAAAAAGAATTTACAAACACCAAACCAGCTCTACAGGAAATATTGAAAGGGGTCCTTTAAGCAAAGCGAGACCCTAAAAGCAGTAGATCAGAAAGGAAAAGAGATAATATACAGTAACAGTCACCTTACAGGCACTACAATGGCACTAAATGCATATATCTCAATAGTTACTATCTCTCAATAGAATGTAAATGGGCTAAATGCCCCAATCAAAAGACACAGGGTATCAGAATGGATAAAAAAACAAAACCCATCAATATGCTGCCTACAAGAAACTCAATTTAGACCCAAAGACACCTCCAGATTTAAAGTGAGGGGGTGGAAAAGAATTTACCATGCTAATGGACATCAGAAGAAAGCTGGGGTGGCAATCCTTATATCAGGTCAATTAGGTTTTAAGCCAAAGACTATATTAAGAGATAAGGAAGGACACTATATCATACTCAAAGGGTCTGTCCAACAAGAAGCTCTAACAATTTTAAATATCTATGCCTCTAACATGGGAGCAGCCAACTATATAAACCAATTAATAACAAAATCAAAGAAACACATTGACAATAATACAATAATCGTAGGGGACTTTAACACTCCCCTCACTGAAATGGACAGATTATCCAAGCAAAAGATCAACAAGGAAATAAAAGCCTTAAATGACACACTGGACCAGATGGACATCACACATATATTTAGAACATTCCATCCCAAAGCAACAGAATACACATTCTTCTCTAGTGCACATGGAACATTCTCCACAATAGATCACATCCTGGGTCGTAAATCTGGTCTCAACCGGTATCAAAAGATTGGGATCATTCCCTGCATATTTTCAGACCACAATGCTCTGAAGACAGAACTCAATTACAAGACGAAATTGGAAAGAACCCAAATATATGGAGACTAAACAGCATCCTTCTAAAGAATGAATAGGTCAACCAGGAAATTAAAGAAGAATTGAAAAAATTCATGGAAACAAATGATATTGAAAACACAACAGTTCAAAATCTATGGGACACAGCAAAGGCAGTCCTGAGAGGAAAATACATAATGATACAAGCCTTTCTCAAGAAACAAGAAAGGTCTCAAATACACAACCTAACCCTACACCTAAAGGAGCTGGAGAAAGAACAAGAAAGAAACCCTAAACCCAGCAGGAGAAGAGAAATCATAAAGATAAGAGCAGAAATCAATGAAATAGAAACCAAAAAAAACAATAGAACAAATCAACGAAACTAGGAGCTGGTTCTTTGAAAGAATTAACGAGATTGATAAGCCCCTGGCCAGACTTAACAAAAAGAAAAGAGAAAGGACCCAAATAAATAAAATCATGAATGAAAGAGGAGAGATCAAACCAACACCAAAGAAATACAAACAATTATAAGAACATACTATGAGCAACTCTACGCCAACAAATTTGACAATCTGGAAGAAACTGATGCATTCCTAGAGGCATATAAACTAACCACAACTGAACCAGGAAGAAATAGAAAACCTGAACAGACCCATAACTAGTAAGGAGATTGAAACAGTCATCAAAAATCTCCAAACAAACAAAAGCCCAGGGCCAGACGGCTTCCCATGGGAATTCTACCAAACATTTAAAGAAGAACTAATTCCTATTCTCCTGAAATTGTTCCAAAAAATAGAAATGGAAGGAACACTTCCAAATTCATTTTATGAGGCCAGCATCACCTTGATCCCCAAACCAGACAAGGATCCCAACAAAAAAGAGAACTACAGACCAATATCCTTGATGAGCACAGATGTGAAAATTCTCACCAAAGAACTAACCAATAGGATCCAACAGTACATTAAAAGGATTATTCAGGGGCGCCTGGGTGGCTCAGTTGGTTAAGCGACTGCCTTCGGCTCAGGTCATGATCCTGGAGTCCCGGGATCAAGTTCCGCATCAGGCTCCCAGCTCCACGGGGAGTCTGCTTCTCCCTCTGACCTTCTCCTCGCTCATGCTCTCTCTCACTGTCTCTCTCTCTTTCAAATAAATAAATAAAATGTAAAAAAAAAAAAAAAGGATTATTCAGCACGACCAAGTGGGATTTATTCCAGGGCTGCAAGGTTGGTTCAACATCCGTAAATCAATCAATGTGATACAATATATTAATAAAAGAAAGAACAAGAACCATATGATACTCTCAATAGATGCTGAAAAAGCATTTGACAAAGTACAGCATCCCTTTCTGATCAAAACTCTTCAAAGTGTAGGGATAGAGGGCACATACCTCAATATCATCAGAGCCATCTATGAAAAACCCACTGCAAATATCATTCTCAATGGAGAAAAACTGAAAGCTTTCTGCTAAGGTCAGGAACACGGCAGGGATGTCCATTATCACCACTGCTATTCAACATAGTACTAGAAGTCCTAGCCTCAGCAATCAGACAACAAAAAGAAATTAAAGGCATCCAGATCAGCAAAGAAGAAGTCAAACTATCACTCTTTGCAGATATGATACTCTATGTGGAAAACCCAAAAGACTCCACTCCAAAACTGCTAGAACTTGTACAGGAATTCAGTAAAGTGTCAGGATATAAAATCAATGCACAGAAATCAGTTGCATTTCTCTACACCAACAACAAGACAGAAGAAAGAGAAATTAAGGAGTCCATCCCATTTACAATTGCACCCAAAACTATAAGATACCTAGGAATAAACCTAACCAAAGAGGCTAAGAATCTATACTCAGAAAACTATAAAGTACTCATGAAAGAAATTGAGGAAGACACAAAGAAATGGAAAAATGTTCCATGCTCCTGGATTGGAAGAACAAATATTGTGAAAATGTCTATGCTACCTAAAGCAATCTACACATTTAATGCAATTCCTATCAAAGTACCATCCATTTTTTTCCAAAGAAATGGAACAAATAATCCTAAAATTTATATGGAACCAGAAAAGACCTAGAATAGCCAAAGGAATATTGCAAAAGAAAGCCAAAGTTGGTGGCATCACAATTCCGGACTTCAAGCTCTATTAGAAAGATGTCATCATCAAGACAGTATGGTACTGGCACAAAAACAGACACATAGATCAATGGAACAGAATAGAGAGCCCAGAAATAGACCCTCAACTCTATGGTCAACTCATCTTCGACAAAGCAGGAAAGAATGTCCAATGGAAAAAAGACAGCCTCTTCAATAAATGGTGGTTGGGAAAATTGGACAGCCACATGCAGAAAAGTGAAATTGGACCATTTCCTTACCCACACACAAAAATAGACTCAAAATGGATGAAGGACCTCAGTGTGAGAAAGGAATCCATCAAAATCCTTGAGGTGAGCACAGGCAGCAACCTCTTCGACCTCACTGCAGCAACTTCTTCCTAGGAACATCACCAAAGGCAAGGGAAGCAAAGGCAAAAATCAACTATTGGGATGTCATCAAGATCAAAAGCTTTTGCACAGCAAAGGAAACAGTTAACAAAACCAAAAGACAATTGACAGAATGGGAGAAGATATTTGCAAACAACATATCAGATAAAGAGCTAGTATCCAAAATCTATAAAGAGCTTAGCAAACTCAACACCCAAAGAACAAATAATCCAATCAAGAAATGGGCAGAGGACATGAACAGACATTTCTGCAAAGAAGACATCCAGATGGCCAACAGAAACATGAAAAAATGCTCCACATCACTCAGCATCAGGGAAATACAAATCAAAACCACAATGAGATACCACCTCACACCAGTCAGAATGGCTAAAATTACTAAGTCAGGAAATGACAGATGCTGGTGAGGATGTGGAGAAAGGGGAACCCTCCTACACTGTTGGTGGGAATGCAAGTTGGTGCAACCACTCTGGAAAACAGCATGAAGGTTCCTCAAAAAGTTGAAAATAGAGATACCCTACGACCCAGCAATTTCACCACTGGGTATTTACCCTAAAGATACAAACGTAGTGATCCGAAGGGGCACGTGCACCCAAATGTTTATAGCAGCAGTGTCCACAATAGCCAAACTATAGAAAGAACCTAGATATCCATCAACAGATGAATGGATAAAGAAGATGTGGTATATATATATACAATGGAATACTATGCAGCCATCAAAAAAATGAAATCCTGCCATTTGTGACGACGTGGATGGAACTAGAGGTTATTATGCTTAGTGAAATAAGTCAATCGGAGAAAGACAACTATCATATGATCTCCCTGATATGAGGAAGTGGTTATGCAATGTGGGGTGTTTGCGGGTAGGAAAAGAATAAATGAAACAAGATGGGATTGGGAGGGAGACAAAGCAAAAGAGACTCTTAATCTCACAAAACAAAGTGAGGGTTGCTGGGGGGACGGGGGTCGGGAGAGGGTGGTGGGGTTATGGACATTGGGGAGAGTATGTGCTATGGTGAGTGCTGTGAAGTGTGTAAACCTGGCAATTCACAGACCTGTACCCCTTGGGCTAATAGTACATTATATGTTTATAAAAAAGTAAAAAAAAAATTTAAAAAAGGAAGAACAAAGAAAAGATGAGTTTGATGTTAGCTGTGGATTTTTCACAGATGTCTGTAACAGGTTGAAGAAGTTACCTTCCATTCCTAGTTTATTGAATGTTTTTGTTTCTTGAAACAGTGTTGGATTTTGTCAAATGCTTTTCCTGCATCTATTGAGATGATCACAGGTTTTTGTCTTTTTTTTTAAAAATTAATGTTGTGTTTTGCTTTGATTAATTTTTGTACATTAAACTGACTTGGCATTGCAGGGTAAAAACCTACTTGTTCATCATGTATAATCTTATGTGTTGCTGGGTTCAGTTTACTATTACTTTGTTGAGATTTTTGAATTTATCTTTCTAAGATGTATTGGTCTGTTGTCTTCTTTTTTGTGAGGCCTTTTCTGCATTTTGGTATCAGGGAAATTCTGACTTCACAGAGTGAGTTAGGATGTGTTCCTCCTCTACCACAGTTAGAAGAGTTTATGAATGCTCAGTGGTGTCAACTCTTGAAAAGTTTGGTGAATTCAGTGCAAGGTATCTGGGCTTGGGTTTTTCTCTGTGAAAAACATTTGATTATTAAGTAGGTGTGTTTACTTGTCACAGTTCTATTTAGATATCTTATATCTTCTTGATTCAGTTTTGATAATTTATGTCTTTCTAGAAATTTGTTCATTTCATCTAAGTTATCTAATTTGTGTAGAGTTGTTCAGAGTATTCTTTCAGAATTCTTTTATTTCTGTGTTGTGGGTAGGGACATCCCCTTCCTCATTCCTGTTTTTAACAATTTAAATCTTCTCATATATATTCTTGGCTAGTCTAGCTAAAAGTCTGTGAAGGTGCTGGCTGATTTGATTTCTGGTGAACTTTCTTTTTCTGGCTTGCAGCATACTCACATGGCTGAGAGAGAGTCAGATGTTTCTTCCTAGTCTTCTGAGGGTACCAGGTCTATGAGACTAGGGTCCTACCCTTTTGACCTCACTTATTCTTTATCACCTCCTCTCAGGATCTATCTCTGGATACCATCATGTTGGGGTTTAGGGTTTCAACATATGAAATTTTGGGAGACATTCAGTTCATAACAAATATGTATATGCATTTTACTTCTACTTCCTTCTTAGCTAAAAGCTAGCACACTATACTCAGTTTTTTCCTATTGTTCTCTTTAAACTTAACAATATATCTTGTTAATCATTCTAATCATTCTAAAGTGATATTTAGAAACATTCCTCATTTCTTTATATAACTGGAGCTATCAGTTTAAGTTTGAGCAACAATAATTATGTTAACAACAAACCCATTGATTATTATTACTGGGTGATTTCTGACACTTAAAAAAATAAATATTTTTATTGGTTGTGGAAGGATAGTCTCCTCAGAAGTAGACTCTGATAGAAGGATTCATATATGAGTGAGTTATTAATGAAGTGCTCACAAATGAAATCACTGATGATGTTGGGGAAACAGGGCAGGGCAGGAGCCAAAGCCAAAGGAAAGTGTATCTTATAGGGGATAGCTTCAGCCTGATCCCACAGGAAAACTCTGGAAAATAAGTCATATATCACAGTGCCCCCATATGAGATGAGAGAGCCTGGACTTTCATAATCCTCTTCTCTTCAATTATTGGTAAATTCTTCTTTCTCCCCCTCACTCACCAAGGGATGTGTAAATTCTCAAGTACCTCCAACCCTGGATTGTGACCAAAGTGGTTTCCAGTGGCTTGAGGGCAGTGTCCTGAAAAATTGCCACTGGTATTAGCTTTTGGAAGCAAATGAATACCAAAGCAAGGTTTGGGGTTAAAGGTTGAGAGGAGTGTTACACAAAGAGCCAGTATGGAGTATGGCATCTGGATGGTATCTTCAGTATATGAGAGGAGCACTAGCATTGTTATTATAATGGCAAAATTAAGGCCATAAGTCATTTTAATCAGTAAATGTAATCAACTGCACAATAGATTCATCCCTCACCTTACATGCCAGGACAAGTGATTTGAATATAAGTCGTGGTCCATGAGGTTGTTAATGAGATAAAGATCTATGAAATAGAAAACAGCAGGCATCCATATAAATAAAGCAGGGCTTTCTGGGGCACCTGGCTGGCTCAGTTGATAGAGCATGTGACTCTTGATCTCAGGGCTTTGAGTTGAAGCTCCACTCTGGGTGTGGAACCTACTTAAAAAACAAAACAACAAGAAAAAAAAAGCAAGGCTTTCTGCCCAATATGCCCATTTATTAACTTTTTCTCTAAATACATGATTTGTATAGTAAGAGACATTAAAAATAAGATTTAGAAGAAAATCTGCAACTTGGATCTATTGATAATGAAGAAAGAATGTTTTAATTTCCATCTGTTTCTCATTTTTTTTTTTTAAATATGGTTAGAATTTACCAGGTGATTGTTGGGACCTTGGAAAAGTTAGATTAGATTCTTCAGTGACTGAACTCACCCTGTATTGGACTTAGACAAGGAAATGGTGGGCTCACTAGAGCTAAGTATAGATTTCCAGGTCTAAAATGATAGACAAAAGTAATAAAAATCTATCTTAACCTTTGTTTAGAAGGAAGGAGTCAGTAGGCGAATTCTTCAGGAAATTCTTCTGGAGATGTACTCCACAGAGACTGTTCCTTATTCGAGAGAGTGCCATCAGCTGAATTATCAAAAATTGGGCTGAAATAGAAAGAAAACATAGAAAAAAAAATAGGAAGAGATAGGGTTTATAGCCTGAGGATTTTTCCAATATCTTAGTGCTCTATGAAGGATAAAGTAGATACAGTCCCTGGTAATCATGTTTATACTTATTTTCCTTAAGAGAATCACTTAATAAAAAATGAGTGAAATACTATGATTAAAATTAAGATGACTACAGGGATGGCTTCCAGTGGTGTGTCTGAAGGAGTGATTTGTATTGTTGCTTTGATGGACTATAAGAATAGCCAAGAAATCTCTATTCTTACACTTGTTTAGAAAGGGAATTATTGAGGGAGATCAATCACCTTTTTCTGAGATTGAATAGACAACTAATTGTGAAAAATGAAGATCCATGATAAGCATCAGAATTAGTTAAGCAAGCCCATATTATGGGTACATTTTAATGAAATAAACCCTTAGAGTCTTATTCTGTCTTCTCTAGTTAGTCAACTATTCACTCATATATTATACCTTTATTCAGTATTTTCTAAGCATCTTCCATTGGTGGGGAGATACTGATAAATGAGACCGTCTAGCTACTTATCAATTCCTTCCCTTGTCTATTAGCAGTTTGGTTTTAAGAAATTTAGTTTTTCAGTTTTGCTACCTTCATTTGCTCTCAAGTGTTTGTATGTATGTTCTTCAGTGTTTACATTCAACCTTCATCCTTCTATCCATTAACTTCACTAAAATATATCAAACATAGGCCATACATTTGTACATAATAATTAGAAGGTGGAAATCACAACCGTTCCTATGAAGCTACTATCCTTACTATAAGTAAGGTAGCAATTAGTTATTGTTCTGTGATATGAGTGTCTTGAAGGGGACTCTGCATGCTGTGAGTGTGTATATGTGCAGAGGGAGTGAGCTTACTTAGATCTGAGTGGGGCAGGAGTCATACTAGTCTACTGAGAACAGGTGACTTCTAAGGTGAAAATGGAGGATTTTGCCTTTGTATTTAGGTACAAGATAAGTCGCTGTTATTACCTCCTGCTTTACATGAAAGTACCCCAAATAGCAAGTCTTTGGGCAACATTTTTTATTGTCCTCTTACTTCCATTTCAGTCTTTAGTTGTATACATGAAGGACTAGGAGTCATTCTGGGTTGGTAGCTTCTATCAGTACAAATAAGACTATCCTCCTATGTCTCCTCTACCTCCTCCCTCAACCCCACAAATCAGTGCATTTAATGATGTACTTTTACTTTATTGGATGTCTTACAAGCCATTCTTCCTTATTGTGTATGAGAGTGATAAGAATACCTGTAACTGTAATGCAGAAAATACACAAAATTATCATTATTTTCTATTTCATTACTGGAATCTTAGACCAAACTTTCCATGAAGTATTTCCATAAAGATTTCCATAAAATGAGCACTGTGCAGTTTTTCTCAGTCTGTTTGTCTCTGCTTTCTTCTTATCAGCCTCTTTCTGGGCACTCATAAATGTGTGAAAACCTGGGTGACCAGATCTGCTGCAAATGCACCGGTGTACCTTTCTTCATATGAGCAAGTGGTCCCCAGTTAGGATCAACATTTATTTAGGCCCAGTTAAAACCAATGACAGTGTCAATGGCCTTTGGATACAGATATATCTTAATATAAGATCAAGATGGCTCTGATTTGAAGGAAACGGGAAAACAAACCACTGTGAAAGTCACAACCTTGGAAAACTTTGCTTTAATGAAAATCAACCCATATGGCCTGTAGTGTCTGACGGTCACTCAAAGTGATTTATTAACTGGCTGTTCTCTGAATTGGCAAGGCTTTAGACAGAAAGACAATTTTAAATTGTACTTTTTGGTCATTTTATTTAATACTGTATTTGAATGCTTGGGACAGTGTCTGCCTATAGAAGGAGCTCAGTAAATATTTGTTCTATGTGAATAAATATTCTATAGCTTTGCAGAGAAGTTGGTTCAATATTAAGTCAGAAGTTTCTAGTTTGTTTTGCCTATAATCATTTATTATGCATCATATAGATGAATTCACAATAATCCCAACTTCCTGAAATCCTCTGGGGGTAAATACTAAGACTTTTAATATCTAATAACTCACCATAGTCTTTGGCCTATTATATACCATTAAAAACAACCACCACAACAAAGACAAAACAGTCCCCAAATGGAGTCATTTTTGCTAAGCCACACTGAGATTTAATACCTAATCTAACTGCAGTTTTAGCTTTGCCCAAGAGTGAAATTTTACCCCATCCTGGCATTTCCTAGTCAGCTCTAGTGAGTAGTCTGCAGAAGACCCCCTGTGCCCTTCCTGAAACAATCTTTTTTCTTTTTCTAATAAGCTCCTTGTCCTACCTTTTTGATTTTGTACAGTTCCTCAGAGCTCCCTTCTGTTTGCTAGATGGGATGCTGCCCAATTCAGGAATCATTGAGTAAAGCCTATTAGATCTTCAAATTTATTTAGTTGGATTTTGTTTTTTAAATAATATCAATATGGAAAAAATACCAAAGGCATGTGTTATTGATGGGGAGCAGCAACAAATTGCATTTTTATATTGTAACACAACATCTCTCCTGTGCTTATTTTGATCCTGGCATCCACTCTAGACAGAGGCAGACAGTGGTATTTTCTCAGTGTGAGAAAACAGGCCAGAGGTTGAATGGGCTTACCGTAGGTTTCATGGCCTGCAGATGGGAGGATGAGGAGCAAGACCCAGGTCCTCTGGCTCTATCTCCAGTTCTGCTATTATAACCAAATGAGCATGAGTTCCCTCCTTGGTGAGTTACAGATGCAGACTGCACCAGGTGGATTTGTCACACAAAGGAAACTTTGTTTGCAGCTAATGAGATCATGGGGAATAACTCCATGGGGAATAGCCATGACTCCCCAAGCAGGAGTAAGCAGCTTCTTTTTATTTAACATTTAGGATGAATATTTAGGAATGAGAACATTGCCATTGCATGTAAAGGTAGGCATAAGATTGTGGAGGTGTACTTAGAAAACATGCCTATAGAGCGCCTGGGTGGCTCAGTTGGTTAAGCAACTGCCTTCGGCTTAGGTCCTGATCCCAGAGTCCCACATCCAGCTGCCAGCTCCATGGGGAATCTGCTTTTCCCTCTGACCTTCTCCCCTCTCATGTTCTCTCTCAAATAAATAAATAAAATTAAAAAAAAATGCCTATACCTGCATCCCATGTTATGTTAATGAAGCTTGTGATCCTCTCCCCGCAGAGACTTTAACATTATAATGAAGCAGAGGTGAAAGCTAGGTAAGGGGAAGGGGCTATAGGCATACTCTGAGAATCAGTGTAAACTGGATGGGGTTTGGGGCTCATTATCTTGGGTAAGGCTTTTGGGGTTTTCTCTACCTTTGAAATAGCACTGAGAGTTTTACCATTGATTTATTGTCTCTGTTATGGTTAGGGTATTTCCTGGCCTAGAGCCCGATAGTTTTTGTATTCCCTTTGTTCCTTTAAAATCCTTAACTACTGAGGTTTTTGCATTTCTCTGTAATTTTGACACCTCTTAGGAAGTTCTGCAAGAAGCGTATTTTGATAAGTAGAGCCCGTAGGGTGTAGATGGAGGAAAACAATTGGGAGCTTAAAATTAATGACTTTTCTTGTGTCAAAACGCTAGATCTCCTCCTTCTTTTTGCAGGGATCCCTAACTCTCTGTGCTTATGCTGCGGCACTGTATTTTTTTCTATCTGAAAAGTAGGTTATTAAGGTTAGTAAAACACCCACCTGAATTTATATGTTTTGTGGGAGTAATGTTGGGGGAAGATACTTATGTTATCACAAATTTAGTTAATACATTTTAAGTGCTAAGTTCCAATTTTGGCTGGAGGAGCAATTCCATAACCTCAAGCACTTGCCTTTTCAGAGCTCTATTTTCTCCACTTGTAAAATGGGAAGGGTGGAATCTCTGAGCCTTGATATACAGCATAACTATATCATACCATCATTCATTTTCCTTCTGTTTACCTTTCTTCCTAGTGGTGAAGGTCCAAAAACCATTTGTGTTTCAGGGATCAATGGAAATACTGAATTGGATTCACTTTTTTTTAACCCAGGTAGAAATGGATGAATATTTTAAGGTTAAATGAGAAAGACAGGAGGGAACCAGTTCAGGTTGAAAGATGTGGAACTAAGACATTGAAAGAGATGGAGAGGATTTCATGAGGGGAAACTAAGTTATTATATCATGACCTATAATTATGACTCTGCTGTTATAAATGTTAACTATCATTATTACTGTTATTATTATTAACATAGGCTACAAGACCCTTCTGTACCTCCAGCCTCATTTGATCTACTAAAATGTTGAGCCCACCATACATAAACAGCAATACAGCAAAGATTTTATGCAGAACATTATTGGTCAGTTAGACCATTGTTCAGCAAATAATTCACTCTCTTCTCTCCAACTCCATGTGAGATGGATATATTCCTGTGCCTCTTGACTTTGCCTATGGCCATGTGACTTGCTTTCTCCAAAGGGATGTTAGCAGAGGCTGGTGCAGTTGGACCTTATCCTGGAGCTTCTGCCATCACCATGAGAAGAACAAGTCCTGGGCAGCCCACTGGCCCCCAGAAGATTGAGAGCCACATGAATCAAACCTGAATAGAGCCTGAGACCTGGAGCCAAGCCCAGGTAAGGCCAGGTGAGCTCAGAAGGGGATTTCCATTGGGTAAGAAGGAGACTAAGAGGGCATAGGTCTTTAAAAAAGTATCTCTTTCAAAGTCTTACTGATATGAGAATAAAAGTCATTACCATGGTAATAGTTTAGTTATGATACATTTTATGAGTAGAGTTTATTTAACTCTCTGGGTTGTTTTATGACCAGAACTAGAATTCAGAGTGTTGCCTTGGACAACACTCTTTTATTTTAAAAAGGAAAGGATTGCATGGAGGCGGCTGTCAGGGCACATAGCACTGACTCTTAATCTAGTGACTTGATAGAGTCATTGCATTACACATGGTACTTAGTGTTCCATAGCAAAGTGTGTCTGTTTAAAGAGCATCTCACAAGAGTGGTGGAGCTAGACTTAGGATTTTGAGACAATCTTTTAGTCTAGTGTTACATTCAGAGGCAATTCTGAATTGTGGAAAATATTTATCCTTATAAAAAAATGAAATTAGTAGGTTATAATTGTGGGTAATTGGTGTGTTTAAGTGTTGCAAAACCTGTAATAGATAGGATAGGACCAGAATAACAATATTGATTTTGTCTTTTACTGTACTGGTATAATTCACTTTTATTAGGATTCTGTTTGGCACATGAGAGGACTAGGGTTTAGTTCTTTCCCAGTAGCTGTATAGGTTATTAGTGATTGTAGGAAAGGATATTGCCTCTATATTCAAAAGGACTTGTGCCTGGTGTCTTTTCAAGCTTAAAGGTGAGCTGAAGATGCTTTTAATGATGTGAACACCTTTGCTCATTTCCATATTGGTGGAAAAGAAATCTTGATACATATATATATGTATATGTACACATATATGTGTGTGTGTGTGTGTGTGTATTTTTTTTTTTTTTTGGAGCGAGAGAAAGCTTTGAACCATTCATTATGATTCAGGAAGAAATTTTTCTCACAGCTTATTCCACAATTTTTTAGACAAAGCCCAAGAGACCACAGGTACACACACTACTGGGGGGAGGGGCAGAGGGGGAAAATCTTCAAGTAGACTCTCTGCTGAGCTTGGAGCCCAACTTGGGGCTCAGTCCCATGACCCATGAGATCATGACCTGAGGTGAAACTAAGAGTTGGATGCCTAACCCACTAGCCACCCAGGTGCCCCATTCAACAATTTTTTATAGATAATCTACCATGTGCCAATCAGAGGATTACAGGAATAAGATGGTTATTATTTTAAATATCTGATGATATAAATGCAGAATAAAGCTAGAAGACAATTAGAGGACGGAATGATAACTCCTACAATAAGGATCCTCTGGATACTCCTTTAGCACCCAGAATCACCCAACCTGGTTTTGGAGATAGGCAAGCAAACGTTCCTAAAGAAAGTACTTTCTAGAGATGAATGAGTAGGAGTTATGTTCGATGGAGGAAAATGATTTGGGGAGGATTTTTTCAGGCAGAAAATCTTTGAAAAGGCCTTGGGTGATAGCATGAGTCACGGTCAGCTGGTACGAGAGTCATCAGCTGAGTGGGTTGCTCTAAACCAAATAGGTAACCCAAACCCACGGTAAAAGCACTGTACCAAGACGAGAAATTCTTCTACCTCACATACAGAACTGCAGTTGTTGCTCTCCTGAAATGTCAGGATCTTCTGGTTAATTGAAACTAGAAGACTGTAAAGATAAGATACAACAGGCCTAGTTTCAAAGACACGTACCTGAGACACTTAAGACATCTGAGTGAATGCAATGCTTTTGGATGAGTGAAAACCAAAGAAATCAGGATTTCCAGTTGGGAAAAATGAAAGCTTAGAGGACAGATGTGATCAAAATTAACCAAATAAAAAGGGAGGAAGTCGAAAGCCCTGCTGGTTCTTCTTGTACCTCCCAGTCACCATGTGACAAATTACTTCATCTCTGGAGTCTTCAGTTCTACATCTGTACAAAAAAGGTACCAGAGTAGTCAATGTTTGTGGCAGTGTTCAGCCTGGGGGCTTTAACTACTAATAACCAGCACCTCTTTATTTAAGGGCTGCCCTCAGGCTTCCAGGATCTGCTTGCTTTGAATGCACAGAGTCAGAAATTGGTGGGAATTTAGTCATCTCTCCCCCCAAAGGCAACACTTAGCACCAAATTGATAGCTGGGGGATAAAAATACTTCAGATCTCTTGCCCCTGACTAGCGCCCCTCCCCACTTTCACCCTGGGTTGAACCAACATCACCCTTTGTGGAATTTTACTTGATATTGGATCCTGTCCCTCTCTCTCTGTGCAGTGCCACCTCCCACTCCACTCCTTGTTCTACCAGCCTGGTCCAATTTAGAAAGTAGCTTTGGGATTCTTTAGTATCTTTAATATATTGTTTATTTACATATAGTATATACATATTTGTGGCAGACTGGAAGAAAAATGTATCTTATTTCGAATATTGTTTAGAATCACTGAGTATTACATATAAACACACCCACTAATTACTTCATCAAGTATTCAGTAATTCAGTAACTGGTATTTTAAATGATTGCATTCTGTAGAGATCCTTGGTATAGTGTTATATAGGTGTCTAACAGTTTTAGTAATATTTAGGGAAATATGTTCAGGATTTTGGGTGGGCTGGGAACACATCCTTTATTTTTTCCACTCAAAATAGTGGAATAGGGTCTCCTACTATCTGGATATTCACTGTATCATACATTTCCAGGAATGGATAAGATTTAAATAAACCATCTTGCAAAAATACCCCTGGGTTGCAATGAGCTTTTCTAATTAACCCCTGGTAATCTGAAATTCTGTGAGGATGTTAGTAGTCACCAAATAAAATCACATTATTCAGAGTGTCTGGTTTTTCTTTGAAATAGATTCAATTACAGTACAATTTATTTGTAAGCAGTGTATCAAGTCGGGGTGCCTGGTGGCTCAGTGGGTTAAGCCTCTGCCTTAGGCTCAGGTCATGATCTCGGGGTCCTGGGATCAAGCCCTGCATTGGGCTCTCTGCTCAGCAGGGAGCCTCCCCGGGGGGGCCCCCCCCACCCCCCGGCCTGTCTTTCTGTCTACCTGTGATCTCTGTCTATCAAATAAATAAATAAATAAATAAACTCTTAAAAAAAAAAAAAGAGTATATCAAGGTCCAAACAAGAGTTGCTAGTATGGTTAGTATTAGGATTGGATTTTAAATAGACACCAAAATATATTATATACTGATAAGCCTAAGTTTTTGTTAGGAACAACTCTAAGACTTCACTTTTTTGAAATCAGAATTAATGATCATGGAGCATTTGTGGATGTGATTCTTATATTAGAAATGCTTGGGAGATAAGGCCTGAATTATTTTGAGGGATCTTCATACTTCTTTTGACTAGAACATAGAAGCCTGGGAGAATTTCTCTTTTTAGTATATGGGCATTTGTTGGGCACTTAGAGCTCTGACCTTGTAGTATTCTCTCCATTTCCCACCACAGCCAAAAAGTAGATGCTGAATGGGAAGACCCCAAAATTCTACAGCCCCCTGGAAGGTATTGATGGTATCTGATGACCTAACTTGGTCTGGATTAACTGTCTTGTTCAAGGGAAGGAGTGTGTCACCTCAAGGGGATGGCTCCACATCTTCTCCGTCTCTAAGTCTCTCTGCTTGATTTTGCTCTCTGTCGGGGTTTGCTTCCAGATCTGTTGCTATATTGGTACAATCTACATTTCTAGATTCATCTTTTGGTCTATCAGTTTCCTGTAGAGCTTAGAAATTCATATTAATTTGCTGCATCAGCAAAGTTTTCAAAATGAAGAATTCTTTCTGCAGTTCTACCTGATTACAGTTCTAAGATCTCTAGGCAGGATTCAGTGTGTTAAACCTTAAGAGGGCTGGTTGCTAGTCATTCATTTACTCATTCATTTATCCAGTCACCTACTTAACCCCCAACATTTATTTAATAATTATTTTGTGTTTGGTACTGGGAATAGACTCTGACTTCAAGGAACTGATAGACTCAGGTAAGGTAATAATACTTATACCAGTTCATGTGTATTTTCAGTTTTCCTAATACTATTTTGGACATTTGTCACCTAGGAGAGTACATATTATGGGGTTAATTACAAGATACTCCAATTGTCTCTTGATTTTGGAATTTTAAGCCTTTGCCTAATGAGTTAGAATGTTGAGAGACCTTAGTGCTTTTGTGACTCCAGAATTTATATTCTAGAGTCAGATGAACTTGTCATTGTATTTAAAATTAAGGCATTAATTGAAGCCATCAGAGGGGAGCATCTCATATTTAGACTGCCTGTGAATGGCTCTAGCTCAGGAATAGACTATCTCCTTAAATGGCTTTAAAAAAGAAAAACAGGTTAGAAAAAAGTTTATACTGCCTAGAGTTTATTTTTTCAGTTTAGGTTCCAATACAGTTATTTGTTTTAGGCTCCCTTTGTTTTGGCTAACTAAGATGAGAATTAAAAAAAGAATTAAAACATTATCTAGAATCAATTTTAAATTGCAGGGCAGAAAAGGCTATTTTTTCATTATCTCCTATAGTCAGAGTTAATTCCTTGATGTTTTAAAGGGAAGTCCAGAGTGAGGCAGGAAGCTCTTCTTTGAAACCTTATGCAGGATCTGGCCTGTCAAAGAGGGGAGTTTTAAACTGAGCTCACTGGTGTCGACAAGATGTCAATAAGGTTCTAGTCCACCAATATTAACATAACATAGTTATTTGCTTCAGGAAACCTTTGTCTGGGAAAAATAACATCAATAAATAACGTGACTGTTTGCTTCAGGAAATTCCCACTGATCAGTTTATCAGAGCCAGCAGTCTGCTCACCTAGGCAAACAGTTCGCTTCCTCAAACAATAATTAACAATAATTCACTTTCAGACCCTCACCTCTGCATTCACTGATCCTAAACTATTATGTCACAGACTTTGCTCAATCCCAGTCAGTGCCCTCCCACCCACACCAACAGACAGATCTCAAACCTCTTGAGCCCCGACCCTAAAGCCCTATAAACACCCTGCCTTTGATTTCCTCCTCCTAAGACACTGGTAAGCCTCTGTCAGGATGGCATTTTTTCTTATGGCTCTGAACTTGAATCAGCTTTGCTCTGGTGTGTTACCAGACTGTCTGTTGATGTTTTGGGGAGTTCAGTAGAGGCCTTTGCCTATCCTTGCTGTGGAGTATGCCAGAGGACCAGGGTCCCCTCAGATAAAGCTGGGAGCAGTGGCAGTAAGTGGCAGAGGATGGCCGTGTCTTGTGCTTATTGATATCTGGCAGGTCATAGGCAGTAGAAGTCCAATGACAAAGATAGCAGAAGGGGAGAATCAGAGTAGGGGCCTTGACCCTGAGTGCATAGCTAGCAGGCAGCATCCTGAAGGTTGTTTAGAGGAGGGTAAGGGTGGTAGCCAATTTTTGGTAATTAAGAAAGGACTTAGGTTTAAAGTTTGGGTGTACAAAAACAAGTGTGATCTCATTTTGTAGTCAATTGTAGGCCAATGAGGCCAGAGACATATTGGTTATATAAAATCATGGGGTTATGATTGGAGCGTTTTCTTCCCTATATAAATTATGACTTACACTTCTTTCATTTAATGGGTTCTGTATGTATTTTGGAAATGCAAAATGAAAATCTCTCAGCATGGGGGTCATTCAGATGGCGCTAGAAATCAAAGTACATATACAATATTTGAAAAAAAAGATGATCTGTAAATTGCATTTAGGCATTTTTATTTGCTTAGTGGAAAATTAAATCCAATATGCACAAATTGACTGTACCCTGCTTGCACTAAGCAGATATTTTAAACACAGAAGCAGTAATAGGCAATATGGTAATAAAAAGTCCCAAAGGATCTCTTTCTGCATACTTATCAGTAAGTATTAAAAGCCAGAATCAAAACAAAACTTGAAATATTCACAGTTAAACTGTATTTTAAATTAAGCAAGTCACGCTTTTCACATCAGCATGAAGATTATTGGACCATTTGCTGCCAAACTCCATCCTCTGTGGTCTTTGAAGGTTAGAGCTCAAGTTTGCAGAAGGCTAGGGATTTATTTGAAGCCTTCAAGTCACCTTGTTTCCAAGGCATGCCCTTTTATTATTGATCATAGACATAGGTTGGATAAAGAACAAATTTTCATGATTTGATAACAAGGGTTTAATTCAAAATGATAGATGGTTTTCTCGTCCCTATTTTCTCTGTGGGTTAGTTCTGGGCTTGAGCAAGTTGATAGATAAATAAATCAGATGCTCTGGGTTTCCAGTCATTTGTTGTAATAAATGAGTTAGGGGAAAAACTACAGTCAAAGGTAAGATGACTTATCTCATGTCAAGGTGCTATAAATTACTAAGTACATGGGATCCAAAGTTCTCCTCCCAGCTGGAGACTTCCTCTGGTCTTACTCAGCCTTCCTAGATCTCCATCCTTCTTCCCTCCCAGCGGTCCTCCCCATCAGGCCTCCGTTTAACAACACACTGTCTTCTAGCTTACACTTTAATGACAACAGACTGCAGGCTTTATTATTGTTTCTTTCTTTCTGTAGACCCTTTTTGATTTTTATTTCTTTCACTCAACTGTATTTAACAATAATATCCTGGCTAAAGGAAGAAAAGAGAAATGTATTTCAGGACATAATTCTGGTCCTCTCTTTCATCTCAACAGTTTAGAAGCCTGCTGTAAAAGTTCTCAGCAGGCCTGGTAGGGAAACACTTCCTCTTGATTTCCCCTTCTCTCTGTTTCTCAGCTGTGGCAGCATTCTCGTTGGTTTTCTTGATATTATTGGTGCATTTCTTTCTTGGCCATAGAAAACCTTGGTAGAGTTCAATCCGCTTTTTAATTCCATAGGAGGACTTTTTTGAGAGATGAGAATCCTGGAGGGACAGGGATATTTCAGGGAGAAGGAGCTCACCATTGCAAACTTAGTAATGGTCTTGCTTTCTTCCTAATTTGCAGTCCCACTGGGGCAAAATTAGTCTTCAGTCATACCTTCTGACAACATGTCACAGACTGCAGATGTCAGCAGGAAGTCAGGTAGCAGTTATCCTGCCATGGATACTGACGTTGGCTGATACCAACATAGATATTGATATTGAAGAATATTTGGATTAGAAGGTATTTATTTTGGTATGCAAATAAAAACAATACTCTTGAAGCATAACCCAGGGCAATTCTGGTGGAAGTTGGGATATTTTTACTGAGTATTAGGAAACTCATGTTCCAAACGCAAAGGAACGAATATGAGTATTTACTGAAATAAGGAGATAGTGAAATGTGCGCTAAGAAAGTGAATATTGCAAGAGATGATTGAAATCTGTTGGACAATACACTTATATGTTGAGGTTTATGGAATAAGTGCTGTTGAGTATGGGCTCCTCCAAAAAATGTAGGGCAGGAGAAATGTAGAAGTTGTTATTTTGGGAAGTGATCCCAAGGAATTGGAGCATGGGGCTCGGAAGAGCAGAACAGAGAAGTGAGTAAAGCCAAACCAAGGGTGTGTGATTAAACTGGTTACTGCTAGGCACAACCTGCACTCTATTGGGAAGATTCTGTAGGAATCTCAAAAAAGGTGCCTCAGGATTATCTACTGAGACAGGGAAGATGGAATCATTGACCTACCTGCTTCTGTTCCACATTGGGTGAGGGTTTCCCTAGATCAGTTATTCTCAAAGTATGGTCCTGGGAACAGCAGCATCAGTATCACTTGGGAACCTGTTAGAAATGCAGGATCTTTGGACCCACTCCAGACCTACTGCATCAGAATCTGGGCGGGGGTGGTGGGGGCAAGATCAGTCCTTGGTTTTTCACATACCCTTCAGGTGACTCTAATGCATCTACTCCCTCTCCACCTTTAATATCCATCGGAATCACCTGGAAAGATTGTGCAACCACACATTGTTGACTCTACCCTGGAGTTTCTGATTCAGTAGGTCTGGGATAGGGCTGAAAAATTTGGGTTTCTAGGAAGTTCTCAAGTGATGCTGGGGCTATTGTCCAGGGACCACACTTTGAGAACCACTTCCCTAGAGGTGTTAACTCTCCTGCGTTTTCAAATTGCACTTGGGGGCTCCTGGCAGGCATCCAGCATAGCTATACCCTGGGCACAAGGAGTACTGTCAGGTGTTACCTGCCTACAGCTGCAGAAATGACCTTAGCAAAGTGAGGGCATAAAAGATGTCTGGCTTTTGTTGTTGTTTGCTTAACTAAAAATTATTTGTGGTATATGAAGGAAGAAAATGGTATTTGGCCTAGCTATCCACTCTGGGGAGAGTGACCTACTTTTTGCAATTTGCAAGAGTAACTTAATTTTTGTACCAGAGATACTGTTTCTTCCTTGGCATGTTATATTGTGTTCTAAATGGCCCTTCTGGTACTGTGTAAGATTTGTACATCTGCATCTGTGCTAGAGAGGTGGTTTGTATAACCTGTTATATAATGGCAGGAGCTGCCATGGTATTCACTGGGCCATTTGCCATTCCTGCCCCACACTACGGACACTACGAAAATCCCTAAGGTGAGTGAGTCTAGGGCAAGGCAATATCACAGACCTGGCTGCCCTGAAACCTAACCCAACATTAGCAGTCTGAATGTGCTGAGAGTTAGTATTATTTGCTGCAAGTGATTCTCAAACTTTGCTGTGCAAAAACTATCATCTGGAGAAATTGCCAAAGAAGCAAATTCTCAGCTTGCCCCCATTCCCTGAAAATTTCACTCAGTAGGTTTGTGTTCATGCTAAGAATCTCCTTTTTTTTTTAATTTTTTTAATTTAAGAGAGCAAGTGAACAGAGGTGGGGAGGGGAGGGGCAGACAGAGAGGAGCTTAGCCTACTGAGTCACCCAGGAGTCCTCAAGAATCTACATCTTTAAGCAAGATTCCTAGCAATTGTTGATGTGGGTGTTCTAAGAATCTTTGATAAATGCTATCTTAGAACTCCTGGCAGTTGCTTTAGGAATAGTGTGGGACCTCTTAATGGAAGGCTCTGAATTTTGAACTAATTTGGGATATAACAATATAGTTTCTGGTGTTTACCTCAGGATCTAGGAGAGACCCTGATTTATATTTACATAAAGGAACTCAGAAAACCAAAACCAAAAGAACTTGTTATACTTAAAGTATAAAAAGTTTTATAAATCAATAAGGAAAAGATGAGCACCTTATGAGAAAAATGAGCAAAGGATATGAACAAGTAATTTATATGAACAAAATAATTCATAAAATAAGAAATTTAAAGAGCCAATAAAAATATGAAACTCATTTAACTTTTCTAGAAACAAAGACTGAGAGTATTGAAATGCCATATTCTATTTTTCCAAATTCACCAATATAAATGCTTTTCTACCCACTTAGAACAAAGAGGGTGGGGAAAAGAGACATCCTTATGAGTATGAATGAATTCAGTCTTTCCTGAGAGCAATTTGGCATTGTGTATCAAAAACCATGCAAAGGTATACCCTGTTCAACCAAGCAATTCTGCTTGTGGGAGTATATTATAAGGAAATATCAGAGATTCATAAACAGACTTATTTACATAGGTAAAATTTCATTGTTAAATATAATAGTGAAAAATTGGAAATACTCTAAAGGTCTAACAATGTGAGGAAATGGTTAATAAATAATGACATATTCATAGGTTACTTTGGGAAATGTTTGTGATTTTTTTTTAAGATTTTATTTATTTGTTTGACAGACAGATCACAAATAGGCAGAGAGGCAGGCAGAGAGAGAGGGGGAAGCAGGCTCCCTGCTGAGCAGAGAGCCCGATATGGGGCTCAATCCTAGGACCCTGGGATCACCTGAAACTAAGGCAGAGGCCATAACGCACTGAGCCAACCAGGTACCCATGTTCATGACCTTTTAAGTGGAAAAACAAACAAACAAAAAAACAGGTTTCAATATAGTCGTGTACTATTATCCTAATTATAAAAATAGACCAGGGGAGGAGTCAAGATGGTGGAGAAGTAGCAGGCTGAGACTAATTCAGGTAGCAGGAGATCAGCTAGACAGCTTATCTAAAGATTGCAAACACCTACAAATCCAACGGGAGATTGAAGAGAAGAAGAACAGCAATTCTAGAAACAGAAAATCAACCACTTTCTGAAAGGTAGGACTGGTGGAGAAGTGAATCCAAAGCGATGGGAAGATAGACCGTGGGAGGAGGGGCCGGCTCCCAGCGAGCGGCGGAGCAACGGAGCACAAAATCCGGACTTTTAAAAGTCTGTTCCGCTGAGGGACATCACTCCAGAGGCTTAACCAGGGTGAAGCCCACGCAGGGTCAGCGTGGCCTCAGGTCCCACAGGGTCACAGAAGGATCAGGGGTGTCTGAGTGTTGCAGAGCTTAGGTATTAGAATGGGGAAGCCGGCTACAGAGACAGAGCCGAGGAGTAAGCTCTAAGCTCAGGGTTACCTTGAACCGGTCACAGGCTAGGTCAGCTCGGAGCTCGGCCGAAGGCCAGGGTGACGGGAGTAATTGGGCGCTGTTCTCTGAGGGCACACTGAGGAGTGGGGCCCCGGACTCTCGGCTCCTCCAGGCCGGAGACTGGGAGGCTGCCATCTTCATTCCCATCCTCCGGAACTCTACGGAAAGCCTCAGGGAACAAAACCTCCCGAAAGCAAACCCAAGGGGATTACTCAGCCCGGCCCTGGGTAAGGGCTGTGCAACTCCGCCTGGGGCAAAGACACTTGAGAATCACTACAACAGGCCCCTCCCCCAGAAGATCAACAAGAAACCCAGCCAGGACCAAGTTCACCTACCAAGGAGTGCAGTTTCAATACCAAGGAGAGCAGCGGAATTCCGGAGGAGGAGAAAGCAAAGCACGGAACTCATGGCTTTCTCCCCATGATTCTTTAGCCTTGCAGTTAATTTAATTTTTTTTTCCTTTTCAATTTTTCTTTTCTTCTTTTGCTAAATTTTTTTAACTTTTACCCTTTTCTTTTTTAACGTTTTTTAACTAGTTTATCTAATATATATATATATATATATTTTTCCTTTTTATATTTTTTCTTTATTGGTTTTCTTTTTTTAATTGTTTCTTTTTTCTTTTTTCTTTTTCTTTCTGAACCTCTTTTTATCCCCTTTCTCCCCCCTCACGATTTGGGATCTCTTCTGATTTGGCTAAAGCATATTTTCCTGGGGTTGTTGCCACCCTTTTAGTATTTTACTTGCTCCTTCATATACTCTTATCTGGACAAAATGACAAGGTGGAAAAATTCACCACAAAAAAAAGAACAAGAGGCAGTACCAAAGGCTAGGGACCTAATCAATACAGACATTGGTAATATGTCAGGTCTAGAGTTCAGATTGACAATTCTCAAGGTTCTAGCCAGGCTCGAAAAAGTCATGGAAGATATTAGAGAAACGCTCTCAGGAGATATAAAAGCCCTTTCTGGAGAAATAAAAGAACGAAAATCTAACCAAGTTGAAATAAAAAAAGCTATTAATGAGGTGCAATAAAAAATGGAGGCTCTCACTGCTAGGATAAATGAGGCAGAAGAAAGAATTAGCGATATAGAAGACCAAATGACAGAGAATAAAGAAGCTGAGCAAAAGAGGGACAAACAGCTACTGGACCACGAGGGGAGAATTCGAGAGATAAGTGACACCATAAGACAAAACAACATTAGAATAATTGGGATTCCAGAGAAGAGGAAACAGAGAGGGGAGCAGAAGGTATATTGGAGAGAATTATTGGAGAGAATTTCCCCAATGTGGCAAAGGGAACAAGCATCAAAATCCAGGAGGTTCAGAGAATCCCCCTCAAAATCAAAAAGAATAGGTCCAAACCTGTCACCTAATAGTAAAATTGACAAGTCTTAGTGACAAAGAGAAGATCCTGAAAGCAGCCCGGGAAAAGAAGTCTGTAACTTACAATGGTAAAAATATTAGATTGGCAGCAGACTTATCCACAGAGACCTGGCAGGCCAGAAAGAACTGGCATGATATATTCACAGTACTAAACGAGAAAAACATGCAGCCAAGAATACTATATCCAGCTAGGCTATCATTGAAAAAAGAAGGAGAGATTAAAAGCTTCCAGGACAAACAAAAACTGAAAGAATTTGCAAATACCAAACCAGCTCTACAGGAAATATTGAAAGGGGTCCTCTAAGCAAAGAGAGAACCTAAAAGTAGTAGATCAGAAAGAAACAGAGACAATATACAATAACAGTCACCTTACAGGCAATACAATGGCACTAAATTCATATCTCTCAATACTTACCCTGAATGTTAATGGGCTAAATGCCCCAATCAAAAGACACAGGGTATCAGAATGGATAAAAAAACAAAACCCATCTATATGTTACCTACAAGAAACTCATCTTAAACCCGAAGACACCTCCAGATTTAAAGTGAGGGGGTGGAAAAGAATTTACCATGCTAATGGACATCAGAAGAAAGCAGGAGTGGCAATCCTTCTATCAGATCAATTAGATTTTAAGCCAAAGACTATAATAAGAGATGAGGAAGGACACTATATCATACTCAAAGGAACTGTCCAACAAGAAGATCTAACAATTTTAAATATCTATGCCCCTAATGTGGGAGCAACCAACTATACAAACCAATTAATAACAAAATCAAAGAAACACATCGACAATAATATAATAATAGTAGGGGACTTAAACACTCCCCTCACTGAAATGGGCAGATTATCCAAGCAAAAGATCAACAAGGAAATAAAGGCCTTAAATGACACACTGGACCAGATGGACATCACAGATATATTCAGAACATATCATCCCAAAGCAACAGAATACACATTCTTCTCTAGTGCACATGGAACATTCTCCAGAATAGATCACATTCTCGGTCCTAAATCAGGTCTCAACAGTTATCAAAAGATTGGAATCATTCCCTGCATATTTTCAGACCACAATGCTCTGAAGACAGAACTCAATCACAAGAGGAAATTTGGAAAGAACCCAAAAACATGGAGAGTAAACAGCATCCTTCAAAAGAATGAATGGGTCAACCAGGAAATTAAAGAAGAATTGAAAAAATTTATGGAAACAAATGATAATGAAAACACAATGGTTCAGAATTAGTGGGACACAACAAAGGCAGTCCTGAGAGGAAAATATATAGCGGTACAAGCCTTTCTCAAGAAACAAGAAAGGTCTCAGGTACACAACCTAACCCTACACCTAAAGGAGCTGGAGAAAGAACAAGAAAGAAATCCTAAACCCAGCAGTGGAAGAGAAATCATAAAGATCAGAGCAGAAATCAATGAAATAGAAACCAAAAAAAAAAAAAAATAGAACAAATCAATGAAACTAGGAGCTGGTTCTTTGAAAGAATTAAAAAGATTGATAAACCCCTGGCCAGACTTATCAAAAAGAAAAGAGAAAGGACCCAAATAAATAAAATCATGAATGAAAGAGGAGAGATCACAACGAACACCAAGGAAATACAGACAATTATAAGAACATATTATGAGCAACTCTATGCCAACAAATTTGACAATCTGGAAGAAATGGATGCATTCCTAGAGACATATAAACTACCACAACTGAACCAGGAAGAAATAGAAAGCCTGAACAGACCCATAACCAGTAAGGAGATTGAAACAGTCATCAAAAATCTGCAAACAAGCAAAAGCCCAGAGCCAGATGGCTTCCCATGGGAATTCTACCAAACATTTAAAGAAGAACTAATTTGTATTCTCCTGAAACTGTTCCAAAAAATAGAAATTGAAGGAAAACTTCCAAACTCATCTATGAGGCCAGCATCACCTTGATACAAGACAAGGATCCCATCAAAAAAGAGAACTACAGACCAATATTCTTGATGAACACAGATGCAAAAATTCTCACCAAAATACTAGCCAGTAGGATTCAACAGTACATTAAAAGGATTATTCACACGACCAAGTGGGATTTATTCCAGGGCTGCAAGGTTGGTTCAACATCCACAAATCAATCAATTGGATACAACACATTAATAAAAGAAAGAACAAGAACCATATGATATTCTCCATAGATGCTGAAAAAGCATTTGACAAAGTACAGCACCCCTTCCTGATCAAAACTCTTCAAAGTATAGGGATAGAGGGCACATACCTCAATATTATCAAAGCCATCTATGAAAAACCCACCGCAAATATCATTCTCAATGGAGAAAAACTGAAAGCCTTTCCGCTAAGGTCAGGAACACGGCAGGGATGTCCGTTATCACCACTGCTATTCAACATAGTACTAGAAGTCCTAGCCTCAGCAATCAGACAACAAAAGGAAATTAAAGGCATCCAAATCGGCAAAGAAGAAGTCAAACTATCACTCTTTGCAAATGATATGATACTCTATGTGGAAAACCCAAAAGACTCCACTCCAAAACTGCTAGAACTTGTACAGGAATTCAGTAAAGTGTCAGGATATAAAATCAATGCACAGAAATCAGTTGCATTTCTCTACACCAACAACAAGACAGAAGAAAGAGAAATTAAGGAGTCCATCCCATTTACAATTGCACCCAAAACTATAAGATACCTAGGAATAAACCTAACCAAAGAGACTAAGAATCTATACACAGAAAACTATAAAGTACTCATGAATGAAATTGAGGAAGACACAAAGAAATGGAAAAATGTTCCATGCTCCTGGATTGGAAGAACAAATATTGTGAAAATGTCTATGCTACCTAAAGCAATCTACACATTTAATGCAATTCCTATCAAAGTACCATCCATTTTTTTCCAAAGAAATGGAACAAATAATCCTAAAATTTATATGGAACCAGAAAAGACCTCGAATAGCCAAAGGAATATTGAAAAAGAAAGCCAAAGTTGGTGGCATCACAATTCCGGACTTCAAGCTCTATTACAAAGCTGTCATCATCAAGACAGCATGGTACTGGCACAAAAACAGACACATAGATCAATGGAACAGAATAGAGAGCCCAGAAATAGACCCTCAACTCTATGGCCAACTAATCTTCGACAAAGCAGGAAAGAATGTCCAATGGAAAAAAGACAGCCTCTTCAATAAATGGTGTTGGGAAAATTGGAGAGCCACAATTTTGGATTTGGATCATTTCCTTACACCACACATGAAAATAGACTCAAAATGGATGAAGGATCTCAATGTGAGAAAGGAATCCATCAAAATCCTTGAGGAGAACACAGGCAGCAACCTCTTCAACCTCAGCCGCAGCAACATCTTCCTAGAAACATCACCAAAGGCAAGGTAAGCAAGGGCAAAAATGAACTATTGGGATTTTATCAAGATCAAAAGCTTTTGCACAGCAAAGGAAACAGTGAACAAAACCAAAAGACAACTGCCAGAATGGGAGAAGATATTTGCAAATGACATATCAGATAAAGGGCTAGTGTCCAAAATCTATAAAGAACTTAGCAAACTCAACACCCAAAGAACAAATAATCCAATCAAGAAATGAGCAGAGGACATGAACAGACATTTCTGCAAAGAAGACATCCAGATGGCCAACAGACACATGAAAAAGTGCTCCATATCACTCGGCATCAGGGAAATACAAATCAAAACCACCATGAGATACCACCTCACACCAGTCAGAATGGCTAAAATTAACAAGTCAGGAAATGACAGATGCTGGTGAGGATGTGGAGAAAGGGCAACCCTCCTACACTGTTGGTGGGAATGCAAGTTGGTGCAACCACTCTGGAAAACAGCATGGAGGTTCCTCAAAATGTGGAAAATAGAACTACCCTATGACCCAGCAATTGCACTGCTGGGTATTTACCCTAAAGATACAAAGGTAGTGATCCGAAGGGGCAGGTGCACCCGAATGTTTATAGCAGCAATGTCTACAATAGCCAAACTATGGAAAGAACCAAGATGTCCATCAACAGACGAATGGATAAAGAAGATGTGGTATATATACACAATGGAATACTATGCAGCCATCAAAAGAAATGAAATCTTGCCATTTGCGACGACGTGGATGGAACTAGAGGGTATCATGCTTAGCGAAATAAGTCAATCGGAGAAAGACAACTATCATATGATCTCCCTGATATGAGGGAGAGGAGATGCAACATGGGGGGTTAAGGGGGTAGGAGAAGAGTAAATGAAACAAGATGGGATTGGGAGGGAGACAAACCATAAGTGACTCTTAATCTCACAAAACTAACTGAGGGTTGATGGGGGGTGGGGTTATGGACACTGGGGAGGGTATGTGTTATGGTGAGTGCTGTGAAGTGTGTAAACCTGGTGATTCACACACCTATACTCCTGGGGATAAAAATATATTATATGTTTATTAAAAAAAAATAGACCAAATATTGATAGTATTTGTCTCTTGGTGATATGGATTATTTGTGATTTAAATTTCTTTATTGGGCTCTTCTGTATATTATTTTTTAAAAAATTATTTCTAATCATTAAATCATTAAAAAAGATTTACAGTGGAAAAATTATACATTTTCAATTGTACACTCTTTTCAGCAACATTTCAGTAACATTTCTATATGAATTGTTTTTCTTTTCTCTGTGAATACTCTCACTTTGTGAGATATATATTTTAATATATATATCCAGAATGTGACCATTTCCACAAACTCCACTGTTGCCATCTTGAAAACATTTTGTCTTCCTTCAGCTGAATCACCTCGCTAGCCACCTTTGCCTTCATTAGTTGGCTTTCAATGCAGCCACCAAAGTGATCCTATTGAAACATGAGACAGGTAATGTTATTCTTCTGCTTGAATCCCTGCTCTATTTATTTTACTTGGAGTAAAAGACAAGGTCCTTAGGATAGACTACAAGGCCCTACATGAATTGACCACTCCGCCCCACTCCCTTTGGACCCCACCTCCTGCTGCTCTTGTATTCATTCTGATCAAGTCACCATAGCTCCTTTACTAGTTCTTCCATGGGCCAGGTATGTGGCCCCCTGTTGCCACAGCCTTTGTATTTGCTTTCTATCTCCCAGGAAAGCACTTGCTCTATGTACCTGTTAGGCTTACCAAGAAGCCTCAGCTGTCTACTGGATTTAAAGTGGTAAGCCCTCTCCTTTGTGCTTTCTGTTATTTTACATGATTTACCTTTCTTATATTTTAGAGATTTTCTTCTATCTCCCCACTCTGCTCCCTGAATGTAAAGTTCATGATGGCCTGGATTTTACTACCTAGTAGAATGCCTGGCTCATTTCTTCTGACTTGACACCTAGGTAATAATAATAATAATGGTAATAATTTAAAATATGTATTATATATAGGCAGTAATATATAAACATATTTAATAATATAGTATAATAATATAATTGTTATAAAAATAAAAAAAATTATTATTACTTACCTCTCTTCCCCCCAAATACCCATCACTTCTTTTTGAGCAAAATATAATTTATACCAGAAATGTGCTAATTTATATTAAGATTTTATTTATTTATTTGTCCGAGAGAGAGAGGGAGAGAGTAAGCATAAGCAGGGGAGTGGCAGGCAGAGGGAGAAACAGGCTCCCCGATTAGCAAGGAGCATGATGTGGGATTTGATCCCGGGACCCTGGGATCATGACCTGAGCCAAAGGCAGACACTTATCCTACTGAGTTACCCAGGTATCCCTGTGCTAATTTTTATTATTTTAAAAATACCACACATATGATTTACTTATATTATAGCTGGTAAAGTTTTTAATGACATATTGTGATTTCTGTGATTTCTGACATGCAGAGAAATAACCACTAACTTGTTTTGATTTTTTAGCAAGACCACAGACCTTGAGAGTTAGGAGTTATGATCTCTTTGACTTAATGGCTCTGAAGTGGAGGGTATCAGGGATAACTATAGTGGAATAGTTAATATTTAGAAAGATAAAATCTTATTGATTACAAATAATGAAAATATTGGTCATTAACTATGTTTGGATGTATCTGTTTATGTGTATTTAGGAATTCAAATTAAATGTTGTTTAGGTCATTGATTCTGAAATTGGTTTATCTACAAAGCATAAACATCAGTGTCATATCATAAGAAAAGAATGTGTGTAACTTCACACTCCTTCCCACTGTGGTCCATCCAGATATTCTTGAAATGAACACACGTGAGTAGATCTGTGACTGACCCCTGACTCAAAAGACTACTTGCAGTGAATATGTGACTGATGGAAACAAAATATAGTTGTTGTCATAATGTGTTTCATCAGTGGGGACTAGTTTGAACATGCTCTTCTATAATTGGTTCTCTTGGTTTAATTTTTGTCTGTTGTGAAAGGATGAAACAATTTAAATATTTTGAATACTTGATTGGAAAAACATTGGTTGCTCTATTCCCTAAATGGTTGTGGTGGTTAATTTTATATGTTAACTTGACTGGGCTATGGGATACTAGATATTTGCTCAGGCAGTATTGTGGGTTTCTGTGAGGGTGGTTTTGGATGAGATCAACATTTAAATGTGTAGACTGAGTAAAGCAGATTGTGCTCCGTAGTGTGGGTGAGCCTCATCCAATTGGCTGAAGACCTGAATAGAACAAAATGGCTGACCTTCCTCCGAGTAAGAGAGAATTCTTCTTGTCTGATGGCTTTTGAACTGGGACACTGGCTTTTCCCCCCTGCCTTCAGACTTGAACTGAGACGTCATCTTTTCCTGGGCCTTGAGCCTGCCAACTTTTGGGCTGGAACTACACTGTTGGCCCTCCTGGGTCTCTTGTTTGTGGACTCACTATATAGATCTCAGGACTTGCTGATTTCCATAAGTAATCATGTGAGACAATTTCTTATAATAAACCTACATTTGTGTCTGTATCTGTATCTCTACCTTCATAGGTATACACATGTCCTGTTGTTTCTGTTTCTCTTCAGAACCCTGAGGAATACAATGAAAAATCAGAGTAGAAAGAAAAGTTTTTCCTCTTGGATGAAATAGCAATGGTGATAACTATACTTGGTTTTATTTTTAAGGGTTGATACACCATCTCCTTGGGTATTTTAGCAGGTATAATTAGTGATTCACCCATACTTCTTCAGCACTACCAGGGTTTTCTCTTGCTGTAAGAACCTCAAGTGTCACCCTTAAGCTGGGGCAAAAGTAGTTGATGGGTAAATTCCCCAGTTTCCTCACCCTTCCCGTGGACAACAGTGGAAAACCCTGAAGCATCTTCTATGTTATTTTCCAGAGGTTCCCAGAAACATTGACCTGAATTGCCTGCAGAAGTAGTCTACTCATTGGAACCTTGTGAATCTGCTTCTTCCCTTCCCTTATCTTGTGTCCTGGCTTCCTCCTCGCTCTTCTTGGGCAGCCCTGAAAATATACCATGCACATACAGATTCTTGACTTGGGCCTGCTTCTGAAGGAACACGACTTAAGATGGGGATCATTTCAATTTCGTAGGCAGATGACAGAGATCTTCAAGAAAAGTTACTCATAAACTACAGGACTACATCCACCCTTAATTTATTAAACAACAACAAATCTTCACTGAATGCATGCTGTGTACCTCCATAATACATAACTTTTTAATAAGTTGATCACTGGTTTTGTCTTAGAGCAAAAAGCCTCAGATGAAGGTCACAGAATAGTTTTGTTTTATATGCATTGCCCTTTACTTCCTGTCTACTAAACAATGACTCACGTAACTAATATAGGTGTCTCATAGTGGAAAATGACTCTACATATCCAGGAGCCACTAAGTTCCAAGTATTTAAACGTAAAGTATGTTTGGAAAACCACAAAAGTGTATGAACAAAGGACTGGATCTAGTTTAATGGCTTTAAACTCTTGCTTTTGAATTGAATATAAGATTCCTTTTAATTAAAGAGATTTTGAACATCTTCACTCTTACAACTTGCAAGAGCAAGTTGTAACCACATATTTTAATGTTAGTAAATTATGTGTAATTGGTAACCCATTTTAGGAAATAAGTGACTTCATTTTTGTTCAAAAGAGGTCTTAAATGGGCATGATAATGATAACAGTAATAATAGTAGTTAAAATTTGTTGAGAGTTTATTATCTGCCAGGGAATGGGTCAGTTGTTTTCTGTATATTACTAATTCTTACAGCAGTTTGCAAGAAGTTTTTTTTTTCTTTACATCCATTTTACAGATGATGAAATTGAGGACAGAGACACTAAGTGATTTTCCCAAAGTCATACACCTGTTGTCAGAATAAAAATAAAACCCACATCATTCTGATTTGAAGGGCTGTGTTTATGTTACAACTTGGTGAAGAGATTCTCATGCCCTGAACTGCCCATTCTCCATAGGGTGCTTGTGTTTCCTTTGGTATCATTTCTGTTCTTCTCTACTGAAGGAAGTTTATCTTTAAAGCTATACTGTGCTGTTGACATTTTCCATATAACATCCCACAAAGAATCTACTGTTATTGTAAATTCTTACAACTCCTGATTTTTCTCTATAGCCTGTGCCCTCTGGAGAGTGAAAATCACTATGCTAATTGCCTTGTGGAGGAGTTTAATTGACGAATGGGTAGTTTTTAAAAATTGGTCTGGGCCATTTGCCAGGTGCATTTAAGTCTGTGTTAGTGCCTTACTGACTTGAGAATACATGAGTTCTGCTTCCTGCAGGTGGCTGCTTATTACAACTTCAGGAAGGAGATGCTCTTAAACAATTTTGTCACATCAGTTCTCTCTTCAGAATCCTTTTGTGGTTCCTCATTGCCTTTTGAAGAAAATCTAAACACCTTAACAGGGTGTACAGAGACTGTTAGCTCTTCACCAAAACCTGTTTCTTTTTCTTCCTAAGACACACAGCTGAACAACATTTTCCAGTGGCCTTTGGAATTAGAAGTGGCCATGTGACTGAGGTTCTAGCCAATAGAAGTAAAGCAAAAGTGATGTATGTCATTTTGGGGCAAAGCTGTTAAAAAGGGGCTGAGGCTCCTCCACATACTTTTTCTCATTGTGATTGCTACCTACAGAAGACACTGAGACCTCAAGGTAGGAGTTGCCAAGCTTTTTCTGGAACAGGCCAAATAGTAAATGTTTTAGAGTTTGTGGGATGGTCTCTGTCAATATATATCTTTTTTATTTTTAGTTTTGTTTTTTTTATGACCCTTTAAAAATGTAAAAGCCATTCTTAGCTCACTGAAATGCAAAGCCAGATTGTGCCTGTTTTTTCATTCTTGCCCTTAGGATGATGGAACCACATAGTGCCAGAAACCTAGGTCCTTTATGTACAATATGGAGAAGAGGAAATCACCAACCTAGAAACTTCTGCTAGAAAGTTCTATGGATATATTATATGGATGGAAAACAAGTATTTGCTGTGTTTGAACCACGAAGCACCTGGGGCTTATAAGCACATTCTTTTTTTTTTTTTTTTTAAAGATTTTATTTATTTATTTGACAGAGAGATCACAAGCAGGCAGAGAGGCAGGCAGAGAGAGAGGAGGAAGCAGGCTCCCTGCTGAGCAGAGAGCCCGATGCGGGGCTCGATCCCAGGACTCTGAGATCATGACCTGAGCCGAAGGCAGCGGCTTAACCCACTGAGCCACCCAGGTGCCCCTAGCACATTCTTTTTTATTACAACCAACTTCTTAAGATTGAGCCCAAGTCCTTATCTCCACACCCATCTCCCCACTTTTTAAAAATGCTTCTGGCATGTTGGCTCAACTGAAATACTGTCTATGTCTTCATTACATGCTCTAATTTATCATTTTCATGCATTTACTTATGTGATTTCCTTCTGTGTGTAAATTTGCTGCACCCTATCCTTATTCTTTGAAATCCTCCTTCTCCCCGAAGACGTATCTCAAATGCCACCTTCTCTAAGACATCTTTTTAAATGGCAGAAATGTTGCTTTATTCTTTGGGTTTTCATACTTCATTTTAATTAACAGTTATTATGGCTTTCTGCCTAGTTTTATAGTTGTTTGTGTACAGGCTTTTATCTTCACCACCAGTGTCAGCTTTAAGAGGTCATCTTGAATAAACCTGCCGTATGAGATTTGGCATTTACACGTTCACTTCACTCGGGGGGTAGGATGTACAATCACATCAAGTCTTAAGGCAAAAATAGTGTAGAGTCAAAATATCCTTGATAAATCCCTTAACCAAGCAGTAAAATGCACAACTGAGTTTAGGGGCCATATGCACAAAAATATTTTTATTAAAAGATTATACACCTGAAACTAATGTAATACTGTGTGTCAACTATACTTTAATGGTAATAAAGATTAGATGATACTCCTAGCAAAGAGATTGCTGAAATGTGGAGGGAAACGGTACCAGTTGTCCTCTCTGAGGCACATATGCTCACTGAGTGGAATTAGCAGGCAGGATAGCTGGCACTCTTTATATAGGGTTTTCTGTTTCGTGCTGAATGTATACATTAGAATTCACCAAATTTAGATATCCAAGGTGGCAGGGCTCCAATAAATTTGTGACTTCATTAAAAGTTTTAACTGTATATTTTCTTCTTGTGATAATCATTGTGGGAAGGAGTTACTATTTTGGCAACTTCATTTAAGGAGCGGGGAGAAAGAGTCTGCTGGATTTGCCCTTGAACTTCTGACTGAGAGCAGTGTGCTGCAAGATAACTCTTGGATGATCTCCAGGGGAGAACGTCTCCTGGGCTCCGTGCCTGGCCCTTCTGGGGAAAACACTGATAAACAGAAAGGGAAAGAAAAAGCTAAATTCAAACCAAGTGTTTCTGTGTCTCTCTTAAAGTGCAGTGTAAATAACACTGAAACACAGAATACTCATGTGCATGTTCCTTTTGAAACAAACCCTTTCTCTTAAAGTCAGTTAATATTGTTCACACAGATGCTGTAGGGTTGTATGAGAGTTGGATGGGACCTGACTTGGGGATCATCAGTTTCAAAACCCTTTATTTATTTGATGTGCGGGTTGTAGATAGGAGAGTTTGAGCTTCTCTAAATTGATGGAATCATTAGCCCCAGAGATGGGGCATTTTAGGAAGAGCTAAGGATACCTGAGGGTTGTTGACTGCTTGTCCTCAGACCAACCTTCTCAAGCCAGGTGCAATTATTTGCCCATTTTCTAAGTTCCTAATACCCTAAGTCAACACTGTCCAGTAGAACTTTCTAAGGTGTTATAAATGTTCTGCCTAATAAATGTGCTGTTTATTACATAGCCAATAGTCATATGCACTATTGAGCATTTAAATTGTGGCTAGTGCAAACTGAGATGTCTACTGGATTTCAATGACTTAATATAAAAAATGTTAAACACCTCATTAATAATTATTTTATATTGGTTATATGTTGAAATAATATTTTAGATATGTGGGATTAAACATAGCATATTAAGACTAATTTTACTTGTTTCTTTTCATTTTTTTTTAAATGTGGCTACTAGGGAATTTAAAATAACCTATGTGACTTGTGTATATCTCTATCGGACAGCATTGCTCTAGAAGATGCTGCTATTGATTGTACCAGCGTGAAAGTTTTATACTTTGCCGCCTTCTATTCTAAATCTCTTAGAACCAAATGTCAACAGAACAAATCAGAAGCCTTTTGAACCTCAAAATAGAAATAATACTCTGGGAAATATAGGCCTTATATTTGTCCTCACTCAGGTGCTTCCAACAAATGTAGTGCTACATCATTGTCCTTTAATACCACGCTATGCCTGAGGTACAAAGAGGTTATGAAATTCTCTTAGGGCCATTCAACATGTTGTGTCCACAGCTGGGGCTATATATTTCCTTTACTTTCCCCCTTGTTATCTCTACTGCTTCTGAGCTATGAATGTGCTAAGTCTCCAACTGACATTTGTGCTTACATTTAATTCAGGAAATATTAATGGAGCTATTTTTTTTCTTCACATTTCATTAAAGTACATAACTTACTATGTTGATGAGTCATTTAGATGTATTGACAGAGCTGAGTACAGACGTCTGAATATTACTTTTCTCTGATAGGAGCACTTCTGAAGTATGGATTCTTTGAGGCCATTTATTTTTCTGCTTCTTAAAAATCTCAGTATTTAGGGGTGCCTGGGTGACTTAGTTGTTAAGCGTCTGCCTTTGGCTCAGGTCATGGTCCCAGGGTCCTGGGAGTAAGTCCTGCCTTGGGCTCCTTTGCTCAGTGGGGAGCCTGCTTCTCCCTCTGCTTGTGCTCTCTCTCTCTGTCAAATAAATAAATAAAATATTAAAAAAAAAAACCTCAGTATTTAGTTTGGGATATTTGCCTAATGAAGTGAAAAAAATAGAAACTAATATAATTCAGAAAAGGAAGTTACTGAAAATGTATGTGTATTTTAAAAAGTGGAAAGCATACATTTTGGGATCATCTGAGTTAAACAAGAAATATCTTTTTTTTTTTTTTTTTGGATCAGTTACTCTGAAAAATTTCTCTACTTTCCATTCCTATTGAGAGTTTGGATGGAAAGTCATTCTAATCAACAAGGAATGGAATGCTTCTCCAATTTTCTTTTCAGTGTTCTCCAAGGTATTTAGGTAGGTTGGTTGTCTCTTCTTTTGAAAGATCTCTTTTCCTGCCGGCATTGCTGCCAGAAGCAGTCTCCTGGGACTACAAGAGATTGCCTGAATGTTGCAAATAAAAATCCAAATTCTTGGATCATGTCTGTGGATATAGAAAGTGCCTTAGGGAAGAGCAGAGCTGGCTGTTTTACCCATTATTCCCAGTGGGAAATAGCAGAACCAGGACTTGTCTTGAGAGCTGGTTGTGTGCAGAGTGAGCAGAGTGCTTATTGTTAGTGGGTATTTGTAAAGCACCTTACTCATACCTTTCATGGACCTTTTTTTTTTTTTTTTTTTCTCTTTATAATCTGAAAAAGATAGTGGAGTTAATAGTGCTGGGCTAGAATAAACAGTAAATGCATAGGATTTCCCAAGATTTGGGTCTGGCACATAGTAAACAATGTTAAATGCTAGTTTTAGTTTCTCTTCTCTTCCCACTTGTTGGGAGTAGAAGTATTTAACCCACTTCTTGTGACCTTGAAATCTGTGTCTCCTCTGCTCCACCACTCATCTTTCACCACAGAATGTAGTTTTTATTATTTTTAAGTTATTTTTGCCTTGATGTGTTACTGTGCTCTTGCAAGCTTCAGGAAACCCTGTTGGAATGACAAAAGTATAGCTTAGTAACAGTAAATTGCAGTGTAACAAACAGCAAGATGTCACCATTTTCTTTCTGGGAAAGGATGCCTGTTTAGGGTTATCCCAGCCCAGTGAATGCGGTATCAGTACATAGGACAAAGAGATTCTTTTGGCCAAGACCTATTCACTGTGATATGTTAGTTGGTCCCACTGTGGGCAAGCCAGTATTTCCCTATCTGTGAATGAGTCAGAACCTGACAGTATGAAAGAGTCAATCTTTAGTTATATCCTTTAAATTAGATGTCCTCAAACTTAATATGTCAGAATCATCTGAAGAGCTTTAAAAGACAGAGTTTTTGTCAGCTACCAGAGGATTCTGAAGTAGGTTACTGTGCAGTCTGGGAACGCACACACAGCATGTAATTCTGATTAACTAAGGGCATTTCCTAAAATCAAGACATGTGGCATTACAGATATAAAGCTCTCTTACTATATTCATAGACTTCAGAGCAATGCCTTTCTACACTGTTTGAATGCATAACACATTTTTATTTTGATTATTTATAGAATTCTTACTGCTTATTCAGAAAACTAAATTCTTTTTTAAAAAATTATAGGCTTATGTGAATTTTTTTTTTTCATTTTTTAGATGGGTGTGGAGGAGGTTCCCCTCCCCCATCCCAGGGTTTCTTCCTGTTTATGTAAAGTTCCTCATGTTAATCATCTTTGATCTTGCCCTCATAATTGCTTAGCAGGTCATGGGGTCTCTGAACTTTTTCTCTGGGCTAATAGGAGTCTTACTATAGCCATGAATATATGATATACATATTTCATCAAGAGAAACAGGCCACCAGTTAATTAGGTATTTCTTTTTACCTGCTGTGAAACCCAAAGACCAGATTTCTTGCATTTTGAAGTGTTCATGTTCTCCTGCTTTAGGGGAAGGGGAGATAAATGAGGGCTAAGTATCACTTAACATGGGTTTACTCTGAAGTGGCTTTTCATGAAATGGCTCTTATTCTACAACTGTATATCACAGTGCAGCAGCTTCACATTTTAAATCAATTTTACTGGAAACATTTTCCGTGTTCTCCTACTTCTCAATCAAGAATGATTATTTGTCAAGCATAGAAGTGAAGCTGCCCAGGTCCCAAATCATTTTAGAAAGAACAACATGAAATGACATTTTTCAAGTGTTAGACATGCAGCTCAAAGGAGAAAGGCAACGTCACTTGGGAGAAGATAGGGGGAGAAGAACAAATAAAATATTTTCCTGGAGGAAAAGCCGACTCTGTAATTGAGGAACTCTCCCAATCGAGCTATAGCTTCAAGCAAGATGAAACAAAACAAAAAGCTATACTGTGGCTCTTTTGAAATTTGGTTCAGAAATGTGCAAATATTGTCTGCTTTAAAAGATAAAATGAATACATTAAAATAATCTACATTTGATTGCAGAATTTTGTCATCTAAAAATGGTTTGAAGGTTTTCCTGATCTAGAATGATTAAAAGTAAAACACTGAAACTAAGAAGCATGCTTTTTGAGAGTTTGAAAATGTTAGAAAATATACCCTTATTTTTTTCCGTTGATAAGTTAATACCCTAATATCTTAGATTTAGTTGAAGGGGAATTCAGTATGAAAGCTTAACAACATTACCTTGACTTTGAAAGTTGACTTTCTAAGGTGGAAATGAAATCCCTCGGGTCTTAGTTCACTCGCCGAGTCAGCTAGTAGGAAGCAGTTGGTGACTACACTTCTTAGCTTGATAATGCATTTAGAGAGGGATCAATAAACCTGACTTTGAGAAATACAACTCTTTTCCTCCTGCCTCTCTTCACCAGATAAATAAGTAAAATAAAAATTGGCCTTTCGGCAACCCAGATGCAAGGAATTCTTCTTGTTATCTCATTAATTTGTTTTGGAATGTAGGCTGCTGACATAAGATGACCATATAATTCTCCTCTAGGATTTTTTCATATTCATTGGAAAAAATGAGACTTACCTTTGAGTATGTTAGTGCAATTCTTAAAAATGAGATTGAGCACGGGTATTTCTTCCCAATGTTCATCGCTTTTTCTCCTTCAGAAACTTTGGAGGGTCCTTGTTTTCCTCTGTCAAGCTGTGGGACTTTCCTTACCCGCTGTGGTGTCACTGATTCTCTCTGATGGTTAGAATGATGATGATCCCGATAAGAAATGGTAGCAGCTAAATTTTCTTAAGCACTTCCTGTGAGTCAACACTATACTAAATGATTTTCATAGATTATCTCTTTAAACCTGGTAACTCGACTCGTTAGGTACTGACTGCCATTCTCCATATTGACAAGGGAGGAAGCCCAGGCTCGAGAGAGTGAAGTAAGCTGACTGAAGTTGTATAGGACAAGATGGACTCAAGCTGGACTTGAAATCATGTAGGTGGGCTCCCGGGGCAGTGGTCGTAACTATCACATTATTCCAGAGTTCTGCTTTAGTGCAGGATATGATCTTTCATGGCATTTTGCTCCATTTCGTTTGAGAGCAGTAGCTAGTATGAGGCTGAGTGGGCTTTTGCCAGCTCCAGGACCAGCATTAATGAGCGAATAATAGCAAGCGGTAATGAGTACAAAGCCAGGCTTAGCAATGCTGGCTTCTGCTTACTTTGCAATTACGATGCTTGTTTGAAAATTATAGGCGAAAGTGCTTAGAAATAACTGTTCTCTGATGCAGACAAAATTCCCCTCCCATCTTGTTTATAGCATTAATTAGCTTAGGAGGCCCTTTGTGGCTATAGAACAGGGGATAAAATTCAGCTCAATCTCATCCCAAAGACTGAGTTGGTTAAATCTCAATTATAAGATTGCCTGACTTTTAAGAGTATTTGAGGTGAAACTTTGAAGAGCAAATCACTGTAGTTATTCAGGGACAGATCGTAATTTCCTAGCTGTGCTGTTCTCATCACCATTGTCACCATTACCAGCCCTTCATAATCATTATCACCATCATCATCTCTGTATGATGTTCTACTAAAAAGTTAAATTCATAAATGCAGGAATAATGCTTAACATGTAGTAGGCACTCAATAAATGTTTATTAAATAATGTGAAATAAAGGAGGTCGTTGAGCTGCTCTAATGTGCTGAGGAGTGTGCAAAATGCTGCACCTATAAGATTATATTTTTAATCACCCCCCCTACCCTATGAATGGGTCTTGTTATTATCTCCAATGTACAAATAAGGAAACTGAGGCAGAGAAATTAAGCAACTTGCTCAAGTTCACTTAGCTAGTGAATGGGAGAATTGGGACTTGGCCCCCAGATTCTAGAGCCCAGGATGCTATATTACCCAGTGTCATCACTATACAGACCATTTTCCCTCCTCTTATAGCTCTCTTAGAGCGTACAGCTTACACTCAGATGAACTGGCTCTCGTGAAGAAAAATGAAGTTCCAGCAGTCCTGGTTTGAAGAGCCAGACTAAAGCAGCATTATGTCTTCTAAAAGCTTTTAAAAATTTCTATCTGAGAGTGATCTGCCTTGATAAATACTAACAGCAGCTTAAAATCTCCCTCTTAGGCATAATTCCAATGGCATCTCTGAGAAATTTTCCTGTGAAAGGAAATCAGTAATGGTGAACTCCTTTGGAAGGATTTTCCACATGCAGAACATTTTCAGAGTAGGAAGTCTCAGAGATGTCGACAGTGAACTGTGTCTACTAAGATGTGCAACCTGGAGAAGATGCCGTGCCACTTGAGGACACAAGAACCCAATCCCACTGCAGCTCCTTCTGCTGAGCCCTTTCACCAAAGCCATAGTCACATCGATCTGTACTTCTCTTTCTCCTATGAAATGAAACTCTCGGGCATATATCTAAGAGACATCTGATTTTGGAAGGGCAGCCGAGCTGCTTCCTCTCACCTCGTTACAAATGTTGGGTAGGCACTAGGGAAATGCTTTTATGTAATCACAGTGGCTACTAACCCAGTTAGCCAGGAACTCTGACTTTCTCAGGACCCTAGGATGTTGCATCCTTTGCATTTTGGTTTTACAGAGATGCTCTTAATTCCTGAAACTCTCCTTGAGTGTGGAAGTTTATGAGAATTGCTGAAACTGGAGAAGTTACTGAGAACAAGTGGTTTTAGTATTACCTGTTTTCCTGGGGTGCAGACACAGGCTGTCTTTTCCTATGTATTTATTTACTCTATTCTCACATGCGTAAAATATATTGGGCAGAAATTTTCTGAGCCTCCCATCTAAATTATATTTGGATTAACAGAAAAGGGGATAGAAAACAGAAAAGGGAGAAAGTCTGTATGAAGGACAAGATAGAACCCCCTGAGTTGGAGGTAGGAGCCTGGGGTTGTATGCAATGAGTGGTGCATAAAGAACAAAATGTACTGCTTTGTTCCTTAGTCATCAGTATCTAGCTTCTGTAATGGTGACTCTCTGACATTTAATCATCGGTCTGGAATCTTGTAGTTCACTGAATTTTGTAGTGTTCCAGATGCTACCTTTCAGTGATGGTGTCATTTTTCTTGATTGAAATAGTAAGAATGAAAATTAATTACTTTTTACTGCTAAGTTTTGGTTTAATTGTCCCTCTCCCATCTCCAACCAAATCTAGAACTTCCAAGGGGAAGAGCTGAGCCTCAGCTGGTCACCATTTGTTCACAGTGTCTGGCCCTGGATCTGGCTGTCACTTAGTAGATGTCTTAGGTTAGATCACCTAGAAGCACAACCTGAGGTGGGGTTTCCTGAGTAGGTGAGTTTTGAAGGGGTATTCTCTGCAGAAGGAGATTGAGGGAAGGAGCTAAGGAAAGCCTCAACTGGAGATGAGCTTCATCCTAACCCCAGGGGCTCATCACACCATAGAACTAGTATTACCTTAAACCCTTTGTATCCCCATGTTATACTTGGGCCCGGGGCTTCCCCTAAGGATGAGATTTGCACACTCTTTTCAACAAGGCCACTCCTTTTCTGCTGAGAACAATTCTTCAACACTTTGACAGGGGCATTGGGGAAGAAAGGGCAACTCTGCTGGACATCTCTGTCTCATCTTTTTCCTGTGCTACTGGCTACATTCTGTTTGTTCAAGACTTGCTACTGGCTTTTTTTTTTTTTTTTTTTCTCTTCTGACTGCTTCCTAGATTCCATTTTTGTTTTTGTCTACACTGTTGACCAATATGGCTTAATTTCATTGCTTTTCTTTAAATCATGACTTTCACTTTCTTCTTGCTATTGTCTGACTTTCCTTGCAGCACTTTTGAATTCTTCAAGAGAGATAAAAAAAACTAGTTGGTTGACCAGTTGCCATCCAAGGGAAATGGTCACTCTTAATTCATTTATTCATTTTTTTAAAAAATTCATTCACTGGCTTGACACAGGCTTATAGAAGAACTACTGTGAGTCAGACAGTACGGCAAGTGCTAAGGCTACAGAAGAAGTGAACAAAACTGAATGCGGTCCTTGCCTTCAGAGAGTATAGAGTTTAGTGGGTAATGTCAGGACCTGTGCCTAAGGCACTGTTCAGAAGACACCCGTGGAACTGGCTCACAAACTGTGATTCTCAGACATACCCTCAGTGCCCAACAGGAGGCTCGCATGGTTTTTCTAGAATAGTGTGATCCTAAATATTTTGTTTTGATTTTGATATCTGCCTCACTCTGTCCCCTTCCCTCAAGTCCTATATGATTCCAATTTGCTCACTCCTTCCACATCTTCATTCACAGAAGGATTGATGCTATGATTATTGCATTTGCTTCACTTTTGATGCAGGGGTTATGATGTCACAAATGCAGATAATGCTTCTGGAAGAGTTGAAAACAAGACCACCAATAATTATTTTAAACACACTTTAAGTCACTAAAGGGATAAAATGAATGTGCATAGCTTAGGGCCTCTGTAATGGAGTTTTTAATATAACATAGAGCTGAAACCAACAAAGAATTTTCTGTTATAAAATCATTATATACTGACAGCTTGTGAAGCTGACAGATGTGAAATGTGAATTATGTCAGTAATTGATTCCAGAACAGTGGTGTGGTTTTATGCTTTTTTTAAATAGTGGAGAATGCCTTGCCATTATATAACTTTTGGCTATCTTATCACTAATAAAATAGATGCACGCACGTACACACACACACACACACACACACAGGGAAATCAACTCTTATATCTAGAGACTGACTTTATAGCCCAATAAATGGATAGCTTAGTTCCTAGACACTGTGTGTGTGTGTGTGTGTGTGTGTGTGTATTTAAAGATTTTATTTATTTATTTGAGAGAGAAATAGTAACAGAGATAGTGAGAGCACTAGCAGAGAGGAGAGGGAGATGCAGGCTCCCCGCTGAGCAGGGAGCCCAATGCTGCCAGGACTCTGGGATCGTGACCTAGGCAGAAGGCAGGTGTTTAACTGACTGAGTCACCCAGATGTCCCTAGCCACTTTATATAAATGTCTTCAGTTACTTGGGCTTTAACTTATGTTTCTACTCTTTTCTCTCAATACTAACATTGCTTACCTTCTTCCATGATCCTTTTGAGAAGGTGGTAGAAAAGAATATATTCCAAATTTCTCTAACTAGAGACATATTAGTACAAGAAGGCTTTGCATTCCCCACATTTAAGAAGAGTCTTCATTAAAAAAAAAAGAAGATTCTTCATTAAAAGTGTGTTGATGATCATTTATTTAATCCATGCCAAAGGGATAATTCTTCTGAGTGAGCTTAATTTGGAACAGTAAGACAATGAAAGTCATTAATTTAATCTATATTTCAGGAAAAGTGGTTGAATAAATAATTATAAAATTGTATTCAAGTAGTATCCTAAACCAATCAATAAGGTTTAATGACTGGCATAGCAGAACTTTTTTTTTTTTTTTTTTGGTCTTTTGTCAGAGAGAGTGAGCACAGGCAGACAAAGTGGCAGGCAGAGGCAGAGGGAGAAACAGGCTTCCTGCTGAGCAAGGAGCCCGATGTGGGACTCGATCCCAGGATGCTGGGATCATGACCTGAGCCGAAGGCAGCCACTTAACCAACTGAACCACACAGGTGTCCCACTTTTTTTTTTTTTTTTTAACAGAAAGGTTGGTGATGCTACATGGAATTCTTAAATAAATTATTTTTATGTAATATAGGGCACTATGCACATTCATATTTCTAGAGTTTGAGACAGTTTCCAAGCCAACTAACTCTTCTTCAGTTTAGGTTTTAACTGTCCTTAACCTGGGGTCATATTTCACAGAGAAAATTTGATTTAGATTGTTCTTATTAAGTCCAAATGACTAAGTGGTTATGGAATAACCTTTAATAATTCTCTATAGAACTTGCTTTTACTTTACAGATTCATTTTGTGTAAGGGCTGGATGCTAGTCCTGATTATACTACAAATGATTTGTTTGACCTTGGGCAATTATTTTGGTTTCTTCAGGCCTCAGTTTCCCCATATGTCAAATGCATGTGTTGTACAGAGTGGTGGTTTTCAAACTCTTTTAAGAATAAGGATTATCTAGGGAGCTTGTTGGAATTCAGTTTGCTGGATCCTATTCCCACAGATCATAATCTACTAGACTTGACCATACACTTCTAGTTTCTGACTAGTTTCTGTGCCCATAATGGATGCTCCTCTCTCCTGAGAGCAGGAATAGACTGCTAGTGCAGGACCAATACCCACCTTGTGCACAGCGTTCTTACTGTATGAGATATAAGAACATATTTGTGTGGTGGGTGTATAAATCTGTGGAAAGGGAGGGGAAAGTGATGTTACATGTTCTTGTTTCTTGTATCTTAAACTGTTCCTCTGGGGGCACCTGGATGGCTCAGTTGGTTAAGTGTCTGCCCTTCGCTCAGGTCATGATCTCAGGGTCCTTGGATTGAACCCTGCATCACATTGGGCTCCCTGCTCAGTGGGAAGTGTGTTTCTCACTCTCCCTCTGTCTCCTCCCCCCTGCTCATGCTCTGTCTCTGTCTCTCTCTCTCAAATAAATAAATAAAATCTTAAAAAAAAACCAAAAACCAAAAAACAGACAAAAACTGTTCATCTGGATTTCATTACCCTTCTCATTACCAAATCATTTCTCTCCTATCCTTTATAACTAGAATACAGTAGTTACAGATATTTCATCTCAGACTATTTTTATTTTCTTTTTTTACCGTGAGGAGAATTGCACTGGGAGTAATAGTGCTTTATTTACGTCTAACAATGGCAAGAATAGCTAACTTTGATTAAGTGCTTGCTATAGCCCAGACTTTTGACTGTCTGCCTCTGGCATTCCTTTAATGCACACAGCACTCTTATGAAGTTAGTAATTTCCTTTGGCCTTTGACTCTTTAATTAAGTCCTCAGGTTAATGGTTTACTCTTCAAGAGCAGCTTAAAATCCTTTTTTTGACTTTCAAAATAAAGTCTCATTGGAGTGTAGATTGAGTTTGTGCTAAACTGGTGAATTTATGTTGAAAGCAATGGCATCTTTATGATAGCAAGACTTAGCACTCAAGAACCTCTATTAACCCAAATCTTTTCTCTCTTTTTTTATACTAGACTATTTTTTAAGAGAGGTTTTAAGTTTACAGCAAAATTGAGTAACAGGTACAGCCTCCCACACTATCCACATCAGAGTATTACATTTGCTGCAAATGATACATTCCCCTAATTTGACATGTCCCTAATTTGCAATTCCTTAATGCATATTACGTGGAGCATCTCTTCCTATGCTTATTGGTCGTCTCCTTCTCTGTTTCATTACTTTTGTTAAGGCTATATAGTTTTTGGGATGCCCGGATGGCTCAGTCGGTTAAGCATCTGCCTTTGGCTTAGGGTCCTGGAATGGAGTTCCTCATTGGGCTCCCTGCTCATAGGGGAGCCTGCTTCTCCCCTGCCTGCCGCTCCCCTGCTTGTGCATGTGCACTCACTCTCTCTCTCTCTGACAAATAAATAAATAAAATGTTTTAAAAAATGCTTTAAAAAATGTTTAAAAAGGCTCTAGCTTTTTTCCATGTGGGTTCTGCCTAGGTCCTATTATATTTTGTGGCTGATTGTTTTGCCAAAGATGGTCACAATATTATGTATCATACAATATGCTGTTGCAGAGTTTTGCCATTTCCCCATCAAGAGGTAAAGTCTAATCTGGCAGTGGAAATGATGCTGTGTGACTTCTAAGGATAAGCTATAAAAGACTTTTCCTTTCCATGAAAGACTAGGCTATTATGCACTATTACTATTATTATTATTATTATTTTAATTGGAATACTCACTGGTAAGGCCTTCAGCTGCCTTGATGCTACCATTTTATGAGACTCCAAAGTAGTGTATGGAGAGACTGCCTGTAGAAGCCTCCAGACTCTGATAAAGAAAAGGAAAGAGATACCAGCTCTCAGCGGTTTCCATGCACTGTTGTTTCAGCTCTAGTCATTATCTGATTGTAGTCTCGAGAGATCCTGAGCTAAAATCTTCCAGTTAGGGTCTTTTGAATGCCTGACCCTAAGACATCATGAGAGATAATAAATGATTGTTGTTCTTTTTATAGGCCACCAAGTTTTAGGGTGATTTATTATATAGCAATAGATAATTAGAACAAATTTATTGCTAAATTTTTTAAAGATTTTATTTATTGATTTGAGAGACAGAGAGAGAGCATAAACTGAGAGAAGGACAGAGGGAGCGAGAGAAGCAGACTCCCCACTAAGCAGGGAGCCTGAGGTGGGGTTCAATCCCAGGACCCTGGGATCATGACTTGAGCTGGAGGCAGATGTTTAACTGACTGAGCCACCAGAGCGCAGCTATCCCTGAATTCTTAACTTTTAAATTGTTACTGTAAAAAAATTTTTAATTACGCTTCTACTTATTTTTGTCTCTATAATCATTCTTGTCTTTTATAATTTTGTGTCTCATGCAACATGTACATTTTTACATTATAAGAAGTAATGATACATCCAAACTGCTTTTCATCTGCTGAATTTGGGCTTTCATCTCTTAACTAATAAACACAGAATTTAAGCTATTTTTTATGATGACCTGCCTGCTTATAGTCACTAGTTGAGTTTTGGTAGTTTGGATATTTTGGAGTCTATGTTTGAATATTAATTTTTTTACAAAATTGTAAAAAAATTAATATTCAAATATAGGAATGAATGGAAAAAATGAAAAAAATGCTAATACTAGTGATAAGAAGCACAGGTCTCCTAAAATTAGTTATAATTGAAGCAAAAGTGAAACTATTCAGACATGCCCAAAAGCTCACAGTAGTCTCAACGGAGTATTCATTGTCCATATGCAACTGAGTTTAGTTGTGAAGGAAGTGTCCAAAATTAAAGCTCATGAATCAAATGTTGGAAAAATGGCATTAAAGATTGTGTTTAAAGGGTTGTAACTGGAAATTTTATAATTATCTTATGACTCTGGTCTCAGTAAAGCCATTATTCTATTCATTTCTAACTAGTACTAGGTAAAGTTTTGGTGAAGGTTTTACCAATAAGTAAACATCTGAATCCCTATGGAAAAAGAAATCTTACCTCACTTAATGACACAATAATGAGAGAAACTGATGTACAAAAGGAACTAATGAACTTTGACCCTGATGAACCATGCAGGAGCCAAGATTTCCTCTTCCATTCCTACTATGAGAAAAAGAATTCAAGACTGGGGAGACAAGAACATGTTAGCTTCTCGCTCACTGCAAAAATGCATATAATTACTTCATTTTAATTGCCTTACTTAATAACTGACTAATGAAACACCTCTACTTACTTAATATGTTCCTAAAAATTTTTTTAAAGATTTTATTTATTTATTTGACAGACAGAGATCATAAATAGCAGAGAGGCATGCAGAGAGAGAGGGGGAAGCAGGTTCCCTGCTGAGCAGAGATTCAGACGTGGGGCTCGATCCCAGGTCCCTGAGATCATGACCAGCCGAAGGCAGAGGCTTAACCCACTGAGCCACCCAGGCGCCCCCGTTCTTAAAATTTTTATGTTCACCTTCATTCTCTCTACTCTAATGCAGATTCATCGTTTGATGTTGGAAGTATTTTTTGAAGCACATTATGTATAAAAGTAGGGAGATATCTGTGAAAGTAAGGTATTAATCTTACAAACTAATTTTATAAACAATTTTTTTAAAGATACACCTTACTGTTTTAATTATTTTAAAATAGATAATCTCAAGTTTTCCTAATAGACAGTCATATCATTCATAAAAAATTGAAAATTCATTTCTTTGCTTTAATATTTATATATATATATTTTAAAAAGATTTCATTTATTTGAGAAAGAGAGGGGAAGCAAGCATGGGGTGTGGGGAGGAGCAGATAATGAGGTAGACACTTAGCAGGGAGCCTGATGCATCCAGTCCCAGGATGCTGGGATCGTGACCTGAGCTGAAGGCAGATGGTTAACCGACTGAGCCATCCAGGAATGCCTATATTCTTATTTTTAATTTCTTATCTAATTGTGTTGTCTAGCATTACAAAATAATGCTTAGTGCCAGTGGTGATAATGAGCATCTTTATCTTGTTCCCGATTTGAATTTCCAGGCATTCATCATTAATAAGAACATTAGTTTTTTTAAATTTGAGAGTTGTATTTTACACAAGTAAACATGTATTTAGTTTTAAAAATTCAGCACATTGAAAAGTGGAAGCTGAGTTTTATCAAATACCTTTTTGTATGATGTTAAAATACCTACATTTGCTTTCTTTGAACTATTATGTATTAAGGTTTATATATTAAAGTAAAATAGAGGTATAGATGATTTGCTCATTATTTCTTCACAATTTTCGTACTTGGAATTTAGCAATATTTAGACATGTGAAATGAAGATTAGATAGTTTTTATTGCTTCATTTGGCTGGTGAAGCCTCCAGGTAGGTTAACACTTGATGGAAGACCATTAGTGGCTACCCTTGCCTAGAATGGCTCTATAGATTAGGAAGGAAGAGAGAAGGCATGCAGTTAGGTCAGTACAGAAGAAGAAGTGTGACTTGCTACTGGTCATTTCATTTTAGCTAATGCCAAGGATTTTACTGATAATTTAGACCTATGCCCATCATAAAATAGAAAAAATATGAATTCCTTTAAAATACCTTGGAATTTTGTCGAAAGTGGTTACCATGAAAACCCTGAAAAAAAGGCAATAAATAAAATTATACGAATTATTCTTGATTTTCTCTCTAAGACATGTTTGTGGAAGCACAGTATCAAGGGCTGGGAAAAAAAAGAATAAATACAATATTGGGATAGGGCAGTTTATCTAAGCTCTTAATGATGTGGGCGGAAGTCTGAGATCCAAAGATTCTGCAGTATTCAACTAAGTATTCTACAGAAACTTCCAGGGATAATTTTGCATCCTTTGATTATGAGGCTAAAATTGTATCAAGACTAATAAAGAACCATTATTGAATAGACTTAATGCTTAACAACATAAATCCCAGAGAGGCTATGTTTTTTCTAAAACTGCCTCTAATAAGGATATGTTTGAAAATCTGCGAATAAGTATGCAAATAGATGTGTTTGCATTGTCAAGTGTGCATAATGCTAATGCCGAGGTATTATCTCTAGCTGTAAAATTAATTGTTTGCAAATGTTAAGCCTATTAAATGAGGCTTATTTACCTCAAATAATAGTGATTTTAAAAAACGATGCAAGATTGGCTGACAAATCAAATATATAAAAGGCTGTTTCTTTCATGAATGAAAATGAGTTGCCTTACAAGGTGGAAAGTTAAAACTTTTGAGAAAATAATTTCATATAATTTCTGGAAAAGTAGACTTCTACTAGCAAATTGACTTTTACAAAAGTAAATTTTTACTTTTTGTAGACTTTTACAAAAAAAAGGAGATTAGAATAAAGTACTGAGAAATTGATTTTAAAACTCGAGTAGGAAAGGAATGGAAAGTTCTTAGAAGACTAAAAATGACGTCAGAGGATACATTTCAAGACTCCTAGTGGATGTCTGCAATCACAGACGTACAAAACCTCTAGAGAAACCATGATTTTTCTATTACATTTATACTTATGATAAAGTTTAATTTATAAATAAGGAACAGTAAGAGATTAATGACAGTAACCAATAAAATGAACAATTACAACAGTATAGTGTACAAAAAAGTATGTGAATGGGGTTTTTCTCTCAAAATAGCTTATGGTGCCATATTCACTCTTCTTCTTGTGATGGTATGAGATGATAAAATGTCTACAGGATGAGATGAAGTAAATGATTTAGGCATTGTGACTTAGTGTTAGGCTACTAATGACCTTTGGACTATTGTTTTGAAGAGGGAAATTACCCAGAGCAGCCCCAGGCCGGCAGGCCTCAGTAAATAGAAGTTACTAGAAAGAGCAAGAGATAATCAGAAGACCCCCTGGGAACAGGAGATAACCAGCCATTGCTGCTTCTGTAAACAGGCTTTCAGCCACAGGCTCCCCTGCACTACCCTAACCGCTGTTCCCACCTAAAGAAACCCCTTGCTCCCCCAGTTTAAACCCACCTGCCAGCAGTCAGCATAGCCCTTGTAACCTGACTCCCTACACTCCCCTATAAACTCTGTAACCCCACTGCCAGGGACCCAGAATTTCAAGTGAAAGCTCGTCAGGGTCCACTGGTGTAAGATAAACCCGAGTTCTCCTGCTTTTGTGAGGGTCGCTCTCACTGGTTTGATTATTTTCTGCAAGATTTCGAGGAGGATCACGTGCTTCCAGACCACTGTTGACGGCAGGTAACTAAATCATGGAAACTGGAACTGCAGTTAAAGGGAAGCTATTGAATATCTAAAAAACTTCCAGGTGATGCTGATGCTCATGGTGTGAGGCTAGCACATTGAAAACTACTGGCATGAACAATAAAGATGTTTATTTTAAATAGCAAGAAATCCTGGGACAGGGCAGCTTCAGGACTGCAGAATTAAGCAACTCAAAGATTCTCAAGTTAACCTCACTGAACAGTGTCCCATCTTAGTTACAAGATAGCTGCTGTGGTGGAAAGTACCTCAAGAAGGACCGTCCCGGGGCACCTGGGTGGCTCAATCAGTTAAGCATTTGCTTTTGGCTGGGGTCATGATCCCAGGAGCCTAGGATTGAGCCCCACACCAGGCTTCTCCCTCTCCCTCTGCCTGCTGCTCCCCCGTGCTTGTGCTCTCTCTCTGTTGAATAAATAAATAAAATCTTAAAAAAAAAATAAGCATTATAAACAAAGAGAAGTAAGAACACCCAGTGAAAGCAGAATGACTATCTTTTCTGGTGTGCTTTTTTGTTTTTAATTCATGGGGAAATGTCCTCAGTGTTCTTAGCAGACCACTGGTGACCACAAATGCATCATTTTTACCCAGGCTTTTAACCAATCACTAGCAAGGGGAATGGGATTACCATACTAGATTTGGATAAATAAAGATTTACTTCTGAGTGGAAGATAGGGGGTACATCGCCCAGTGCAAGAAGGTGAATACCCTAACCATAATCATGACTTGGTCAGCAAGGGGGATCTGGGTAAGGGGTTTGGATAGCAACTGTTCACCACACATTTAAGACCTCCTACAGTTTAGCTTGATAATAATGTAAATGCAGGAAGAAGAAGTATAAGCCTAAGTGCTTCTATCTGCTACCCAGCAAAGATTCCAGTTAGTGGAGTATTCCAGGGTAAGCAGACTACTCTTAGAAGACTCCAAAGAAGTAGGTTGACTTTCCTCAGGTGGAAATGGATTGCAATAGAAATATTTAAAATGACATCTAACCTAATTTATTAGGAGTAAGGCTTCTAAATTTTTATTTTTTTGCCAAATGAAAATTAGAAGGGGTGCTGCTTCTTTAACAAATAGGTGATAATGAAGCTTTTAAGAAGGGCTGGAAGAGGGGCACCTGGGTGGCTCAGTGGGTTAAAGCCTCTGCTTTCGGCTCAGGTCATGATCCCAGGGTCCTGGATCGAGACCCGCATCGGGCTCTCTGCTCAGCGGGGAGCCTGCTTCCTCCTCTCTCTCTGCCTGCTTCTCTGCCTACTTGTGATCTCTGTCTGTCAAATAAATAAAATCTTTAAAAAAAAAAGAAGAAGAAGAAGGTCTGGAAGAGCATGAAATGAACAGGACTGGTCACCAGTAGAGACAAGATTTTCTGTTCTACACCCTTCACTCACCCCCTTGGTTCTTTGCCTTGCTCTCTTTGTCTTTCAAAATATAGCAAGAAGACTATAAATTTGGATACTAGGATCAGAGGGTCTGGAAGCTTTATGAGAAAGAACTTGAAATGTGCCTTCCTTTACAGTTCAAAGATTTTCCTAACAGATATTTGAAGAGAGATAGAAATCCTATTGCAGGGAGGGACAACACCTTAGCAAAGCATACCCATTGGGTAAGGAGGAAATTTGGCATGGGAGCTTACACTGAGCTTCAGGATCTATAGATGAAGAAGGAGCAGAGGTTCTCAGTAGACCTGCTCTATGATCTACATGACTGCCTACTCTGTGAGTGTGAGGAAGAGAGATGCATATACTAAGACAAAAGGGTATCAAGACAAGCCTAAGCTCCTATGGGAAACCCTCTCGCACTGCCAGAGGTTCATAGTGGTTGAGTCCTCCCTTCCCACTCCTACTCCATATATGTCCATCATGTCCTAGAAACTGTATTTGACTCCATTTGGCAATAAGGTCTTTGCAGATGAGATCATTCTGGATTATCCCAATGGATAATAAGTGTTTTCATAAGTGATACACAGAGGAGAGACCCAGAGAAGATGAAAATGGAGACTGGAGTGAGGCAGCCACAAGCCAAGATCCCTTGCAGCCTCCAGCAGCTCAAAGTGGCATGGAGGATTCTTCCCTGAGGTTTGGGAGGGAGCATGGCCCTACTGTTTCCTTGATCCTGGATTTCTGACCTCTAGAACTCTGAGAGAAAAATTTTCTACTCCTGTAAGCCACAGAGTATTTGTGGTAACTTGTTATTACAGTCCTGGGAAACTAATACAGGTTGCATGAAAAAACAGAGGGCTCTGCATTGCTGGAGAGCCACCCAGGTCTGTCTGCGTGTCCTCACATGACAAGTGTTCTCCACAGTTCCTCTTAGCACATCAGACTTACTCTTTGGTGTCTTCTGAAATGTGAGCATATATTGCTACACTCCAGTCATGCTAAAATACTGTAGTTTCTCAACCCTCCATGGTTTTTCTGACCTCCCTACTTAAGTGCATGGAATTCTTTCTGCCTAGAGTATACGTTCCTACCCTATCTCCTTTTTTACTTTGTTATCCTTTATTCAGATGTCAAGCCTTAGTTCAAATGATCTCCCTTAATTCTGTTAAGTGACTTGGGGTGCTGACGCATACTTTGTTTTGAATTCTTTTTGTAGCCAGTGTTTACTGAGTGCCTTCTGTGTATAAGGCCCTATACTTGGGGCTGTAGAGGGATAACAAAATTATAAACCCAAACCTGAATCAACCCCTGTTTCTTTGCTTCGAGTATAAAATGGACTATAAAATAAAACAAATAACTGCAAGGTTTTCTATAACCTCAGAGGAAGAATTGAAGGAGAAATTTCCTGCCAGGGGACAGGAGTAGGGAATGAGAGGACTACCAGGCAGATAGTCCACTGAGCTGGAGCCACAAGTCTGGGAAGGGTTTTAACAGGGCGAGTTGCAGGGAGAAGGCATGGCATGACAAACACATAGAGGCTGGAAGGCTCAGACTGAGAGTTTATTAGTATGATACTAAACCCCTCAGCAGCTGGAACTTGCCCTGGTTTCCTAGGGAACACAAATAATCAAGGAGCTGATCTGTGTTTCTGATTTTTGAGAATTTATGGGACCTGCCATCACCATGGCAACAATGACGCTCTGCAAACACCAGCTAAGGTTTTGATGAATGAGCACCCCATATTCTTTGCATTAGACTTCAGGCTAAAATTATACACTAAAACTCCTATTTCATAATATGGGTAATCAAAAGTGGCATCATGAAAGATAGAGAAAACCTGCTGTTGTCACCTTGGTCACAGTCTGGAAATGTTTGCCCTTTGAGCTCTCATTAGTGACTTTATCATCCCCTGGTGGGTGCTTGGCATTTTCTGATGTACAGTACCTTTCCATGAGTATGGAAAAATTCCCCTAGGTGGATTTAGCTACTCCTCTCACTGTGGGACAAGGGCTCTCACTCAGATCTCTGTGTATTCTTTCTGTTTCCTATAATGCCAAGACCACGTGAATTCTAAGCATCCCAGGTCAAACCACCTATTAGTACCCTGATCTTTAAGAGACACTGCACAGTTCTCTAAGACAAAAAAAGGATGCAGACTGTAGAGAAAAATGGAATTTTTTTCTGGAGGGAGAATTAGTGGTAAATCACTGCCAAATTTAAACATCTGCACCTTTGGCTGGGCACCCAGAATAGCTTACCCCCATTGTGTTCTGTTCCACCCTTTTATGTGCCCTCCCCCAATATGGTAGAACAGTGAGTAGGTCAGAATGACTGAAATGTAGGGTTATATCCATGAATCTGGGGAGATCAGACAGAAAAAAACTATTTGTACAAAGTTATGGTGCTTTAATATCAAATTTGGAAGTTTCAGTTTTATTTGGTATGTATCTGGGAGTCGCCAATGTTTTGGATTGGGGGAAATTATATTGTTAGTGGGACATATTACTAGATGGATTGATCTGGAAGCTAATCAAGCAGTTAAGTTGGAGTTAGGAGGGTAGGGATAAGGAGAAGTTTCAGGAAGCCATTTTCATGATCGTAAGAGAGATAGCAGTGTCCAGTAGGCTGACAGCAGTGAGAGAAGAGGAGAAAGATCAAATGAAAATAACTTTCAAAGAAATTATAATCTTTTTGTCATTATATTCTCTTTAATTTTTCTAGGTTACCAAGGTATTTTAACAAATCAGTGTGATTTCTTTTTAGAATTTGAACAATAACTCCCTTTATTTTAGTACTTTCAACTTATTGTTTAAAATTCTATTCTTTTTGTTTTAATTATTTAAGTAACCTCTACACCCGACGTGGGACTCAAACTCAAGATCCCGAGATCAAGAGTTGTATGCTTTTCTGTCTGAGTCAGCCAGGCACCCCCTTATTTTATTATTTCCTATGTGTATAATGATTTATATATATCTTATAATCTTATGTGTATGATGATTTATATACATTTTATAATCATCGTAAACAACCCATGGAAGTAAGTCATTGTTATTTCCATATTACAGATAAGAAAACTGAGACTCAGTCAAGTAATACACCAAATATTTCATGGTAAGTAAATGATAGAGCCAGAATTTGAACCCTAGTCTAACATCAAAATCTACATGTTTTTCCTATTCTAGAAAGTTGACTTTCTGTGAACAAAGTACGTTGCAGCTTTTATTAAAAATATTTTGTGGAAGGACTTGAAAATATCCTTTGCTTGAAGAATGTGGAGTAAAAAAATTCACTAAATCTAGGCAGGTGTTTCATTTTTCCAAAAGTCTCGCACAATTTCTAATTATGAATTACATTAGCCAGACTTAAGACTAGACAATATTGTGCATAAATGGAATGTCAAGAACTGTACCTTCTTTCAGGCATGCTTAAGTTCTGGGGTAAATCTTTATACAGTTGGTTAAAATCAACTGAATGTTTAAGTAGTTTTATTCCTACTGTTTCCTTTACAAATAAGATTTCTAATAGAGCATGTCTGCTTAAATCAAGATGTTGTACTAAAATAGAGTCAATTCCAGTGGGACAGTGTATCTTTAATTGAATATGTGTAGGATTGCTTATTGCCAGCACTGAAATTCATTTTATAGTATTGTCTAGACATTAAAGGCAACCTTTTGATCATAAGCATTATTTTAGTAAGAAAGCTGATTTAAGATGATCACATCTTTCTGTCAGCCAAATGATCATTTTTCTTATTGAGCTTCAAGGAAAAAAATCAATACAGGGAACACATTGGAAAATTCTGTTTAAACAGGAATTGGAGAGAGTGTAAATGTGGTCCTCCATATTAATTAGAATGCAATGTCCTGATTCCTTTATACTAATACAATCCTATTATTTCCTTCTTTTCTCTTCCTATTTTTGTTTGGGGGCCATTATAATAATGGGAGTGCATTGTCAGTCTTGAGTGGGAATGGATCTAATTGGCCCACATTCCCTAATGCTTTATTATAGTTCCCAGGGGCCATCCTTCCATAGATGTGACCCTGGTGTCCCTTGTTAACACAGGATATGACAGAGACCATCTGACCAGAAAAATCTCTGTGTATTTTTCTGGGCACATGATGAGCAATGTGTTTTGGGCATCAGGCAATTCCCTGTCTCTTCCTGGTTCTTACATTTCATTTCATGAAATCCCCAAATCTCCTCCCAATTTGCATTTCACTTAGTCTTCTAACATTACTGTATAGGACAGATAGAGACTCTTTCTGATGCTTTCTGGCCTAGGGGTCATGACTATGTTCAGTATCATATTTCACACAGTAAAAATCCTAAATTGTCTAGATTTTGCAGACCTTTTTAGGGAACGGTATTTTTTTTTCCCACTTTACTCAGTCATTTCTTGACTCACTAAGTGTTGTAACTAATCCTAAGCAAAGAAGTTCTCAGATTATAACAGTGTTGTTCTAACTAACCCAGTTAGCCAAGACAACAAAAAAAAGAAACAACAACAACTAAGAAAAAAACACAGTTGATCACCTCACATATATGTGTCCATTTAGCAGATTTTTACTATGAACACTGTGTGTTTCAGGAACCATTTTAGGCACTTGGGATGCATCAGTGATAGAAATCCCTGCCTTCATTAACTTCCTTTTTAACAGGGAGTCAAGGGTAGGATATTTGAGATTAGATAAGTACTAAGTGTTATGGTTAAAAAATAAAAGCATGGGATGCCTTGATGACTCGGTTGGTTAAGCATCTACTTTTGGCTCAGGTCATGATCAGGCTCCCTGCTCAGTGGGGATCCTGTTTCTCCCTCTGCCTGCTGCTCTCCCTACTTGTGTGCTCTCTCTTTCACCTTTTCTCTCTGAGAAATAAATAAATAAAATCTTAAAAAAAAAAAGGCAAAGGGATTCAGGACAAGGGTTATCTGGAGTCTTAGGAGAATTGCAATTTTAAAACAATGGTCAGGGTAAGTCTCATCAAGAAGTGAAAACTGATCTGATTTCAAGGGGCAAGGGAGGAAGCCATGGAGATATCAGAGATAAGACTGTTCCAGCAGAGGGTAAAGCCCCCAGTTCAAAAGGGTCCAAAGCAGCAACAGGTCTTTTGTATTTGAAGAATAGTATATAGACTAGGTTAGCTCTAGCAAGGTGAGAAAAGGGGAAAATAGAAGGTGAAGTACAAGGGATACAGAGGACTAGAATAAGCAGGGCCTTGGGGTGCCTAGGTGGCTCAGTGCATTGGGCCTCTGCCTTCACTTCAGGTCATGGTCTCAGGGTCCTGGAATCGAACCCTGCGTCGGGCTCTCTGTTCAGCAGGTAGCCTGCTTCCCCCTCTCTCTCTGCCTGCCTCTCTGCCTGCTTATGATCTCTCTCTCTCTCTGTCAAATAAATAAGTAAGAATAAGCAGGGCCTTGAAGGGCATGCTAAGGGCTTCATTCAGATTTTATCTGAAGTGAAATGGGATCCATCATAGGGTTTTGGGTAGAAGAGTAGCAAGATCTGGTTCATGTAAACTTTTAAGCCTCTGCTTTTCTTGATGATAATGATATTTCACATTACCTGTGACATTTTGGACAAGCCATGATGGACTCTATCTCATAGATAAAGGGAACCAGGAAGACTGTACCTACCTATAGCAGGAACTTGGTGTACTCCCAATGGATTTACTGATACTGTGTCTTAAGGATTTTCTTCAGAATTTACTGCTATGACCAATAATATCTTTTCTTATGAAACAGCATAATAAATTGATGAGTCTGGACATAATAATAGAAATGTCTCATCTGCTGTTATGTGCCATTTTTACTTTATATTGCATCATCAACAACATGCTATAATAGTATTGTCAATCAGGAAGAATCAGTCTTGACATTTTTTCCTTCTTTCCCTTTCCCCTCAAGAATGCATTTTATTTCTGCATCCTTTACTTGCTCTTCTTGGGCTCATCAGGTTTAAGCATAAGTATTTTATCAACTCTGATTTGAGTCTAATTCACAGATACTGTAGCCCTCTTTGGTTTATATTTTAAGGGCCATTGTCACTAAATACTCCTTTTTTTTTTTAACGATTAACTCAATACTTTAGCCTCAAATCTATGTAAATTATTCAGAAGAATAATCACATACTATTTTATTCAAAAAGCAATCGTTAGTCACTTGTTAAACTTTCTCTAACAAGTCATTTTTCTGAGTTGTTCAAATTTTGAGGCAATGGAATGTGATACTACATATTTTATTATGAATAGTTTTACAAAAACTTTGGTCCAGAGTGATGCATTTTTAAAATTTTATAGTGAGAATTGTGGGCATGGTTTCAAAGCTCTTGATATAATTACCACTTGAACATAAGTCTCAGTTTTTCTTTGAAAAGTTATTTTAAAATAGCTTCTTTGAATTAATTTGTAGATATAAGTTCAAAATAAAAATTAAAAAATAAGGGAAACATATTTTTTACTAATCACTCTAAGGCAAAAATGACAATCAATGTCCTTTGAGATGCTACATTTTACTGGGAGAATCACTAATAAATAGATCTAATAGTTCAGCCCCACATTGGCAACCAGATTCATGACCAAACCAATTCACTTAACTGCTGTGGATTTCATTATCACCAAAAGTCTTTCTAGCTGGAAGTCTAATCTTTTATTCACTGCTTTTTTTCAGCTCAGTTTTTATATTACTGTGATCTTCACTCAACATTTTTTCTTCTGAGCCCTTCTTTAAATTATACTTCCCACTGGCTTTTATCGTAATGACTGTTCTGGTTGTCTGTTACACATTATTATTTTGACTATGTAATTAAATCTTTAACCAACTTTAGTTGTTCTATTCTTATTTACTTTCAAGGATACCAAATGGAGGATGTAATTCTGCATTCATGGTAACTCCTAGAATTCTTTATAAAATGAACCCTTCCTATTGAATCCAATACTGGTGATTATTGTGTAAGTTGGTTGCCTCACTGTGGAGATACTAGTCACTCTAAGATCATCCTATCATCTCCTGCCTCCTGTGAGTTAGCCCTTCCTCTAGAACATCACACACAGTTCAGTAAGCTACTGAAGAAACTATCCTCTGAGAAGATTCTAAAACTTGTAGTTAAAGGTTTAGAACTATAACTATAACTAGTTACCCTCTGGTTCTAAATGACTACTGTGACACATCCCTTCTGCCTCACATCTTCTGTTGTCTCAGTTGTCATGAGCGAAAGTATTCTTGGTTAATCCATACCATGCAGACCTGTATCTGCATCCTCTACTGTTCATTGCCTAGTCCAGTATCCCCCAACCATTTTCTATTATCACTTCCCTATGGAGCCATTTTAGTTACTGTTTTCCTTAACTGCCCTCTCTATCTTATAACCCCACCAACATGGAATTTTAATGCCCACATATATACTATATATCTGTTAATATATGAATATATTATATATATGCTTTAGACATAAAGAGAGCAGGTTTTTTTTTTTTTTTTTACCCGTCAGGAGTCAATTCTTACTCCTGTTGAGAATGTACCATGTAGTCTGACTTGATTTTCCTCTCTTTTGGCTTCCCAAATCTTTTCTCTGTATGAATACTTTACTCTTCTAGATTCATTCCGTGGATGCTGGGAAATTGGATTGTTTCAACTTTTGGTTAATAAAAAATAATGTTTCTATGTGAATTTATATATATGTATCCTGGCATGTATGTATGAGTTTATTATATATTTGTATATTAAGATGAGTGGAATTGCAGAGTCATAGGATATTTGTATTCTCGATTTTTCTAGATAATGTCTAAGTGTTTTCTAAAATGCTTGTACCAATTTATAATCTCATTATCAACTGATGAATTTCTTTTTTTCTGCATCCTTACCAGTATTTTGGTTCTCTTTATTTTAAATATATATGAGTAATGATAACTTTTTGTTCTTAAATTTGCATTTTCTTGATTGCTAATCAGTGAAGCACCTTTTAAATAAGTTTTTGGCTATTTGTGTTTCCTCTCTTTCAGGCTGCATGTGTGTGTGTGTGTCTAAAATGCCTATTCAAGTGTTCTGCTCATTTTAAAATCTAGTTGGTTATTTTTTCCTATTGATTTTTAAGAATTCTTCGTGTATTCTAAGTGCAACTTCTTTGGCTATATGTGCTACCAACATTCTCTTGCTGTATCCCTTGACTTTTTATTCTTTTTACGATGTCTTCGGGTAGTTCTTAATTTTAATGTAAGTAAATTTATCTTTATGTTTATGGTCAGTGCTCTTCACATCTTGCTTAGCCTATCAAAATGACAGGAAGTTATTTTCCTATAATGTCTTCTAATAGTTCAGTTCAGTTTTTCACATTTATTGAAAAGGTGATCTTTTTTTCTAACAATCTTCAGAGCCATCCCTACCATATTACAAGAATCCAAATAAGTATAGGTCTATTTTTTCAGCAATCTATTGTGTTCTACTGGTTTATTGACTATCACTGTACAGTGTGCACTGGCTTAATTACTGTAGCTTTTTATAACAAACCTTGATATCTTGAAGAACAAGACTTCTTTTTAACTTTTCAAGAAGTATGTTGGCTAGATTTGGCCCTTTTTACCTCCATGTAAATTTTATATTCAGATTATTTGGTTCCACAAAATACATGGAGAATTTGATGGAAATTCTCTTGAATTTCTAAATCGATTTGGAGACTAAATCTTAAACCTCTCAAACCAGGAACACTAGTTTTCCTCTTTAATATTTCTCAGTAAAGTTTTACAGTTTTCTTTGAAAAATTCTTCTATATATTGTTAGGGTTGTTCTTGGATGTTTACTATTTTCTGTTATTATAAATAGAATATTAAAACATACTTGAATTTAAGTTCTAATTTGATATGTAGAAATACAACTGAGGGATGCCTGGGTGGCTCAGTTGGTTAAGCATGTGACTCTTGGTTTCTGCTCAGGTCACAATCTCAGGTTTGTGAAATGGAGTTCTGTGTTGGGCTCTGTCCTGGGCATGGAGTCTGCTTAAGATTCTCTCTCTCCCTCTACCCCACTCTGCCCCCTTCTTGAACTCTCTCTCTCTCTCTTACTCTTACTCTAAAAAACAAACAAACAAACAAACAAAAAGAAATAGAATTGATTTTTGTTTATAGATTTTTATTCCCCCACCTTTGGTAAATTCTCTTATTAATTTAGCACTGAGTATTATATACAACCAATGAATCATTGAACACTACATCTAAAACTAATGATGTACTATATGTTGGCTAATTGAATTTAAATAAAAAAATTATCTTTAGAACTTTTAAATGTTCTAAGGACATAATTATATCATATATAGATAACAACATTTGTTCTTCTTCCTTGATCATTTTTATATATTTTAATTTGTTTTCTTGCCTCATTATGCTAATGAGGATTTCCAGAACAATGTGGAATATTGTTCTTTTTATCATATGGAAATATTCAGAATCACACAATTTTATATGATGTTTGATGTGTACTTTTTGCAGTTACCCTTTTTTCCTTTCAAATAACAAGTTGAGCTCTTTGTGTTTTGTTGGTGCCATCACTGCTTTCAGTCCAACACTGGCTATGTGGTTTCGTGGCAAACTTCATTCTTTGAGACATTCAAGAGAAGTTAAAGTTTTATAATTTATTCAGATTTTTCTCATTGTTTGGATAGGGGTAACATTCCTGGTGTATTTGTATTTGTGTGTGTTTGTGTGTCTTTGTACAAGACATACTGCTTGCTGGACTGGAATGCAAGTCCTGACTCCCTACTCTCCTTCTTTGATACCACCCTGGAAAAGAGATAGACATGGTCATCATAGTTGGGCAAGAGTAGAAATCTGGACTTCCATCTGGGATTCTGCTGATAGTGTGGGTATAGTGTCACATCCCCCAACCCTATAGTATTTAGATCTAATAGGGAGATTATTGTTTAAATGTTTTCAGTTTTGGTCACCTGGTTGGTACATTCTGTTAAGCATCCAACTCTTGGTGTTGGCTCAGGTAGTGATCTCAGTGTGGTGAGATTGAGCCCCATGTCAGGCTCCATGTTCACCATGGAGTCTACTTAGAATTCTCTCTCCTTCTCCCTCATCTCATTTTTAAATTCTCCCCAATTTTAATTGTTATTACAAGACCTGTTTATACTCAATACTTGTTTTAAGTTATTAATATGTTTACCAATTTCTTTATTCAACATTATTTCTTGCTTCCCATCCCTTTCTTCCTGCTTCAATTATATTCTTGCTAAAATATGTGCTTCATAGCTTTTTTATTGAGAGTAGTGGTGAATCATTTTTGTTTTTCCCTTTACTCTGATGAAGTTAGCCTTAATGTTTCTCTCAGCTTGACAAACTTTAGACAGGCTTCTTTCAGACAGTAGGACCCTCCACTTCCTTTTTAAAGAGCTGTCATTTCAAATTCCTTCTTTAATCCTTTGAGATGTTATTCTTCTTCCAGTCTCTCAGTTTTACAACCCAGAATGGGAGCCATCCCACTTGAAATGTAATTATCAAGATAGTGACCCCTACACTTGAGGTGAGCCTAGCATAATGTATAGAGTTATCAAAATCACTGTATTGTACACCTAAGACTAGTCTAACAGGGTGTCAAATATATCTCAATAAAAAGAAGTAAGTGGCCCAGTCTCCCAATTTTTGTGGAAGGGTAGGAGCCTAACTTCCACAAGCATTTAGCAAAGACAGATGACCTGATCACAATGACCAGCCTCTTGACTAATTGTCTCCTAGTACTTTCCTACAGGCTCACTGCAGCAATTGAAATTCCACCTGCTTTTTGTTCCAGTGGAGTTGAAAATTCAATCTTTCTATCCTATTTCAGTAGTCTTGAATGAAGTCTTCTTTGCCTGTTTAACTCCATCCATCTGATGCAATTTTTCTTTGGCAACTCTCAATGTGTTTATTTTATCTCTCCTGATGATAGTTTAACTTAGAAGAAAACCAGCAGTTATTTTTCTTTATGTATAATAAAAATGGCATTATTATAGAAAACAATACATTCTAATGATTTTAATTGCTTTTGAAGCAAATGCTCTCAAGGACACATATCTTTAAAACATTTCTAGTATTCTGACAAATACACATAACAAAAATTTGCAATTTTAGCCTTCTTAACTGTGCAGTTCTATGGCATTAAGTACATTTATACCGTACAACCATCACCACCAGTCTCTAGAACTTTTTATCTTCCCAAACTGAACTTCTGTATCTATTAAACAATAACTCCCATTCCTGCTGTCTCCCAGCCCCTAGAAACCACCATTCTACTTTATGTTTCTATGAATTTCACTACTCTAGGTACATCATATAAGTGAAATCATTTAATATTTGTTCTTTTGTGTTTGGCATATTTCACTTACCACAATGTCTTTGAGTTCATTCATGTGTGACATCTATCAGAATTCCATTTCTTTTTTAAGGCCAAATAATTACCATATTTTGTATGCATACACCATGTTTAGTTTATGCATCTATCCATCAGTGGAAAATTGGGTTGTTTCCCACTTTGGATTACCATAAATAATACTGCTATGTACAAATATCTTTTTGAGACAGTACTTTCTATTCTTTTGAGGTATATATACAGAATTGGAATTGTTGGATTAGATATAATTCTATGTTTAATTTTTAGGGAAATTGCTGTAATGTTTCCACAGTAGCTATAAGATTTTACATTGTCAGGGGGAGGAGTCAAGATGGCGGAGAAGTAGCAGGCTGAGACTACTTCGGGTAGCGGGAGATCAGCTAAATAGCTTATCTAAAGATTGCAAACACCTACAAATCCAACGGGAGATTGAAGAGAAGAAGAACAGCAATTCTAGAAACAGAAAATCAACCACTATCTGAAAGGTAGGACTGGCGGAGAAGTGAATCCAAAGCGACGGGAAGATAGACCGCGGGGGGAGGGGCCGGCTCCCGGCGAGCGGCAGAGCAACGGAGCACAAAATCAGGACTTTTAAAAGTCTGTTCCGCTGAGGGACATTGCTCCAGAGGCTTAACTGGGGTGAAGCCCAGGCGGGGTCAGCGCGGCCTCAGGTCCCGCAGGGTCGCAGAAGGATTGGGGGTGTCTGAGTGTCGCAGAGCTAACCAGTATTAGAACGGGGAAGCCGGCTACAGAGACAGAGCCGAGGAGTGACTCTCAGCTTGGGGTTGCCTTGAACCGGTCGCAGGCTCGGTCAGCTCGGAGCGTGGCTGGAGGCCAGAGTGACGGAGTCATTGGGCGCTGTTCTCTGAGGGCGCACGGAGGAGTGGGGCCCCGGGCTCTCAGCTCCTCCGGGCGGGAGACCGGGAGGCCGCCATCTTCATTCCCGCCCTCAGGAACTCTACGAAAAGCGCTCAGGGAACCAAAGATCCCAAAAGCAAACCCAGCAAACCCGAGCGGATTACTCAGCCCGCCCCGGGTAAGGGCGGTGCAACTCCGCCTGGGGCAAAGACGCTTGAGAATCACTACAACAGGCCCCTCCCCCAGAAGATCAACGGGAAACCCAGCCAGGACCAAGTTCACCTACCAAGGAGTACAGTTTCAATACCAAGGAGAGCGGCGGAATTCCAGAGGAGAAGAAAGCAAAGCACGGAACTCATGGCTTACTCCCCATGATTTTTTAGCCTTGCAGTTAATTTAATTTTTTTTCTTTTTCAATTTTTTTTTCTTTTTCTCTTCTTCTGCTAAATTTTTTTAACTTTTACCGTTTTCTTTTTTAACATTTTTTAAATAGATTATATAATATATATATATTTTATTCCTCTTTTTATATTTTTTCTTTATTAGCTTTCTTTTTTTAATAGTTTCTTTTTTTTTTCTTTCTGAACCCCTTTTTATCCCCTTTCTCTCCCCTCACATTTGGGATCTCTTCTGATTTGGCTAAAGCATATTTTCCTGGGGTTGTTGCCACCCTTTTAGTATTTTACTTGCTCCTTAATAAACTCTTATCTGGACAAAATGACGAGGCGGAAAAATTCACAACAAAAAAAAGAACAAGAGGCAGTACCAAAGGCTAGGGACCTAATCAATACAGACATTGGTAATATGTCAGATATAGAGTTCAGAATGACGATTCTCAAGGTTCTAGCCGGGCTTGAAAAAGGCATGGAAGATATTAAAGCAACCCTCTCGGGAGATATAAAAGCCCTTTCTGGAGAAATAAAAGAACTAAAATCTAACCAAGTTGAAATTTAAAAAGCTATTAATGAGGTGCAATCAAAAATGGAGGCTCTCACTGCTAGGATAAATGAGGCAGAAGAAAGAATTAGTGATATGGAAGACCAAATGACAGAGAATAAAGAAGCTGAGCAAAAGAGGGACAAACAGCTACTGGACCACGAGGGGATTCGAGAGATAGGTGACACCATAAGACAAAACAACATTAGAATAATTGGGATTCCAGAAGAAGAGGAAACAGAGAGGGGAGCAGAAGGTATATTGGAGAGAATTATTGGAGAGAATTTCCCCTATATGGCAAAGGGAACAAGCATCAAAATCCAGGAGGTTCAGAGAACCCCCCTCAAAATCAAGAAGAATAGGTCCACACCCCGTCACCTAATAGTAAAATTTACAAGTCTTAGTGACAAAGAGAAGATCCTGAAAGCAGCCCAGGAAAAGAAGTCTGTAACGTACAATGGTAAAAATATTAGATTGGCAGCAGACTTATCCACAGAGACCTGGCAGGCCAGAAAGAGCTGGCATGATATATTCAGAGTACTAAACGAGAAAATCATGCAGCCAAGAATACTATATCCAGCTAGGCTATCATTGAAAATAGAAGGAGAGATTAAAAGCTTCCAGGACAAACAAAAACTGAAAGAATTTGCAAATACCAAACCAGCTCTACAGGAAATAATGAAAGGGGTCCTCTAAGCAAAGAGAGACCCTAAAAGTAGTAGATCAGAAAGAAACAGAGACAATATACAATAACAGTCACCATACAGGAAATACAATGGCACTAAATTCATATCTCTCAATACTTACCCTGAATGTTAATGGGCTAAATGCCCCAATCAAAAGACACAGGGTATCAGAATGGATAAAAAAACAAAACCCATCTATATGTTGCCTACAAGAAACTCATCTTAAACCCGAAGACACCTCCAGGTTTAAAGTGAGGGGGTGGAAAAGAATTTACCATGCTAATGGACATCAGAAGAAAGCAGGAGTGGCAATCCTTATATCAGATCAATTAGATTTTAAGCCAAAGACTATAATAAGAGATGAGGAAGGACACTATATCATACTCAAAGGAACTGTCCAACAAGAAGATCTAACAATTTTAAATATCTATGGCCCTAACATGGGAGCAGCCAACTATATAAACCAATTAATAACAAAATCAAAGAAACACATCGACAAGAATACAATAATAGTAGGGGATTTTAACACTCCCCTCACTGAAATGGAGAGATCATCCAAGCAAAAGATCAACAAGGAAATCAAGGCCTTAAATGACACACTGGACCAGATGGACATCACAGATATATTCAGAACATTTCATCCCAAAGCAACAGAATACACATTCTTCTCTAGTGCACATGGAACATTCTCCAGAATAGATCACATCCTTGGTCCTAAATCAAGTCTCAACCGGTATCAAAAGATTGGGATCATTCCCTGCATATTTTCAGACCACAATGCTCTAAAGCTAGAACTCAATAACAAGAGGAAATTTGGAAAGAACCCAAATACATGGAGACTAAACAGCATCCTTCTGAAGAATGAATGGGTCAACCAGGAAATTAAAGAAGAATTGAAAAAATTTATGGAAACAAATGATAATGAAAACACAACGGTTCAGAATCTGTGGGACACAACAAAGGCAGTCCTGAGAGGAAAATATATAGCGGTACAAGCCTTTCTCAAGAAACAAGAAAGGTCTCAAATACACAACCTAACTCTACACCTAAAGGAGCTGGAGAAAGAACAAGAAAGAAACCCTAAACCCAGCAGGAGAAGAGAAATCATAAAGATCAGAGCAGAAATCAATGAAATAGAAACCAAAAAAACAATAGAACAAATCAACGAAACTAGGAGCTGGTTCTTTGAAAGAATTAATAAGATCGATAAACCCCTGGCCAGACTTATCAAAAAGAAAAGAGAAAGGACCCAAATAAATAAAATCATGAATGAAAGAGGAGAGATCACAACGAACACCAAAGAAATACAGACAATTATAAGGACATACTATGAGCAACTCTACGCCAACAAATTTGACAATCTGGAAGAAATGGAGGCATTCCTAGAGACATATAAACTACCACAACTGAACCAGGAAGAAATACAAAGCCTGAACAGACCCATAACCAGTAAGGAGATTGAAACAGTCATCAAAAATCTCCAAACAAACAAAAGCCCAGGGCCAGATGGCTTCCCAGGGGAATTCTACCAAACATTTAAAGAAGAACTAATTCCTATTCTCCTGAAACTGTTCCAAAAAACAGAAATAGAAGGAAAACTTCCAAACTCATTTTATGAGGCCAGCATCACCTTGATCCCAAAACCAGACAAGGATCCCATCAAAAAAGAGAACTACAGACCAATATCCTTGATGAACACAGATGTAAATTCTCGCCAAAATACTAGCCAATAGGATTCAACAGTACATTAAAAGGATTATTTACCACGACCAAGTGGGATTTATTCCAGGGCTGCAAGGTTGGTTCAACATCCGCAAATCAATCAATGTGATACAGCACATTAATAAAAGAAAGAACAAGAACCATATCATACTCTCCATAGATGCTGAAAAAGCATTTGACAAAGTACAGCACCCCTTCCTGATCAAAACTCTTCAAAGTGTAGGGATAGACGGCACATACCTCAATATTATCAAAGCCATCTATGAAAAACCCACCGCAAATATCATTCTCAATGGAGAAAAACTGAAAGCTTTTCCGCTAAGGTCAGGAACACGGCAGGGATGTCCGTTATCACCACTGCTATTCAACATAGTACTAGAAGTCCTAGCCTCAGCAATCAGACAACAAAAGGAAATTAAAGGCATCCAAATCGGCAAAGAAGAAGTCAAACTATCACTCTTTGCAGATGATATGATACTATATGTGGAAAACCCAAAAGACTCCACTCCAAAACTGCTAGAACTTGTACAGGAATTCAGTAAAGTGTCAGGATATAAAATCAATGCACAGAAATCAGTTGCATTTCTCTACACCAACAACAAGACAGAAGAAAGAGAAATTAAGGAGTCCATCCCATTTACTATTGCACCCAAAACTATAAGATACCTAGGAATAAACCTAACCAAAGAGAGTAAGAATCTATACTCAGAAAACTATAAAGTACTCATGAAAGAAACTGAGGAAGACACAAAGAAATGGAAAAATGTTCCATGCTCCTGGATTGGAAGAATAAATATTGTGAAAATGTCTATGCTACCTAAAGCAATCTACACATTTAATGCAATTCCTATCAAAGTACCATCCATTTTTTTCAAAGAAATGGAACAAATCATCCTAAAATGTATATGGAACCAGAAAAGACCTCGAATAGCCAAAGGAATATTGAAAAAGAAAGCCAAAGTTGGTGGCATCACAATTCCGGACTTCAAGCTCTATTACAAAGCTGTCATCATCAAGACAGCATGGTACTGGCACAAAAACAGACACATAGATCAATGGAACAGAATAGAGAGCCCAGAAATAGACCCTCAACTCTATGGTCAACTAATCTTCGACAAAGCAGGAAAGAATGTCCAATGGAAAAAAGACAGCCTCTTCAATAAATGGTGTTGGGAAAATTGGAGAGCCACATGCAGAAAAATGGAATTGGATCATTTCCTTACACCACACACGAAAATAGACTCAGAATGGATGAAGGATCTCAATGTGAGAAAGGAATCCATCAAAATCCTCGAGGAGAACACAGGCAGCAACCTCTTCGACGTCAGCCGCAGCAACATCTTCCTAGGAACATCACCAAAGGCAAGGGAAGCAAGGGCAAACATGAACTATTGGGATTTTATCAAGATCAAAAGCTTTTGCACAGCAAAGCAAACAGTGAACAAAACCAAAAGACAACTGCCAGAATGGGAGAAGATATTTGCAAATGACATATCAGATAAAGGGCTAGTGTCCAAAATCTATAAAGAACTTAGCAAACTCAACACCCAAAGAACAAAGAATCCAATCAAGAAATGGGCAGAGGACATGAACAGACATTTCTGCAAAGAAGACATCCAGATGGCCAACAGACACATGAAAAAGTGCTCCATATCACTCGGCATCAGGGAAATACAAATCAAAACCACCATGAGATATCACCTCACACCAGTCAGAATGGCTAAAATGAACAAGTCAGGAAATGACAGATGCTGGCGAGGATGCGGAGAAAGGGGAACCCTCCTACACTGTTGGTGGGAATGCAAGCTGGTGCAACCACTCTGGAAAACAGCATGGAGGTTCCTCAAAATGTTGAAAATGGAACTACCCTATGACCCTGCAATTGCACTGCTGGGTATTTACCCTAAAGATACAAACATAGTGATCCGAAGGGGCACATGCACCCGAATGTTTATAGCAGCAATGTCTACAATAGCCAAACTATGGAAAGAACCTAGATGTCCATCTACAGACGAATGGATAAAGAAGATGTGGTATATATACACAATGGAATACTATGCAGCCATCAAAAGAAATGAAATCTTGCCATTTGCGACGACGTGGATGGAACTAGAGGGTATCATGCTTAGCGAAATAAGTCAATCGGAGAAAGACAACTATCATATGATCTCCCTGATATGAGGGAGAGGAGATGCAACATGGGGGGTTAAGGGGGTAGGAGAAGAGTAAATGAAACAAGATGGGATTGGGAGGGAGACAAACCATAAGTGACTCTTAATCTCACAAAACAAACTGAGGGTTGATGGGGGGAGGGGGTTAGGAGAGGGGGGTGGGGTTATGGATATTGGCGAGGGTATGTGCTATGGTGAGTGCTGTGAAGTGTGTAAACCTGGCAATTTGCAGACCCGTACCCCTGGGGATAAAAATATATGTTTATAAAAAATAAAAAAAAAATTATTAAAAAAAAAAAAAAGATTTTACATTGTCACCAGCAATACACAAGAGTTCCAATTTTCCAACATCCTTGCCAATACTTATTTTTTATTCTCATTTTAAAGATTTTATTTATTTATTTATTTGACAGACAGAGATCACAAGCAGGCAGAGAGGCAGGCAGAGAGAGAGGAGGAAGCAGGCTCCCTGCTGAGCAGAGAGCCCGATGCGTGGCTCGATCCCAGGACCCTGAGATCATGACCTGAGCCGAAGGCAGCGGCTTAACCCACTGTGCCACCCAGGCGCCCTATTCTCATTTTAAAAAAATTTTTTCTTGTTTTTTAAATAACAGCCATCCTAATAAGAATGGGGTGGTATCTCATTTTGCTTTTGATTTGCATTTCTTAATGATTAGTGATATTGAGCATTTTAAAATGTGCTTATTAACTATTTGTATATTTTCTTTAGAGAAATATCTATTCAGGTCCTTTGCATATTTTTAAATTAGGTTGTTAGATTATTTTTATTGTTGAGTGGTAAGAGTTTTTTATGTATTCTGAATATTAACTCCTTACTCTTACCCTTATACATGATTTGCAAATATATTCTCATGATTTTTATTTTTTACAGGCCTATGATAGAAACCTCTTGGGAAGAGCTATGTTAATATATATATATATATATATATATACACTCAAAATAAATTTCACTGATATTATTTCAACCTGTAAAAGTTATTTTGGAGCATGCTGTACATGTATTCTAAGTCTTAGGGCAGGAACCATTTATTGATTAGTTCATTTACTCATTTAATGTTTCCTAAATACCTATCATATCCCTGATGTTAAATGTCTGGTTATACAGAGATGGGGGGACAGAGTCTCTACTTCTAAAAATCTCATAATGAAGAGACAATGGAATGATAATCCTGAAAAGGAGGTTAAGTATTGCATATTTGTATAATGTTGGCATCTACGTATTTCTCAAGTTCTGCTCTTCCTCTCAATCTACTTCCAGCCATGCTCATCTTGTTTCCTGGCCTCTGTAAATCTCCTATCCTGGAAAATTTCCTTATTCTTCTCTCTTAACCTCTATTCCCATTTTATCCCCACTCCAACAGCTAATTTCAAATCATTTTTTGAGTTCTAGTTTAAAAGTAATTTCTTGGGATGCCTGGGTGGCTCATCAGTTAAGCATATGCCTTTGAGTCAGGTCATGATCCCAGGGTCCTGGGATTGAGTCTGCACTGGGCTCCTTGCTCAGAAGGGAGCCTGCTTCTCCTCGTGCTTGTGCATGCTCTCTCTCTCTCTCTCTGACAAATAAATAAATAAATAAAATCTCTTTTTTTTTTTAAAGTAATTTCTTCACCAGTTCCTCTGCTGACCTTCTAGTTCTCCCAGTTACAAGTGTTCCCAGCAGATCTCATAACCCTTACTTAGACATTCATCACACACTACTTCTTCAATGTCTGTCTTCCCCACTTGATTCTAGTTTAAGGTCAGGAAATCTGTTTACCATTGTTTTTGCTCAGCCCCATCTCAGTCTTTCCTTTCAGAGCATATGCAACTGCTTTATGTGGTACAAGGATTCCCTTTCTAGTTTGTTTCTCACTAAAAGGAGCTGTAAAAGAAACCCTCTTTCCAGAGTTGGAGACTGCGAAGGAGAGTGCCACCATTTTACAGCATATACATGTTGTTGCTGTTGATCTACTGACTTGCCTTGATGTAAAGCAGCAGCTGGGCTAGGTGCATGTGACACAGGCAGCAAGAATCCTGCCTTTACAGGATTCTCTTGTCATCAATATCAGAGGCAACAGAATGGACATGGCTTCACTCTGTCCTTGTGGGATTCCAGCATGATCTTCATCTTCCCTTCCTGCCTGACTGCTGTGTGAGTCACAAGAACCTCAAGCTCCAGCCTCAAACATAGTGATAGAATCTATATCTTCTACTGGTTCTGCTTTCTGGTCAAGCCCTTATGAGATGGAGACAATTGTTCTTTGCCTTCATAGGTCATGGAAATTGTGTTATTTGTTTGTGAACTTATTTATTGGCTGCTTTCTCCACTAGATGAAATGTAACATAGTAGTTAAAAACACAAATTCAGAAAAAAAATGGTTATGTTTGATTTCTGTCTCTACCTCTTATTAGCTGTGATTTAGTTCCTTCATTTTTAAAATGGAAATATTTATAATGTCTACCTGATACGTTAAGAAGATTAAAGGAAGCATTATTTTTATAGATCAGTGTATGGCACATATACACAGCATATATAGATTCGATAAATGAAAATATAATAAAAACAAAGGGCTATAAAGTTCTTCAGGAAAGCAGGAATCTTTTCTCTTTTGCTTAGCACCTATATCCTTTCACCCTGAAGTATGTCTAACACATAGAAGGTGTTCAAGACTTGAATTGAGTTACTATGTAAAACAATCTCAAGGACTGACAATTTTTTAGTCTATTTCATTTTTTATTTAAGGCCTGACAATTTTTAATGTATTGATTTTTTCTGTGTTTCTCAACTTTTTTTCATCCAATATGTTAGAGAAATATACCATACATCTCTCAGTAAAAGTGAGCCACTAAGACCATGATTCTCAGAAATCATGGTGGAATCACGATTCTCAGGAATCATAAGGAAATGATGATTCAGAATTCTGGCATCCAGGGGTAGGAAAATATAGGGTGAAAAATCTCCACAGGTGATACTATGTCCCTCTTGTGTGATTTTATCCTCCTCAAGGTTGATTTCTCTGTGCTGGGGTCAGTGGTATTAAACTTTTGACAAAGATGTAAGCATTGAAAAATAATGACCTACTTATTAAGTACAAATACACTCTCTTAATACTCACTGGAATGTTCTGTCGAAGTAAAGATTATAAAATAAAGACACAGAGACTTACTTTATTTAATATTATTATAAATACAAAATGATTTATTTATTCAGTAATTCTTCTCCCTGAAAATTTGTTCTTGCCTTTTTTCTGAAAGTTTTTAGCTCTTGAAAGTTTGTTTTGAGTTTGCTTCCTGATTACAAAACAAAGCAATATGTTGACATCTGAATTTCTCAAAATTAACAAGACTCAGCCACCTCTATCCTGCTGGTAGCCTACTTTTATCCAAAGATTCTCTTATTACTAATTAAGCATGCTAAATCAATTATTTTCTGAAACAGTTTTTCAGTCTTGTAATTGAGTTTAAAAATGACAGTCTTTAACTTAATGATATCCACTGTGGAGAATCTAATTTCAATTTCAGTGTTTCATCATAAGCCAAAATGTCAACTAAACAAATAAAATAACTTGACCACAGTAAGTCATACAAAATATTTTCTCATTAACCTTTTAAAAATTACTACCAATTTTTTACCCAGGAAATATATAAGTCAGGTATCTCATTTATAGTCTAGTACTATCTTTTAAATTTTTTCTGATGAAATAACTATGAAGCTGCTCTCTGGAAATTTCCATTCCTGTTCTTAGCAGTTCCTGATTGGATGGGGGTGTATTGGATATCCAGAGTCACTAAGTCTTTTCTCTGCTCCTGGAATTATGAAATAGTCCTAACCAAATTCTAATATAATGAAAAATGTTTTTATTTCTAGTGCTTAAATTACTTGAATTCAACTCTTGCTAGTTCACATGAAGCAAACCTGCTTCATCCACTCGGTATAGCAAATTATATTCTCAGACCTTTACTGAGTAGTGTGTTCCTAGCTGTGTTCTACTTAGCCCCAACTGATGTGTATTCAGGGAAGGAAATCTCACCTGGGTATTTGCCTAAAGCAAAGACAAGTGGGAAAATGAACTTGCTTAACTAAAACAAATATAAATTATTTTTGGATAATCTCTTGGTTTGGGTTATAAAAGGCTTTCTTTCCCTCTATTAACCCAGCTAATTAAATGTATTTGCTTAAGGCCTTATTGGATCTTATATTTATCTTGTGCAGCTTCTCAGTTCTATTCATCAGAAACTAAAGGAGACACATTTATCTTGGTTTTGTCTTCAATTGAAAGATTTCTTATTTACTGGATACTTTAAGGGGAGAGAGAAAGGATAGAGGAAACTAGGCCAAGAGAGTATCTTTTCTTGGTACAGAACAAATTCTAAGTATTTTTCAATATGTTTCTGTGGGATAATATAGAGTTTCGCACTGATGACTCCTCAAAGCTGCCATGAATTTCCAAGGCTTCTGCTGAATCTACAAATATGAGCTTCTTCCCTTGAAGTTCCTCCCTTTTAAATCCCAACATTTTAGGTCAGCTTTCCTAGCAGAAGAAGAACATAAGATAAGGTTTTGTGTGCAAGTGATTTACTGTAGAAATGTCTAAGGGGAGCTCAAAAAAGATGGGGCTTGGGACAGAAAAAGCAAGAAGCTAGGGAAGGGTGAGTTCTCGGGACAAAATTCTGCAGATATCTGTGCCTCCATCCTTATGTGGGGTGTTGGGGTATAAGATATACCTCAGAGTTGTCACAAACCAAGGCAAGGTAGTTGGGCAAGAGAATTAACTCCCATACATGTTGGTCAAGGGCTAAAGTCTGATCTAGGTAAATAAGAACTCCTGAACAATTATCTCTGTGTCTGCAGACCAAGTGGCTTTAGTAGCTTGAGGGCAGTCCTCTTCCTCTATAGAGCTTCAGAGCTTTGGGTCCTGCCTATTTAAAACTCTGTAAATCTGAAGGTGGGGGTGCATGAAAATGTCATAGTAGAAATAAGAGGGCCTCTAAGTAGAGCACTGATAATCTGTTATTCCAGGATAGTGTGACCCCTGACATAGTCTTCCATCAATTTTTGTTATTTCAGAGAAATCACTTTATGGAGGGAACAAAAAGGCACAAAAATTTCACTGGGACGTTCATATAATTTGCCTGGACTTGTTCCCTATGGTTTTTGATATCCATAACTGCTAAAAAAAAAAAAAAGTGGTCCTATGAGAGAGTCCACTTTTCTTTATTCCAGATATGAAGCAAGTCAGTTCTGACCCCAATCATAAATATCTGCTACATAGAATATGTTTCCTTTTCTTCCCTATCAAGATGCTGAGCTCCACAGAGGTCCTTGATGACTAGGTACATAATCTCTGAATAAGAAGCTACAAATACCATGACATTTCCATTCAAACTTCAGGAACTGGTGGCTTGTAGAGCCTTTTGGCTTAGAAGATCTGCATAATGATTACAGTTGCACCTGGCTGATATGATTTGTTCTTTACCTTAGATCAGAATCCCATCCTCAGATCCCAAATGTATTCCTATAGCCTGAGCCCACAGGTGTGTAGGGAATTTCTGCATTGTCTCCCTGACATGAACAGAGAGCAGGGTTCATATCAGCTGCTGTGAATTGGTTCAGAATTGTGACTGTCTTCCTTTGTAATTATTAGGCATCTCTGTGTTGCTCTGTGCCCATGTTGAATCAATTGTTAAATATTTTGATTATTTCCTCTGGTCCAGACTTTTGACTGTTTTTGAAATTGAGTTCTTTTTTTGAATTATTAGAAAAAAAAATCATTGCACTATGTCAGAATATTGTGGCCGTAATTAAAATAAAATAACACAGTGGTGGGACTTTCCACTTCATACCCTGGCAAGGCTTTGCTAAGTATACAACTTCTTTGCAGGGAAAAGTCAACATAATGAAACAAGTCCAAGGGGCTGGGAATTGGCTATTCTTATCAGGGTTTTATGATGTATTTCAGAAAACTGAAGCTTTTCTTTATCATATTCCCTTTTATTTTGGACTTGTAAGCAAGAAATTAACAACTGTTGTATTTGCCTCACTTTATTTTTTTGTGTTATAACAGCTAGCATTGTCCTAATAAATAAGCAATGACTTTCTTCTCTTCCTTTTTATGAGTCTTAAGAAGACTGACTCATGTCACCATCTGCTTAAGTATCCCTAAGTATGCCATCCAAGTTATGGGACATTGTTTATGCAGAACACACAGATGACAGGCAATACATTTTGATTGGCTTCCTGTTCTTTTTTTCTCGTAGCTACTAGAAACTTATTCAACAACTCAATGGTATATTTCAGCCAAAATTAAAAAGTTTCTTTGCAGAAGTTGGCACAATGTACTGCAGTAGTTAGAATTTTATGCTTGTACAAGAAGCTTGATGGCTCTTTTTGTGCCCTCTGTTCCAGTGTAATGATTATCTTCCCACATTACAATCCCAGGCTTGGTCTTCAGAACTCACCTCATACTTTAGTGATCAGGCCATAGTATATTATGTTCTCTTCTTTTCTTTCAGTGGGTCAGTCTTTTTGCACTTCAGCATCTCATGTTGGAAGTTAGTTGAGTACGGAGACTTTCTGAGAATAATATATATGGGATTATTAATATTCTGCAGTGGTTGGAAAGTTTTGCTTTAAAATATTACAGTTCATTTGTATGTTTCTCAAAAGAAATGTTCTCTGATCGACTATTTATACCAATGAGTGGGAAGAACAAGATTTTTCCTAGGGTCATTGGCAAAATGTCAAAAAGTTCTACTTAGTCCACAAAGTAGACAGCTGCTACACCAGTTTTTAATTTTCCTGGATGAGTGCTACACTTGGCAGACCTTGAAGATGACTGTGCAGTTCCATGTGCTGCCATACCCTTATTGCTTTCTGGTCCTAATCTACCTATTCTTCCTTTCAAGTTGCTATTGCTCATACCACATGAGTTGAAAATTCAATACAGCTATCCTGGCCAGTATTGATTAGAAAAGGGATTAGGCACCAAACCAAAGGTGGATCATGTGGTTGGAATGAGTTCTTCTGAGATGACTATTCAAACTGTCTGGTAATGTCTTCTGTATTGCCATACACAGGTGAACTGACCCATTTCACATCTTCAGTTGGGATGTGTGAGAGGTTGGAAGAAAGCAGGTTTTTAGGTGTCTATATTCCAGCTTAGTCTGAGCTACTGTTTCAGTTCTCCATGAAACCTCTGTACCTCCCTGCCTTGAACCTAGAGTGACTGTATGAATGAAGAGAGAGTATCTTCTATGAAACCATGACAGACTTCATTTCTGAGAGACATAGGATTTTCTTTTCACTGCTTAATTTAAAGATCTTGATTAAAACAACCTCCCCAAATACAACTTATGTTTCTTGATGACCCACCAGCCAAAGAACAAAATTGAGCCATGGGAATGGAGGAGGATGGCACCCTAACAAGATACAAGTGTTTATACCTATTGCTTCTCTGTCCCGTACTCAGAATTGTATCCCAATGTGTGCTTATGACCAATTCTTTTGACTATAATAATTAACACATCTGTTTTTCAATCCTGCTTGGGTCCCTGAAAAAATGTTTTTTAGAAAATGCTCTGATGGCTTTAAGCCACACAGAAGTTGTGTGAAGCGGCAGTTCTCACTGTACAAAACCATAATCCGTTGATGCTCTCAACGATCATCAGTACAATATCCTCCTCTCTTCTTTTTCTGGTCCATGAGGAACCTGTTCTGACCTGCCTTTAAATCTGCTCTAATTGTTTTATTCTCCAGAGAAACCTCCAAGTGAGAAAGAGTGTCTCATTTTCCAGTAGTGCTGACCTCTGTCATATAGACCACAAAGCTGTGTGACTTTTTGTCCTCAGTATCTTAAATAGAATTTGTGAAAAAACACTTTTACTATTCCTGAAAGCTTCTCTTCTAGGACTTATACATGAAAGCAAAGGCTAGGTTGGGGGATCTGCTGAGTGACTAGCCTTTTGTACTTTGTCTTTGTTCATAAATTTCCATCCCTAGGAACACTGAGGAGTTTCTTTTGTGACTATTTGCTACTCTGGATTCTCTTTTATTCCCTGGGGCTCTAATCTTTCCTAGAATAGGATAGTTATGCAAATTGTCACCTATTGAGCTTTCCTTACTGCCATCCATAGATACCAAACAAAACAGAATTTTGTGTGAACTTAGTTCCACGTTGGGACTACAATGAGTCAGGATTCTAAGAGACAACAGAATCTACTCTAGCTAGTTCCACCTCAAAGAGATTTTTAAAGGGATATCACGTAGCTAGAAGTCTCTATCTCCAGCTTTCTAATACTCCTTGAGGAAAACTTCCAGGAATAGCTTCCAGAACAACACCACTGCCACAAGGGAGCTGCTACCTCTGGCCTACCTAGAGATGCACTGTGTCTGTCAGGAATTGGGAATTATATCTCTGCAGTTATCAACGCCAGAATCTTTGTCTCTTTCTGCTGATTTCAAAATCAGGTTCTGCATCATCAAAATGTGCACCTTGCACTCAGCTTGTTTCCTATTATACTTCAAGTTCAATTCTGAATCTTGGGCTCTCATAGGTATATCTGATTGTTAGGCTGCATGTCTACACCGTAACTGCAAGAAGTCTTGGGAAATATTATATTTCGGATACCAAGGTAAAGGAGGCAATATTTGCAATGTGGGTACAATCAAAGTTTGGAGAGGGAGTTCAAATGATATTGGATGACCACAAATAAAAGATGTTTACCACAGATCACAAACAATCATATTATTTTGGGGAGTTGAGTAGTAATAGTATTACTACATTAAGACTTACTAGTACCAGTTAGCATTTATTAAGTAGTTGTTATTGCTAAACATTGTGATAAATGCTTTACACACTTTATCTGATTTTATACTGATAAAAACACTGAATGTTTTAAAATTCATTTTAAAGAGTAGAGAACCAAAGCCCAGGTTAAGGAATTTATTAAGATCAAACAATTAAGAACTGGTGGAAGCAGGCTTCAAAGCCAGATCTTTTAGATTCTAACTTTTATGCTGTGCTGCTTCCTTAACTCATATCTTTCTTTCAAGGCAACATTCCTATGTACAAAACTATTGTTTAGAAGTTTCTTTAAAAAACAACAAGAACTCCAGTAAAACATATGGTTTATTTAGACCACATCGTTTGGCTCATTAAGACTATGCAGAAAGACATAACTAATAGTCCTTATGCTGTCTACACTATATTTATCTCAAAGTTTTTAATAAGATGAATTTGCTGTTTTGGAAAAACCAACACTTAACATTTTTTCTTTCAGAAGGATATGGTAGGTTTTCTTTTTCAGATACCACTTTCCAATAGCTTTTTTTCTGACTTGTCTTTTATCATCTTCTAGGCTGTTGATACTTTCTATTTGTTTCCAGGAGATGGTTAAAATTCTTCTGCTGTCATTCTTCGAACATTTTCGAACAGGGGTATAACACATTTTAATTCATTTTGCTCTGCCTTATTACTCTCCTATACATGTTTTATGTTGCTTGAAAAACACATTATTTTGTCATTGTCACCTTCAGCCTGTATGCAACCTTGGCAGCCATTTCATTAATCTTTTTCAAAATTAATTTTTCCAAGTGTATCCAAGGGTAAAAAAGATTTTTTAAAACCATCAAAATTCCCTCCCAAATATTAGTTTTTGGAAACATAACATTATGAAGCTTGTCAATATTTTTAAAAATTTTTAAATTATAAAACAAGTATTAGTGCTAATAAAATGTATCATTTCTTTCAACACCTTATCTAATATGTGGGAAGAATTTGCACGAAAATTATATTCCTTTGTAGCATTTTTTTTTAAAGATTTTATTTATTTATTTGACAGAGAGAGATCACAAGTAGGCAGAGAGGCAGGCAGAGAGAGAGAGGAAGGGAAGCAGGCTCCCTGCTGAGCAGAGAGCCCAATGCGGGACTCGATCCCAGGACCCCGAGATCATGACCTGAGCCGAAGGCAGCGGCCTAACCCACTGAGCCACCCAGGCACCCCCTTTGTAGCATTTTTTAATTTCAAATTATCCCTTGCTCAAACAAGTAGAGGAAACATATAGCATATTTTTGAGCTTTTAGTGATGACATTTTAGGAAAGGCAATTCTAGTTAATGCCAGGAGAGACACACACACACACACACACACACACACACACACACACCCCCTTTCCACACAACTGCTAACTACTGTCTGTTGGATCATGTGTTGTACCATTAGAGATGAGGAATGTGGGAGAGGGAACAAGAATGAATAACTCCTAGATTCTAGGTTGGTTGACTGGAATAGTGGTGCCAAAATATGAGGTAGAATTAGTCTTATTAGATGTCTTATTTTTTTTAAGGACTTTATTTATTTGACAGACAGAGATCACAAGTAGGCAGAGAGGCAGGCAGAGAGAGAGGAGGAAGCAGACTCTCCGCAGAGCAGAGAGCCCGATGCAGGGCTTGATCCCAGGACTCTGGGATCATGACCTGAACAGAGGCTTTAACCCAGTGAGCCACCCAGGTGCCCCAGAAATCTTATTAAGTGAGAAAATTATTAATTCACTTTTATTTATGTTGGTTTGAGATGTGTATAGGACATTTGGCTAGAGCTGTTCACTTGTATGAAGCTCAGAGTTTGTAAGGCAAACACCGATTTGCTAGTTTCCACCATAGAGGGATATATCAGTTATCCATTGTCATTATAATGGTATATAACAAACAACAATGAAACTTTAGTAGCATGCAATTATGAGGGTTTATTTATTGACATCTTTGATATTTGTCAGGTCTAGCCTCCTTCTCTGTTTGTGTTTTTCTGTCAGACAGCTGATTTAGAATGCTTTTGGCTGAGACAACTAGGGAATCTTAACTCTGTACTACGTGCTCTCCTTCTCTAGTAGCTACCATGTGCTTATTCTCAGGGCAATGGGATAAGAGCAACAGCTGGCAAGCCCATTCATACAGATGCTTTCTAGTGTCTGTGCCCATCATGTTTTCTAACATTCCATTGGCAAGTTGTATAGCCAAGCCCAACATCAGAGCCGTAGGATATTATAAAGTTACGTGACAAAGGGTATAAATGTAGGGATGGGTGGTGAATCAGGATTACTAATGTAATCAATGTACCACATGGTACATTGGTACATGGTACATTGGTATATGGTACCACATGGTTGTTGGAAACAAGAATGCATGGAGTTATTTGAGAAGACCGTTTATAATTAGCATGAAATTAACCAAGGGTAGGACTTTAGCAGAAACTAACAATTAAACTTAAGTACAGAAGAGCATAAAGAAAAGTGAATGATCATATAGGGTTAAAAGGGACGAAAATAGATATCTAGAATCTAGGAGATAGAAAAATTCAATCAGGCAATGATAAACAATATCAAGTGCATGAGAGAAGTCCAATAAGTTTAGGATTAACAAATATGCATTGCATTAGAAAGTACAAGATGATCAGCAAATTTTGTGAGAGAAAGTTTACTTGAGTACTTGCATTTAGAGGAAAGAGAGCAGATTTCAGTAAGTTGAAAAAGGAATGGGAGATAGAAGAATATAGGCAGCAAGAAGAATACAGGAAGGAAATTAAGGATACATTCAAGAAAAATAAATTTTGTTTACCCTGCTTAAATTGTTGGAGTAATGAGCTTGATATAAGTTAATGCAAAGGGTATCAATAGAGAGAAGTTGAAGATATAGGAGAATCAGAGAAAGAGCTGTAGTGGGGAATATCAAATAGAGTGGGAGGAGATATGTCATGGTGGGATATTATCATAAACCAAGAGATATAACACACCATCTATGTTTGGAGGAAAGAAAGCAAGAACTGAATGAATATGAATATATTCTCTATGTATGTGGGATGATGAGTCAGTGCTCAGGCATGTCATACATTATTTGCATTCTTATTCTTTAAGAGTTTATTGAAGTATAATTTATATAATAAATTATATATTATAATTTATATAATTTATATACCATAAAATTCATCCACTTTTAAGTGTACAACTTAGTAATTCTTAGTTACTTTATGAGGTTGTGCAGCTTTACTGAGAATACAGCTTTAGAATATTTCTATTACCCCCCCAAATATCTGTCATGGCCTATTTGCTTTCAACTCCCATTATACTCCTGACTCCAAGTAACCAGTGAGTTTACCTTTATCTAATGTAACATGAGTAGTCTTCTGTATCTGATTTCTTTCACTTAGGGTAATATATATATTTTTAAAGTTACCCATGTTGTAGCATATATCAATACATTTTTATTGCTGAATAGTATTCCATTGCTCAAATGTATCACCTTGTATTTAGGTATTTTCTAGATCATGGATATTTAGAACATTTCCAATTATAGACTATTTTGAATAATATGACTACAACATTAAATACAGTCCTTTTTGTAGATATATATTTATTTCTCCTGGGTAGATATCTGGGTGGAATTGCTGGATCATATGTTAAATTTATGTTTAACCTTCTATTTTCTTTTGCCTTACTTTATTAGCTAGGACATCCAGTATGATTTTGAAAAGTAGTTGTTGAAAGGGGACATCTTTTCTTTATTCCTGATGTTAGGAGGGAAGCATTTTCTTACCATTATGTATGATGTTAGGGCATAAGTTTTTTGTAGATATTCTTTATCAAATTGAGGAAGTTCCCTATTATTAGTTTATTGAGAATTGTTTTTTTTTTTAAGAATTTATTTATTTATTTGACAGAGATCACAGGTAGGCAGAGAGGCAGGCAGAGAGAGAGGAGGAAGCAGGCTCCCCGCTGAGCAGAGATCCCGATGCGGGGCTCGATCCCAGGACCCTGGGATCATGACCTGAGCCGAAGGCAGAGGCTTTAACCCACTGAGCCACCCAGGCGCCCCAGTTTATTGAGAATTGATATGAATTGGTGTCAGATTTTATAAAATGTTTTTCTGTATTTAATGATATGATCATGTAATTTTTCTTTGGCTTGTTGGCATGATGAAATACACTAATTGATTTTCAGATGTTGAGCCAGTCTTATCAGGAAAAGGAATTAAATTAATTCCTTTTATACATTGTTGGATTTGATCTGCTAATACTTTGTTGAGGTTTTTATATCTATATTTATGAGAAATATTGGTCTGTAGTATTCCATTCTTGTAATGTCTTTATTTGATTTTGCTATAATATAAAGAGATTAGAAGATATTGTAGAGAATTAGCATAATTTCTTATGTGTTTGATACAACTGGCCAATGAAACCATGTGGGCCTGGTGTTTTCTTTTTTAGAAAGTTATTATTTGTTGATTCAGTTTATTTAGTAAATATAGGTTCTTCAGATTATCTATATCAATTTGTGTGCATTTCAGTGAACTTGTATCTTTTAAAGAATTGGTCCCCTTTATCTTTGTTACTGCATTTGCAAGCATAGGATTATTCAGATATATTCTTTTGTTACCCTTTTAATGTCCATGGAGTGAGAAATAATGGTCTATCTTTCATTTCTGATATTAGTAACTTGTGTCTTTTGTCTTTATTTCTTGGTTTGCCTAAAATTATTAATTTTTTTCATCTTTTCAAATAGTATGTTTTTTTATTTTATTGGTTTTCTCTATTATTTTCTTTTCTTTAAAAATTTTATTTTTTTTTCAGTGTTCCAAAATTCATTGTTTATGCACCACACCCAGTGCTCCATGCTCACCTTCCTATCCCCATCCTCTAAAACCCTCAGTTTGTTTCTCAGAGTCCACAGTCTCTCATGGTTTGTCTCCCCCTCCGATTTCCCCCAACTCACCTCCTCTCCATCTCCCAATGTCTTCCATGTTATTCCTTATGCTCTACCAGTAAGTGAAACCATATGATAATTGGCTCTCTCTGCTTGACTTATTTCACTCAGCACAATCTCTTCCAGTCCCGTCCATGTTGATACAAAAGTTGGGTTTTCATCCTTTCTGATGGAGGCACAATATTCCATTGTATATATGGACCATATCTTCTTTATCCATTTATCTGTTGAAGGTAATCTTGGTTCTTTCCACAGTTTGGCGACTGTGGCCATTGCTGCTATGAACATTGGGGTACAGATGGCCCTTCTTTTCACTACATCTGTCTCTATTATTTTCTGATTTTAAATTTTATTGATTTCTGTGCTCATTTTTATTATTTTAATTGCCTTTTTAAAAACTTATTTATATGTTTGAGAGAGATAGTTAGAGAGAACATGAGCAGGGGCGGGAGGGGCAAAGGGAGAGGGAAGAGCAGGCTTCCTGCTCCACATGGGGCTCAAATCCAGGACCCCAGGATCACAACCTGAGCTGAAGGCAGAGGCTTACCTAACTGAGCCACCCAGATGTACCTTGACTGTTTGCTTTAAGTTTATATTGCTTTTATTTCTCTAGCTGATGGAAGCTTAGATTACTAATTTTATATATTTCTTCTTTTCCACTCTATGCATTCAGTGCCATATTTCCTTCTAAGACTGGTTTCATAGCATTTTACAAATTTGGATAAGTTGTATTTTCATTTTCATTCAGTTCAAACTATTATAAAAAGTTTTTTTTGAGACTTCTTCTTTGACCCATATGTTAGAAGTATGTTTTTTAGTCTCTATTTTGTAATTTTTCCAGTTATCTTTCTGTTATTGATTTCTAGTTCAATTCCATTATAGTTGAGAGCATAATTTTTATGATTCTCTTAAAAAAGTTTTAAGGGTGTTTTATGATGTGAAATATCATCCATCTTGGTGAATGTGCCATTTGAACTTCAGATGAATATGCATTCTGCTGTTTTTGGGAGAAGTAGTCTATGAATGTCAATTAAGTAAGTTGATTGATGGTGTTATTCAGGTAAATGTTTAACCAAGGAAGTAAAAGACCTGTATTCTGAAAAGTGTAAGGTATTTATGAAAGAAATTGAAGGTGACATAAATAGATGGAAAGATATACTGTGCTTATAGATTGGAAGAACTAATATTGTTAAAATGTTCATAATATCCAAAGCAATGTACAGATTCAATGCAACCTCTATCAAAATACCAATAACACTTCTCCCAGAATTGGAACAAATAATCCTAAAATTTGTATGAAACCACAAAAGACTCAAAGAGCCAAAGCAATCTTAAGGAAGAAGAAGAGAGGTGGAGGTATCACAATTCAGATGTAAGATACACTACAAAGCTATAGTAATCAAAACAATATGGTACTGGAACAAAATAGACACGTAGATCAATGAAACAGGATAGAGAGCCCAGAAATAAGCCCATGCTTATATAGCCAATTACTTTATAACAAAAGAGGCAAGAAAATATCACAGAGGAAAAACAGTCTTTTCCATAAATGGTGTTGGGAAAATTGGACAGGTATATGCAAAAGAATGAAACCAGGCTACTTTCTTACACCATTCAAAAGAATAAACTCAAAATGGATTAATGGACCAAATGTGAGACCTGAAACCATGAAACTCCTAAAAGAAAACATAGACAGTTATCTCTTGGACATCGGCCTTAGCAACTTATTTATACATCTGTCTCCTTGGCAAGAGAAGCAAAAGCAAAAATAAACTATTGGGACTATATAAAAATAAAAAGCTTTTGCCAATGAAGCAAACCATCAATAATAATAATAAAAAAAGACAACCTAGTGGGAATGGGAGAAGATATTTGTAAATAATATATCCAATAAGGGATTAATATCCAAAATGTATAAAGACTTATACAACTCGATACCAAAAACCAAATAATCTGATTAAAAATGGACAGACAGGGGCGCCTGGGTGGCTCAGTGGGTTAAAGCCTCTGCCTTTGGCTCAGGTCATGGTCTCAGGGTCTTGGGATCGAGCCCCACATCTAGCTCTCTGCTCGGCAGGGAGCCTGCTTCCCCCTCTCTCTCTGCCTGCCTCTCTGCCTACTTGTGATCTCTGTCTGTCAAATAAATAAATAAAATTAAAAAAAAATAGACAGACACCTGAATACACATTTTTCCAAAGAACACATGGAGATGGCTAACAGACACATGAAAAGATGCTCAGTGTCACTCACTCATCATCAAGGTATGATGCAAATCAGAACCACAAGGTATAACCTCACATCTGTCAGAATGGATAGTATCAAAAAGATAAGAAATAACAAGTGTTGGCAAGGATGTGGTGAAAAAAGAAACCATGTGTGCATTGGTGCAACCATAGTGGAAAACAGTATGGAAGTTCCTCAAAAAATGAGAAATAGAATTATCAGTAATTCCATTACTGTGTGTGGAAGAAAATAAAAACACTGACTTGAAAAGATATATGTACCCTCATGTTTATTGCAGCATTATTCATAGTAGCCAAAATGTGGAAGCAACCTAAGTGTCCATTGATAGACGAATGAGTAGAGAAAATGTGGTTATATATACAGTGGAATATTACCCAGCTATGAAAAGAATGAGATCTTACTATTTATAACATGTACCTAGAGGGTATTATACTAAATGAAATAAATTAAACAAAGAAAAACAAATACCATATGATTTCTCTTACATGTGGGATCTAAAAGCAAAATGAACAAACAAATAAAACAAAACCCCAGACTCTTAAATCAAGAGAAGAAACTAATGGTTGCCAGAAGGGAGATGGGGGGGGGTGGCAAAATAGGTGAAAGAGATTAAGAGGTACAAACTTCCAATTATAAAACAAATAAGCCATGGAAATGGAAAATATAGCATAAAGAATATAGTCAATTAAAGAAATTAAGTGTTTTATGGTCTGAATGTGATCTGTCTTGGTGAATGTTCCATGTAAACTTGAGAAGAATATGTATTTTACTATTGTTGGATGAAGTAGTCTATAAATGTCAGTTAAATCATGTTGATTGATGGTGCTGTTCAGTTCAACTGTATTTTTACTAACTTTCTATCTGCTGGTTCTATCTGTTATTGATTGAGATATGTTGAAGTCTCATCAGTAATTGTGAACTTAATCTCTTTCTCCTTGCAGTTCTGATTTTACTTCACGTATTTTGATGCTCTGTTGTTAAGCATATACACGTTTATGATTGTTATGGAATGGACCTCTTTATCATTACGTAATACCCTCTTTAACATACATAATTTTCCTTTTTTGAAGTCTGCTTTTTCTGAAACAGTATAGTACTCTGGCATTCTTTTGATCAGTGTTAGTATAGTATATCTTTTTCTGTCTCTTTACTTTTAATCTATCTTATCTTTGAAGTACATTTCTTATAGACAACATATAGTTGAGTCTTTTTAAAGAAATCCACTCTGACTTTTAATTGGTATATTTATTTGTAACTGTTTTACATTTATGCTATTTGTTCTTTGTTATCTTGCTTACTTTTTCTGCCTTCTCTGGTTTTAATCAAGCAGTTTTTATATTATTCTATTTTCTCTCCTCTTTTAGTATACCAATTATGCTTCTTTAAAAGGCTTTTTTGGTAGTTCAATACATTTATAACTATCTAAGTTATAACATTTATAACTAATCTAAGTCCACTTTCAAAAAGCCTTTATACTATTCTATAAGTAATGCAGGTATCTTATAACAGTGTATTCCAATTCCTCTTTCTCATTCATTACAACATTGCTGCCATTCATTTCACTAATCCATAAGCTCTAACCATCCAGTTAACTGTAGCTATTATTTTGAACCATTGACTATTAGATCAATTAAGAGCAAGTAAAATGTGTAATTCATTTATTATTTCTCTAATGCTCCCCTTTCTTTATGTAAATCTGAGTTTCTGATCTATGTTATTTTCCTTTTCTTTGATAAAGTTTTTTTTAATGATTTTTTAAATGATTTTTTAATGATTTTGGTGACACAGAACTACTGAAGACAAATTCCCCCAGTTTTTGTTTTCATAAAGTCTTTATTTCTCCTTCACATTTGAAAGGTAATTTGGCTGGATACAGAATTGTAAAATACTGATTTTTTTTTCTTTCAATATATTGAATTTTTCATTTCAATATATTTAATTTTCCTCTTTTTGCTAGCGTGATTTCTGAAGAGATGTCCAATTAATTCTTATCCTTTTAATGCTTTTGATAAAAGCCTTTTTCCCTCTCAGCCTTCTTGAAAGATTTTCTCTTTGTCTTTTGTTTTCTACATTTTGAATATGATATATCTTGGTGCAATTTTGTTTCTCCCTCCCCCTGTCCCCCATATTTATCTTGCTGGGTGTTCTTTGAGTTTCCTGGATTTGTGGTTTTATGTTTGCCCTAATTTGGGGTATTTTTCTGCCATTATTCAAATTTTTTTTCTGATCTTTATTGTATTTCTTTTACTTCTGGCATTCTTACTACATATATAATACACATTTTTTCCTAATTGTCACACAGTTCTTGGATATATATATATATAGAGAGAGAGAGAGACAGAGACAGAGAGCACGCGTGTGTACGCAAGAGGGATAGATATATATCAGTATAGATATATAGATATAGATCTCTCTCTCTCTCTCTACATATATATATATATATGTATGTATATATACATACATATATATATATAAAACATCCTTTTTTTTTTTAATTTTGCATCTCAGTTTGGGTAACTCCTAATGACCTATTTTCAAATTCACTGATTTTTTTCCTCAGGCATGTTCAGTCTTTGATGAACCCATTAAAAATATTGTTCATCCCTCTGTGTTTTAAATTTCTAGCATTTCTTTTGGATTCTTTCTTAGAGTTTTCATCTCTCTGCTTACATCTGTTTTTGCATGTTGTCCACTTTTCCCATTAGAGCTCTTACCATAGTAATCATAGTTATTTTTAATTCTTGGTCTGATAACTTAAAAATATCTGACTTACCTGAGTTAGTTTCTGATATTTCCTTTGTGTCTTCACACTGTTTTCCCCTGGCTTTTTAGTGCCTCGTAATTTTTTGTTTAAATCCAGACATGATGTATCAGGAACTGTGGTCTTTAGTGTGATGTTTTATGTTTATCTGGCAGGGGTTAGGCTGAATTTAATGTTTGCTACAGCTATAGGTGTCAGATGCTTCAATTTACACTAGTGTCCTCATTTTTATCTTCCCTGTTGCCTTTCAGTTTCCCTAGAAACTTCCTCTTAAATAGAGTTCATGTCTTACAGCTCTTTTAATTGTATTTCACTGTTACTATACTGGAGCCTTGTTGGTATTGTACTGGGTAGGGGAAGAATTTTATACTCTTCTGAATAAAACCCCATTTATTTAAAAAATTGGGCTAGAGTCTCTAGACTGGGACCTTCAGAAGAGTTTCTGATTCTTCCTCCCCCTGCCCCCCCCCTTTTTTTAAACTGCCCATATGTGAGGCAGGAAGGCTACAGGGGGCTGGAGTTGGTTCATTGTTCTTCTCTAGGTCAGGAAATGTTCTAGCGAAGTAGTTTTCCTTGAGGGAAGTACTTTGTTTTGGAGAACAAAATGCTTTGTGTCTATTTCAGAATGTTCACTTTTCCTTTTCTCCTTTCCAAAGTACATGGACATTTTTCTCCAGTCTTTGTAAGTGGGAATCTGGTGGGGTACTTAGAGGTAAAATTTATGAATATACAGGAGGCCTCCCTAAGACTGGTCAGGAGCATTAACTCTAAAGCTAGTCCACACTTATCTCCAGGTTTTGTCAGTTATAGTTCTTAGTGTTCCTACCAGTTTATGGTTCCAGTGGTGTCTGTCCCTGGTAAGCCATGATTCTCTTTCTCTCCAGGTTTCAGGGCAGTGATTTGGTGTGTGACCTCAATTCTCTGATAAATTTAAGAAGAGTTGTTGGGTTTTTGTTTTTTGGCATTCTTCTTGTTATGAGGGTGGGAGTTATAACTTACAAATATTTTATGTGTTAGAGTGGAAAATGGAAATGCTAATTATTATTATAATTTTCAGTTCAAGAATTTCCTTTTTTTCCCTTTTTACAATTTTTATCTTTCTTGATATTCTTTATTTGATGAATTGCTATTATCATATTTCCCTTTATTTATAAGTATGAGTTTCTTTTGTTCCTTGACCCTACTTGTAATAGATCCTTTGAGGTCTTTGTATGTTAGGTGCAACATCTAGATCTCCTAGTACATACACAGTTTCACTTGACTGCTTTTTTTTAGCTTGTATATGGGCAACATTTTTGTTGTTTCTTTGCATGTTTTATACGTTTTTGCTGAAAACTGGACTTTTTAGATAACATATCACAGCAGATGTGAATTTGAGTCTTCTTTGGGTGTTGTTTTTGTTTGCTTGCTTATTGGTTAATGATTTGTTTGGACAAAGTCTGTGGAGTCTGTCTTCCCCACAGAGTATGTGACCTCTGATGCCTATGCTAAAGTTTTTTTCTTTTTCATTATTACATTTATTTTAAGCCTGACTTCATAGGGTTTGCTCTTATTTCAGAATTGCTTAGTGTTCTCTTAACAATTACAAGTTGTGCTCATCTACCTTAAGCTGTTAAGACTTTTGCCCCTGTTTATGGATGTGTGCATGAGTTGGGGACATATCTGAATTTGACAGTTTCCTAGTTGTTCCTGGTTTTCACTTTCTGCTAGCAGAGCCCTCACATTCATCCAGGGATAAGTAGGTATCTGTCTTCTCCAGTCTCTCCTGAGAATGTGTGTAGCCTTGCACACGCAAACTGTCTTCCAAACTCTCAAGAGATATGTAGAAGCCCATCAAAGTCTACTCTTGTTATCTATTCCTGTTAAGTTTATATCTATTCTGGTGCTTGTGTTTTGTTTTGTTTTTCCCCACTCAACTAGGATCACAACAGGCTAACTAACATTGGCCTTTCTTTCTTTTCTAAGATTTTATTTATTTGACTGAGAGAGAGAGAGATCATAAGTAGGTAGAGAGGAAGGCAGAGATAGAGGGGGAAGCAGGCTCCCTGCCTAGCAGAGAGCCCAATGCAGGGCTCAATCCCAGGATCCTGAGATCATGACCTGAGCCGAAGGCAGAGGCTTAACCCACTGAGCCACCCCAGGTGCCCCAAAATTGGCCTTTCTTATTCGTCACTAGAATTGCTACTGTCTCTCAATGCCCAGGAATATGGAGATTTTTCTCTGTTCTGGTGAATACTGGCCCTTACCTCTCCTGCTTGAGAAGCTACTGGTTTTTATGGCTTGCATCATCCTAGCACACAGAGAACATCTAGTACATAGGTGGGTGGCAGGGAAGGAATGGTAGCAATCCCATGCTAAAATGCCATAGACAATTATTTGTCTGAACTACTTTAGTAGTTTCTCTTATGTAGATACTTCTTAAATTGTTCTATTTCTGGAATCCTAAAATTTTTGTTTTTGACAATTTTATCCAATTTTATCATTGCTGAGCTCCTCACTCCACCATTCCAGAAATGTTCCCCAACCATAGATAATTGCTTTGGTTTCCTTAAGGCAGATTGTTTACTGAGGCTGAGCAGGGAACAATTTGAGAAAATGAGCAGGGGTGTAGTGGTAATTGGGAGGGTTGAGAATGGAAATTCACCAAGAATGGGTAGTGGAATTGGTTTGATGGTTCTTACGTCCCAGATGGAGTTGTAGATTGGGAATTTAACAAGGTGGATTTCGATATATTATTGCATCTAGTATACCATCACCAAAACTGGAGTTGGAGGAATTCAGTTGGTGTTGGACTTCACCTAGCCAGTTTCTCAGAAGATAGTGGGCAGAAGAGAATGTAGAATGCTGGGGAGAGATTAGTTCATTTAGTTAATCTTGAGGTCAACAGAGACAATGAAAGGGAGAGAAGAAATGATAGTGCTGATGGCTTAGAAGAACTTGATGGAGTCATGACACTGGAAGCTTTTGTCAGTTTGAACTAAAAAAGGTATTTATCTTGAAGTCATGAGTGAGTTGAAGGTCATTAGGAATCTGAAGTCGGAAGCTGAGATGGAGTAGTTGTGGACCAGACATTTCAAAGGAGCCAGTTATTTGCTACCACCCCTTCTTAGCACCTTCGCATGTAGGGTAGTGAAGAACATTCAGTTTTGTGGACTATAGGGGAAATTAAAATATCCATCTGATTAAAATGAGTCCTAAAAGAGAGTGGAATCAAGTCCTAGAATTTGATTACTTAGTCTTTACTTCAGGTTTTCCTTCCGCAAATTGGTAAAAATGACAAAAACAAATAGCCAACAGTTTACTCTCAGGCCTCATAGACTTAACAGTCTGGTCTTCCTCTTTGACCTGTTAGGCATGATACTGTGGCCTGTCTCACCCCTTGAGATCTATTTCTTTGACTCCGGTGGCTCTTACTGCGGTGGGCACCCTGGGTATGAAAGACTATGAAGCTAAGATTTGGACCATGAAAAAATGATCGACAAGATAGTCATTTAAAAAATATAATGGTTTAGAATAGCATAACTTGAAGAGATTATTTTAGTATTCTACAACTTTTTTAAAGATTTATTTATTTAGAGAAAGAGTGAGCACATGTGTGTGCATGGGGGAGGGGCAGAAGGCGAGAGAGAGAGAGAGAGAGAGAGAGAGAGAGAGTCTCACACAGACTCCATGTTGAGTGCTGGTGGGGCTTGATTTCATGACCCTGAGATCACGACATGAGCTGAAACCAAGAGTTGGATGCTTAACTGACTGCACCATCCAGGTGCCTCCAAAGTGTTTTGTTTTTTTTTTTTAAAGGCTGGATCATTAGCATCCACATAAGAATTTGATTTAGTAAATTTGACTTATCACCAAGACATCTACCCTACTCTATTTGTTTATTATTATTATTATTTATTAGCAAGCTGTCATGGCATGAACAGGTATAGCTGGGGGCCAGATAGGTCTCCTGTACTATATCCTTGGTGTTTAATTCATTTCCTATATTTGTTGTTGATTTTTTTTAGTCAAGGGACTCTGTAAGAAAGTATATGAAGCAAAGTTGTAGAACTAATGTGTGGTTTTTTTCCTTAGAAAAAAAACTTGGTTTGTCATTCATGAACTTGATCAATGGCTCCATAATGAATTCAGGCTTTATGGATTCTAATTCCATGTGGTTTGAGCTTTTAGAAGAAAATTAAAATTTTTAAAATCTGTTTTATGATTTATTTCTATGACAACCAGTTTCATATGAATCACTAATTACATCATTTCAATTCTAGTTTCATCAAAGTTTATTTTTTAATTGGGAAATTTTCTAATGGAACAAATGTCTCTTGAAAGATTCTCACTCTGTGGTGGGGCTGAAGCCCAACCAGAAAAGCTGACTATGGAGTGTCAATTATTTATTTATTTATCTATTTATTTATTTAACAACTAGTGAAATAGTTTAATTTAAAAAGTACATTTTCTAAGACATCCATTTCAAAATAAATCTCTTATTACCTATCTTACACACACACACACACACACACACACACACCCCAAATAAAAGGCATGGACATTTTGTAAGATAATAATTAAAATTTTCATTTCATGTTAGTTTGAAGCATGTACTTGCAAACACCACAGTGAAAATGGAGATTCAAATGTGTGTGTATATGTGTACATTTAGTTGACATGCTTAGAATTATATGAACCATATCCTCCCACCTTAAGTAGAAAATTTCTTAATCATCCTCATTTCAGAAATATTTTTTAGTTCATAATCATATGGAATTTTGATGCCATATTCTTTTTTTTTTTTTTTTTTGATGCCATATTCTTACCTCCATTATTACCTTTAATAATTATTAAATTAAATGATAATGTTTCTTCCTAGTATTAGAAATTTAAACACACATGTACTAGCAGTTCAAACTTCCATGTTTGTGATAAATAAATAATTTTCTTTTTTTTTTTTTAATATTTATTTGACAGAGATCACAAGTAGGCAGAGAGGCAGGCAGAGAGAGAGAGTGGGAAGCGGGCTTCTCGCTGAGCAGAGAGCCCGATGTGGGGCTCGATCCCAGGACCCTGAGATCATAACCCTGGCCGAAGGCAGAGGCTTAACCTGCTGAGCCACCCAGGCGCCCCAATAATTTTCTATTTTATAAGTTCCCTGGCTTGGTCCAGTCAGCCCCAGCACCATCCTTGGTGATCCCCACCCCAGGAGTCCTTTAGTAATAGACCTGCCAATCTGCCTTACACTTGCTAGCCTGAGGATTATGGAGGGCAACGTCAATATCTAGCGCTTGCAGTCTTTTTCCCGCAGCTCTCGCTAGATCTTTTCAATTAATGTTTAAACCTCTTATTTTATACTGTATCCTATCAACCTCAGAATGATTTACTGCTTTCCCGTGTAATTTTCATTACAGTACTTTCCAGCAGTGAAATTCCTGTCTCTCCTTGAAGTAGCAACTTCTCCATTCCTTATTTTGACCATGAGAAAAGTTACTGACTTCCTATACACATTTGCTATGCTTGAGGAGAGTTGCCTCATAGTTTTCAAACTTTCTTTACCTGATTCAATCCATTTTCAGTTCTATTTTATTCTGTAAGAGTGATTTAGTGGGGGCGCTAACAGAACGCATGGAGAGAATCTTTCTCAATTATCTATCTCGCTGTGAACAATGAATCTTTTAAATATACATAAATAAATTATTTTATTTAGAAGATTTGTCTTTCAGGGTGTTCACAGTGATTTTGGTAGATTTTTTTTTTTTAAGATTTTATTTGTTTATTTGACAGAGAGAGATCACAAGTAGACAGAGAGGCAGGCAGAGAGAGAGAGAGAGAGAGGGAAGCAGGCTCCCTGCTGAGCAGAGAGCCCGATGCGGGACTCGATCCCAGGACCCCGAGATCATGACCTGAGCCAAAGGCAGCGGCTTAACCCACTGAGCCACCCAGGCGCCCTTGGTAGATATTTTCTTCAGGACAATGTGTTTTTGTATGTCTGTAGAGCTTCTAGGTGGAACAAAGACAGGTTATTCCTATCATTAACAAGGAAAGGCCTCTTCTAGAGAATGCTAAGTAAGAAAACCGGGGTTCAATTTGAGAGAAATGCATACAATCTAGCTCAAATTGCAAAAAGAAAATACATATAAGGCATAAGATTTTCCTTCCCTCAAGATCTCTTTCTTCTACAAAATAACCGGACTGGATTTGATCAATGATTTAAAAAAAAAAAATTTTTTTTTAAACATTGGAACCATTTCTTTAATGTATATATTCCCCTTGAACTTGATGGGTATGTGGAAGTTTTTAAATGTTGCCTCAAATTCTCTGACAATATTTTCATTGAGGTTAGGGTCTATGTTCTTTCCCCTTGGCTCTGGGTAGTTTTGTGACTGTTTCAACCAATAGAGTATGGTGGAAAAGACACTGTTTATCTTTTAAGGCTAAGTTGTAAAAGGCCATTCAGCTTCTGCCTTGCTTTCTGGAACACTTACTCTGGAGGTTGTGAGCCTACCAAGGTAAGCAATCTGACTGCCCTGAAGCCACCAGACTGTGTGAAAGTCCAAACCGCGAGGAGAGGCCATGTATTGAGATTCTGGTCAGCAGTCTCAGTCAGCCATTCCAGTCTGAACTCTGGGATCTCATCCCTCATCCACTTGAGTTGCCTCTAGCTGTGTGAAACTTCTCAGTAGAGGCTTCAAACATCATAGCTATGCCTGCTATGCCTTATCAGAATTTCTGACACTGGGGCGCCTGGGTGGCTCAGTGGGTTAAAGCCTCTGCCTTCAGCTCAGGTCATGATTCCAGGGTCCTGGGATCGAGCCCCGCATCAGGCTCTCTGCTCGGCAGGGAGCCCGCTTCCTCCTCTCTCTCTCTGCCTGCCTCGCTGCCTACCTGTGATCTCTATCTGTCAAATAAAAAAAAAAAAAAATCTTTAAAAAAAAAAAAAGAATTTCTGACACTTACCAAGTTTGTGAGAATAATAAAATGAGTGCTTTAAAAAAATCCATTGGGGTTTGGAGCAGGAATATATGACCAGAACAAAATTACAAAGATAATTTTAGAGTTACTTAGGCTGAAGTAAAGGACCTATGGAATTCTGGAAATTGCCATTCTGAAAAAAAGCTTATGATATCTGGCAACCATAAGAAATACTGGGCCAAAATGGTCTTTTGTGAATTAATAATAACTGATGTGACCTGAGAGACATACTCCAAATATTTCAAAATGTTGATTCTTAATACTAAACAGTCCTTGGAAATAGAGTGTGGTTGTAAAAGACCTTTGATGAGAAAGCACCATTTAAAATTACTTCCTGTGATCTGAGGTTATAGAGAATCCACTTCTGAAAATGACATTTCTTTTGAAAATGTAGGTGTTGTTATAGATCAGGTGGATACTGATTATTTTATTTTATATAAAATTGAAGGCAATAACTCCACACAGACACACTCTGAAAATCTGTGTGACTCTTCTCTTTTAACTGTATATCTGGGAATCAAGAATATTCTTCCCAGGAAATTAAAGAATTTAGTTATACTTCTTCCTAATTATATTTTGGAAGTGAAGTTATTGTCTTAAATTTCAGTACAGACATAGTTCTAAATTTTTATTTTCAAAGATAATTTGAGGTGGCAGATATAATCCTTGGATGGATTATCAAAGAAAAATTCACCCAATAAAATCTTCCAATATAGTAAAATTATTAGCGTACATAAAAGTCTATAGATCATAGAAATAGAGTTCTTAAACAGTATAATTTTTTCTTCCTGAAAGAAGATGAGCTATGGTTTGACAACTTTGATTGATAGAATATGAACGAGTAGCATTTGAAAAATAGTTATATTTCCTAGAAGCTTATTTTTTTTTTCCGAAATACAGTGATTAAAGGGATGTGAAATAGGATTTTGGTAATCTGATTTTCAGAGAGGTTCACATGCATGATAGCAAAACAGTGTTTTTGTTTATTCTTTTTCATGAATCTATGCATATACGCACTGTATATAATCTTTCTAACAGGAGATGGAAAGAGAATGATTTAAAAAATTAAATGTCTGAAATGTCTGGGGTGTTGAGCAACAAGTGAATCCCACAGCTAACCTGCTTTCTGAAATAATCTCGTGTAGTTAAGTAAGGCTCTAATTAATAGTTACAGATGTTTTTGATGTCTTTGAATTCTCTTTCAGAGACACAGTTACAGCCCATTAATAATGTACCTGTGGATAAAAATATTGTAGATAGTTATCTGTGTAGTGTGACAAGTTGGGGAAAGGGACAAATTGGTGTAAGAATTGATGCTGCGTTACATCTCCAGCTGTGACTCTAACACTAATCTCACACTTTATTACTGAAAAGAGAAGGGAGGTAATAGGGTTCACAAAAGGCTGCCACGCAGGATACCGATGGCCACGGAATCACCACCGATAGGCGTCTGCCCTAACACTGCTCCTGCAGCAGGTAGCAGGGGGATTAATAGGATAATGTACGTAGAGGGCTTTGATTCTTTGGGGGAAGTGCCTGTACAAACCCAAAGCTTTATATTATTGTTATGACTTTTCCTCTAACCTGTGGTTTTTCCACATTATGCAGGCTTGTCAATTACCCACCTGTGCCCTGTTCATGCCACCATGATTTTATTTCTCATTTTTAAGGTTTATGATTCTAATTGAGAGACATTGATGTTTCCATATTCATCCTGGCAGATTAATACCCAACAAGAAAGGCCTGCTGTCAATGGGCATTTTGAATTATGTGTTTAAAATTGTCTTTGATGGCAAGGATGTCAAATTATGCTCTTCACTAAAATGGTTTTGTGCTTCTCTGCTAGGTATGCGATTGAAAATCACAGATGTTTGATATCACCTTTTACTGCATTTGTTTGCTAAGTGAAATCTTAAATATATTATACTTCTTTGAAATCCATCTTCCGATGCCATTTAGAGAACATTAAGAGAAAATTAAAAAATAAAAGACTTAGTATCTGTGACATTTCGCTTCTAGAAAAGCCAACCTTTTAAGTCACATTCTGTTTTTGAGTACTTGGTTAAGATGCAGAACATTCTAACGTAGCAGGAGCAGATGACAGAGTGGAGCTGTACTGGGCATTCATGGGGAGTGTTTCTCCCGCTCGGGCACACATTTTAGTGAGAAAGTCTGCCAGAAGCTGAATCTGATTGGGTGCTCCCAATGGAACATAGTGTTTTCCTTTTTTGGGTTTTTAATGACTACAAAAATGAAAGTCTGCCAGTTTCTTGAGTTGCTTCTTAGAAATGGTTAGAATGGTTTCATGGGTAATGGTCTTTGAAGAAGCATGTTCTAGTAATAATTTCTTAGTTTAAAAATAAAGTATAGAGTATTCACACTTTTAGATGCAGATGTAACAGACATACCTTTCACAATTCTCTCTGCTTGTGGAAAAGCAAGCAATAGGGATAGAGAAGCAAGAACGAATAAATATCTGGAATTGTCAGATCTGGATTCAGGAACATTCTTGAAATGTGAAACGCCCTGTGTCATATGCTTCTATATGAATTCTTCTCTTGAAACTCTGGATATCTCTGAGGCAGTGTTATTATCCAAGCATAAAATGGGGGCAGAAGTACTAATAGTAAGTGACTTACATCCACATAGTAATAAATGATGGAGCTTCAATTCAAATTCTCAGATCTTCTGACTTAGAAATCTAGAACACTAAACAATGTTAACATGACCATTAGAAAAACTCACTTTTAATACTGTATTCTGGCTGTTTATTGCTGTATAACCATTCTAAAACTCAAGTGGCTTAAAACAACAGAAACAGCTTTGTTCACAGTTCTATAATTTGGGCTTAGTTAGCTTGGTAGGAACCGCCTGTTTCTGCTTCATTCAGCATCAATTTGACTGCAGTCCTCTAGGGGACTCATTCACTTACATGTCAGGTGGTGGATGCTGGCTGCTGCCTGACACTTCAGTTGGGACACTTACCTGAAACACCTATACATGGCCTCTCTGACTCTACGACCCAAGGGTCAGTAGTCACGCACACACACACACACACACACACACACACACACACACAGCAGAGGGCAGAGAATCTCCAGCTGGAAGCGAGTTATATCAACTTTTCTTCTAAACTAGCCCTGGAAGTCCACAGAGTCACTTGTATGACATTGTTTTATATTAGAACTGAGTCACTATGATTAGACCATATTCAAGAGGAGAGGAATTAGACATCACCTTTTGATGGAAGGTGCTATGGATTGAATGTTTGTGATCTCCCAAAATTCATATGTTGAGATTCTAACCCTCAATGCAATGGTTTTTGGAGATGGGGCCTTCAGGAGGTGACCCAGTCATAAGGGTAGGGCACTCATGAACAGATTAGTGCTCTCATCAAAGAGATACCAGGGAGTTCTCTCACTCTTCTGCCATGTGAGAACACAGTGAAAAAATACCGCCTAATAACCAAGAAGCAGGCTCTCACTAGACTCCGAAAATGCTGGCACCTTGATTTTGGAATTTCGAGTCTTCAGAACTGTGAGAAATGAATTTCTATTGTTTATAAGCCACCCAGTGAATAGTATTCTCCTAGAGCAGCCCCAAAAAAACTAAGACAGGAGAAATATCAAAGAATTTGCTGACATATGTAAACCCGCCAAATATTGCCTAACAACAGAGATTTCCTTAAATTTGGTAAGTGAATGTAAGTGGTAGGCAAATATCTACCTTGCCCTGACCAGTAGATCTGTGTTGCTTTTCACATTCACATATAGTAGGGCTGAACCAAGGGATTAATACAACTCTGTTAGCTCCTGGTCCCTCTGGAGACTTCTCATAAACAGCTATAGGGCCCCTGTGGGAATGCAGGCCAGTCTGTAGGAGTAGCATAAGTTATAATTTTTAAATATTTAGGCACATGGTACACAGCCTTCCATTTGAATGCTTACCTTGGACTCCACAAATGCTAACTCTGAGCCTGTTATAAAACCATGCCTCACCCAAGAGAAATCTGATGGACTATTCTAGATATAGAAGTTAAGGTTGATCACTAACTCTGTATTAATGAGAAACTGAAGACTTGAGTCTTGCTGCGTATTCTTTAGAATTTGTTATAAATACTTGGTACATTAAACTCTGTTGTCCTCAATATGAAATTAATAATTCTCAATTCATGCTTTTTAAATGTAAATTCCCAAGGTAAATAACCCCTCTAGGTATTGTTATGCTTTAATATTTAGGATCATACCTGACTATTAAAGTTAATATCTTAAATCTTGAAGTAGGAGAAACCAGACAAGTAAATTCATTGCAAAAAAAAAAAAGTGCCTCAAAAAGGCACAATAATATTTCCATGTCTGAATATCCTATGCCTTATATTAATTTCTAACAGGTGTTTACTCATGCAATGATAGACCTGTCTACAATACAGAACTTTACTGATTATGCAGAAACATTTTCATATCACAATTTCTTATAATGTTCCTCAATGAAAAGCGTACTCCATGATAACAAAACAAAACAAAATGAAAACATGTTTTCAGGAAATGCTTTGATAAGAGCCATGATTTCCAAAGAGTCTGAATGAATAATTTCAAGCAGATATTTCTCTGAAGTCTTGTATATTATCTTTAAAAGTTTTGAATATTTTTTATCTATTCAATAATATAACTGTGGTTGATAGATATATGTAATTATGCTGATATATATGTGTACATATGTAGTTACATATATTTATATTAAAATATATTTAAATTTATATAAATATATTTTGTATTTAAATGTGCTTCTATTTTATTATGAATTATATATAATACACATCTATAAATAAATATTGAATATGTGATATATAATTATAATAATTATGCATTTATTATAACATATATATATATATATATAAATAAAATAGTAAAATAAAAGCATTAACTCAGGAGTTAGACTCTCAGGGTTAAATCCCATTTTGCCATCTACTACTCTGATGAGGAAGTTACAAATCACTCTGCTCCAGTTTTCTATCTTGAAATAGAATAAATATACTTATCTCACAGGGTTTTGAAACTATTAAATGAATTAATACATGAAATTTTCTTTAATATTACCTGGCATATAAATATTATATGCTCAATAAATTAAATAAAATAGCATGTGCTCAATATTATTATACCTCAATAAATACTAGCTTTTAGTGGGGTACCTGGGTGGCTCAGTTGATTAAACTTTGGACTCTTGGTTTTGGGCTTAGATCATGATCTCAAGGTTGTGAGATCAAGCCCCACATCAGGCTACACACTCAGCAGAGATTCTGTTTGTTCTTTCCCTCTGCTCCTCTCCAGCACTCCTCTAGAATAAATAAAATCTTAAAAAAATATATATTAGCTTTTAGCTATTGCTGTGTAACAAGGCACTGAAAAACATAGTGACTTAGAACAAAACTCGGCAATTTCCTTTCTTTCATAGTTTCTGTGGACCATGAATTTGGGAAGGGTTCGGTTGATTGTTTCTGGTTTGAAGGGTTAAAGCTGAAACAATGAGGGGCTGGAGTAAGCTGGGAGTTGACTGGACCTCTCTTTTCACGAAGTCCTGAGTTCATCCTTTTGTTCTCACATGTGGGCTATTTTGGGCTTCCTCACAGCATGGCTGCTTCAGGACACTTAGTTTACAAGCATAGAGACTCAGGGCTCCAAGTGTGATTATTCAGTAGCAAGGTGGTAACCAAATTGTCCTTTATTATCTAGTCTCAGAAGTCAGGAAGCCTCACTTCCACTGTACTCTATTGTTGAACTTGTTCACAAAAACCCAGCTGGTTTCAAGGGAAAAGGTTATAAATTTCACCTTTCAATGGATAGAGTTGCATTGTAAAAGAATATGTGGGTTAGGAGATATTATCTAGGCCATCTTTAGAAGACACAATCTGCCATAGCTATTATTATTATCTAGTGCTTTCTTGACGCTGTCACAAACCTCAAGAGGATATATACCAACAGGTGAAGAAACATAGTAGAAGCATATTTCTCTCTTGAATTGAAATGAAAATTGTCTCAATCAGCTATTGCCTGATGCTGACGAGTATTCTATTTAATAGAATTTTTTCACAATTGGAGATATTCTAGGTTGTTGGTTTAAAGAAGATACATAGTCTCTTGATACCAGATGCAAAGGTGTCCTACTTCATATTCTGTTAGTAATGGAGTCTATTGTGAATTATTGCTTAAAAAGAAAGTCATTTTTCCTTCTTAAGATTCTGTGTTCTGAAAATGGCTTTAGGCTTTGTATTCATCTACAAAGAAAGAAATGTGTTTTCTTCTAAGATTAAAGAACCAAAACTATCAATTTCTATGGATGCCAGACATTTAAGAAATCTGGCAATTTTAACGCATGAAATCCCTCCATAGAATTATCAGTTTTCCAAAAGTCAACTCAAGAATCTTAGGGGCGCCTGGGTGGCTCAGTGGGTTAAAGCCTCTGCCTTCGGCTCAGGTCATGATCCCAGGGTCCTGGGATCGAGCCCCACATCGGGCTCTCTGCTCAGTGGGGAGCCTGCTTCTGCCTCTCTCTCTCTGCCTGCCTCTCTGCCTACTTGTGATCTCTGTCTGTCAAATAAATAAATAAAATCTTTAAAAAAAGAATCTTAGAATATTTATTATTCAAGAATACTGAGCACAAAGAAATTTCTAAGGAAAAGATATTCTATACATTGTCATGACTTTCTACCTAATTCTCTTTTTTCCAAGCTTGGGATAAGTGATACGATTTTGAGACAGTAAAGGTATATTAGTGCTCTCACATTTTTTTGTTACCAATAAGCTGTTGATGATAGTGGACATCAGAGCTTTACCCTTCCACCATTATTTCTTCTTAATTGAAGGCTCTTGTTGACTTGATACAACATAGGTTTGAACTATGCAGGTCCCAATTAGATGCAGAGTTTTTCTGTAAACACATATAGTACTGTAAATGTATTTTCTCTTACTTATGATTTTCTTAATAACATTTTCTCCTCTAGTTTACCTTATAAGAATACAGTATATGTGAGAGCATATGATAATTGTCTTTCTCTTATTGGCTTATTACACTTAATGTAATACCCTCTACCATCCATGTCATTGCAAATGGCAAGATTTCATTCTTTTTAATGGCTAGGTAGTATTTCATTGTGTGTGTGTGTGTGTGTGTATGTGTATACCACATCTTTATCCATTCATTTGTCTATGGACATCTGGGCTTTTTTCCTAGTTTGGCTATTGTGAACATTGCTGCTATGAACATTGGAATGCATGTGGTCCTTCTTTTTATTATATCTGCATCTTTGGGGTAAATACTCAGTAGAGCAATTGCTGGATCATACGGTAGCTGTATTTTCCAACTTTTTGAGGAACCTTCCTACTGTTTTCCAGAGTGGCTGCCCCAGTTTGCATTCCCATCAATAGTGTTAGAGGATTCCCCTTTCTCCCTAACCTTGCCAACATCTGTCATTTCTGACTTGTTAATTTTAGTCATTCTGATGGTATAAGGTGGTATCTCATTGTGGTTTTGATTTTTATTTCCCTGATGCCCAGTGCTATTGAGGGTTTTTTCATGAGTCTGTTGGCCATCTGTATGTCTTCTTTGGAGAACTGCCGGTTCATGTCTTCTTCCCATTTCTTTATTGTATTATTTGCTTTGGGTGTTGAATTTGATAAGTTCTTTATAGATTTTCGATACTAGCCCTTTATCTGATAGGACATTTGCAAATATCTTCTGCCATTCTGTAGGTTGCCTTTAAGTTTTGTAGACTGTTTCCTTTGCCAAAAGCTTTTTATCTTGATGAAGTACCAATAGTTCATTTTCCCTTTTGTTTTCCTTGCCTTTGGAGACATGTCTGGCAAGAAATTTCTGTGGCCAAGGTCATAGACATTGCTGCTTGTGTTCTCCTCTAAGATTTTGATGGATTCCTATCTCACATGTAGGACTTTCCTCCATTTTGAGTTTATTTTTGTGTATGGTATAAGAAAGTGGTCCAGTTTCATTCTTCTGCATGTGGCTATTCAACTTTCCCAACACCATCTGTTGAAGTGACTGTCTTTTTTCTTTTGGATATTTTTTCCTACTTTGTTGAAGATTAACTGACTATAGAGTTCAGAGTCCATTTCTGGGTTCCTTATTCTGTTCCATTGATCTATGTGTCTGTTTTTGTGCCAGTACCATACTGTATTAATGATTCAGCTTTGTAATTATCATTTATCTCACTCATATGTGCAATTTGATTCACAAAACAGAAGATGATAGGGGAAGAGAGGGAAAAATAAAACAAGACAAAATCAGAGAGGGAGAGAAATCATGAGAGACTCTTGATCATAGGAAATGAGGGTTGCTGGAGGGGATGTGGTAACTGGGTGATGGACATTAAGGAGGGCAGGTAATTTAATAAGCACTGGATATTATATAAGACTGATGAATCACTGACCTCTACCTATGAAACTAATAATATACTATATGTTAATTAATTTAATTTAAATTTAAAAATTAAGAAAAAAGAATACAATATAGGATATATATAACCTACAAAGTATGTGGTAATCTACTGTTCATGGTATCATTAAGGCTTCCAGTCAACAGTAGGCTATTAGTATTTAAGTTTTGGGGGAGTCAAAAGTTATATGCTTAATTCTGACTGCACAGGGGGTTCATCTCCCAACCCCCATGTTGTTCAAGGATCAACTGCTGTTGAAACAGAAACATGAAAAATTCGTATTCGTGTAATAAAAATGTTTCAAAATCAAAGAGATGAGAAACTGCTTTATGAGAAAGACAGTCTGAATTTTAGAAACTCTTGATATAAAATTATGCTTAAAGGAGGGAAATTGTTGGTGACACATTCTTGTTGCTAGAGAAGAAATCTTCTAAATGTGAACTTAACAAAAGAAAATGCATATGTAAAAAATAACTCCCTCAATAGTCAGTTATCTCATATTTGTTCCCTCAAAAATTAATTCTGTGGATTACAAAATAACATATACAGTCTGACTCCATTCATATCCAAATATAGAAGATGTCACACATGCATAAACACACAGATTGCATAGAAAAGACCTGGAGGACTAAAACATACTAAACTGAAATGCTGTCAGTAGTTGCCTGTGGGAGAGGGAGTGGAATTAGTCATGAAAGAAGCATGAAAGGGAAGTTTTCACTTTTCACTCTCCTTCTGTATAAATTGACCTCTTTTGGGGTGGTGTAAATACATTATTTATGTTTTTATCTTTAAAATAATAAGAATATTGTATGTATTACAACTTTTGTGTCAAAATCAGGATATATTTGTTACTAGGTAAAGTTGTCTTTTTGGCATTTAGTTCACAGAATACAATACTATTTTAAAAATGTAAAAGGATATAATTATTTATATTTTGGAATTTCAAAACTGAAAGCACAATAGTGAAAGTACCACTTCTCAGGGTATTTTCTACTCTAAACTCTTTCTTTCTTTAAAAGTCCAATGTATCATTTTTCTTGTGTAGGAACAACTCTTTCCATTTCCCCAATCTCAAATACTTGTGGATGACAATGATAAGTTATTATTTGTCATGCTTCTGTGAGTTGGTTGGACAGTTCTTTTGCTCCACATGGTATCCGGTGGGTCAGCCAAATGACTGCATTTTGATTGCACCTGGGCTGGACTGTGAGAAAGTGACTGTCTCATCAAGGCCTGGAGACTGGTACCTTGAGTCTTTCCCAATGTCCTCTTTGTCCTCATGCTATTTCATCCTTCAGGGCATCTCCAAGTGGACTCTGCAGCAGGATAGCCTGCACTTCATAATAGTGTGGCCACTGAGTTTTTTTTTTTTTAAATTTTGAAGATTTTGTTTATTTACTTGTTAGAGATAGAGAACACACAAGCAAGGAGAGTGGGAGAAGGAAAAGCAGACACCCGACCCTTTATCGGATAGGACATTTGCAAATATCTTCTCCGATTCTGTAGGTTGCCTTTTAATTTTGTTGACTGTTTCCTTTGCCCTGCAGATGCTTTTTATCTTCATGAAGTCCCAATAGTTCATTTTTCCTTTTGTTTCCCTTAGCTTTGGAGACGTGTCTTAATAGGAAGTTGCTGCGGCCAAGGTTGAAGAGGTTACTGCCTATGTTCTCTTCTAGAATTTTGATGGATTCCTGTCTCACTTTGTCTTTCATCCATCTTGAGTTTATTTTTGTGTATGGTGTAAGAAAGTGGTCCAGTTTCACTCTTCTGCATGTGGCTGTCCAATTCTCCCAGCACCATTTATTAAAGATGCAATTTTAAGAGTTTCAGCAAGGCAGACAGGGAGCCCTCCAGCCAAAGTCCTCCCATCAATGAACTTACACAAATGGGTTCAGTCACTGGCTAAAGTATGGCCACATCACAGACTCAGGGAGGGATGTCAGAATTCAGCAGCCTGGGCTGTTGCTAACTACACTTCTAAACAGGAGATCTGAGAGGTGTATGCTCATGGTTGCCATAGAATGTTAAAGAGTGGCATCAAAAGAGAAATTTAGCAGTCATTAGAAAAGACACTTATGTTCACTTACTTCTTATCCATTTCCTGACTGGACCAGAGCAGCGGTTTGAAAAAATTCTAGTTGGATGTCATTAAATTAATTTTTTTTAAAGATTTTATTTATTTATTTGACAGAGATATCACAAGCAGGCAGAGAGGCAGGCAGAGAGAGAGGAGGAAGCAGGCTCCCTGCTGAGCAGAGAGCCCGATGCGGGGCTCGATTCCAGGACTCCGAGATCATGACCTGAGCTGAAGGCAGCGGCTTAACCCACTGAGCCACCCAGGCGCCCCAAATTAATTTTTGTTTTTAGCCTACAAACATGTTTCTATGCTGTTGGTGCCATATGAGACATATATGTCTGAAGTTTTGCCTCACTTCAAAAGTAGTAAGAGAAAAAACACACTCTAGATTTGCATCTTTGGAAGGGTCAGCTGTCCCTTTCCATTCTTCACTTAACTGCTTTCAACACCAGTATCCTGTTTGATATGAAAAGCATCATTTCTCAGACTAAACTTCAACTTTACCTCCTTTTCCCTTTTTTGTATTTTTGTTTTGTTTTGTTTTTCATCACAACAGGATGTTCACAGTAGCAAACATTCTCAAATATAATTGCTAGTTTCTTATCAGAAATAATTAGTAGGACATGGAGGATTAAACTAAATTTGAGCAATGACTTTTTACCAACAGCACATGTGAAAATGCTCTGTGATTTGAGCTAATATGCTGTTTTCTTTTGAATTGTTTTAGAACAGAGAGTTTATTGAGAAGGGAAAATTCAGAATGCTGTGGCATTCAATTATAGTCTTAATTTTATTTTAATTCATGCAAGCAAAAGAATTTAAAATGAAAAAGAAGTATAGGAAAGGTTTTGTTATGTCTATTTTAAAATGGGTCTTTCTTTTTTTCTGCCTAAACTGTTGGATGGCTAGAGGTAATGATTATAATCCAGTCAGATTAAGAGACAACTCTCTGCAGTGATTTGGATCTTAAATAAATATGTAATTGATTATAGAGTAGACTTATGGGAAAGTTGTATTCTAGAATCAATCGGCTAGACCTGTGTAACTGAGCTGCATTTCCAATGTAATATACTGGTCTGTCACCCTATAACCTTTTATGCAGAAGGAAAGCACAGTGCATTTGGTAATTTTAGGGAATTTGAGGTAGTCAGTTTGCCTACTATTATTATTTATCTTCCCAGTTATCTTTGTGCTTATGATAGAGATGATAAATGGATTTAGTAGGAACAGATTGGCAATAGGGGGAAAATGGCTTACTTAAAATTTCAAATATAAGAGCTATCTCTGTATGTGAAGGCAAGTGTTCTGGTAGTCTGGGAAGAAAAGAAACAAATCATTGTTTCCCAATAAAGAATGCAAGATTTCATTAAGTAAATGGGAAAGAAACTAATGTAAAATGCAGTAATACTAAAACATATTCATTTGATCATTCATTCATTTATTTGGCATTTGCTAATCCAGGTGCTGGACAGATACCAGAGAACATAAAGAAAGATAAAGGTTTCAAGGAGAAAAAAAAAAAAAAAACTTTTTCTTTATATCTAGGCATATATATATTTTACATCATAATGTACACTTTAAGAACGGAATTCCTGAAAAGTCAAGACGGTAATGACAGCACTAAATCTAGTTATAACTATTTTGAAGTCTCTATGCTAACCACTTTATGCAGTTGATTTAATCTCACAATAACTTTATCCAGTAAGGAATTACAGTTCATCTCATTTCACTAGTTGTAGAGATTGGGGCTTAGAGAGATCGGAGGACATTTTCAGTTCCATTTGCTTTTAGTGAACAGCATGGCTATTACTACTATTCTTCGTTAAGAGTTAGAAAGAACATGCCTTTCGTAAACTTTCACTCAGGTTTATTTGAAGAGCTAATTCAAGTGTCTTTGGCACCTTGATTTGGCCAACCCGCAATATCCAGACCCGTTTATCCAGATCGTCAGAGATTCCTCAGCTATGAATGCTCCTTCATCGAGATTTATGAAGCTCTGCCTTCTTCTGAATGGATCTTGGTAAATGTGGTGAGTTCCGAGTATCTGCAATAGTTCTTGTTTTGTCTAACTCTGCCTCAGTGGTGTGCAAAACTACAAGCCATGAGGCTCTTTAGGAAGTCTTTTCTGGTTTCTCATCAAGATACCGTTTGTAAAGAGAGGACAGAAAGATGGGATGATGTGAGTACAGGGGTTATACGTGGTGGGAGCATGGCTGGAAGTTTCAAAGTAAAAATGTAAACACTAGAATTGTTTAAAGAAGACTACCAAGTGACACTGAACAAGTTACACATGGGATTTGGTTCTCTTTAGCTACAAAAACCAATCTTTGAGAATCACTGGGAAGAATGTTCACAGGGCCAACAAAAAAATCCCTTTCACTTGCATAATGAAAGTCCCTTACATGGAGTCTAAGGCCAAGGTTACAGGGATGTAGGTTACTAAGGAGCAAGTTAGCCTTTTATTCATACTTAATTTAAAAACAACAACAGTAGCAGCAATAACCAGTATCACTTCTGAGTTATATAATAAAGAGAAGAATATATGGAGATTTAGGGAAAAATTATATATACATCTTGCAATTTTAATTATCACATATAGATTTAAAGTTTAAAAAAGTAAAATGTGAGTAGGTGTGTATATGTGAGCTGTACACATATTGTAGAACAATACACATTGAACCTATAAAAATTTCCTTTATATAGGGAATTAGAATTCAATGTTGCTGTTGATAGGATGACAAAAAAAGTTTTTACACATACATATACATTAATTGTGATTTTTTTAAAACAATGAATTCTTGTACTAACTATATAATAAAGGCAAAAACATACATAAAACTATTTCACAAGTAAGATAGTAGCTCAAGATGTATTTATTTTGGGTGGTTAAGTTATTTGCAAATTGTGCATTTTGGCATCCTCCACAGTGGTGTGTTTTTCTTGTGAGCAGTTTTATCTTATGTGGTAATTGTCAGGGGGTTTTAGTGCCATGATTATTAGCTTGGGGTAAAGAGAAGAGCTGTGTTTCTGAATCACAAACAGTAACATCAAATATGATAAAAAATTTCTCTGAATATTAGTACATAGTCTACCAATGAAATGACATTTTGGAAAATATTTCTATTTTAAGTCCATTAAGGATGATGCTAATCTACATAAAATAAGTGAATCACATTTTGATAATAAAAATTATTGCTCAATATATCATATAACATATCTTCCCACATTTTATTTGAAATAAAATGCATCCAAGATCTAGGCTGGTAATTTCCACCATCTAATTAGTTTGACCACCTTTTTGGCTGTATAATGGTTGATTATTAGAGCATCTTCAAATGGCTCATTTAGCTGAACACATTAATAGATATTCTAATTCTATTTCAGGCAAAAGTGCCTGGTGATGAGGAAATGGTGTAACACAGATTCTGTACTAGGTGTTCATTTTTTTTGAAAATATATAATCATGGGAGATTTCCAAGGCTTTATAGTTGGCATAATCAACTGGAGATCACCTTCTACTTATTGGGTATTGATTTGTCTGGATGAGTAGTATTAGAGATTCACTTTCTTCCTTCTATTAATAAAACATTAATAAATGTTTTTCTAATTGTACTGTTTGAACAGTATAAGATTTTTTGGTATTCCTAATAAAGTTATATGTGTCTTAGAAAAAGTCATTTCATGTTTGTTCAAAATTCTTACAAAGCAGTTTATAAAAATGTGCGAGAAAGCAATTAATGCTTATTTATTTTCCTCTCCTAAAAGTGCTTAATGACTAGAGAGAGCCTCAAATATTTTGAATTTGAACTCAGGAATTTTCTTGATACAACTATTTGTAAACATTTGAAAATAATATTTTTTTGCTTGATCAATAAAATAATCTTTGAGTTTCTACTATGACCAAGGTACTTAGTGTTTTATGGGCATCCAAAATAAAGAGATGTGGTATCAATATTAATAGTCTCTTGGAAATTATTAATTGGGGTGTCTTTTATGTTTTGTCTTTAACTGGGTGTGCTTAAAATAATCAATTTACAATGCAGGAATTTAATTAGTGAAATTGGAAACAAATTTTTTATTAATACCATTCTAGTTTTTTCATTTTTTCTTAATTGAACATATTAGTTTTGTTGATGATTCTAATGTGAATGGGAGACAATAAGAAAACTATTAAGTGTGTGATTAAAAATGTTTAGAGCTTTTTTTTTAAGGATTAAATTTATTTATTTGATAGAGATTACAAGTAGGCAGAGAGGCAGGCAGAGAGAGAGGAGGAAGCAGGCTCCCCGCTGAGCAGAGCAGAGCAGAGAGCCCGATGAGGGGCTCGATCCCAGGACCCTGAGATCATGACCTGAGCCGAAGACAGAGGCTTTAACCCACTGAGCCACCCAGACGCCCCCAAAATATTTAGAGCTTTTATCTTAGGTCTTGTAGTGACTACAGATAGTAACCATCATACATTGTAAAATGGTAATACAAACTGATTAATTGTATATAGTATCAGGTAGGTTTGACATACAACAATAGAAATTGCTAAGGCATGTGAAAACATTGCTATTCTGTAATTTTTGCCTCATTCTTTTAAGGATATTTTATTATTTTTCAAGGTTAAGGTTTTAAGGGGTATCTGAATATAACATAAATGAGAATTATAAGTGGGTGATCTAACCAGAGAGGTAAGGATTGAATTGGGATCAGAAGGGAAAAAGCACAACTATAGAATTTTGTTCAGTTTTATGTCTCCTTTTCTCTCTTTCTAAGATCAGATCCTTGGGGCCTTCAGTGATATTCTGAGAAAACATGATTCGCAAAAATTGGCCACCATAACTGATGTGGACAGAGAACCAATGATAAATGTTAAAAGGCTCCAAAAGGGTAATTGTAAGGAGAAAAGATATAAAAATATGAAGCAGGATGTATAGACATTAATTTCCTGGAATCTGGAGCCATATGTACTCAATTCTTGGTTTAACCTTTTATAAACATGACCTTGACTGACTTATTTAATCTCTTTGAACTAGGTTTTATTACTTGTAATTCGTGGCTAATAATAGTGACCACCTTATTATGAGGATTAAATGAAATAATCCAGAGAGTATTACATAGTAATCACCAGATATATGTAAAATGTTATTACTGTTTATGATTATGTACATAAGGATGGAATAAGAATAAAGGAACGTTGGGAAAACCAGGAGGAATGTAAATTGAAAGCAGAGGTAGCACTAAATTCTTAGGACCCATTTTTGAAAGTGTAGTCACATTGGAAAGTTATTATTGACTCCTTGCTGTTCTATACAAATTGTTTTGTAAGCAATACTTAGAGTGTTTGTCCTGTGGGGCTTTAGATTATTAATGGATTTCACTGCCTGTCTCTTGTTCTTTTGTACTAAAGAGTTCCTGAGGCATAAATGGTTTCTCTGCCTCTGTGCCCTGGATATAGGTCCTTGTCTAATTCATTGATAATGGGAATTAGGATCCCCAGGGGAGTAGATATTTTTGACATAAGGAAAAACGAGGGGAAATATTTGGGGACAATTCACTGCAGCTTTAAATAAAGATCTTTGGACAATAACTCCTATAATGCTATAAGATAGATTAAAGGAGAAGGGAAAGAGAAACCAGATCAGAGGGACTACCTGATTAAGGGGAAAATCATGGCCCTAGACAAGGACAAGATGAAACAAGAGGAAACAAAATACTGGAACTCAGACAGAAGAAGTTGATTATATATTATATTTCAACGTCAGAGAAGATTTTTCTTTAGTGTATCTATCCTAAGACCAGTGCCTTATTTGTAAAATTTAAATAAACCTTTAATTTTAGATTTATAGATAAGATTTAAAGGTGAAACAAGGGGTTCCCAGATACTCATCCAGTTTTCCCTTTTGTTGACACTTGACATTACAGTACAACTTTTGTCACAACTAGGAAACCACTATTAGTACATTACTTTTATACCTTTTAGGCAAAGAAACAATAAATTTGTGAGGAATTGACAAGACAACATAGGGGTTTGGACTAGGGGTGGTAGGATGGTGAAGAAGTAGCAAAATATATTTATAAAGTGTTCTTTGTCTTTAATTACCTGTCTTTAGAGATAAGGATGCCTTCTACCTTGCTGCTACAGGAAGGTTACTTTCACATGAGAGATTTATCTCCTTGGCTTTCAGGGTGACAAAGGGAGGTCTAAGCATCCTTGCACTGGCTATTTCTCAAATACATTTATTTTAGAATAAATTTTTAATTTAAATTCAATTAATTAATTAATCAAATAATTAGTTTCAGAGGTAGAGTTTCGTGATTCATCAGCTGTCTATAATACCCAGTGACCATTATATCATGTGCCTTCCTTAATGTCCATCACCTCATTAGCCAATCTCCCACTCCTTTTTCCCTCCAAAATCCCTGTTTGTTTCCTACGAATAAGAGTTTCTTATGGTTTGTCTCCTTATCTGATTTTGTCTTGTTTCATTTTTTCCTCTCTTCCCCTATGATCCTGTTCTGTTTCTAAATTTTTTTCACCCAAGTTTGCCTCCCATTATGCTTTCATCTTCTCTAGTCAGCTTATCTGAAATTGAGCAAAATGTCTATCAATGAATGGTTTTCCTCCTTAATACAACACTTGTAGGCTGTTTGAAAAAAAAGAAGAGTAGGATGGGTCCCATGGTGGCCCCTGGTATTTCACCTGTAGCTTCTAGTCATTTCCCCATTCTTTGATTTCAAGTGGCAACAACTTAGTTTGTTGTTCCCATTGTGTGATCTACATCATTGGGACATTTTTCATCCCCTGAGTAATACCTTTCTTATGTTACAAAAGCCAATTTCCTTTGAAAATGATGACTCTGTTTTCTCAGGATCGTCTCTGTAGTGCTGAATTAATAACACTTACAAGTTTTCCACTTGATTGCCTTTCTGGAATAGTCCAGCATACTTATATCGCTTTAGAAATACCACCTGGGGCTCCAAAGACATTTCTTTGACTGGTGTTTCTTTTCTTTCCTTTTTTAAAAGAAATTTTTAAAAATTAACATATAATATATTATTTGTTTCAAGAGTACAGGTCTGTGATTCATCAGTCTTACACAATTCACAGCACTCACCATAGCACATACCCTCCCCAATGTCCATCCCCCAGCCACCCCACTCCTCCCACCCCCACCCCTCCAACAACCCTCTGTTTGTTTCCTGAGATTAAGAGTCTCTTATGGTTTGTCTCCCTCTCGTTTCATCTTGTTTCATTTTTCCCTCCCTTCCCCTATGATCCTCTGTCTTGTTTCTCAAATTCATCATATCAGTGATATCATGTGATACTTGTCTTTCTCTGATTAACTTGTTTTGCTTAGCAAAATACCCTCTAGTTCTATCCATGTTGTGGCAAATGGCTAGATTTCATGTTTTTTTTTGATAGCTGCATAATATTCTATTATATATATGTGTGTATACACACACACACACACATACATATGTATGTATGTATATACATACATACATATATGGCATCTTCTTTATCCATTCATCTGTTAATGGATATCTAGGCTCTTTCTATAGTTTGGCTATAGTGGACATTGCTGCTATAAACATTGCGGTGCAGGTGCCCCTTTGAATCACTACATTTGTATCTATAGGGTAAATACCCAGTAGTGCAATTGCTAGGTCATAGGATAGCTCTATTTCCAACTTTTGAGGAACCTCCATACTGTTTTCCAGAGTGACTGCACCAGCTTGCATTCCCACCAACAGTGTAGGAGGGTTCCCCTTTCTCTGCATCTTTGCCAACACCTATCATTTCCTGACTTGTTAATTTTAGCCATTCTGACTGGTGTGAGGTGGTATCTCACTGTGGTTTTGATTTGTATTTCCCTGATGCAGAGTAATGTTGAGCACTCTTTCATGTTTCTGTTGACCATTTGGAAATCTTCTATGCAGAAATGTAAGTTCTTGTCTTCTACCCATTTCTTGATTGGATTATTTGTTCGTTGGGTATTGAGTTTGATAAGTTCATTATAGATTTTGGATACTAACCCTTTATCTGATATGTCATTTGAGAATATCTTCTCTCATTCTGTCAGTTGTCTTTTGGTTTTGTTGACTGTTTCCTTTGCTGTGCAAAAGATTTTGATCTTGATGAAGTCCCAATAGTTCATTTTTGTCCTTGCTTCCTTTGCCTTTGGCAATGTTTCTAGGAAGAAGTTGCATGGCTGGGATCAAAGAGGTTGCTGTCTGTGTTCTCCTCAAGGATTTTGATGGATTTCTATCTCACATTGAGGTCTTTCATCCATTTTGAGTCTATTTTTGTTTGTGGTATAAGTTTCATTCTTCTGCATGTGTAATACCATTTGTTGAAGAGACTGTCTTTTTTTCTGTCGGACATTCTATCCTGCTTTGTTAAAGATTAGTTGACTATATAGTTGAGGGTCCATTTCTGGGCTGACTGGTGTTTCCTTTGAACTAAAGAATATTGTTGTTGTTTGTTTTTTCACCCTCAAAAGTATCTTCTAGGAAAAGTAATGGCAATATCTCTGAAATTCTAATCATTTTCCACAATCCCCCTATGTCTCATCATTACATGTACAATTTTAGTAATATTTTTTAAATATTGCATTTATTTTGAGGTATCATTTATAAAGGGAAAATAACTAATAATATTGATATATTAAATATTACATGTTGTGGGTCCTTCTGATATAATGCAAAGAAGACATATATTGTCACATCATTTTAATGCTAATGGAGTGGGATGCGGCAAAACTAACAAAATTTATTTTAATACAGTATATCTGTTCTTACAGTGTATGTGTTTTTAATGTACAATATTTCATATAAATACTTAATTCTTTAATTTAGAATGTACAAATCAGTTACTTTTTAAAAATGGTTATATGTAGTTTGGATGAATCTTTTATTGTTATCCAATTGAAATTGACTTTTTTTTTTTCTGTAGTTGATTAAATATAGCTCAGAGTTTGGCTATAGAAAGAACTAAATCAATGAGTCCAAATCCCAAATCACATGAGCTCAAGTACCAAATACTCCATGCTACAGTGCAGTATTTTTAAACCTGCATATAGATTATCAATAAAATTTTATTTTGCTTCCATTTTGAAATCACTAGTTTTTCCTAATGTACTTAGTTTGCTCCATTTCAAGATCATTTTAGTAATTAAAAATTATTTTAGTTCTACTGTGGATGATGTAGGTGGTTGGTGCCCTAGAGGATATTTTTTAAATTAGTACTTCACTTTTAGTAGATCCAAAATAAAACAATTAAAGTCTTTTCCTTGATGTTCAGAATGAGCTGGCCTGAGAACTAAAACAAAAGAACGCTGGCCCACATGATTGCTGCATTTGAAAGCCTCATTTGAACATGCTTTTATGGGCTCTTGGCTACTCTGTATTATTGGCTTAGAACTACTCTGGCAATTATCAATGTTGTGAATTAGAAATTATGCAAAGCTCTCTCAGACAATTTAGGACACCAATGTACTTTATTTTTAACAAATGACATATAAGTGTAAAGTATTTATGATAATCCTTCATATTACGCTAGTAGGTGTCTCATGTACTTTTGTTAGAACATCTCAGGACTGTGAACTTTCCCTTCAGTTGGTTATATTTAAGTCTACTGACAACTGGCATGAGAATGTCTTTTTTAATTATAATTAGTAGGCTTTAGATTAACTCCCTAGAAGGGGTTTAGACAAGTAAAACAGTACATGTTTTAAATTGCTCAGGGAGTTGTTAGGTTACTTATAAAATGTTTTCTTAATGAAAGTATTGGAATTGAAAATAATTGCAGAATATTTTTTAAAAATTATCATAAAATAGCAAAAGCAAAGTTCCTCTTGAAAAGTATACTAATTGATGGAGAATAATATATTATTTTACAATAAATTATCTGTCATCTATGTATGTGACTATTTTTATAATGACTGTCACTGTTGGATCTGGCATTTTGGTCAGTTCCTATTTTGGCACCAAGAAATAATTAGGAAGGGGAAAGAATATCTTATTTAACCATCATTGTATTCTAGAATCTTGCCTGTTGAAATCTGAATGTTTCAATTTCTATTTACAATATAATAATGGTACAAATTTCATTTCAGAATTGCTGTCACATTGGTCTTTCCTTTAAAGCTATGAGCATTTCTTTTTCTTGCTCAAAGACCTGCTTTCAATGTCCCTCATTGCATGTAGAATAAAGTTCAAACCCTTACCCTGATCCTTTAATGTTTTGGATCCTAGTTTAGCCCTGTTTTCTGCTCATACTATTCTCTCTGCTTGGAATGCTTTTGCCTATCTCTGTGTTCAGATTTTATCTATCCCATTAGGGCTCCATTTAAATGTAAACCTTCCATCATGGTATATTTCAATTTCAGCACTGGACCCAAGAGTCCATTTGCTGTGAGCTGTGTACCATTTTAGGCACTTTATGTACATGATACAGATATTTTAAACACATTAGACTTGGAAAATTTTCATTTCCTTTTCAGTCATGTTGGTTTGTAGTCTTCTCTTTCAAGGTTGAGCCATGAGACCCATGGTACCAGGGGTGAAGATCAGAAGTACTGGCGTGCTTTAAGTCTTAGAGTTGACTTCTTATATGAAGACAATGATTTTTAAATCCATTCCTTGTAGAAATTTCTCAATTTTAAATGTCCTCTTTTACCTAATCAGGAATCATGTCTAGGTCTCCAAATCATGGAACACTTTTTTAAAAAAAGATTTTGCATATTTATTTATTTGAGGGAGTGAGAGAGCAAGCAGGAGCCAGGAGAAGGGCAGAAGGAAAGGGAGAAGCAGACTCCCTTCTGCCCAACTTGGCTTGATCCCAGGACTCAGGGATCATAACCTGAGTCAAAGGCAGATGGCAGTCAGGCTTAATGAACTGATCCACCCAGGGTCCCTCATGGAGCATTTTTATATGTTAGAGTCTCAGGGAACTCTTGATGTGGTATAGAAGGAGAGAAAAGCCCATCTCATTTGGCTGGGGGCATAAAGGTAAAAGGTGGAAGGAGAGACAGAGCAGAAGTAAGAAATCGGCATTTATGTATTTTCTCCCTTTCAGGGTAGAACCCAGATGGCATTTCAGATGGTAGATATATCAGATAAGTACGAAGGAGCATGAAAACATTAGGAGAAGAGTCTAGTGGTCTGTTTCCTTAATAAGTCTCTAGGAAAGTCTCCATACTTAGCATGTTCGGCATGGCACAGTCAAGATTAAATGGCAGGGGTGCCTGGGTGGCTCAGATGGTTAAGCATCTGCTGTTGGCTGAGGTCATGATCTGCAGGTCCTAGGATCCCTGCATCAGGCTGTCATCTTGGCAGGGAGTCTGCTTTTCCCTCTCCCTCTGCCTCTCCACCTGCTTGTGCTCTCTCTCTCTCTCAAATAAATTAATTAAATCTTAAATAAATAAACAAATGAGAAAAGAAAAAAGTCTTCATACATGAGACAGAAGAAACCCTCAGGCTTCTCATGGTCTGTGTAGTACAGAGATTTATGGTTTTGGGGAAGAGGCAAGGTATGGAGAGGCTACCAAGGGCAGGAAACTCTGATCAGGAGAAGATGGCTGGGACAAGCATTTCAGCCAAAGGTAGCATCATGGTATCACAAAAACTAAGATGGGGCCATTGAATCCCATTGTCATTAATTTAGGGAGCAGACCTATTCAGCCCTATTACCAAAGGGACCATTCAAGCTTTAGAGTCTTCCTTTTACACATCTACTTCAGGGACATTCTTAGCACATCCCACCCAATCTACACTGATGCCATCTTGGTAAATAGAAAGGGGATTAAAAACAGGGAGAATGGACTATATTTTGAATCTGGAAGGTCTTTTTCTTTTATCGACTAATAAAAACTGATTATGAAGGGTGTGTTTGTTTTTTGAGGCTTCTAGATTCTTGTTCCACTATTGTCTAGCATTAGAGGTTTATGAGAAGATTAGAATGGTTATAGAGAATAAAGCAGCTATGCTTGGTTTCATTTTGTTTGGTCAATCTGCATTAAGTGAGAGGGAAATTTTGACCTTGTTACAGTTTAATGGTAACAGTTATCCTGCATCTGTCAGACGAAGATCACCAGACAAGAATTTTAGTGCAAGTCATTTACTTGGGAGGTGGTTCCAGGAAACCCCAGGTGGAAAGTGAGAGAGGGAAGTACAGGAAACCAACGAAGTATAATTAAGCAAGTTAACATTATGGGTAGCTCTTGAAGCATACTTATATATACATTATAGGTAGCTCTTAGGTTGGTGGGCTCAAGACTGTCAACAGCCAGTGAGTGATCCTAGTTGGTAGCTGGCATTTGCAACTAAGTCAGTAATTCTCACCTAATATGGTCTCTTATTTTTGGCTTGGGTCATATAGCCTGATATCAGATAAGTGACCTATTGTTTACTCTCAAGGCTTTTCCCTTGTGAGTGTGGAAATGTATTTCAATAATCATTAGGGACTAAGTAGGAAATATAGGAATTAAGGATTAAGTAGGATTAGAGAATATAGGATTAAGTAGGAAATACATAGCTGGAAAGGAGCTATTCTAGATATTCTAAACTATTCTTAAACCAGTAAGACCACCAGAAGCTTTTTTATTTGGAATACTTTATCCATATATCCAAATATATTTTTATTTTTTATAAAATATTTTATATTTTATTTTTATTTGGAATATTTTTTTAGACCACCTTCACTAAACTGTGTGTCATTATTCTTTAAGGTTTTTAAAAAATAGCTATATAATTATTGTAAGGGCCTATTTAGCTGCAGCAGCCCCACCTTGGTAGAACATCCATTTTGTTGTTTATGCAGTGAACTTAGATTGACTGTGCCCCCCAGAGGAACTCACTTAGAAACGGGTCTGGGAAACCGGTAAAATATGGCTGACCAGCCCCTGATAAAAGAGCCCATATACCAGGATGTGTCAGGTCAGGGAGAGATAACAGAGCCCAGAATGCAAGGACAAGTCAGGCCAGGTGGAGACATCCAATCAGTAAAGCACACATACTACCTCCCTGACTACCAAAGAATGTGGGCCCCACCTTTTGGGCACCTTTTGGGCGCCAGTTCTGACCAAGGTGATAGGCTAGTTCAAATAGCTTCTATAGGGTGAATTGTAATTCAATTGGCCACCCGTGTGTGACCTAGCATGACTGTGCAGATTTCTCTGTGTGTTACAATCTCATTGGCCACCTGTGTGTGGCCAGGCTCAACCACACGGCCTTTGCTCTATAAAAGTTAGTCTGTAAGGCAGGGAGGGGGTTGCCTTCTCTGTAAGAGGCGGCCTGGGCCGATTGGTTTGATTCTCAATGCTTGGCGCAAAATAAAGCTTTGCTTGACCTTCGCTTTGTATCAGTCTCGTCCTTTTGTCCACGGACCCTTCAATTATAATAATTGTGAGCATTTATGGAGGTCTTATATTTTGGACACTGTGTTATGTGTCTTAAATTGAGTTCTAGCAAAGCTATCTGCATAAATTATGGTCAATAATACTTAAATTCATTGAATTGTTATAAAGATTAAAGAACCTCATGCATCTAAATTGCTTGGCACTAAGTAGGAACTCAATATATAGTATAGTGGTGGTCACTGTCATTGTGCTTATTATTATATCTTATAATAATACATCTCTGTAGGTATGACTAATTTAAAAATATAGTTGAAAGCCCCAGAACTTCAAAATGCAATATTGTGAATTTTTCTTAATAAACAGAACCAAATATTGCATATGACCTTTTTTTTCTAGAAAGGCAGTTTTGGGAAATAAAGATAGAACTATACCAATTAAATGTATATGAAATTAGATTTGTCTAATCAGAACTGGCTTATTGGAGAAAAAAAAAGGAAGTATAAAAAATACCTTATTTTCTTATTTTTTGTGACTTTCCCTAGAGATTCTTTTTGTTGCTGGGGCTCTTTAACTGTGGTAATAAGTTTAAATACTTTATTGTACGAAACTTCTTTGTTTATGATGGTGGCTATAATGAGAAGGAGGAAATGGCCAGAACCATTACTTTTCTGGCTATTCACAGTGTTTAATCTTGGTGTCTTCTAAGGAAGTAAAGGGAGTAAAAGAAACTAATTGTGTGTTTCCAATCAAAGAATGTCCCCTCCTTTAAATGATCACATGAGGCTTTCTTCTAGGAACAATAAGTGGAGTTAGCAAACTTGCTTCTGAATGTGAACTAATGAGGTAAAAAAAAGTCTTTAAAAATGGCAATTAGTGGAGTAAGCGTTTTCCTTTATTTAAGAATGATAGAGACTTTGATAAACTTAGAACTCAGGAAGTTAGAAGTTACCCAAGCTTTTCCTCATAAGTGGAGATAATGAGGGATTTGTATATTCATAAGTAGCTATTTTCATTCATTTATAAGTAAAAATGAACATATACATATATGCCTGGATTGATAGAGGTTCAAAGCTGAGAGGAATCAGATTATTTTTAAAAGGCTAGTTTTGATTTTTTTCTTCCCTGAAAACCACCTTTACAACATAAAAAATAATCAATAAGCCTAACTCATCCCTTCATATTTATTTCTTCTCCAATCCTCCCTTTTACTTAAAGGTATCACAGAAGTACTTGGGTTAGTACATTATAAATGACCTTTGTTATCTTAAATCATCAGTTGTCTGATAATTTTTTTTAATTTTATTTTTTATAAACATATAATATATTTTTATCCCCAGGGGTACAGGTCTGTGAATCGCCAGGTTTACACACTTCACAGCACTCACCATAGCACATACCCTCCCCAATGTCCATAATCCCACCCTCCCACTCCCAAACCCTCTCCCCCATCAACCCTCAGTTTGTTTTGTGAGATTAAGAGACACTCATGGTTTGTCTCCCTCCCAATCCCATCTTGTTACATTTACTCTTCTCCTACCCCCTTAACCCCCCATGTTGCATCTCCTCTCCCTCATATCAGGGAGATCATATGATAGTTGTCTTTCTCCGATTGACTTATTTCGCTAAGCATGATACCCTCTAGTTCCATCCACGTCGTCGCAAATGGCAAGATTTCATTTCTTTTGATGGCTGCATAGTATTCCATTGTGTATACATACCACATCTTCTTTATCCATTCGTCTGTTGATGGACATCTAGGTTCTTTCCATAGTTTGGCTATTGTAGACATTGCTGCGATAAACATTCGTGTGCACGTGCCCCTTTGGATCCCTACGTTTGTATCTTTAGGGTAAATACCCAGCAGTGCAATTGCTGGGTCATAGGGTAGTTCTATTTTCAACATTTTGAGGAACCTCCATGCTGTTTTCCAGAGTGGTTGCACCAGCTTGCATTCCCACCAACAGTGTAGGAGGGTTCCCCTTTCTCCGCATCCTCGCCAGCATCTGCCATTTCCTGACTTATTAATTTTAGCCATTCTGACTGGTGTGAGGTGGTATCTCATGGTGGTTTTGATTTGTATTTCCCTGATGCCGAGTGATATGGAGCACTTTTTCATGTGTCTGTTGGCCATCTGGATGTCTTCTTTGCAGAAATGTCTGTTCATGTCCTCTGCCCATTTCTTGATTGGATTATTTGTTCTTTGGGTGTTGAGTTTGCTAAGTTCTTTATAGATTTTGGACACTAGCCCGTTATCTGATATGTCATTTGCAAATATCTTCTCCCATTCTGTCAGTTGTCTTTTGGTTTTGTTCACTGTTTCATTTGCTGTGCAAAAGCTTTTGATCTTGATAAAATCCCAATAGTTCCTTTTTGCCCTTGCTTCCCTTGCCTTTGGCGATGTTCCTAGGAAGATGTTGCTGCGGCTGACGTCAAAGAGGTTGCTGCCTGTGTTCTCCTCAAGGATTTTGACGGATTCCTTTCTCACATTGAGATCCTTCATCCATCTTGAGTCTATTTTTTGTGTGGTGTAAGGAAATGATCCAATTTCATTTTTCTGCATGTGGCTGTCCAATTTTCCCAACACCATTTATTGAAGAGGCTGTCTTTTTTCCATTGGACATTTCGTTCCCTCTTTGTCGAAGATGAGTTGACCATAGATTTGAGGGTCTATTTCTGGACTCTCTATTCTGTTCCATGGATCTATGTGTCTGTTTTTGTGCCAGTACCATGCTGTCTTGATGATGACAGCTTTGTAATAGAGCTTGAAGTCTGGAATTGTGATGCCACCAACTTTGACTTTCTTTTGCAATATTCCTTTGGCTATTCGAGGTCTTTTTTGGTTCCATATACATTTTAGGATTATTTGTTCCATTTCTTTGAAAAAAATGGATGGTACTTTGATAGGAATTGCATTAAATGTGTAGATTGCTTTAGGTAGCATAGACATTTTCACAATATTTATTCTTCCAATCCAGGAGCATGGAACATTTTTCCATTTCTTTGTGTCTTCCTCAGTTTCTTTCATGAGTACTTTATAGTTTTCTGAGTATAGATTCTTAGTCTCTTTGGTTAGGTTTATTCCTAGGTATCTTATAGTTTTGGGTGCAATTGTAAATGGGATGGACTCCTTAATTTCTCTTTCTTCTGTCTTGTTGTTGGTGTAGAGAAATGCAACTGATTTCTGTGCATTGATTTTATATCCTGACACTTTACTGAATTCCTGGACAAGTTCTAGCAGTTTTGGAGTGGAGTCTTTTGGGTTTTCCACATATAGTATCATATCATCTGCGAAGAGTGATAGTTTGACTTCTTCTTTGCCGATTTGGATGCCTTTAATTTCCTTTTGTTGTCTGATTGCTGAGGCTAGGACTTCTAGTACTATGTTGAATAGCAGTGGTGATAACGGACATCCCTGCCGTGTTCCTGACCTTAGCGGAAAAGCTTTCAGTTTTTCTCCATTGAGAATGATATTTGCAGTGGGTTTTTCATAGATGGCTTTGATAATATTGAGGTATGTGCCGTCTTTCCCTACACTTTGAAGAGTTTTGATCAGGAAGGGATGCTGTACTTTGTCAAATGCTTTTTCAGCATCTATGGAGAGTATCATATGATTCTTGTTCTTTCTTTTATTAATGTGTTGCATCATATTGATTGATTTGCGGATGTTGAACCAACCTTGCAGCCCTGGAATAAATCTCACTTGGTCGTGGTGAATAATCCTTTTAATGTACTGTTGAATCCTATTGGGTAGTATTTTGGTGAGAATCTTTGCATCTGTGTTCATCAAGGATATTGGTCTGTAGTTCTCTTTTTTGATGGGATCTTTGTCTGGTTTTGGGATCAAGGTGATGCTGGCCTCATAAATGAGTTTGGAAGTTTTCCTTCTATTTCTATTTTTTGGAACAGTTTCAGGAGAATAGGAATTAGTTCTTCTTTAAATGTTTGGTAGAATTCCCACGGGAAGCCGTCTGGCCCTGGGCTTTTGTTTGTTTGGAGATTTTTGATGACTGTTTCAATCTCCTTACTGGTTATGGGTCTGTTCAGGCTTTTCATTTCTTCCTGGTTCAGTTGTGGTAGTTTATATGTCTCTAGGAATGCATCCATTTCTTCCAGATTGTCAAATTTGTTGGCGTAGAGTTGCTCATAGTATGTTCTTATAATTGTCTGTATTTCTTTGGTGTTCATTGTGATCTCTCCTCTTTCATTCATGATTTTATTTATTTGGGTCCTTTCTCTTTTCTTTTTGATAAGTCTGGCCAGGGGTTTATCAATCTTATTAAATCTTTCAAAGAACCAGCTCCTAGTTTTGTTGATTTGTTCTATTGTTTTTTTGGTTTCTATTTCATTGATTTCTGCTCTGATCTTTATGATTTCTCTTCTCCTGCTGGGTTTAGGGTTTCTTTCTTGTTCTTTCTCCATCTCCTTTAGGTGTAGGGTTAGGTTGTGTACCTGAGACCTTTCTTGTTTCTTGAGAAAGGCTTGTACTGCTATATATTTTCCTCTCAGGACTGCCTTGGTTGTGTCCCACTAATTCTGAACTGTTGTGTTTTCATTATCATTTATTTCCATGAATTTTTTCAATTCTTCTTTAATTTCCTGGTTGACCCATTCATTCTTTAGAAGGATACTGTTTACTCTCCATGTATTTGCGTTCTTTCCAAATTTCCTCTTGTGATTGAGTTCTAGCTTTAGAGCATTGTGGCCTGAAAATATGCAGGGAATGATCCCAATCTTTTGATACCGGTTGAGACCTGATTTAGGACCGAGTATGTGATCTATTCTGGAGAATGTTCCATGTGCACTAGAGAAGAATGTGTATTCTGTTGCTTTGGGATGAAATGTTCTGAACATACCTGTGATGTCCATCTGGTCCAGTGTGTCATTTAAGGCCTTGATTTCCTTGTTGATCTTTTGCTTGGATGATCTGTCCATTTCAGTGAGGGGAGTGTTTAAGTCCCCTACTATTATTGTATTATTGTCGATGTGTTTCTTTGATTTTGTTATTAATAGGTTTATATAGTTGGCTGCTCCCATGTTAGAGGCATAGATATTTAAAATTGTTAGATCTTCTTGTTGGACAGTTCCTTTGAGTATGATATAGTGTCCTTCCTCATCTCTTATTATAGTCTTTGGCTTAAAATCTAATTGATCTGCTATAAGGATTGCCACTCCTGCTTTCTTCTGATGTCCATTAGCATGGTAAATTCTTTTCCACCCCCTCACTTTAAATCTGGAGGTGTCTTCAGGTTTAAGATGAGTTTCTTGTAGGCAACATATAGATGGGTTTTGTTTTTTTATCCATTCTGATACCCTGTGTCTTTTGATTGGGGCATTTAGCCCATTAACATTCAGGGTAAGTACTGAGAGATATGAATTTAGTGCCATTGTATTGCCTGTAAGGTGACTGTTATTGTATATTGTCTCTGTTTCTTTCTGATCTACTACTTTTAGGGTCTCTCTTTGCTTAGAGGACCCCTTTCAATATTTCCTGTAGAGCTGGTTTGGTATTTGCAAATTCTTTCAGTTTTTGTTTGTCCTGGAAGCTTTTAATCTCTCCTTCTTTTTTCAATGATAGCCTAGCTGGATATAGTATTCTTGGCTGCATGATTTTCTCATTTAGTACTCTGAATATATCATGCCAGCTCTTTCTGGCCTGCCAGGTCTCTGTGGATAAGTCTGCTGCCAATCTAATATTTTTACCATTGTACGTTACAGACTTCTTTTCCCGGGCTGCTTTCAGGATCTTCTCTTTGTCACTAAGACTTGTAAATTTTACTCTTAGGTGACGGGGTGTAGACCTATTCTTATTGATTTTGAGGGGGGTTCTCTGAACCTCCTGGATTTTGATGCTTGTTCCCTTTGCCACATTGGGGAAATTCTCTCCAATAATTCTCTCCAACATACCTTCTGCTCCCCTCTCTGTTTCCTCTTCTTCTGGAATCCCAATTATTCTAATGTTGTTTCGTCTTATGGTGTCACTTATCTCTCGAATTCTCCCCTCGTGGTCTAGTAGCTGTTTGTCCCTCTTTTGCTCAGCTTCTTTATTCTCTGTCATTTGTTCTTCTATATCGCTAATTCTTTCTTCTGCCTCACTTATCCTAGCAGTGAGAGCCTCCATTTTTGATTGCACCTCATTAATTTCTTTTTGATTTCAACTTGGTTAGATTTTAGTTCTTTTATTTCTCCAGAAAGGGCTTTTATATCTCCCGAGAGGGTTTCTCTAATATCTTCCATGCCTTTTTCGAGCCCGGGTAGAACCTTGAGAATCGTCATTCTGAACTCTAGATATGACATATTACCAATGTCTGTATTGATTAGGACCCTAGCCTTTGCTACTGCCTCTTGTTTTTTTTTTTTGTTTTTTTTTTTTGTGTTGAAATTTTCCGCCTTGTCATTTTGTCCAGATAAGAGTATATGTAGGAGCAAGTAAAATACTAAAAGGGTGGCAACAACCCCAGGAAAATATGCTTTAGCCAAATCAGAAGTGATCCCAAATTGTGAGGGGAGAGAAAGGGGATAAAAAGAGGTTCAGAAAGAAAAAAAAAAAGAAAGAATTAAAAAAAGAAAACCAATAAAGAAAAAATATAAAAAGAAATATATATATATTAGATAAACTAGTTAAAAAACTTTAAAAAAGAAAAGGGTAAAAGTTAAAAAAATTTAGCAGAAGAAGAAAAAAAATTGAAAAAGAAAAAAAATTAACTGCAAGGCTAAAGAATCATAGGGAGAAAGCCATGAGTTCCGTGCTTTGCTTTCTCCTCCTCTGGAATTCCGATGCTCTCCTTGGTATTGAAACTGCACTCCTTGGTAGGTGAACTTGGTCCTGGCTGGGTTTCTTGTTGATCTCCTGGGGGAGGGGCCTGTTGTAGTGATTCTCAAGTGTCTTTGCCCCAGGCGGAGTTTCACTGCCCTTACCCCAGGCCGGTCTGAGTAATCCCCTTGGGTTTGCTTTCGGGAGCTTTTGTTCCCTGAGCGCTTTCCGTAGAGTTCTGGAGGGCAGGAATGAAGATGGCGGCCTCCTGTTCTCTGGCCCGGAGGAGCCGAGAGCCCGGGGCCCCACTCCTCAGTGCGCCCTCAGACAACAGTGTCCAATTACTCCCGTCACCCTGCCCTTGGCCGAGCTCCGAGCTGACCGAGCCTGCGACCGGTTCAAGGTAACCCCGAGCTGAGAGTCACTCCTCGGCTCTGTCTCTGTAGCCGGCTTCCCCGTTCTAATACCTGTAAGCTCTGTGACACTCAGATACCCCCGATCCTTCTGGGACCCTGCGGGACCTGAGGTCACGCTCACCCTGTGTGGGCTTCACCCCGGTTAAGCCTCTGAAGCGATGTCCCTCAGCGGAACAGACTTTTAAAAGTCCTGATTTTGTGCTCTGTTGCTCTGCCGCTTGCCCGGAGCCGGCCCCTCCCCCCGTGGTCTATCTTCCAGTCGCTTTGGATTCACTTCTCCGCCAGTCCTACCTTTCAGATAGTGGTTGATTTTCTGTTTCTAGAATTGCTGTTCTTCTCTTCGATCTCCCGTTGGATTTGTAGGTGTTTGCAATCTTTAGATAAGCTATCTAGCTGATCTCCCGCTACCTGAAGTAGTGTCAGCCTGCTACTTCTCTGCCATCTTGACTCCTCCCCCCTCAGTTGTCTGATAATTTAAGATAAAATAAAATCTAAGTTGTCTGATCAGGGTCTGGGAAAGTGATACCTACTGCCATGTCTGAGGATGATGACTGTGTGGCTTCCCAAGGAAAGGATTGTTCCGGGGGAATAGAAATAGAGCTTCTGAGCACATGCCTGTAGCAATTCGGCTTAATGAATGGGACTCTTGAGCATAAATGGTAGTGGAGGGGGGAGAGCTCATCTCAAGATTCACCTTTCAGATTGCTCCTCTCGTCTACCTATTCATGCACTTCAACAAATATTTGAGAACCTACTATATGCCTGGCTTTGTGTTAGGTGCTAATTTTATGGTGGTGGACAAGATCAAATAAAAAGCTGGTGTTATCATGGAGCTTACATTCTATTGGATACTTCTAGGAAGACTTCCCTGATCATTTTAACTTTTATTCTTATTCCTCTTACTAATTTGCTCATTCATCTTTAATTAAAAACACTAAGTACTTATTAAGTACCAGAATGTCAAATATTGCAAATTCTCAGTGAGATGAAGGCAAATTAGTTACCAATTCTATCTTATGGAGAAGTTGAAGAATTTAACCAGTTTTGGCACATTGAGAAAAGTGTAGTGACAGAGAAACTCAAGGTGCTAAGGCACTGAAGACTAGGAGAATTAATTCTGCTTGAGTAGATCCAAAGATTTTTAGAGGAGGAGTATTGCTTCACTATCATCACAGTGCTCCATAAGAAATTACTCTAAAACTCAATGGCTTACACAGCCACCATTTATCATTGTTCATGAATATAAATGTTGGCTGGATGTTCTGCTGATATTGGCTCAACTCGCTCATGTGTCTACCACCTGTGAGGGTCAGGTAGGAAGTTCAGCTGATTTTGACTGAGTGTTACCACATATTTGGGGGTCAGTTGGCTGTCAGCTACCCTAGGATGATCTCGGCTCTTTGCCTTGTTTTTTTCACATCTCTTTACCAGGCTGCCTGGACATGATCTTACAGTGGAGGCAGAGGTACAAGAGAAAATGAGAGAACAGGTCTCAGTGTTAAGTGCTTTTTAAGCCTTTGCTTGCATCGTATTTATTAACATTCCCCTGGTCTAATAAAACCCCCTGCATGAGCCCAGAATCAAACTCAGCTCGAGTTGAACACACTGTCCGTGATGGAGAGTGTGAAGAATCAGAGCTTTCCACATCATCAGTTTACAACAAGAGGTAACAATTTGGCTGAGCTTTGAAAGGTGAACGAGAATCAGATGAACATTCCAAGGAGAGGTACTAGCACATGTGAGGACATTGAACCCTGAAAGAATTCTAATTTAGGGACTCCCAAGGAAATTGATATGGTTGGAAGAAGTAATGCCTGTGTGAAATAGTATTCTAGTAATGCCTTTGTGAAATGGTGTAAGAGGTCAGACACAAATATAGGAGAAAAGGCCTTCACTTGCTTTGATCTCTCCTTTCCCTGTCATTTCTAAGTCATAATTATTTGTTTAGCTTCATTTTAAATCACATCTGCACCTGAAACCTTACCTGATTCCTCCAGACCAGGAGTTCTCCATTGATTATGGAATTAGTTTCTGACTCAGGAGATCTTTAGTGTGAACCAGGCATTTGTATTTCTAAAATTCTTCCAATGAATGGATACTGAGGCTCCTGGTCCTAGGACTACACTTTGAGAATAGCTGGACCAGTTTTTATTTCTGTTTGCTTCCTTCTTTGCTATTTAAGATAAATATTTCTTTATCATGGCTTGGTCTCCAGTCTTTGGAGACCAAAGATCAGCCCTGCTTTGGCTGACATCAGCCCTGCTTTGGCTGGTAGCCCACCAGGTCCTTGAGATACTCATATAGGTGGGATGGAGGACCAGGAATCAACATGGAACCATTATGCAGGTCCTGGTATAATTCTCTGGTTTCTGAGCCACTTACAAGAGGATTTAACCATTGAGATAGATCAAGGCTACCTTTACTTTAATTCCTGAAAAAAAAAAAAGGGTAAGGAATTACTGTGGCTAGATGGTATTTGAAACATAGTCTTGCTTTAAGAAATTTCCCTCTCAGAAATATACAATCCCAGTTCTGGAAATATTTAGATATAATTCTTAGAAAGATAGTCTTCAAATTTAGGTTACAAAGGTGTTTTTATTATGCTGATTTTAAGTGAAAAGTACTCAAGTGATCTATTTTCAGACCCCTAGAAAGAAAGATATGTTTAGAGAAAAAAAAAGTTATATTTGTATACTATTCACTGTTGCTATACTTATCTTTTCCTCTACCTTTTTGTTCCTGTGTTTACCACATAGCATTTGAAGTGAAATGGGTGTCAGAGTGAATGGGACTAAAGGACAGTAGTGGAAGTAGGAGGAAATAGAGGATTAGCAGAGGAAGAAGGATGAAAGATAGCTAATGGGAAACTTGTGGGCAAGGAAGTAGAAAAGAGAGCAGCTGGTGGGAGAAACAGGGAGAGGAGAAGGCCGAGAGGCAATGGACCGAAAAGGAAGCAGTAAGCTTCTTTATGAAAGCCAGAGCTTGCTGAGTCAATGTGCTTCTCTTTTTCAGCACCACCATTTCTGGTTGAGATCACAGTCAGTTTACAGGCAAATTCCGTGAGCACAGAGGACGAGACTAATGTGGCAGAGGAGGGAAACTGATGGTGCCAGAATGGACCAAAAGGCAAGGAGCAAATGACCACATAGGTCAAGGGGACTCAGTGATAGTAGAAGCCAGTGTCCACTCACCTGATGGAATTTTACTGTTCACTGAGCTGTAGGCTGCCGTTGACTCTTCATTGCTTCCTCTTGCCATCTTCCCAGGTAGTACGTCAATGAGTGCTGCAGGTATACCAGGAATCTTTCCAGGAACACTGTTAGTCCCATCAGGCAGATCTACCCTGACTTTAGTAACTTCAGAGGATACTTCTGGCAAAGTTTGATTTTCATATAGACAGAAAGAGGGGTATGTCCATTGTGCTGTGATTCAAGGATGAAAAAGTCTACCTGACTAGATATTAAAGCAGTTCCCTGCAAGGAAGCCTCAATTTTGTTCAGTGAATAAAAACCTCATATTTCCAAAAAGAGATATGTTAACCAAAATATATCATTATAGAGGGAGTAATACATAATAAGTTTACATATTGTGGAGGGGTGAATGAATTAATGATATTTATTGAACCACTACTATTTGCTAGACAAAACTAAATAGCTGTGTTGTACCAGACACTACACTTGGCCTATTTAAATATACAGTAAGCCCCATAGCAACTCTGTAGAGTTTAGAGGTAAATGAACAGAATCTCCCTTTGGTATTTCATTCACTCAACATATATTGACTGCTTATACTGGTATAGTGCCAGGCCCTGAGGAACATAAGTGTGAGAAAGAGATTCATCTCTTCTGCCTCCTTGGAGTTGAGAGCTGGTGAGAGAAAGTGAATTTTTTTTTTTAAAGATTTTATTTATTTATTTGATGGACAGAGATCACAAGTAGGCGCAGAGGCAGGAAGAGAGAGAGAGGAGGAAGCAGGGTCCCTGCTGAGCTGGGAGCCCGATGCGGGGCCTGATCCCAGGACCTTGGGATCATGACCTGAGCTGAAGGCAGAGGCTTTAACCCACTGAGCCACCCAGGCGCCCCGAGAAAGTGAATTTTAAAGAAGATAATTACCATGTGTGATAAGTGCACTTATGAGGGAAGTAGAGAATGTCAAGGGATCATACAAGGGGAACAAATGCAGACTCAGGGACTAAGGCAAGTACTCCTTGGAGAGGGATCATCAAAGTAAGAGTAAGGCAGGAAAAGGGGGTTGTTTGAAGAGTGATCCTAGCAGATGGAACAACATGGGAAAAACCCTGGAGATGGAGAGCCACTGCAGGACAACTGAAAATGATTCTTTATAATAAAATATAGGGAATGAGGAAAAAGTGATATAGATAGTATCATAGGGGCTTTAGGTAGCAGATTTGGAGCTTGAGCTCAGGATTCCAGATTCAGTAACCCCGCTTTTTCTATTCTCCACATTCTTTTTACCTCACCAACTTATTTGAACAAATTGATATTAGGGACCTGAAGGATCAAAAAGGACCTTTGGGATGAAGACTGATGAAGAAAGAATAGAACCAATTTCAGAGATACCTGGATAAGACAGGTGTAGGTGGGGTAAATCTTGCTTCTTTTGGACTTTGATGGTAGTGTTTTCAGTAGGATGAAAACAAAGGCAAGAAGAGGAGGTGGGTAGGGAGACCCAAAGTAAAAATTTCATATTTTTAAGTTCTACATAGATAACATTGCGTCCAACATGATACCCCGGTAGTGTTATTTTCATCTTTAGAACTGGATGGTAGCTAAAGCCTTACATTTCTGGCTTCTCATTTTAACCCACTCATATACACAGCACTGGGTAAGTGGTAAGCAATTAACTGGTCTAATCTCCAACCTAGCAGTGTGAAGTTCCTCCCCTGAGAAGAAGCATGACGTGTTTAGGGAACTGAGGGAAGGCTAGTGTGTGTTTGGAAAGCAGTGAAAGACAGAACTGCATTAGTAACAAAGCTGAGAAAGAGGGGTGGGTTCCTAATGAGCTTCTTAGACAAATTAGGGATTACATTTTCCAAAGAGAATAATAGGAAGGCACAGAGAGGTAGTAAGCAGGGTAGTACTAAGATTAGGTCTTTACTTAAGAACTGTGGGTGGGATGCCTGGGAGGCTCAGTCGTTAGGCTGCTGCCTTTGGCTCAGGTCATAATCCCAGGAACCTGGAATCAAGTCTCGCATCCAGCTCCTAGCTCAGTGGGGTACCTGCTTCTCTCTTTGCCTCTGCCTGTCACTCTGCTGACTTGTGTTCCCTCTCTCTCTCTCTGACAAATAAATAAAATCTTTAGGAAAAAAAAAAGTGGCAGTTCTTGAAATGCCATATTAAAAAAAAAAAAAGAAACACTGTGGGTATTGTGTGGAATATAGATTGGAGGGGAGGAAGAGAGGATGGGAGTAGACAATATAGAGTGCCCCGTCTGGGCAAGGAATGATGATAGTTTGAAGTAGAGGAGTGATAGCATGGATGGAGCCTTAAGAATGGACTGGCGAGATATCCAAGGGGTAGGATTAGTTGGTTTTTGTGATGGATTGGATGTGTGGGTGGGATGGTGAGGAGGAAGAGAAAAATGTTAAGAATAACTCCCAGTTATTCTGACTTTTATAGTTGAATACATCATGCCATTACCAACAGTGAAAACATTGCTTTGGCTCTGGGTTTATGTCAATGAGAGAAGCATTCCTGACAGAATCAGGCTTATTGTCAGCAAATTTTAAGTGTTAAAAATTTCTTCTTCTTATCTGGGAATCTTATTTCTTATATTTTTTTCTGTTTTTAATTCTAGTTCTGCCCTCTGAGTCAGGACCAGTACTGCCATGAGATTTCGTTTGTTCCAGAATCTCAGTCCTGGTGTCTCATCTCACTGCAAATGTCTGTTTGCTTTTGTGGGAGAACTTGCTGGATGCTGAGCTAAGTTTTGCCTATTGGGTTTCTAGCCCACAGCACTGAGTTTGGCACTATGGCTTTTTAAAGAAACTAGTGTATGGTCCTGCTTTCAGAAGAATTTCTTGTATTATTGTGGATCCAAGAGATGGCTGTAGAAAAAATATCAGGAACAATTCATGACCTTTCTGTCCATGATTTAAGAAAAGGGCACATGGAGACCCATGTGGAAATCCTATCTCTTTCTGTACATAGAGGGCACAGTAATCTTTCATGAATAAAATTGGAAACTGGAAGAGAACATATTTAGAGCAGGAACTCTACGGCATGTGCTAGAAAATCAGTAGGAGATTTAAAAAATGCGTCATGAAGAAATTCAGGTTTCTCAACCAAAAGTCAGCTCTGGACATGAACTTTTTAAATTGTCTGATAAATCCCAGGGATCAGGGAAAGTATGGACTCTATATTAGCATGTAATTTTGTTTTAGTCCTAGCACCTAAGAATGTTAAAATACATGTTAAAAGAAAATGAATAATGGAGGTATGGGTCACTGGATGATTAAATGGTGCCTGGATGGATGGATGGATGAGTAAATGAATGAACAAATTGTAGTTCACTGCAGGCAAGACTTACCTATGAGACCAATCAAGTAGGAGAGGTAGAAGGATGAATTCCTGAGGATGACAAGATTACCCATGGGGAGTGTTGAGAGGTTGTCAGGGAAGAAAACTGTGAACATTAAAATGTCATGAAGGCTACCTTCCTTAATTGAATACTCAATTTCAGAGGAAATCAAGGGAATGTAATTGTAATAAAAATTCCATAGACAAGGACCTAGAAGATTTTGGCACTCTTGACAGCCTATCCTTATTCCAAATGATGATATAATTTAGATATCTGCTCTTGACCAAGGTGAATAACCACACCTGACCATGCAGTTTGTAGTAAATGCTCTATCTTTTAATGCGACAATAAATGTGCTCCTTTTTGATTCAGATGATCATTTCTGTGCTACTTTCAATCCTTGCAATTTTTCCCCCTATGGGAATGAAGTTTCTGAGCTGTTAATAAAGGCCAAGACCTAGATTCTGGCCTTTTCTTCACTTCTTCAATTTGAAAGGCTTTCATCTTTTATTTATCCCTCTTCCCTCTGTGATAAGAACAAGAGTATGAGTAAAGTCAGCCAAAGAATTAGCATTGATGTATGACTCGCAGTATGACATTTTAATTCTAGAGTCAGGATTTATTCAAAATCTATTTTCTCAAAAGTAGAAAGAGCAAAATTTTAAGAAGACATCTTCTTGACTTGTGGCATTTCTCTAGTCTCCCTGAGAACCCTATTTGCAGCAGTAAATGGGTCAGATGCCACTTTGGAACAGTTTTCCAAACCATTCATGGGCTCTCTAAATCTGCCAGAAAAATAAATACAAAATGTCAAAGTGAATTTGCCATCTTAACAAATGCAAAATACTCCTGACTAACGATTCATAACTTCCTTTGTTTCTGGAAAATCTTCTGAACTCTTGAGAAGAGGGGAGAGGGTTTTTGTACATTCTTGGTTCCAGAAACATGCTGGCTTAATCCAACTTATGCTCATTCCTGTCGAGGAGTAGGTTAAGTGCTTGTATTAACCTGAAGGTTTCCCATGAGAAATAGAACACGAGAAATAGGAAAACCATGCATTAGAATAATTGTTTTTCATTTTTTCTACAAATCTCTCACCTGTACTATCTACTTTTTACCAATAGTCCATGTGAGATAGGTGTGAACATAATCGCCTCATTATAGAGATAAAGCAAGTAAAAATATTTTATGTTATTTGAAAAATTTATACAGTTCTGTCATATGTCAACCTTATGTAATCCTTGCAACAAAGCTGAGAGAAGTGGATGTAAGATAAAAACCAAGGCACAAGCTAAAGAAATGGTTTTCTCACAGTTTCAGATGACCATTTCTGCCTCCACGGGCTTTCCACATGTAGGCAGTGCTAGCAGACATTTGTGAAGAGCCCCCTATGTGCCAGGTGCTATGATGAGCCCTTTACACACACTGCCTTATTTCTATCCTTCCCACAACTGATTACACTCCCTTTTTATTAGCACAAAAACTAGAGCTGTGTGAGACTAAATAACTTGTCTTTGTCACAAGAAGTCTTGGAACTCAGAGTTGGTGACCTTGGTCCCGAAGTTCAAATTGTTGTCAGTACTTTTTTGATGCCTCCTTGCCCCAGATTCCATTGCTAATACACTTGGTGAATTAATACAGTTTTGCTTTCTAGCCATCCTATCACTGAATATGCTCTCAGTGATGTGGTAGACTCAGCAAGGACAACATGGTGAAGTTCTCTCTTTGGGAGGGCAGTGAAAATCATTAGATCTTAAGGAATATTTATGGACATTCATCTTTATCGACATCATCACCAAAGCTGCCGGAACCTAGAGAGCTCACTGCTTATTTTTAGTCACTTGCAGTACTGAGCCGATGTCTTAGAGATATAGCTTTACATAAGCATTTCAGAGGCACTTTGAACTTTTGGTAGACTAGCTGCTATCACTTGAGGGAAGTGTTGTGCAACAGAACTCTCTATAATAGAAACTTTGTCTACACTGTTCCTTAGGTAGTCTTTTGTTACATGTAGCTCTTCAGCACTTGAAATGTGACTAGTACAACTGAGGAGCTAATTTTTATATTTAATTGGTGAAAATCTGCATTGAAATGGCCATATATGCCTGGCTACTATCATAGAGGATGGTGTACCTTTAGAAAAAATGACCACGAGACAGGTGTCAAATCTGGCCTTATACCTAATAATCATAGTAGTCTGGTAAGAAAAATGTATATTTTCTCCTTATTCCTTGAAACATGGTGTAATAGAGTAAGACATCCTGTGCTTGTCTCTGGATAAAGAACTAGAATTCTTGACAAACATAGAATTTCCCTGGACTTCAGAAGGCATGAGTGAGGGAGATTCCATTCTTTATAGAGGCAGTAATGTTCAGGGGGATAATGCAACTTATTTAGAGTTAGATGCAATGTTTTATTTTCCATTGTATCACCTATAAATAATCACATCAATACTACTAATGAAATAACTAGTACTTACAGGGTGCTTATTATATGCCAAGCATTTTTCTAGGTGTTTACATGTAAGAACTCATTTAATCTCCATAACCACTCTAAAAGTAGTTACACTTACTGTCTTTATTTTACATAGTCGATTCAGACTATTAAATGAAAATCTTTTTAAAAGACTTTATTATTTATTTGACAGAGATCACAAGTAGGCAGAGAGGCAGGCACAGAGAGAAGAAGGGAAGCAGACTCCCCACTGAGCAGAGAGCCCTACGCAGGGCTCGATCCCCGAACCCTGGGATCATGACCCAAGCCGAAAGCAGAGGCTTTAACCCACTGAGCCACCCAGGCGCCCCTTAAATGACATTTTTAAAAGTTTCTCTTTTCTTCTTCCACATCAGCATCAGCAGTCAATGTTTGTGAAGCACCCAACAAATTCTAATTTCTGGAATAAGTCAGAGTTATCACATTGTACAACTCCCTGGTGTACTATTCATATGGCATGAGTGATGCCCCCTGCAGTTGGGCAGTGGACAGGCTGGGCTTTCCAAAAACCTTAGCTAAAGACAGTTTTTCTCTTTCTGAGTTTCAATACACTATGGTCATATTAAAGCACACATCATGTGGAGCCTGTCACGCTCTAAATGTTCATTGTAAGGAACTACTTTCTAAGAAATAACGTTTCCCATAATCATATGGACTGTTTGACAGATGATCCCCCATTATCAGAGATGTTCATGATAACACGTAGGTCACATTTTAACTCCATAATTCTCTGACATTACAATGGTGAAGTAACATGGGAATGTCATGGATTTGGGGCTTGAGAAACCAAAGTTAAATCTTAGCTCTACTACATTACTAAGTGCTGACTATGAGGGTATGTTTCCTACTTATAAATAGCAATAATTTTTTTCATAGTGTTTTTATGGATATTAAATGAGATTGAATAAATACTTAATAACTGGTGGAGATTTAATAAGTAGTAGCTATTTTTATTACTGATGGTATTTTTCAACAGGTATTAGGGGCTACAGATCCTGTCCCCAACAATATTAATGGGGAAAAGTGCTATAAACACAAATGACTGCATTACAATAGGACACTTACATGTGATAGATATTTAATAGCAAGAAAGAGATTACCTCCAGAGAATTATCAGGAAGAATTCATCAGAAAGGAGTGATGGGTTGTGTGGAAGAAACCTTTTAAATAGTAACTTTGGTCAAATAAATAGAGTAGATGCAAACAGTGTTCTGGATCTCTGTTGCTGGAAATTAGCATTATTACTGCCCTTCTAGGCTTTCTGCCTAAAATACTGTGGTGTGGAGGACTTCCTATATTCTGCTCTTCTAGCCCTTCCAAAATTTTGTAAGCATCCTTATTGAATTCTTTCCTACTGGAGTCATTTTTTTGTTTCTCTGACTGAAGCATTGTGTGTTTGGAGAGTGAAGTTGGGGATTCCAGCATCAGTGTTCCTTGGGCAGACCATGGATGTTGAGGCTCTCTCTCCGACTTCCAGAAATGTTTGTACAGGACTTTGGAGTGCTGTGGGTCACAGCTTCTGAAGAGTGTCATGATGTGCTAGCAAGAAATATTTATCACTTTTTAAAAAAAACCCACATGGCATCCTTGAATCAGTTTCCGACATTCAAACTCAAACCATATGCAAGCTCTGTACCTAAGTACCAATGCTTACTGGAGGCTAAGATGTTTGCCATCCCATAAATGGTAAATGTATATTTATTGAATATCACTAATGTATTCAATAGAAAAATAGTAACTATTTATAGATGTCCCTCCAAAAACTCAGTGGTGTTTCCATCCAGGAAGCACAAGAACAGCTCTTCATTTTTCCTGCCTAGACACAACATAAAATATGGTCATAATGAATATGATGAATCCACTGGGTAACAGTAGAGCTGGTATTGACGTCAGATTATGCAGGCTTCCATGCTTGAAGCAATGACAATGAATTTAATGGTCTCTTTTGAAAAAAGCAGTTCAAACCAATAACTGCTAAAATGCCTGCTACCTGTTTATTATAGTCTCTTTTGTCCCCTGGGAACTTCACCAGCATATTTAAAAAGCCAAAGTCTCGAGATCATTGTGCAGTACTCACTACTAACAATATGTGTTCTTTTTCAGACAATGATTAATAAACATAAGGAATTGTTAGCCAGGGAAAAAGTTGAACGTTCTTTATGGATTTTCAAAAAGTACTTTCCCAAGCCTGGCAGATCAAACCTAAATGGAATTTGTGGAAAAAAATCAAAGCTGGATATGAATCACTGTATCAATCCATCAAACATTTCATAAAGTGGCAGTAGACATTAAGAAAAAAAAATAACAAAGGCAAGTAGTAGGCCTCTTCTGCCTTTTAAAATGAATACAGTAAAAGTTATTTATTTTCAGGACTGACATAAAGATCCAGATCTTTCAGTCTACAAATCTTTCTCCATCACTTAGATCAACAGGATATGGCTTTGAGCAGTCAGTACGGACTTACTATATTATAAGATGGTAGTTTAAAAGTTAACTGCAATTTTAAACAATTAAGACAAAATTTTTTTTACATTTCATCCCACAAAACACATACATCATCTTTATGGTTCTTAAAGCCTTTAAAAAAATGTATGTTCTCCAGGATGTCACTTACCTTAGTAATCTTCCAATGAGCATAGACTTTAAAACTCCTGATAAATGTGACTGCAAAATATAGGGGAGTTTCTGACTCTAGGAGGCTTGTTGTCAGTTAGGTCTTTAGACACAATACTAGGGTGTCCAGACCTAGATTTGGAGTTTCTCAGTCCACGAATGGTTAATAAAATGGATGACCCTTGAATACTGTACATGTCTGAGTCTCATTCAATCATCGGATATTCATTAATGCCCTACTATGAATCTATTGTAATTTTCCTATGTGTAATGCTCAGAATACTCTGTTCTCTGTAATCCATGTTTCTGCAAGAAAAATGAGTCTTGAACAAGGCTACATAAGTGTTTAAATAAATACTAAAATCTTGTCTTTCTCTGGTAGTTGTCCAAAGACACGTTCTAGGATGCAGTCATGGAAAACAAATGTTTCTGACTATAGAGGAACCCACTAGTGAGTATTCCTTATGTCAATTCCAGATACTCCCTTTTCTTTTTGTTTTCTTCTTTTAGTGATATCAGGTACTTAGTCCTTCCATTCAATTATCATTTAAAAGGATTTTGCTTCCCTAAAGTTTGAATTTAGAATGAGACACAGTAAGATTGTGTGGATTCCCCATTTCCTTGCTACTCCCAAAGGCATGTACTGTTTTCAGCAAATTGCTTTTGAGAGGTGTCCACAATGTGACTGCCAGATTATAAAGTGATAAGCAAAGACTTACCCAAGAATATCATACTCAGCCAAGCTGATATGGTTATATAGGGAAATAAGCAGACATTTTCAAATATGAATGCATTCAGATAATATAGCTCCTACCAGCCCTTCTTTTTTTTTTTTTTTAAAGATTTATTTATTTATTTGACAGACAGAAATCACAAGGAGGCAGAGAGGCAGGCAGAGAGAGAGGAGGAAGCAGGCTCCCCGCTGAGCAGAGAGCCTGATGCAGGGTTTGATCCCAGGACCCTGGGATCATGACCTGACCCGAAGGCAGAGGCTTTAACCCACTGAGCCACCCAGGCGCCCCGTCAGCCCTTCTTAAAATACACGCGTGCACATGCGCACACACACCCACAATAATAGAATAACTCCAAAGCAGTTATAAGTGGGGAAGGTTAAATAAATGTTCTGGTAATAAGAATTCTAGTAAGGACTGAATCCATAAAAGAAGAGAAGAGATCTAATTCTGTTCCATCTTTCTTTTTTTACTTAGCATGAATCTTACTCCACAAATTCAGTTGTGTGACAATATTTCTCAATTTTTCTAAGTAATTAAACCTGACTGCAAGAAGCTTTGTTACCTGGATGGTGGGAAATTCAGCGTCTTATTTTATTCTATTTTTTAAATTTTACTTTTGTTGCTTTGCTTAACTGTGTAATATGAGTATGCTATGTACAATATGTTATGCACTTTCCTTTCTTCTTCTTTTTTTTATTAAGAATATCTTAGAACTGGGGCGCCTGGGTGGCTCAGTGGGTTAAGTCTCTCTGCCTTCGGCTCAGGTCATGATCTCAGAGTCCTGGGATTGGGCCCCGCATCGGGCTCTCTGCTCAGCAGGAGCCTGCTTCCTCCTCTCTCTCTCTGCCTGCCTCTCTGCATACTTGTGATCTCTATCTGTCAAATAAATAAATAAAATCTTTAAAAAAAAAAAAAGAATATCTTAGAACTGTTTCAGGTTCATGTCAAAATGAAGAGAAGGGTACAGAGATTTCTCATATACTCCCTGCTCCACACATGCAAACAGCCCCCACCATTATCAACAGTCCCCACCAGAGTGGCACATTTTTTGGAACTGAGGAACCTATACAGACACATTATAATCACTCAAAGTTCAACGTTTACATTACGGTTCACTCCTGTTCTACATTCTATAGGTTTGGACACACATATATATAATGATGTGTATCCATCGTTATATATTATATCACACAGAATATTTTTATTTTCCTAAAAATCCTCAGTGCTCTACCTCTTCATCTTGCCCTGCAGCCTACCCCCTTTCTGCATTCCAGGCAACCACTGATCTTTTACTGTTTCCATAGTTTTGCTTTTTCTAGAATGTCATATAGTTGGACTCACATATATATAGCTCTCTCAGATTGGCTTCTTTTACTTAGTAATGTGCACTGCAGTTTCCTTCATGTCTTTTCATGGATTGATAACTCCTCTTCCTCTTCCTCCTCCTCCACCTCCTCCTCCTCCTTTCCCTCTCCTTCTCCTCCTTTTCTTTCTCCTTCTCTTTCTCTTTCTTCTTCTTCTTGTTCTTCTTGTTCTTGTTCTTCTTCTTCTTGTTCTTCTTCTTCTTCTTCTCCTTCTCCTTCTTCTTCGTGCTGAATAATATTTCATTGTCTAGATACACGATCATTTATCCATTCACCTACCGAAGGATGTTGTAGTTGCTTCCAAGTTTGGGCAGTTATGAATAAAGAGGCTGTAAACATCCGTATGCAGGTTTTAGTGTGAGAGTAATTTTATTTTAATTTTGTCTACTAGGCACAGTGGAAGATTATGAAGTGATTATAGAATCATTCGTTTAAACTTACCTGATCCCCTTATTGTCCAAACCTACCTAGTTTTTCTGAAGTCAGAACTCCTAAGCTCACAAAATAAGTCAATCAGAGAAAGACAATTGTCATATGATCTCCCTGTTATGAGGAATTTGAGAGGGAACGTAGGGGGTTTGGGGGGTAGGAAAGGAATAAATGAAACAAGATGGGATCAGGAGGGAGACAAACCATAAGAGACTCTTAATCTCACAAAACAAACTGAGGGTTGCCGGGGTGGGGGTAGGGAGAAGGTGGTGGGGTTATGGACATTGGGGAAGGTATGTGCTATGGTGAGTGCTGTGAAGTGTGTAAACCTGGTGATTCACAGACCTGCACCCCTGGGGCTAATAATACATTATACGTTAATAAAAGAAGAGAAAAAAAAGAACTCCTGCTAAGCTCAGGGATGAGAAACTTTGTAGGGGCTGTGAGCTCATAAAAGCACTCTGTGTAGCTTCTAAGATCTTACCAGCTACCTTCAATGTATGCTCTGTAAGGATATACATTATTATCTGTTTTTTTTTTTAATTGACTTCTCCCCAGCACCTAGACTAGTACCTGACACATAGTATGTGCTAATAAATTAACATATGACTTCATATGTGAGTGAGTGCTGTCAGGGAGGAAGACATGATGACATTTCTGCTACTCAGTTCCCAAGAGCCTTGAGGAGTCTCCCCCTGTCAGACACTCTTTTCCTGCTCCCATTCTACCTTTTCTCTCCCAGTCCTCCTCTTGACTTTCACCCTTCTGTATTTTCAATTCTTTTTTCAGTGAACACATATTACTTTTGTATAAATAACTAGGTAAATGTGAAGAATACACACACACACACACACACACACACCTTAGAGGGAGAGGATGGAATCTGAGATAATTCATAAATACCCCAAACTTTCATTTACAGAGTGAGCCATGATAGAGTTGGGCAGAAAGGTTGCAACCTCCCCTAAGTTATAGATTGTTGAAATGGAAATATTCACACTAGTTGTGTTAAAACAAACAAACAAACAATAAAACCAAACAAACTCATGTCAGGGTCTTGACAAAGTAAATCTTTGTTCTCACTCAAATTATAGTTCACTTAGATTGATGGTGTACTCTACCATCCAACCATTGAGGCTCCTTTGACCTCAAGGGCCAAGATGAAGTTGGGTGACTTATAAGAGAGGAATGTGTCAAGGACAACTGTTAGATCATTGGCTTGTGCGTGTCAGTGAATGTCATTTGTTGACATGGGTACCTATGGGCATCTAAGTGGAACTGTCAAGGAGACAGCTAGTAGAATTTCCCACTACAGCTCAGATCACAGGAAACCCAGGTTTGGCACCAGTCTTCCCAGCTTACTCCAGTCCAAAACTGAGGATGTTCCCATGAGCCATGTTTCAAGCTGGGTAATTTCTCAGCTGCTTTCTCATGCTTTAGTTGTAGAAAAGAGGAATATATCTATATCTATATCCATATCTATATCTTTATCATCTAATCTATCTATCTAGGCATTTGGGAATCAGACTTGTGATATTAAACTGCTCTAGAGTAGTGGTTCACATTGTGTGGTTGCTGGAACAGCAGTGAGAACAGCTACTGGGACCTTGTTAGAAATGCAGTCTCTTGGGTTCCACCCAGACCTGCTGAATCAGACTCAGGAGAGGGGGCCGAGGAATCTTAGTTCTAAGATAATGTTTAAAAAATGCTGTTCTAGATGATCTGTGAGGAAGCTATTGTGAACTCCTTTGTGATTTCTTGCGTCCATTCATTCCTTTTAACACAATTCTGAGTGCCAACTGTGTACCAGCCACTGCTGGGTTATTCATGGACAGGATTGTCACTATTTGCTCACAGTCTCCACTCCTCAGTACCCTCCAGGCACAATTTCCATAATCATCCAAGGGAGTCATGCTTGTGGAATGTAAATCAGGTTTAATACTTACTGAAATTTAACAGGTTTAGGAAAATAAATCTGCTACAGAGCGTGCATGAAATGCATTCTAAATAAAATACAATGAATTCTGCATTACTCACTATTTGTTTTTATTATCTTTACTGATGTTCTTCTACATTTGCATTAGTAATTAAACGTTGCCTGAAAATCAAATGTTTAGATTTCGAGTTCTGTGAAAGCAGATGTCTATAAATTTTGCAAACTTATAAAAGTTATGTAAGTTAAGTTGATATGATCTGTGAAAAGAAAATGAACTGAGCAAAACTGACTATTCTTGTAAGCTTTTCCCTCCCCACCCTCCAATTATAGTTAGTAAAATGACAATGATTATTTAACAGAGTAAGCTCTCGAGAAATGAATTGGCACCTTGTCTTATAATGAACATATACTTTCTCTTCCTCACAGAAAAGTCAGCCAGGATGTAGACTTCTTGATTTCTGGACTTACTTGGTACAAGGGTAGTTAGCAGTTTTTAGTGTGTCCAGAGAAAAAAGAAGTTGCCGTACTTTGGAGACAACCCAAACAGCATTTTTACAAACTTCTTGTAAAGTATGTTCTATGGAACCTCTGCTTCTCAAACACTTGAAGAATCTGTGTGTTAATACAACTCTTGAGGTTTGAGAACATTTGGTCTCAATCAACAGAGATTGCATCATTTGAGAAATTTGGAGGTAGGGTTGGTGATTGAGGGAAATGGGGGCTGATCTGACTGGAGAGCTAGAGAGAGTCTAGTAGACTGAGAGGATGTAGGGTTCCAAGAGTAGTAGAGAGCTATGACCTGTTAGTATAAAGAACCCTTGATCTTTAAATAAGGGTGATTTCATGAATGGATGTGGTCTAACAACTTTGCTTAGGATTTGGGACTTTTAGTAAAGGTGTCTGTGGCAAAACTTGGCACAGAAAGAATAGATTATTCTAGGCAGGGACCTTCAAATGGGCCAACATTGTTTGGACAAATGCCAGTTTTCTTTTCTTTTTTTTTTTTTTTAAAGATTTTATTTATTCATTTTACAGACAGAGATCACAAGTAGGCAGAGAGGCAGGCAGAGAGAGGAGGAAGCAGGCTCCCTGCTGAGCAGAGAGCCTGACGTGGGACTCGATCCCAGGACCCTGGGACCATGACCCGAGCCGAAGGCAGAGGCTTTAACCCACTGAGCCACCCAGGCGCCCCAAACGCCAGTTTTCTATAACATAAAATGAGATTATTATCAGGTATCTCCCACATTTTTGTTGCATTGTATGAACCCTGAGGTTTTGGTAAAACAATGAGAGAGTAAGCCATGAAAAGTCACTAAATTTGAACTTCATTCTGACTTTTTGAGTAGAGCCCCAAACTTAGCTTTGATTTGATTTAGAGGGGAAAAAGTATTTCTTGTATTTTATTTTAGAGCAATTCATGAATTTGCTCAAAGTATTTACTTTTATTCTGACTCCTGGCATTCTTTAGCTTAGGGTTCTATTTTATTTTACAAACTCTTTTCATCCTGTTTTCTGGTTTCTACTATATCCTTTTACACCTTAAGTTTGCATGATGTTTTCCTAGGTGAAATATTAAGTTCATGTCTTTCTTTACCCAGTAGTATAGCACTATATACACAGGGAACCAAGCGATGGAGATGGCCAGGCTATTTTTAGAGTCCAAATTATTTTGATTGGCCTTCTATATTTAGTGAACTCTTGAAGCCTCACTGATGTCCCTTATCTACATTTAGACCAAATTTCCAAAGACCAGCACTTGCTTTTTTTAAAAAAAAATAATTTTTTTTTAGGGCCTACAGCTTTCTCTGCCATGGGATCCTGCTTCCTCCATGCCTAAGGCAAGATGGAAGTATGTGAAATCAACCCCTCTTCCTGCAGCTCTCACTCAAGACCAGTGGGAATGGTGTGTAAACACTCCAGCTCCCTCACTCTGGAGGTAGGGTAACTACTGCACATGTTGCGCATTGGCTCTTAGAGTTGCCCAGTAGGGTTAAGTTCCAGTTAACCACACTGATAACTTGTTCAATAATGGGCACTCTGTTGGCTCCTCTCCTTTCCTACTTCCCTACTGGCATTTCGTGGTCTCACAAGGTCTCACCTCCCAAATGAATTCTTTGTACTCAAATTCTTGTCTTAGGTTCTTTTCCTGGGAGCACCTAAACTATTAAACTATGTGCCCTAAATTTGAGGCTATTTAACTATCAAGGTCTTTGACTTGTGTCCAAAATATCAAAAATGAAGAAAGGGTTCAGTCCTTGTCACTTTTGTCGCATGTATAACATGCATAAACATGAAGTCATATAGGTAGAATAATTTTTAAGTAATTTGATCTTAAGTTTTATTTTTTAAAATTTACTAACATAACTAAACAGGGAGAATAAACATTTCATCCCTTTAAGTGCAAACATTGAGTGTCTACTGAATACAAAAAATTCCCTTAGGCAACATGGAAGATATGGAAACTGAGTTAGAAGCCCACATCACCCATCCGGAAAAGGGATGGATGCTTCAGACAACGTACACGTAAATCCCCAGGACTGTGGACTACTGTGTAGGCACAGTGTAATAATCTCTGAAGTCTGGCTTTAGTCATGGAAATGTCTCATAATGGATCAGTAGTTTAGGAGAGGAGATGAAAAAATGGTCAGGTTGGAGAAAGGTAAATATCATGAACAAATTTTGTCTTAACAAATGTCAGTTTTGGGCGCCTGGGTGACTCAGTGGGTTAAAGCTTCTGCCTTCAGCTCAGGTCATGATCCCAGGATCCTGGGATTGAGCCCCGCATCGGGCTCTCTGCTCAGTGGGAAGCCTGCCTCCCCCCTCTCTCTGCCTGCCTCTGCCTACTTGTGATCTCTGTCTGTCAAATAAATAAATAAATAAAATCTTACAAAAAACAAATGTCAGTTTAAGGGACTAAAATTGAGGGGCACCTTGGTGGCTCATTTGGTTGAGCTTCCAACTCGTGATTTCAGCTCAGGTCATGATCTTGAGGTCCTGGGGTTGTGCCTGTTCAGACTCCAGAGTCAGTGGGGCATCTGCTGGAGATTCTCTATCTCCCTCTCTGCCCCTCCCCCTTGCGCCCTCTCTCTCTCTAAAATAAATAAGTAAATCTTTAAAAACAAAAGGAGGGGGGGCTAAAATTGATATAAAAACAGTTTTCTTTAAAAAGTTGTTTTTACATTTAGCCAGATCAGAAAGCAAGTGTCGTTTATACCTTTAAAATCTGGCAGCAAGAAAACCAGCAGTGTTTAATTTCTTTGTACCATATTAAACAATGCCAGTATATTCAAATGGGATTAATGTGTTTAACAATGGGTAAGAGAACAGAGCTCTATTTGGCGGTTGATTCAGAACTCTAAGCATTCATCATTTTTTCTCTAGAGGAGAACAATTGAGATGGCATATTGTGGAGCAAGCAGAACAAATATCTCCCACTTCTTTGTTTTACTAAATTAATCCTCTTTGTGAGGAATAACATGGCTCCCTGAGTTGTTAATGGGATGCAGCGCATTTCCTCTCCGTGTCTGTGGCTGAGAGCAAGTCTGCTGAACAGTGACCAAAAGTCATCCTGTTGATTGATTTTATTAATTGAAGAACTTACCTGCTTCTCTAGATGCTTTGGGCCGAAGGATAAACTATTAATTTGTTTTCTAATCACAAAAATGGTTCCCACTTAAAGTAGAATAGCACCTTTCATTTTTTTCTTTTCGTTTTTCAATCCTTGCCATTCTTCTAGAAAACACTGAATTGGTCCAAGCACGAGGCCCTTATGCAAATACAAACAACAAATTAATTGAGACCTTATAGTATTGAGACCTAGGGACTTTGAAATTAGCACTGACATTTTGGCTCTGTGGCTTGAAAGTGAGACAATCTAGTCTTTTATTTTGGGATCGTCACAGGGTTATTGTCAAAAGTCTTGAGTCATTTATCCTTCTCCATGCTCCTATGCCTAATTCCTGAATTTGTATGTTACTGAATTCATATGTTTGAAATTACTAAAAATCTAAATTTGTCTAGGACATAAACTTCTCATGTGTAATAGAATATAACTTCTTAGCACTAGACTGCCATTTATAAATATGTGTTTAGGATGCCACCTCTAGATAAGAATAGATCTTACTTTAAAAGCCTCCCAGAGAATTAAATTCACCCCAGGAAAAATAAGTCTTTGTTTAACTACCACTACATCTAGTAAATTGTCTCATCTTATTTCCCAGCCTGCAGAGAGTTAGAGAAGAAAGCAAGAGGCAGGATAAACCGTGACTCCAGAGGGCAGCTGGGTTAATCCTCCAGGTGCTGGTTGAGTGGCAGTGGAGGTTTGTTGGGTGTGACCAAAAGTAACATCAGTTACTTAAACTGTTATTAAAGCCTGCCAAAATTCAAATTCAAAATTTCCACAAGTCGAGTTCTAAATTTTGACTGCCACCAAGTCCCAAGATGAGCAGATGGCAATGTGACAATTCTAGAGTAGGTCTAGGAGAGGAGGAAGCAGATATAAGCCACTGATAAATGGCATAAGTTTGGGCCCAGATTATGCTGCAGAAATGTTAAATACTGAGGGTATTAAAATCAAAATAATTCCAATCTCAAGACCACAATGGACATAGGTAATGAATTTACTTACATCTAACAGCTGTGCTCACTATTGTGTGGGGGACCCTAAGTGATATACCCTTTGAACCCCCCCCCCACCTGCCCTGAGAATAGACTTTGTTTCCCAGTTGTTAGGAGTGCTGCCACAAGGCTCCCTCAGCAATCAGCCTTTGAGAGATGGACCCAGCCACTTGTAGACAGCTGCCTCATCCAAGTACGTGCTCTATTTTTAGGGTGGTCTAGTTCCAGTGACTGATAGGTATGGGTGTAAATGTTTTTAAGGTTAGTCTTTGCTTAATAAACACTCTACTTTCCAAGATTATAAGGATACTCTCATACTTAGTTACAAAACTTTAAGCTTTTACTTTTAATCCATGTGGAATTGATTTTGCATAGTATAAGGTGAGGATTAATTTCTTTTTATGCCCCATAGGGATAATGAGTTACTCCAGTCTTATTCATTGCCTAACTGAAAGGCAAGGCTGCCTCCATTGTAAATCAAGTATCCATACAAATGTGTCTGTTTTGGGTTTTGTGGGAGTTTTTCTCATTGACCTGTTATGTCTATCTCCATTCCAATACCACACTGTTTTACCTATTATAGCTTTGAATTAGCCTTGATGTGGAGTACATGAATTGGCCCCTGTTTTTCCTTCTTCAGTAGTTTCTGGACTATGGTAAGTCTTTGCACTTACAAATAAAATTTAAAATGAACTTGTCAAGTGCCATTAAAAATTCCATTGGGATTTGACAGGAATTAATTTAGACCTCAAAATACACCTGGAGAGAATCAGCAACTTTATAATGTTGTCTTCTGTTAATTCACGTCTTATGTCTCTTCAATTATTTAGGTCTTCTATAAATGTCTTTTAATCAGCTTTATAATTTTCTTCTTAAAAATCCTGTACATTTGTTTGGTTTGTTCTTTCATTACTTATAGTTACTATAAATGGTTATGTTTATTATCATATTCTTTATTTTTTTAATGAAGTCTACTATTGATTTTATATTTACTTCACTGAACTCATTATTAATTTTCAAAGTATTTCTGTAGTCTTTTTAAATTTTTTTTTTAACACTATTATTGTGTATTCCTTTCTGGCTTTTTTTTTTAAAGTTTATTTTTTATAGTAATCTCTACACCTAATGTGGGGCTTGAACTCATGACCCTGAGATCAAGAGTCACATGCTCTTCCAACTGAGCCATCCAGGCACCCCCTTTTTTTTTTTTAATACACAATACTCTTATCTGTGAATACCACCAGTTTTTCAATTCTTCTTTTTATTGATCTTTCTTAATCTTTTACATGAGATAATTTCAGTACAATATTTATAGAAGGTGATAATGGAGGAACCTGAGTGGTTCAGTCAGTTAAGTGTCAGACTCTTGATTTTGGCACAGGTCAAGGAGCCTCAGGGTCAAGTGATCAAGAGATCAAGCCCCATGTAGGGGTCTGCCCTGAGCATGGAGCCCGCTTAAACATCTTTTGATGTTTGTTGTTTGACTTGTGATAGTATTTAAGTCTCACCTCTTCTTCTTCAAAAGGGACAAGGGAGTTTTCTGGGGTCTTTTGTGTAAGGTACAAATTCCATTCTTCATGGCTCTACCCTTATGACAAAATCACTTCCCAAAGACTAGCTTTTTTTCAAAGACATTTTATAATTTTTGGTATATGAATCATAAATCTCACATTAAATCTATTCCTACATGTTTTATATTTTGATGTTATTATAAATAGAATCACTTTTTAAAATTTCATTTTTGGATTGTTCATGGCTGGTGCATAGAAACAATCAATTTTTGTTTATTGATGTTATGTTCTGCAACTTTGTTTTTTAGTGCGTTCTTTAGGAATTTCTATGTATAATATCATATTATCTGAGAATAAGAATAGTTTTTACTTCTTTTTAAAATACAAGTGGCTTTCTGTCTTTTTCTGGAAGTTATTGATTTTTTAATTTAGTTTCTTTGATACACCCTATTCAGATAAATTATTTCCCCATGTGTTTTGGTAGTGTGCATCTTTCATTTAAGTTATCAAATTTGTGGGCATAGAATTATTCATAGTATTACTTCATTATCATTTAATGTTCATTGGATCAACAGTGATGACCATTTTTTAATTTCTTATGTGCAAATTTCTATTCTTGGTGCCTTCACTTTTTATTTCTTGGTTAGGCTGCCTGGAAGCCACTTTCTCTATTGTTTTTGACTTCATTTTTTTTTTTTCCCCCACTTAGTTTCAGTTCTTACCTTTTGCTTAAGGTTTTAATTGAGCATTTTATGGGATTTCATTTTGTCTTTTCTTTTAGCATATCAATTATACTTCCTTAAAAATTGTTTTAGTTTTTGCTCTGTGCTTTCCAATGTACACTACGGAGTGAAAACTTTCTCCCTAGCTGGTAAACTGGGGCCATTTTAGGCCAAATATTTTTAACTTCTCATCTCTAGATACCAGTATCCTTTGTTGCTTGATGTCCAGTGTCTGGAAACTGTTGTGTATTTATTTTTTCTGGTATATTTTTAAAAATTCTTTTTTAGAAAAGAATTTCAATAGGAAAGAATTTTAGTAGGAAAGTAAATCCAATACCCATTACTTCATCTTGGGTAGAAGTGGAAGTTTGTTAAGAATATAGATTAGCTTCAGATTAACACGTTTTTACTACTTACAACTTAGTAAGTTTTATCTTCTATATGGAAATGAATTTTAGAGACTTCTAGTTACACATAAGTTTCTGACACAGACTCAACTGTGTGTTTATTTAAGGAGTAAGGTCACAGTGATTTGAAACCATTCAAGCTTGCTTTAGATACAGCTGAAACTCCAAATTCTGTGATAGTACATATTCCTATATTTAAACAACAGATTGAAAATAAACAATGATAACACTGAGATCCTAAGGATGAAGAAGCAGAATGTTAGTTATTTCAATGATATCATTTTACATGGTAACTGGGAATTTTTATCTGTGTTTAGACTTTAGAAGATTCAAACAGAGTAGGAACAGTAAGGAATCATATTTGTGCTTGGCAAGTGCAAATTTTAGTTCATAAATGAAATATTTTATTCCTTTGACCAGTAACATTTAAAGATTTATTTATTTATTTATTTGACCGAGAGAGAGAGATCACAAGTAGGCAGAGAGGCTGGCAGAGAGGCAGGCAGAGAGAGAGGGGGAGAAGCAGGCTCCCCACTGAGCAGAGAGCCCGATGCGGGGCTAGATCCCAGGACCCTGAGATCACGACCTGAGCCGAAGGCAGAGGCTTAACCCACTGAGCCACCCAGGCGCCCTGACCAGTAACATTTAAATTTAAATTTAGTATATTTAAATTATTCTTTTCAAACTGATGAGTAAATACAAGTATTATTGCTTATTGTTTCATGATTACTAGTAAAAAGAACTGTCATTTAGGAGAGGCAAATGTTTGAAAATCAATACAATGTGGTTGTCAAAAATACTAGACATGCCACAGTGCAAAAGATACATTCAGTCTATCTAATTACTTCACTCAAGGATGTCCAAAGCCATGGCTTCTCATTAAGTATTGACAGTTTTTAAAAGATCTTATAAGTAATTAAATATTATATCAATAGGAAGCCATTTCTACCTACTAACTGGTGACAAATATTAACTGGTGACAAATCTGATGTTCTATCTTTATCAGGCTTCTAAGGAACCCATGTAGAAAGTTAGTTCAAGATCGACTATATCCATAAAACAAAAGAAAATTTACACTTACCTTTACTTAGATATGTATATGTAAATAATATATTTATAATTTTATGAAAATATTTGTAAAGTATGAAATTACTATGGGAACCTGGAAAGTGTTGATTAATTTCAACTGGAACAATGGGAAAAGGTCTCCTGGGGTTATGAATTTTAGTTAAGCCTTGAAAAATGATCAGGAATATTTCTAAGGGTAAAATAGAGAGTCCTTACAGGAATGTGTGTTTCAGGTTGAGGAGGGCCCTTGCTTGGTTACTACTAATAAATGAGTTTCTTTTGAAAGCTTTATTGACTTTTAAAGTGTACTTGGGTTTTCCAATGGGAATGAAATAGAAAGAACAAAGGTTATTAGATAATCTTTTAAGGCTTCTATTCAATGAACTATTAATCTACTTCCAGGCTTATTCTTTTAAATTAAGAATCTAGTACTATATTCCACAAGATGTAAGGAGTCATCCAAAAATAGACTATTCCTTTTTCTGAAAAATTTTCAACTTGAACTTTTACTAAGGAAGAAAGTATGAGGCCTTCCTTCAGTAGAATTAGATGCATTTCTATTTTGTATGGTTTCTACATTTCTAGGCAGCATAAAATCACCACAAACATCTTTCCTAGTAAATATTCAATGAAATGGCAACATAAATTCTTTTTGTTTTTGTTCTAAAACTTTCACAGATTTTTTTTCTTCCCTTCTTAATGGAAGTTTTCAGTTACACAAGAGAATATGATGGCTTTTAGAAATCTAAAACCATGAAATTAAATGTAATTACTTTGTTCCTTTTTATTTTTAAAGCCATTTGTGTTCAAATGTTAGAAATTAAATTAAATTACTCTAAATTAAAAGGCACACTTTTGGCATTTTGAAAGATGAACAAAAATGCTTATAAGAAATAAATGCTAGTTGCGTGGACAGTATGGAATGAGAAGGCTCTTGGTACTCACTGTCAGTGTCTGCTTTCTCTGTGATTTTCTGTGCATTTTAAGTCACTACCTCAAAGTTTTGGACAGCTGTACAATGCATGGCTGTACTAAATGGACCACCTACTGGTGTTTAGTGACTGGAACACAATTATTTAGACATAACTGCAGACTAGCACACTTGTCTACTTAGAAATGGACTTCATGAAGATAAAATTGAACAGATTTCCTGCATTAAAAAATCAAGAAATTTACACACATTTTTAGAAATAGCAAATGTCTCTATTTGATACTTCCAAACATCAGCAATACAAGAATGAGAAGCTAGAGGGAAGAACTGTGAAAGTGGTATTTTTTTTTAAAGATTTTATTTATTTATTTGACAGACAGAGATCACAAGTAAGCAGAGAGGCAGGCAGAGAGAGAGGAGAGAGGAGGAAACAGGCTCCCTGCTGAGCAGAGAGCCCGATGTGGGGCTTGATGCGGGGCTTGATGCAGGGCTTGATCCCAGGACCCTGGGATCATGACCCGAGCTGAAGGCAGAGACTTTAACCCACTGAGCCACCCAGGCGCCCCTGAAAGTGGTATGTTTTTTAGTTGAATCTAGTTCTTAGGTCTTGGAAGAAAAACAAACCTGCATTGGGCTGCCCTATTGGAAGCTTTAATTATGCTACTTGATCAACAATCTGTTTTTCATTATTAAAGACAAAGGAGAAATTCCCCTGTGGAAGTTCTTTCTCCATTAGAGCCATGGTGAATGCAAATAATTGCAGTATTACAGAAGAGAGATATGTGTGTGTGGTATTTGAATGGATATTAAGTGAAGAAGGCCTAGTTTAATTAATTGGTGTGTGACCCACAGAAATATCAGAAATTTTAAAAAACAAATTGCAAATGATTTCATTAAGATGAAAGCTTATGTGCTTGAAGGTTACATATAAGTTTCTTCAATATTTTGATGATAATTAAAAATTCTATTGGATTTTATCATGATCTTATCTTCTTTAGAAAATGTTTTGTAAAGAGTTGATTCTTCTCTTTATTATTGTTAGAAATCTTTAAGAGCTTAGGAAATAATCTATCCTATCTAATGGCTTCAGGTCTCTTCTTAAGAACAGGTGCTTAAATGAAAAGTCAAAAAAAAAAAAAAAGAACAGGCACTTATATCCCATTAATGGAGCATACTTTATGTTATTCTAGAAGTGTACAGAGAAGTTGGGGCATATTGGAGTAGTACCTTCCAGATATATGTGCTCAAAGGAAAATACATATTCTATTGAAGAGTCTATTATATCTGGGTAAATGTAAGAAAGAGCAACATATTGTCCTATTTAAGTAGAGATCTCCCAAATTGTAATGGGTTTCTTCTAACTTATTATATGACTTTGTCCAAATTAATTGATAAATTAATTCAATTACTTCATCATCAAGTGTCTGTGAGACACAGGAAGATATACTTCATGAACCTAATAGTCCAAGTATTTCTAACAAACTATACAAACAAACAAAAAAAATGCAAATGACAAAAAAAAATCCACAATTAGGGCTCTGTTTGTGCTTTGAAGGAAGTATACATGATAATGTGAGAGTATATAAAGGGAAGGCTTATTTATTTATTTATTTATTTTTGAAGAGTCAAGAACAAATGTTTCTGAGGAAGTAACTGAAGAATGAGAGAGATTTACTAGTTTTGAAGGAGTATGGGTGGGGACTTTCTATACAGAGCGAAAAACATGCAAAGACACTGTGGTAGAAGGCAGTGTGATACAAATACAACTTGTCTGGTAAGATAAAAGAGAGGGGAAGACAATATGAGATGAACTTTGAGAGCCAGTTGGGGGTCAGAGCACAGAAGGCCTTACTGACAAGGCATCCAGTTGGTCTGAGACAATCCTGTTTATATTTTCTGTAGAATAATTTTTAATACCTCCTTTCCCAAACATGTGCGTGCATGTGCGCGTGCGCACACACATGATCACCTCCAGATACGTGCATGCTTGAGCACACTTTCCTCTTAAAAGTATCCTGGTTTTGGCCATATATGTAAAGAACATTTTACTTACAATTCACCTTGAGGATTTTAGTCTTTAAATGTTTTCTCTCTTTGTTTTGAAGCAAGGGGGTGTTATGTTTATATTTGTGTTTTATAAAGGAAATGATCAATAATTTGAAGAGGAATCAGTTGACTGTTAATTGGCAAAGTGGATTATACATTCCAAAGAAGAGATGGAGGAAATCTTGGTAGAGAGAAGATACTGTTGGTGGAGACGACAAGACCTGAATGAACTTAATGTATATTCACAAATTCAAATCATTAGCTTGTGGTTATAAACTGCATAGGTTGAAGGAAAGAGAGAGTTAGGGATGGTTCCTGAGTTTCTGGATGAGTAACATTTGGTAAGATAAAATACCAAGTGAGAGAACCAAGTCTGGAGGAAAAAATCACAAGTCTGTATTAGGATAATCTGAGTTTGAAGTACTCAAGTAGGAAAAGTCAAATTTAGTATATGTGTCATATGTGTCAGAAACTCACATAAGGACTAGAGATCCAAATCTGGTGTCTATGGCATGGAACCTAGAATTCAGAGGTGATTGCATAAAGCAGGGTAATGCCATCTTTGAACTACCAACATTTTGGCCTGGATAAGCCTTTGTTATGGGACATTGTCCTGTGCATTAGGGTAATGTAATGGAGGAAATAATTCAACCTTTCACATTTGGTGGCAGAGAGGTCAGGGGAAGAGTACGTTTTGAACAGAAGGGAGTGGTCATCATTGTTGAGCAAAACTAAGAAGGCCAATATGAGGACTACAGATGCCTGTGGGATTTAGCAACAAGGTGGTAACTAATGAATTTAAGAAGGACTTTTGTTGTTGTTGTTGTTGTGGAATTGTGGGGGAGGAACCCTTAGCTAACACCAGGATTCAATTATCAAATGAGAGTCATACATATCAGATATAATACTAGTATCCATCTTTTCAAATCTTTCAAGAATATAGGCAACCAAGAGGTAAACAAATAAGAGAGCAGTCTGTGATATCCTCCATGGTTACACTGGCACTTTCTTCCATGTGTTCTCTGGTTCAGAGTAATGGATAAAGGCGCCAAGTGAGTTTTTGAGAGTTATTACATCACACAGCAGAGAAGCAAGTATGGCATAATGTTGATTATTTTATGAGGCTGATATTTATACAAATTATTTGATATTTTCAAGACAAGTGTGTTTTACTTCATAGGTACATTGATTTTAGATTTATTTATTGTAGTTAATCTTTAATAATCCTGCTGAGGCTACTGTATCTGTAAGGACTCAGTCTAACAAAATACAATTAGTCTATTTACCCAGAAGTCCAGTTAAAAGCAATTCAGACCAGCTCACTTGCCTTCTTTTACCAGTTCACTTACCAAGAACAGTTGCCCTGTAAACATATATGTGGTGGAGTGTAGGACTGTAACAGATGTCAAAATCCTCTCTGAATGAGGCACAATGAGCCAAAAGTGTGTAATGACTGCAGCTAGAAGGGTAAGTAGGTGATCAAGTCACATGATGGTCTTCATATCCTCAGAACTTAAACATATCTTGGTATAAAACAGGAGCTCTGTAGGTATTTACTGACTGAGTTGAGGCAAGAGTGAATGAATGAATGAGTCTCAAAGGGTCAGAATTTTCAAGAAGAGTGTGAGTAATGGTGTGGAGCAGCAATTGGGAGGGAAGAGGATGCCCTTCTGGACACTTTTGATGCCCCTTCTGGACACTGAAGTGTATATAGTACACAGAATGAAAATTCACTGTTCATGAGAGCTATGGAAGAAGTCATATGGTCAGGAGAGAGCCAAGTTTCGGTTGAGGATCAGAGAAGAGGTTGAGCATATGGGTGATGTTGAAAGGGGCAGAGTGGAGAGTTTGGCAGGTGGGAGGAAGCAGGACACTGAGTCAGGTGCAAGAATGTGCAGCACACATGTGGGTGAAAGGCTCAAAAATCAACTTTCTGTGGGAAAGATAGAGTCATGACTTTCATCTTCAGGTGTACTAATGAAAATAGGAATGCTGCCTGGATAAATTCATTTTCATTTTGTAGGGAGGTTTATGTTATCTCTTTCTCCCTTCCTAATACTAGACCTTTACTTACCTAAATTAGAGAAAGAAAATATGGTCATGCTTCAACAGAATAGAATGATTTAGTATTTTTGATTTTCTTTTTTGCTTAAGGCAAATTATGCCTCTCAAATTAGAGCAAATACATCTTCTCTGGTCCTTGATGATATAAAATTCCATAGTGCTACGATTAACAACTAAAAATAATCCTTTCCTACACCCATGGATGTAGCCACATAAGCTTCCTCACTTACATGTTAAAAATCCCACCCTTCTGTCTTAGTAGCTGTATGTTACTGGGTTATCACTGAATTCTTCTGATTTTCAGCCTCCTTGTTTTCAGAATAGGGTTTTAGAATAGGGTCTATCATTTAACTGATAAAATTTGGGAAGGAGTATAAAGAAATTACAAACACAAAGTAACCAATGCTACATCTGTTGTACAATTAGCACTTTCCTGCCTTTAGAAAGGTTTGATATTTAGAAAATATATCTGAAGTCCGCTCAAAGCCAGAAAGTCTTTCCTTTCCTTCCAGAAGTCTTTCTGGGGCAGGGCAATAGAGGGGTGGGTTTTAAATATCCCTAGGATCAAAGACTTTATGTTCAAGTTCAGTTTTATGGAGCGATCAGGAGAAAGAGAGAAAGGTGCTCATGATAGAAATCATCAATTTTTATAATACTCTCTCTTCTTAGGGGTTTAATGCGTGACTTTCTCCACTAAGCTAATGACTCTTTGAAGGGACTTAAACTCTCAGGGAGTACACAAGAAGCCCACTGTTCTTTTCTGTTAGCCACAAAGACTATGGTTATTTAATAGGAAGCAGTAATGACTTCTTCCGTGTTCTTAATGAAAGAACACATTTTATATCTGCAGGTATCCCTATTTTACTCTCTATGGCACTTTAAGAGTTGATAAGTGAATTTTGACATTTGGAGGCTTAACGAGAAAAAGAGCTGTATGTCAGTGTATCATTGCTTCACACACTATACTAAGTCTATACACTTTATGAGGATAATAAGCTTTCATTGGCTTCAAGTTACCGAGGCGAACATCATGTAGTAATTTTCTCCTACTGTTACCTAAGATACATTTGGATTATAGAGCAATTTCCTGTTACTTTTAGCAAAAAATCAGGTTATAGTTAATTTCATTAAAGTAAGTGGTAGTTATGGACTGCCCTCTCTCCTGCTGCTAATGCATTCACAGGAGGTACTAAATTTAATTCAAGTCCTTAAAAGATACACAGTATTCATGGCATTAATGGCCATAGTTATTCTGAAGCTCTGTGTTTCACCAAGTTAAATTCCATAAAAGCAAGGATGGGAGGGATATGTGTGTGTGTGTGTGTGTGTGTGTGTGTATGTATGTCTATAATCTCCATGGTTAATATGATGCCAAAAACACTATTTCTCAGACAGTGCTTTAGAACACTTAGTGAACGCAGAAAAATTTCAAGGTGGTTGTGTGGTAACAAAACTGTAATTATGAAAAAGTGGAAATCAGTTCTTAAAGTACTGCCTAAATTTTCTATTCTCTTGAATATGAGGTTTTAGTCTCCAACTCCTTTCCCAAACAGCTCTTATCAAAATCTTTAATGACTGCAATATTGAGAAATCCAAGGGCCCATTCCTGGTCTTTATCTTATTTGACTTCTCAACACCATTTGATCTAGTTGATTACTTCCTTGCAACATGTTCTCTATTTGGTTCTGGTGATTAGTTCTCTCATAGTTTTCCTTTTATCTTGCTGCTTGCTTATTCTCATGGTCTTTTGTTACTCTTCCTCTTCATTCCCCCTTCCATTTTCTCCTCTTCTTAATGTTCTGTTAACAAAGGGCTCATTCTTCGAACTGTTTTTCTTTTCAAGCATCAGGTAATCTCATCTAATTCTTTTGGTTTTTAATATGATTGATATGATGATAGCATCCAATTTATATATTCAGCCTGAATCTCTCTGATATGCAGATTCAAAACCCAATTGCTCATGAACATCTCCATCTGTCTCATAGTTAGACTCAAATTTAACATATTCAAACTGAATGCTTTTCTTCCATTCAAATCCACTTTTCCTCCAGACTTCTCAAATACTTAAATGGCAACTTTAGACTGCCAATTACATAAGCCAACATTTGGAGTCATCTTGACTTTTCTCTTCTTCTCATATCCTACATTAAATCCATTGACAAATCTAGTTGACCCTGCCTTGAAAATATACTCAGAGTTCTACCAATTTCACCACCACCACTGCTGCCACTCTGGCTCAAATCACCTTCATCTCTCCACTGGATTTTTGCCATATCCTTCTAATTAGTCTCTCTACTTCTGTCTTCACTCACATTTAGTCTTATACCCAATACTTCTGCCAGAGTAGTCCTGCTCAAATATGTCAGATTATGTCTCCCTCTTGCTAAAAACCTTCTAATGACTCCCTATCCCACTCAGAATAAAATCCTAAATCCTTTCAGTTGCTAATGGGATTCTGTATGATCTGGCCTCTTCTGCCCCCCTGACCCTACCTCTATCTAGTTTCTCTTTTGCTCACTCCACTTTGGTCACATTGGTCTCCCTTGTTGTTCCTTAGTCACCAAATACATGGTTTCTTCAAGACCTCTGTACTTGCTCTTTCCTCTGCCTGGAAACTTTCTGACAATGTCTACATGGTTTGCTCCCTCATGTCCCTCGAGGGCTTATGCACATGTCCTCTCACCACTGAGCCTTCTCTGATATCTTATGTGAAATTCAACTCTTCTCATGTTCCCACTCTTTCTCTTGCCATTCCTTATACCCTCTTTTCTTCATAGCACCATCAAACTAAATGTTTGCTCATTTAATTGTTTATTTTTTAAAAATACTTTATTTATTTGGGAGAGAGAAACCACATATAGCCACACATGAGTGGGAGGAGGGACAGAGAGCGAGGAAGAGGTAAAGAATCTCAAGCAGACTCTGTGCTGAGCATGGAGCCTGATGCAGGACTCAGTGTCATGACCCTTAGATCATGATCTGAGCTGAAACCAAAAGTCAGAGTCTTAACCTACTGAGCCACCTAGGCACCCCTCATTTAATTATTATCTGCTTACTCATTAGAATACAAACTTATTGAGGACAGGGAACTTTGTCTCTTTTGATCATTGCTCTATCCTTATGCCTAGTGTAGCATCTCATTTATAAAAAGTATTAAATCCATATCTGTAGAGTGAATGAGATTGAGTGAGAGTGAACTTTTTAATGTGTGTAATGGTTAAGCATAACCTTATGACTTTTATTTTCCAGAGTCTTTCTCTGATTATTAATTCTCCTGGTCCCTAGGATGGGCTGCTTTCCTGGGTTCTAGAGCTTATAAGGGTTGGATGGGAGTTTTTTGTTTGTTTGTTTGTTTTTTGTTTTTGTTTTTTTTTACTGTTATCATCATTAAAGGGTTATGCCAGGGATAATTGGTCCCAGAGATTGGGTGGACCCAATGAACAGAGCATGGGTTGGGATAGGACCTAGAAGTAGTTGGTAGGAAGAAGCTCACAAAGATAGTTCATCTCAGAAATCTATAAACAGGCAATCAGAAATGTCTTTGATTACAAGGAGCTCACAGCATGAACACGGGAAATGGGCAGATAGTTTGGGTCAGAATGTTCCTGATGCAGGTGAGGCCTGAGCCGTATTGCTGAGGGTCAGAAGCAAGGCTCTACTTCACAGCAGTAAAAATGTGTAACAGAGACATAGATTCATGGATGAGAGTTTTTCTGAATTGAGGAAAAAAACAGTCCTCATATAGAAGGAGCATATAGAGTTCTCAGTGACATAAATAAGTAAGGCAAAGGACTAGAAATTAAAGGAGTGGACATTTATGTTTGTCAAATTGTCAAAGACCTATTTTTGTTTTCAGAATCGTGCAAGCTGTTTATTAAAAATGTAGAATCCCATGCTCACCACAGTTTATCAAATTAGAATGAATGCGGAGAAGCTCTGAGGTGCTATGGTTGCTCCATGATGGATCACCTGATAGTCATTTAATAAGGAGAAGGATAAAAGGGAAAAGCACAATGGACATAACTGGTGTTAAAAGATAGAACACTTACGAAAGAAATTGAAGAAAACACAAAGAAATGGAAAAACATTCCATGATCATGGATTAGGCAAACAGGGGAAGCAGCGGCGGCGTCGCCGCCACCACCGCCGCCGCCTCCTCCTCGCTCTTGTGGATTAGGCAAACATATATTGTTAAAATGTCTATGCTATGCAATGCAATCTACATGTTTAAAGCAATCTCTGTCAAAATACCATCAGTGTTTTTCATAGAGCTGGAATAAACAATCATAAAATTTGTATGGAACCTCAAAAGACCCTGAATAGCCAAAGGAACATTGAAAAAGATAACCAAAGCTGGAGGCATCACAATTCCAGACTTCGAGCTGTATTACAAAGCTACACTCATCTAGACAATATGGCACTGGCACAAAAAAAAGACACATAGATCAGTGCAACAGAATAGAAAACCCAGAAACAGGGGCACCTGGGTGGCTCAGTGGGTTAAGTCTCTCTGCCTTCGGCTCAGGTCATGATCTCAGGATCCTGGGATCGAGCCCCACATCGGGCTCTCTGCTCCGCAGGGAGCCTGCTTCCTCCTCTCTCTCTCTGCCTGCCTCTCTGCCTACTTGTGGTCTCTGTCTGTCGAGTAAATAAATAAAATCTTTAAAAAAAAAAAAAAGAAAGAAAGAAAACCCAGAAACACACCTTCAACTCTATGGTCAACTAATTTTCAACAAAACGGGAAAGAATATCCAAAGGAAAAAAGGTAGTCTCTTCAATAAATGATGTTGGGAAAATTGGGCAGCCTCATGCAGAAGAATGAAGCTGGACCACTTTCTTATACCATACACAAAAATAAACTCAAAATGGATGAAAGACCTAAATGTGAAACAGGAATCCATCATATTCCTAGAGGAGCATAGAGACAGAAACCTCTGTGTCCTTGGCCACAGTAACTTCTTGCTAAACACACCTCTAAAGGCAAAAGAAACAAAAGCAAAAATGAACCACTGGCACTTCATCAAGATAAAAGCTTTTGCGCAGCAAAGAAAACAGTCCATAATACTAAAAGGCAACCTATGAGATGGGAGAAGATATTTGCAAATGGCATATCAGATAAAAGGTTAGTATCCAAAATCTGTAAAGAACTAATGAAACACAACACCTAAAAAACAAAAAATCCACTTAAGGAATGGGCAGACATGAACAGACATTTCTCCAGAGAAGACAAATGGTCAATAGAAGAAAAATGCTTGACATCACTTGGCGTCAGGGAAATATGTATCAAATCATAGTCAGAATGGCTAAAATGAACAACTCAGGAAACAACAGATGTTGGTGAGGATATGGAGAAAGGGGAACCTTATACTGCTGGTAGGAATGCAAACTGGTGTATCCACTCTGGAAAACAGAATGGAGGTTTCTCAAAAAGTTAAAAAGAGGGGCACCTGGGGACACCTGGGTGGCTCATTTGGTTAAGTGGCTGCCTTTAGCTCAGGTCATGATCCCAGGGTCCTGGGATTAAGTCCCATATCGGGCTCCTTGCTCAGCAGGGAGCCTGCTTCTCTATCTACCTCTGCCTGCTTGTTCTCTCTCTCTCTCTCTGACAAGTAAGTAAATAAAATCTTAAAAAAAAAAATAGGAGCACCTGGATAGTTCTGTCTATTAAGCATCTGCCTTCAACTGAGTTCATGATCCTGGAGTCCAGGGATCAAGCCCCACATTGGACTTCCCGCTCAGTAGGGAATCTGTTCCCCCTCTGACCCTCCCCCTTCGCATACTCTCTCTTTCTCTCTCAAATAAATAAAGTTAAAAATAGAGCTACCTTATGACCCAGCAATTACACTACTAGATATTTATCCAAAGGACATAAACTGTTTATAGCAGCAATGTCCGCAATAGCCAAACTATAGAAAGAGTTCAGATATCCATCAATAGATGAATGGATAAAGAAGATGTGGTATATTTATACAATGGAATATTAGCCATCAAAAAGAATGAAATCTTGCCATTTACAATGATGTGGATGGAACTAGAGGGTATTATGCTAAGCGAAATAAGTCAATCAGAGAAAGAAATACCATATGATTTCACTCATATGTGGAACTTCAGAAACAAAACAGATGAACGTAGTAGAAGGGAAGGAAAAATAAAGTAAGATGAAAATTGATCAGAAAGCAAACCATAAGAGATGCTGAACTCTAGGAAACAAACTGAGGGTTGCTGGAGGGGAAGTAAGTGGGGAGAAGGGATAATTGGGTGATGGGCATTAAGGAGGGCACTTGATGTAATGAGCACTGGGTGTTATATGCGACTGATGAATCACCAAACTCTACCTCTTAAACTTAAAAAAAAAAAAAAAAGGAGAAACTGTGATCAGAAATTTTGGGAAATTGATACACCCTATGAACTCTCTTAAACATGAAGAGGTTTTGTGAGGTTAATTGATGATGTGGTAAGAACCAAATTTAGTTTTATTGGGAGCACATTCTCAATTCTGGCTAAGACCAGGAAAAGGATTGTGTACCTGTATTCATGTACATACATAGAAGCATGTATGTATCTATAATTATTCTTCATATGAAATACATTATTTATGATGACTTATTTTGTGTGTGTCTATGGAGGTAGATATTCAAAGTATGTCTTCACATTATTAATTGGCAAAGACACTTATAGTTATTCCTTTTATTATATCCATCTGATTCTAAAAAGGAGGTAAAAAACAGGTGGTCTGAAAGGCATAGCTAACCTTTAAGTCATTTATTTAGTGAACAGTGTCATGGTTTTAGAAATTGTAAATGCATCGGCAACTTTTGAAAGTTTGGAGATTTTTTTCTTGAAAATCAGATTTCCAGCCTGTGATAAATCTAAATTTATGGCAAAGTTAGTCTCCCATTTCACAGAAGGTCTACAATGGTGGCTGTCTCCTTTGTATGAAACCTTCCTTCTTTAATTTGCTGGTTTCTCCTTCCTGTACACTTGCTTCATTCATTTGGGTGAGTCACTTCACTCATTTGAGTTTCTTGCCTGGTGTATTCATGTGCTAAAATAATTTAATTCCGTGAATTGATTAATTCTTCAACCAACTAATTGGTCTACTCAATCAAAACAGATGATTAAGTAGACCAATATAGAAATATTGTCTGACTCATGTTCTTGACAACTTTTTCAATTGAACCTTCTATTGATTATTCTGCCCTTGGGCCTTTAAATAAATTAAGTCCAACTTCTAGGGAAAAGATGTTGGCTTTAAGAGGGAATGTATCAACTTCCTCCTATAAAAGAAGAGAATGTTCAGAGAGAAGAAAATATAGTGAATAGTAATATTTGTGAAATTTTTCCTGACATTACATAGATGTATCAATATGAAGGATGACATAAGAAACTAACTTACAATTCAACTTTTTTAAAGAATAGGAATTCAGTGCATTTTTAAAACCATTATGCATTCTGTACATTTTTTCATGATGATCAGTTTTTAAATTTTTAAAAATCCTACAAACCGTGAAGGGGGAAAAAGGAATTGGACATAGATGGGTTATCAGCATAGAGGAAGGGGTTTGCACTGACATAATTCGAATGGACTAACATATACAGGAAAGGTGTCTGAAAGCTGTAGCAAGTAGTAGTTACCTTACTAACTGAAATGCTGCCATTACATCCAGCTTAGACTTAATATGTAAAAGGACCCCTTTAAATAGTGTAGCAAAGCTATGAATGTAGATGAGCCAAAACTCTAATAAAAGAATTTACCTGATCTTCTTTCCTTTGTAGGAAGGGTCACAGGCTGACCTGGTTGTAATGCCTCACCCTATGGGGTGCACATTTCTCGCCTTCCCTGTGAAGCTCTGGGGACAGGGACTGATTTCAAAATGTGTTAAGAGAGAATGTGCTGATCTTCAGAGTCAGAGAACTTGGGGTTAGTTTAGGAAGACCCAAGTAGAGGGTTAGGAACCAAAGACAAGGATTAAGGAAATATAGAAAAATTCTAGGTTGAAAAGAGTGGATTTAGCCAAGTACCGGATGGAAAAAGAAGAACTGCTGAGGATGAATTTATTTATTTCCCAAAATATGAGCTATGAATAGAAAAGTGACAATGAACATGTATACAGTACATTTTATTGGGCTGGTAACAATTTTCTTTTTGTATGAGCATTTGTCAGACAGTGACACAAAGCCATGTATTTGAATATTTAACATGGCTTGTAAATGAAGCCCTTGTCTTTAAATGTCTTTGTGAAAACAATTGATATTTTCCCCCCAACTAGGCCAAAATGATTCTTTTTAGTATAAAATTAACGCACTTAGTCATTTGCTATGGATAATATGTGAAACTATAATGACATAATCAAAGTGGCCCTCCTCATAATATCAGGTAGAAAGTACATCAATTTTGGAGATGATAATAAAACCAGACTGGAGGTAAATGATTAAATATCATGTTCGAAGTAAAAGTAGAAGAGGGATTGTAAAAATTCCTTTTTCAAATGACACAGTGAGCTGTTACGTAGTATAAGATGCTGTCAGCATGAAGGGGCCGTTACTCTTGTATATACATTAATCGACATTTATGGGGAGCTGAAGCCACAGCTGTGGATAGTATGGATGTAAAGCACACTGATGCCTTTTTGTTCCATTTTTCAGGGAAACCCTGTGCTCCCAGAAGTTAATGTGATTTTTGTTTTTAAGTTATGTTGTAAATAAGGACTTTGTTTTGTTTTAGTAAATAAGGAGGGCTAGCTGTGTACAGAGAAGGATGGGCATTACTACATAAATAAAGGCAGATATCATGATGTCCATCCACAGACCAGGTTTGCTTACCGAGAATGGCTGGCAATGAAAATACTTATTTTAATCTCGAGTCAGCCTTGAAGGAAATAGACATTTTTAAATAAGTTCATTTTGCATCCAATGTGAGTATATAGTTATTCCAGCTTGGAGCACATAAGAGGTTTTACAATGAAGGATGATTTTCCAAAAATTTCATAATAATGGTAACGCCAGTAAAACCATGTTAGTATTCTTTAATGTCACTGTATAGAAGACCTGATAAAATGCCAGAATTTAAAATCAATACCCTATTGTGATTCCACAACCAAATATGGCTTGATTGTTCAGAGTTGATGTTCTTTTATATTTCATGATTTTTACTTTTTTTAATTTTTATTTTTTATTGGAGAAGCAACACAATGACATATTGGACATTTTTATAAGCCATATCTAAAGCTTGCTATAGATTATAAATCTAAAAAAACCCTTTTAAAGCTGAATGCAATCAAAACATGAACTAGGAAAGAAGTCTCCATTATTTCACAAGTAGAAATAGGCATTTTTTTCCTGTTTGGTTATAGTATACTTATTATTTTAGCATCTGATGGTGCTCTTAAAGTAGTATCTCAAGAAGATATATCTTCATAATTTTTAGGCTCCTGTTTGAGCCATTGCTTCCACTGATGATGACATATGTAAATTTGAAGTTTTATATTTAACAGAAATAAAGAAAAAGAAAATAAGTTGAAACTGTCTGAATAAAAAATCAGATCTATGCTCCAAGCTATTCAGCATTGCATCACATATAATTGCTATGGAAAATTTGCTGAAAGAAAACTTAACTCCTCATCACTACTAAACTACTTCTACTAGTAGTAGTATACTGGTTTACAATATTGCTGTATTGTTTTGGAAAGGATTTAAAAATAATCTAAAATTGGTGGTTTATGTGTGCACCAAATGTCGAATGAATGGTCTGCAGATGCTGAAATGCTCAAAAACACTGAGCTAGAGAACAAGTCAGGTTTAAGGTCTGGATGTAGGGCCAGAAGGGAGATGAAGCTAGAAACCTGGAAATAATCAGTGCAGAGGAGTGTGAGAGGAACAGCAATGTGAAAAGGAGTTCAGAGAATCCAAGGTGTTTTCCAGGAGTAACCAGGGTGTTCAGGGTTAGCTAGCCCCTACTGTACACTGGGTGTGTTGCTTTCTGCTAAAGGCATTAAGTTGGGGCTGACCAGTTGAAATTATCTCTGAAACTTTTACTTTCATAATAGATATTATCTTCATTATCTTTAAACCTTTCTTTCTCACTGCCCTTCACTTAATCATTTGATCCTGAGTGACCCTCCTGGCCCCCCAACCAGGAAATGCCCATATGTCCCAAGTTAAGGCATAAGCCTCTTTTATTTTTATTTTCTTTCCATGCATGTCTTTATATACTTCTAGTTTTAAGTAGCATTTAAAGCAAATACCTTTTAAATCACTATTTCTACCTCATCAATCCCTTTGCTCATGGCCCATTTTTCAGCTGCCAGGGGCTATTTTTTCTTAGAGGGAAACTCTTCCCCACCAAGGGTGGGCTTCCTTAAGCCCACAGAGTGAACTTCCTCCTGCTTTGAACTCTGATAGTGCACTCTTCCTCTGAAATTAGTACTATACCATACTTGTAATTAATTAATCATTCATCATGTATGTATTGAATCCTTCATATTGGATCATATGTCCCTTGAGGGTTAAGAGTGTTTTCTGTATTTTATTTATTAACCCCCTCATCTTCATTGCTCCCTACAGAGCAGTAATAGTGTCTATCACAGTGAATATTGCACAGTAGTTGTAAAATACTGGTTAAATAAATATATGAGTGAGTGAACCACCTTGGATACTTGTACCCCTATTTCTGACATTTCATTGGGCAAATAGAAATAAAATTACAATATAAAGCCAAACTTCTTTCTGTTCATTTGTCTCCCTTAAAAGATACTATTCTTGGAACATAACATTTAACAGAGTCCTTAATGTTCTTTTTAAAAATCGGATATTCGGGCACCTGGGTGGTTCAGTGGGTTAAGCCGCTGCCTTCGGCTCAGGTCATGATCTCAGGGTCCTGGGATCGAGTCCCGCATCGGGCTCTCTGCTCAGCAGGGAGCCTGCTTCCCTTCCCCTCTCTCTGCCTGCCTCTCTGTCTACTTGTGATCTCTCTCTCTGTCAAATAAATAAATAAAATCTTTAAAAAAAAAACAAAAAAAATAAAAATCGGATATTCTCATTAAAATATACTGAAACTAGGCTGACATGCAAAGTAAGGCTAAAGGCCATAGGAAAACAAATTTAGCAAACTTCAGTAAGAAAGTGGAGAAAGAGGCATAAGTCTATTTTAATCATTGTTAACTCTTATAAATAACCAAATACTTAACATCAAAAGAAAGGAGTATTAGGGAAGTTGTGGGCTTCTACTAGACACACATGTCAAGAGCTGGTATTTTAGCAGTTTTATTATGTTAGTGACTTGATGAAGTTCCTCTATTTAAAATTCCAATAAACTTATAATCATTTAACGGAGTCCATGCATTCTCTGTTGTATTTTCATTTTCCTTGCTCAATTTACTCATTTTTTCTTTCTTTATAAAATTGATTTTATAAAGCCCATTGTTGGTTGTGCAGTGTTTTGGACTTAAAAATTTGTGAGCTGATTACAACCTTAAACATCTTTAAGTGAATTCATTAATCTTAAATAGGTTTGATGAGTTTGGGTACTTCAGTTTTCTAAAACACACAGACACAAACACACATCAAAAAATAAAATAATTGTCAAAGTTCTTACCAGATCCTTTTATTAAGATTCCTCACTCAGATAGATAAGAAGAAAGAGAATTGAAATACACATATACAGACACATGCTTAAATACTCAATTATATATGCACACATGCATATTTGTCATGATTTCTACCTGATGTTCAAAATGAATGGGTCAAGACCAACGGGTGGTGGTAGAAGTAACATCCTTTACTATTACACCCAGTCATCCACTATATACATTTTCATTTGCTCTTTGCTGGGCCCCTGGGTGCAATGAGTTTGGAGGACCTAGTGTTTAAGCGAGGAATGCTCTCACCAGGTAACACAGCTTTAGTTCCCATGAATTGGAAGCTAGAACTGCTCCTCTCTTTGTATGTAATATGAGCCCCCCCCCCTTTTTTTTTGCCCCTGAACCAATAGGTAGAGAATAGTGTCATCGTTTTGGCAGGGGAAATAGATCCCAATTATCAGCGAGAAATTGGATTGTTCTTCCATCCCATGGTGGAGGCAAAGAAGACAGTATCGGGGATCCAGGGAATTTGCTGGAGGAACTTTTGATACTTCCTTTCCCAGTAGTTCTGGCTAATAGAAAAATATGATAACCTAATAAAGACAAGACTGCTGACTCACTTCCCATAGGAATGAAGTTTGTGGAGTAGAAGGAAGTCTAATTACAAACGTAGGTCTTAGGAACCAGGTACAGGAAGAACAACGGAAACAGCTGTAATTGATATTATCTAGTTGTTTGTTTTTTCACTTTTTCCTTTTACTTTCTATGAAGAACCCCATTTTGGCTAGTATGTAAGGTTTGGGATGGGAGTGTGACTTGAGTTGATATCACCCTATTTTATAGGAAGTCTGGTAGGACTTCAGATATTCTATGTGTTGGGGACACATTTCACCTGGACAAAGGGCAAAGAAGGATGCTAATAGGGAAAAGAAGTTGACTTTGATATGTAATTTCACTCACATCTCAAGACCCACTTTGTAACCATTTTCTGAGCCAGGCAACCAAGTTATACGGCTTAAGTGCATGGTCTTTTTTGTCTTCCACCTTGTGGTTGGGTGTGGCCCATAGGGTGCCATGGCTGTAGATCCACAGGAGAGAGAAGAATGAGATCTAAGCATTTACTTTTCTGGCTCAAGTTGCCTGTGACTGGCTTCTTTGACTAAAGTTCAATATTTCACTCAAAATAGCCTCCTTCGGGGCGCCTGGGTGGCTCAGTGGGTTAAGCCTCTGCCTTTGGCTCAGGTCATGACCTCAGGGTTCTGGGATCAAGCCCCGCATCAGGCTTTCTGCTGAGGGGGGAGTCTGCTCCCCCCCGCCCCGCCGCCTGCCTCTCTACCTACTTGTGAACTCTCTGTCAAATTAAAAAAAAAAAATAGCCTCCTTTCTGTGATCCCTCCTAAGCCTGTGGGTCATTGCCTTTATTCTGGATTAGTTCTTTAGCACCTTCTGGTTTTTGTAGAGCCTATATACACGTTTGCAAACCCTTCTCAAATTTTCCTAACTTGCCTGGTCATCTGCTTTTAGTTAGGAACTGCGCTGAAATAATCCCCTTTGTAACCCCAATTAGTAAAAAAAGAACTAGGCCATGAATAAGAGTTTGAGGTGGAGAAGAGGTTATGAACTGTGGTTTGGGGCTTTTAGAAGAAGGAGAGGAAGAGTTAGGGATTAAGAATATAGGGAATCATTGTAAATCTCTTTTTTTTCCTTCCAAATATATTTTCCCATTTGGTAGGTTGCCTTTTCTTTCCTTTTTATTATAGACTTAAAAAAAATTGAGATATAATTGACATGTGATATTAGTTTCAGTTATACTTCATAATGATTCAGTTTTTGTATATGCTGTGAAATAATCACCCCAGTAAGTCTAGTTAACATCCATTGACACATTTAGTTGTAATTTTCATTTCTTGTGATGGGACTTGCAAGATCTACTTTCTTAGCAACTTCCAAATACACCAAAAGTACTGTTAACTATAGTCACCATGCGACACATTACACCTCCAGGACTTATTTATTTGACAGCTGGAGTCTCTTCTTGTGTAGCAGGACCGCTGTATAGCTCTCTTGTCACATTAGTGTCAATTCATTCTTCAAATTTTTATAGTTCCAGATTTAGCCTGAAATCAGGATCAGCTACATGATTTATGGGGTTCAGTGAACAATGAAAAAATGCAGAGATACCTGTTAACAATTCTTAATCCTTGCAAGAGGGCAATAGCAGAGCCAGAAACCAAATACAGGGCCCCTCTGAGGGGTGTGCACCTGCAGTTTGCATGCCTGTGGAATTGGCTCTGCCTGAAATCCCAGGATATAGGAAAGAGAGGCCACCAATTTTAAACAATATAAGCAAATCCAAGTTATCAAGATGAAAAGTCTTAAGTTACAAACGTATTTTGCCATAATTCCTGAAGGAATTATGTAGAGAGAGCTGCTGTTGTTCAAACTTTTATCCTTTCTGGGGCTCTTTATCAGAAGTCATTAGGAAGGAATGAAATATACTCAGAGGTTGGGGCCTTTGAGTCACTAAGGCAGTGATTCTCAGTGCTGGCTGCTACTTAGAAGGTCCTGGGAAGCTTTAAACAAAACCCAATGACATCAGAAGGGGTGCCTTTAGGTTACAGCACCCCTTTTGACTTAATTGATCTGTCCTGGGACCAATGTAGCTTTAACAGCTTTCAAGGTGATGCTAATCTTGTAGACTGGCCTGTGTACTATTCCTATAACTTTTTTTTTCCCTTCACAGTTGGAAATTGCTGGAGTTTCAGTCACTTTTAAAGAGAAGTTGACACCTCGCTTTTGCATTCCAAGGAAAAAGATAAGGAACAAAGTTAATGCAGGATTTTAATAAAGCAAGGAGTTCTCCAGAGGATTAGGGAAATAGAATTTAAGTTGGAAAGATGTAGCCTCCATTTGAGCCTGGTCTTGACTTCTCTTTAAGTTTAGCTTCAAGTGGTATTTTCATGTCAAATTACCATTGGGATATAAATAAGTGCTCCATTAATAGACACAATGATATTTTGCTTATATATATTTTTCCTAGATAAAGCATTTCTTTGGGATTTGTTTGTCCCAGTGATTTTTCAAAATGTGTTGCAGAGATTCTTTCAAGGGTTCTGTGAGTTAAAACTATTTTCACAGGATTTCTAACATGTTGTCTTTTCCACTCTCATTCATTCATGTATGTGCAATAGAGTTGATACGAGAGGTTGAGTACAGAAGCAGATAGAGAATCTAGTTGTTTTCTATTAAGTCAGACGTTAAAGGGATTTGCAAAAATTTAAAACAATGACTATATATTTTTAAATAAAAATTATTTTTAAGTATTTTTTAAAATACTTAAAATTTTTTAAAATTTTTTTTAAAAAATTATTTTTAAGTATTTTTTTAAATACTTAAAATTTAAAAATTTTTTTTAAAAATTCTTTTTAAGTATTTTAAGTATTTTTAAGTAAAACAATTTTAAGTAAAAATAATTTTAAGTAAAATTTTTAAGTAAAATGTTATTTATGTAAACACATGGTTTTACCATTAAAAAATAAACAACTATTTAATAAAATCAGCTATAATTTCTAATTACACTAAATAATTATAGGTATAACCTACATAAAAGTTCTCTGAGTTCTTCAGTAATTTTTTTCATAACCGTTTACTTTTGTCTTTTCTTTTAATTTTGTTTTTTTCACCAAGATAAGAGCACTCCTTAATGCCTTCACTTATGTCACCCATCATTCCTTCACCCCACTCCCCTCTGGTAACCATCAGGGGTTCTCTACAGAACCTCTCTCCTTTTTTTTACATCTCTCCTTTCCCCTCCTTTACTCTTTTTTTTTTTTCCTTAAATTCCACATGTGAGTGAAATCATATGGTATTTGTCTTTCTCTGAATGATTTATTTTGCTTAGCATTATACCCTCTAGCTCCAACTATGTCAATGCAAATGGCAAGATTTCAGTCTTTTTGATGGCTAAATAATATTCCATTGAATAAATATACAACATCTTTATCCATTCATCTATCTGGTTCTTTAATTTTTAAGGGTGTAAGGAGACTCTGAGACCAAGAAGTTGGAGAATGGCTGTTGTTACACCATGCCAGTTTTTGAGATTAGACATCTATATTTCACTTGAAAAGAACATTTTAACTTGTTTTTGACCCCATGTATGAAACCCTCTACCATGTGTGAACATAGGCTTATGAGCCTATAAGATAATAAATACTGGCTAAATATTTCACTTATTCATTCATTTAACACATTTTTTTTAATTGAGTTTCTACTATAGCCAGATACTGTGCTAGTTCCTGGGAATACAGCAGAGATGAAAAAAGAGGCTTTGCTCAGGTTTGCAGCTAGTCTCTCCTAGACCATAGCTTACCTTTTCGTTCTTTTACCAGTGTTTGTCACAGATCAAAATTTTTAATTCTGAAGAATTTTAATTATAAATTTTCTCTTTATGTATTATGCTTTTAGTTTATATTTAAGAATACTTTGCCAACCCAATGTCTTGAAGAAATTTTTTGTTCTTTGTGTTTTTGTTTCTTTCCTAAAGCTTTATAGTTTTATGTTTTGCATTTAGATTTAGGATTCATTAGGATTCATAAAGACATGTAGATGTCCAATTATTCCAGAATTGTTTGTTGAAAAGATCATTCTTTCTTTGCTGAATTGACTTTCCACAGTTGAGAATAATTAATTGACTATATTGGTGTGGGTTTATTTCTGGGTTCTCTAGTTAGTCCCATTTATTTATCTGAGCATCTATCCTTTCACCAATACAGTACTGTTTTTGAGGTCTGTAGCCTTATAGTAAACCATGGAATCAAGTTGTATAATCCTTTTTTTCTTCATTTTCGAAGTTGTTTTTGCTTTGAACTCTTGTTTGCTTTTATATGTTAATTATAAAATCAGCTTTTCAGTACTTACAAAAAGTCCTGCTGAGGTTTTGACTAGAAATCATTAAGTCTATAGAAGAATTTGGGGATAATTGGCATCTTAACAATATTGAATCTTCCAACATATGAATATCAAACATTCTCCTTTAATGTAGGTTTTTGATTTTTTATCAGTGTTTTATAGTTTTTAGCATATAGATCTCACACATGTTTAAACTTGCAACTATGTATCTTATTTTTCATAGCTGTTGTAAATTGTTCTTTAAAATATTTCTTTTTCAAATTGCCCATTGACAGCATATAGACACATGACTGATTTTTGTAAATTGATTTTTTTATACTGTGAAAATTCAGTTATAAACTTTTTTTTGCAGCTTTCTTGGGATTTTTCTGTGAACACAAGCATGCCATCTGTAAATAGAGCCAATTTTATTTGTTTCTTTTCAGTCTGTATTGCTTTTATTTCTTTTTTAAAAATTTCTGAATGCTATTTTTTGGTGGATATAAATTCTGGGTTAATAGTTCTTTCCTCCCAGAGCCTTAAAACTGTTGTTACATTTACACCTGGGTGGCTCAGTCAGGTTAAGCATCAGGCTTTTTATTTTGGCTTGGGTCATGATCTCAGGGTTGTGAGACAGGCTCCTCTCTCAGTGAAGGGTCTGCTTTGAGATTCTCTCACTCCCTCTCCGTCAGCCCCTCCCCCCCTTTCTCTCTCTCTAAAAATAAATAATTAAAATCTTAAAATATATATATATACTGGTGTTCCAACTTGTGGGAGACAGAAAAACAGACCTGCAAGGATGTTCATGTTCTAATGCCTGGAACCTGGGGCTAGTTTACCTTACTTAGAACTTGGCAACATAGTTGTAATTAAGTTAAGGTTAAGAAAATCCGGGATTAGTGAGGGGGGGGCGGAGCTCCACTTAATCCTTTAAAAGCAGAGAACCTGTTCAGCTGTTGTCAGAGACCTTCAGTGTTGCTGGGTTTGAGAATGGTGGGGAAGTGTCGTGAAAATGAAGAACATATGCAGTCTCTAGAAGCTGGAAGTGGTAAGGAAACGTTCTGTCCTTGAGCCTCCAGAAAGGAAAGCAGCTTTACAGCTGCTTTGATTTTAGTCTTGTGAGACCAACTTTAGACTTCTAATTACAAAGCTCTAAAGGTAAGACATTTATGTTCTTTAAATCTACTGAATTTGTGGTAATTTGTTACAGCAGCAGTAGAAAAGGAACACAAAGGAACACAACTGTTGTCTGGTTTCTGTTTATGGGTTTTGTTGAGAAATCTTCAGTTATCTGAATTGTTCCTTTTTATGTAATGTCTTATTTTCTCCATTTTCTGGTAGTTTTTATTTTTAGTAGTTTTATTATGAGGTGTTTGGGTAGGGTTTTGTTGTTTTGCTGAACGAGTTAAACCTATAAAATTATGTTTGTTGCTCTGAATTGAAGTATTTTAAGCAGGAAAATGCAGTGGGGGTAAAATGGGTTGAAAACTTTTTTCCCCCCTAAGTGTGGTGTTTACACTGTGCTGTGTCCCACACACTTCTATATAAATTTTGGAATTAGTTTAGCAATATATGTAGTCAAATCAGCTGGAATATCAATAAGGATTGTGTTGAATTTGTAGACCAACCGACCAACAATAGTAAGTCTTCTGATGTCTTCCCCTTTGTTGAGGTCTTTTCTAATTTCTTTCAAAAGAGTTTTATAGTTTTCAGAGGATGAACTTTGTGTTTCTGTTGTTTATTCTTTTGTATCGAGACTATTTAAATGAAATTTTTAAAAATTGCTTTGTTTGCTTATTGTTCCTATATAGAAAAACAGTGGATTGTAATATGTTGAACTTACATCCTGAAAACTTGCTTGAACTCCCTTATTCTAAACGTGTTTGTTTGTTTTAGCAGATTCCTTAGAATTTTCTATTAACATGGTGTATTACATGAGTTGACTTTTGGATGTTGAACCAATTTTGCATTCCTAGGATAAGTCCTATGGGTGGTCATTATGTATAATAATTATCTTGACATGTTGCTAGATTTGATTTATGATATTTTGTTAAGGATTTTTGCATCTATATTCATAAAAGATTTGTAGTTTCTCTTTTTATAATGTGTGAAGCCTGAAAGCAACCCCCACTGAGCTATAAGGTAACAGATAATCTCTGTCCCTTGGGCTGAAAGGAGGAAAGCTAGAGATTCAGCCTAAATTAAGAAAACCTGGAGTTCCAAGGGTTGCAGGTAGATCAGAAGACCTCCTCAAAGAGTGGTTGGAAGAACTATTGGTAGTATATGGAGTAATCCAAGATTATTTCCAAACTTTGCTGCCTTGCCAGGGGAGGGCTGAATTCTTCTTGGTTCCAGGCGATAGGAAGTCTGGAGACATCCCTAAGAAAGGACGAAATAGTTAGAGATATTCAGGCCCACTTAATCCCTATCTGTCTCCCACAGTGGGAACAGACACAGGCCTACTTAAACACATCAAATGCTCCATGATCTGCATTAGAGTGATTGACTATCCTGATTTGCTCTGGACTGAAGACGTTCCCAGGACATGGGACATTTGGTGTTAGAAGGTGGGAGAGGCCTGGACAAACTGGGACAAGTTGGTCAGCCTGCTTCAAAGCCACCTACTTTTCCCAGTAAAAATATTTTCTCTTGAGTTGCCTAGCTAGGTGAGAAGACAAAAGCAGTGTTCTGGAATGACCTACAGAAAGGAATGCATGATCAATATGGAAATCCAGGGTTTCTCATATTGAGGTCAGGAAGTTAGCATAACATGTTTTCACAATTCTCTGTGGAGATAGTACTTTTATTTCAAATACAATAAAGTTAAATGTAAGAATTTTTTTTTCCTTTAAGAATCTGAGAATGTCTGCCTTAGAATAGGATATTTCCTAATAATTTCAATGTTTGAAATTTTGGCTGTTGAACAACAAGCAGCCCTGCTTCAGTTTTCAGGTTCTAACAAGTAAAAGGCAAAATCAGTCTAAACAGTAAATACCAAGTAGAATCCAAATGTGTTTCGTGCAGGTTGTTCCAACAAGGCTTTTCCAGTCCTTCCATTCGATAAGAGAGTTGTGAAAATTGAATTACAGCAAAGCACAAAGTAGTGAAGAATGTAGAACTCAAAATTTTGCACTTGCCATAGCTATTGGTAGCATAGTTGGGTTGTGACTCCTGGATTTGTTTCAGCAAAAAAATCATCAGTTATGTTAAATTACTGTTGTTAATTATTTTTATCCATTTAGTAACTTCTTGAGTTTTAACTAGGTTTTACTGTTGAATAAGAGCAATAGTTGTGATTACCTTTATACTAATATTTTTCTGTATATACAAGTAACATAATAAAGTCAACAGAGAGAGTGTGTGTGTGTGTGTACACACATACTGGTTTTCTTTTTTAACTGGCTATATAAGGTAATAGGTATAGTCTCTTAAAGGTATCCTGATTTAATGAAGATGCATTATTATTAGTAAAGCTTTTGGCTCTGTAGAGGGAGATAGAGAGGATAAATGGGAAGAGGGAATGAATGGAGGAAATTAAAGAGCTAATATATCCTATGGCTAATTGCATATCTGATTTCCTGATATTTTTTATTATATTATTTAGAATCCACAAACCTTTAAAAATCTCTAAAAATGTCTAAGTCATGACTCCCATGATTTTACTGGCATGGGTTCTAAGGAAATATAAGACTGTGGTGTAAGTCTTTTTGGGGGGTAATATGGAAATTAGGCATGGGTAATATGAAAACTTCCTGAAAGTATAATAATGAGAACTGTAATAAGTAATACTTAAATTGATCTTCTATATGTTACATATGGTACTAAATATTTTAATAGATTATTTTCCAACCAATAATCTACTAATACATTTAAAACCATTATTTTCCAAACATCTGTGAGTAAGCTGCTATGCCCATTTCCTAGAAGAGAAGGCAGAGGCACAGAAAAGTTAAATAGTAATTTGCATGAGGTGGATCCTGAATTTAAACTCAGATTATCTTGCTTCAGAGTGTATATTCTTAAACATTATGCAAAGAAATATGATTAACAATAAAATCCTCAATTATCTATAATAAAGGAGAAATTTGAGATTTTAGACAAAGACTTGGAAATAAGTGGGGAAAAAATCAACAACCATCCAATATTTATGATTAAATAATCTTTGATGTTAATATGCTAAAGATAAAATAATCTGTCATTTAAAAAGAAAGGGAGTGAAAGAAAAAAAAATTGTAACTAAAGACTCCTTCACTTGGTTTCTCTGTGTAAATAATCTCTGTACCCATCATGGGGCCATTTGGTTTCAGTTTTATGTTGTATGTTGTATGGTAAAGTAGAACTCACTGGTGTCCTCAAGCATAAACTGGGGATAAAATAAAATACTTCCTTATTGACTTAGGCCTCAAAAAGTTAGGTCGTAGTATTGTAAAATGCTTTGTAAAATGTGAAGTGTTTTGAATGTTATGTATAACATAGGCTCATTTGAAGACATGAAGTCTAAGAAAATGTTGGTGTTTGGGAATACATTAAGTTCTATTGGGGTTGATTTTTCTAGAAGAAAATATTTCACAAGTTTATAAGCCTAGGTTACACAAGAATTAGAATTTTTGAGCAAGGTCAAGTCATTGCTGCCATTAGAAAGGATCCTATTACCAGGAATAATTGAGGAAAAGTGACCTACAAAAACCTATTCCTAATAACTTGGAATATTTTACTATCTTAAAAGTCTGTAAACTCTACAGGAACGATCAATCAGTCTCAAAGTAGTTTCCAAGGAGTGTATTTTGATTGGGATTTATGTAGATCAAAGAAATATTTTAGTGAACAGCATAAAGGGAGCTTTCTGTTTTTGTGTTTAAGGCAAAGCATGAGAAATGTAAATGGGCCATTTAAATGAGACAATCATAAGTGGAACTCACTTTAGATGCAATTGGATGTAAAGACTTAATAGTCATCAAGATTGTGTTTTTTTTATTTTGTAAACTCTTCATCTCATACAGGATTTTTCAGTATAAGTCAAAAATAAGTGCCATCAGTTCAAGATTGGTATTATCTTTATAGCTGGTGATTACAGAGAAAGAACAAACCTTCTTAGATAGCATCAGGAAAGTCCTACATATATTTTTTGACTGTTCTGGCTAGATTTCTGTCATTATCTCAGACTGAATTACTGTGCTTTGTAATGGAAAGATGAAAATAGAGCATGTGATTAAAAATATCATATGAGGGGATGGCCACCTGACTGAGATCTGGTGAGACACTTGACAAATCATGGGTTATCTTATGAGGCCTCTGTTTTGGGGCAGACTCACCAGGAAATAGTATCTTTTTCTGATATGCTAAATTGGTAGGGTGTAAGCATGGATAGCCAGGGGCCATCTTGATTGCATGTAGATCCAGCCTATCTATAAAACAATGGTCATCTTTAATGCTCTTTAGTGAATATTATTAAACACACAGTAGGTTTGTATTTCCAGGCTTCTTTGTGATGGATGGCATCATGTGACTTTATCTGCACAATAAATCATGAGAGGAAATGATGGATCACTTCTGGATGGTTACTGATGTGAATTCCTCCAGAGTGCTTTCCCTTTAGCACAGCACTTGATGATATTTGAAGTGGAGCTTGCTTCCATAAATCTGAATTATTCCTGAGTTATTACTGTGATCAGGGTCTCCCTCTTGGATCCCAATGAGCAAATAAGCAAATAATCTTGAGTTATAAGTCAGATTTTAGGATTATTTGTCACTGCACCATCATCTAATCCATCTGATGAACCTGAAAGTGTGTAAATTCTACATAAGCTAAACATTTGTTCATTCTTACACATTTGTAGGGTCAAGTACTGAGGCAAATGTTGGTTCTGTTCATTCTTACAGCTCTTTAATTTTTATATTAAGTATACATAGAAGGTTTGGTGATCAACTGTTCTATGTATTCCTAAAACAGTTGTCAGTGACTCCATTGAGCCTTTTATAAAACTAAGTACAGGGGCCCCTGGGTGGCTCAGTCTCTGAGCCACCCAGTTAAAGTCTCTGCCTTCAGCTCAGGTCATGATCCCAGGGTCCTGGGATTGAGCCCCCCATTGAGCTCTCTGCTCAGCGGGGAGCCTGCCTCCCCTGCTTTCTGCCTGCCTCTCTGCCTACTTGTGATCTCTGCCCGTCAAATAAACAAATAAAATCTTTAAAAATACAAAACAAAAACTAAGTACAATTTATTGGAAGATGGTAATTTTTACCCACTGCATAGAGCCTTAGTATCTAAACGTTGGAAGGAAGTAAACTTGTGTTTGGCTTAAAGTCTGAATGAAAAGGTTATGTGCTTTAGTGTTAACATTCTAAATGAGCAATACCTCAGAGACCAAGATGTACAATCTTCCAAGCTCTTCTCTTAGGTTGAAATTATAAGTTATATTGATTTATAAGTTGTATATATCTCCTTTCTTCAGGAATTCTTCCCCCTTGCAGCAACAGAATGTCAAGGAAACATTTTCTGTTGCATATTAACCAAAGACATAAGAAAACAAATTGCTTTAATGAAATATTTAAGAACAATACTAGGGTAATATATAACTTTAGATTCAGTTTTCTGCAGCTGGAAGTTTCAGCAAAGAAATGAAGGTATAACAGATAAAATTTCTAATATGAATTAGAAAATCAAGATGCAAATTTTCAAAGGAAAGAAATGAAGTAGTTTCCTAGCTGTAAGGTAAGTTCACCCAAAGGGGTGATAGAAGAATTGGATTGTTAGAGATCTTATTAGGATTTGGTGAAAAGGATTTCTTAGGTATAAGGTGTGCAGTGATTCTTGGCCTTGACCTTAGCATGGGGTTGGGAGCATGGTAGTGGAAGATACTTCATCAGGACTATGGAGACTGTTAGTGATGAGGGAGCAGGAGGCTGGCTGAAGACAAAGCAAAAGCTGGCTCCTTGCACCCCCTCTCCACCTGCTCCCCTCGGTATTGTGTATGACATTCCTCAGGCACCCCTGACCGCCATAAGAAACAAATAGTTAACTTGCAGAGATCACAATCCTGCAAGACAGGAATCTCCCAACTATCTTGATGTTAATGGCTTGCTAAAAGACAACAGAGGTCTCCTGGCACCTGGTAGGCCCTCTTTAGCATATGAATGTCCCACTGAAGCCTCCCTTCCCCTCACCTTCCCCCAACCGCAGGGTACATAACCTGCCATCCCTCACAACCTGGGGCAGCAGCTCTTCCTGCCCACGGGTCCTGTCCCCGTGCATTAATAAACCACCATTTTGCATCAAAGATGTCTCAAGAATTTTTTCTTGGTCATCCGCTCTGGACCTCAGCCCACCAAACCTCACCTAGGTTCTAGAACTTCATCATATGGTGCCCAACGTGGGGCTGTGAGTCACATTTGGACTCTGAGCTTCGGTGCAAAATTGGTGAGTACTTTCTCTCCTTTTCCTTTACACTCATTTCAGGGGCTTTTCAAGGAGTATGGTCTTATTGGAACACTTGCATGTCAGTTGCTCAGGCTGTAATCCTCTAGCCCGTGAATGCTCTATGGGGAGGAGAGCGTCTGCCTTTTGGCTGTAAGTTAGTACCCTGGCCGGAATGGCAATAAGACCCAGAAACTTGATGGCCTCTCTTTATTCCTGTTCTTATAAAAGTTGTCTCTCTTGGGCACGGGACAGCCACCTAAGTCACTAGGATGGCTGCCAATCTTAAGACTCCCGTGTGAGGTTTCCTCCTGATTGATCTAATGTTATCCCCTCCACATCCCTGGTCTAGCCACTTCTGGCTGCGGGACCTCCACTGGGAGCCGGCCGAAACCAGTACCCGATTGAATTAACCGGGGACTGTTTCTTAGGGAAGTTGGCTGTAAGGACCTCATGTGTTGGAATGTCGCATAGACCATGATGGATTTCCGTCTTTACTGTTTCTCATCAGCGTCTTCTACAGACTACTTAAAGCTACGAAATTGGGTAATTTCCCCCTGCAAAAACTTTTCTAGTATTTCCATGGGTTAAAATGGCAAAACAGTATACAGTCTTCAGGACATACGATGGCATGGCATGGCACAGTCTTTTGGTCCATTTACCAGGCACCCATCAGCAGCCTAGGATGTGATGGGGAAGTGGAGGGATGCCGGCACCCCTCCAGGGCCTTTTATGGAAGGAATGCCTTCCCAGGGAAGGCAGGATGGTGATCAATAGCGATATCTTAAGGGACACCTCTGGTCGCTTTTGACACATGGGAACCTCTGACATATCCTGCGTGGGACGCCACCCAGGAGTCAGGGGGGGGGTTTGGTAATGGACCTTCTTTACGTTTCTGGGAGCACGGTCTCAGTAGGCTTCTTCAGTTCCCAAGGACTCTACCTTGGGGTGCCTTTTAACCCACTGGAAATAATTTGGATTGCAAAACTTAGGAAAGGACTGAGTTCCTGTAACACTGCATGGCCTCAGTGGGATCTATCAGTTAGATCTTCTCTGCAGGAAACAGGGCAAATGGACCTAGGATACCTTCGTTGCTCATACCTAGGCCTTCATTGCTCTGCACCAGGACCCCAAACTAAGGGGCCTTGCAGAATGTGTTTGCCGAAATGAGTCAGCTAGTAAACTTAATTTTGACATACTGGATGATAATTACATTTGTAGGACTTCAGATAAGGCCAGGTTGCTGGGCCATCCCTAGCAAAGGGGACTCTGACTTTATTTCTCTCTGTTTCTCCTAATAGATGTGGGGGCTTCTCCCTCACTCATTTCCCATGTTAATGGCTATAACTGGAGCCAACTGGGGTTAGTCTGACTCGAGACAGAGACCATAAGGAATATTCCCAAGCAGTTGCCTAAACTCTCTTTGTTTCGGGGAAGTTTCCCTGTCTTCTCTGGCCCGACTTGGACTGCTCAACCCCTCCCCCCTTGCCGGTGGGAAAGCATGGCATCTGCTCCTCTGTTGGGGCTGATGAGCTCTAGAACCAGGAATCCTTCCTCTGCCTCCTGGCAGCACGTTGTTTCCTCTGTCTCCCCTTCTCCTGTTTCTGCACCAAAGTGCATGCGGCCTGCATGACTAGCCTCTAGACCATCCTTGGTGCTTCCTGCACCACAGCTCCTCCTTCTCTCTTCACTGTCAAGGAGCAAGAAGAGCAGCCCCTGGACATAACACCCCCCACTCCAGATCTTCCCACGCATGTCTCAGGTAAACATTCAAAGTGGAGTGGGCCCAGGTGGAACGTAAATCAGTATTGGAACTAAGTTAAGTTTGTTGGTTTAATTAAGATAGACGTGTCTTTTAAGTTATCAGCAGTAAATGTGAAACTTCGAAATTTATTGAAGGTCAAAAAAGCTTGTGTTATTTGTTAAAATTTGTTAGCAAAGAGATGACTAAAATGATGGTTAATTGTCTGTCTCAAAGTTTTAATGGGTAATTGCTGAAGTAGCTTTCAAAGTCTTTGGTAACCTGAAAGTTTAAAGTTTTGCTTGGATAACAAATGGAATTAAATTTTAGGTTTTTTCCAGATAGGATAAAATGCTAAGTCATTAATTACTGGATATAGGTTTGTGCTTTTGACTTCTTACTGCAAAGAAACTAAGAGTATTTAAATCTGTTGGTAAACATGTTTTGCGCTTAACTGATTAATAAATTTGCCATCTGAAGAATTCTGTTATAACAGTTCACAATTGGTTAATACTTAGTCTTCACTAGAGATTAAGGTGTTTCTAAAAATACAAAATTCTGCTAACTGTAAGACTGATGGAAATAAGGGAAACAACTCTGTGGAAAAGTAGATGATATGTAAGAAAGATTTAAGGAATGGGAATACATTTTCTTGAGAGTAAGAGAAGGTAATTTTGTCCTAAATGAGATGGTTGTTTGGAAGGAAATGACTTGGGACAAAACCTGAATGCAAAGGAAAGTTGTAGAAGGTTTGTGAAGGAAATCTTAAGGAATTTTAGCTATGGTTAAGACAGACTAAGATTGAAAGAATGGGTTTTAAAGGTACATTGGTATAAGACTGAAATTCTCTCTGTTCAAAAGGACAAAGTTTTCTTAGATTAATTGATCTGCTGTGACAAAAATGTAAATGGTTTTCTCTTTGCCTGCCCAGAAAACCCAGTTTCTATGTTTTGTTTTATCAGGTGTTTAACGTCCCTAATTATATTTAGGCATGTGCCTCAAAACTTTCTAAGGTTTAGCAAATGTTGACAAGATGTAAGTTGTAAATCTCTTTAACTCAGGCTTTTCCTTGGTAAGCAAAGTTACTCATGAAGTACTGATGAACCAATGATAAACCTTGGGTCACATTTGGAAAAATACTATAACTATTCTGGAGATTCTTTGCACTTCCTAAAGTTTTAATGTTTTGAGAGATCATCACTTGATATTGTAATTATGGAAATGTTATGTGTCACAGAATAACCTGATTTCCTTGCCAGCGAAACTGTAAACTCTCAAGCACTTTACTATATCTATTCTGAGTTTTTATATTTATAAAGGTTTTAATTCTCTTGTAAAATAAGTTTTATCTTCAAGGAGATTCATATAAAGGACTTTCAGGACAAATACAGATATTTGATATACTTGAAAATCCTAAAACTGAAATGGGTAAGAATTTCCAAAACTAACTAAAGGTACATTCACCAGATTTAGTAACATGGGACTAAATGAACTAAAACACTATAGTTTTGTCTTATTTTAAACATTGCTGGTTCTCTAAAGTTTGCTCTTCCAGACTAGGGATACTTTTTCTTAAGTTATCTGTAACTTACAGAGATGTAAAAGTATTGATTTGTAAACAAATCAGAGCATTCAACTTTTCTCCCTATCTGAACCCTCTGAAACCAAAAGGTCTCAGTAAGTCTTCTTTCTTCCATGGCAATCAGTCATTTGCATAAGTTCAGTAAGAATCTGTTCTCCTTGTAACAGGACAGCATTGGAAACTGGTTATTTTACCAAAGCTTTGACTGGAATGTCCTATTTGAAAAGACTCAGATATGACCAGACAGTTTAAAGGAACTAAGGTTGACTTTATGAAACCTGGAGCCATAAAACCCCTTGGGACTGTTGGCCTTACTTACAGTAAGGTTGTTGGGACCTTGCTTACAGAGTTCCCGGCAGCCTCACCAGGTGAGTAAAGAATGTCACTCCTTGGTAGGTGCAGAGTCTCAGGAGGAAGAATTCGCCCAAATTGACAGGTATTGCAGGCATGTCTGATGGCAAGTATGTGGCTTGGCTTCTGGCCCGGAGTGGCTACTAAAAGTTCAACCTAGAGATTCCTTATAAAAAGTTCCAGCAAAGCAGATTCTAAAAGATCTATATGATCACACTCACTGTTCTTGCTGAGCTTATGTAAATAATTAGTCCAAGTTTGTTAAAACTGGACTTGTTTTTCAAATGAATTAGTCCTGATTTGACTATCTCTGGAAATGAGGGTTATTTTAGAGAGAAAAATTATGCTTTAATAACACACCTTTATGGATGTTAAATTCTAGATTTGATTGTCTTTAAATGTTTGTTTACCTAAGCTAAACGATTTGAGGTAAACTTCAGAAAAGTTACACAATAGCTCATTTAGACGATCTTCTTGCTTTTTTATTTTGTGGGGATATTAGCAGAATCCCATGGCACATGATTAAACAACTGAAAAATGGGATTGATTCCCCTACAATTGTATAACTTAACTATCACCTTGTGTGTGGCTGGAATAATGAAATTGCCTAAAAGCCAGTATACTGCACTCCATAGGATTAACTATGGACTTGTGGAGATAATGGATGACCCCACTTTCTTTATGATTGTATTTGATGATGCATGGGGGACTCCCCTTCTCTCTTGACAAGTTTTCCCCCACTTGCTAGTGATCCTCTGTATTCAGGATATTGTTAAGGCTGGACCACTCAAAGGGCTACTTAATGGTTTCATCCCTTAGTCATATTTATCCTAGAAGTTACCTCTGTGAGGTACAATTGCAAACAGATGCTTTAGCTAAGCATAGAACAGCCCTCCTCATAAAAAGAGCCTTAAAGCTCACTATGGGACAGTCCCTGACTGTAATGACTTCACATCAGGTCCAGATTTGTCTTGGAAGCCGGAGGTCAACTTATTAAATACTGGGCTATACTTACAGGTATGCTAGAAATAATACTTAAAACTTGTCAAACTTTAAACCTAGTTACCCATATGCCTGAACCTGGCCATTGTGCTTCTTTCTCTATAGAGCAAAAACTATTCAGAGGTTATTGATCTTGCTTACTCTATTTGGCCAGATTTAAGATGCCCCTGTTAACAATACAAATGACAGTTGGTTTACTGATGGCAGTAGTTTTCATTAAAAAAAATAATAATAATAATAAGAAAAGCTAGGTATGCCATAGTGCTCACTAGCACTTTGCAATTGCCAAAGCCTAAAAATAAACATTAACACTGACTCCAAATACGCTTTCCTGGTACTTACATGCCCATGGAGCTATTTGGATGGAAAGGGGATTGCTGTCAAGCCATAGCTCCCCAATCAAATATAGGCCTAAGTTACAAAACCCTCCTTATCGCTATACTAAGGATGGTGTATATCAAATCTGGGATACATATTTGTGGCTCATACCCACGATTGGACGGCTCAGTCAAAAGGCAGTTTTATGCCATGAACAAAGAAATCAAACGTATGATACTTGGGCAAATAACACACAAGATCTAGGATGGCTATCATTAGAAATGTGTTCCCAAATAATAGTACTCCAGGCTACTGACTGGTTTGCTACTGATTGGGTAAGGCAACCTGGCATTAGATGGTCAGCTCCGAACAGAACCCACTGGATATGTGGAACTAACCTGTGGCCCTGGCTTCCTCTAGGGTGGACAGGTCACTGTACTTTAGGATTTGCCTGGATTCATGGGCACATTACTAAAACCATCACCACTCCAGCTAATCTCCCCAATTTAAAGCAAAGATGGACACAATCTGCTTTTAAATGGTATGATCACTTAGCATCCATTTTTGTTTCATCTGTGGGACTAGAGGATGTCATGTGGCATGTAGAAGCCCTTAATAAATATACTACAAAGGCACTCAATGATTCACCAAATAGCCTCTCCCTACTTAATACCAAAGTCTCATAGATACGCAAGGCAGTCCTACGAGATGGAATGACCTTAGATGTCCTGACAACAGCACAGGGTGGCACATGCACAATTATCAAAACAGAATTTTGTGTGTACATCATCCCAGTCTATCACAAAAATGTCACAGGATGAATAAAAGATATGAATACCCAGATTAAGGCTCTACAAGGTCCTTCTCTGTCTCTCAGTGATTGGTTAGCTTCCTGGTTTGGAGGAGGACTATGGCCAACAATTAAAAATCTCTTTCTTGGGCTTCTCATTCTTATAGCCTTATTAGTCTTAGTATGTTGCTTCATTCAATGTTTCTCTACTTGGCGCCGAGACTCCATTGCTGCAATGACTTCACAGCGACAGATGATCCTTACCATACGCAAAGACTTCTTCACTGTCAGCGCTGGAATCCGCTGCCTCCACCTTTCATAACTCCCCTGTACATTCCTCAACTGATCAATGTTGACCCGAGTAGGTAGGGACAGCTCTACGCCCCTATTCAGCAGGAAGAAGTTACAGAAGATGAGACCTTCCACCTTCAACTACCTTAAAGATTTAAGGGTCAAAATTGTTCAGGGGGGAATGATGAGGGAGTAGGAGGCTGGCTGAAGACAAAGCAAAAGCTGGCTCCTCGCACCCCCTCTCCACCTGTTCCCTCGGTAATGTGTGTGACATTCCTCAGGCATCCCTGACCGCCATAAGAAACAAATAGTTAACTTGCAGAGATCACAATCCTGCAAGACAGGAATCTCCCAACTATCTTGATGTTAATGGCTTACTAAAAGACAACAGTGGACTCCTGGCACCTTGTAGGTCCTCTTTAGCATATGAATGTCCCACTGAAGCCTCCCTTCCCCTCACCTTCCCCCAACTGCAGGGTACATAACCTGTCATCCCTCACAACCTGGGGCAGCAGCTCTTCCTGCCCACGGGTCCTGTCCCCGTGCATTAATAAACCACCATTTTGCACCAAAGAGGTCTCAAGAATTTTTTCTTGGTCATCAGCTCTGGACCTCAGCCCACCGAACCTCACCTAGGTTCTAGAACTTCATCATTAGGATATTCCTGACGTACAGGCATAGAGAACCAGGGATGATAACTAGCTGCTTTGCCAGTGGAGTTGCTGTACCTGGGTTTGGATTGATGTGTGCTTCTAGAGTTTCTCTGGGCAAAGGGTGAATGAATTTTACCTGTGGTTCAGAGGATGGCCGCATGGGAGAATCAGCCTGGAGGGGTTTGAAATCCAGCCGAAAAGGTGTCTTAGAAGTTCTGTGGTCTCCCTAAACAGAGTGTGTGTGGTGCATGGCTGAAAATCAATGGGCTAAGTGGGAACAGTGGGGAAAATTGATCTTTTGGATCTTGGGAAAGAAAAACAAAATATTCTTATTTGGGAAATCTCTGAAGAAGGCACATCATTTAAGAGCAAAGGAATTAACTTTGAACATCTGCCAGGCTCAGAATGTGAAGCTAGTTTAAAATGTGGCCAATTGAGTAAGAACTATACTATTTCTCTTTCCTTTTCTACTGCTTGTATCCTCAGGGTTTCAGTAACAGTGACGGGGATATTTTTCTGCAGGAAATCCATCTCTAGAAGGGCTAGCTCAGGAAGACATTACATCCTGCAGGTAGATAAAGACAAGTGGTTGGACGTTTTTGGCTACAGAAGTATGATAATGCTTGGGACTCAAATTGACCTGTGCTCATACCTTCTCTAGGAGCAAGCAGTGGTGAATTACACCATCAGAAGTTTTATTTTTTTTATTATTATTTTTTTAAAGATTTTACTTATTTATTTGACAGAGAGAGATCACAAGTAGACGGAGAGGCAGGCAGAGAGAGAGAGAGAGGGAAGCAGGCTCCTTGCTGAGCAGAGAGCACAATGCGGGACACGATCCCAGGACTCTGAGATCATGACCTGAGCCGAAGGCAGCGGCTTAACCCACTGAGCCACCCAGGCGCCCACCATCAGAAGTTTTAAAGAGATGGTAGAGTAGCTCCTGTGAGCTCACACCCATGGGACATGTTTGTTCAACCTACTGGTTATATTCATAAAGGCTTTTCATTATATCTTTGATTCTAAGTTTCTTACATTTTTAAAATTAATATGTACATTTAAAATTTTTTTTCTTTCAAAAAATGTTTACTTAATATTAGTAATACATCTTACAGTTGCTTCTGTTCTAGCACTTAGGAAACCCATGATTTGAAGAAAGACTAATTTTGCACATAGTTTACATAATTTTATATTAAATATTGGAGCAAGTCACTGGGGGCTAAAATGGTTATTCAAACACATGCAGTTCCAACCTAAGGAAACTGTTCTTTAAAAAAACTAGGATTTTGATCTTGGATTTTCCACATACTATTTCCTATAGCATTTTTTTGGAAAGGCAAAATCATTAAGAATCTGATTTCAAGAAAAATGGCTGAGCAGATAACTTAAGACAGTAAGTTATGTGTGAATTGCAATATTACAATTTGAAGTATTACTTAGCTTTTAAATATTTCAAGGCTCATTTTATTTTCTGTTTAAATAGGAAATAAAGGATGTTTTGGGTTATTTTACATGAGAAAAAATATATTGATATCTAGGTTATTTGTTTTAAACCATATAAGTAGTTTAGGAGAGAGTGTTGAGTTCAAATGCTAATCTCTCAAATTCCAGTCCTGTGTGTGTGTGTGTGTGTGCGCTTTGAAATGAGCATAAACAAGATGCATTAGAAAAACATAATTATTATTAGAAAAAAAACCCTTAAATCCACACTGACTGCCCTTATCAATTGTAAGATAAATTTCATTTCTAGCTATGTAAAAGTATTATTCAGAATCTTGAGCATAGAATTACTTTAGGCTGTAAGATCTAAATAACTCAACAACTGAATTACCACATTTGTTGAATCCTGCTATTGTCAAGGAAATCTTTTGGATAGGGAAGAATACACAAACTTAAGACCCAATTTCTACTCTTAGGAAATGAAAGTTTTATCTCAAGAGCCTTGTTTGTGGAAAACTAATGCACATGAGACATGCTAAGAGCCCAAGGAGAGGCACAGATGATAAATGCTGAGGATTCTACCCCCTTCTCACAGATTCAAACACTATCTAGAATGGGAGGATTCCTAAATTGACGTTTTTAGCCTTGAGTTCATTTTCATGTTTTGCATATTTTCAACTACCTTTTAGACCTTTCATCTGACTTCATTTATCTTTGTGATGTCATTGTAATTCTCTTAGTGCCAAAACTATGAATCTCAAAGTTGTCTTAGAATGCTTGTTTGACTTTACCCAATTACCTCACCAGGTCTATCACAAAGACCTGAAGGTTCTTGATCCAATATATCTTTCAAACCTGTACTTTATTTTATTTTGTGCTTCAGTATAGGTTTAGACTCCCATCAAATTGTGTCTTGGTTATAGAAATAACCTTTTCTTTTTTTATTTTATAAATTTATATGCTTACTATAACTTGCCTTTCTTTTTCTTTTTAAAAGATTTTATTTATTTATTTGACACACAGAGAGAGAGAGAGAGAGATCAGAAGTAGGCAGAGAGGCAGGCAGAGAGAGGGGGAAGCAGGCTCCCTGAGGGCTCTATTCCAGGACTCTGAGATCATGACCTGAGCAAAAGGCAGAGGCTTAACCCACTGAGCCACCCAGGTGCCCCTATGACTAATCTTCTGTTCTCTTATAGTATCTGTGAAGAGCAAAGTTTTAATGATAAATTGATAAATTAGGCTTCACTTTCTTTTATGCTTCTTGTTTTGCATGTTCTAAGAAATACTTGCTTTACTTCATGTCATGAAAACTTTCTCCTGTTTGGCTGCTGTTTTCTTTTTTCCAGATGTTTTAGTTTTACTTTATACACTTAGGTTTGCAATCTATTTCTTGTTAACTCTTGCATATATCTGATGGAAGGTCAAAGTTCATTTTTAAATATTTTAATTAACATGTGACATTAGATTGGTATACAACATACTGATTTGGTATTTGTATACATTGTGAAATCATTACTATAGTAAGTCTAAGTAACATCCATCACCACACATAGTTACCAATTTGTTATGAGAACTTTTAAGATTTCTCTTTTAACCACTTTCAAATATGTGACAGTTTTATTAACTGTAGTCACCATGCTGTACATCATATTTTATAACTGGAAGTTTGTATCCTTTGACCATCTTTACCCATTCGCCCATCCCTCAGCCCCTTATCGGTGGCAACCACCAATCTGTTCTCTGAATCTGTGGATTTGGTCTTTTTATGTTTTGTTCCTGAATTCCACATATAAGTCAGTTCATATGATAATTCTCTTTCTCTGTCTCAGTTATTTTACTTAGTATAATGACTTTAAGATCCATCAGGTTGACCAAAAGCAGTGTTTTTTCTGGCTGAATAATACTCTATTGTGTGTATATACTACATCTTCTTTATCCATTCATCCACTGATGGACATTTAGGTTATTAACATATCCTCACAATTGTAAATAAGGCTTCAGTGAACATGGGGGTGCAGATACCTTCTTGAATTACTGTTTTTGTTTGTTTGGCCCTTCAGATAAATGCTCAGAAGTAGCATTGCTGGATCAGATGGTTGTTCTATTTTTAATTTTTTGAGGTGTCTTCCTAATGTTTTCTGTAGTGACTGCATCAGTTTACATTCCCACCAACAATGCATGCAGGTTCCTTTATCTGAACATCCTTACCAACACTTATTTTTTGACTTTTGGAAAATAGCCATTCTGACAGTGAAGTGATACCTCCTTGTGGTTTTGATTTGCATTTCCCTGATTAGTCATGTTGAATATATTTTCATGTGCCTATTGACCATATGCTATCATTTTAGGAAAAATGTGCATTCAAGGCCTTTGCCAATTTTTAAATTAGATTGTTTGCGTTTTTTTTTTTTTTTTTTTTTTTTTGCTGTGAGTTGTATGAGTTCTTTATATATTTGAGATATTAACCTCTTATCAGATATATGATTTACAAATACTGTTTCCCATAAGTTGCATATTTCATTTTGCCGGTGGTTTCCTTTGCTATGCAGATATTAACCTCTTAATTGGTTCTTCACCTGTGTTTCATTCCTGCCCATTCCTTTTTACTCTGCTGTCAGAATTATCCTTTTGTAACACAGAATTTCTCAATTCTGTCTTTATGTAAAATGGTTCTTAATGATTTTCAAAGTTTGACCACTGCAAGCTGTTGAGGTATAACCTTTGGGCAGCCACTATACTCTCAATAGAGAATTTAGGTTTTAAGGACAAAGCAAGGCACAACACAAAGTCCCTCATCTCAAAAGCTTATGTTCTGACAGGGAGAACCAAATAAATTTAAAGTAATTCTGTATCAGAAGGTACACGCATATGTGCTTGTTTTCATATCTGTATATATAAACTCAGATAACAAATGTTACAGAGAAAAATAAAGAGTTTGGGGACTATGCCTCAATGTTGAAATGACATTTGAGACAAACTGAAGAGAGTCAATGAGTCAGATGATACAGTGGAGAGGAATATTCTGGACATAAGGAAGAGCAAATATAGAAGTACCAAGTTCACAGATTACTGTTTTTATTGTGTCTAGCCTGTGAATAAGCCCATGGAATTATTTGTGGTGACATATTTCCTCATTTCCATTTCCATTTCCTGCTTTTTATAATTCTGTTGAAATTCTACATGTATTCATTCACATTGATCATCTTTTCCACTATATCCTTCAACAAACTTATCTTGGACTAATTTTGGGTCTACTTTTATTGATAGTGTTGTCCACATCCAAGACAGGAAACCATCTTCTTTACCTGTCTCATAATTTTTTTGTATTCTGTCTGTCTTGTGTAAAGTACAGTGGAGAATAAAATAAATATTACGACCATGAAAGGGCATACCTCTTCTTTGTCAGGTATCTGACATGCTGAGTTAATCTAATATATAGATGATTTGAGTTTGAACTTTGAAGTTTTGGTTTGATTTCACTCAGCATTACTCTCAGTTCTGAGGCTAGAATCAGAATGATCTCTTCAACAGGTTGTAGGATCTGAGCACCTATGGAAACCTAAAAATTCCCTTATGCTTTATAACCAGACTGGTAGTTTTCTTGGGAAGTGGTTCAATCCTTTTGCTCTTCAGTCCTTCCTCCAACTTTGGTATCTTGGACCATATTGCCTTTGCCCTGATGCTCTGCCCCATGCCTTCAGAGGGATGCACAGTGCTTTGGGTAAATGTCTCTTAGCTTTCCTGCCTCAGCCCCAGCCTTTTGCTCCTGTTGCCTGACTCGTGTAAAATCCTATTGTGCTCAGAGATTTGTTTTAGCTCTTCTACCATGCTCAGCCTTCAGTAGGCTTTCTTTTGCTTTGCACTTGGAGGCAATGTTCTACACCTCAGGAAGATCTTGGAAATTCTGCTCTAGACTTTGGCATACCACACCTGTGTACTTGGGGAAGAGACAAGGCAAGGAGCTGAAGAGATTTGCTCTGTTGCAAGACTTTGAGCATGCTCATCTGTGATGTTTGTCCATGGATAGCCACTAAAAGCCCCATTGGTTTCTTCTTAGTCCTATGGTGAAGTCCTTCTCCTACTGCTCCTCCAGGGATAAAAGCAAATGTGACTGTCTTCTCTTTTCCTAAGGGATCTTTATTTCCTTAAATTGAGTTCCTTTTTTGATTCTTTGCATCCACAGTACTTCAAAACTGATTTTGTGGCTTTTCAGATTTGTTCTTATTGTCAGGTAAGGGATGGTTTCTTATGGTTCTTTATATGGTAATTGGAAGTTTTACTGTAAAGTTTTGCAGGGGAGGTAAACACAACACCATGCAAGGTACGCGCAAGGCAAGATTTATTAAAGGCACTCTTCAGTGAAGTTTCAGGGCTCAGGAGAAGGGGAGCCAGGAAAGTCGAGCCTGGCGGAGGTGGGCACCCTCCGGTGAGGTTCTGCGACTCTGGAAAGCTGAGTCGGGGAAGTCGCGCTGGGCAGGAGTCGGTGGGGGTCTTTTATCCGGCCAAGGCAGGGCATGGGCTCACATCCATATATGGTAGGTTATTTGGTGGTTGGAGGGTTTGGGGTGGGGGGTCCTGATACTTCTGTTTCCTGCATAGGTTTTGGATTACCTATGGAGATGTGACCTGGGCATACATCCTTTTGGCGGGAGAGTCAAGGGTTGAGGAAGGTGGTGGAGGGGGCTGGAAGATGGCGGCCCCCACGGTCATTTCTATTGTTCCTCCTGCATTCCCCGAGCCGCTGACCCAACACTTACAAGATAAATTCCCTGCCCCCATGAAACCTCCATATTTTAGAGGAGGTGAACCAAAGGAAATATGTTCAAATGTGTAGTTTTAGATAATAGCAAATATGTTGAAAGAAATAAATCAGGTTTAGACAGATATATTAAACCCAATTTATTCACTGTCTTGGATTTATCTGGCCTTTTGTACCTATATATTCACCCTGGGTGTTGGCTTTGGATGGATTGGCCCTAGCAATTTGTTATATCATTTCTGCAGTCATAAAGCTATCCCAGCCACCACAGTGTAAGGAGGACCCATCCGTGGTGCCAACCAGAAAGGAGAGGCCCCTATCCATTCCCTACCTGGAATGGATGTTGGAATGGAAGTTTATGGCTTGCTCAGTGGCTTCCTAGAAGAGCCACTTTATACAATCTGGAAATAAGTTAAAACGTTGAAGAGCCTTACCATTAGAATGGTTATTTTGAAAAAAATAACAGAAGATAAGTGTTGACAAGGATGTTGAGAAAACTGGTAACCTTGTGGATGATTGGTGAGAATATGAAATGGTATAGTCATTGTGGAACAGAAGCTGACAGTTTGTTAAATAAAAATAAAATTATGAGTCAACTGTTCAACTTTGTGTGCATATCCAGAAGAACTGAAATGAGAGTCTTGAAGAGGAAGTTGTACACCCATGTGCATAGAAGCATTATTCACAATAGCCAAAAGGCAGAAGCAATGCAAAAAAAGTTCATTGACAGATGAATGGATAAACAAAATGTGCTATATACATACAATGGAATATTACTACACTTTAACAAGAAAGGAAAGCCTATCACATGCTAAAACATGGTTGAACCTTGAGGACATTATGCTAAGTTAAATCAGCTAGTCACAAAAAGATAAGTATTGTATATACATTTATCTGCGGTACCTGCTATTGTCAAATTCACAGACAGAAAGTAGCGTGGTGGTCGCCAGGAGATGGGGGAGGGAGGAATGAGGATTTGTTGCTTATATAAGGGTTTAGAGTTTCAGTTTTGCAAGAAGGTAAGTGTTCTGGAGATTGGTTACACAGTAATGTGAACGTACTTAATATGAAACCATATATTTAAAAATGGCTAAGATAGTAAATTTTACGTATATTCCACCACAATTAAAGAAAAAAAAAACTCCACAACCTTAGGAGGTAGACTTCAAATAATCACAGACAGAAGATTGAAAGGAGCTAGAAGATAAACTGCACACTCTTTTTGTGCCTTCCAATGACAGTTTGGAGACCCTGTAACTTCACATAGCCCTTCTGGAGAATATGAGAACAAGGAACCGGCTGTTTTTGTTTTGTTTTGTATTTTTTGGTTTTGTTTTGTTTGAGAAACTGTGACCAGGTGGAATAATACAGTTCCCTGACATAGGCTATTTTTTGCTCATGATATCATTTTTCTTTTATGCTCATACTCTTACTTCTTTAGAATTTCAATCTTTCCCACCCCCAGCTTGACAAAGTTTTGTATTTGACTCTTAAATATTTTTTCCTAGGGAACCCCATGCTCAGGCATGTGGGTTTATACTACTGTAGATATTTGTTTAGAGCAAAATTTTAGGAGAGATCCTGTGTGAGCTGAAGCTTGGATAAGGAAATTGAATAGAAAGATTTTAGAGAGGTGCATTCCAGATCAACACCAAGTACAAAACGTTAAGGTGGGAGCAAGGTTGGCACTTTTACGGATTGTCAGAAAGATAATGTAGCTGACATGACATATGAAATAATGTAAGTGCTGGGAGATTAGGTGAGAGAGGGAAACTTATCCCCAGTCAGTTGGGGCCTTAGATACGTGGTAAAGATTCTAAATGTTACTCTAAATGATGGGGAGTTTGTGGAGGGGATTCTATCACCTGAGCTACAGTTATAAAAAGATCTTTCTGACTAAAATTAAAACAAAATGAATAGTAGAACATATTGGTAAGGACATGGTAAAATTTTACACTTCTTTTTAGATCATAGAAAGAGTTTTAGACTTCTTGGTAGGTTGTTGGTGGGAAGGTAAAATGATGCAGCGGCCACAGAGAAGAGTTTGGTAGTTTCTCAAAGTTTAAATCCTCAGACCTAGCAATTCCACTCCTACTTGTAAACCTGACCCTTACCCAAAATTGAAAACACAAAATCAAACTCTTGCACACATGTTTGGAGCAGAATTATCCATAATTGACAACAGCAGAAACAACTCAAATGTCCATCAACTGAAGAATGGATAAACAAAATGAATCTATACATAATGGAATATTATTTAGCCATATGAAGCTCTACTACAAATGAGGTGCATGAACCTTAAGCTTCTAAGTGAAAGAAACCAGGTAAAAGAAGGTAACCTATTTTATGATGAATTTGAAATAAACAAGATAGTAGATTGGGTAGAGACTGAAAGGTTAGTGGTGGTCTGGTATTTGCGGGAGGGGGAATGCAGAATGACCATCAGTGAGTGCAGAGTCTTCTTTTGGGTTAAGAAAAATGTTTTGTTGGAATTGATGGTTGTACAACATGTGAATATACTAGATCTCATTAAATAGTATACTTTAAAGTGGTTAACACTAGGTTGGGTGAATTTCACCTCAATTAAAAGAAATGCCTGGGGGCACCTGGGTGGCTCAGTCGTTAAGGGTTCTGGGATCAGGCCCTGCATCGGGCTCCCGGCTTGGTGGGAAGCCTGCTTCTCCCTCTCTCACTCCCCCTGCTTGTGTTCCCTCTCTCGCTGTGTCTCTCTGTCAAATAAATATTAAAAAAAAAAAAAAAAAAAAGAAATGCCTGTTTTCTGACTTGTCTGTGGAGGGAAGACTGAAGCAAGGAACCCAGGTAGTTGATTGCACTAGTCTGAGTAAGAGGGTAAGGGTTGCTTGAGCTAAGGTGGTAGATATGGGAAATCTCATTTCTTAGAGAGGAAATGAATGTGAAAGGGGAGGTTTGAAGAACCAGATGGAAGCCAGTGAAATGGATCATTTATAAAATGGGAGTCTGCATATCCACTCAGCAGCTTCCATTTCTGTGGGCCCTGGTGTATCTCATGGGACTATAATGGCCACATGGTTGGTCAGAATCTTGAATGACCTAAAAGCAGCCCTTGGTTTCTTCTTTACTCTGACAGCTGCCTATTTTGTTGGTGGTGGTTTGTCATCAGTGTTACTGTTAGTGGAAGAGGGAACAGGGTGTATCTTAGTAGTGTTGTTTCACCTGCTCTTTTTGGATACAAGGAGATGGTGGCTTAATCATTAGAGGTTTTATTGCTGCCTGCAATGGGTCAAACCTTACATGTACCCTTTGGTTTGGAAATTGACTTGAGGGCTGTGTGGATGTTTTACAATTTCAAGATGATTTTGATGTTCTATGGTTTTGCCGAGGGTATCCTCTTCATCTATTACCATTTCTTATGATTTTCCTACTGACCTTTCCTACTGAACTGGGACATGTAATCAACCATTTGAGCCTCTGAAAAGCAAAGTATGGTTTAAACCTCAAGGACAGCTTGGATGTTTCAACCCTAGCCTTTTCAAGAAGTCAAATAATTTTGTGTAAAGGAACTAACAGCAGAAAATCTGATTTCAATAGTTTTCCATTTTGATCAGCTAATTTTGTGTTACATTAGGTCAGATTTACTCTTGCCTCAACAAGATTGTGAGCCTTTAGGCAAGGCTGGATAAATGAGTGAGGTGGTATGGTAACTAGGACAGTTAAAACCCTAGTACCCTTTATTTTTTGGAAGTTCAGTGTCTGAAGGGTATTCTTTTTTTTTTTTTTTTTTTTTTGATTTGTTTATTTGACAGACAGATCACAAGTAGGCAGAGAGGCAGGCAGAGAGAGAGAGAGAGAGGAGGAAGCAGGCTCCCCACTGAGCAGAGAGCCCTTTGTGGGGCTCGATCCCAGGACCCTAGGACCATGACCCAAGGCAGAGGCTTTAACCCACTGATCCGGGCACCCCTGAAGGGTATTCTTGTAGTGGAGGTGCAAGTGGAGTGAACGGTTATATGGAAGGGTTCTAAGGAAAAAGTTCCTATGGCAAACAATTGACGTGGTTGTGCTCACTTTTTCCTGGGCACTAATATTAGGAGCTCTGTTGAGTGTTCTTTGTTTTTATAACCGACATCATACTATTCCCTCAAAAGTGGGGAGAATCTAAGATCAGAGAATATGCATGCACTGTGAATCTAAGTGATTTCCAAGCTTCTGACAGAAGCTAAGGATCACCTCTGGGCAACAATGCATTAAAGACTTTTTCTCTCTCTCAAGTTGCTGCAGATCAATCGGTACCTCTGCACAATGGAAACTGTAAAAAGGAAACCAGGATGGAAAGATCCTTAAATGTATTTTATTGGAAAATAACATGCCCAGGTTCTGTAAGTTAGCAGTTTAACTTTTCAGTGCTGGATTATAAAAATAGGTCAAGAGACCTATTAAAATAGATCATGGTGAGGCTGTTTCCAATGACTGTCATGGATAAGCCAGCAGCAGCATGTCATAGATAATACGGGTCTTCTTCAGAAGAAGTTTCAGCTCTAACTAGATAGGTTCAAAGTGTCGGTCATTCATAAACCTGTAGGTGGTGACTGATTTCTTGTAAGTCAATTTCTCTTCCCACTCAGTCTAGTTTGCCACTCTCTTTATAGCCCATTTCATCTTAATAATCAACACCTGGGAGGAAAACAGGTGGTCATGCCTCTTAAGTACCTGTATCAGTTGCTCTCTAGCCAGAGTGCTGGTTACAAATCTGCTTCTCTATAGCATTTCCTTGACCATGTTGAAGATTCTGGTATAAAACTAAGGATGTATGGCAAAATAGAATAAACCCTAAAAAATTAAATTGGAAACAATATGCTGTCTACCTAGTGCAGTATTTTTCAAAATGGAATCAATTTTAAATATTTTAAATTGGAAGATGGCACACAAAAAACCCAGATTCTCAACTTTCCTTTAAGAATTTGTCATTCTGGGGGCGCCTGGGTGGCTCAGTGGGTTAAGCCGCTGCCTTCGGCTCAGGTCATGATCCCAGGTCCTGGGTTCGAGCCCCACATCAGGCTTTCTGCTCAGCAGGGAGCCTGCTTCCTCCTCTCTCTCTGCCTGCCTCTCTGCCTACTTGTGATTTCTCTCTGTCAAATAAATAAATAAAATCTAAAAAAAAAAGTGTCATTCTGGAGCCGGATGTGTAAATGACAATAGCCAGCTGTTACTAACAGGCTCTACCCTTTTAGAAGGGTTAAGTCTTTTTTTTTTTTTAAGATTTTATTTATTTATTTGCTAGACAGAGATCACAAGTAGGCAGAGAGGCAGGCAGAGAGAGAGGAAGGGAAGCAGGCTCCTGGGCTCAATCCCAGGACCCTGGGATCATGACCTGAGCCTAAGGCAGAGGCTTTAACCCACTGAGCCACCCAGGTGCCCCTAGAAGAGTTAAGTCTTGACAAAGGCAAAAAGTTAGTCTTAAAGGTGTGTTTTCTGTCTTCTTTTTTCTTTACCCCTAGCATGCCCCTAACATTGCTGGTCTGCTTTATTTGCTTGGATCCTGTAAAAATTTTAGTTGAGAACCCTAAATTAACGAATGCAAATATTTTCATAAAGTGGAGATGACTCATCAGAATCAATTCTTTTTCTGAACCATAGGTCCTAAATATGAAGAACTGAGCCTTACGTGTGTTTCTGCTCTACCTCCTGCTATGTTTTGTTTTTGCAGTTTGCTACCATAGAATGATCAATAGTTTGACTCACTCCAGAGAGGGGATGTTGAAAAGAGGTTTCTGTAGAGGTATACTTCCTAGAGCTATCTGTCTTGGGATGTTTCTTAGATTGGCTGTGACCCCAGCTAAAGAAGCTTGTGGCAGGAGAAAATAATTATCTTCTCTAAATTGTTACAGTCTTTCTGGAAGGTGGTTTATTAAGAGGCCTTAAAAATGTGTATTTTTTTTTAATTTATTTGACAGACAGATCATGAATAGGCAGAGAGGCAGGCAGAGAGAGAGAGAGGAGGAGGAGGCAGGCTCCCTGCCTAGCAGAGATCACGACCTGAGCCAAAGGCAGAGGCTTTAACCACTGAGCCACCCAGGCGCCCCAAAAATGTGTATATTTTTTAACCCAGGAATTTCATTCTTAGAAAAAATATTTTGAAGAAATAAGCAGAGATGGGATCAACCATTTATTGTGATGGTATTGATAATTGCAAAAACTAAAAGATAGATACAATGTAAATATTTAACTGTCCAATAAACCATGGTATAGTCTTACGAATTGAAGCTGTTCAGTCTCTGGAAATGTTTAAAAGAATGTTCAGTGATGGTGTCAGTGTCCCAGATACGTTATAAATGGTCAAAGATAGTGTGATCCCACCTCTCTAAAACTCCTATTTGTTTACAGGTACATAGGAAAAAGAAGGATTACATAGCCAAATGTTGATAGCAATTATTTAGAATAATGACTTGTGGGTTTTTTTTTTCTATAATTGGAAATTCCAGCCATGAATAAATGATTTTTTACAACTAAAAATATAATGCTTATTTAACATCCTATCCTCCTCTTCCCCTTGGAGTTTTCCTCTCTGGATACTACCTTCTCAAACTTTAACAACTGGAGTCAGAATAATAAATACAAAGAATAGTAACCACGTGATTGATATTAGAGGAGGATCTTAATCAAGAGCCAGGCTACTCTAGTTCAAGTTCCTGTTCAGATGCTTCCTTGCTATAAGCTTGAGCTATAAGCTTGAGCTTCCTTGGCTTCAATGTCCTCATCTGTGAAATGAATGTATAAGAATTCTTATACCACAGGTTGCTATAAGGATTAAGTTATTATTTTAAAACACATAAAACAGAGCCGAGTTTAAGTTTATTTTAAATGCTCTGTGTTCATGGAATACATCAAATATAGCACGAGAGAGTTAGAGTTGGCAATGACAAATAATTTAAAAATTATGTTGTACTGTTTCGAAGGTATTGCTTGCTTTCTTTTGGAGTTTCCAAAGGGACCAAAGACCATTTGTATTCCATTGTGCTTTGCAAGGGCAGGTCAGAACTACTGAAAACCTTTGACCGTGTGGTGCTGGTATATCAAAAGATTCTAGAATCTTTTCTTCTAGAGCTCCCCAAGGATGGGATAGGGCTTAAGAGCATTGCTAGAGGGGCACCTGGGTGACTCAGTCGGTTGAGTATCTGCCTGTGGCTCAGGTCATGATCCCAGGGTCCTGGATGAGTCCTGCATTGGGCTCCCTGCTTGGCAGGGAGCCTGCTTTTCCCTCTCTCTTTGCCTGCTGCTGCCCCTGCTTGTGCTCTCACTCTGTGTGCGTCATATAAATAAATAAAATCTTAAAAAAAAAAAGACCATTGCAAGATATTTTTTGTAGTGTACTTTTGCTTGGAAGTGGTATAATTTAATGGATCATTAAAATAAAGGAGGACATAAACGCCTATCTCACTGGCAGGATGTATATTTTGCGTATCTCAGAAGAATCTGGAAACATTAGTATAATAGTCGAGTGGCAATGTTCTGGAGATAACTGCAGAATAAATACAATTGTAACTAATTTATATGCCCCAGTCTTTAGGGATGATATGAAAAGGGATATTTTTATTTTAATGGAAAATGTTCATTTCCTCACTTGGAGATATTCATGGGTCTATGGCTTGCCTTCAAGGAGCTTAAAACAACCTTCTCCTGACTTTCCCACTGGAAATTTCTTGATATATTGTATGCACTCAATAAATTATCTTTAAAAAAAAAGGAGTGATAAAATAGCTAGGGCTGATATTTCAGGTCAATAAGCAATTTGCGTTTTAGAAATTCCAGGTAAAAAAATTGTTTTCAATATATTGCGTATTGCCATCTTCCAAGCTTATAATCATTTGACCAATATCCCCTCATCCTCTCTCCCAAATTGAGGCACAATTCTAACTAGTCAAGTAGAGAAAGATCTCAAAGCTAAGGTCTACCACCAACATTTAAAAATACAGAGCTGTTTCTTGAACTTAACAAACAAGTTGACCTCATGTTATTTGCATGTGCTGGTCCCTCTGCTGAGAGCACATCATCTCTAAGTATTTGCATGTTGACTTGGGGTCTCTGGTCAAGTACCTCTTATCAGTGAGACCTTTTCCACCTACCTTAGATAAAAGAGCAACCCCTTCCATGCTCATAGTCACACTGGCACAGATGTACTCCCTAGATCTATAACCTGGTTTCTTTTTCCTCTGGGGCACTTAAAATTTTCCAAAATACCAAATGTTCACTTGTTTCTGTATTTATTTTTGGTTTCTTCTCATTAGAAAGAAACCTTTGAGAAAAAGGGCTGAGTATAATTTGTATTCCCAGCACTCAGTCCCGTGCCTGGGTACAAAGTGCATGCTCAAGAACTATTTTGAGTAAATAGACAAGTTAGTGAATGACCATTTATTGAGAGCCTAATGTTTTAACCTATTTTGATTACATAGGAAGCATTATCTCATGTTATTTTCAAAACAGCCCTAGAAGAGAAGTAGTATTTCAGTTTTTTAGAGAGGAAATAGGCCTAGAGAGGTGAAGCAATTACCAAAGTTCACACAAGTTGTAGCCATGAAGCTGTGGTTCTGCCCTAAGTGATTGTAAAGGCTGTGCCACTGCTGCCTACTGGGCCCTGATCTGGCCCAGTTCTCATGTTATATCTGCCTTTCTCCTGTCATCTGGGATTTCTGCCCTGGGAATTGTTGCATCAGGATCGCTATATGATTGGAGTTCTATTTGGCCAGCACCTGTTGCCCCCGGTAAAGGGTTAGAGTCCCATTCCTGGGCCCTGCCTACTGGGCAGAGCTCTCCCCATATTGTTACCTGTCTTGACTTACAGCATTCCTACCCCAAGGGGAATCCTATTCAGGTTTCTAATGCCTTAGGTAAGACCCCAAGTCGCAAATGGAAGGCTCAACTGACTTGTTCCCAAGGAACCCTTATTTGAGTGTCCCATGATGCAAGCTCTGGACTTAGAACTGGTTTCTCAGTGGGAAGAAGACACACCATCCCAGCTCATGAGGAGTTCTCAGTTCATTATTTAGCAGGAAAGTATTCCACTGAATAAATGATTGAGTGACGTGAGGGTTCTTCTTCTGGGATGTTTTTTGCTTGTCAACAGAGTTATTTTTCATGGGCCAGAGAGTAAATATTTTTGGCTTTTTTGGGCTTATGGTTTCATTTCAGATATTCAGCTCTATCACCATAGATCACAAGAACCCAAGGACATGCAAATGAAGGAGCATGACTGTGGTCCAGTAAACATTACATACCAAAACAGGAGGTGGGCTGGATTTAGCTGATAGACCATACTTTGCTGACCTCTTTTCTGCTGTCTGTTTGGCTTTCTCACAAACCTAACCTGGCGATGGTGTTAGGCTAGAGTTGGCATGAGATTTTGGGAGGCAGAAATAAAGCCACATCTATCCATTTCTGAAAGGCTTTGGGGGTTGGAGATGGAGAGAGGTGCAGGTGGGTTCCAACTCATCCTGCTGAGTGTCCAGGTCTTCTTAACCAGCTCTTTGTCACTCCCTGACCCACTATGAGTCACTGGACTGTGAACTCATAGAAAACTAACACTTTATTTTATTTTTTTCTTTCCGGATTTTTTTTCTTTTTTCTTTTTTTTTTTATAGACTTTTTTTTTTAAATTTCTTTTCAGTGTAACAGAATTCATTGTTTATGCACCACACCCAGTGCTCCATGCAATACGTGCCCTCTATAATACCCACCACCTGGCTCCCCCGACCTCCCACCCCCGCCCCTTCAAAACCCTCAGATTGTTTTTCAGAGTCCATAGTCTCTCATAGTTCATCTCCCCTTCCAATTTCCCTCAACTCCCTTCTCCTCTCCATCTCCTTATGTCCTCCATGTTATTTCTTATGCTCCACAAATAAGTGAAACCATATGATAATTGACTCTCTCTGCTTGACTTACTTCACTCAGCATAATCTCTTCCAGTCCTGTCCATGTTGATACAAAAGTTGGGTATTCATCCTTTCTGATGGAGGCATAATACTCCATAGTGTATATGGACCACATCTTCCTTATCCATTCATCTGTTGAAGGGCATCTTGGTTTTTGTTTTTTGTTGTTTTGTTGTGTTTTTTTTAAAGATTTTATTTATTTATTTGACAGAGAGATCACAAGCAGGCAGAGCGGCAGACAGAGAGAAAGGAGGAAGCAGTCTCCCTGCCGAGCAGAAAGCCCCATGCGGGGCTCGATCCCAGGACGCTGGGATCATGACCCAAGCTGAAGGCAGAGGCTTTAACCCACTGAGCTACCCAGGTGCCCCGGGCATCTTGGTTCTTTCCACAGTTTGGCGACCGTGGCCATTGCTGCTTGAACATTGGGGTACAGATGGCCCTTCTTTTCACTACATCTGTATCTTTGGGGTAAATACCCAGTAGTGCAATTGCAGGGTCATAGGGAAGCTCTGTTTTTAATTTCTTGAGGAATCTCCACATTGTTTTCCAAAGTGGCTGCACCAACTTGCATTCCCACCAACAGTGTAAGGGAGTTCCCCTTTCTCCACAACCTCTCCAACACACATTGTTTCCTGTCTTGCTAATTTTGGCCATTCTAACTGATGTAAGGTGGTATCTCAATGTGGTTTTAATTTGAATTTCCCTGATGGCTAGTGATGATGAACATTTTTTCATGTGTCTGATAGCCATTTGTATATCTTCATTGGAGAAGTGTCTGTTATGTCTTCTGCCCATTTTTTGACGTGATTATCTGTTTTGTGCGTGTTGAACTTAAGTTCTTTGTAGATCCTGGATATCAACCTTTTGTCTGTACTGTCATTTGTGAATATCTTCTCCCATTCTGTGGGTTGCCTCTTTGTTTTGTTGACTAAAACTAACACTTTAAATAAAAGCAGCCTCACTCATTCCAGGATTCCAGGTTTCTTTGAAAACAGAAACTTGTTCTGCACAAGGGCTGCTGAGGGATTTTATACCTTCTTTGGAATTTTCCTTCTCTAGAGCTTGCAGTACTTGTCTAAGGTCCAAAACCTGTAGTCAACTTCTTATTCCATTGCACTCACAGTGCTTTTCCAACTGGACTGTTCTTAAAGGATGAAGTCCAGAAAGGTACAAGGTTTTCTTAGGTTAGCTCTCAGCCCTTTCTACTGAACATTTCTTACACTGAATACATCTGCATTTCTTCTTATCTCCTCTAGGTCATTATTGTTTATTTTATTTTTTGAACCTAATTTTAATTTTCATTATTCTATATCTTATCTAAAGATGGAATGGGTAGGAAATTTGATAAAAGAGTTATGCCAAGTCATTCATCAAGTAAGATGGACACACTTTTTTTTTTTTTTTTTTAACCATAGGATGTAGTATTTGCTTCAGGGTACAGGTCTGTGAATCATCAGACTTACATATTTCGCAGCACTCACCATAGCACATGCCCTCCCCAGTGTCCCTCACCCAACCACCCTATCCCTACCCCTCCACCCCCCAGCAACCCTCAGTTTGTTTCCTGAGATTAAGATTCTCTTATGGTTTATCTCCTTCTCTGGTCTCATCTTGTTTTGTTTTTTTCCCTCCCTACCTCCCACGACCTCTGCCCTACCACTCAAATTCCTCATATCAGAGAGATCATATGATAATTATCTTTCTCTGATTGACTTATTTTGCTTAGCATGATACCCTCTAGCAAGATGGACACACTCTTGACAACAGCCAGCATGCATTTGCTTTTTCCCTTCTAAGACCTGATGGAGGCCTGATGTGGGTGAAGTACTAGCCTTGGTTGTTGGTGTCACACTGATCTTGATTCAAATCCTTTCACACTCTGTGTGAGCCTCATGGTTACTTACTGTATAGGAATCTGCATTTCCCTGCTGTCATGAGGAAAACACCTGCTGATGGATGATGGGACGATTAAAGATCTTACTATGTGTTTGGCACTGCTACTGGCCACTTGGTACGTGAGAGGTCTCCTGTCACTGTCTTTGGCCTGCCTCCCTACTGTGGCATCCTCAGCCTTACTTACCTCCTTGCTGTGGTCCAATGTGCATATCACTGTGACAGCAAGGTGTTCCTCTTCTTGGAACCTGAAAATTGCTACCACAGCAGTGACTCACAATGAGATGCAATTCCCGTGTAGGGATGTTGGCAGGGGAGAATAGAAGATGGGAAGCCATGAACCCCCAATTTCTAAGAGCACATGAAATATATAGATGGTTCTGATATATCTCTTGGGAGGAAATGATAGGAAATTCTTTACCAGCAGATAAAATAGATAGGTAGAATTACTTTCCCTGGAATGATCTCCTAGATCCCTTTCATCAAAGAATCAAACCTTACCTGGCTAACTGCTATTCCTCCATGGAATCTTTCCTGATCCTCCCAGCTCCAAAATTCTCTTACATCTAAATTCATGTAATGCTTTCTGAGCATGTAAATAATTTATATTAATGCATTATAGCAGAGCAGTTAAAATGGGGTTAAAGGTTAAAGTTGATATGCTGGGCTTTTACTAGATGTACAAATTCAAGAACAATTACTTAGTATCCATTTTCTTATCTTTACAATGGGGAGAATAACAGTACCCTATTTGCCTGACATAAATACTTGCTATTCTAAGTATGTGGTTTTCTAAGCGTTCTCCTTTCTTTGTATGTGAATTCTCTAAGAGAAGATCTGGGTTTGATTTATCCTGCCTCTGGCTTTGATCTGTATTGCAAATTCCCAAATCATGGCTGCTGAACATGAACATACTTAGCTGATCAGATAAAAATGGCTCATCTGGAAAAGAAAAACAGGATGAGTGTGCTTGGATATACTTGCTTTCTGGAGACATGTATTCAGTGTTGAAAACACCTTGTAGTGTGTTTTTTTTTTTTTTAAAGATTTTATTTATTTATTTGACAGAGAGAGAGATCACAAGTAGGCAGAGAGGCAGGCAGAGAGAGGGAAACAGGCTCCCCGCTGAGCAGAGAGCCCGACGTGGGACTCGATCCCGGGACCCTAAGATCATGACCTGAGCTGAAGGCAGCGGCTTAACCCACTGAACCACCCAGGCACCCCACCTTGTAGTGTTTTTAATCCATATACCTTTAAATATTTAAGGTCCCAAATTGACCTCTTGCTGTGCTTTCTGCCTCTTGCTCTCAGAACTTACTTCTTACCCATTTTGAACTAAACCCTGCTGACATCAGTCCCATAAAAGAAAATGAATGTGCTTATTCCTAAATAAATAATGACACTGTTTCTGTTTTGTTTTGTTTGTTTTTTTCCACAAGGGATTCTTCCCATGTCTTATTGGAGCAGTGAGACACACAAGAGAAAGGACTTTCACGTTGTTTTTTTGAAATGGGAAGAGACATCTCAAAAACAGATATTTCACATTTGTTTTGGGTGCTACTGACACATGTCTTAATTTAGTCATGGGGAAGCCCTAGGTTACAAAGCTGACATCTGAAGAAAAGACCTGAAATGGGGAATTTTGACATTTCTGCCTTTTTCCATTACCCCACAGATGATGGATAATTTCATAGTGAGGACAGCTTGAAATACAGTTCTAGAAGTCCTTTTCTTGTTAAATATAGATTAAATGTATGTTTTATGCAGGTATATTTTTAGTATAGATTTTTTTCCCCTTTTTTCCAAGAGTTAAATAGTATAGTTTTCTCAGGGCCCTGGGTGGCTCAGTCAGTCAAGCATCTGACTCTTGGTTTAGGCTCAAGTCACCATCTCACAGGGTGTGGGATCAAGCCCCATGTGGGGCTCTGCACTCAGCAGGGGGTCTGTTTGAAGAGTCTATCCCTTCACCCCTTCCCCCACCATATGCTCATTCTCTCTCTCAAATAATACATCTTTAAAAAATAGTATAGCTCTCTCAGTTGGTATGTTGACATGTGTAAAAGTGTGGGACAGCAGCAGACAGTTTTATCTTAGATCTAGGACTAATCTGCCTGCAAGAACACCTGAAGCTGGAGGACGCTGTAAATGGGAATTTTATATTCACGACCCAAAGTTTCTCCTCCTCTTCTCTCCACTCCCTTCCCTCCACCTCTCCCCTCCATACCCTCCCTTCTTTTCTTGCCTTCCTCTCCTCTTTTTCCCCCTACCTTTTTCCCTTTCTACTTGATTTATCCTCCTCATCCCCCCTTTCTTTTTTCCTTTTCCCCTTCCTTCCTCCTGCAGTTTATCACTTCTCTCATCCTTTTTCTTTAAATTTTGTCAATAGTTCTTCGTGAAAAATAAATAATAGAGCTTCTTTCAATGAATAAGCATAGTCTCTAAAGATTTTTAGTTATTATTAAATTTGATCTGATTGTGATTTTCAGTCTCTCACTGAGACTTTCGGTAATTCTGCCTGGAAGTCTTCCCTCTTTGATCATAGTGTATCCCAGTAGGACAACAAAATGGCATCTGGTTTTAGTAGTTTGAATACCATAGATGAATACACTATGACTGTTATATTCTTACATTTTTAGATTATAGCTTTCTGGCTCATAAATAAAGCATGGCAAGGATAGTTAAAAGCTAGGAAATATATGTATAATACATCATATATAACGTTCTGTATCCTAAGAAAGAAAGCTTTTTCTTTTTCCTATTTTTCCTTGTTAATGGTCAAAATTGTGTTTAACATCATGATTCATCAATGTAGACTTATCACGTTGATGACCTGGAATCATAGTGTGTGGCAGGCAGAAGGGAGTTTGGAGATTATGTAGCAATTTTTGCTATTTTACACAGGGCCATATCCAGGCCCAGAAGCTGGGTTTCAGCCTAGAGCTAATTACAGAAGAAACAGAAGAAAAATTTAAGTTGGTTATTACTGGCAAACACAAGTCCTAGTACTTATATTTAGTGAAGGGTGTCAGAGCATCAAGAAGTTGTGGACTGATAAATTGTGACAAGTACTAAGTGACTGAACGTGAATATGAGCATGGGCTCCATTGTCAGACTCATTTAGGTTGAAATTCCATACTTTCTTGCTGGGTACCTTGGGCAAGTTCTTTAATGTTTTGGGACTTCTACTTCCCCAACCATAAGAAAAGGGAATAAGAAAGCATTAAATAAGTGTTTTCCTAAGTAAAGGAGTTAAGAAAGTGACTTACATATTAAGTTTGCAGTAAGTTTTAGTTGCACATTGTAGTAGTCGTGGTGGTGGTGGTGGTGGTAGTGGTAGTAGTAGTAGTAGTAGTAGTAGTAGTAGTGATATCCTTATTAGTATCATACTTCTCTTCCCTGGACTGTTTGTTGCTATAGTGTTCAGAGTATATGATATTATATAATTGAGTTTGTTTTCACTGAAGATAAGATTAGGTGGGTTCTTCATATGTAGAATTTAAGAAACAAAACAGATAAACATAGGAGAAGGGAAGGAAAAATAAGGTGAAAACAGAGAGGGAGACAACCAACAAGAGACTCTTAACTCTAGGAAATAAACTGAAGGTTGCTGGAAGGAAGGTGGATTGGGGATGGGGTAACTGGGTGATGGACACTGAGGAGGGTACTTGATGGAAAGAGCAGTGGCTGTTGTATGCAACTGATGAATCACTAAATTCTACCCCCGAAACTAATAATACACTGTGTGTTAACTAAATTGAAGTTAAATAAAAAATTGAAAAAGAAAGTTTGGGTGGGTCCTTAAGATCCCAGTGAAAATACAGGGCAATCCTGAAATATACCTTTGCTATCTCAAATGATATTAAACACTTCTAGGTCATCGATTTATCCCTCAATTCATCCATCTATCCATCCATTCACCCACTGAATTGTTACTTGTGAGTTCTATGTGCCAGACCTCAAATTCATGGTAGAGAAAGAACTCTAAAGGGCTAGAGGAATATTCTTACTGTCATCAGCATTTTCCACTGCTTCTTGGTCTTTAACAGGGGTGAGGGAAGAGAGTTCTTGTTGGTTGTGGAAGAATGTCTATAAGAGGATTTCTGTTTGAGTTGTAGGAGATGAGTTGTGACACCAGGCCTAGCTTAGGAGAGAATATTTCATGTCATGACTGGCTCAGAAGGAAGATGTGTCTTGATAACTCTTGATGTCATATAATTATATACCAATTAATTTAGGCAGAAATAAATTGTCTATACAGAAAATAGACAAGTTATTTTTTATATATCCCAAAGGCATGTACTCTCTTTATTGAAGTGATCCTGAGTGGTATTACAAAGAATGTTGGGGAAAATGTACAGCACTATAGAACTGCAAATTTTCATAAACCCTCCAGCCTCATTTTCATTAAGATTCACCCTCCCTTCAAAGATCTATACATACATGTTTTATTCCAGGGAGACACTGGGATCACAGCCTTCTACTATATAAATTCACCATTGATTGAACACCTACTGTATGTCAGACACTGCATTGAGCTCTCCGTATGCTTGATCAATCAGCAGCTAGACAACAATTGTAAGAAACTATAGTTGAGGGAATTGAAATTGAAACAGGAAAATTTGGATCCTCTTGAGCCAAGTCTGTGACTGTATCCATTACTTAAAAAGGAACAGAAGAGGAAAAAAGTCCAAGAAGATGATGGATGATTGGTTGCATTAGAGAACTCCCTGAAAAAAGAGTGAATGCTTATGCACTCTGGGTCTGTTGTAAGACTGTCTGAGGTTGCAATTCATCTTCAGGTTTCTTTTCCGATGAGACAGTAAGTTATATAAGTGAGAGAGGGCTATTTGGTGAAGGCAGCAACTTGTAGTATTCTGCTCATAAACCTGAAAGATGTTGTGTTTTCTGCAGGACTGTGGTAAAGGAGGTTTCCTATGAGAAGAAAGGGGAGGACATTTTAGAATATAAATAGCTAAGAGGCATTCTCTTTTAAGCTGTTGCCAGCATGCAAGTTATAATCTTGGGCATGCAATGTCAATTCTCCAGGGTGATAACTCTGAGCTGGAGTTCAGGAAAAGAGGACCGTAAAAGAAACTTGCAAGTTCGCCATGAGTTATTATACCATTCAAGTCACCAGTGAAGGGTATATCTCAAAAAGAAAGGGATGTCTAGTATAGTTCCCATATTTGTTCAAACATTAGAGCATAGCAAAAGTGGCTGAGGTTTTGTTGTGTAGAGGAAGCAGTTTCTGCTAATTACTTTATAGAATGCATACCTGAGTTACTTTTATGTTCAGATTTTAACATGTAGAACCTGACTGAAAAATAAATGAAGAGAAAACCAAACATGTTTTTATGTACATTGTGTTGATTGAAGGTTCATTAGTTGGTGTGTGGAATTTGGGAAAGGATCTACATCCTCCTTTAACATCCAGAGGAAAGAATCTTTATCAGTACCTGTCTTTACTCTCCCCCACCCACAGTGGCGATGTGTCTGTATGTGTACTGCCAGCTTTGCTGGGTACACAGTGCCAAGGAAAATTACCTGTGACCAACTAGTGCAGTCCTGCCAGGAGAGCATATCATGATGGTAATGAACCCACAGTCCCAAATTCTGTGAGCTGTTCTATTAATCACTTACCCATACCTCAGTTTTTTCTCCCTTTGGGGATTGTGTTCTCAAAAAATGCAAGGATAAAATGCCTGGTTGTACACCTTGGAACTTGAGTATATTTATGTTGGAATGTAAGTATGCACACCTAAGAAGAGCCAAACTTTTCATCTTTTGGCTATTTTTCTTTTCTTTTCTTTAAGGAGAAGTAGCATTGTGCCTGTAATTTCTGGGTTTAAACCTACCTTATAGTGTTTTTGTAAGGATAAAACAAGATAAAATGGGAAAATAGTGTGGGGGGGTGTTCTTGGAAGATGACTGTTCTTTTTTTTTTATAATCCTATTTCCAATCTGTCTTTCTGAGGTGAGCTCAGTGACCACAGGAATTACAAGTGACACTTTAATCCTGTGGGAATTGTGGTAGGTCAGAGGAATAGGGAGTTTCTTTGCCTTCATGAGTGGATGAGATCCTAAAGACCAGCATCAGAGGGAACTGTAGTGAGGATCATATGTGTGAAGTCTTGGGAGAAACATGGACCTCCCATGTACATCCCTGATAGGAGCTTAGCATTAGCAGTGTGCATGTGGCTGGTCTTTGGTGCTCAGGAGGCCAGAAAAGAACTGACTGGGTAGATGGAGTCCTCTGTGCCCCTGAAGCTAAGAGAATGAATGCAGGCCAGGTACCAGGGAAAGGGTTCCTTTTGATGCCCTTCTACTCCATGAGTCTCTGAGAACACTTAGCTGTCTATTGTTTACAGGACTTACAGAACTCCATGAATCAAAGCTTAGACTCCATGGAAAAATAAAATTAAAGATGCCCAGAAGTTAGAAAGATGAAGGTCATTCAGATAAAAACAAATACATATCCAATGATAAAGATACTGGAGACAAATGCCAACCTGAAAAACTTAAGCATTCAAGGCAGTATAAATTTGTGGAGTTAAAAACACTTTGTGTCTAAGTTCTTGGTTTAATTGAAGGAGAGGAAGGTCAGAGTTGAGACTGAATTTTTTATCTAAAGTATCAATTGGGATAAATATCTAAAGCACAGAACAAAAATATAAAGAGAGAAATTTGGATGAAAAAGATCAGAGACATGGATGACAGAACCTGGACCTCTAAATGCACATATAATTTATGAAGATTTCTCTGAAAGGCCTGACTCACTCAGTGAAAGGGTGTATTGAGGTCAAGGGAATGAGGAAAACATACACCAATAAACCTGGAAAATTCCTGACCTTGAAGGATAAAGAATTCCGATGAATTTCCTATTGGAAAGACCAAATTACACATGGGGTAACATTCTAAATTATTTTCCTTATTACTAATCTACAATACTGAAATCTAGAAAACAGTGGTATGGTCCTAGGTACAGAAGGTATAAAATTTCAACCTGAGAATGTCTTACCCCTCAAATTATAATTCACCTGGAAGGCCAACAGTTCAATTAAGATTTTGAAAAAAATTCAAGACTATATCCCTTAGAAAAACCAAATGATCTAAATGAGATTCTAAGTGAAGAAGTGAAGGAGAAATGAGTACATAAGCCAAGGAAATAGGAAATGAAGTGAAAATTGTGAACAATGAATCTGAGAATATTGTGCTTGTTTGTACATTTATTTAACTGGATGATAGATGATAATACATGATATTTAGCGTATTTAGCATTGTATGATAAAGATACTATATAAAGGTGACATGCTAGAATGGAAACTTATTATTAATTCTGAGTAAATACTAGAATTTGAAGTAGGAGGAAAAGATAAGTAAAGCTAAATCATTCAGAGTTTTCCTTATTTTGATGGGGGTAGTCAGGGAGAGAAATGCATCTATGTTAAATGGATAGCTTTGCAGAAAAGTAGAAAATGATAGAGCATGTTATTAGGGGGAAATGGTTATTATTTTTATTTAAAATAAATGTAAAGAATGGGTTTCTGGTAATAAAAAATAAGGTAATTAAGGAATTGGAGAAATCTATTAAATTTTCAAAGGAACATAGGAAAAGAGCAAATAGCAAAAACAACAGAAAATTAATAAACAGAATTTTATTCCTCTTTATTTTCACTTTGTCAGTGACTTCACCAAATATGAAAGGTGAATTGTCTGGGTAAGTCAAACTGACTTAAAATACAGTTAACTGCTATTTATAAGAAGAACACAAATGACTTAAAAATGGCAATATGATGAAAATAGGGGGGAAAAAAGGAAAGCATAAAAGGCAAAAAGTATATTAGGCAAAGTAGAACTTAAGAATAAAGGCACTAAAAAATCATGAGGGGCAATAATTAAAGTCAAAGCTTGTAAAAGAGTTATACCAGCCAGGAAGTGGCATTTGAACAAATGAATAGCTTTTAATACAGATAAAGCAAAACTTGATATGAGAAAAAGTTGATAAAAATATAAATATAGTGGATTACTTCAACATATCTCTTTCTGAATTGTGCCCATCTTACACACAAAGAAGATAATACATAGAAAAATATAACAGATCTCCCTTTATTAATTGTATTTTTCAAAAGAATGTATTATGTTTTACATAGTCATAAAATATTTGCGAAAATTGATCATGTACTTGGCCCAAAGAAATTTTTCTATGAAGTATATATTTTATAGGCTAACTTTTCTGATCATAACACAGCAAATATTAGAAAGCAAAACAATTATTAAAAATTAGGAATAAATGATGTGAAGGTAATCCCTAAATATTAAATGTGTAGCAACGAAAAATGCTTTTCTGCACAATAAATGAATGAAACTGGTAATCAAAACTGCATAGTGTATAGAAAGCAATGATATTGGAAACACATGACACAACCAAAGTTGTATTCTGAGCAAAAGAGTGTGGCCTTGAATGCTTTTATTTTAAAGAAGAAAATGAAAAGAAAGAAAAGTTAACTTACTACAAATTTTAAACGATAAGAAAAATCAGAAGGAAAAGGTAATAAAGGTAAAAATGAAACTACCGGGGGGAATCTCAATACAGGGAAAAATAAGTATTTAGCGTATTTAGCATTGCTAATTTTTGAAGTGACAAAATAGTTAAACCAATCATAAGTTTATAGGAAAAATTGAGAAAGCAAAAATAGAAAAACATGAAACAGCAAGAACAAGGCATGAGAGAATGCAATAATCTTAAGAGCCGACAACAAAGTTTTCAGGAGCAATTTTGATAAAGTAGACAATAATGTCCCTTCCTAGAAAATTGTAAGTTACCAAATGATCCCAAGAAAAATTAAGGAACTAAATAGTTAATGAAAGGTGAGAGAAGATGTGAGATGAAGCATTGAAAAAACCCACTGATCTTGATAGATTTCAAAGATAAGTTGCATCTAATCTTTAAAAATATCTTGTTTTAATTTTAAGTTAATCCCCTAGTATGACAGAAATTATCCCATTTTATTTATGAAGATAGCATCTTAATTAGTAGCGAAACCTGAGAAGGAAACTAGTCTAAAGAAAACTTATACTCACATACATAAAGATAAATCTCCTGAATAAAATATCTGTGCCTAGAATCTAATGATAGATATGAGTTTCAAGTATCATTGCTAAATAGTGTTAATATAGGAAATAGTGGTTTCCAATTTTAGGAAAGTTGCCATCATAATCCCATTAAATACGTAATTATATAAAAACTGCTAAACAAATATTTGATATCCAGCAGCCATTCTATTGAAATTAATTGCAAGAGTATTAGAAGGAAACCAAATGTAATGAAATTCTATTTACCAAAAATCAATAGCAAATATTACCCTAAATGTTAGAACAATTAAACAGAACATTAAAATAATTGAGGTCAAGCTTAGTGAGCCTTATTTTTTTAACTCAATATTAGAGTTTCAAGAAAAGGAAGCAAGACTAGAAATTATTTGATAAAAAACACTGAAAAAGATGATATGCCAAGATTTGATTGATATAACACTATATCTTTTGCTAAGATTTTATTGCATTTTTAGAAAACTAAAGAGTATAAAATAACTAAAACAAATAAATGAAATTGGTAAGGTGGCAATAAGTCCATTTTTTTCCTAGCAATTAGCATCTAGAAATGGTCTTGGGATATTCTTTTTATGATGACAAATCCTACCATATTAGGAACAAATTTAAGAGAAAATATGAAGGATTTCCATGAAGAAAATCATAAAAATTAATGTGAAGATATAAGTCAAGAGCTAAGTAGCAAAATATTTTCTTGGATCATAAAAATAGAATAATATAAATTATAATTCACTCAAATGAATTCATAAAGTCAATGCATTTGCAATTAGAATTATGACAAAGGTATTTTGTGGAAATGCCCAAGTATAGTCATACACATATATTTAGTTTGTATGTAATACATATATACACATATTTATGCAGAGTATACACACACATACATGAACACACAAATGCACATACATAAGTATATAAACAAATATGTATACATAAATGTACATATGTATATACACATATACTTCATGTATATGGATATACATATGTGTATATATTTATATGGGTATACATATGTTTACATATATACACCTTTATACACATATTTTATATATGTGAAAAGATACACAGAAAAGTGAGATGAACCTTGACTTCTAAGATTTTAAAGTACATCATAAAGTCTCTTCATTATGATATTGGCATAGGAATGGAAAGTAAATGAATAGAACAAAAGAGACTAGAAATCTTAGTTATATGGAAGAATATAATGTATGACAAAGGTAATTTAGTGGGAAAGGATAAATCCTTAAACTGAGCTGACTCTATGCCCTATGCATATGTAAGAAATGATACTAGATTCTAATCTTATATACAAAAATAAGTTCCAGATGGATTAAATAAAGGTCTGTTTTTCCTGAGCCATTTGAGAGAAAGTAGCAGACAAGATGTCGTCTTACCCTTAAATACTTCAGTGTGTATCTCCTAGAAATAATCACAGTACAATCAAAATCATAAAATCAGGAAATTACAATTAATGCAATATCATCTACAATACCAGAAAATTCAAATTTTACCAATTGTCCCACTAACGTTAAATGAAAAGGGAATAGTAATTTGCTTTTTCTGTCCAGGATCCATTTCAGGATATCCTGTTGTCCTGTCTCTTTAGCTTAATCTGGGAGAATTCCTCAGTCTTTAACTTTTTGGGCACTTCTGATTGAAAAGTCTTCGGCTTTTATGACCCTGATGTTTTTTGAGGAGTATAGAATTTATTTTGTAGAGTGTCCCTCAGTTTGATTTGACAGAACTAAAGACATTCTTAACTGTACTTTTGATTGATGTATTCTATCCTGACTTTCAAACAGTGGCCTATTCTACTGGTTTGAGGCTGTTCTGTAGCAACCTCTGGTTCAAGGGCTTACCATTCAAAGCCACTTGCTAATGACCTCCTGATATCAGCCACAGGCAATAGAAGAAAACCTATCATTTCCATATTACTTGGAAATTTTAGATTCCTTGTACTCTTCTTAGATTCACATTGTTTATAAATGACTAGAATGACTTTTGCCTACTTTTGGGCCATAAATGTGATTATATGGGGAATACCTTTATGAAAACCTTAGTCAACTTGGTAATGAGATTTTATATCCAGCTTCATCAGGCCCTGATGACAAATCTGAGAAGTAGACAACTAGAAAGGAAAAGTAGTCGGTTTTGTACTTAATTCGGATTTTTTTTTAAATTTTATTTTTTATAAACATATATTTTTATCCCCAGGGGTACAGGTCTGTGAATCGCCAGGTTTACACACTTCACAGCACTCACCATAGCACATATCCTCCCCAATGTCCATAACCCCACCCCCCTTCTCCCAACCCCCCTCCCCCCATCAACCCTCAGTTTGTTTTGTGAGATTAAGAGTCACTTATGGTTTGTCTCCCTCCCAATCCCATCTTGTTTCATTTACTCTTCTCCTACCCCCTTAACCCCCCATGTTGCATCTCCTCTCCCTCATATCAGGGAGATCATATGATAGTTGTCTTTCTCCGATTGACTTATTTCGCTAAGCATGATACCCTCTAGTTCCATCCACGTCATCGCAAATGGCAGGATTTCATTTCTTTTGATGGCTGCATAGTATTCCATTGTGTATATATACCACATCTTCTTTATCCATTCGTCTGTTGATGGACATCTAGGTTCTTTCCATAGTTTGGCTATTGTAGACATTGCTGCTATAAACATTCGGGTGCATGTGCCCCTTGGGATCACTACCTTTGTATCTTTAGGGTAAATACCCAGCAGTGCAATTGCAGGGTCATAGGGTAGTTCTATTTTCCACATTTTGAGGAACCTCCATGCTGTTTTCCAGAGTGGTTGCACCAGCTTGCATTCCCACCAACAGTGTAGGAGGGTTCCCCTTTCTCCGCATCCTCGCCAGCATCTGTCATTTCCTGACTTGTTCATTTTAGCCATTCTGACTGGTGTGAGGTGATATCTCATTGTGGTTTTGATTTGTATTTCCCCGATGCCGAGTGGTATGGAGCACTTTTTCATGTGTCTGTTGGCCATCTGGATGTCTTCTTTGCAGAAATGTCTGTTCATGTCTTCTGCCCATTTCTTGATTGGATTATTTGTTCTTTGGGTGTTGAGTTTGCTAAGTTCTTTATAGATTTTGGACACTAGCCCTTTATCTGATATGTCGTTTGCAAATATCTTCTCCCATTCTGTCAGTTGTCTTTTGGTTTTGTTCACTGTTTCCTTTGCTGTGCAAAAGCTTTTGATCTTGATAAAATCCCAATAGTTCATTTTTGCCCTTGCTTCTCTTGCCTTTGGCAATGTTCCTAAGAAGATGTTGCTGCGGCTGAGGTCGAAGAGGTTGCTGCCTGTGTTCTCCTCAAGGATTTTGATGGATTCCTTTCTCACATTGAGGTCCTTCATCCATTTTGAGTCTATTTTCGTGTGTGGTGTAAGGAAATGATCCAGTTTCATTTTTCTGCATGTGGAAAAATGTTCCATGCTCCTGGATTGGAAGAATAAATATTGTGAAAATGTCTATGCTACCTAAAGCAATCTACACATTTAATGCAATTCCTATCAAAGTACCATCCATTTTTTTCAAAGAAATGGAACAAATAATCCATTTTTTTTTTAATTGGCAGGTAGTGGTTGTCTTTGTAGTAAACACTGTTATTTGGTCAGCTGGCAACAGTGTTTTATTTTGTGTAAATTCTTTTGACTTTCTGCTACTCTTGCAACACCTCAAAGATTGCCAGCCAGATTTTCAGCTGATCCAAACCTCTTTAATACATGTAATTTAATGTCCTGCCTTTTTCTTTGCAAAGTACTAACATTGTAAAGTGTATCAAAAGGCTTATAAACTGATTACCTGCTTGCAGTGGACAGGCTAAGTGAAATAAGCACTGCTCCAGGAAACCAGAGCCCTGGGTTTTTACCCAACTTTTCAATTAGCGTGATTAGAAATCAGGACCTGTGATATTTCCTAGGTAAGACCTTGGTTCTACTACTTTAACATCCATTTGAAATCAGACTTTGGTCATTTAAAAACAGTTAAAAATTTTATTTATTTGAGAGAGAGAGAGCACAAAAGAACAAGAGAATGAGGTGGGTAAGAGCAGAGGGAGAGGAAGAGGGAAAGATCCCATGCAGACTCCACACTGAGCATGGAGCCCAAGGTGGGGCTCGATCTCATAACCCTGAGATCATGATCTGAATCTAAATCAAAAGTCCAGTGGTTAACTGACTGAGCCACCCAGATACCCTGTGACTTTGGGCAATTTAATTAATACCATCATATCTGAACTTTCTCACTTACCAAACAGCAATAACAATGTTTGATTTTTCATAGTACTCATCTTAATGTGTGGAAGAAATTAAATAATGATGCATGGGACATAGCATCCATATAATAACATTTAGTAAATATTATTGTTATAACCAGTTATGTCACTTTGGTAAATTATGTAAATGAAAGTTCTGATTATTTATCAATGTGTAACTATACCAAACCTAGAGGTTTAAAACAAAAAGAGCCTGGTGGTGGGTATTATGGAGGGCACGTATTGCATGGAGTACTGGGTGCGGTACATAAACAATGAATTTTGGAACACTGAAAAAAAATTAAAATCATTTTATATTCATGATTTGGTGCAAGACTTTGGGAAGGGGTTGGCTGGTTATGGCATCACCTACTGATGTCCAGTCATTTAAAACTGAAGCTAGCAGTCTTGCATAGTCCAAGAAAGCCTTATTTGTTAGGGGTCATGATTGTCTGGTGGCTTGAGAGGGACAGCTGCAAGACTGGTATATTGGTATCAACTTGGTCTCATTCCCTTTGTATTTCTTGGTCTTCTCCATATGGTCTCTCCAGAAAAATAGACTACTTACATAGCAGCTCAAGACTCTAAGAAAGAGTGTTCCATTAATTTGGGACACTCTTAGAGTCTTGAGCTGCTATGTAATAAGAGTGGCAAGTCTTCTAAATCACAGCTTGAGAAGTCAGTGTCACATGTGCTACATTCATTTAGTTTCACAGGACTGGCTCATATTCAATGTGGAAAGGGACTAATTAAGTACATGAACACTATTAGGCATGATCCATTGTGAGATTATTTTGGAAACAAGCTACCACATTGAATCACTGTGGTTCCTCAGGGGTATTCCTTCGTATTTGCGTGTAGAGCATGCACTAGTTGGGTATGTGTCCAAGATGTGTTATTGCAAAAATGCTTGAAAAAATAACTACAGATTCATCACATGGAGTGGCTTGAAATTTTCTGAGATTGCATTTTTGGAATGGTATGGCCTGGAATATTCCAAAAAAGTATAACTAAGAACATATTCTTCTTTAGACTTTGTATTTCCTAATTTTTAGGTTCTTTTAATTGACATTATTTGAGGATTTGGAATATATTACTTGGCTGTTGCTCAGATTGCATTATATAAAGAGCATTTCAGTGGTTTATAATAATACTTATTTCCTTTTCTCAGGTCTGTGGGTCCAGGTGTGGCTCATCTGAACTTGGCTGAGATTATTTGGAGTCAGCTGAACTATGCTTTTGGCTATGGGTGGGTCCAGGTATGTTCCACTTGTGTTCTCATTCTGGAACCACGGTATAGTTCCGTTCTGAACTTAAGATAAAATTTAGGAGTTCTAGAGGCCAGAAAAACCCAGAACATTCAAGAACATCTAAGACCTCTGTTCATGCCAGGTCTACTTAAATTCCATTAGACAAGTCAGACCACATGGATAAGCCCAAAGTCAACAGAGCTGGAAAGTAGATTCTACCTACAGGGAGGCCATGGCAGAAAGGAGTAATTGTGAACAAGTAATACTCTCTAACACAGAATCTAGGCAGAGTAGAATAAGGACTGTTTTCCTGGGCTCTCATAAAATGCTGAAAGGATTGACAAATTTCCATTTATAAATATATCTCCTACATAGTAGATGAGAGGATCTACCTTATAAGGGGTGTGTGTGTGTGTGTGTGTGTGCGCTCAAAGTTCAATCCAAAGCATCAGATTTTAATTGTATAATATGTAGAAATTGCTACCCTATTTTTGGACTTTTTGTTATTTATATTCATACTGTGTTTATGAAGCACCAGTGCTGTATTCAGCTATTGACAATGCATAAGAAATTGGTCTCTGCCCTGAGGAATTTATTTCAGAGCAATTCAAGCTGTTTAAATCAGTGTCAGGCTCTCAACTTTGAACAGACAGCTGTGGAGAAGAGATAAGCTTTTGAAGATGCAGCAGAAATGGTGTTTATACAGGGATGAAAGTGGGAAAGATGATAGGCAACCAAGAAAGGAAGAGTTTATCCAAACTTGCAAAAGGAATGATAGGGGAAGCAAAAACCAACAGTTCAGGTGATGAAACAGACAAAGGTGAGGCTCCAGCTCTACTTTATACTTCACATTTTCAGAAATCCTGAGGAATTTAGATGTCAACTGGATTTATTATTTGACAGACTTACTTCTTGAAGACTTGAGGTTTATTATCTCTTCATCACATACTTGTTTTGTGCTGATAACATGGAGTAGTTCTCCTTGAATGTGGTGAATTTTTCTCCGTCCCTGTGGGTATGCTATAAATGGAAAGACTGATAGACCTTGATGATGCTCCAAATCAAGTTAGCATGTGACTTTAGACTGAAACAGAAACTTCCGATGTGTTGTCATTTGAGGGTTTCCACAGGCATTTATACCTTCAAAACAATTTTTACAGCCAAACTCACCACGTACCTGATAATACTAAATTACATACCACATGACAATTGCTCTGTATTTCAGAAATTAAAAATGACAAGACTATGGATAGTCTCATAGATCCTGTAGCTCATGGGATGGCCACATGACGGAAAGAGATTTGACGGGAAGATCCAGGCTGACAGAAGCATCTCCCACCCGCACCTTGCCACCAGGAGCTGTCTATTCACTCTCTGCAACCTTCTCTGCAGGCTCTGTAATGGACGTTTGCTTTTGGCTGTATAAAACTGTGACTCTTGTTTCATTTTGTTTCGTTTAAGATTCATTTATTTTAGAGCATGCACAAGCAAGCATGGGGTGGAGGAAGGGCAAAGGCAAGTAGAGGGAGAGAGAATCTCAAGCAGATTCTCTGCTGAATGCAGACCTCTATGTGGGTTTTAATCTCCCACCCATCCCTGAGATTCACAATCAGAGTGGAAATCAAGGGTCAGATGCTCAACCAACTGAGCCACCCATGTGCCCCTTACCCTTCTTGATATCCCTCATTATTGTCTTCAGGTGAATTTTTTCTAGCACATCGTGGGTAGTATTTGCTGTTCTAAACGGAGACACTCTGTTTTGCTACTCTGGTGTGTTGGTCTTCTGATGTGTCAACTTGTCTACCCTACTGTCCCTAGCTATTTATGAAGCACTAAGCTAGGTGATGCTGTGAATATGTTTTACACATGTTATTGAAATTCATAATCAGTTGACTTTAAGGAGATGACCTTCAATAATCTGGGTGGGCTCAGTTCAATCAGTTGAGAGACCTTAACTGTAGAGTTGAGGCTTCCCTTGGGAAGAAGTACTTCTGCTTATGAGCAGCAACTTCAGCCTGTGCCTGAGAATTTCATCCTGCCCTTCCTGATGGCCTGAGGAGCCTGGACTTACCTAGCCAGCCCCCATAACCTTGTAAACCAATTCTTGGCTATAAGTCTCTTCATATAGATCTCCTATTGGTTCTGCTTCTCTGGATTAACCCAGATAGATACACCTTTCCATTTCTGCTTTCTTACAAATGGCTTAAGGGATGCCTTGTAGTGCTTAGTTTCCTCCTCACCGGATCCCTGCTTTCATTGCCTCCATAGACCTGACGGTGGACATGAAGCTAAGCTTGGCCAGCTGGTGACTTTGTCTCTCTTTTATTCCTTACATCATTCTCCTCCAGGGAAAGTCTAATACCCTGATATTTTGAAGTTTTTTTTCTTTCTAATAAAACTGTCTTAACAAGATCCTTTAATAGTTTCTTTTCCCCTTGTTTTTGCTTTATTTCCAGTTTCCAAAGAAATTTTCCTTTTGCTTGGCCACAGCAGAACAAAACAAAAAACTACCACACCCAATTCTGTCATTTGGAACAAGAACAAAAACACCTTAACTGATACAGCCCCTGAGCACATTGAAAAATTTAAATAAAACTTGAGCCCCATGCAAACCTGAGCTCCCAGAATATGTCCAGAGAACCCCCGATAGGGTCTATAATCAAGTTGACTGGGCTTATTCTTTTGCATTAAGTTACAGGGTGGGGAAACTATTAAAAGATCAGTGTTTTCTTGCAGGAGAAATGCATTTAAGCTATTATCCGTTACATAAATTTTAGTTCAGCTTTGCCTATTCATTGAGACAAGCATGTGTGGAAATCCAAGTAAATGAGGGAAAACATCGTGTGGATTATGCTACAAGGGATGTTAGGAAAACATGAAATGTGTCAAAAGGCAGAACCTTATAATAGAAGATGGTGGTGTAGAAATAGGTGCTAGATAGGGAATGGAGAAGTAGGATGCGGTAGGGGAATGGGATTGCCACACCATTATAATGACAGCCATGCTTACTCTCTAGATAGGCAAGATAATAGCCACCAAGAGGTCTACATCCTAATCCCAGGAACCTTTGAATATGTTATTTTACACGGTGAGGAGGAATTAGGTTGCATCTGGAATTAAGGTTGCTAATTGGCTGGCCTTAAAGTTAGCCTGCATTTATCCATTTGGTTCAGTGTAATCAAATGAATCTTTAAAAGTAGAAGAGGGAGGCAGAAAACCCAGTGTCAGGGCTGAAATGTGGGAAAGACTTGACCAGCTATTGTGGGTTTGGAAATGAAAGAGCCCTGTAAGCCAAGGAATACAATGTAGCCTCCAGAAGCTGACAAGGCAGGAAGCAACTGATTCTGTAGAACATCCACAAGGAATGCAGCCCTATGCACACCTTGATTTAGCCCAGTGAGACCTGCAGCACATTTCTGACTTACAGGACTGCAGGACAATAAATTTCTGCTGTTAATGTGAATAATTTGTTCTGTTCAACAGAAAACTATTAGACCCTATAACCCCAGAAACACAGAAAGAATAAGTTTAGCCACAAGTCCTGAGGTGGTCTGTATAGTAGAAAGGTACAGATAGTTTTACTGCTCTGCCATTTAGTGATGCTTTGCAATTACTTAACTTCTCTAAACTTCAATATTATCATCTCGAAAACGGGCAGAAGTTACATACTTTTCAAGGTCTCTCTTTCCTTTCCAATCCTTTCCTTTTCTTTTTTTCCATAACGCAGTGCTTAGTTCTTGCTGAGTGAACTCTTCCTAGCTCTGACTGAGGCTGGGATTCAGGGGTGGGACTGGGTATATTCCAGCAGTCTAGGAAATAGAGAATAAAGGGAACACTGATGTGTGTAGAATGTCAGGTCAGCATAGGTTCAGGAAGAGAAGAGAATAGGTGACATGAAACCCGAAGTGATAGGGCCCAGAGTCAACAGCTGGCTTTGAGCAGAGGGTTAGCCCTCTGGCTTGGTGAAATTGAAGGGATGAGTTCAGGAGTGCAGATGCTGGAGGGAGCCAAAGAGGCAAGGATTAGCAGCAGGCTTAAAATAATTGTGTGTGTGTGGGGGGGGGTATTTCCTAAGGAACCCCAGGTAGTTTAAACATCTAATGGTAGTTCACTAAATACAGATTAGTGGGTTTTTTTAAATCCTATTTTGGAAGATTCCAACCATTAGTAGTTGCAATAATTTTTTTCCCTTTTCTCTCATCCATTATATACATGGCTTGTATGCATGATGTCCCATATTTCTTTTTTTTTTTTTAAGATTTTATTTATTTGACAGAGACACAGTGAGAGGGGGAGCACAAGCAGGGGGGATTTGGAGAGGGAGAATCAGGTTTCCCATGGAGCAGGAAGACTGATTTGGGGCTCAATTCCAGGACCCTGGAATCATGACCTGAGCCAAAGGCAGATGCTTAATGACTGAGCCACCCAGGTGCCCCATATCCCATATTTCTTTGAGATGTTTTTTTCTTTATACTCTTCTTCTCTTTGTTCCTCAGATCATATAATCTATATTGATCTACAAGTTTGCTAATTCTTTCTTCTGCCAACTTATATGCACTGTGGAGCCCCTTCAGTGGATTTTTAATTTTGGTTTTGTACTTTTCCATCTCTTCCATTTGGTTCTTTTAAATAACTTTTTATTGATCTCTATTTGAAAGGACCTTGCTGTGATAACTTTTTTTTAAAGCATGGCTTCATTTAGTTTGTTAAACATCTTTTTTATGTCTGCTTTGTCATCTTTAGCTACTAGACCCCCCATCTAGACCTCTTCAAAGGCAGTTCTTACTGTCTGTTCTTTCCTCCTCCTCCCCACTCCACCACCCCTTCCAGCTATGGGTCACACTTTTCTGTTACTTTATGTCTCAGAATTTTTGGTTGAAAACTGGACATTTTAGATACTGTAGCAATTCTTGATACTGATTACCTCTGGAGTTACAATTTTGTTTGCCTGGTCTTAGGTTTGCTTGGTCACTCGCTTGTGTATAGTGATTTGGCTGAACAAATTCACCATCCTCTTGGTTGTACTTGCTTGGCTTAGAATGCTGTCAGAGGGGCGCCTGGGTGGCTCAGTGGGTTAAGCCTCTGCCTTTGGCTCAGGTCATGATCCCAGGGTCTGGGATTGAGACCTGTACTTGGATCTCTGTTCAGCAGGGAGCCTGCCTCCCCCCCCCCCCCCACCGCCTGCCTCTCTGCCTGCTTGTGATCTCTGTTAAATAAATAAATAAAATCTTAAAAAAAAAAGAATGCTGACAGGGAAATTTAGAGCACAGAGCTGTATTGGGATGATATATAAGCAAGTGAGTCTTGGCAGAAATGCCACAGGCTTTGATTATTCTTCCAGATTGTCATAAATCAACATTTCTCCATTAGATGTATTTTTTTTTTTTAAGATTTATTTTAGAGAGTATATGCCTGTGTGGAGAGGAGGGACAGAGAGAGGATCTTCAAGCAGACTCCCTGCTGAGCATGGACCTGACTCAGGGCTTGATCTCATGACCCATAAGATCATGGCCTGAGACAAAACCAAGAGTCGGAAGCTCAACTGATTGAGCCACTCAGGCACCCCTCCATTTGATATGTTCTTAGGACAATTTCTAGAGACTTCAAATGATTTTTTTTAAGATTATTTATTTATTTATTTATTTGACAGAAATCACACGTAGGCAGAGAGGCAGGCAGAGAGAGAGGGGGAAGCAGGTTCCCCTGCTGAGCAGGGAGCCTGATGCGGGGCTCGATCCCAGGATCCTGGCATCATGACCTGAACTGAAGGCAGAGGCTTTAACCCACTGAGCCACCCAGGTGCCCCTCAAATGATTTTTAAAAATAAATTTTACTGGTTAAATTTTTGTATTACTGGGGAGGGTCTGAGCTCCTTGTTATGCCATTTTGGGAGTCCTACCTCTCTTGTTTTTTGTTTTTATTTCATTAACTTGAATATATGCTAATATCCTTTTAATAAGTGAATGCAAATTATTCCTCAGCATTAACTTTGATAAATGAGAAGTTCTGAAATGTGCCCAACTTGATTGGGATCACTGACACTAATAGTCTCTTTTCCAGTAAGAATCCGTAGTCTCAGAAGCAGCAGTGTGAAAGCGAGGTTTCTATCTGAAGCAGTGGTTTTAATACAGTGATTGGTTGTGGCATCCATTTAGCTATCCTTGGTACAGTCTGACAGTGGAGTTGAAGATACATAGGGTTGACCCTCCCAGCAGTATTATGGGCACTTAGTAGAACTACTTTTCATCTAGTAAGAAGGAAAGATGATAAATGAGCTAACAAATTGAAACTTCAGGTTTAAAACAGAAGGCTTAAATGTCAGCTGAAGAAACACAGGTAATGATCAGAGTACCATTGTGGTTAATAGTGTATCTTAGTGTGCTGATAAAACAACAGGGTCCTACTGACAACTTGATTTCTAGATTTTTCATATCCAGAACTGTGTGAGAATAAATTGCTTTTATCAGCTAGTTTGTGGTAATTTGTTATGGCAGCCTTTGGAAGCAAATGTCTATGTCTCATGCTCCACTTCAGTGTAATTAATGTATATCTTTGCAATTCATTGTTCATGTATTTTGTGTGGATATATGGACATCCTTGATAAATGTCTAGGCTTATTAGCAATGAAAGAAATTCAAGTTTCTAATGGCTGTAAATCAGCTAAGTCTACCAACAAAATGCTTTGAATGTGCCTAACAAATTCTGAGGGCAAGAAATCTATCCCAGAAGTCCACTTAGAAATTCTACTGCCAAACTTGGTAATCATCACCACAGTGCATCTTTTAAATTACTATAATGATAAAAATCAATCCATTGCCAATACAAGAAACAGGCAAACTTGTGTATTACTGGAGGTATTATAAAGGGACGCAGTAGTTGTAAATAGCAACTTGGCAATGTGAAGTAAGAATCATAAAGATGACACCACTTCACTTGGTGACACTATTTTTACAATTATACCCCAAAGAAGAACTACAAAAGGAAAAAAAAGAAATCTAAGGCATTTCGGTACCAAAACAAAACAAAAACAAAACCACTGGAATGACCCAAAGGCTAAACTGTGAGCTAGTAGCTAAACAGACTTTGTTTCACTCATTCATACAGGAAATTTTTTACTTATTGAACACTCTAAGTGCTGAAGATAAAGATAAATAAAGCAAAATGACATCTTGAAGAAGACTAAAACTTAATTCATTATCTCTTCTGTGACAGAAAACACTCTGAACAGTGATAGTGTCTCAATCTAATAATGATTCATAGGGAGTGAGGAGGTATGTATGTGTGTGTAATTGTGAGAGTTGATGGTGGGGTAAAGGGTAGCCATGTTTCCAGTGGTGTTTCTCAAAATTCCTGAGGAATAGGTTTTTAGTTTCAGATTAATTTTAATTTGAGAAAGCCCTTCTGGGGAGAGAGAAATTGAAACCACTCCCAAATAATGTTAAGAATTAACATCGGCTGAGCACTTACTTTGTGCCAGGTACTGTCCTACATATATTAACTTGCATTACTCTTTGAGGTGGGGAAGCCTGGAAGCCTACCTCCAGAGCCAGTGTTCATAAACCCTACACTGACTGCTTCTCCCCTGACCCAGTGAAGATGAGTGTGTTATTAAGCTAAACTTAGAAATCACGTTGAGTAGGAGAGACAGTCTGGAAGAAAAAAATAGATCTTGCAATGTAAGAGGCCTATAGGAGAGCAATGTCATTATTATGTAAGTATAAATAGGATAAAAAATACTTACAGCAATAGTTATGTTTTGTTGGAACTAAGCACAGCCCTATTGAAAGCTACATGACACCTTCATCTTGGTGGACCTCAAATTACCAATCAGGGGTTGAATCTCTGCGTATTTCCTCATTTATTGATTACTTGATGCTAGGTCCTTGTTATTCTGGGTAATTATTTTTTGGTTATTGGTTCACTATACAGCTGAATATAATTGAAAATCATCAAAGGGAAAAAGCTCAATTAGTATTCAAGTTATATCAGTGTTACCTTGTTTTACTCTGTGCACATACCTTCTTTACTAACATGCTTTGCAGGGTGTTGGCTTGTTTAAAATCAAAGGGAAGGAGTGCCACATGATCTAAACATACTCTGTGTGGTCAAGTATAATGCTGCTTTCTATAGCTTCACATATTTCTTGTATTCTGAAAGCCTATCTTTTTTTTTTTTCTGAAGATTTATATATTTTTAGAAAGAGAATGAGAGCACAAATTGGGGGAAATGCAGAGGGAGAGAATCTTTGAACAGAGTCCCCAGTAAGTGTGGAGCTGGAGCCCAGCTGGAGCTGAGGCTGATGTGGGACTCAATCCCACAGCCCATGAAGTCATGACCTGAGCAGAAACTTACTGATTGGGGCACCCAGCCACCCCAAAGCCTATCTTTTTGAGCTCAGCTTTTTAATTAGGGGGGTGGGGGGGTCCTACTATTTTCTCCAGTCTTTGGCCTTAAAATTTCTTAGAAAATGGATGTCAGTTTATCACTTCAACTTCCTTATTATAAGAGGGCAGACTATTTAGTAATTATCACCCGCCATATAATTGGTTGTTTAGATAGTCATAGTAGATGTAATAAGACAATTTTAGTGCCCATCCAAGGGAGAAGTAATAAAAACATCAAGTGAGATAATTGGTATATATATTACTATTCTCTAGCATGAAACACTAATAGCTGGTGTACATATATGGTGAGGTACCATCACCTCATTTTATAATAAATACAGGTGAGACAAAAAGATGTCAAGTGATTTGCCCACAGCCCCCAAACATTAGCTGACATTTAGGGACTAGTTCCTATAGTTCACCAGATGTGTATATGATAACACTTTCTATTGAAAACAATCTAGGTATTTACTGTCTATCAAAATTTAAACCCTCTGACCATGTACTATTAAATAGGTTAAACCAGTTCTCAAACTGGAGCAGAGGTCAGAATCATTTAGAGGGCTTGTTAAATAATAGATACCTGGGCTGCTTCCCTCCTAGGCTGTGATTCTGGAAGTTGGAAATAGTGCCTACAGTTTCAAATTTTTAAAGGCTTCCAGGTGATGCTGATGTTTATAATGTGGGGATAGCACATTGAGAACTGTCATGAACAATAAAGAGGTTTATTTTGAATAAAAAGAAATCCTGGCGGGGTAGCTGGGTGGCTCAGTGGGTTAAGCCTCTACCTTTGGCTCAGGTCATGATCTCAGGGTCCTGGGATCGAGCCCCGCATCGGGCTCTCTGCTCAGTAGGGAGACTGCTTCTCCCTCTCTCTCTCTGCCTGCCTCTCAAGCTATTTGTGATCTCTCTCTCTATATATATATATTTGTTAAATAAATAAATAAAATCTTAAAAAAAAAGAAATCCTGGGATAGGGCAGCTTCAGGGCTGCAGAATTAAGCAACTCAGATAATCAATTTATCAACCTCACACTCTTGCCTCCTATTACTCTTACACAATAGCTACTTCAGTACAACTTACCTCAAGCAGTAAGAAAGCCCAGTGAAAAGAAAGAGATCATCTTTTCTGGTGTACTTTGTGTGTGTCTGTGTGTGTGTGTACTTTTTTTTTTTTTTTTTTTTTGAAGCATGGGGAAAACTTTCCTCAATGTCCCTAGCAGACCACTATTTACCACAAATACATGAATTTATACACAGCTCTTAACCAATCACTAACAAGAGGAATGGCATTACCATCCAAGATTTGGATGAATAAGGATTTACCTCTGAGTGGAAGATAGGGACACATTGCCAAGTGTCATAGTCATGACTTGGTCAACAAGGGAGATCTGGGTAAGGGGTTTGGATTGGCATCAATGGCATCATTTCTACTAAACATTTAAGATCTCCTACAGTTTAGCTTGATAACAACCTAAGTACATAAGTACTTAGGCCAACATAAGTGTAACAAGAAATATGACCCTAAGTGCTTCTGTCTGCTACTGAGTAAGGATCCCAGTTAGTGGACTATTCTATCCTGCAATGCTGGAATGTAAGTAGACTACTCTTAAAAGGGTTCCAGAGAGCTAGGTTGACTTTCCTCAGGTGGAAATGTATCGCATTAGAAATATTTAAAATGACATCTAACCTAATTTATTAGGAATAAGGCTTCTAAGTTTTTTTCTTGCCAAGTGAAAATTAGAAGAGGTGCTGCTTGCTTAACAAATTGGGTGAAGCTTTTAAGAAGGGCTGAAGGTACAGGCAAGGTTTTCTGTTCTACGCCCTTCCCCCACCCCACTGGTTCTTTGCCTTGCCTTCTTTGTGTTTCCAAATATAACAAAAAGACTATCAGTTGGGATATTAGGACAGAGAAAATTCCAACAGTACTTAGAAGGAGAAAATTACAGATGAGATCTGTATGTCTGTTGCAGATCCATTTGTCTGTGAATTTCTAAGACTGTCTTTGAAAAATGTGGGAATTGGTTTCTGTGTCTCTGTGTCAGATGATGTGAAGCCCATAGTGGACAGAGCAAATAAATTCTGGGCCTTTAGAAATGCTGTCTTAACACTGGTGAATTTGTCAGCTGTAATAAAATCTTTAGGAAGTAATGAGTTTTGAGTGTTTATTACCTTTGTTTTTTTTGTTTTTTTTTTTTTAGAGACTTTTTTTTTTAAGATTTTTATTTATTTATTTGACAGAGAGAAATCACAAGTAAGCAGAGAGGCAGGCAGAGAGAGAGAGGAGGAAGCAGGCTCCCTGCTGAGCAGAAAGCCCGATGTGGGGCTCGAACCCAGGATCTGGGATCATGACCTGAGCCGAAGGCAGCGGCTTAACCCACTGAGCCACCCAGGCGCCCCTATTACCTTTGTTTTTAATATAATTTGTTTAATTACAAACTGATATAAATTTATTTTAATATAGAATATTTAACTGGCTCACAAATTTCCTGAAAATTTATGAGCTGTTGTGAGCCAGCTCTAGTAGATCACTGGATAAATTGTATATAGGGAGATAGGTTAGAGCTGGTTAAGCCAAGGCCAGTGGTATTGCTTCTGCAGAACCTCTACTTCAAATGCTGGTGCTGAAATGAGGGCGTGCTCTAAATGTACATTAATTCTACTAGCTGGAGCCCATGTCAGAAGGTCTATTTCCTTCAGACCCAGGCTGACTCTGTGCTTCCATGGCTCTGAGTATCTTAGGTAAAAAATCAACTGTAACTCAAGTCAGAAAATTGCATGACAGGTGACAATACCAACCCCTACTTAACTGTCCTCCCCAATGTGTACAAACTCCTCTGAGCCAAGGGTATACCACCCAGTACTGTGGTCCCATTTACTGGTCCTTGATCATCATTTAGTGCAAGCCCAAACTTCCTTTTTAATGTATGGGTGAAAACAGGAAAAGAAGAGGGATGAAGTTGATGGTTGGGTTGAAGGGCATCAGAGATTAGGTATGGAACTACGTTTTTTCCCCCATCCTGGTCTCAAAAGAAATTATAAAAACGGGTAACATAAAATCATTACTGGCAACCAGCTTCAACAAAAGACTTGAGATGGTGTCCCCTACATCAATTATCACAGTTCTATATCTTGAGAGCCAGAGGTTCAGAAGATATTTTGAGATTTGTCTTATTATTTGACCTTTAAAGAAAGTCAGCATGACTCTTGTCTGCTTCCTATTGAGTTTCTAAAATGTGTGAATTGTACAGGCAATAGGACATCATGAATGGGCTGGAGCACAGACTTGGACAAGCCAGTGTGAGCTTTGGTAGGAATGTTTTATAAATTAGACTATATATATATATATATATATATAAACATACACACACACACTTATATATATTTACACATATTTATATAAACATAAATACATTTAAAATATTTAAACTATTAATATACTTTAACATATTTTATATATAATATATAATAAAATATTAATATTAAAATATATCCACATAAATATATATTTATAAAACATTTACATATATATTAAATATATTAGCATATACTTACATTTTCTGGTCTTCTAGTGTCTGGAAGTTTATGAGAAAGAATTTGAAATGTACCTTCCTTTATAGTTCGGTCAAATAAAGATTTTCTTAACAGATCTTTGAAGAGAGGTAGAAATCCTATTGCAGGGACGGACAACACCTTAGCAAAGCGTACCCATTGGTAAGAAGGAAATTTGGCATGGGAGCTTACACTGAGCTTCAGGATCTATAGATGAAGAAGGAGCAGAAGTTCTAAGTAGACCTGCTCTATGGTCTACATGACTGCCTGCTCTGCAAGGAAGAGAGATGCATATACTAAGACAAAAGGGTATCTTGACAAGTGTAAACTCCTCTGGGAAACCCTCTCACACCACTAGATATTTATAGTGGTTGAATGATCGTCCTCTCCTCTCCCACTCCATATATGTCCATCATGTCCTAGAAACGGAATTTGACCTCATTTGGAAAAAGGGTTTTTGCAGGTGTAATTAAGGTAATTGAGATGAGATCATCCTGGATTATTCCAGTGGATAGTAAGTGTTTTCATAAGTGATACACAGAGGAGAGACCAGAAGAAGAAGAAGGTGGAGACTGGAGTGAGGCAGCCATAAGCCAAGATCCCTTACAGCCTCCAGCCACTGAAAGCGGCAGGAAGGATTCTTCCCTGAGGCTTGGGAGGGAGCATGGGTCTGCTGTTTCCTTGATCCTGGATTTCTGACCTCTAGAACTATGAGGGAAAAATTTTCTACTCCTGTAAGCCACAGAGTATTTGTGGTAACTTGTTATTGCAGTCCTGGGAAACTAATACAGACTGCGTGAAAAAAACAGAAGCCTCTCCATTGTTGGAGAGCCACCCAGGTTGGCTGTGGTATACCTTCTAAGAGCAGGCCAGAAGAAGGGCATTAACCTTTCCCCCGTAGAAGGGGGCAGTGGAAATTCAGAGTCAATGATGCTCTCTATCAGCAAGCTGCAGAAAATATAAACACTGTAAGAGGTGTCACAAACTCAGTGCTGCCACTCCCCTCACTGGGGTGGAGCTACAGGATTGTGGTGGTCAGTGATGGCACCAACTACATCGTAGTGAGCACACCACTGGAGACACCGCAAGTGATGGATGACAAGAGCACTGGTGCGCCAGTTCATGGCTGGGCTTATCTGCAAGATGTGCTCCTTCCTATGAAAACCCAAACTACACAGCAAGAAGGGCTGGGGTCCAACAAGTTAACAAGACAGGGGATTTGATCCCAAGAACTGAGGAAGAAAATATTAAAGATATTCAATAATCTTTTTTTTTTTAAAGATTTTATTTATTTATTTGACAGAGAGAGATCACGAGTAGACAGAGAGGCAGGCAGAGAGAGAGAGGGAAGCAGGCTCCCTGCTGAGCAGAGAGCCCGATGCGGGACTCCATCCCAGGACCCTGAGATCATGACCTGAGCCGAAGGCAGCGGCTTAACCCACTGAGCCACCCAGGCGCCCAAGATATTCAATAATCTTTAATAATAAAGATATTAAAAATATTTAATATTAAAATATTAAATATTACATTGCCTTGGGCCTATAAATTGAAGGGTTCATAGGAACATTCTGGTCACATATTTTATTTAGCCATGAACAGAAATAATCCTAGTACTAACATTTTCTACATTACTTTGGGAATAAATTATTACTACCGTGAGAGTTAATTATTGTTGCCCCTATGGACAGAACCTGTGTTTCAGTATAGGTACCATGAATACATTTTCCAAGGCAGCTTAAAAGACCTGACGGTAATGTTGTGCCACCTTGAGTAGTAAATGAGAGTCAAGGAGATACCATTTAGATGATAAAATGCTGGAAATTTTGAATCATGGTGGGAATGGGCAGTTCAACATAAGACATAAAATTGGCATTGTTCCAGAAAACCCAGATGGTGGAAACAAGGAATTAGCAGCTCTTATTTGTTTTTGGTTTTTGATAACTGAAACTGGAAAAGATCAACAAGGCATTTGTTTTTACCAAAATATAATTCTACTCAAAAATGGTGGTATTAATTAAATCTCTAATGACAACTCAGGGTACCATAAACTTCAAAGTGAGAAAGTACCTGGGATGAAAGATGGTATGCTTACTAGTCAGGTTCTACAGCTTCTGAGTGTGATGAAGCTTGAGGCCTCAAGGACTGTGTGGTTCAGTTTCCTCATTTTGCAGGTGTGGAAACTGAGGCAGAAGCTGTACAGTCTCCAATGAGTCACCCTAGGAGTGGGTGCCAGAGGCTGGAAGAGAACCTGGACTGCTGGGTTCTGATCTATTAAACTTTTCACCTTGCTGAACCCTTTAGCGGTGCCTCTGTAAATGCTGAGCTTTCCCTGCCAACAGTATTGTTTTTGGCCAATTTTTGTAGCTCCTGGCTGCTTATCATTGCCTTCAGCCTTTTCTCAGCTGCTTATCAGAAGCAAAACTCTAATTGCCTCCTTAACACCCAGTCAATTCTACTTGAAAGACTAAACTGGGCAGGCTACTCAATTCTTCAATGTTCCCAGACATTCCAAGCTCTCTTCCACAGAGCAGCTCCAATTCAAAATCCAGTCCCTTTAACTACAAACTTTTATTTCCCTAGAATTACTTACCTCAGACTTAAACACGTCTTTTTTTTTTTTTTTTTTTTTTTTTTTTTTTTTGCCAAAAGATGTGAAAGCTTTAAAAGTGCACACATTCTTTTCATACATGACTAATATGGTCGGTGCTAACGTGGATCTTTGTGAACTTTCACATATGTTGTGGGAGGAGTCATGGCATACATGTGGAATATAAAATATAAGAATCAACAAGCTGTTAATTTAAATCCAAGATCAAGTAGATCAAGCCCAGTAGACTTTTTCCCCCTCATCGCGGGATAACCCAAATGGAGTTACTAACTCTGTTATTTTTCAGTGGGTTTCTTGAGATAAAATGAGAGAGGAGGGATGTAGGAGAGTTGAGCAGGAAAAACCTCACTCCCAACTGTAGTTTCCATTTTTTTTTTTAATCTCTCTTGGAACTCCTTTGGCCAATAAGAGCAGCAGAAGGCCTCTAAGGAAGTCATTTCTAGTTGCTTGAAATTTCAAAAAGCTATCCTTCACCATCCAGTGACTGACACAGGAAATTTACTTGCCAGCTTGGGGACCTAGAGATAGCTCTGCCTCTCTTTCAGTTGTATAATGGTAGCAGCCAGTGCTGAAAGCAGGAGGATATCTTCAAGGTGAGAGTAGTCCTAATCCAGTGGCTTTTGGAATCCCCTTCCTTCTCTGGGGATTCATCATTCTCTCTACTGCTCCAGCTGTGCCAGCAGAGACAGACAGAGACTCTGTTGGAGTGACTGCTCCAGGAATGCAGAGTTGGAATTGACAGGGAAAAACTGTACTCTAAGATGGCTGACCAAACCAGCAAGGGAATTCCAGTCCCCGTCTCAAAGCCCTTCCGGGTTTTTCGATCCTACCCCATCTCCTGTGCGCGCCAGAAGTACCAAGTATGCGGAAGTAGAAGGGTATAAATCCCCCTCCCTGATTGTGTTCTGGGCTCAGACCTTTGGAGAATCACCTTGTCTGAGCCCACCCGTGTTAGATAAACCTCCTATCCTCCAAAGTCACCGCGTGCTGCTTGGTTCTTCCACCAGGATCCAGTCCATGTTCCGCAACAGAACCTGAATGCATTACTAGGAGGTACTTGAGTCCTGGTCCAGATTCAGCACTAAATTAATAAGGAAAAATACAACCCAGAAAGGAGTGCTTGTGGGAACCTATCTTGCATTATCAGTGCTATCTCTCACACTTTTACCAAGCTGGCTCCCCTGTGGAAAAGTGGATGTGGGTGAGAGAGGGTAGCTCCAATGGCTAATAGTGTCTATTATCTCCCTCTCAAGTTATTCATGAACACATCTAGTCTATTAAAAAAAATAAAGAGTTTATGTTCCACAGTTCAGGTAGCAATTCTGCACTATACTTCCTATTAGTGATTTATTTAAGATACATTTAATGGATACCTACTCTAGGGCAGGACATCCATAGCATTCCCATAGCTGATAATGGTGTTTCAAGTTACCGTTGTACTGCCTTGTATGCCTGTATCATCATCATCTAACCCACCTATTTAGCTCTTTGTGTAAATCAACATCTTTTTCTCCCTCAGACTTTTATTTGTTTCTGTTGTTTTGTTTTGTTTTATTTTTTGATTCTCAAATCTGAGTCCCATGTCTTTGTTCAGCTTTACCTAGAGGTCTCAGTCTCATCTGGAGCCTGAGATCCCCCCTAAAATAGTGATTTTTTTAATTGTAACTCTGTGTATAGACTTAAGTCAAATATATTAGAAATTTCTGACTGCGGTGGGTTTGCAATTTATTCCCAGCAACTTGAGAATCACTCCCTCCTTCATAATAAAACAGATCTCTGTTTAAATACTCTGTAACTATTCTTTTTTTTTTTTTTTTCCCCTGGAATCCCCATCCCTGCTTGTAAGCAAGAAATAAAGCAGCAAAACCACCATAGCAAAAATAATAATACATTTTCAGCTTTTTTATTAGAGGTGAATTATTGTTTTTCAATTTATAATACTATCTTTTGGGGAAACTGCTTCTTCTAGCTTAGGAGTTTCCATTTGGTAAACTCAATTTTTCTTCTTTTTTTTTGAATAACATCGCAGTCTTGCAAGACTTTTTCCTCTTTCTTTCCTTTTTCCTGGAGAAATTTTACCCAACCTCACATAATTGACTGTAGGGGCTGTGAGTCCCTGTGTGGATACTGTAAATAGCCTTTGGTTGAGATACAGCTTGTTTAAGCTGAGTTCTTGGGTGTTGCTGTGTCTTCAGGTGAGAAGTTTATGGCTGAATTAAAGCATGGCTTAAAATTCCCCAGCAGCAATCATGGAGAACCTAAGTATCTCTCCCTTCTGCTTGGCAACTTGCCTCAGCCTAATCAGGTGTTACTGCCCTCTGTGACTCAGATGTTTCACCTCACTCTGGTCTTGAACTGTCCGGTACTTGGCCTGGACTGTAGGAGGTCCTTGGTCTGTACTACTATGATGATTCAGTAGGTACGTTGATTTTTAAATCTTCACCTGCTTCTTCTATCTTTCCTACAATCATGTGGGGCCTTCCAAATCTTTAGCATGCATTTTGAGCAAGCATAGGGAAGCAGTATTTCTAGACCATAATCTAGGACACCCGCCCCCTTACTCATGAACAGCGTTATATAGCGTTTGCACAAATTGTTAGACATGATGAAGGGGAAGAAGAACACCAACATAGCTGTGCTTAGATTCTTCTTGAAGCTATGTGGGATTTTTGCTGTTGAGCTTCTATTACCCTGAAGTTTTTACCATCAAGGATCTGTTGTCCCTTGGGCCTTTGTTCAGGGCATTAGAACATTGAGTTCCAGAGGAGAAACAATCTTACCCTGGTTATATCTCATCAAAATTTATTTCTGAAGTTGTGCCTTTCTTTCCAAGGCCAGAGAATTTTGTAATTTTCCTTCTGTGACTAGAGCTATGTCTCCATCAAGTTCTTTCTCTTCTATAAAACTCTCTGCTCAGATTTCCAAGCTTTCTTCTTGATAAGTGAAAGTCAGGCTTTGGAATTTATAAGGTATTTTGTCTCTAAATAGAGCCTGGATATTCAGGACTTTTATCATGCTATAGACTCAAGAAAATTTATTTTTAAGTTTAAAGCTAAGCAATGATTTCTTTACTCTAGGCAGCCTCTGACTACCCTCAGAAATGAAAGGCCATTAAATGAGAAGCCAGAGGCAACATGACTTATGGAGATAGAAGAATCATTGTTTTAAACATCTCAAAATAGAAGGCTCTTTACAAGAGCAAAGACCATGTTTCATTTCTGAATGCCTCGTACATACCTCAGTATCTGCTACACAGTAGACACTCAATAAATGTGTGGTAGATGAAAGGATAGTCTCATTTGCTTTTATTCAGATTACGCTGAATAGGATACCCTAGTCTAAGGGAAATCAACTGGAGGATAAACATGCATGAATGAAACAGGTTTGTACTGGACCTGTTTGATGTGTCCCCCACATTTACTCAGTCCTGCCTAACTCCTGGGTCTAGACTGTTGTCACCTCACTCCTAACACAATGATTCTCTATGTGTGGTGTCTGGATAAGCAGCATCAGCATCACCTGAGAGCTTGCAACATGCCCCATGCTAGAACTATGGAATCAAAAACTCTGAAGCAGGGCCCATAATTTGTTTTGACAAGCCCTGTAGGTGAGATTGAGTGATAAAATTTGAGACCCACTTTTCCAGTACCTCTATCTAGTTCAGCTTTCCCAGGAATGAGAATAAGAATTTATTCTCCTCTGTAGCCCACCTGGAAGTAGCCTTAGCTTCTCCCATACCCAGACTCTACTGGGCCAGATACTCAGTTTCTTAGAAAGTCCAGATAACACATCCCCCCCCCCCCCAGTGCCCAGGGTGTTAATGCCTTGTACAGATATGTTGCAGTCATGGTGAGAGTCTATGTGTGAACTCAAGTCAATGAGCTTGGTTTTCTTATGTTTGTAGTTGAGATGAATTTAAGGCAGTATGAGGGTCAACGTATGGTCTGAGACTCACATCAAAATTGAACCTCTCTAAAACAGCATTCTGTAATGTGGACTATTTATCTGGCTTCCTAATCCTGATGACCAGAGGCTTACTGCTTTTAAGTCAATAAAATTATGAAATGCATTGTTAATATCCTGAATCAAGACTTTCTAGAGAGACGTTAAGAGGACTTTGAGTAACTAAAATTTATGGGGAAATGTATAGGATTTAAAGTTCATCTAGCAGTTCAAGTAAGCATGATTATAAGTTATATATGACATACTTCCCCAACATATAGTATGGTTCTGAAGTTAAATCTTCAGTACATTTTCAAGAAAGAATTGGTGGAAACCTTAGGGAACTGTCTCTGCTCTGCTCCTATTTTTCTCCTTCTGGCTGTTAGTCATTCAGTGAGTCTCTAAGTTCCATCTGTTCCAAGTCCCAGGATGTCTGTGTTTGAATGGTTGCCTTCATCTTGACTGGAGAGACCTTTCAGTTCTTTGTCTATCATGTTCAAAGTTGTTGTGTGTGTATGTGTTTAACATACAATATATTATTTCAAAGTTTATGTTGATAACACAGCAACCTCATTAAGTCTGTGCATTGCTTTTTCCTCTGATTAATATCTACTGTAAATTTCAATTTAGTTCTGGAACTTGAGGACATTTGCTTTTGTAATGGCTGTCCCATTCCTCTGAGGTCTTCTATCTCTTGAGGGTTTTATCACAGTTTGCTCTCTCTCTGTTCTGAATGCTTGCATCCCTGAAATCTGTCCCTCTCCATTGAATAACAGTGGTTTTTCTTGGATGGAAAAAACTCTTTCCAATCTGATACACCTACAAAAAGTCTTGTCTTTGACCTTCCTCCAACATAGATAACATTTCCTGATAATTGTTATATATTACTGTGAAATATTTTCCATGCTTTAGCCATAAAAACTATTTTTAACTCTTATGTTTGCTTATGTAAAATTATTAGAGGAATAATATCATTAGTAACGTAGGAAGGTATCTACTGAAAACAAACCTGGTTGTGGGCCTTCAAAGGGGGATAAAAATGAAGTTCATAAAAAAAAAATTAAATGAAGATACATACACACACACACACACACGCACACAAATGAAGTTAGTAGGTTTGGGTAGCAAACCAGAGTCAAGGTGTGCCTGCCAAAAAGATCAAGGTCCAGGTTAAGACTGAATGGCACAGATGTAATGGACTTTGGGAGCATGTTTTATCAACCCATTTGGTAAAACTGTGATCCATAGGAATTGAGACCAAGATAGTGGAAGGTCAGTTGGTTTGGTGGAAGATGTAGGCATCTAATCAAGGTTACTGAGACTGAGTTGGTGCTTGCAGAGCCCAGGAGGGTAAGAAGTTAAAGATAGCCAAGAAGAGAGCAGTTGGGTAGAGGAGGTGACATTGCAGAGTCCAAAGTGAGATATAAGAATTATTTCATGTTTCCATAAAACATGTTAAAACCCTTTGTTACCAAATAAAGCACTCCCAAGCTTCAGAAAATCACTCTTGTTAAAAATTCAGTGTGCAACACAAAGATTCTGATGATGTATTTGTATAGTCAGGCTTAGAAGTCTCATCTTTATCTTATCTAGTAGCCCACATGATTTTACCACACTTTCAGAAACATCTTCTGACTGAAGTCCAAATTCCTGACCATAAAAAAGTGAGTGTCCTCCAAGATTTTTCAAGGCTCTTCAAGCATTTGTTGTTGTTTGAAGTAATTCTTAATGACATTGAGATTGAAACTTTTCTTTTTTTAGAATGTTGCATTTGATACCATTACTGTAGAGCATTTGAACATAAAAAACAGCTACTTGTTTACATTTCTGTCCTCTTCTACAAGACAATGAGCAATGTCACTTGCCTCTGATTTCCCAATCCTTGGCACAGTGTGTAGTATAGAACAAGCCCTCAAAAATTAGTTCTATTTTGGGGGACCTGGGTGGGTCAGTGGGTTAAGCCTCTGCCTTCAGCCCAGGTCATGATCTCAGGGTCCTGGGATCGAGCCCCACATTGGACTCTCTGCTTAGCAGAGAGCCTGCTACACACCCTCCTCCCCCGCCTGCCTCTCTGCCTACTTGTGATCTCTGTCAAATAAATAAATAAAATCTTTTTAAAAAATTGGTTCTATTTTATCTATAAATGTAACCAAGTGATAGTTATTCCCATCTCTTTAGGAGAACAGATATTGCTAACTAATGTTAAAAGATCAGTTATCCTCCCTGACAAAATCACCAAATGATACTGTATTGTTACCATTGCTCTCCTTTCTTGTGAAGTCAGGCTTTGATATCAAGGTCATCTTAGCTTAATAATTTTGGGAAGTGTTCACTCTTCTATTCAAAATTTTGCTTTGGAATATGTGTTTGTGTATGTGTGTTTATACATACAAATATACATATTTAAATGTTTGATAGAATTCACTAGTAAAGTCATCTGAGCTTTGATTTTTGTTTGGGAAGATTTTTCTTTACCAATTTCCTTAATATATAGGCGAATTCAGATATTCTATTTCTTTTTGGGTCAGCTCTAGTCATTTGTGTTTTTCTAGAAATTTCTCTTTTTCATCTAAACTGTCCAGTGTATTAATATAAAGCTTTTCACAGTGTTCCCTTATGATCCTTTTAATTCTGTGTTCTGTAGTGATAGACCCTTTTTTTAATTCCTAATTTTGGTAATTTGTGTCTTCTCTTTCTTGATCAGTTAAGGTAAAATGTTATTTTGCTTTTCAAAGAACTTAATTTGGGTTTCAGTGATTTGTTTTGTTTTCTGTTTTCTACCTTAGTGATTTCTGTTCTGATCTTTAGTTTCTTCTGCTTATCTTGGCTTTGATATTTTTTTCTCTTACTTTAGTTTCTTAGGTTAAGTCTAAGTTATTGACCACAGAGCTTCCATTCTAATATAAATGTTTAAAGATACAAAGTTTCCTCTAAATATGCAACTGTATCACATAAAGACTAATGTTTCTATCCATTTTTTTATATTTAGTTTGATGTTTTAAAAATATCCTTGTGATTTCTTCTTTGATCTGTTAGTAATTTACAGCTGTAGATTTCAAGCACTTCCCAAATTCCTTTTGTTGTTTGCCATTTTATTCCACCATAGTCAGAATATTCTTTGTGTAATTTAAATCCTCTTAAAAATGTGATTTGTTGACATGGAGGGGGGAGGAGTCAAGATGGCGGAGAAGTAGCAGCTGAGACTACTTCAGGTAGCGGGAGATCAGCTAGATAGCTTATCTAAAGATTGCAAACACCTACAAATCCAACGGGAGATTGAAGAGAAGAAGAACAGCAATTCTAGAAACAGAAAATCAACCACTATCTGAAAGGTAGGACTGGTGGAGAAGTGAATCCAAAGCGACTGGAAGATAGACCGCGGGGGGAGGGGCCGGCTCCCGGCGAGCGGCGGAGCAACGGAGCACAAAATCAGGACTTTTAAAAGTCTGTTCCGCTGAGGGACATTGCTCCAGAGGCTTAACTGGGGTGAAGCCCAGGCGGGGTCAGCGTGGCCTCAGGTTCCACAGGGTCACAGAAGGATCGGGGGTGTCTGAGTGTCGCAGAGCTTACCGGTATTAGAACAGGGAAGCCGGCTACAGAGACAGAGCCGAGGAGTAAGCTCTAAACTCGGGGTTACCTAGAACCGGTCGCAGGCTCGGTCAGCTCGGAGAGCGGCCGGAGGCCAGGGTGACGGGAGTCATTGGGCACTGTTCTCTGAGAGCGCACTGAGGAGTGGGGCCCCCGGGCTCTCAGCTCCTCTGGGCCAGAGACCAGGAGGCCGCCATCTTCATTCCCGTCTTCCAGAACTCTACGGAAAGCGCTCAGGGAACAAAAGCTCCTGAAAGCAAACCCAGCAAACCCGAGCGGATTACTCAGCCCGGCCCCGGGTAAGGGCGCTGCAACTCCACCTGGGGCAAAGACGCTTGACAATCACTACAACAGGCCCCTCCCCCAGAAGATCAACGAGAAACCCAGCCAGGACCAAGTTCACCTACCAAGGAGTGCAGTTTCAATACCAAGGAGAGCGGCGGAATTCCAGAGGAGAAGAAAGCAAAGCACGGAACTCATGGCTTTCTCCCCATGATTCTTTAGCCTTGCAGTTAATTTAATTTTTTTTCTTTTTCAATTTTTTTTTCTCTTCTTCTGCTAAATTTTTTTAACTTTTACCGTTTTCTTTTTTAACGTTTTTTAAATAGTTTAATATATATATATTTTTCCTTTTTATATTTTTTATCGGCTTTCTTTTTTTAATAGTTTCTCTTTTTTTTTTTTCTGAACCCCTATTATCCCCTTTCTCCCCCCTCACAATTTGGGATCTCTTCTGATTTGGCTAAAGCATATTTTCCTGGGGTTGTTGCCACCCTTTTAGTATTTTACTTGCTCCTTCATATACTCTTATCTGGACAAAATGACAAGGCGGAAAAATTCAAGACAAAAAAAAAAAGAACAAGAAGCAGTAACAAAGGCTAGGGACCTAATCAATACAAACATTGGTAATATGTCAGATATAGAGTTCAGAATGACGATTCTCAAGGTTCTAGCCGGGCTCGAAAAAGGCATGGAAGATACTAAAGCAATCCTCTCGGGAGATATAAAAGCCCTTTCTGGAGAAATAAAAGAACTAAAATCTAACCAAGTTGAAATAAAAAAAGCTATTAATGAGGTGCAATAAAAAATGGAGGCTCTCACTGCGAGGATAAATGAGGCAGAAGAAAGAATTAGCGATATAGAAGACCAAATGACAGAGAATAAAGAAGCTGAGCAAAAGAGGGACAAACAGCTACTGGACCACGAGGGGAGAATTCGAGAGATAAGTGACACCATAAGACGAAACAACATTAGAATAATTGGGATTCCAGAAGAAGAGGAAACAGAGAGGGGAGCAGAAGGTATGTTGGAGAGAATTATTAGAGAGAATTTCCCCAATATGGCAAAGGGAACAAGCATCAAAATCCAGGAGGTTCAGAGAACCCCCCTCAAGATCAATAAGAATAGGTCCACACCCCGTCACCTAATAGTAAAATTTACAAGTCTTAGTGACAAAGAGAAGATCCTGAAAGCAGCCCGGGAAAAGAAGTCTGTAACGTACAATGGTAAAAATATTAGATTGGCAGCAGACTTATCCACAGAGACCTGGCAGGCCAGAAAGAGCTGGCATGATATATTCAGAGTACTAAATGAGAAAAACATGCAGCCAAGAATACTATATCCAGTTAGGCTATCATTGAAAATAGAAGGAGAGATTAAAAGCTTCCAGAACAGGGGCGCCTGGGTGGCTCAGTGGGTTAAGCCGCTGCCTGTGGCTCAGGTCATGATCTCGGAGTCCTGGGATCGAGCCCCGCATCGGGCTCTCTGCTCAGCAGGGAGCCTGCTTCCTCCTCTCTCTCTGCCTGCCTCTCTGCCTACTTCTGATCTCTCTCTGTGTCAAATAAATAAAATCTTTAAAAAAAAAAAAAAAGCTTCCAGGACAAACAAAAACTGAAAGAATTTGCAAATACCAATCCAGCTCTACAGGAAATATTGAAAGGGGTCCTCTAAGCAAAGAGAGACCCTAAAAGTAGTAGATCAGAAAGAAACAGAGACAATATACAATAACAGTCACCTTACAGGCAATACAATGGCACTAAATTCCTATCTCTCAATACTTACCCTGAATATTAATGGGCTAAATGCCCCAATCAAAAGACACAGGGCATCAGAATGGATGAAAAAACAAAACCCATCTATATGTTGCCTACAAGAAACTCATCTTAAACTCAAAGACACCTCCAGGTTTAAAGTGAGGGGGTGGAAAAGAATTTACCATGCTAATGAACATCAGAAGAAAGCAGGAGTGGCAATCCTTACATCAGATCAATTAGATTTTAATCCAAAGACTATAATAAGAGATGAGGAAGGACACTATATCATACTCAAAGGAACTGTCCAACAAGAAGATCTAACAATTTTAAATATCTATGCCCCTAACGTGGGAGCAGCCAACTATATAAACCAATTAATAACAAAATCAAAGAAACACATCGATAATAATACAATAATAGTGGGGGACTTTAACATTCCCTCACTGAAATGGACAGATCATCCAAGCAAAAGATCAACAAGGAAATAAAGGCCTTAAATGACACACTGGACCAGATGGACATCACAGATATATTCAGAACATTTCATCCCAAAGCAACAGAATACACATTCTTTCTAGTGCACATGGAACATTCTCCAGAATAGATGACATTCTTGGTCCTAAATCAAGTCTCAACCGGTATCAAAAGATTGGGATCATTCCCTGCATATTTTCAGACCACAATGCTCTAAAGCTAGAACTCAATAACAAGAGGAAATTTGAAAAGAACGCAAATACATGGAGACTAAACAGCATCCTTCTAAAGAATGAATGGGTCAACCAGGAAATTAAAGAAGAATTGAAAAAATTTATGGAAACAAATGATAATGAAAACACAATGGTACAGAATCTGTGGGACACAACAAAGGCAGTCCTGAGAGGAAAATATATAGCGGTACAAGCCTTTCTCAAGAAACAGGAAAGGTCTCAGGTACACAACCTAACCCTACACCTAAAGGAGCTGGAGAAAGAACAAGAAAGAAACCCTAAACCCAGCAGGAGAAGAGAAATCATAAAGATCAGAGCAGAAATCAATGAAATAGAAACAAAAAAAACACAATAGAACAAATCAACGAAACTAGGAGCTGGTTCTTTGAAAGAATTAATAAGATCGATAAACCCCTGGCCAGACTTATCAAAAAGAAAAGAGAAAGGACCCAAATAAATAAAATCATGAATGAAAGGGGGGAGATCACAACGAACACCAAAGAAATACAGATAATTATAAGAACATACTATGAGCAACTCTACGCCAACAAATTTGACAATATGGAAGAAATGGATTCATTCCTAGAGACATATAAACTACCACAACTGAACCAGGAAGAAATAGCCTCAACAGACCCATAAGCAGTAAGGAGATTGAAACAGTCATCAAAAATCTCCAAACAAAAGCCCAGGGCCAGATGGCTTCCCGGGGGAATTCTACCAAACATTTAAAGAAGAACTAATTCCTATTCTCCTGAAACTGTTCCAAAAAATAGAAATAGAAGGAAAACTTCCAAACTCATTTTATGAGGCCAGCATCACCTTGATCCCAAAACCAGACAAGGATCCCATCAAAAAAGAGAACTACAGACCAATATCCTTGATGAACACAGATGCAAAAATTCTCACCAAAATACTAGCCAATAGGATTCAACAGTACATTAAAAGGATTATTCACCACGACCAAGTGGGATTTATTCCAGGGCTGCAAGGTTGGTTCAACATCCGCAAATCAATCAATGTGATACAACACATTAATAAAAGAAAGAACAAGAATCATATGATACTCTCCATAGATGCTGAAAAAGCATTTGACAAAGTACAGCATCCCTTCCTGATCAAAACTCTTCAAAGTGTAGGGAAAGACGGCACATACCTCAATATTATCAAAGCCATCTATGAAAAACCCACCGCAAATATCATTCTCAATGGAGAAAAACTGAAAGCTTTTCCGCTAAGGTCAGGAACACGGCAGAGATGTCCGTTATCACCACTGCTATTCAACATAGTACTAGAAGTCCTAGCCTCAGCAATCAGACAACAAAAGGAAATTAAAGGCATCCAAATCGGCAAAGAAGAAGTCAAACTATCACTCTTTGCCGATGATATGATACTCTATGTGGAAAACCCAAATGACTCCACTCCAAAACTGCTAGAACTTGTACAGGAATTCAATAAAGTGTCAGGATATAAAATCAATGCACAGAAATCAGTTGCATTTCTCTACACCAACAACAAGACAGAAGAAAGAGAAATTAAGGAGTCCATCCCATTTACTATTGCACCCAAAACTACAAGATACCTAGGAATAAACCTAACCAAAGAGACTAAGAATCTATACACAGAAAACTATAAAGTACTCATGAAAGAAATTGAGGAAGACACAAAGAAATGGAAAAATGTTCCATGCTCCTGGATTGGAAGAATAAATATTGTGAAAATGTCTATGCTACCTAAAGCAATCTACACATTTAATGCAATTCCTATCAAAGTACCATCCATTTTTTTCAAAGAAATGGAACAAATAATCCTAAAATTCATATGGAACCAGAAAAGACCTCGAATAGCCAAAGGAATATTGAAAAAGAAAGCCAAAGTTGGTGGCATCACAATTCCGGACTTCAAGCTCTATTACAAAGCTGTCATCATCAAGACAGCATGGTACTGGCACAAAAACAGACACATAGATCAATGGAACAGAATAGAGAGCCCAGAAATAGACCCTCAACTCTATGGTCAACTCATCTTCGACAAAGCAGGAAAGAATGTCCAATGGAAAAAAGACAGCCTCTTTAATAAATGGTGTTGGGAAAATTGGACAGCCACATGCAGAAAAATGAAATTGGATCATTTCCTTACACCACACACAAAAATAGACTCAAGATGGATGAAGGATCTCAATGTGAGAAAGGAATCCATCAAAATCCTTGAGGAGAACACAGGCAGCAACCTCTTCGACCTCAGCCGCAGCAACATCTTCTTAGGAATATTGCCAAAGGCAAGAGAAGCAAGGGCAAAAATGAACTATTGGGATTTTATCAAGATCAAAAGCTTTTGCACAGCAAAGGAAACAGTGAACAAAACCAAAAGACAACTGACAGAATGGGAGAAGATATTTGCAAATGACATATCAGATAAAGGGCTAGTGTCCAAAATCTATAAAGAACTTAGCAAACTCAACACCCAAAGAACAAATAATCCAATGAAGAAATGGGCAGAGGACATGAACAGACATTTCTGAAAAGAAGACATCCAGATGGCCAACAGACACATGAAAAAGTGCTCCATATCACTCGGCATCAGGGAAATACAAATCAAAACCACAATGAGATATCACCTCACGCCAGTCAGAATGACTAAAATTAACAAGTCAGGAAATGACAGATGCTGGCGAATATGTGGAGAAAGGGGAACCCTCCTACACTGTTGGTGGGAATGCAAGCTGGCGCAACCACTCTGGAAAACAGCATGGAGGTTCCTCAAAATGTGGAAAATAGAACTACCCTATGACCCAGCAATTGCACTGCTGGGTATTTACCCTAAAGATACAAAGGTAGTGATCCCAAGGGGCACGTGCACCCGAATGTTTATAGCAGCAATGTCTACAATAGCCAAACTATGGAAAGAACCTAGATGTCCATCAACAGACGAATGGATAAAGAAGATGTGGTATATATACACGATGGAATACTATGCAGCCATCAAAAGAAATGAAATCTTGCCATTTGCGACGACGTGGATGGAACTAGAGGGTATCATGCTTAGCGAAATAAGTCAATCGGAGAAAGACAACTATCATATGATCTCCCTGATATGAGGGAGAGGAGATGCAACATGGGGGGTTAAGGGGGTAGGAGAAGAATAAATGTAACAAGATAGGATTGGGAGGGAGACAAACCATAAGTGACTCTTAATCTCACAAAACGAACTGAGGGTTGAGGAGGGGAGGGGGGTTGGGAGAGGGGGGGTGGGGTTATGGATATTGGGGAGGGTATGTGCTATGGTGAGTGCTGTGAAGTGTGTAAACCTGGTGATTCGCAGACCTGTACCCCTGGGGATAAAAATATATGTTTATAAAAATAAAATTAAAAAAAAAAAGAGAAAAATGTGATTTGTTTTATGGCCTAGCCTATGGTCTACCCTGGAGAATATTCAATGTATGTTTTTAAAAATTTGCAATATGTATTCTGCTGGTGGTGTAAGGTTATATGCAAAGCAATTAGGTCAGGTTGGTTGGGGTGTTATTTAAATCTTCTATAACCTTAGTGTTTGTGCTGTCTAGTTGATACAGCAGGTGTTTTCATTGAATAATAACTCACAGAAATAGAAATTGAACTTCTTCTAAGATTCTGTGATGATTCAGGATATAAATTGATAGAAAAGGAAAGATATTTTTATTATTACTTTGTTGAAAGTTAGCTGTATCTCACATAGAATTATAAGTGGGATAAGAATTGTTTTTAGGGGTGCCTGGGTGTCTCAATGCATTAAAGCCTCTGCCTTTGGCTCAGGTCATGATCCCAAGGTCCTGGGATCAAGCCCAGCCTCGGGCTCTCTGCTCAGCAGGGAGCCTGCTTCCCCCTCTCTCTCTGCCTGTCTCACTGCCTTCTTGTGATCTCTCTCTGTCAAATAAATAAATTAAATATATATATTTTTAAGATTTTTTATTTGTTTATTTGACAGACAGAAATCACAAGTAGGCAGAGAGGTAGGCAGAGAGAGAGAGAGGGGGAAGCTAGTTCCCTGGCGAGCAGAGAGCCCGACGTGGGGCTCGATCCCAGGACCCTGGGATCATGACCTGAGCCGAAGGCAGAGGCTTTAACCCACTGAGCCACCCAGGTGCCCCAATAAAATATTTTTTTAAAAATGTTTTTTTTAAAAGATTTTATTTTTATTTGACAGAGAGAGAGAGAGATAACAAGTAGGCAGAGAGGCAGGCAGAGAGAGAGAGAGAGGGAAGCAGGCTCCCCGCTGAGCAGAGAGCCCGATGTGGGGCTAGATCCCAGGACCCTGAGATCATGACCTGAGCTGAAGGCAGAGCCTTTAACCCACTGAGCCACCCAGGCACCCCTAAAAAATGGTTTTTAAATGAGTAATTTAAAACTTGCTTTTGTTAGTAGAGGTAATGCTTTTAGCATTAGTAGCAAAAAGATGCTTTTTGGCTTTCTAAGAATTAGAAATATCAGTATGTATATATTGTAGGCACATGGTATGAGCGACATCAGCTTGGCTGGACTATTCTAATCAAATACTAATCTAGGTATTGCTGGGAAGGTATTTTGTCAATGTGGTTATCATCTATAATAAGTTCACTTTAAAGAAGATTACCTTTGATATTGTGGGTGGGCCTCAAGCAATCCAGTTGAAGGCTTTCGGGGCAAAAACAGATTTCCCACAGAAGAAGCAGTGTTACTTCAAGATGGCAGCACAAATTCCTGCTTGTGTTTCCAGATTGTCAGCCTGCCTTATAGATTTCAAGCTTACTAGCCTGTATAATTATGTGAGCCAATTTCTTTTAAATAAGTCTCTGTGTGTATAATCAATGTAAGTTATATAATATTTATGTAATACCAGTATATAAATATACACACACACACATGCATTTTTATATACTCTCCTATTCCATTTCCCTGGAGAAGCATGACTGATCCTTCTGGCTCCTTCCTAGTTTCCTGGTACCATTGTGTTCCACTCTACTTCTTTGAAAAATACAAATTTATTGAGGGTATAATTTAATGGTATCAAATGCACACATCTTAAATGTGCAGTTTGATAAATTTTGACAAATTATACAGTCATGTAATTATACATCAATCAAGATACAGGCACTTTACTCTTAAATGTGTCAGACAATGAAAATAAAACTTGGCATATGAAAATTTCTAGGATGCTACTAAGACAACATTACAGTGTAGTGTAACAGCGCAAAGGTGTGTGGACACAGTATTGCTACTTCCCCCATTAACTGATAATAGTTCATTAGTCCAGTTCCTTGAGTCTGGGCCAGTCTTGGGTCATACTTTGACTAACAGAAGTGAGGAAAATGATATTATGAGTTTTGAAGTTTCTTGTAATTTTTGTTCTCATACTATCACACTCCTCAGACTACCCTGTTCTGAAGAAGCCTCATCTAGCCTACCAAGTGATAAGAGGCCATGAAGAAAAACAGGGAGGCAACCTAACTTATAGGCAGATGAACTACCATATATGTGGATGACACCATGTTGGACCTTTAGCCAGCCAATCCTCCAGCTTAGGGGTTGGCAAGCTTTTTCTACAAAAGACCTGATAGTAAATATTTTAGGCTTAATGGGTCCTCCACTGTATAGAACACTACAGTGCATATTAAATGTCCCTCCTAGATGCTCCTATAGACCCTGCTCATGTCTTCCTGCTATGTAATAGATGCTGGATAACTTTGTGTATTTCCTAGTAGACCATGGGGTCCATAGGGCTAGTGATCACATTTCCTGAGTTTATAATTGCCTTTGAGTGTCTAACATACTTGTTGGCATATAAGAGACAAATAATAAATGTGAATGAATGAAAAAGCTAAGGATACAATAGGGGGAAATCTATTCACATTCTTGTTTCATGAGATATTTAGATAGAATTTTTAAAAAAACATGGATACTTAACTTGGACTCTTGTTAGGTTATAAGGTTACAAACCATAACATTTTCTGCCTTTACGAATGTTAAAGAAGATAAGCCTAGAAATAGATATTACTACTAGTAATGGAACAACAGGCAATTGTTGAAATTGGTGTATTGAATAGACTTTGAATTTGAAATGACACAAATAGAAAATGGCTTTTTTTTCCTCCCCAAAAAGGCGGAAGGGGGTCTTCAAGCATCCTATGTTGGATTATACTTCCTCATCCCTGGGTGATTTTTTTTTTTTAAAGGTAGATTCTGTAGGTATTAAAAAGCTGAAGCCAGGGGCGCCTGGGTGGCTCAGTGAGTTAAAGCCTCTGCCTTTGGCTCAGGTCATGATCCCAGGGTCCTGGGATCGAGCCCCGAATCGGGCTCTCTGCTCGGTGGGGAGCCTGCTTCCTCCTCTCTCTCTGCCTGCCTTTCTGCCTACTTGTGATCTTTGTCTGTCAAATAAATAAATAAAATAAAATAAAATTTAAAAAAAGCTGAAGCCATTCCGAATGGAGTGCAATATATATTTTAAGTGCTAAATGAGGGATTCTGATTACATTTTGTACTAAATGTTAAGATTTCTAAAGTTCCATTCAATATAAATCTATTGGGCAATCAACTAGACTGTGACTCTACAAAGGTTTATAAGAAAAACTGTAATCTGTGGTTAGAGAGAAAGTGAAGAGTGCTACAGTATGTGTCTGTACACGTTGCCATGACAACAGAGAGGAGAGGTCACCTATCTGGACTGGTGTGTGTTTGGAAAGGATGCCTGATCTGAGTCTTGAAAGTTATTAAGGAGAGAAGGTATGAGGAGGCACTCCTAGTATAAAAAACACAGCCCAAACGATTAAAAAATGTGGAAAAGTAGCTTCATGTATTGCTGCATTAGTTTTCAGTTATTTGGGAAAGTATTTTGCAATTTGGGGGTTGGTAGAGATCCTGGAGTTAATTTAATGTAATTTTCCAATCCAGTTCAAGCATTCTAACTATAAAATCCCTAGCATATTACTCCATACAATGTTGTCTGTTATTTCTCTATATCTAGCGAATGTTACTGACATTCCAAAAAGGAAAGAGAACCAAATAAAAAAGAGAACCTCTAGTCCCAGAACATACTGCTAAGGACTGTGCTTTCTGTTTTTGGATTCCCCATGATGCACAGAACTTTCCTTGGGAGCAAAATTAAGTATTTAATATATAAAAGCTTATTGCAAGATGCATCCTAAAAGCAGTTCAAAATGAAAAACCATCATTTCAGTGACTACATGGAAATCCAGCCTTACTCTTTTTCTTTTCCCCTTGAGTTACTGATGCTAGAGGATATCTGAATACATAAGCAACATAAGGTAGTCAGGACCCCTTGTAGCTTGTGTACCATGAAGGAAAGCCATAGACATTTTGTAAGGGTGGCTATATAATGTTTGGCTTTTAGTGGAAATTACTCATCAATCCGATCCTTAATCGGGGTAACAGATGAAGGGAGGTACATGCTGACGGCATAAGACACAACTAGCCAATTATATAAAGAATCTCATTTTACATACACTGGAATTCTGGGAAGCACCTTAGAAGTATGGAAATTTTAGAGCTAAAATGGTCTTTACTTTAAAGTACTTCAATTCCTTTTTTATTGCTGTTGAGAAAACTGTAGCTCAGAACATTTTCTTCTTTCCTAAAGTTGTCCCAGGAGTGGTTCACTTCATTAATCTTACTGGTCAGCAGGCAGTCTGTCCAACTTGATCAAGCAGATAGCCTAGCCCATCACACAGATTTATTTCTAAGCCAGTGCTTTCATACAGGTAGAAAAGTCGATTGTGCTCTGTTAAGATAGCAGAGAAAGGAAAGAATAAATTTTGAAGATCTCACATTACCTGTTCCTGGAATATTTGCCTATAAAATACATATGTTCTACGCAATAGTTTTAATTGGTTTAACTCATACTATGCTTCCTACTAAGAGGATCTAAGTATTTTGAGAATGGTACTAGCATTTTAAAAGATTAAGACATAATCATTATTGATAGCAACATAAGCAGATCTTAATCAGTATATCGATAACAACATGAACAGGTCTTAGTATAAAGCTATTTTCCTTTTTGTTCTCTCATAAACTCATATCTCAAACTCAAGAAAAATATGATACTACTCTATATTCTTGAATATGATACCCTGAGCATAAGGAAATTTATTTTTTTGTGAGAGATTAAAGGAGAGTTTTAAGACAACTATATATATTCAATGAATACTTGAATGCCCAGCATATGTCAAACACTGTCTGATGTGCATGATATCCAACAGTAAACAAAACATGCATACATCTCAGGTCTCATTAAAATACAAGCTTAAAGTGATAGAGATGGAATCATTACATTAGTGTACTGTTTAAGTCACTTGGTCACTATGCATATTTAATAGTATGTACCTTATAACATGAATTTTGAATAGTCTCTTTTTCCAATCTCACATTTCAAAAACAATTTTGTTCAGACTTATATGCAATTTTTAATGTAATTCTTTTTAAAAAATCACGATTCACTTAGCATTTTTCAGAGTAAGAATACAGTTTTCACTTTTATCGAAATTGAAATAATGATGCTATGTTCCAAGAATCCATATGTGGGCACCTGGGTGGCTCAGTGGGTTAAAGCCTCTGTCTTTGGCTCGGGTCGCGATCCCAGGGTCCTGGGCCCGGCATCGGGCTGTCTGCTCAGCGGGGAGCCTGCTTCCTCCTCTCTCTCTGCCTGCCTCTCTGCCTACTTGTGATCTCTGTCTGTCAAATAAATAAATAAAACCTTAAAAAAAAAGAATCCATATGTATAACAGTAACATTGTTTTCTGTTTTTTTTCCTGTGGGTAGATATAAATGGTTTCCACAAAGTAAACACTTATTATAATGCCTTTTAGAGTAATTGGTGAAGGGCATCTTCACAATTACATTCAATGATGCAATAGTAATGTCATATCCCTACAAATAATTACTAAATTCATGTTAAATTTTTAGATCTTGTTTTACTGATTGTGTCAGATGACCCCTACTAACATTAAAACTACTGTTGATTGGTGTTACTTTATGGTAAAATATCTTCCCCAAATAGTTTTATTCTTTAAAAATAAATGAGAGGGGTTCCTGGGTGGCTCAGTCAGTAAAGCATCTACCTTTGGCTCAGGTCGTGATCTTGGGATCCCAGGATCAAGTCTTGAATCAGGCTCCCCTGCTCAGTAGGGAGTCTGCTTCTCCCTCTAACCCTCCCCCATCTTGTGTTCTCTCTTGTTCACTCTCTCTAAATAAAATCTTTGAAATAAATAAAAGTAAATGAGAAAGCTTGCCCAAGTACTACTACTAATCATTAAGACTTAAAGATAATTCCTTTGCCAAGTGATATTCTTTTTAAGACTATGTTTATTTAGAGAGAGAGAGAGAAAGACACTTTGAGTGGGGGTGTGGGGAGAGGGGTAAGGAGAAAGGGACTCCCGACTGAGCAGGGAGCCTGATATGGAGCTCAATCCTGAGACTCCAGGATCATGACTTACGCGGAAGGCAGAAACACACATAGTTAGGATTGTACCTTCCCTGTGAGTGATCTGTTTCTCCCACACTCTTCCTTTGGAACTCTTTTTACAAAGAAGATATAAAAAGGTAATGCCTTGGCTTCCATGTCTTTATATAATTCCTTTTCTCCCCCCATGGAGTACTCTAGGGCTGTTTTCATTAGTTAATGGTGGATGATACTTGTAGAGGCCAATCATTCCTCACAGTCAGAAAGCTAGAAGGGTTTATACCTCGCTAGGCTTCCTTGTGCATTTGGCAGAGAAATGATCCGAGTCAACAATCCCCATGCAACAAAAGGAGAACCTGGCTTATGTACAGTTGCTGGAGGGATTGTTTTCAGTATCAAGTCTGTATGGGGTTGTTCCATCAACACATGTTTCTTGGGTGTCTACTGGAAAAGATTGAAAGAATTTCTGAGCACTTAATCACTGTGTTCTGAGCCTGGGTTTGCTCCCTTTCATCCTCCTCAAAGCTGACAGGAGCTCTTTCCATCATTTTTAAAAGGATGTTAAAGCCATGTAAAGTAAGTGTCCATCACAGTGATGGGTTGTCCCAGGAATCCGCTCCAAAGCCAAAGTATACATGGCATTCTATTTTTTTCTTTTTTACAAACCGTCAATATGCTATTTTATCTATCATAGTATGAATGTGATAGAATTAGTCTTCAAACTGTTCTTTTTGACAGGTGACATTGCCTGATTAGCACGTGGCTGTTGGAAAAACCCCATGATTAACACTGTTAAAAATCAAACATTATTATATGTTTATGATTTGGATCACTCTAAAGATTGATTTGGGAAAGGAATAGGGACATTGTTTTGAAAAATGTATGCCTCTGTTTTATCTTTATATACAGATGAGCCATAAACAACCAACCATTACCCAAAAATATAGTTATGTTGTTGAGATGTTATGACATCTTGCCCTGCTGGATAAACATTTTGCATGTATTTTCTTCTGTAAATATATGTTGCTTCATGTGCAAAAATACACAGTTTTATACATCATAGAACTACTAATGATCCATTTTTAGAATTATGCAGATTTAGGTATATAATATGGAATAAAATAACTTTTATTTCTTCAAGCCATAGAACTGGTAAATTGTTTCCTAATTTGTTCTTGTTAGAATAGCTTCTTTTGAACTGATAGCTTATTTTCAAGGCTTCTTGTGAAAGTAAGATTATAAGTCCAAATGGTTCACACAAATTAGATTGTTTATTTTGCATATTTTGAATTTTGCTAGAAATAAAAACATACTCTCTCATAGTCTTTTGTTCTAGAGTTACAAATAATGCCACAATTTAATAGACTAGTACGAAGTGACTGCAATCCTCACATATTACATGAGAGTATGTCTCATGTCAATCGGCTAAAAAGAAGACTAACTTTTAGAAGATTTTTGGATTACATGGTACATATTAAAAATTACACTTTTAGAGGGATGATGTCAACAGATGAAGATTACACAGAGGAGAAATGAATGTTAAGTAAACACACTGAAATTATATTCATACAACAGCAATTCCCTCAGAGCTCCTAAAAGACTCTCTAATTAGCCTTAAGGAGAAACTCGGGGCTTATTTTCTAAATTCCCAAATGGGGGGCGCCTGGGTGGCTCAGCGGGTTAAAGCCTCTGCCTTCGGCTCAGGTCATGATCCCAGGGTCCTGGGATCGAGCCCCACATCGGGCTCTCTGCTCAGCAGGGAGCCTGCTTCTTCTCTCTCTCTCTCTCTCTCTCTGCCTGCCTCTCTGCCTACTTGTAATCTCTGTCAAATAAATAAATAAAATCTTTAAAAAAAAAATAAAAATAAACTCCCAAATGGGACTGTGACTACCAGACTTATGCATAACCTTTGCCAGTGCCCTGACTGCTTGGGGATAAGGTTTGGGTCCTGTGGCTTTGACATTTGGACCCCAGTACATTCTCTCATGTAGTAAAGATGTATCTGATAGACCTGGGTTCAAATCTTGTATCCTTCCCTGACACTACAATCAGAAATAATTTCTCTTTCTTCTGAATTCCCACAATAAAAGCACTGGTGGTTCTATTGCAATGATAAAACATCTTATCTTGAATTAAGGTATTCTGGTTTATATCTTATTTCTGCTACTTGACTTGACTGCATATGCTTTGAAGGGCCAGGGGTGTACCCTTTATATTGCTGTGACTCCCAACACCATCCAGTTAGAAAATTTCACAGGGTAAAAATAAAGGTGCCTTTGACAATTCAACAAAAAAACCCCAACAAAACCCAGGGTCTCCTGGGTGGCTAAGTTGGTTAAGCGTCTGATTGTTGATTTCAGCTTGGGTCATGATCTCAGGGTTATGAGATTGCATCCTGAGTTGGGCTCTGCACTAGGTGTGGAGCCTCCTTGAAGATTCTCTTTCTCTCCCTCTCCCTCTGTCCTTCCAACCCATTCCCTCTCTAAACAAACAAAAAACAAAATCCAAACTGCAAAACCCAATAATCAACCAGAGAAAAATTATAAAGCTATTTAGACTATAGAAGTTGAGTTACAGAGAATGCTATCAGGTTGAGAAATGCTAATCAGGCCTTACTCAATTCTACCATGATGGCCAAGATGTATGGAACAGTAACACAATAGTTCAAGACTGTCCTTCCTCCTGTTTTTTTGTTTTGTTTTGTTTTAATATCAGTGCTTATACTTTGACTCCAGAGTGCTTAAGCAAGCTTAAATTTGATGCTTTGGGAACAAACAACTAGACCATGGCTTCCCAGTTATGCTCCTGGTAACAATCTGCTAGGGCCTTGCTGCTCAAAATATGGTCCTTTTACTAGTAGCTTCAGTATCCTCTGGGAGTTTGCTAGACATATAGACTTTCAGATGCAACTCAGATCTACGGAGTCAGAATCTGCATATTAACAAGTTCCCCAAGTGATTAGTTTTATATTAAAGTTTGAGAAATGCTGAGTTAGGACATTTGTTCAAAATACTGATTCACAGGCCCTCTGCCATAGATCCCTCTAATGCACAAGAGGGTTCGTGCAAATCCATATTTTTTAGCACCAGTGACTTTTTAAAAATCATAAATCAAATTTTTAAAAGTAACAAAGTAGCCCAGTCCGGGACAGAATGTTTCAAATGATGACCTAACAAGTTTACTTTTCCTTATACAGTTTCAGATGTTCTGTAGGTGGAAGGGAAGAAAAATGGAACAAATATCTATTATGAAACTCTTGGGCCCACATTGATAATCTACAGTAGGTGTGTTCCTTATTTTTGTGGAGTAAACCTGGGCTTTTTCTTTTTCTTCTTCTTCTTTTTTTTAACCTTTAGTTCTTTTGGATGGAAATATTGTAACATTGAATTTTTATGCTTCCTTACTTTGGCAACATAATTCATTCTTTGAGGATGATGTTTTCAGTTTGATGTGTATATTTGTATAAAGGTGTTATAAAACAGCATCCTGGGACATCTCGGGTCGGTACTGATGGCTGCACATGTGGGGGCTGATCCACACAGATGGCTAGAAAGTGTATATGTATGGGGGTGTGTGGGTTTGTGTGTATAATTTTATATGCACAAATATTAAATATATGCATGTATATTCACAAAAATTCACATGTACACTTTAACATTTGTGTGTATAAATTTGTGTCAACACAAAACATTTTACTAAAGTGTTTTATCCAAAGTATTTGGATACTTTATCCAAAGTATTTATTCCTTGAAGGAAGGAATAAATGTAAAGCTACTTTTTTTCTTTCAGATTTTGAAATTAATTTAAAACTCTAATGAGACATTTATTGAGTCAGACCTATTGTAAAAATAACGAAGGGTAGATCTGAATCAAATCCGTGATGAGTTTTCTTCTAGCACAGAGAGAACAATATGTTTCAAAGCAATTCAGCGGCATCAAGGTGAATAGGGAGTTCTGGTGAATCAAGGCCCTTCGTGGGAAGGATATTCAGAACTGAAGAGCAGTTAGCACAGAGAATATACTAGAAGATTTGTTTGTGTAAAAATAATGACCTGACAGACTATGTGCTGAGAATGAATCTCTTTAAGCTCCACAACAAAGGCTTTATGGAAATCATGCCAAATGGTGACTGCAAACAAAACTTTCTCCCTCACCACCTCCGTGAAAATTTTGTGTCCTCCACTCCCATGGTTATCATGTTGTCAGGGGTGGCATCTGTGTGTGGTTAGGAGTGTTCTATTTGGATTTATGGTTCTGAATACTGATGATTGAGGGCTTTGGAGGAAGAATGCCTCAAACTTTCCTATTTCCTATAAAATGTTTCCTTTTCTATCCACATGCAGCATTACTTGTCTGTGTCATACATCTTCGGCTTATTCATAAACATGCTTTCAGTATTAGGTAACTGTCTTTTTTGAGTGAGGATCATATGGTTTAAATCCCGAACACTACTTATGAAGTATTCAGTGCTCAGTACACTTTGTCTAGATAATTTGAGTACAGATACACCATTCAGAAGGTTAAAATTCATTCCACAACTATTTTTTCAGTATCACCATATAATGTAAGCTGACTTTTATTAAGTCAGCTTACATTGTTACCTAATAAAAGTCAGGGATGGGATATAAGGTAAATGTGATCCCTTCTCTTAAAAAGCTTAATTTTAATGTTGGGATGGGCACAGAAGTAAAGCAGAGATAATTATTCTGATGGAAGGAGAGGACGTAAGGGCAACTAAGCTAGAACTGGGACTGAGGGAAGGTTTTCAAAGGAAGTGTTCCTGGGGGGGCTCCTGGGTGGCTCAGTGGGTTAAAGCCTCTGCCTTTGGCTCAGGTCATGATCTCAGGGTCCTGGGATCGAGCCCCACATCGGGCTCTCTGCTCACCAGGGAACCTGCTTCCTCCTCTCTCTCTGCCGGCCTCTCTGCCGACTTGTGATCTCTGTCTATCAAATAAATAAATAAAATCTTTAAAAAAATTAAAAAAAAAATAAAAGGAAGTGTTCCTGGCAGTAGTCTCAGGACAATAGGAGTTAGAATAGAAGGTGGTGGGGATGGAGTCCTAGGCCCATGGAAGACCAGGTACAGGTCTCCTGCATTAGAGAGAACATGGTAAGTTTAAAGGCCCCAAGATTGGATGTGCTGGAGTGTGTTCTTGAGTAAGAACGTCTGGCATTTATAGTGCTCTTCAACTGTTGCTAAGCACTTTCTCATGCATTATCTCGCTTATTACTCACAACAACCTCAGCTGACATAAATAAGATCAATAAAAATGAAGTAAGTTCCTAGCTCAGAATTACAACTGAACCTCAACCTTGTCATTCAATGCCTATAAACTTTGAGATCAACCTCAGAGTTCGGGGAAATCTAGTTCCTTGTCTAGCAGCCTATTTTATCTGCAAAAACAGCTCTTTCTCTGCAATAAATAAATAAATAAATAAATAAATAAATAAATACTTATATTATAAAAATACATGATATATTTTAAATTATAAAATATCTAATGCACTCTATATTATAAAATATATAGTGCACTCTATATTATAAAATATATAATTACTTTATATTATAAAAATATACTATACTTTATAATATAAAAATACAGATCATAAAAATATATAATACATTTTATATTATAAAACAGGCATTTATTATAAGATATATAATATTTATGTTCTAAAATATATAAAATATATTTTATATTATAAAAAATATATATAAGAAAGACTCTAGGGCTTTTAAGACATTCAAACCTCCGGGGAGACACCTGGATAGGTTAATTAACTCAGAATTGACAGTAATTAAAATATGATAAAAAAGCATGCTTTATTGGGCCATAAATTTCACAAAAAAGTACAGATTTAATGGATGTCAGGAAAGAGCAGTGTTAGCAATTATTTAAGGAGGGACTCTACCTTAATTATAATTTTAAAGAACTCTCAGTTATAGAGTTTTATTCAGCAAATGATCTTGAACTATCTCTTCAGTATTTTTAGATCAGATTGGCATTTAATCTATAAACAAGATAAACCTAAATTTTTAAAATAATTTTTTTGTTTGTGAGTATGCTTTTTTTTTAATTTAATTTTTTCAGTGTTCCAAGATTCATTGTTTATGCACCACACCCAGTGCTCCATGCAATATGTGCCCTCCTTAATACCCACCGCCAGGCTCTCCCAACCCCCCATCCTCCACCCCTCCAAAACCCTCAGTTTGTTTCTCAGAGTCCACATCTCTTATGTCTTCCCTCCGATTTCCCCCAACTCACTTCTCCTCTCCATCTTCCAGTGTCTTGTATGTTATTCCTTGTGCTCCACAAGTAAGTGAAACCATCTGATAATTGACTTTCTCTGCTTGACTTATTTCACTCAACATGATCTCCTCCAGTCCCATCCATGTTGATACAGAAGTTGGGTATTCATCCTTTCTGATGGAGGCAAAATACTCCATTGTTTATATGGACCATAACTTCTTTATCCATTTGCCTGTTGAAGGGCATCTTGGTTCTTTCCACAGTTTTGTGACTGTGGTCATTACTGCTATGAACATTGGGGTACAGATGGTCCTTCTTTTCACTATGTCTGTATCTTTGGGGTAAATACCCAGTAGTGCAATTGCAGGGTCATAGGGAAGCTCTATTTTTAATTTCTTAAGAAATCTCCACACTGTTTTCCAAAATGGCTGCACCAACTTGCATTCCCACCAACAGTGTAAGAGGGTTCCCCTTTATCCACATCCTCTCCAACACTTGTTATTTACTGTCTTGTTAATTTTGGCCATTCTAACTCGTGTAAGGTGGTATCTCAATGTGGTTTTGATTTGGATTTCCCTGATGGCTAATGATGATGAACATTTTTTCATGTGTCTGTTAGCCATTTGTATGTCTTCTTTGGAGAAGTGTCTGTTCATGTCTGCTGCCCATTTTTTGATGTGATTATCTTAAACCTAAATTTCAAATGGAAAACTTAAATCCTCATGCTTAGAAAAATAATAGCATAAGGCAATGAAACTTATTGGAACATACACAGGTTTCAAAATCTTTCTACTTACTTGTTACAAGGAAATTATGTTCTTTGAGCCTTGGTTTCTATGTCTGTAACAAAGTCTTTTTTGTAAGGCTGTTGCAAAGATTAAGTAAAAAATAACCATTTTATATATTCATTTTATATTTATAGAAAATCTGGTTACTGAATAATAATTTTTGAAGTCAATTCTTCCTGATTTTCCCTGTTTCCTTAAATACTAAAGAAAAATGAGGCTATTACCATGAAGGAATTCTGGGAAATGTAAATTTATTTCAATGTATCTAGAACATGGCCTGGGAAATGGAATATGGTGAGAAATGATTAGGTGAATGAATTCATCATTAATAGAAGGGCAGACTAAATATGTAGAACTTCAAGTATTCGTTTGGAAAGAATGATGTGGATACAAGGAGATTTGCCACCTATTTTGATAAGAAAAGTCACTAAAAACTTGGAAATAAAACAAAAGGAGGATGGCATATGTTCTCCATGTCATACCTGAGCATTGTTCAACAAATCTGCCCAAAAACTATTTAATTTTCTAGGATAATGTAACTTTGTTTTACCATTGATTATGGCTGGCCAAGACTGTGAAGTTACATGTTACCTGGTAGATTTTTGTCTCCTAGAGAAGCAAAAGACTTCTTCTGAAGCAGATGCAAATGAATGGGTAAATGTAGTAGTTACAGTTTTATTATCCTATAGAGCACTAACCTGTCCTTTCTTGAGCTGAGCAAAACTGTTTTAGCAGATTTTCTCTGAGAGGCTGTATAACTCTGTGTCTCAAATGCTGTTTGAACCAGCTTTACCATCCTGCTGGGTCCCTCCCTTGTGAAATAAGTAAATCTTTGACATATATATGTTCTACTTTTGTAAAATGGCTCTTACTTTTTTGAAAATTAAGCTTGAAAGTTTTAAAGAAAATAAATTTGTTGGTTTCCAAAGAGAATGTAGGAAAGAGAAAAGAACTTATTTAAATGCTCAACTATTAAACACTCTTTCCTTTGTGAACAGGGTGAGTAAAGACATGAAGCATTATTTTATTTGCAAAATTTCTTTGGCCTCATATACTTAAAGCAGCAAGATGAAATAACATTCTCTATAGAAAGAGAACTAACAAATTACACAGCTACTTTGATATAGTGGTACAAATCAGGTAAGTGGAGCTATATGCATCATTTAAAATAGCATAGATCTTCTAGTTATTATATATAAGGGGATGCACTCTGGAGATTTACATTTTGCTTTTATTTGTCCATTTGCTTTTCTTTGCTCTATGGAAAGGGGCCAGAAAGTTACTATCTGAAAGGAGAAGGGGATTCTGGATGGTAGAGAATCTTGGAAGTATTTAGAATGCCTACTCTTAGGAAGTAGCTGGGAAGTCGAATTTTGGGAAGGGACAGTTACCTGGTACATGGATATATAAAATCTGAAGGGAGAGAAGCTCAGGAGGAAATTGGGAGATGGAAGGTATATGTTGTCTCAGTGTCTGGGTTTATGACTTTGTGATTTCTTAACTCACTCTGACCAAGAATTCTGAGGCTGGGGCTGGGATGGTACTTGGAAGACCATTCAGCATGGTGTTGAATGGACCTGTGTGAACGGTGTTGTGTCAGAGCCTGTGGGTCTAACAGGAATTTAGGAATCAAAGCTCCACTGGTTCCTACCTCTGTTTTTCAGACCAAACACTACTGTGGATGGTGCACTCCCTTGTGGTTGCCCTGGGAAATGCATACTAACACCTCTAATGCCCTTGATTGAGAATCGGGTTCAAGAACTCATTCTCTGGTCAGGCTTAGTACAGTAAGAACCCAGGAGATGATATTGGTAATAATGAGGAGGTTAGAAAAATGTCCTTATTGAATTCATTCTATAAGAGATCAGAATACTGGGAGTAAATGGAAACTTTTAAGATAACCTAAAAATTGGTTCAAAAGATAAAGGAATGGTAAAGAAACAAATCAAAAGTATGCATGTGTGTCTGGATTTAGATTTCCAGGTAAAATGATACCTGGAAAAGGCTAGCCCCCTGATGTAGAGATATGTTTCATATGTATGACAGTAGTTTATTAGCATTAATTAGCATTAAAGGAGAGACAGGGTCTTTACATCTAACTTTAAAATCACATGAAAATGTTAAAGCCTGTATTAGTTTCCTGTTACTACAAATTACCACCAGTTTGGTGGCTTAAAACAATGCAAATTTATTTAATACCTTACAATGCTTGAGATTGGAAATCTGAAGTAGGTCTCACTAACTATAATCAAGATTTTGGCAGAGCTGAATTCCTTTTAGAGGCTCTAGGGAAAAATCTGTTTCCTTGTGGCCCACTTGAATAATCCGGGATTATCTCACTCTATTAAGTTCAGCTGCTGTGCACCCTTAGTTCATCTGCACCCTCAATTCTCCTTGACCAGGTAGCAGAATATTTAAGAGCATTTTTATAGATTCTCAGGATTAAAATATGAGCATCTTGGAATGGGGAGTATTATTCTTCCTGCCATAGGTCACAAAGACAGGAAAGCAAGATGAAGTAAGAGAAATATGAAATAAGTCCCACTGGATCATAGGATATAAAAGCTTTTAATTTTATTGACTCCATTGAATGTCTTATTTGTGTATCATAAATGTTTATAAAACATAAATGTAAAACATTTACACTGGTGGGAATTTTCAAGCCAGGTTCATTATGATTTGATGTCGTTTATAAGTTAATTTTGGACTAATACTTAACTAGCTTTTTTCTAGATAACAATAGTTAAGTTGTCCTTTTAGTGATTATAGAATAATACCTTCTCGTTATAAAAAAGACAAAAAGATGAGAGAAATATGTAAAGAAGCAAATGTTTAAAAAAAAAAGTATAACATATTCATGGTTTTGTCATACAGAGAAAACTCCAAGTGCATTTTGAAATATCCTTCAGGTATTTTGCTAATCCTAAAAGCATATAGCAGTATGTTTGTTTAGATAAATGGGGTTATCTTTTGTCAATGATGATACAGATCTATATCATGGTGTTTAATTGCTTTTCAGAATCCTTTTTATGATGTATCATTATTTAAATGATCTCTTATTGTTGGACATTTCAAATAACTCTCATTTTCCTTTTTTAAAAAAATACTGCAATTAAATATAAAAAATACTGTCGACATTTTTGTACCTACTTATTTCATACAGTTTCTGTTGATTTCCTTAGGGCAAATTCTAGAAGTAGAGTGAATGGTAACAGATTTCAATTCAAATTAGTTCTTGAGGGGCACCTGGGTGGCTCAGTGGGTTAAAACCTCTGCCTTTGGCTCAGGTCATGAACCCAGCTCAGCAGGGAGCCTGCTTCCCTCTTCTCTTTCTCTGCCTGCCTCTCTGCCTACCTGTGATCTCTATCTGTCAAATAAATAAAAAATCTTTAAAAATAAAAAAAAATAGTTCTTGATTCTCAAGGACATGAAGAAAACAACTAATAGTCTATAGAGAATAGAGATCTTACAACTGGATAATTTTAAGTAAACTGTATTGAAGAATAGTAAGAACGACTTCTACATAAAAAGTTAGAATGCTTATTATTTGTATGATTGCATTGCATTCTGGTACAAATTGATTTTATTAATTGTTTAAAGCTCCCTTTCATTATTTCTTTGGGATTTTATGGATCCTAACACTAACGGACAGTGAGATCCTTACATAGGAAGTAAAAATGAACCACAAAAGGTCATTCCATCTATTCTGAATAGGAGGAGATGGGCATGTAGCTAGGGACCAGGTACATGCCTCAGGTCATTTAGGTTACCTCTGTGGCCCTTGCTTATCTAAGGGTAGGGCTGAAATATGATTGAGTTCCACATGGCTGTGACATTCTATTAATATTTAGTGCTCAGCACTGTATAAAATGACATTTTGATGTTGAATTTACTGGTTTACTTTATTTATGTATCTTCTTTACTTCCAAAAAGGTTTATAGCAACTTACAATGAAAACTTGAATATAAGAAGGCCAAGAATAGCTATATAATAAAAGTCATGTTACTCAAACTCTGTGCATCAATTTTATTGGTAGAAGCAGAATCTGGACAACTGTACTACATAGCTGTCAAGCAGATTGTATGAAACAGTGTATATAAAATTTCCTGCACTGCTCATGGTCTATAGTTCCCATCCCTATCTTCTCACATAAAAGAGAAAAAGCAGGGAAATACTGTAATAAAACTCTGGTTGAAGAACATTGCACCATAACAGGCCCCAGCTTCTTAGCATCTAGAGAAAAGCGGTGAAATGTGGGGGTAGATGAAGCTGACGCTGGCTGGAAGCAAAATTGAAAAGGGGACAGATTTCTTTCTGACCATGAATTCTGAGTGGCTCTCATCTCAAGAGTCTTTATAAATGGCCTTAACCTATTGCATATCTATAATAAGAATCACATAAAAATGTTCTTCTAAGTAAAGGTTAATTGTAGATTTTAAAAGTCAAAATTAGGGATCCCTAGGGTGGCTCCATCAGTTAAACGTCTGCCTTTGGCTCAGGTCATGATCCCGAAGTCCTGGGATAAAGCTCTGTATCAGTTTCCCTGTTTAGCGGGTCCCTGATTAGTGGGGAGCCTGCTTCTCCCTCTGGTCCCCCTATTTATGCTCTCTTTCTCTGACAAAATCTTCAAAAAAATAAAATTCAAAATTAGATTAGAAAACTACTAGAAGTATATTTATCTAATATTTTGAAACAACCTATAACTAGTAAGTCCTGGCAAATTTCTTAGACATCTGACATTAATTTAAAATATTTAAAGGTAAATTATTACAAGTAAAGAACTTTAAGTACACCAAGCTCTGACCTACTAATTGAGCTTTTAAAGATCTAAAGTTAGACCAAATATAAAACACAAAACAGCTTAAGCATCAAATTTTTACTGCAGCATCAATTTTAGTAGGTAAATAGTAGACATGGTGTAAACAAACCAAAAGTTTAATAAAAGGTAATAGATATTGGGGTGCTGGGTGGTTCAGTTGATTAAATGTCTGCCTTTAGCTCAGGTTATGATTCCAGGGTCTTGGGATCTAGTCCTGCATCAGGCTCCTTGCTCAGCAGGGAGCCTGCTTCCCCTTCTGCCTGTTGTTCCTCCTGCTTGTGTACTAACTCTTTCTCTGAAAAATAAAATAAATAAAATCTTAAAAAAAAAAAAAACAAAACAAAGGCAATGGATAAGTGCTGATATACATGCTTGGCAAAAAAAAATTTTTAAACATTAATTGTGGTAAAATACAGTAACAAAATTGGCCACTTTAACCATTTTTTTTAAAGATTCTATTTATTTATTTGACAGAGAGAGATCACAAGTAGGCAGAGAGAGAGTGGGAAACAGGCTCCTTGCTGGGCAGAGAGCCCCGATGCGGGGCTCAATCCCAGGACCCCGAGATCATGACCTGAGCTGAAAGCGGAGGCTTCACCCACTGAGCCACCCAGGCACCCCACCTTAACCATTTTTAAGTGTACTGTTAAATAATGTTAGCTGCACTCACATTTTTGCCCACCCAATCCCCAGAAGTCTTGTCTTTTGGCAAAACTGAACCTGTACCTATTAAACAATTCCCCATTTCTTCTTCACCCCCCATTTCCAGCTAACCACCATTCTACTCTCTAGCTTTATGAATTTGACTAGTTTAGGTACCTTACATAAATGGAATCATACCATATTTGTTTTAATTTTTGTTTTTTGTTTTTTCAGGGTTTGGGGTTTTTTGTTTTTTTCTTTTGTTTTTGTTTGTTTGTTTTGTTTTGTTTGGTGGCTGGCTTATTTCACTTAACGTAATGTCTTCAAGGTGTATCTACCTTGTAGCATATGTCAGCTTTTTTTTTCTTTGTATTTTTTATTTATTTATTTTAAGATTTTATTTATTTGCCAGAGAAAGAGGAAGCGATCACAAGCAGGGAGAATGGCAGGCAGAGGCAGAGGGAGAAACAGCCTCTTCACTGAGCAAGAAGCCTGATGTGGGACTTGATCCCAGGACCCTGAAATCATGACCTGAGCTGAAGGCAGACGCTTAACCCATTGAGCCACCCACGGGTCCCAGATTTTTTTTTTTTCTTTTTAAGTCTAAATAGTATTCTATTGCATGTATACACTACATTTTATTGATCCAGTCATCTACTGAAGGGTACTTGGGTTACTTATACTTTTTGGCTTTAGAGAATAATGTTGATAAAAACATGGGTACACAAATATATCTTCAAGACTCTGCTTTCAATTATTTTGGGCATATACGCAGAAATGGAGTTCCAGAAATACATAGTAATTCCTTTTTAATTTTTTTAAAAGATTTTATTTATTTATTTGACAGAGAGAGATCACAAGTAGGCAGAGAGGCAGGCAGAGAGAGAGAGGGAAGCAGGCTCCCTGCCAAGCACAGAGCCTGGCTCTGACTCGATCCCAGGACCCTGAGATCACGACCTGAGCCTAAGGTGGTGGCTTAACCCACTGGGCCACCCAGGTGCCCTCCTTTTTAAGTTTTAAAGAAACTGTCACAATTGTTTGCCATAGTAGCTCCATTTTACATTCCTACCCACAGTGCACGAGGGTTCCAGTTTCTCCACATTCTCACCAACAATAATTATTCACCCCCCCCTTTTTTTTTAAAAATAGCCATCCTACTTTGGGTGACAAGTTACCTCATTGTGATTACAGTTTGCATTTCCCTCATAATTAGTGATGTTGAGCATCTTTTCATGTTCTTAATGACTACTTGTATTATCTTCTTTGGATTAATCTCTGTTTAAGTCCTTTGCCCATTTTTTTAATTGAGTGTTTTTGTTGTGGGTGTTCTTATTTAGTGATTTACAGATATATGATTTGCACATATTTTTTGCAAATACTTTTTTCTCCCATTTTGTAGGTTGCTTTTCACTCTCTTATGTCTTTTAATGCATAGAAGTTTTAAACTTTGATGTAGTCTAGTTTATCAACTTTTATGTGTGTTGTCACCTGACATAATTTATATATACATTACAGTGATGGTTATGAAAAATATATTAACACATGATTATAATCATATTACCTAAAAAAAGGGACAAAATTTGTATGTAGGAAATCTCTAACAAAACATAAGTGCCACTTAATAGTTTCAGTGACACAGTTATATACTCAATCCTTATTTCTGATAGACACAATGTAACATATACCCTATTTAAGTTCTAAAAGCCCATTTCATACCATATAAATATGTTAATTGATTATAAAATGACAAAAATATTTTAAAGAATGTATTAACAATATGCTACCGAGTATTTACATTATAAGGCACATTACATTTATAATTCTAGTACTTCTGTTTGCCTAAGTCATTTGTAGCTTCTAAAATACTAGAAATTTTTTATTAGAGATTACTTTCTTTTCCTGCTTTTTTTGTAACAGACAAGCATTGTTTATGTTGAAAAACTACTCCATTCAAATTTCGCCTCATAAACTTAGTCTGCACCAATTTATTTGCTTAGTGCTTATGGTGGTTATAAAGGTGATTAAGTTATAGCGTATCTTGATGGAGCTTCTTTTGGGGAAAGATATTATGCAGGGGAGGTACATAAACAAATGAGGTAATGCCAGAGAATAAAAGTTTCTATGAATGAAATAAAACAGAAATTGTGACCAAGACAAAGGAAGAGCTATTCTCTTGAACAGTGACATTGTTTATTTTGCATGCATTTATAACTAGGAAAACCCTAGAATGTTTTACCTTAGGTATAGTTTTCAAACCTAGTTCTTTCATATCCCCACCAATTCTGGGCTTTTACATTTCAGTAACAACTTCAGTGCTAAGCTTTTTTAATCCAATGATTCAAACTTTGAAAGAAAGTTTTAATTCTAGGATACATGGGATGTTTGTCATGATTGCACTGATAATTGCTAATATGATATGCAAAGTCCTTAAAATCCTGACCGAGTTCAGGGCAGTTTCTTCCAAATTCCTTTATGATAGACCTCTGAGCTGTGATGCTGGGCCCACCAATTCTCCTGTTCAGGAGACAGACAAAAACTTGGTAGTGTCAGGATCACCAACCTGTTTGAATTGTCTGTTTAAAAGTATGTTAATTCACATCATCAGATTTTAGAAATACAGAGTAAAGCTTTCTCATTCTATGAATCATCACAACAGCTGTCTTATTAGTGATTGTCTTGGCCTGGCACTCTTCACTGGCTTCAAGTTTTTTTCCTTGGAGGAGGTGCTCACTGTGGAATGGGACAATTTAATCTCACTGGGAGGTGGGTTTCTTTTTCCTTGATTCATGTTAATTTAAATCACCAGGTATTAATTTTACAGACAAAAGATTTTGCTGACTTGTTTTAAATTTGAAATTTTAAGGGTCATGCATTGTGTTAGTCACTGGAAACATAGTTAAGTACAAAAGAAATTCAAAAACGGAAGAAAATCCACAAAAGTAAAAGTGAATTATGAAATAAGTGTCTTCACTGTATATACATGGCTGTAGATGAGCTTTCTATGTCCCAGTATGAAATATGTACTTCAATGGCAATCTTTCAGCAATGGTAAATGTGAAATATGGTTACTAACTGAAATTTTAAGTTAAAAAAATTATAAATGATCAAAAATCAAGCTGTCCTAACATAGATCCTTGGCTTAAAAAAAAGTTGCACATATAACAGAACATAATCTCAGATTCCTAAGAGAAAGTGATATTTTAGGGCAACTGGGTGGCTCAGATGGTTAGGTGTGTCTGCCTTTGGCTCAGGTCATGATCTCCAGGTCGTGGGATCAAGTCCCATGTTGGGCTCCCAGCTCCATTCGGAGTCTGCTTCTCCCTCTCCTTCTGCCTCTCCCCTGGCTTGTGCTCTGTCTCTCCGTCTGTCTCTCAAATGAATAAATAAAATATTTTAAAAATCTCTGTACCATAACATAATATTTATTTTAAAAAAAGTGATATCTCTTGGTTCTTTGCCCTGCATTCCCCCTATAATATGCCTTCTTAAAGAAAATACAAACGGGCACCTGGGTGGCTCAGTTGGTTGAGCGACTGCCTTCGGCTCAGGTCATGATCCTGGAGTCCTAGGATCGAGTCCCGCATCGGGCTCCCAGCTTCACGGGGAGTCTGCTTCTCCCTCTGACCTTCTCCTCGCTCATGCTCTCTCTCACTGTCTCTCTCTTCTCTCAAATAAATAAATAAATAAATGTTAAAAAAAAAAAAAGAAAATACAAACTCACTAAAAAGTAAATGCAGTACAGTAGCAAGTATACAGGGTGCATAATTAGGATGAAATACCCTGAACTATATGGAAGTAGATTGAAAACATATTAGTAGGAAAACTAGGAACAGGGAGGGGCATGATTCTATTAGGTCTTTTTCAATTTTAATGTAAATAATTTATGTCTTACTCCCATTGAAAGGAGAAAATAAAAGTATCAAGTCTTTGTTGTAAAACAAAGCTAAATTTAAAAAAAAAACTAAACTATTAGAATTTTAGAATTGATAGAAACCATAGAGCTCATGTCCAATTTTTTCATGTCCTAGATGGGAACTTAGAGGCTCAGCCATAAAGTGACTTACCCATGGTCACACACAGCCAGCTTGACTTCCAACCTGGAGTTCTTCCACTGCCTACCTGTGGGTGGGTAGGGGACTAGGGACTGTGGGCTCATTTTCCCGCTGTAGGAGAAAGTTCAGCTTGGGCAGGAAGGGCTCCCCTCTTCCATGTTTCAACCCTTTATGGGGGAGAGCAGAGTGGGGGATGGCTGTATCTGTGACATGACTATTGTCTTTTTACTGCCTCTATAGAAGCAAGCTATTTCCATTTGTGCCTGTTGTCCTTCATTTTAACATCAAATGAATGATACTTGGAACTCTTGTGTATTTTGATTTTATATTCTGCTTCCATTAGTATATGTAAGTTATAATCATTCCCAAAGCATCTGAAGCTCTCCTTTCTATCACAAACACAAAGGCTAAGAGGTACATTAAATCTGTTTTGTTTTGTTTTTCTTCCTTCTTGTTCCTTTATGAGCAACTCATTGCACTCCAGGTCACTTGTCAGTAACGTTTATTTAGCTGAGTTTGTCTTTCTGAGCTGAGACCAAAAAAATCGTTGATTGAAAAGTCAATGCTCATGAGTTCAACACTCTGCAATCAGCAGGATGATCAAAGGTGCTGAAGCGTTTTTCCCAGGTTTAGATTGCCCTGTATCGTGCCTGGATGCATGATTCTTAGCATTTGTATTTTAAATATTTTTGGGACTAAAAGGCCACATAAACATTACCTGAACCCTGATTGCCACTGAATTGGAGGCAAAACAGCATGTCTAAAGATTTTAGAGTCAGCCTTGACATTTTTGTGGTTTGGGAGATTTGTGGAAGGTTTATGAGTATCAATAAAATGTGGAGTCTTGCTGAGAATCTCCCTGAATGAATGAATGCACAGATGTGTAGGCGTATGTGTAGCCCTGCACGTTCCACCGTAGCAAAATGACTGACCACAACGGTCTTTGAGAAGATAGAAGGTGAAAGAGGTATCTTGTAAGTCACAATGAAAATCTGGGTGAGGGTGTAACTTATTTTCTCACCTTTTCTGACCTTTTAGTTGCAGGTTGTTTGGTTGAGATTGTTGGCCTGGGCACAGACTTGTTTCCTTAGGCTGTGGTGCAGTAAAACTCATTTAGTCATCACCAACACCACCAGGATCACCATTGACATCCTGACAACAAATCACTGTGCAATTTGCAAAATTTCAATAGTCCAGTGACCTGTTCCCACTAAACCATATATATATATATATATATATATATATATATATATATATATATATATGCAGTCATCTAACAAGCAGTAGTTTTGAACACCTACTTACAGGCTTTCTGCATATACACTGCTTATTATGACAATTATGGTCCCAGCTTTCCTGGACCTCAGGATCTAAATTAATAAAATTTTAAGTGTTAAGAACTCTGAATTTGTGTCGTCCAGAAAATGGCACCAAGGAGAAGGCATTTGAGTCTGTCTGTCCTAAGCAGTTATCATGTCAAAATCTGGAGAAAGTCTTTCCAGGCAAATGAAAGAACAGGGGAAAAGCCTCTAAAATAGGAATAAGCTTGAAGTGTTTGAGAAACATAATGGCAGCCAGAGTAGCAGAACTTTTGGAAGCAAGGAAGTGGGTGGAATAAAATGAGGTTGGAGAGGGCTGTGTGGTGTTGGGCTATGGAGAGTGTTGTAGGGGATTCCTGTTGGGACACCACTGGGTGGGGAGGTTAAGTAGGGGGAATGAGATTGGATTTGTGTGTTAGAACTGTAAGGAATAGATTATTATTTTTCTTGGGCATGGATTGACTGACTGTAAAAGGGATGAGAATAAGTGTTCCATGAGGGCGGGATTTGTATGAGTTTTATTCACTACTATATCCCCACCCCAGAATGATACTTAGAATATAATAGGTGCTCTATAAATATGTTGAATATACAGATAGGGTCTATGTGTGTGTACCCTCTACAATTATAGGAATAATTATATTCCTATAATTGTTAATCATTTTTGCTCTAGAGTTCCTCCATATACATATTTTCCTTCTAGAAAAATAGCTTTATTAGAAGTTCAACTTGTCTTCACAAGAAAATTGATAATGTGTTTGTTCATCTGCATATTTTACAACTACAAACTGGACATCCCTGAAATTTCATATAAGAGCCTATGCGTTTTATATTCTTCAATCTGCTATAAATTATATTTTATACCTTTCTTTTTTGTAGCACAAAACTGTGCACCAAGTGATTTTTCCCTTACAAGAGCTCGATATTCTTTTCTTCTTCAGGTTAATTTAATACCTTTGCTACTAAAAGCATCCTTATCTGTTCCTTATACATTCACCTCTATCTTATTTTTTTTTTTAAGATTTTATTTATTTGACAGAGAGAGAGAGATCACAAGTAGGCAGAGAGGCAGGCAGAGAGAGAGGGGAGGAAGCAGGCTCCCTGCGGAGCAGAGAGCCCGATGCGGGGCTCGATCCCAGGACCCTGAGATCATGACCTGAGCCGAAGGCAGAGGCTTTAACCCACTGAGCCACCCAGGCGCCCTCACCTCTATCTTATTAGCTCATTTTCTCTTTTATTGTTTTACTGGATTTTGTATCAGGGTATTTAAATTGTGCATCTTCACTTTGTCTCACCTCTGAAGGTATATTTTAGATTTCTGGAGAGAGCTATTTCTTCCATTATATGACTAACAAAGATGCTTACTCCTTGAATTGCAAGTTGTTAGCTTGCCTGGGGATATGACTACACATCTAATGGTGAAACTTAAACATTTATAGATATGTTACTTCTAAACACATGCCTTACTGTCTTCCCCGCAAGTATTCCAATAGTTTGAATCATACATTTTTTTTCTAGTACTTAATAAACCTATATGCCTGTATTTACTATTAGGCCATAAATGAGTCTCAACAAATTTCAAAAAGTAGTCTTATGTAGATTATATCCTCTGATTGACATTAATATAGTAAATATTCATAGCTATGATTGACATAAACAGAAACTCTTCAAGGTCCTCTATAGTTTATAAACACATAAAAAGTTCATGAGATTGAAATGTTAGAGAACCAGTGATGTATTTAAACTTTTCCTCCCTTTCCTCCCTTACTCATTCCCACATAAAAAAATTCATCAAGGTTCAGTAAGTTTCACAGTTTCATTTTACAAGACTAAACAAAGTGTATGTAAAATATATTCTATATTTTTATGTTGGTAAAACTATCTTAATATCAAATTCTGATAAAGATTGTAAAGGAAGACAACTCACAACTCACGTATGAATATAGGTACCAACTGTTTCAATGAAACATAATAATTAAAATCTAACATTGTATAAAATAAACATCAGGTATAGTTGATTCCATAATTATAAGGATGATACATATAAAAATTAATGTAATCTATTGATTAATATATTAAGGAAATACATACCACTTAAGTAAAAAAGCATTTGGTATAATCCAAAAATATGCTTGTTTAAAACCTCTTACCAAAATAGCATTAGAAGGGAGTTTCTTTAATCTTGTACATAGTACATATATATCATCATCATCACAGTAGTTAAGTTTAGAAACAACCAATTAGAATCAGAAATAATATAAGTGTGACTGATGTCACCTCCACTGTTCTTCAGTCTTGGTAATTATAGCCTATGTAATAAGAAAAAAATATTTAAAGGAAAAGATAAAATCATTATTTATAAATAAAAAGATCTACAATATAATCCACGAAATTTACTAGCCAAATTTATAAATTAATCTAAATTCTAAGTGCCTTTTTCATGACCCTTGACAAAAATACCTCTAAAATTTAATGGAAGGTGGATGGAAGTTCCAATAATAGTTGAGATAATTTTCATGGAGACAACCAGAAAACTCCTTCTATAATGAACACATTTTTGCTGTTGTTGTTGTGGTTAAGATAAAGTGATTAAAATAGTGCAATATTGATGCCAAGATTGACAAGATCAACAGAACATATATAGAAACTCAAAACAATGACTTAGTAAAATGGCATTGGAAGTGGCTGGCTGACATTTGAAAATAAAATTAGGGGGTGCCTGGGTGGCTGAGTTGTTGGGTGTCTGCCTTCAGCTCGGGTCATGATCCCAGAGTCCTTGGATTGAGCCCCGCATTCGGCTCCCTGCTCAGTGGGAAACCTGCTTCTCCCTCTCCCACTCCTCCAGTTTGTGTTCCCTCTCTTGCTGTCTCTCTCTCTCTCTGTCAAGTAAATAAATAAATACTTTAAAAAATAATAAAAATTTAAAAATTAGTTCACTATTTAGCATCATATAAAAATATTATTGTGATAATTTTAAAGAAGACTCCCAAATTTTCAAAGACAACATAGGAAAACATTATTATAATTTGAAGGTAGAAAGGATTTGTTAAAGAAAACACAGGCATAATAATCCAATCAAGAAATGGGCAGAGGACATGAACAGACATTCCGGCAAAGAATGAGATACCACAATGAGATACCACCTCACACCAGTCAGAATGGCTAAAATTAACAAGTCAGGAAATGACAGATGCTGGCAAGGATGCGGAGAAAGGAGAACCCTCCTACACTGTTGGTGGGAATGCAGGCTGGTGCAGCCACTCTGGAAAACAGTATGGAGGTTCTTCAAAAAGTTGAAAATAGAGATACCCTATGACCCCACAATCATACTACTGGGTATTTACCCAATGTAGTGATCCGAAGGGTCACATGCACCTTAATGTTTATAGCAGCAATGTCCACAATAGCCAAACTATGGAAAGAACCTAGATGTCCATCCACAGATGAATGGATAATGAATGTACATGTATACAATGGAATACTATGCAGCCATCAAAAGAAATGAAATCTTGCCATTTGCAAAGACGTGGATGGAACTAGAGGGTATTATGCTGAGCAAAATAAGTAAATCAGAGAAAGACAATTATCATATGATCTCCCTGATATGAGGAATTTGAGAGTCAGGTTGGGGGGTTTGGGAGGTACGGAAGGAAAAAATGAAACAAGATGGGATAGGGAGGGAGACAAACCATAAGAAACTCTTAATCTCATGAAACAAACTGAGGGTTGCTGTGGGGAAGAAGGAATGGAGATGGTGGCTGGGTTATGGACATTGGGGAGGGTATGTGCTATGGTGATTGCTGTGAAATGTGTAAGCCTGATGATTCACAGACCTGTACCCCTGGGACAAATAATATATTATATGTTAATAAAAATAAAAAATAATTTTAAAAATAATAAAAATAATTAAAAAATTTAAAAAAGAAAACACAAGCAGTACTTGGAAGAAAAGGTTGATAAATTTGACCAATTTCGTATTGAAAATACCATAAAGTTATATATTAACTTATAGACTAAAATGGATTTGTGCAACATATTTATCAGAGGAGCTCAATATTAAGAATATATAAAGAATGCATATAATCCAGTAACTAAATGATTAACAACTCAAAAGAAAAGTGGGCAAAAGTTAAAGCAGAGGAAAGGAACCCAAATGGTGTTTAGACATAAGAGAAATTCACCCCCAGTAGTAATCAGAAATGTCAACTAATGAAAACAGTGAGATAGTTTCCTGTTAAATTAATACAAAACCATTAAAATTCATCGTTTTCTATAGTAGTGGTGTGCATGTAGCAAGTTTGGAGAGTTTTGTCTACTACTAGTTTTTTTCCTCCTAAACTCATGTGGGATTTAAATGAATAAGAACAAATGTAAAATGGACTGTGCATGGCTGATGGCTATGGGAGAATGAACAATGGCTAGTGGGGGATGTGCATGGATATCCCTGGAGCTTGTGACTTGACTGACTACCTTATATGGTAACCAAATTAAAGATTAAAGATGGGGAAATTATCCTGGACTTTCCAGGTGGGTCCCATACAATGGCAAGCCTCCTTACAAAAGGGAGGCAGGAGGATGAGGGACAAAGAGAAAAGCTGCTGTGAGGATGGTAGCAGAGGCAGAAAAGGCAATGTGATGCAGAACCTTGAGGTAAGAAATTAGGGGCAACCTCTAGAAGCTGGTAAATGCAGGAAGAGTTGTTTTTTTTTTTTTTTTTTTTTTTTTTTCTAGAGCCTCCAGAGGAGTGCAGCTGAGCTGTTACTGATTTTAGTCCACTGAGACTGATTTTGGACTTCTGGCTTTCAGAACTATATGATTATATATATATTACTTTAAATCACTCATTTATGGTAACTGGTTACAGCAGCAGTGTAAAACTCATACCTGTATGGAGTATGAAATTTTGCTTCCACTATTTAGTGAAATGACATCAGAAAATCCTTGATCCATCAGAAGGTTCCATCTAGTTCCTTTGACCCCAGCCTATCTATTTGCCTTTACCCAGGCAAATAGCTCCCCAGGAGAAGGGTCAAGTTACTGAGAGAAACACTGAGTTTTTCAGGTAAAAGCATCTCAGCATATATTATTTTGTTACTCCCCAGTGACTCCTTCCGTGAAGCCTGCTTACATGACACACATTCTTGGGCTGTCATGAGAATTGATAAAGATATAAACCAGTCCTTGAGAGGTAAGAGACAAGCTCTCCTCATCTGTGGGCAGGAAATAACCGTCGTTGAGAGTACAAATAGCACCGATGGTAGATAGGAAAGAAGACTTACCTAAATTTATGCAACTTGATGTTATTTTTGTTAGGTTACTTCGAGGCTAACATTTGGAAAGTACCCCAAGATTCACAGCCACCCTAACCTGAGTTCCTTCAGCCTGGGCTTTGCAAGTCTAGCCAGTGCATCTTTTCGGGGGAAGGGAGAAGGGCAGGTTTGGGTTCCAGCTCAGTCAGTGACAGGTTTCAGTCTGTCCTTGTGTAGTCTTTGATTTGTGAGGTGACCGAAAGTGCCAGACAGACTGAGAATGAATGGCCGCAATTTTCAGTGTTCTTGCTAGCAGACACTATGTTCCTTTAAGTTGCAGGAGCCAGGCCAACTCGTTACAGCTGACGTACTTTTCTTTTTTTCTCTCTGTGTGTGTGGCTGCCTATATCTGTGGAAGGTGTCCATTTGTGTTCAGATAGAGATGTTCTCATGTAATCGAATGTGTTGGTCACCTAACAGGGACCAAAGAGATCACTGAAAAGAGAATGAACCCCCACAATGGACCACAGGTGGGACATGTGTTGAACAGTAACTGCCAAAGAGAAAGGAAAAGGCACCATTAGAGTAAAAATACTGTGTTTTTAACCAGGGTATACCTTGTGTCTTTTCTAGGCATACTGGGCATGCTAGATTGTTCTAGAATTTGTGAAAAAATAGACTTTAGTTGGATTTTGGGAGCCTGAGGTATGCCTGGTAAGATTATAGTCAGCTGTAAATAATGTCCATTTAAAATGTGGTACAAGAAACTGTGATTAAAAATTCCAAGTGAAAATTTGCAGTGTGAAAGACAGATTTATATTTTATTTTAATCCCCTGGCTTGTTTTTAAGTGTAAGTGGTCAGTTGTTTTTCTCGTTTTCATAAAGTTATCGGTGTCTGGGTGTTCAAAGGTAGAGTGTCTCTGGTAGGTGAAGGCTGTTACAGTCAGAAAAAGAAATGTTGTTTTGCTCTTCTCCGTATCAGGTGCAGAAGTGCCCCAGCCCACCCACCAGGTAGATGGTCTCAGCACTTTGTGCTCCAAATGACATCTTCAGCTCATGGTGAAACAAAGCATTCTTGGCAGTCTATAGCTGTTGCTTTCCTTTGTATTTTTCTTGGCCTATATTGACTTTCTTTCTTCCTTATAATCACCTTTGCTAGGTACATAAGAAAACTGAGTCTTAAATAAGCTGAGAGATTTTCCCAAGTTCACAAAGCAGGTAAATAGCAGAAGTAACTTCTTGAGCTATTTTTTTTGGAGCAGCTCATACATTTTTTAAAAGATAAGTCCACAATTTAGTTACACAGTATTTCCAAGAAATGATTAGAAATTATACATTTACTGATTTGCATGAACTTGTCTGTCTGATGAGAATATTTAATAATTTTCCTTTAGATGTATTTGTCACATATTCACAATCTTAATTCACAAGAATTGCAGTGACCTAAATATAATGATTGTTCAGTTCTTTGCATATGGCTTTTAATATTCTTTTGTGTATTTGTTATTGCCATTGTACTTTTTTAAGCCACAAGAAGTTGTTAGCACTCAATTTAGGCTCCTTATTACCATTGGGTTTTGCTAAGCATCAGATAATAACCCAAAGATTAAAAACCTTACTTTAAAAATTCGAGCCTTTATTATGCATTTTCCAACACATACTTTAAAGTAGCAGTGGTATGTTCAAATGACAGGGGCTGCTTCGTTTGTTTTGTTTTCATTATTTTTCTCTGTGTTTATAATTACACCAAGCTCCAATATATTTTTAATAACTTTTAAAAAAGTCATTGCAAAGGCACAAAAAATAGAATGGCAGATATTTGTAGCATAATAGAATTAATTTCAGTGTCCTTTTCATATGGCTCATAACAGTTGCCAGGTTTAATCACAGCTATCCATCCCCAAGGAACTATTTGGTTTGCAACAATTTTAGATATGAAAGTTCTTTGACCTGAATGCTTGGCGTCCTGGAGTGGGGAAAAATGAGGGTTACAAGTAAAAATGATATCATCATTTAAAATATTTAAAATAAAAAATGTATATACTTTGAAATCACTAAAAAGCATATTCATAAAAATTCTAAGGTGTGTGTGTGTGTGTGTGTGTGTGTGTGTGTGTGTTGGGAAGAGGGAGCTTGTTTTGTTGCTCATTTTTCTCCTGAACAGGTGTGAAGAACATGCTTTGCCAGCGGGAGCCTGGGTGATTCATTAATTTCTTCTTACTTCATGCAAGGGAGCTTTCTCTCACACCTGAGGTGCTTACACTCTGACCCACTCTGACTTATCTAAAGCCAGGGAATCCACCTTCAAAATAGCAACAGAGGGCATGTGTGTAGTCCGCACCCCTCTTCTCCCCCTGGGTTATGTGGTCTCTAGCACTTTACCCATTTAAAGGGGCAAGACACATTAAAAATAAAGAATTTGTATCCAGACAAAACTCCATTTGAGTCCCAGGTCTACTACTGGTAGTTTTGTTAAATTGTGGAAGTTACTTTACTGCTGCGAGCATTAGTTGTTTCATCTGAAAAATGCAATTAGTGGTCTCTGTCTTGCGGGACGGTTTGGGAATGTGAAATCATGACATACACAGTGTATGGGACACAGAAAGCTTTTGATATATGGAAGCTATTTGTATAGATGTTACTGTCTTTGCCTTTTCCATTAAATTCCAGTCAGTCGGGATTGTGGATGTCCTTTTATGTAAGGTGGAACTAATAGGGTCCAACTTGCTTGGGAATATTGCTTCAAAAAGAAAAAAGTGATATGTCCAGAGTAGGGTCCACACAGGAAAACAAATTTGGCCTCTTCTTACCATATTGAGAGAATCAAAGATTTATCATTTAAATTGGAGTATAATTTATGTAGAATAAATTGCACAAATCTTAAGTATAGAGCTTAGTAAATATTTACATATAAATGTACCTGTTTCATCTGTACCCAGATCAAAATAGAGAAAACATTTTCAGTACTCTGGAAAGATCCCTCCGGCCTTTTTGCAGTCAGTGGCCTCCACTGTGCTTGGAGATAATCAGTAACCTGACTTTTATAACTATAGATTAATTATGTCTGTTCTTAAACATCATATAAAGAGAATCATATAGTATGTCTTTCCGGTCTGGCTTCTTTTGCTCAGTATAATGTTTTTGAGATTCAACCGTATATTAGTAGTTCATTTCTTTCTCCTCTGAATAGATATTTGGGTTGTTTCCAGCTCTTGACTATTACGAAAAATATCTATCAATCTTTTGTAAGTATTTTTGAGGACATAACCTCTCATTTCTTTTGACTATATACATAGAATTGGAATTGGTAAGTCATAAAGGAAGCATGTGCTTAAAATAGTTAGAAAATACCAAGTTGGGGCGCCTGGGTGGCTCAGTGGGTTAAGCCGCTGCCTTCGGCTCAGGTCATGATCTCAGGGTCCTGGGATCGAGTCCCGCATCGGGCTCTCTGCTCAGCAGGAAGCCTGCCTCCCTCTCTCTCTCTGCCTGCCTCTCTGTCTACTTGTGATCTCTCTCTGTCAAATAAATAAATAAAATCTTAAAAAAAAAAAAAAAGAAAAAAAAAAAGAAAATACCAAGTGTTTTCCAAAGCGATGTTCCAACTTTTACTCTCCATGGAAGTATATGCAAGTTCTAGGGCCCCACATTCTTACCAAAACTTGCATTGTCAGTCTTCCTAATTTTACCCTTTTTAAAAATTTTGTGGTAGCTTCTTATTGAGTGTTTAATAAGTATCTTCCTAAATACCCATCAAGTTGAATGTATTTTCATATGCTAGTCATTCAGATATCTTCTTTTGTCAATTGTCTATTGATAGAACCAAAGAATTACTGACCAGTTGCATTTTTGGGGAGTCCTTGTGTGTTGACGATAGTAAGTATTTTTCTTAGAAGTAATCAGTTTTTAAAAAACATTAAAACAATACAAATATACTTTAATTTTCTAGACGAAAGCTAATTGGTTGTAAAGACCTATGTCTTCCTTTAAGAAAAATACACAGTGGTCTCCTTCAGTTGGTTCCCAAAAGATCCTGTAATAAGATGTTCCTACTGCTCACAGCCTGTTGGAACACAGATATCACTGGGGAATGCTTTATTGCTAGCCTCTGTTTTGTGCCTGGGGCTGGATGGCTGCTCGCACATAGAAGATATGATTAGGCATTTTCGCAGAAGACAGCTCAGAAGGGAGCTGTCTGACAGCTTCCCTTGCGTCTGTTGGTCCACTGAGGTGTTCAGAGGCCCTCGGGGTGACATCCGGTGAAAAGGGTGGTTTAAGCAGAAAGTGTCTGGATGGCTATTATTTGGTGGCTGTTATTGAAAACGCACTTCGGCAGGCAGAATGTCATAAGCAGAAATGAACACATGGCACATAGAATTATAGGATTTTAAAGTTAGAAGGGGCCCTAGAGATGATCTAGCCTAAACATCTCATTTTATGAATGAGGAAATCAAGGTTTAGTATGATACTGGACTGTCTGGAGCTTGCAATGCTAGTCAATGTAGGAGCTAGATTTTTTTTTTTTTTTTAGAGATTATATTTATTTATTTGAGAGAGAGAGAGAGAGAGAGAGCACAGCAGGGGGAGCAGCAGGCAGAGGGAGAGGGAGAAGCAGGCTCACCCAGCAGGGAGCCGGATGCAGGGCTCGATCCCAGGGATCTCTGGGATCATGACCTGACCTGAAGGCTCAGGTGCCACCCAGGTGCCCCAGGAGCTAGATTTTTTATAGTCTTCATAAGAATTAGATTATCTGGAGTAAAATTAGATTGAATGCAAGGACTTGGGGGTAAACTTTTCTTTATTTAAGAGGTCTTACTAACTCTTACCACTGCTCTTTATTATACTCCCCTGAGCTCCTTCTAGTGGGAATCTGCTGTGTTATTCTTCTGTTCCCCAGCACATGCATAAAGCCTTGCCTGGGGTCTGAGCCCCTTTTCCTAGGAAGGAAACTATGAAAAGCAGGCGGCAAGTAAGCAGCAACTTGAGTAAGTGGAATTGAAGAGTAAGTCACAGAATTATGCCTGAAGAAAAAGTTCAGGATCAAGCTGAAGAAGTTTCTCTCAAATTCGGTAAAAGTCAAGAGCCTTGATGTAAATTTCAATGTATTGAGCAAGTAATGGGAAATTCAACAAAATGTTGCCCTTTATGATCTCATAGATCAGTAAGCCTGGAGGCAGGGACTTTCCAGGTTTGGTTAACTTAGTGGATCAATGGCATCGACAAGGACCCAGACATCTGCCATCACTCCATATGAAATCCTCAGCTGACTGGCTTGCCCTGTGGTAGATTGGGGAGATGTGCTACCCAGGTCTTTCTTCAAGAAAGCGCTTGCTGTGAGGTGACCTTCAGAACCTGTCCGCCATCATCTTTCCACTCCTTCAGTAACCTAGGCCTCAGCTAAAGAGAGCTGCCTCGTTCTTCAGATACCTGAGAAAAGTGAGGGTGTAAGGAAACCACAATTTCAGCCTAAAGCAGGAAAACTTCTAGGGTATTATTGGTCTAGAGCTCTTCGTGTGGTTGGCTGGAGCTTTGCGGGGACTGCATCACAGTTCACTTCTGCCTTGCCCTAATCCTGCTCCTTCCCACTTTCTCCCACAGGTCTTGACCCCTATCAAACACATTGTACTTTAATCTCTCTGCGTGTATGTGTGTGTGTGTGCATAAAGATTTTATATATTCTAAATTATTTTCTCAGGTTATGTTCTCAGATGTAGAATTACTGGATTAAAGAGTATGCCATTTTAAAGGCTTTTTGATTTACAGCTTACAATTGAGATACAATTGATATGCAAATGATGTAATTGAAATACAACTGATACACAAAAATTATAGATAATTGTACATTTTGGTGAGTTTGGACAAATGCATATACTCGTGATATCATCATCACGATATATTCATCACTGTCAATAGATTCCTTGCGTCCCTTTGTTTTTTGTGAGTTTGTGGTTAGATCATTTAACATCAGATGTACTGTCTTAAATTTTTAAATGCATATCACCATTAACTACAGGCACTATGTTGTACAGATTTCTAGAATTTATTCATCTCCGTAACTGTAGCCTTAATACCATTGAACAGTAAGTCCCCATTTTCTCCTCTCCCTTTCCTCTAGAAACCACTATTTCATTATCTGCTTCTGTAGGTCTGACTGTTTTAGATATCTCATAAAGGTGGACTCGTGCAGCATTTATCTATCTGTGACTGACTTATTTCACTTAGCATCAGGTCTTCCAGGGTCACTCATATTGTCACAAATGGTAGGATTTCCCCCTTTTTCAAGGTTAAGTAATACCCCAACCTCTGTCTTAATATCTGCTTCTGCCATATCCAGTTCACCATAGCGTCTAATGCTGGGGCTCCTTCCTAGGATTGCTGTCCCAACTCCAGGTGGCAGAAGTTGGTAGAAAGGTAGAAAAGAACATACCTCTCTTGAATCCCATTTAAAAAGTCTGGAAATCCATCCTGGAACCACTCAGCAGATTTTGTCTCATTTTTATTGGCTGTCATTGTATCACACGCCAATGCCAAAAACAATCACTGAGGAAGGTGAATGAGACCATCATTATTGGTTTAGACCAGTCAAAACTTACCCTTTGGGACGTGGGTTGTGGCCCAGCTTCTCATTTAGACCAAGACTGTACTGAGGACAGCAAATAAAATTTCAGCTCTGAAGAAAAAAGATAGGGAGTAGGTGGGAGGGAGGAGAATAGGCAATAAGACTTGCCTTGGTATACAATCAAAAGTGGCCAGGAATCTTATGGCTGAGAGGAATGTGTGAGACTTATGAAAGGCAAAGGGAGAAGCAGTTTTATTGTATTGGAACATGTACATGGCATGGCCTTAAAAGAAGGACACAAAATAATTTGGCCAAAGAATACTTGCTGAATCAGAGAGAACAGGTGTATTTCTTCTTTTATTTATTGGTCCCTTTTGGGTAGTGGTCTTAAATCTGCCTTTCTAAATTGTGAATCCACTGCAAAACTACACATATGATACTTTAATGGACATGTGCACATTTTAATAAAGTCACACCAAATTTGTAAGAAATAAGGCCTATCCCTATAGACATTTTCCCCTTTCAGCCTGGCACTTATAAAATAAATTCTATAAGTACATGAATCACAAAGTTACTTATTTCAGGGTTTCAGAATAGAAATTTACATGAGAAAATAAATATAACTGTAATAATTAAAAATGAATTACTGAATTTTAATTTCTCTTGATAAAAATGTGATTTTTTTCATAGATAACATGAATAAAGACATGTATGTCTATAAAACAGTAAGAAAATTAACTTTTATAGTTAAAATGTAAATATATTAAATTTACAGATTATTTGAATTTACATTTTAACAAGTTAACATGAATAATATTAGTAATAACACATGCATCATTAATTTGCCTGCTTTTGACTTGATATATGAAATCATTTCGTCTTTACAAAGATATCCTAACATTCTTCTTCCTGAAAAGCAATGCGAATATACATACACTAATCACCCTGCTTTCATCTATTTCTGCCCTTTTTCCTTATTAGCTTTTTACCCATGGATCAAATGAAAATCAGAAATGGAAAAATGTTCCATGCTCCTGGATTGGAAGAATAAATATTGTGAAAATGTCTATGCTACCTAAAGCAATCTACACATTTAATGCAATTCCTATCAAAGTACCATCCATTTTTTTCAAAGAAATGGAACAAATAATCCTCAAATTTATATGGAACCAGAAAAGACCTCGAATAGCCAAAGGAATATTGAAAAAGAAAGCCAAAGTTGGTGGCATCACAATTCCGGACTTCAAGCTCTATTACAAAGCTGTCATCATCAAGACAGCATGGTACTGGCACAAAAACAGACACATAGATCCATGGAACAGAATAGAGAGCCCAGAAATGGACCCTCAACTCTATGGTCAACTCATCTTCGACAAAGCAGGAAAGAATGTCCAATGGAAAAAAGACAGCCTCTTCAATAAATGGTGTTGGGAAAATTGGACAGCCACATGCAGAAAAATGAAATTGGATCATTTCCTTACACCACACACGAAAATAGACTCAAAATGGATGAAGGATCTCAATGTGAGAAAGGAATCCATCAAAATCCTCAAGGAGAACACAGGCAGCAACCTCTTCGACCTCAGCCGCAGCAACATCTTCCTAGGAACATCACCAAAGGCAAGGGAAGCAAGGGCAAAAATGAACTTTTGGGATTTTATCAAGATCAAAAGCTTTTGCACAGCAAAGGAAACAGTGAACAAAACCAAAAGACAACTGACAGAATGGGAGAAGATATTTGCAAATGACATATCAGATAAAGGGCTAGTGTCCAAAATCTATAAAGAACTTAGCAAACTCAACACCCAAAGAACAAAGAATCCAATCAAGAAATGGGCAGAAGACATGAACAGACATTTCTGCAAAGAAGACATCCAGATGGCCAACAGACACATGAAAAAGTGCTCCATATCACTCGGCATCAGGGAAATACAAATCAAAACCACCATGAGATACCACCTCACACCAGTCAGAATGGCTAAAATTAACAAGTCAGGAAATGACAGATGCTGGCGAGGATGCGGAGAAAGGGGAACCCTCCTACACTGTTGGTGGGAATGCAAGCTGGTGCAACCACTCTGGAAAACAGCATGGAGGTTCCTCAAAATGTGGAAAATAGAACTACCCTATGACCCTGCAATTGCACTGCTGGGTATTTACCCTAAAGATACAAACATAGTGATCCGAAGGGGCACGTGCACCCGAATGTTTATAGCAGCAATGTCTACAATAGCCAAACTATGGAAAGAACCTAGATGTCCATCAACAGACGAATGGATAAAGAAGATGTGGTATATATACACAATGGAATACTATGCAGCCATCAAAAGAAATGAAATCTTGCCATTTGCGACGACGTGGATGGAACTAGAGGGTATCATGCTTAGCGAAATAAGTCAATCGGAGAAAGACAACTATCATATGATCTCCCTGATATGAGGGAGAGGAGATGCAACATGGGGGGTCGAGGGGGTAGGAGAAGAGTAAATGAAACAAGATGGGATTGGGAGGGAGACAAACCATAAGTGACTCTTAATCTCACAAAACAAACTGAGGGTTGATGGGGGGAGGGGGGTTGGGAGAAGCGGGGTGGGGTTATGGATATCGGGGAGGGTATGTGCTATGGTGAGTGTTGTGAAGTGTGTAAACCTGGCGATTCGCAGACCTGTACCCCTGGGGATAAAAATATATGTTTATAAAGCTGTAAAAAAAAAAAAAGAAAGAAAGAAAGATGAATCCCCAAGTTTTGTAGCAACATGGACGGGACTGGAAGAGATTATGCTGAGTGAAATAAGTCAAGCAGAGAGAGTCAATTATCATATGGTTTCACTTATTTGTGGAGCATAACAAATAGCATGGAGGACAAGGGGAGATGGAGAGGAGAAGGGAGTTGAGGGAAATTGGAAGGGGAGATGAACCATGAGAGACTATGGACTCTGAAAAACGATCTGAGAATTTTGAAGGGGTGGGGGGTGGGAGGTTGGGGGCACCAGGTGGTGGGTATTGTAGAGGGCACGGATTGCATGGAGCACTGGGTGTGGTGCAAAAATAATGAATACTGTTATGCTGAAAAAAATAAAAAAATTAAAAAAAAATATAAAGTCACAGCTAAGATGTGCAGTGATAATTTGCAAACTACTGTGAGGTGTGCCCATGGAGTTCTGTCCCTAGAATGGATAAATGAGACAAACTGTGTAATTGTAGCTGGCAGTTGCTACACAACTCTACCCTTTCTATACCAGTTCAAAAAGCATACTAAGATGCAAATGTGTAAGAGTGGTAATATTCCAAGACAAATCTTGAATCAGGACTGATGTGTATAAATACCAGCCTTCACAAATGTTTTACGTTGACCACTACTGATTATAAAATATTAGTGACCTACCTCTCAATATTTAGTTGGGAGTTGAGAACTGAAGTCATACTTAGAACACAGAATAGTTTATTTAACTCTAGGGCACCTCTTCTTTTAGTGGTTTTTTTTTTCTTTTTTAAATTGAGATGAAATTCTCATAAGATAAAATGAACGATTTTCAAGTATACAATTTAGTGGCATTAGTGCATTCAAGATGTGAAACTGCTGTCTCTAAGGGGTTCTGAATCATTTTCACCATCCCAGAGTTTTAGTATGCTTCTGATCCCTTGTGCTGCTAAATTTTACATAAATCTTGTCTTAGATAACGGAGGGGCAGTATGTAGAGACCATTTAAGAATGATGCTCTAGTAGAAAGTGGGTATATCCACCTTCTAGGAAAGTGGTGGATTTGGAAAAAGGCTACTCCATTATTTCATTTGTTTGGCAAATTGATAAACACTGATGAACATTATTCCATCTGTTTGGCAAATTGATAAACACTGATAAACACAGTCATTCAGTCATCGACTTTGGGTATTTAGACAACTGAAATGAATGTTGCAGTGCACACATGCACACTCACACATGCCATCAGACATGTCTACTGCTAAAATGTGGAAGTATTTGTTCTAATCATTAGACTAGCAAGTAGCAGGATAGATGGAAATTTTTGTACAGTCTTAAAGATTATTTCATTTTGTTGTGCTATAGCACTTCAAAGATGGCTTTTCCATAGGTTAAGTTGTCAGTCATTGATCCAGAATGACTGCTCAGCTATCTCCATGGCATCCACCATCTGTCAGTGGATCCGGCTTTTGAGATGTTAGGTTGATGGTTGTTGAAAGACAAAAAGAATCTGTTGTGACTAACTGTTCATCTCCTTTTCTTCTGGGACAGATATTCCCATAAATGGGTGAGAGCTCTTGTAAGTAAATTGCAGAAGTTCAGTGGAGGAAAACCTCTGTGCTCTGTGTTTTTCTACTTAGGTCGCATTCTTATTTATTTACAGTATGAATTTATTTGCAGCCCTGATCTCTTTTAAGTTCCACTGTTATCCTTCTTGTGTTACAGTTGCTTGAAAATCTTTGTAGTAAACCAGAGAAATATTTGTGAAAAACTATTTGTGGATACTCTTTGTGGAGAATGAAAGGAAAGTGTTACTGGATGGGAATCTTTACATTTAACCTGAATGTTGGAACTGTCAATGTATGAAAAATACTAAAGAGGAGGATGCTTTCAAAGATTCAAGACATACCAACAACAAAGGAAAAACTTAAAAAAATTGAGGAAATAAAATTTTAAAAAATAAGAAAACCCCAAACTTCTATGAAAGAAACAGAATAAGCAAAATGAAAAAGAAATACATAGGATGAAAATCAAGGGTACATATAAAGGAAATTACACATGAATGTAGAAAACAAAAGCTATTCAACAGGCGACTGTCCTAAGAGGAATCTTAGTACTCAAATAAACCCAAGAAACTCAAGATCAAAAGGAATAATAAGGAATAAAGGAATGTATGCAAGTCAAATCCCAAATCAAATAATTAACACCATCTCAGACTGACAAAGTTGGAAAAGACTCAAATACCAAATGTTGGAGAAGTAGGGAAATACCAACTCATATTATGATGTTATGGGTTGTAATATCAGTTGGTTATATTTAACCAACTCAGAGATTAATTTGATAATATCAAATATGATTGAATGTTGATATCCTCAGTTATTATTCTCCTGGCTATAATTCAGGGAAACCTAATATAGATCACCAGGAAACGCAAAAGGATGTATATTCCAGAATTATGAGCAGCATCAATATTTTAGAGAGAACTTAAATGTCAACCATATAGTGATAATAGCATTCCGCTTTTAAAAGTAGGCAAGATTAAATATTCTGAAGGGCTTTGTGCTGAGATAAAGAAGAGATTGAATACAATTAAAACTTATGTATAAAGAGAGCGATTATCAGGAAGGAGTGAAAAGAAAGGGAAAAGGTGGTCCAAATTGTGAAATCAGGGCCATAAATATTAATTGCTTAAACTTTTCAATTAAAACACAGTGACTACTGGCCACCTGGGTGGCTTAGTCAGTTAGTGTGAAGTGTCTTAGTGAAGGTTCAGTGTCTGCTATCAGCTCAGATCATGATCCCAGGGTCCTGGGATCCCCCATCCAGCAGCAGATTCCCTGCTCAGCCAGGAGTCTGCTTCTTCTCTCCCTTTACCCCTCCCCCTCTGCTTGTGTGCTCACGCACGGGCTTGTCTCTCTCTCTCTCTCTCAAATAAATAAAAGCTTTAAAAACAAACAAACAGGGGTGCCTGGGTGGCTCAGTGGGTTAAAGCCTCTGCCTTCAGCTCGGGTCATGATCCCAGAGTCCTGGGATGGAGCCCCACATTGGGCTCTCTGCTCAGCAGGGAGCCTGTTTCCCCCTTTCTCTGTCTCTGTCTCTGCCTCTCTGCCTACTTATGATCTCTGTCTGTCAAATAAATAAATAAAATCTTTAAAACAAACAAACAAACAAAAAAACCCCACAGTGACTACCAAACTGGATTTTAAAAAGTAGAGAAACAGAAGTAGAACATCAAAAAGCCCCCCCCCTTTTTTTTTGCTATCTGTATGACCCATGCATTAAACATAAGACTATAGGACAGTAGAAAATTAATTTGAAAACCAGAGTGTTTCTGGAGGGTTAGTGTTGGCTGAATACCTTTCTGTATGCTTTTCCTGCTTTTCTGCAACTTAAATTTAAGGTCTAGGTCTTAGAAACAGCATGGATTTGTATTTGGGTGGTCACCAAGAGTAGACAGACATTCCAGACACAAAAGCATTTCATAACATCTCCATCACTGGGAAGTTTTTATGCATAGATGTAATAATGTATATAGCTTCAATATGCAAAGGAACATAATAAATTTAATGCATATCTCTCAGAGCCAGTAAAATAAGCACATATTGATAACAAGAAGAATATATACCATTTGAGCAATACAATCAGCAATTGATACACAGGACATCATACCCAACAGCTGCAGAACACACATTCTTTTCAAGCACATATTTGAACATTTATAAGCATTGGCTGTGGGCTTAGCCAGAGAGCAAGTTGCAATGAGTTTCTTAAAATATTACAGCATAGGGATGCCTGGGTGGCTCAGTGGGCTAAGTCTCTGCCTTCAGCTCAGGTCATGATCTCAGGGTTCTGGGATGGAGTCCTGCATTGGACTCTCTGCTCAGTGGGGAGCCTGCTTCCCCCTCCCTCTCTGCCTGCCTCTCTGCCTACTTGTGATCTCTCTCTCTGTCAAATAAATAAGTAAAGTCTTAAAAAAATTACAGCATACAAACTATATTCTTTGATAATTGTGAATATGAAAATCAAAACCAAAATGACACTGGAAAATTTCCAAATAATCATTTCTAAATAACCCATAGGTCAAAGAAGAAGACAAAATGGAAATTAGGACACATTTGAATATGTTTATTTATGTAAATATATATATGTTTATTATGTAAATATAATATTTATATTATAAATATAATATATTTATATATATTTATATATTTATATGTAATATAAATATAAATATAATAAATATATGTTTATTTATGTAAATATATTTGATATGAATAATAATATCCTGTATGAAATCATGTGAGATATAAACCATAAGTGTATATATTAGAAAAACCTGCTGAATAATAATGTTCTAAGATCCAGCTCAAAAATTTAACAAAAGAATAACAATTAAAACCCGAAAAAGAAAGAAAAAAGAAAAAAGCATTAACCAGAAATCAGTGAAATGAAGAACACAATACAATTCACAAAACCCAAATTCACTTTTTTTGCAAGAGACAAATAACTTGGAAAAACTTGGCAAGACTGATCAAGAAAGGAAGCACAAATAAATGATATTGCATAAATACATTAATATATTTTGGACAAATTCTTAGAAAAACACAACTCACTAAAACTGACACAAGAAGATATATGGGGGGGGCACCTGGGTGGCTCAGCGGGTTAAGCTGCTGCCTTCGGCCCAGGTCATGATCTCGGGGTCCTGGGATCAAGCCCCGCATCGGGCTCTCTGCTCAGCGGGGAGCCTGCTTCCTCCTCTCTCTCTGCCTGTCTCTCTGCCTGCTTGTGATCTCTCTCTGTCAAATAAATAAATAAAATCTTTAAAAAAAAAAAAAAAGAAGATATATGGGAAATCTGAATTGTCCTATAGCAATGAAAAATTATTAAAGACCCTCCTACAAAGAAAAATCTAGACTTAGATTGCTTCATTTCTGAATTTTTCCAAACATTTAAGGAAGAATTACCACAACTCTTCCAGAGAATGAAAGATGATGAATCCACTTCCTAATTTATTTTTTTGAGGCCACCAGAAGATGGTCATGAAATACTATTGAGAAAATTTCATGAAAGAAAAATTATAGTCCGTCTGTCTCATTTACATGGATGGAAAAATCCTAAACAAAAATATTAAGACTATAAATCTAGTGTGACATAAAAAGGCCAGTATATTATATATTTGGTTTATACTAAGAATATAGCAGTAGTTTATTTGAAAATGAATTGATATAATTCACATTTACAGTAAAAGACAAATTACATAATTTCAATAAATATAGGAAAAGCATTTGATAAAATTCAGCAGCCATTGATTGTTCAATAAAAATCTTAGGACCAGAAGGATACATTTTTTTTTTTAAGATTTTATTTATTTATTTGACAGAGAGGGAGATCACAAGTAGGCAGAGAGGCAGGCAGAGAGAGAGAGGAGGAAGCAGGCTCCCCGCTGAGCAGGGAGCCCGATGCAGGGGCTCGATCCTAGGACCCTGGGATCATGACCTGAGCTGAAGGCAGAGGCTTAACCCACTGAGCCACCCAGGCGCCCCCTGAAGGATACATTCTTAATCTGATAAATGACATCTTCAAAATTTTAGAGCAGTTGCCATACTTAATAGTACAATTTTAAAGCTTTCTCCCCTGATATTTGGAGGAAGACAATATTTGATATAATTCTTTTTATTGAATGCTGTACTAAGTATTCTATTAGGCACAATATTTTAATATTGAATTGAATGCTGTACTAAGTATTCTATTAGGCACAATATTTTAATATTGAATTGAATGCTGTACTAAGTATTCTACTAGGCACAATATTTTAATTTTCCATTAAAAATAAATAAAACTTGCAAGAACTAGAGTGGACAAAGTGATAATGTTATTTGTAGAAAACATTGTGTATCTAGAGAGTCCAAAAGAATCTACAGCTTAAATGTTACAATTATTAAGTAAATTGAGTAAGGTTTCTGGACACAGTAGGAAAACTTTGAAAAATCAATATTACTATTATGTAGTATCAACAAACAACTAGAAAATTAAATTTTAAAATGATAATTTAAGGTTGTATTAAAACATCAAATATCTAAAAATCTAACAAAGCATGTTTAAGAACTCCACACAGAAACTATAATAATTGAGAAAAAAAAAAAACAGGCAAGTAAATTGAGGAATATAGCTTGTTCATGATTTGAAACACTCAATGTATGTTAAGCTACCCATTCTTCTCCCAAAGTGTCTAAAGATAAAATGGATTATTAATCAAAATTCAGTAGGTTTTTATAAAAAATAACAAATTTGATCCTAATCTTGTGTTGGGAAATTCAAGGGGCCAAGATAATCTTTAAAAGACAAAGTTGGCTGATTTTTTTTTCTACTGATCATCAAGTCTTACTACTAAATCATAGTAATTATGAACATGATATTGGTACAAGCGTAGATAAAAAGAACAATAGCAGGGATTAGAAAGCATGGAAGCAGATTTTCACAATCATGAATAATTTATTTATGGGAAAATGGCACTTTTGGACAGCATTTACTGTAAGGTTGATGTAACTTCCAAATGAAGAAAAAGATGTTGGCTTCAAACATCATGCACAAATACCTGTCCCCACATACATACGATTTTGAAGAAAATAAATACAGGTCCAAAAATGTGTGATTCTATTCATATAAAATTTAAAAATTACTTAGAAGGGGCGCCTGGGTGGCTCAGTGGGTTAAAGCCTCTGCCTTCGGCTCAGGTCATGATCCCAGGGTCCTGGGATCGAGCCCCACATCAGGTTCCTGCTCAGCAGGGAGCCTGCTTTCTCTTCTCTCTCTCTGCCTGCCTCTCTGCCTACTTGTAATCTCTGTCTGTCAAATAAATAAATAAAATCTTTAAAAATATTACTTAGAAACCTTCTATGACATCAGAGGGGTCAGGGTAGTCATTGCTATGGTGAAGGAATGAGGAAATATACCCGAAAAGTGCTTCTGGGTACTGCTGGGGTTTAATTTCTGGAGGTTGGTAGTGGTTACATGGGCTTGTTCATTTTATGGAATGTCATTTAGCTATGTTTTTGGTTAGCATTCTTTTCTTTTGGTGTGCTATACTTCAATAAAAAAATTATTTCAAGATACGGTTAATTGATATTAACATTTGTCAACTATGTGTGTCTGATAAGTAGGTGTATGCTTTATTCCTTGCATTTTTCTTCATTTCTAAAATAATTCTTAATTTATAAATAATAAAAATAAAGCAAAACAAAACCATTGGTAAGCAATCTTTCTCTTGAAGGGATTGAGCCTTAGTATACAGATAGACTTTTCCTAGTGTCAGTAATCAATTTATGAATTCAATGAATTAACTTAAGAGTTTAATCTTCCATTTTCCTGTTCTGCCCACTGCCTTTCTCACCCTCTTAAAAATAACCATCAAACTATTTTTTGAGTATATATATATATCTATATGTCAGTATCTATATCTTTTTTTCCCATAAAATTATAGCCTTTGTGGAATGTGCATGCTCAGCACTTTCTGGGAAATGAAGTATTCTCTGAGCTAATGAAGAATCCAAGCATCTTAACTCCTGTGTCTTCTCCCAGAAAGCTATTCATCGATGAGCTAAGAATCGAAGGGTAACAGGATAGTAACACTTAAAGTTTTTTCTTAATATCATAAAGGAGTTACATATTTATTACATGAAAAGATAATTATCCATATTCTCAGATAGTCTACCCATCTCTTCTTATATGCTGATTTTGTAAAGAAAAGCTAATTATAAAATTATAGTACTATATGTAAATAGTTTTATAATCTGCTTTTTCCCCTTAACATAGCATGAACATTTTCATGTAATTCTATTTGATGGTATTCTTTAATCAGATGTTCTAGGATCTTTAAAAATACAACGAATGCATAGAATGTAAGGACCATCATCCTTATAATGCAATTATTTACCCAATACTCGTGAGTATTGCTTTCTTGGGTGCTAGTGTAGAGTGTTCACTGTTAAACTGTGTATTTTCATTTTCCTTGTAAAACAGGCCCAACTCTGCACCCAAGCTTGGATCCCCGTTCCATTTTAAAGAAATGCCCTTAACCTCTGAAACGGAGAGTGACCCTAACCAGTCCAGATGGGACAGTGCTTTCTCTGAGGAGGTTGCATGATGAGGGACTCTTGAGAAATCTCCAGTCCAGGGTTGCTGCCTCATTTCTATTTCTGAAGTTACCTTTTCTCCTCCTGTCTACTGAACTCAGAGTGGATTTTTATTTCCCTTTTATCCCTCGGCACATAAAATCATGATCAGAGTTACTCTAAGACTTACTTATATGGACTTGGGAAAACTAAGCTCACTTCTTTCCAAACCGAATTATAGGAACAAACAATATTCCAAAGTCATTTTTTGGCTGTCTTTCACTTAGTTTCTCTATTTCCATTTTTAGTGTAACTTTAGAAGTCTTTAGAAATACTAATTATATTCTTTGTGCTTAGCTTGACGGAAGAATGGGTAAACTATTTATTAATACCACATTATTTTATGATTATAATATACATGTTTAAATTGTCATTTTAAGCTAGCTTGTGCATCAACCCAAAGATCTTTATTTTTAAGATTTTATTTATTTATTTGAGAGAGAGACAGAGATAGAGCACAATGAAGGAGAGGGAGAGAGGGAGAAGCAGACTCCCTGCTGTGCAAAGAGCTTGACCCAGGGCTTGATCCCAGGACCTGGGGATCCCAACTTGAGCCAAATGCAGCTGCTTAACCGACTGAGCCACCCAGGTGCTCCAACCCAAAGATCTTGATGTGCTGCTTCAAAGTATATCACCTGCCTTAAATTAAAGCATAATTTGGAAGTCCCTTCTGGTAAATGTACAAAAACCTACTTAGAGGACTGTAACCAGAAAAAAGTTTTTGTAATTGAGCTACAAAGAGAATTATCTATGGACTTACACTCTCAACTTACTTTTTTCTTCTTGCTAGATTGAGTCTATAGGTACTTTAAATGAAATAACCAGAAATTAAATACATATAAAGAAACTTCTGACCCAATGTATACAATTCATAATAAACCACTAGAACATAATGGAATTTACTGATTAAATATTAAAGACAATGTTTTAGTTTATAACATTCTTTGGAAGGGATAATACTTTTTTAAAGAAGTTCAAAATGATCTGAAATGCTGCTGTTCCTTTCTGGCAAAGATGGGATGTCTAAGTGAATTCTGGCAATTGGCTTGAGGGACTTCAAAGCTTCATTTTATCCATGAAGTGCTTCATTATTAATGCCCTGATGTAGCTGGTAATGTTTAGTCTAATTGGATTTAAATAGCTTATTGTAGGAAGTCTTCATTTGAAGTTATTTTTACAGCCTCAGTGATAATATCTTGAGTTACTGACTGTTTTCCTAAGAATCTTTGCCAGGAGACAAACATTGTCAGCTGAATAGTTGTATCTGATCATCAGTTAATGATGGGATAGATTAATCTAGTAACTTTACTCATAATAATGATCCTAATTTTTCCTGAGTATATAAACATCAGAGAGATTTAGTTCATTTTAGTTGTTTAATCATAAGATGATAAGCTAGCCCTGTAAGGTTCGGGTAGAGAGAAAGGGCTGCTAGTAAATCTACCTCTATCTCTACAAGAATCTCAATACCCTTGATCCTGCCCCACTGGAGCAAGACTAAACAGGGACTGCTGGGAAACCAGATGATTGGGACAGGATCACTGTATTCCACAGCTTACAGTCATTCACAAGGAAAAGTGAGTGACATCTATGTATGTATGTATGTATCTACCTACCTACCTACCTACATACCTATCTATCCATCCATCTATCCATCCATCTAGTCATCCATTTATCTTACATGGAGTCTCACTGTGAGCTAATCATTGTTCTAAGTGCTTTGAAATATTAACTCACTGATGAAGAAGTAACTTTCATAATGAGGTAAACTCTGTTTTGTATTTATGGCTTAAAAAGAAAGACCAGTGGTAACATCATAAAACAAAACCAAGCTATTGCCACAACATCATGAATTATGAAAGGCAAGCAGACATGGGAGGTTAGACCTAATAGAGATTCCCTTCAACCAATCTTGACTGGGAGATGGGCTTTCTCCTATGAGCATGGTAGATTGTTTCTGTCAAAGGACTAGACAGCCTCAGGGAATAACTGATCAGGAGCAACTAGGAAAGTCAGAAGAATGGATAAATCCAAATTTTTCTACTTTGCTCTATTGATTAAATCATTTTACAGGTGTGATGGAATTCACTGGTTATTTTGGAAAGTCCCTGTGGTATTTAATAGAAATCAACAGACTGTCTGTTGTTCACTTTTTAAAAGAATACAACATGGGCCCCAATTCCACAGACGCCCTAAAGTTATAGTTGGAATCAGTGATGATTTCACTGTTACCAGCTTTCTTATCTTCAATCTCTAATGTGTTTTTATTTTCCTTCCTAATGATCTACCTTGATTTTTACCTCCCGAGCCACTGGAAGGGATAGATTCCCTTAAGCATTTTGAAATAGAGTGGAAATTACTTCACTGCAATGGCCAGCAACTATCTCAGAGACTAGGAGGCTGTCAGGATCACTAGACAACACCTGGAGTTATTGTAAGCACATCAATTCTGAAAAATCAGGTTTAGAAGAAACAATCTCTTTAACAGATTATTCTAATAGTCATCACCAGCAATATTATTTTTCTGCATTCAGATGAGATTTTTAGAAGTAGTCGTATAAATCTAAATAATAGCTAAAATACTTTAAAAAGGAAATGAGTCCAAAAGCAGAATTATCTTATGTACTCTAAGACTGAAAATCAATTTCTAGAATAGTGCTGTCCAGTGGAACTTACTGTGATGATGGGAATGTTCTGTTATCTCTACTGTCTAATATAGCCACTGGCCACATGTCGCTGTTGAGCAACTGATATGTGGCTAATGGGATTGAGAAAATGAATTTTTAAATTACATTTAAATGTAAGTTTGATAAATGTAATTTAAGTGTAAATATGTGCCGCATGAGCCAAGTAGTTACTGTATTAGGGCAGTTCTAATTCCTTTTCTAAAATTCTAAATAAAAATTGTGTATGATAAGAAAATTACACACTGAAGAAAAATTGTATGTATTTTACATTATACACTATATATCATCATGTAATTTATAAGAACTATAAAAAGGAAATATTTGGTTAAATCCATGAATTTCCAAAATTACATTTGGCACTATGTTTTAGTATTTCAAATATTTTTCCTATTGACACTATGCATTTTTAGTTTTTTCAAGAAATGTGATTTTTGCGAAAAACATATAATTCTGGCAGTATTGAAACATTTTTAATTTGAGGTTTTATTCATTTGCTGAGAAGAGCATATATTTTTAAAGCTTCAGTGAGATACAATTTATCTACCATAAACTCATCTATTTAGTGTACAATGCAGTGTTTTTTTAGTGTACTTGAGTTGTGCAACCACCATCATAATCTAAATTCAGAACATTTTCAGCACCTACAAAAGAAACCTTATTTCTTTAGCAGTCATTCCCCATTTCATCCCCAGCCCCTTGCAACATCTTTCTCTATTGATCTGCTTATTCTAGATAATTGATAGGAATTGGAATTATATACTATGTAGTAATTTGTGACTTCCACTGGGAGATGTATTTCTTCACCCCAAGAACCTCTTTCTTTGTCTGAAACAAAATAAGTAATAATAGTTTAAAAATGATAAATTTCATTTATAGGAATGTTATAAGATCCTAGAAAAGAGAAGAAAAAAGTCTAACCAATCTTAATAGGGAAGTAGCATAATTAATAAAACATCTACAAAATCAGCACCAGAAACCTAGTCCATAAAGTACTTAGTCTTTCTTCTGTCTACATTCATTATACTTGAAGGTGCCCAGTGTAGACACAATGACACAAGGAGTGGTCCTGGGAAACTGTAATCTTCTTGAGCATGCTATTGTTGTCATTCAGGTTCTCTGTGCAGTCTACGCTCCTTTACAGGTGCTGCCTGTTCCATCATGGGAGTTCAGAAAGACTGCATGGAGTATACTGAATGTTGTGGTTACTGAGGGAAGGTATCCTCTTCTGATTTTCTAGTGGTTTACTCCTTAAAGGAAATACCAAGACAGATCTGTTTCTGTCCCAGTGTTTTATGGAGTTTTAAGTGAGTAGTTTCTTATAACTTTTGCCTACTTCTTCCTTTTTCCCTCTTGCTTTTCTCTCACATGCATTGATAGGTGTACATTAAGGGGGACTAAAGGGTAAATGCCTCCCCCAGAATTGATTATCTGATCAGAATATCTCCTTTTTGCTGAGGAATAAAGCTGTACTACTGAATCAGTCCAACTTACTGTGTCCTGCTCATTCTTCCCTATAGCGAGTTTTTGTCTAGAAATTGCCTTAGTTCCTCATAAAAGTTGGTTTCCAGTAGGTCAGACTCCCCAGTTTGTCAAACATGTCCAGCTATTTTGGAACACCAGAAAAATGTGTAGTTAAACTAAAGTTGGGAAATACATTAAATTTCTCTTTGTTGTGCGGTAGGATCTTTCAGTAGAGAACAGGGGTGGAAATCTGTGTGTGGAGCCATCTGTTGATAGGATCAACACACGAACCTTCTGCCATGCCAGATTTTGACTACTGTGGAATTCTCATGTCATATACATAGAGCTTTTCCCTTACATCGGGGATGGTAGTTTCCAATTCTCTAGTAATGCCAAAAACCATCATGTTTCTCATATCCAGTAAGCTGACTTCTTTTTTTTTTTTTTTTTAAAGATTTTATTTATTTATTTGACAGAGAGATCACAAGCAGGCAGAGAGGCAGGCAGAGAGAGGAGGAAGCAGGCTCCCCGCTGAGCAGAGAGCCCGATGCGGGGCTCGATCCCAGGACTCTGAGATCATGACCTGAGCCGAAGGCAGCGGCTTAACCCACTGAGCCGCCCAGGCGCCCCAGTAAGCTGACTTCTTAAAAGTATTTTACAATTAGAACTAAATATAGTAAATGCTTATCTAGAAAGTTTATCTTGAAAAGGGCGTATGGAGGTGCCTGGTGGCTCAGTGGTTTAAACCTCTGTCTTTGGCTCACATCATGATCTCAGGGTCCTAGGACTGAGCCCCACATTGGGCTCTCTGCTCAGCGGGGAGCCTGTTTCCCTTCCTCTCTCTCTGCCTGCTGCTCTGCCTACTTGTGATCTCTCTGTGTCAAATAAATAAATAAATCTTTAAAAAGAAAAGAAAAGAAAAGGGCTGTCTGTCAGTGGCAGCAAGACAACTAGTAGGACAACTAAGCATTGTGTAAAACATTACAAGTAAAATGTTCAAAACATTCAGAGTTATTTGGTGCTTTATGATCCAGAAACTGGTTAACTGGTTTTTGCTTATAGTAATTACCAAATTCTGTCAAATGAATGGTTTGTGTGCCCAAAGGTACTTACTATGCTAAAAACATGATATAAACAGAGTGAAAAATTGCTCATTCTCGTCACTGACACCATGAAAAAAGAGAAAGATGAAGAGTTTGGACTTTCTTGAAAAGCTATGTAAGTCAGTATTTAAAATTTTTTATTTTATTTTTTAAGCTTTATTTGACAGAGGGAGAGAAAGAGGGAGGGAGTGCACAATCAGGGGGAGGCAGAGGGAGAAGCATATTCCCGGCAGAGGATGGAACCTGATGCAAGACTCCATCCCAGGACCCTGGGATCATGCCCTGAGCTGAAGGCAGATGCCTAACCAATGAGCCACCCAGGCGCCCCTCCCCCACCCACAAAAAATATTTTAAAGGATCCAATATAGATACAGACCTGAGAAGGAGAAAGGAAATCGCTTCCTTCAAGAGCCTTGGAATGTAGCAGACACCGTTTCCGACTTGAGGGCTTTTTTTTTTTTTAGATTTTGGGAATATTAGAGGTTAGATTTTATTCACAATACTTTAATTATTTTGGTCTCTAACATTATTGTATGGACAGATGTGACCAGCATACAAAAGATGACTCTATTCTGAGGTTAGAGCAAGGCAAAGGACAGTAGCTGTTCTGGGCTGTGTCTTCATGGGGGAATAAGGACAGAAATAGTTATTTCTCCTCTTTGAGAAACTTGATGTTTTCTAGACTAGTGTGTTATAAGAACTCTTCCCATTCTCCTTTTACTTCCTTTGTCCTCTAACTGTAAAGAATATATCAGGAGTAGAATTCAGAGATAGTCTTCTAACTATATATAGTTAGTATGGGATGAGCCTTAAGCCTTCCTAAGTTCTTTCGATTATTTTTTTTTCATTCTACAAACATGTATTGAGTTTAGAAATTATTGGAAATAGGAGGAGGGTTAGTAAAACAGATCAGTGATAATGGATAGTTTGACACGGGGGAAAACAGAGGCAAAGTTTTCCTGTACCTTGGAACCATACACTCTTGGTTGGAGAAGAGGGACTTGAGATATTTTTTAAGAGAAACTGGTGCTTTTATAGGAGGAGTGGGCTAGTATGCTGTTGAAGGCTCTGTTATGGTTTGTGAGTTCTGATATCAAAGCCAATTTTTTTTTTAACCTAATGAATACTCTCCCCTCCCTGTGGCCCTGGGTGAATTCCAGCTTGAAAGCAAGAACAGTGTCTCTTGACCCATGATTTAGATTTGGGAGGCCACATTAGTATCCTGACAGACACTGACAATAAAACAAGACATTCTTAGTGTTCTGAAGGAAATGATGATCTGATAGTAGGCACTTCCAGTGCCATATAACCTGGCATTATATGTAGTGATAGAGACTGTTTGGATTCTAAAGGGAGCCTAGTAAAGAATACAACTATTTCAGTTTGGGGAGAGTGAAAAGTATAATCTAGTAGGTGACATTTGACCTAGGTATTGAGGGATGAGTGGGAAATTTTCAGGTAGTAAGGAACAGAAAGGGAAGAGAGTTGTTGAAATAACACCTTGGGAGAAAGGTGTGCAGATAGGCCAAAACAAGCAACACTCTCCACTCCATCCCCCAACAAAAACGAAACAAACAAACAAACAAAAAAAAACAACTTTCCATTTTTATAATCCTTGGGCTGAAAAGACCTTTGCAATGTGAGTGGGAGCTGGGTTCTTACTTTCTTTTATGCTATTCTGTAAGTTGATGTATGTGCGATGCCAAATGGAGTCTGTGCTTAAAATTTCCTAATCCATTAATCTTCAGGTGTTTTTCACATTTTCCATTTGAGTGACTACAGTAGATCCACTGACCCCTCAAAAGGTTGGTAAGGCAGAGAGAAAACAGCAGACTCTCTGAATGATAAGTATTTATAGAAAAAGCAGTTCACTTAGAGTAATTGCTCAGGGAAGTTAGGGGGGAGGACATGTAGAGTGAATGCCCCATCACTTATTAGTTTAGAATTAAACCAAGTATAATCGATGGACAATGGATAGAGATGAGTTTTTAAAGTAAAACCTTTCACCCTAGTAATGCAAACCTCTGACACGAGGGCTGCTTCTGTGCTGAATCACTCAAACTGTGGCTCAACGCCCAAAACTCAATTTCTTTTGTTTGGTGCCCTCTAAAGCATGTTCTCTCTGAGACTCCACTTATCCTGGCAGAACTTTGCCTCATTGAATTTTGCTTGATTTGCTCTTCCTTTTTGAGTCTGATTAAAGTTTCCTACTCTTTGCAGCACCCATTTGTTTCTGCTTCAAGCGAGGAGCTTGCTTAGTTAGCTCGATTTGATTTCCCTTGTGGGTTTTCCCCCTGTATGTTTCTTTATTGCGGAAGCCCTTACAGATAGAAATGTGGCCTCTTGAGTGGATAATAACAGCTCTTGTTAACTAGCAGTACTAACCCCTCCATGGCTCTTATTACTCGCTGGGTACGGTTCTAAATGCGTTCTAAATGCTTTTCATAAATTAATTCCACCTTCACAAAAACTGGCAAGTATCATTATTCTTCCCATGTTGTAGATAAGAAAGGGAGGCCCAGAGAGAAGAAAGCTTGCCAAAAGCTCGCAGAATGGTAGCAGAGTTCTGCTTCCGTCCCAGGTGTCTGTGCTTCCAATAGTATAATCTGTAACCTGTCACTGAGAGCCAGGGACTTTGTGTGAATTTGCCTTCTTACTGCTCACACCCTCCTTGGAAGGAAGGTGGGTAGTTTAATCTTAATTTACCTATGAGAAAGCGAAAGTTCAAAAAGCTTATGTAACTAGCTCAAGTTACCCACCGGCTGAGATGTGTTTCAATTGCTGGGGTCTCTAACATAAAATTCCTTGCTCTTAACCACTGCGTTCAGCACTTTTTTTTTCCTCCCCAAAGCTGTGATCCTGGACCTCAGACCCAGACCTCCCCTTTTTTCTTACATGATCCTCACTTATGGCTTTAAATAGTCATCTGTACTCTGATAATTCCCAGGTCTGACATCTTCCCTGAGTTTCACTTCATGTATCAGGGGGTTGTGTCAGGAAATGCTTTCTGTAAGACCCAGCTAGTAAATACTTTAAGGTTTGTGGGTCATAGGATATGTCTCCAATGGCGTGAGCAACTTGAGTGTAGGAATTGGATCTTGTTCATCCTATTGTCCCTGGTGCCTAGATCAAAATCTGGCAAACTGTGTTCTCGGAATTTGCTTGTTAGCTGAACTAATAAATGGATATAGAATATTATCCTTGAAAAGATGTTGCTGAAAACCTTGCTTATAGACACTGTTTGTTGACATACTCCTAATACACATTAGCTGCTCAGTGCAAGGGAAGTATTTCTCAAAACCCTGGTACCTCTGAAAGAAATAGGTTCTCTCTCCCTACTCTTAAATACAGTACTTTTGAAAAAAGTCGTATAAAAATACAAGAGGCCATGATCACTGTTGGTATTAATTTTGATGTGCATGGTCGTTTAGAATAGTATTTAGAGCCAGACAAAGCTGGTATCAAATGGTAATGCTTCCCATTCGTACTTTTATGACAGTGTGCAAATAATTTAAGCTCTTAGCCTCAGTTATAAAAGATGATGTGAAAGTTTTACAGCCTCTGTAAAAGGTGCATTATGTCATAAATTATATAAAAGATCATAAGGTTATTATGAAGATTAAGGAATATATGTTCTAAGTAATACAGTGTCATAAACTACTAGTTGCTCAATTAATGAAAGTTGATGCTGTTGCTGTTCTCTTGTTAGCCACCATCTCGGTACAGGAAATCATAAACACTGTACCAATACATTGATGCTAGCCATGAAGAAGTTACTGTTCAAGGGGTTACTAGGAATGGAATATCTAATATCAGTGTGGTTGATATTGATTCATGACAAAGGCAGGGTTCTGACACTCTCTTCAAGAGAAGCCAGCTGAGATAATCAATCATAGGTACTTGCTGGGTCAGATGCTATGCTAACAATTAGGCCAAATGAAGAGGAACCCTCCACCTTGAGGAGCATGTCATCTAGTTAATGAGATGGTATACCAAAGGGAAGGAAAACAGTGTAGATTCTACTGTAGTTGCTTGGTTAAAAAAAAAAAATGTGTGGCCTAGCATTTTAGAAGACAAAGATAACCCATCTAGTAGTAGGATTTTCAGAGGCTCCCTTCCTTTTGTTATAACCCTCATCCTAGAAAACTATCCATTATTTTCTTAAATTAAATACTTAGAGAAGCATGGAAGATGATGATAAAGAATATATTCCTCCTCAGTGTTCCTGGTGCCAAGCCCAGTGCCTGATATATACTCCATGTTCAATAAAATCAGTTGAATAAATAAATGAATGAATAAAACAGTGCTCAGCACAGAACATGGAAGGGATATAGGATTATAATAATATTGACAGATTCTTTGCCCTTCATATTACATATTTAACTTCATTATCCATAACTAATTCATGGAAAGGTAACTTCCTCAGCATCACCTTTATCATAGCATAAAAGCCTGAGGGACATTAGTGAAATTTTAAGCAAATTATCTTACCAAATCTTACCAAGAGCATGATGGTAGCTAAAATAAATATCTGGTTAGAGCCATTGATTCTTACTAGGTCCAAAGTTTCTTTCAAAGACAACAGGATTTCTTATTTCTAAAAATTTTCATTTAAACTTATTCATTAATACATACCATAATAAGAATCTCAAATACACAATTTAGTGATTCAACACTTCCATACAACACTCAGTGCTCATCACAAGTGCACTCCTTAATCCCCATCTCCTATTTAACCCATCCCCCACCCACCTCTCCTTTGGTAATCAGTTTTTTCTCTATAGTTAAGAATTCTTGGTTTGCTTCTCTTCCCTCCACCCCTCCCCCACTGCTGTGTTGGTTTTGTTTCTTAAATTCCACATACAAGTGAGATCTAATGGTATTTGTCTTTTCCTGACTTATTTCACTTAACGTAATACACTCTAGTTGCATCCATGTCATTGCAAATGGCAAGGTTTCATTCTTTGATGGCTGAGTACCATTCTAGCGTGTGTGTGTGTGTGTACCATTTCTTCTTTTTCCATTTATCAGTTGATGGACCTTTGAGCTGTTATAATTTGCCTATTGTAGATAATGCTGCTATAAACATCAGAGTACATGTATCCCTTTAAAATTAGCATTTTTGTATTCTTTGAATAAATACCCAGTAGTGCAATTGCTGGATCCTAGGGCAGTTTTATTTTTAAATTTTTGAGGAATGTTCACACTTTTTTCCCACAGTGACTGTACCAGTTTGCATTCCCACCAACAGTGTAAGAGGGTTCCCATTTCTCTGCATACTCAACAACATTTGCTGTTTCTTAAGTTAATTTTAACCATTCTGAGAGGTGTGAGGTGATCATTGTAGCTTTGATTTATATTTCCCTAATGATGAGTGTTTTGGGGCATCTTTTCATGTGTCTGTTGGTCATCTGTGTGTCTTCTTTGGAAAAATGTCTCTTCATGTCTCCTGCCCATTTTTTAACAGGATTATTTGTTTTTGTCTTTTTTTTTAATCAGACATGTCATTGCAAATATCTTCTCCCATTCTGTAGGTTGCCTTTTAGCTCTGTTGTTTCCTTTGCTCTGCAAAAGATTTTTATCTTGATGAAGTCCTAATAGTTCATTTTGCTTTTGTTTTCCTTGTCTCAGGTGGCATACCTAAAATGAAGTTACTATGGCTGATGTCGAAGAGGTTACTAACTGTGTTCTCCTCTAGAATTTCTATAAATTCCTGTCTCTTTTACATATTCCATTTGAATTTATTTTGGTGTATGGTGTAAGAAAGTGATCCAGTTTCATTCTTCTGCATGTGGCTGTCCAGTTTTCCCAACATCATTTGTTGAAGAGACTGTCTTTTTTCCATTGAATATTCTTTACTGCTTTGTTGAAGATTAATTGACCATATAGTTGTGGGTTCCTTTCTGGGTTTTCTGTTCTGTTCCATTGATTTATGTGTCTGTTTTTGTGCCAGTACCATACTGTTTTGATGATCACAGCTTTGTAATAAAGCTTGAAATCTGGAGTTGTGATGCCTCCAGCTTTATTTTTCTTTTCCAAGGTTGCTTTGGATATTTGGGGTCTTTTGTGGCTCCATACAAATTTTCGTATTGTTTGTTCTAGCGCTGTGAAAAATACTCATGTTATTTTGATGGAGATTGCATGAAATGTGTAGACTGCTTTGGGTAGTGTAGACATTTTAACAATATTTGTTCTTGCAATCCATGAGCATGGAATATCTTTCCATTTCTCTGTGTCATCTTCAACTTCCTTCATTAGTGTTTTTCAGTTTTCAGAGTATAGATCTTTTACCTCTTTGGTTAGATTTATTCCTAGGTATTTTATGGGTTTTGGTAAAGTTGTAACATGGGATTTATCTTTTAATTTCTCTTTCTGTTAGTTCATTATTGGTGTGCAGAAATGCAACAGATTTCTGTTGATTTTGTGACATGATTTTGCTGAATTTGTATAACAGATCTAGCAGTTTATTGATGGAGTCTTTTGGGTTTTCTACATAGAATATCCTGTCATCTGCAAATAGTGAAGGTTTGACTTCTTGCCAATTTGGATGCCTTTTATTCCTTTTTCTTGTCTGATTGTTGTGGCTAGGACTTCCAGTACTACATTAAATAACAATGGTGAGAGTGGACATCCCTGTCTTATTCTTGGCTGTAGAGGAAAAGCTCTTAGGTTTTCTCATTGAGGATGATATTAGCTGTGGGTTTTTCAGATATGGCCTTTATTATGTTGAAATATATTTTCTCTAAACCTACTTTGTTGAGGGTTTTTATCATGATGGATGTTAAACTTTGTGAAACACTTTTTCGGCATCTACTGAAAAGATCATATGGTTCTTGTGTTTTTTTTAATTAATGTTATGTATCACATTGATTGATTTCTGAATATTGAACCACCCTTGCAGCCCACGAATAAATCCTACTTGATCATGGTGAATGATTCTTTGAATGCACTGTTGGATTTGGTTTGCTAGTATTTTTTTTTATTGTGTTATGTTAATCACCATAAGATACATCATTAGGTTTTGATGCAGTGTTCCAAGATTTATTGTTTTTGTACAACACCGAGTGCTCCATGCAATATGTGCCCTCTTAATACCGTCCACCCCAAACCCTCAGTTTGTTTCTCTGAGTCCACGGTCTCTCATGGTTTGTCTCCCCCTCCGATTTCCCGAAATTCACTTTTCCTTTCCTTCTCCTAATGCAGAACATTAGGAGAAGTTTTGCTAGTATTTTACTGAGAATTTTTGCTTCCATGTTCATTAGGGATATTGGCCTGTAGTTCTCTCTTTCAGTGGAGTCTTTATCTGGTTTTGGTTTCAGAGTAACACTGGCCTCAACATGATTTCTTTTAGGTCTTAATCCTAGTGGTTTATTTTGTACAACTGAATGCTGCTCAAATTTTAATGTGTCAAAGAATCACCTGGGGATCTTAATAAAAGGCAGAGTCTGATTCTAGAGGTCTGGGTGGGATCCAAGATTTTTCATTTCTCAGAAGCTCCCAGGTGATGTCGATCCTGCGGTTCAGGGACCATGTCTTGAACATCAAGCACATGGTCATGATTTGCCATATTTCAGGTGGTTCTTTTCTTCATGGAATTAACCGCTGGCTATTTTGGTCACCCTGTCATTATTGCGACTAATCTTAGAATCATCTCAAGCTGAAGTTCATGTATATACTTCAACATACTTATTATTCATAGCGTGTCTAATTCTATGGAGCTCTGTCTTTTTATCTGGAAAGCTCTACCAAATGAATCAACCCCCCGGGGGCTTCTGCATTTGAGAGCAGCTTTTGTGCCAAGATGATAGTATATGTACACAGGGTTTGACTACATAAATATCATAATTACTCATTACAGATTATAATCCTTAAGGGAAAAATGAAGGATTGCTTGGACAATAGGGAACTTCAAAATTCTTATCAGACCTTACACAGCCAACTTTGTCACAAAGAGGTCAAATACAATCCTGTGATATTTTTATATTACATCAAGAATAAGTGTTACATAAAAAATGAATGAATGTTATATTATAAATGAATGTTGTTAAATTAGCTCTGAATCTGTGTGTATATATAATGCAATGTTTTCAATTTCTTTTTATAAGTAATTATCTAGCTATAAGCCAGGCAATTTTACCTCCTAAATTTTCAGTGAGTCTTACAATATGATTTAAAAGACACATATTGGGGCACCTGGGTGGCTCAGTGGGTTAAAGCCTCTGCCTTTGGCTCAGGTCATGATCCCAGGGTCCTGGGATCAAGCTCCACAACAGGCTCTCTGTTCAGCAGGGAGCCTGCTTCTTCCTTTCTCTCTCTGCCTGCCTCTCTGCCACTTGTGACCTCTGTCTGTCAAATAAATAAATAAATTCTTTAAAAATATATAAAAGACATATATTTTAAAACATTAGCAATGTATTTTAAAACACTGGCATTTTTCATCAAAATAAATTCTGTGTTGGAACTTCCCAGTTTTATCCCAACATTTTACTCGGGATTTCCCTTACCACTGCAGATATATTACATCATTATTTTGAATATTTTGTCACTTGACAATATGTTGATATTTTTTAGAAATAATTCTAATAGACAATGCCAAGCATTTTTTAGTGCTTAAAATAGCCAGCCACGTAAAATACTGAAACAGAAAGCTATTTAACCATTACCTGGAAAGAAATAGAAAGTTTTCAGGGAAGGACATGGTCAAATGCTTTGAAGAAGATAAATATGCATTTGTGTGTGTTTGTCCCATAGGTTATTTTATTGTCTAGCAATCATGTGTTCTTCCCACATAAGGATTTTAATAAAGAGTTTGTTGCCAGATTTAACTAGAAAGACAATTAGCACCAGAAGAGGATCCAAACCTTTGGCTTCTTTTAAGCTCAAAACATCTCAGGTCACTAACTGCCCAAGGGAAAGACAAAATCTGTTATAAAATTGCCAGGCCAAACTTTGAACTTTAGATTGAAGAAACTGGAAAAGAAAAGGAAGCGTGAAAATAAGCTTTTCTCTCTCTCTTAGGCATTAGTAGGTCCAATCCTGGAAATGTTTAAAATCAAAATGAGAGATGTATGAAGAAAAATTGGGAAACTCATACTATGTGATATTAAAACATCCAGTGTTTATAAAGGCTTGTGTTATCTAGGGCATTGCAAAAACAAAGCAAAAATATGCACTCAGTTTTTTGAGAATAACTAGACAATGACTGACCAAGGAAGAAAATCATGGTAGAAGGGGTGGTGTTTATACTTTAGGTCATACTTTGAGTATAGTTGACACACAGGATTATGTTCGGAAAACAATCGAAGTAAAGTGATTTTATTTCCAGCACATTATTAGTATGGCTCTTTTATTTATGAATAAAATAACTATATTGAGTCGATAACTTCCCTTAGGGATTTAAAATTTTTGCTTTAAAATTAAGTATTTTATAATAATGTTAATACATTTGCAACATTTTTATGTTAATCCTAGATTTTTGTATTACACTTAAATCTATATATAATAAAAGAGCAAGAAGTAAAATAATTTTTTTAAAAATTTGCATGATAAAGCTAAGCCAGGTTATGCTGCAGAAGTCATCTCTTGCCCCTCCTGCTTTCTTCCCCAGAAAGTGGTTTGGCATAACACACAGTGTTCCTTGGGAGTCTGAGTTGCTCTCCAGGCACTTCTGCGGGACGATCAGTCTTTCAGGCTGTTTTGCTTCTATGGCTCCTGCAAATAAATGCCTCCAGGTTGTTGAGGGCTGAGAGGACATGGAAGAGCTCCCACAAGCTCTGAATGTTTGTAACCTGCAAGTTACAAAATCATTTTTACCCATACTTCTTTAGTTGAAGTAAGTCCTACACTTACATGTATTTATCTTCAAAGGGCAGTTAAGTATAACCATCCTATGTGCCGGAAAATAACATTTCCTACAGAGCTCTCTATTCGTATATCTCTGGTTAATTCTTTTCTTCCCTTATGTCACTTTGCGGGTGAGGCCTTTTTAACCTCTCACATAGACCATTGTTCTAGCCGCATCCGTGGACATTCTCGTTATCCTCTCCTAACCCTTATTCATCTTACCCATAGTCACGAAATATGTTTCCCTAAACCAAAGAGGTTTCTATTCAACCTTTGCCCCATATTAACCCATTCTTTCCCTACTGGCCCATCTCCTAATGTGGCATGACACAGAAGGGCTAAATGTGGTTGGGATCTAGGATAGAGGTGGGGGAAAGGCCAGAGAACAAGCTTAAACTATATGTGACCCAAGAGAGAGTAATGATAGAATGTGGCATTCATCCAGATAGCAGTTGGCATTGAAAAGCCTCAACCAAGAGAGAGAAGGGTCTCTTTTCAGTTAGGCAGATCACAGACCTAAGAATTTAAGAGCACTGACTAAGAATAGGAGCAGGAAACAGAGTGCCAAATAGAAAACTGGTGTCTCGGGATGCCTGGGTGCCTCAGTCGGTTAAGCCACTGCCTTGGGCTCAGGTCATGATCCCAGGGTCCTGGGATCGAGTCCCACATCAGGCCTCCTGCTCAGCAGGAAGCCTGCTTCTCTCTCTGCTTCTGCCTGCTCCTCTGCCTGCTTATGCTCTCTCTGACAAATAAATAAAAATCTTAAAAAAAAAAAAAAAAGAAAGAAAGAAAGAAAAAAAGAAAACTGGGGTCTGGGACTAGACTCCAGTCATTGAGCATTGTGGAAGGAAAGGAATCTGTTTTGAAGCACTGAACAGTTTAAGAAAGTAGGAATTCATGTTTTAGAAGACAGCTAGAACTTAGAGACATGTAGTCATCTACAAGGCACTAGCTTTTAAATCTTTTACTGTTGTTTCAAAGGAAATATTCAGAGCCTTAATATGTTTAGATGAAGCGGAAATTCTCTGGTTGAAGTAACCATGGTCTTCACCCCTCCTTGCTGTACAGTAGCAACCCCGACAGTAATTTTTTCAGCATCCATAGGATTCCACTGAGCAAAAATATATTCTTAGTTTAAAGAAACATGGCAGATGTAGAGGTTCCAAAGCTGGGCAAGGCAGAGAGGAGGGCAGGAGGCAGAAGGTCAAAGGACTGTTAGTAATAAGAGCAACTGATGAGTGTTGCACTGTGACCCCTGTGTGATGAAACAGAACAGACTTTTAAACCCCATCGGATGGCTGTAGATTGGACCTAAATCTGGGAGCAGAGGGAGCCTACAGAGAGGAGCTAAGGGACCCTGAATGTGGGCAGCAAGGGCAAAAGATGAGATGGCACCAACCTCTCCTTCTTTGTTCTTTTTCCATGGAAAAATGTCCCCGCTACAATCAAAAGTATTTGTCCTTTGGATCCCACGCCCTTAGACCTTTTCAAAAACTTTACTCCTAAAGTTCTTTCTGCCTTTTATCACCAATGTCTTTCTCTATATAGGTCCGTTTTCTGTAGCACAAACACATATTCTAAGGTGTGGTCCTCAAAGTGTGGTTCCTGGATCAGCAGCAGCTGAATCACTTGGGAATTTGTTAGAAATGGGATTTCTCATGTTCCAACAAAACCTCCTGAATTAGAAACTCTGGCCCCACAATTTTGTTTTTTTTTTAATAAGACTGCCAGATAATTCTTATGTAAGTTAGAAATTCTGAGAACTTCCCTAGCATAACACACTTAAAGAAACTTGGCTCCTCATTTTTCTGTAACCACTGCCCATTTTCCTGTTCCCATCTATGATAAAACTCCTCCAACATGCTGTGCACACTGTCTTCACCTCCCACATAGCTTTTAATCCAACTTCAGTCCCTACCGCTTCACAGAAGCCGTCCTTTTCAAGGTCACCCAAGATCTCAATGCCAAAATTAATGGGCTCTGAAATTCACAAATGTAACTCAGTCTTTTATCAGGATGTTTCTGTTAATCTCATCCTTTTGAAAGAAATTTACCTTCTTGATTTTCATGACATGATGGTGTTCTTTTTTTTCTTCCCTGTCTCCTTCACTGGCCTTACCTTCTCTACTTCATCTCTAAATATTGGTATTGTATGGGTTTTGGAACTTTGCCTGTTCCTTTCCCTCTTTTCACTCTCAGCCAAGTTGATTTCATCCAGGTCCAAGGTTTAAATGACACCTGTATCAGACAACCCCCACATTTAGAGTTCTAGTCTGGATTTCTCTGAGCTATAGATCTGCAAATTCAGTACATCACCATATCTTAAATATAACATAATATAATCATATATTACACATTATTATGTGTAGTAATATGTATTATATATATATATATATATATATATATATCACAGTATAATCAGGCATACTAAATCCTTCCCCACAGCTCTGTTCCTCCACTCCAGCTCTCCTTACATGATTCACTAATACCACCATTCTTTAGTACCACCATTTACCTCTGTCCAAGCAAAACATTTAAGCATTGTCTTAGAATTCACCATTTCTTTTTTTTTTTAAGATTTTATTTATTTAATTGACAGAGATCACAAGTAGATAGAGAGGCAGGCAGAGAGAGACAGAGGAAGGGAAGCAGGCTCCCTGCCAAACAGAGAGCCTGATGCGGGGCTCAATCTCAGGACCCTGAGATCATGACTCGAGCCGAAAGCAGAAGCTTTAACCCACTGAGCCACCCAAGTGCCCCAGAATTCACCATTTCTATTTACCTTTTCCCACCCCTCTGATTCATTTTTTTAAAAGATTTTATTTATTTGAGAGAGAGAAAGAGAGAGTGAGAGCATGAGAGGGGAGAGGGTCAGAAGGAAAAGCACACTCTCCGCAGAGCTGGGAGCCTGATGTGGGACTCGATCCCGGGACTTTAGAATCATGACCTGAGCTAAAGGCAGTTGCTTAACCAACTGAGCTACCCAGGCACCCCCATATTACTGATTCTATCATTAAAATATATTTCAAATCTGTCCATTTCTCTGTGTCCACTGCCATCATCTTGGTTGGGATCATGGTGGTTTCTCATTAGCACAAAGTCTACCTCCTGGCCTCCCAAATATCACTCCTTCTCTATGTAAACCCATTCCCTACATATTACTGAGAGATCTTAACATAGAAATAAAATCTCTTTCATTCTTTCCTTAGAAACCCAGATTTCCCTAAGTGGGCAAAGGACCAGATTGGCCTCCTTCCTGCTTCTGCAGGGTCATTGGTGATCCCTCTCTTTTCGACTCCCTGTACTTAGGCCACATTCATCTTGAGATACTATTTAAACTACTCTTGGTTCTCTCCCTGTTCCAGACCTTTACAGTTCTGTTCTCTCGCTCGGAGGACTTTTACCTTGGTTCTTCCCATGGCCAACTCCTTCCCATGTTTCAGATTTCAGCTCATATGACCCTGTCATTTGGACCTGGATAATCATATCATCTAAAATCCTGCCAGCCCAGTTATTCCCTATTACTGAATCCAATTCATTTCCTGCACAGCAGTTAGTACATTCTGTAATAATTTGATGTGTCTGTTTGTCTCCCCACTACAATAAACTTTCCATGAGGGCTGAGTCTCTCATTTTTCATTGTATCCTCAAGACCTAGATAAATCCTGATAATCAATAAATATGTTTCAAATGAATAAAGGAAGAATAAAGAACAAATGCAACACAGATCTTGATATGCATTCTTTTCCAGATAAAATTCCTAAGCCTGTCATTAAATGGACCCTCACAGAGACCTGTTTCCTTTCCAGCCCTTCCTTAGGTCTGTACCCATGTTCCACCTTCTTTGTGATAGTGTTCTTTATCATCTAGCCCTTCAGCGGTAGTTAATTATCTCCACACATCTCACACTGATGGTGTAATATTGTTATTCATTTTGTGTGTTTATGTCTTATCCAGCTAACCCATTTATTGAGAAAATGCCCTGTATCCTCTGGTGTATTTGGAGCTCCTACTATGTGTTGTAGTGGTCTTGAGGGCAATGATATACTTTAAAACTTACAGTGTTAGGCAGGGGGTTGCTCATAGAGTGCATTCAACAAATGATTGATGATTAATTGAATCCATCCTTGATGGATGTTATCCATCAGCATGGCTGTTAACCAGTAGTTGTAACCTTTAGGGTAAGTATTGTAAGAATTTTAAGTTTTGTTTTTGTTTTCATAATGGAAAAGATTCAGCCATCACTGGAGTATTCTGGAATCCCAGGGGCATCAGAATGAATTATCAGTTGTCAGATTTTTCTTTTTTTAACAGGAATAGGTCTCATTGTTTTTGCCTCAACATCTAGAAAAGGAGTCCTTTCCTTATTTCAAACCAATTAAGTATTCTGGGAGAAACAAGTCACTCATTTGCCTATGACCTTTTGGAAAAGTTGTCATTTTGTTAATATATTGTACATATTGCTAATGTGAATTTGCAGTGACTATGTTTTATTGTACTTAAAAATGGTGAACTCAGTTTTTGAAATTAAGCTTCTTTTCCACAATTAATATTTTTTTAAATCTAAAATTTTCATGGCAAGTTTTTTGTGTGTGTGGAATTCACTCAGTCATCCTATACTTGTTGGGATTTTGAGATCTATCTCAGATCTTCCTTTTTATCATATATTTACTTACTTTCTGGGTCTGTATCCTGACTCGGTCATTTACTAGTTGTATAACCTTAGGCAAATTTCATAACCTCACTTTGCCTCAGTTTTGTCGTCTATGAAATGTCTATGTATAGGAGATGCACCTCCTTCATAGAATTGTTATGGATTAACATGTTCGCTATTGAGCACATACAGTTCCTGGCATAGAGTATAAGTCAGAATGCTATTTTTATTTTGAATATCTGCTGTAAGCCAGGCATTAGTGAGGAACAAGACTTTTTTTTAAAAAGATTTTATTTATTTATTTAACAGAGAGAAAGATTACAAGTAGGCAGTGGCGGGGGGGCACGTTCCCTGCTGAGCAGAGAGCCCGATGTGGGGCTCGATCCCAGCACTCCAAGATCATGACCTGAGCCGAAGGCAGAGGCTTAACCCACTGAGTCACCCAGGCACCCCAGGAACAAGACTTTTGACTAATAATTTTCATTGTATATTGAGGCTGATGATTATACATCTGATTCTGCCTTGTGGACCACCTATGTTGTGAAGACATTTACTCTTGTCTACCATGTGGTACTTGGAGATGGTTAATCTGCCCAACACTGTCACTAGCTCTTAATAAATATTTCTTTTGTCTTGAGGAGTCTGTGACATCAATTTTTTACCTTCCCTGCATACACATTCTTTGTCATATAACTATGTATTACCCTCCCACTCTGACACTGGACTTGACAGTGTGACTGGATTTGGTCATTTTATTGTTAAAAAGTACTTTGAGAGTGCATGCTTTCTCTCCTCTGCCATGGCAAGAAAGTGCTTTTAGGTGTAGCGGGTAGAATAGCCTTCAAAGATGCCGCACCCTAATCTTCAGAACCTGTAGTTGTGTTAGGATACATGGCAAAAGATTTTGAATTTATAATCAGGATTAAGGTAGAAAGATTAGGGGCGCCTGGGTGGCTCAGTGGGTTAAAGCCTCTGCCTTCAGCTCAGGTCATGATCCCAGTCCTGGGATCAAACCCTGCATTGGGCTCTCTGCTCAGCAGGGAGCCTCCTTCCCCCTCCTCCACTGCCTACTTGTGATCTCTGTCTGTCAAATAAATAAATAAAATCTTTAAAAAAAAAAAAAGAAAGATTATCCTAGATTTTTAGGGTAAGATCAATGTATCACAGTATAATAGCGGAGAACTTTCTTAGTCTGGGGTCTGAAAATGGGCAGAAGAGGCAAAAGATTGATGCAACAGAAGGGTAAATAAAAGAGAGTCTATGGGTGAGAAGGGCTCAGTACCCTGCTGTTGGCTCTAATATGTAGGGGCTCACATGTGAGGACCAGAGGAAAACCTCTAGGAGCTATAGTCAGCAAGGAAAGGGGACGTCAATTCTACAATTATAAAGAAATAAATTCAACCAACAACCTGAATAAGCAAACTGAAAGTTCATTCTTCCCAGAGCCTAACAATAAGAGCCTAGGTAGCCGACAGCTTCATTTCAGTGTTGTAAAATCTGGAACATCAAACCCAACTAAGACACACCAGGGTGGCTCAGTCAGTTAAGTATCTGACTCTTACTTTCGGCTCAGGTCGTGATTTCAGGGCTGTGAGATTGAGTCCTATGTCAGGCTCCATGCTGAGCTCGGAGCCTGCTTAAGATGCTCTCTCTCCCTCTGCCCCTTCCTTCCACCCATTCTTGCTTTCTCTTTGTATACAAACAAATAATAAAAATGAAAACAACAACAAAATGGCTAAGATAACCCAGACTTCTGAACTGTGGAATCAAGGGATAGTAAGTTGAATTGGTTGAAGATGTTAGGTTTGCGTTTATTTGCTAAGACAGCTATAGAAAGCTAATATACAGGGTTATGATAGAACAGGGATGAATTACCCTCTCTTCCTAACTGAGGGTAGCATAGATGAGTTGACAGCTATGCGATCCCAAGATATATGAGTGTGCCCAGCCACGGTCAGCGGCCCCACACCTCAGCCAACCACCCCATGTGCATGAGCAATACAGGATTGTCTGTACCTCTGATGTTTTGTTAGTGGTTATGCAACGTGGCAATGGGTATTGGATGTGGAGGCCAAGGGACAGCTGGGTGGATGTCATGTTTTTTTTCATGGAATGTTCTCTTAGAATAGGTGGGTGAGAATAATCTGATTAGTTATGAGATTCAACCATGGAGTAAGACTCTAAGGTAGGTTCTGACAGAAATACTCTACTAAGGAAAAGAGAGAGAAGACTTGGTTTATTTATCTGTATCATTGATTTTATATTTATGAGAATACATTTAAGGGGAAGTGGAATTTATTAGAACTTCACTTCTATTACAAGCTTTTTATGTATGGCCTAGTCAGTCCAAATGATGTTCACATTTTGAAAGGTTTGGAATTCATTAAAAGAAAACAAAGTATCAGTCACACTGCTTCTTTGCCAAACTAGTAAGTAAACAAAAATCCAAATGAAGCAGTATAATACTTAGACTTAAATGAGATAGAAACTCCACAGAGTTAAATAAAGCATAAAATGGATATTTCCACTAAGGCTATCATAACTGAAGAAGCTATTTTTTTAAGACAAAATTAATGTAATTCTGGCTTAATTTAGTTTTGTTTTATCAAGTCAGCAGAGTTAATTCTATGTCAATAAAAAAAACGAAACTCAAACTGTGCAAATCATTTTACACTCTATGTGAATTTCTGGAGGAAATACTGAAAACATATTTAAATTGCACCACAGGAACTGTGAGTACATTTAATTTTACATTTAAAAAAAAAAGTGTCGTTTGTGTTTCTTGGAGAATAAAACAGATCCAAACAAAACAAACCATTCCATAATTCAGTGTTTGGGACACAGTGGGTTACCAATTGAAGAAATTCTCTTCCAGGCCAAAAACAAACACTGCCTAACATATTGTTCTTCTAATGGAAGAGGCTGAGGGCTTGTGGCTGCCTGTTTTCTCTCTAGCAGTTTAAGGTAAGTATCCATACTGTTTTATGAATGAAGAGATGTGGCTCCTGGTGGAGTGATAGCGTGGGAGTTATTGCACACAATTCCCAGTGTTCTTTTTTGACCCCCTGAGAGATGTTGTCTGGTCTGAGCTTGTACCTGTAGGTAAATAACTGGTTAAAGAGAACCAAATAAACCAGTTGTGTGATGTGTGTACAGCCCAACTTCATCTCCGAATAGACTCTGAATAGTCTCAAAAAAGAATAAAAAGCAATTAAAATTCACATGCTATGTGCTTTAAAAAGATGAAATGAAAGACAGTCACTTGCTTTATAGGCTGTTTTAATTGATTACAATTTGCCCTGGAGTATGTATGTGTGAGAAATTTGTGCATCGTGAGTTTTGTTGTCTATTTGATCTATCCATGGTAGTCCAATTTTCCTGTATTTTGAGAAAGGGAAGAATTGATCCAGGTCTTTCCAGGAAAGATAACTTTATAGTTTTCTCCAAGATGGAAAATAGAATTGGTATTAAAACATCAATTCTGCCAGCAAGATGAGACTGGAACCTTGGTAAGGAGACATGCAGGACAATTCATAAACATAGCTGATACTTCAAAACAGAGATTCCCTAACCATGGGAAAGAAAAAAAAATCATTCAGATGTTACTTCCCTGGGGTGGTTCTGTGTGTGGCATCTGTTCCTATAGCTCTGAAGATCCTGTCATCTGATAGAATCTCTGAATATTTTAAAGTAATTTTCTCCAAAAGTACATGATTTATTTATTTCAAATGAGGATGAGATGATATGTTTTTGACATTGTTATTTGCATTTTGAGTTTATTATTCATTCATTCATTGCCTTCATTAGACATTTATTAAGGCCTTGCTGTATCTAACAATATTGGATATCTGGAGCAGACCATTTCAACATCCCGCCCTCCACCATGTATTTCAGCATCGTGTTTAGTAATAATGATGAAGTGAAACAAATACACACTTGTAACTGAAACTTACACTTATCAAACAAAAACAGTACAGAATGCAGCTGACATTCTACTTCACTCTTCTGAAATTTAAACATAAGTAAAATCTGAGTGGTCATATGGAAGGATAGAATTGGACTAACCCAAGTTCCATTTCTTTATCCTTAAAATCACTATGTTACTGTTAATTTCAAATCAAATGTTTACATGCAGGAATCTTAGTACCACAGGGGTTGGAGGCACACTGAGTCTGAAGTGTGTCCAGGTATTCCTAACTGCTATGAACTTATTCTTAAAATGAGCACAGGGTAGCTGAGTCCACATATGCTGGGGCAGACTACATAACTGAGATTTCTCCAAATTAATTCCATGTAGAATATAAGGCTTATTAGAAGATAGTAAAATTTTACTAACTTTAAGCACACACACATAAATATACACATGTGTATTGTTATATATGAAATATCACATAAGCATATGTAAATGCTTATATATTATCTATCTAGTTAAATCTCAATGTTGCCTGTAGCAGTTGTTTTAGAATTTAAAGGGAAGATATTTTGTGGGGGGGAGGAGTATTTTGCTGACATTATTTAAAACTGCTACAGTACAGTGATAATAAAAAGCAGCAAATTTTTTTCCTTCTTTCATTGGGACAAAATATACATAACATAAAATTTACTGTCTTAACTGTCTGAAGGTATAGTTCAGTGGGATTAAATACACTCACACTGCTATGAAGTATCATTATTATTCATCATTAGAACATTTCCATCCTCTCAAACCAAAGCTCTCTATCCATGAAGCAATAAACTTTCCATTCCTCCTTTCAGCCATTTCCTTGCGGACACCACCATTCTGCTCTCTGTCCCTGTGATTTTTAATACTTTGGGTACCTCATATAAGTGTAATCATTCAGTATTTATGCTTTTGTGCCTGGTTTATTTCACTTTATTGTCTTTCACCTTGAAGACAAGAGCATATTGTCTTCAAGGTTTATCCTTGTTGTAACTTGTATCAGAATTTTATCCCTTTTTATGGCTAAATAATATTCCATTGTGTGTATATGCCACCTTCTGTTTATCATTTAACCATTGGTGGACATTGGGGTTGTTTCCACCTTTTGGCTATTGTGTCCCATCCAAGTAATAACCAGGCCTGATTCTGCTTAGCTTCTGAGATCAGACGAGATCAGATGAGATTGGGTACATTCAGGGTGGTATGGCCACAGACTCACCTTTTGGCTATTGTGAAAAATGCTGCTATGAATTGTTTACAAATGTGTTCAAGGTCATAAAGCAGATTTATTTCAGTTGGGTTTATTATCTTTAAATCTCCACAATGCTCCCTCTTACCATCTTCCCTTACCGTCCCCATGCACTTGACATCTCAATATACTGAGCCACTGTGGTGGTAGGGAAAAGGTACTGTGGTAGGTACAAGATTCAAATTTTTGTATCAACTCAGTGGCTGTGTGAATGCAGGTGTCACATCCAAGCCTCTGTTTCTTCACTGATAGAATGAGATTGTTTGATGAAATCCTATGTACTATTCACTCCATCTTACGATTTTATGAATGTGGGCAATAATGACACAACTCTGTTTGGAAAGTACTTCTGCCTTCAAGCATCTCATTCTTCACAGTAATGCTGTGATGTTAGTTTTATGGTCATTCCCATCCTATGAGGATAGTGATCCTTTTTTGTTTTGTTTATACTGTCTCCCAAGACTCTAGCATACTGTCTGGTTATAAAAGGCTCACAGTAAATATTTGTTAAGGGAATGAATTTTCAAATGATATTAATAGAGTTCAGAGAAGTTGAATTACTTATCTTGAATCCTTTACCCAGTAAATAATGTCTGTTCTGGAACTTAGTCTTCTAAGTCCAATTTCTTTGCGATTTTCACCATTCATTTTTGACTTACTATATTTCCAGCTGTAGGAGCAAATATTTATTAGTTTTGTGCCTTGCTGAAATTTTCATTATTTCATTAATTTTACAATGTACCCTGAGAATATAAAACTGTTCTGATTTTTATAGATGAGGAATCTGAACTTAGGGAATTGATGAGATGATTGGTCCAAATAGGTAAGGGGTAAAGCTAGGATTTAGACCCCAGTCTTCCAAGTTTGGAGGGAAGTCCTGTAAGTAACTAGAATGAGCAGATTCTGCTACTTGATAAAAAGGTATTTGAACTTAGCCTCAAAAAAATTGCAGAATAACTCGGGCAAAGTTATGGGAACAGTAGAATAAGAAAGATTAGGGAAGAAGATGAATGGGTCTGTTCAGAGAGGGCTTCTTGGGACATAGAGAGGTAACTGGAGCTGCTGGAAAAGTTCAGGGCTGACGAGGTAGGTATTGAGAGATGGAGGGAAGTTTCTTGCTATTTCAGGGCACACTTGTAGTGGGTGGTAGGTTCAGCTGTCTATTACTTAGCTTTACACAATAAGCCATTCAATTCCATGAATACACCAAGACATCATCAGCCTCTGGCAAGTTGATTCATACGGACAAAATCATAAGAGAATGACTCAAATCAGAATTATTTTACAGTAGGAAATTTGCTTCACCTGAGAACTAGTGAGGCCTGGTGGGTAAGGGAAATAGAGTGGAGATTTGGTAAGAGGACAGCAAGCATCAGTGCGAGAAGTTACTTTAGCTCAGGAGATAAAGCAAATGATTTTTTCTTGCATATTAAATCTCCTCCAAAGGAATTGATATCCTTTCTTTCCAAAGTAAGTTGATGAAATGTAATTCTAAACTCTAGAACTATCTGTGTAGGGGCCTGAAACTCATCATGTAAAAATCTCATCTCCTCCAGCAGGTACGGGATAAACACTCCTTCCTTCTTGCCTTTTGCTGCTCATTTCTTATACCAGGATGACATTCTCATTTGATCATTGTTTCCCTGACAATCCTGAAGTTAATAGTTGCAAAGCCATTTCAGAGCATTGGGTTGGGAGTTGAGGCCCATATTCAAATCTCGGTTTTGTCAGTAATTAGACAGGGGACTTGAGCAAGGCACTGCCACAGATAGGTCTAAAAATTCCATAAATAAGCCTACATTTCCTCATCTTTATCAGAAATGTTACAGTAGAGAATAATAAAGATTCTGTTCTACTCTAATGGATTGTAATATATCTAAAACTGCTAAAGGCACGTATTTACTTTTAAGGGAGTTTTCTATAACGGATCTCTGCTGTTTTTTTGACTTCTCAGCATCTATTCATTTTGTTAGTTGGCTTAGTTGGAAGAAGAGAAGTGACCTAGGGGAGTTCCTTGTGTGGGTTTTTAATAAGTCATTGTTAGAAACTGAATTCTAGTGCTCTGCCTCACACAGATTTGTACCTTGAAATTCTAACTCCCAATGTGGTGGTATTAAGAGGTAAGGCCTTTGGGAGATGGTTAGGTCATGATAGTGGAGCCTGCATGGATGGGATTAGTGCGTTTACAAAAGAACCCCAGAGACCCGTCTTACCCTTTCCATCATGTGAGGACACAGGTAGAAAATGGCCTCGTGTGAACTAGGAAGTAGGCTTTCTCCACACACTGTCAATACCTTGATTTGCTTTGCAGCCTCCAGAACTGTGAGAAATAAATGATGTTTAAACCACCAAGTCTGTGGTATTTTTGTTATAGGTGTCCAACAGACTAAGAGAGTCCTCTTAATTCAAACCAATCAATCACCCATCTCTGCTTTTTCCTCTTCTTGGTGGTTAAGGAGACTCTGAGGGATGTGGCTGGTATCCATCTCCCACAACCCTAGGGGCTTACATTCAGTGCTCTGTGAAGTCAGATGTCACTTCTCCCTCTGCTGTCCAGTGTCTCCACCCTGGTGGACATCTCTGCTCTTTTTCTCCTATTTTCATGGTCCTTGCTAGTTACATTTTTTTTTGAAATGTCTCTACTGTCATTTTAATGGGGTTTCAGGAAATAATGGAGATAAACACATGCATTCAATTTGCTGAGTTTTTTTTTTTTAAAGATTTTATTTATTTATTTGACAGAGAGAGATCACAAGTAGACGGAGAGGCAGGCAGAGAGAGAGAGAGAGAGGGAAGCAGGCTCCCTGCTGAGCAGAGAGCCTGATGCGGGCCTCGATCCCAGGACCCTGAGATCACGACCCGAGCCGAAGGCAGCGGCTTAACCCACTGAGCCACCCAGGCGCCCTCAATTTGCTGAGTTTAGCCAGAGAAATCACCTCTGTAATATTTGATTGAAGGGATGCAATGGAAAATGTTGGGGGAAATTATTTTGGCAGCCATGTGTGAATAATGGACTGGAGTAGGTCAGGATCCAGAGCCAAGGAATCAAAGAAGGCTGTTTCCGGGCGCCTGGGTGGCTCAGTGGGTTAAGCCGCTGCCTTCGGCTCAGGTCATGATCTCAGGGTCCTGGGATCGAGTTCCGCAACGGGCTCTCTGCTCAGCAGGGAGCCTGCTTCCCTTCCCCTCTCTCTGCCTGCCTCTCTGTCTACTTGTGATCTCTCTCTCTGTCAAATAAATAAATAAAATCTTTAAAAAAAAAAAAAGAAGGCTGTTTCCATAAGTATAGTGTAAAATGATGAAATAGGGGTTTCCTGATGAGAACAGCTTGAGTCAGAAAGTTATATTTGGAGAAAGAATAAAGTAGGGTTTAATAAATTTTAAGGTGCTGAATAACCATGGTCAAACGGGAGAGAAATTGAAGTAAACTCCGTGATTCAAAGCTGTTTGAGTGCTGTTGATTGGAGTCAGGGAGACTGTGTCAGTGTTAAAATGAAGCCAGACTTACATGAATTGTTGAAAAGTTTAATACTGAAGGGAAAAAGCACGAGGGCAGGAATTAAAGGCACAAGAATTCAGACAAGGATTTCAGTTTTATTTTGAAGGGGCTGAGACCTGACCTGAGCATTAAACCAGCGAAAGAATAAAAGATTTTGGTCTATGGGAGGAAGTGGGTGCTCCTGTTTATACAAAGTGTGTATTCTGGTGGTGCCATGAAGGCTGGTTTGACTACAGGATACTTTGTGAATTTGATGGGTGCCTGCCAGCACTTGGAAACTGTTGCCAACACTTGGAATCATCCTGCTTCTTCCTGGCTGGTCACCTTTGGGTTTGCCCACCAGTTGCTACTGTTAAAATGATCAGAGCTACCTAATCAGATGGTTACAACTAGTTCTATATGATCTAACCTATATTTCTGGCACATTTCTGTTTCTCTGTATAGATTTTTAAGGGGACACTTACTGATTTTCCCTTAATTCCTGATGAATCCAGTTTCAGGGTTTGTGCCGCGTGTAGCATCCACTAACTCATCCCTGAACACATTGGTTCTAAGACTGTATGCTCCAACCCAGTGCCAGAACCCCCTCTCTGCCTTCTGAGTAGTTGACTGATAGCTCTTACACCCCCCACCAGGCATTTATGACTTAGGATCTGCATATATTTGATACTTCATTTTGTGTTTAGATATTTTATTCATATCTCAAATCTTGCTTTATCATTTTAAAAACCACTTGAAAACTATCACAAAATTATAACATTTTTGATGTTGTTATAGTTACAGTCTGGCTCCTTCCAGCTTCTGGGATTAGTCTTTTGCCCTTTTCCTGATCCCTCTAAAAGAAGAGATTCCTCTTGACATCGACATATTCTAACTTTAGAGGTGGATTTCTTTCTTTCTTTCTTTCTTTTTTCCCCATGGCTGTGTCTCAGATGTTTCAGTGGGGGCAAGGTGTTTTAGGTAGTGTCATTCTTTTAATTTTAGGATTCTTCACACTTTGCAGAATCCCGCTTTGTCAGCTGCTGCTGTGTGTGTGTTCACAAGGGCAATGTATAGGCATGGTCAGAAAATAGCTGTAAGAATCCAGAAGTCAAAACTTCTGAGGGTAAATTTGGGAAAACTTGGGATATACACATAGGAAGTTATTTATTGTGTAATTTCATTTAAGAATGAATACTATCAGTCTTAGGAAAAAAAAAACCCGAATACCAAGTATAGATTAGCCAAAGGTGTTTGTGACACAGATGGACAAAATATCTAGTTTTATGATGAAGTAATTGGGAGGAATGACAGAAATGAAAATATATTCTGCCAAGGAACTGACTAGGGACAATAAATAAAATACAAGGGAGTATGTGTTGTGGTTTGAACTGAATAGATTATTAATACAGATAGGAAACAAAGAAGTAACTGAGTCAGTACAACAGAATATGGTGAAGAAACAGTATATTGATTCATATACTATAACTGCTCTTTTTTTCTTGGAATTTTTAAAAAGTGAACAGGTAGTTACTGTTAGAGAATATTGAACTCTAGAGTGTTTACATAAGGGATAGAGAATGGAGGTATTAATACATTATCTTAGGAGTTTGACAGAGGTCTCTAGATGGTGTGTCTGGGGAGCAAACCAAGAGACTTCTAGGACATATTTTAAATGTGTATTGTTAAAGGAATTTCAAAGGATAGAAAAATGACCAGAATCTCAGGGATTCATAACTTTCCAAATTTTCTACAATAGAGATGTATTGAATTATGTATATATGAGTGGACATGTTGATATGATATGTTGAGGAATGGTGCTTATGAAGCAAAAAAGACTATAAGGTAATAATTCATTTTTCTCCTCTTTATGTTGAATCTGTGGACACAAAATAGCAGTGAGAGTTTCTAATGACCACAAGGGGAAGTGAATTATGATCTTAGGTTGAAGTACTATAGCTGGTGACAGTTAGTCTGTCTGTCTATCCTGAGTTTGGAAAAAAAATAGCAATATTTATTAAGTCTCTGAAATAATAAAAATAAATCCCCATATACCCATGTTTTGCTTTAAAGCCACCTAGATATTTGAGCATCCAGACTTAGTTTCAGAGACGTTCCATGTTGCACTGGATGGGAAAGGTGCTTTGGAAGTGATACATAATTCAAAGACAAAAATGAAGAATCCCTCTTCCTTCTACATTTCTGGTCATAAGGAGTTAGAGTTTTTAAATGAAATTTTTCAAAAAGAATCTTGGAAGAAATCCAAGTTGTTAGTTGTATTGTTACCAAGACCCAGTAGGTTTTATTGTTTCCCTCTTAATCTAATTTCAAGAGCATATGTACTCTGACAAGACTTTTGGATTCCCTCATTCTTCTTGCGAAGTTCATTTCAATAAAGTATCCTGTCAGTTAAGCTAGAAGTACCAAGGAAAAAGGTGGAGAAATATTACTTTTGCTTGATTATAAAATGCTCTTGTTGGATATATTGAGTTGAAAAAATTACAGGAAAGCCAGTGAGTGGATCAGAAATGAGATACTCATAGAGGAATCAAGGGAAAGAATCCATCACATGTAATTTAAAAGGAAATCAGGTTGTCAGAGGAAAGCAAGTGTTCAGAAAAGATGTGATTAGAAGAATTTCTTGCTATAAGTAGATTGTTGGAATATTTTATTTTAGTTCTGCTGTGATACAGTGAGTATATAGATATGAGGTCTGTGTGTATACTTAAAGTTATTAAATAATGGACAAAAGAGAGTTGATTGTACCTAAGAAAGCAAATTAATAATATGTGATTCTTTCAAGTAAAAAATGATTTAAACTAGCCAATGAATAAAAGAAATGTGGAAAAATCAAGCTTACTCTGAATACCTCAGAAGGAATAAACTTATAAACCTTGTAAATGATGACCTGTCAGGATTAAAGAATGTCATGGTATTCCTTTGTTAAATTTTAGTAGTGTGAGCCGTCAGCACAATTGCTAATAACTTCCTACTTTTGAGACATGGGCTGTAGATTTCATTTCCCACATGGGCTAGATAGCTACAACATCTGGACTACTCGGTAAAGAGTTTGGTAGTATGGCTCCTTACGATAGCCACCTATGAGCTCTCGGTAATCAAGATGTGCCATCCTAGTGCATACAACCCAGAATGTCTGACTTTTTGATGCATCTTGGCACAATTGAAGCTGTGGGTATAGACATGACCTTGCCATAAATTTAAGTGTATAAGGTCCTGTCTTTGGATAGTGGTGCAGGTAAAATCCCATTCAATCTGTATATTGTTTTGTCAAGAAACTATTTTCCACATAGTGTATATAACTTGTAGCGGAAGTTAATGGTGCTAACCTGTGGCAAGACTCCATTCTGTAAGTGGTGTTGCTTGCTTATCCAATCAGTTTGTCATCTCCATCTGTCAACGAGGTTTTATCTACCCATTTCTTTATCTCATCAACTTTGGGCTTTATAATAGTCACTAAACCTCAGTAAGAATTGAAGGCTATAGAAGCTTTCTGTACATTGCATGTAACAAGCATGTATTAAGAGGCTTTTTGTCAGTTCCAGAGAATTTTCAGTCTCTGAAAAGTCTAGTGTTAAACACAGGGTTTTCAACAACTGCATTTTTACTGTTCCAGCTATTGTGTAGATGTATGCCTGTAGAATTTAAGATGATTTCATCTTTAACATAATTTTCAAAATGCCTGCTCCAGTGGCTGATGTCTCTAGGAAGAGTTGTACTGTTTGTGTGGCTTTAGTCCTTTCACCCTCTCTAATCTTTAGAATATCTATCTGTACTGTTCCTCTCTTATTAGGGGTGGGAAATAGCTTTGTTGAGCTTGAAATTTAGCTAACGGTAAAAACTTGTAACAAGTATTAAATAAAGCATAGAGAACTAATATACAGTATGATGAATATAGACAATATTATTTTAAATATCACTATGTACTATGATAAATATCACTACATTGGCAATCATATTATAATATACAAACATATCAGGGTAACACCTGTACACCCTAAACTTATGCAATGTTACACATCAAATTCATTCAGTAAAAGATGGAGCAACAAATAAAAACACACAAAAAAAGGACCTGATTTGAACAACATGAAAAACCCTTAACTCCTGTCTATTTCTCCTGCCTTTTGTCTTTCCTGAGTGCAATCATCTACCCCTTCTCTCCAGGAGGAGCATCTGCTCTCAGCCAAGAGCTCTTAGTGTCTTATTTAATAATCCCAACCAAGCATTCGTTCAGTTACCCTTGGCTTTTCAGCCGAGTCTTGTGACAATGCCTCTATATTTCTTAAAAAAGAGAGAGAGAGAGAGAATGGGAGGAAGGTAGGAAAATAATCATCTCTAATACTTGTGGTGTATTTTATGGCTTTATATGTTTGATTTCCTGTAGCTCTCTCCATAGTCCCATGAAATAGACCATTGTTGCTGGTGATATTTTACTTCATAAAGGAACTAAAACTCAGAGACATGTGTAAATTTATAGAAAACAAAAGCAAGAATTTTAACATCCTTTTCTCCTTCCATGCTATCCTTATAAACCATCTTATAAAAAGTTGCTTTCCCAGAAAGACTCTTGTAGGACTTTAAATAGGACATCTGCCAGCAGCATTGACAGGAAAGGGTAATCACCTTAAGAAGGGAGAAGAGAATGGGTCCAGAAGCCACTGCCCATAATCTCTTATTAGGGATCAGGCATGGCTTGAAAAGGTGAGGGCTGCAATTATAACTCTGCAGGAATTATAACATTTTCAAGTGTTAATTACCTCAGCTCCTGAAGCCCTGAATTATTGCTTGGCACAACTGAAACTGTTGGGTGTACAAAATAACAGTCATAAATTTAAGAGTATAAGATCCTGTCTTTGAATGGTAATACAGATAAAATCCCATTGCAGTTTGTACATTGTATAGGTTATGAAATACTTCTGCATAAGTGTAATTGTCTATTAGTAGTAATGGAAAAATATCTGCAATAAATTTCCAAGGCTCCCAACAGGGATGTGTGTGGGGGGAAGGTAGAAGGGATGTGGAAAGAACGTGTGTGTATATATGCATCTCTAGTAAATAAATGCTTAGCAAAAAAGCAAGGCCTAGAATGTCTCAGACTGATGATATCTATTTGGATATGTTCCAGCATTTTAAATTGAAAATATTGCTGACTCTGTATTTTGTTCTCCCTTGTGTGTTATAATGTCAGTTGGGACATAAAAGCAGAACTTTTAAATGAGACTCAGCTCAATGCAAAACAGCTTCACTTCGTGCAGACACAGTTCAAATAGAATTATTTTAGGGAGTGGCCCTTTCAAAGACATGGTGCTCATTCATCTCAGGAATCTTAAAAAAAAAAAAAAGCTCAGGAATCAGACAACTTTTAACTTTTTGTTGTACTATTTGATTCTTTAATTTTGCAGGTTTCTATTGACTGAATGTGTCCCCTTCAACTTCAAAAGTTAAATCTTAATATTCCATGTGATGGTTCTGGGAGGTGGTAGGCCATGAGGGTAGAACACTCATGAATGGCATTAGTGACCTTGTGAAAGAGACCCTTCACCATGTGAGGACACAGCAAAAGGATAGCCATCTATGAATCAGGAGCTGGCCCTAACCAGATAGTGGATGTGCTGGCACCTTGATCTTGAACTTCCCAGTCTCTGTGAGGAACTGTAAGAAATAAATTTCTGTTATTGATAAGCTACCCAGTCTATCGGAGTTTGTTATAGCAGCCCAAACAGAGGAAGATCTGAGTTAAAGGTTTGTGTCAACAACATGAGCTTAATATCCAAATAAGAAGTGGTCTCTGGTTATGACAAATGCACACTCATGTTTGGACACAAAAATGATACATTGGCCACATGTAGACATTAGTCATAATTAATAATTATCTTCCATTCTTTGTGTTATGTTACAGTTCTCACCTCCCTCCTTGCCTCTTATCTGGCATCTTCAGCTATTGTCACCTAAATGAACAGATTGTTCAAAGAATGCAAAATAGACTCCAACCAGCTATCCCAAGCACACACCCACACATCGTCAGCAGTGTTATCAGCCTTAACAAGAGAGTGCGGCATTTAAATCAAATTGATTTTTTGAAATCATGAGTTATTCATTGGAAAATGGGAAATGAAGATAACCAGAAATTTTTTTTAAACTTTTATTAAGGTAGATAGCATAATTCTTCTCTAGAAATGGTTTGTTTGAAGATAACCCAGCAGTGGTTCGGAAACTATCTTTTGGTTAGACAAACAGATGGTATAATCTTTTTTGTTATCTTAGTAAAAGTCATTATTTGCTAAAAAGACATGAGCACTTTCCCTTCTTTGTTACCAGTCTTTTGCCTTACTCTTATATAACTTAATGCTTTTCAAAATACTTCCACTATTTGATCCAAAGGGATGTTTTCCAGCTCTCAAAAGAACAGCAGTAACAATAAAGCCTGTCACGGTAAAAAGATAAATACAAAAGGCCTGGAAATGAAAACACAACTAGATGCAGCTGAAACTATTGAGAAATAAGGACTATGAACCCTCCATCCCATGTGATAGGATGGTTCTTTAAATCAGGGCTATACTAATTTACAAATAGCTCTGTTTTAGGCACTGTTTACATACTGTACGTGAGTTTTAAGTCATTTCATTATCAAAACAGCCCTATGAGTTTCAGGTCATTTCATAATGAACACAACCCTGGACAGTGTCACAATATTTATTTTACAGATGAAGAAGCTGAGGCACAGAGATATTAAGTAAATTATTCAAGTTATGTGGCTAGTAAAGCTAGAATTCAAACCCAAGGAATCTGTCATTCAAGTCTACCTTTTCATGCATAGCTTACCAACAGAATTTGTTTTGGAGTAAAGGAAGAATTTATCTTTGAAAAACTCAACTGAAATACTGAAAATTTACTTGTTCTCATCTAACTTTAATCTTTCTTTCCCCTCCTTTCTCTTCTAAGCAACACTGTTGAATGTTAATGAGTGTATATTTTATTCAACCTCAGCCAGTCATTTGGGGGTAATTAATCTGAGTTTTACACATCCAGCCTCTGTTTTAATGAGTAAACTTTGAGTAAAGCATGCTTCCACCACTGAGTATTTGCTTCTGCTTGTAGAGGTAAATGAGCAGCATATATTTGGTTCCTATTTTGCTGTCCTTGTTACTGAATTCAGTAGTAAAGAAGAGTGGTAAAACCATTAATCAGAGTATAACGATTCATTTTAGCAACAGATTCTGGGAACCTTGACACATACAGATACCTAAATGCATCAACAAAAGACAAACACAGCCTGTGATTTGCACAGCTGACATGTAGGCACCAGTCATTCTACAACACAGAGAGTGGTATTTAAATAGAAAACTGTCAGCAAGCCATTTGCTCTTTAGGAATGACCAGCATTAAGTATCAAGTTTAATAACAGAATCAGCATGGTTTCTCCATCTCTGTTAATTTTGCTTACATTTTTCTGCCTTTTAACCTTGTTTGAGGTTTTGGGGCATCCTTGAGTTTTGTTTCACAGCTTATCTGGTCATAGTTTCCCAAGATTCTGCAAGTTCCTAGGAAATTCTTAAAGTGCTTGTACATGTTTAAAAGAGATGAGGGAACAATGCTCAGCTTCAGAGTATAATACTTGAGGAACTTGGGGTACAGGACTGCCCAGGGGGGTGTGGCTTGGGCTCAGGAAGAGATGTAAGACTTTAGGAAAATTTATATTGGAGGGCTCAGCCCCCCTCACCCCCTTTTGTGATGTGCAGTGTTTGAATCATGGTGGATATATCACAATCCCTTAGGGATTGAGTGTATACATGACAGACCCACATGTGTGCATGCACATGCAGTCAGCCTTACCTCCATTTGTTCCAGCTCCACCTGCTGTTGGGGAGGACTGGGAAATGGCTATGAGGGAGGCACTGGGTTGGGGGAAGAGGCAGACGTGTCATGGTATGTGATTTTATGCTCTAGTTGTAATCCTTGCACATGACATATAAAGGAATGCAACATACCAGGTAAAAAAAAAAAAAAATCGCAAGAGCTTTGGCGCCAGATAGTCAAGGGCTTCAACCACAGCTCCGCAATTCGTTTTTTGTCTGTCACTGGGCAAAGCTTCTCTTTCTAAGTCTTACTTTACTCTTTTGTGAAATGGGAATGGCACCACCTACGTTGTAATGCTGCTGTGGGGATTTTCATGAATATATACAGCACTAAACCAGAACTAGATAAGCGGCAGTCATAAAATTAAGGAAAACAAATAGTAGGATTTTTAAATTACACTTATTAGAACATATCTATTAAGCACTTTACCCAGTTGACTATTAACTCTGTCAATTGGGTAAATTATTGACTATTTTGATAGAATTAACTGAATAATTAAGTGAAAAGATTGAACCTGACTGCTTTTGAAAATTTAACTATTTTTCCCTACTACAGATATAAATCATTTGAATAATGGCGATTTTTTTTTTTTGGTTCTTTATTGTTTTTGACTTAGCACATGTACACATATTCTGATGATTACCACAGGAATACAGAAACATGCATGGTCTTAAAAATATTGGCTGAAAGGTTTATTTCTTCATATATTTTTATAAATAATATATGGTAAGGAAAATTTTAAATCAGAAAGGAGAACATACCCTGAGCAGTATGAGTCATTGTCAAGAACTAAGGACAAGAAACAATGAGTATTGGCAAGAATACGGAGAAAAAAGGAAGCCTTGCATACTATTGGTGAAAAGCAAACTGGTACAGCCAATCTGGAAAACAGTATGGAGGTTCCTCAGAAAGTTAAAAACAGATCCACCCTATGATCCAGTAATTGCATTACTGGGCGTTTGTCCCCAAAATATAAAAAGACTAATTCAAAGTGACCCATGTACCCCTATGTTTATTGCAGCATTATTTACAATAGCCTAATTATGGAAACAACCCCAGTATCCACTGACAGATGAATGGATAAAGAAGATGTGATGTACACATACAATGGAATATTATTCAGCCGTTACAAAGAACATGATCTTGCATTTCCAATGATATTGATGGGGCCAAAGAGTATAGTGCTAAGAAAATTAAGTCAGAGAAAGACAAATACCATATTTCACTCAAATGGAGAATTTAAGAAACCAGTAGAGAGGAGGAAAAAAAAAAAGAGACAAACCAAGAAACAGATTCTCAACTGTAAAGGACAAATTTATGGTTATTGGAGAGGAGTGTGGGGGGATGGGTGAAATAGGTGAAGGGGATTAAGAGTACACTTATCACAATGAACACTGAGTGATGTGTAGAATTGTTGAATCACTGTACTGTACACATGAAATTAATATAACACTGTATGTTAACTACACTGGAATTAAGACAAAAAACTTAATAAATTTAAAAATTAAAAAAAGAACAAAGCATAGGATAGATTCTCAGTCTCCCCACCTTTTATTCTTCCCAAAGCACACCAAGATAGCATAATTGGAAGATATTATAGAATGAAATGATTAGAAATAGATAGAGTGGTCCCCCCTCACACCCACCCAGGATTATTTGGAAATATGAAATGTGCTTCTCATTTGTAGCATGCATGTGTTTTTTAATTTCAAAAATAAAGATAGAAGCATATGAAACACTCAAAAGAGCTAGTTTATGAGTAATTCAGAAGGATCAGGCTGGGATAGTATGTGTATTATATGTAATTCACTGCACATGTAATGATTGCGCTTAGTGTCAGCCCATTAAGAAACATCTGCCTTCACAACTGCCACTAGACTAAATTATGTTTGTGCCTCAGAGGACATCTTCAGTGTAGATAAATAATACATGTTTAGAGATTTTATGGATTAACTTAAATGTGTCTTATTTTTCAATTCTATGGGAAACACACTCCTCAGGAACATTTGACTTAATTTCAGTTCGTTATGATTACCCTGTTTCAGACTTGAAAATCTCATCCACAAAACTATTTCAGATCATTTTTATCAGCATGTCCTCAAAATAATTGTTTAAAAAACTGATATTCAGCCGCTTCTAAGTTCATTTTCTTGGTACCTTTTAATAGTTTCTACTAAGGGTTTTTGAGAACCATTTTAAGATGTAGTTTAGAGTATTATTTGTCAGAACTTGTAAAATGCTTAGAAAAAAAGCATTTACAAAACCTGCTATCATGTTGATTGTTACATTTAATGTAGATGTGTGTCCACATTTACATTAAAAGTACGTTTTGTGAACAAGGCAAAATATTTTCCTCTAATCTTTGTTCCAAGACTATACTAACCGGTAAATGAAGGAGATTATTTTAACCTCACCACATTTGTAATATTGTTACAATCAGTAGAAATCACATAGGAAGCAAATGGATTTATTAAAAGCAGCTGCATGTGTGTATTATGGTATCATATGGTATTTAATATAGCTAAAGTTATTTCAGATATGAAAGGCAAAAGGTATATCTTGGAGAATTTCTCAGATGGAAATTTTATGAAGAGATGTTAGGGAAAAGAAGACCTGCCTGATCAGGCAGAGAAACATGAAATGATTGATGGGAATGAAGAAGGAAGGTGTTTTCTTGGATTGGCCAAGGGTCTGAGAGAAAGGAATGAGTTTTCTTGGATTGGCCAAGGGTCTAAGAGAAACCCTCTGAGAGAAGGGGTCTGTGCCTGGGGTCAAGGTGAATTGAAAAGAGCTGGTTTTGAGAAGGGGCTCTCTCTCACTAGTTGTATGGTCATGAAAAAGTAATTTAGTTCTACTGGCCTTCAGTTCATTTATTAATGAAGAGAGAAGATTTGGGCTGGTGATTTCCAGTGTCCTGTCCTGTGCTGTAGTTTATCATTATATTATTCCAACATCCAAGGCTAGGCCATACTCTGCATCATTGCTCCTATGGTTCTGTTAGGATCAAACCTGGGATTGTTTTTTCCAACAACCTTACTCTTCAATTGCAGTGTGCCTGCTGTCACTTGAATTATTTGATTCATACTATCACTACTTTTCATACTTTATAAAGTGTTGTTTTCAAGGATAATTTAGTATTTAAATGACTTTGTTTCTCAGAGAATGTATTATTCAGATATTGCCATCATCAAAATTACAGAATCATGGGATATTAGAGTATAAAGGGCCCTTAGAGGAGCTGCTGTTTAGGGGGATTTGCTTTTTTAAAATTTGGATCAACACTTATCCAGGGTGATAAAAGCTCCAAAATAGAAATAGCCACACAATCACTGAGTTGAAAATGGAAGTGTCAATTTAGATACAATCTACTAATTAAGCTGATTGTTAGTGAAGAATAGCCAGTCATAATTGTCAGCAGTTCTACTTTTAACATGGAACTTGTCCTACACTATTAGAAAATATAATTTTAGGAAATAGTTTCTGTGCATGTTTAAGATCAAATTTTATCAAAAGAAAGTAATCAGCTTCATGTTTCCATAACCCCTTCTTTCAAATATATATGTTGATATATGTATATACACATATATATATTATTTTATTTTTTCAGTGTTTCAAGATTCATTGTTTATTCACCACCCCCAGTGCTCCATGCAATACGTGTCCTCCTTAATACCCACCACCAGGCTCACCCATCCCCTCACCTCCCTCCCCTCCAAAACCCTCAATTTGTTTCTCAGAGTCCACAGTCTCTCATGGTTTGTCTATACCCCCTTCTGCTTCACAGTCATAGGCCTCATCAAAGCTGAAGTTGACCAAGCCTTTTCTAGATAATAGTGTCTTAGGTCAGGTTTCCCTTGAAGTAGACTTTTTAAGATGGAGATGGGAATACATGAAGTTTGTTAGGAAATGGTATTGTGATCATCACCTGTAAGAGAATGAGGGATGTCCAGAAAGAGAAGATGGACTTTAGTACAGTCTTCTCTGCCACTCCATGGGTAGCTCAGGACCTGGCCTTTCAGAGTTGTCCTGAAATGATACAGTAGATATCACTGACCAAGAACTGGAAGTAGGATACTCCCAGGAAGAGACAGCTCTTTGACTGAGGGCAATTCCCAGTGAGTGACTTAGCTGAGAGCCATGAACTGCCAAGAGCAGTGGAGGAAGATCTGTGTGCCTGTCTGGAGATGGAACCCCATAATCAGGCACTGGCCAATGTGCCTTACATGACCTATCTTGTATAATCATAACAGTAATTCTGGAGTTAGTAATTATGGTTTTTCCATTTTTACCATGAGGAGATAAAGTCTTAGAGAATTAACTTGGTCAACATCATACAGCAGTAAGTGGGTGTGGCCAGATTCTTAGCTGTCTGACCAAAGTCTGAGCTCTTCCTTCTCTCTCTTCTAAGGATATGACCACGTGGATAATGTCCACCTGAAATTATGATGCTATCTTGAACTATGTAATAACTTTATAGTTTAGTTCTAGATTCATGACTATACCATAGCAGAGTGATGCCAATACTAAAACCAATCATCTTGAACTGTTTCTTTGAATCTATATTTCAGATCTGAGATAATGTGGCACATTATATAGACTAAGTAGTGGCCTGAACCCATAAGGTAATAGTTTCCCATTTAAAATTCAGTTTGTATACATATTTTGCTAAAGCATGGCTCTTCTATTAAATCTGTGAATCACAGTGTCTATTTTTCTGGAATTTGGGAAGTGGTCTTTGGCTGGCATGGGGGTTACTGATTACTGATGTGGATTATATATTATATATATAATCCAGGGTTACTGATGTGGAATATATATAATACCCATCGCTTATTTTTTAAAAAATAAGTCTCAAATGGGGCACCTGGGTAGCTCAGTCAGTTAAGTGTATGACTCTTGATTTTGGCTCAAGTCATGATGTCAGGGCTGTGAGACTGAGCCCCACTCCAGGCTCCATGCTGGGCATGGAGCTTGTCTGGGATTCTCTCTCTCCCTCTCCCTTTGCCCTCCCTACCCCCCATTCTCTCTCCCTCTCTCTAAATAATAATAATAATAATAATAATAATAATAATAATAAAATAAAAATAAGTCTCAAACAATCTAAAACATATTGATAAAAACTTACTATCAGATATAATACATTATTACAGAGTGAAAAAAGAATAATTGTGAGAGAGCTAGTGTTCAAAAAGTTGACACTAGCCCAACTCTTCTTTTTATTATGGGTAAAATCTTTAAATAAAATGACATCATTTAGTTGTAATCTCCCTCCTAGTAAACGTGCTTATATAGTCTGTGCTGACGTGACTTCCGCATACTCTGTTTTTGTAACTAATGTGTATATGTCTAAATGATACCAAAACAATTACCTGGTCTTTTAAATAATTGAAAAGACCTTTGGCTCATGGAGCTAAAATTGTGAAAAGGAAAAATATTCACATTTAATTACATTATTTTCCCACATTCTCTACATACTGGTAATGGAGGATTTTGCCTAGGGTTTGTACATTACAGGAAGGATTTTATTTCTTGTGTATTCTCAATCTCTTCATTCCAGCCACACTGAACAAACAGCATTAATTAGTATTCCTCTTGACTGTATGTGGCTGAAAACCCAACTTAAGCTGGCTTAAGCAAAAAATGGGATTTATTGATCCAGGTAATTAAAGAATCAGCCATAGGGCTTGCCTCAGGCCAGGAGCTCAGGCAACTCTCAAGCTTCCTCTCTACCTCTCACTTACACTTTTTCTGCTTTGGTCAATATCTCTGATTTACCCTTCCTGCCTGATGGCAAGAGGGTTGGAGTAGTTCTAGCTTATATTCTCTCATGTTCAAGATCAGGAAAAAAAAAAACTTGCCTCTCTCTTTGGAGCCCAGTAGAAGTCTCTTTCCTCATTGGTTCTGGATCAATCACCATAGCCAAGTCAAGCCTAATCGAAATGCAGCTAGGAGTAGAGTTAATAGCAGCTAAGCCCCACAAGATATCTCCATGAATGGGTTCAGAGACAGCCTTTTCTCAGAGTGTAACTAGAAATGTTTTTCTTCCAAAACTAGATGTTTTTCTTCCAAACAAAATGTTTTTCTTTCAAAAACTAAAACCCAGTGCATATCCATCATTACTATTTAAATCTGTAGTTTACTTTTCAGAGAGCTATTGCCAACAAACTTAAAGCCTAAATCATGTGATATATTATATGCCCTAGGGTCTGAAATGAAAATAAAGCAAAAAACATGTAAGAAATAAACTGTAACAGTAAAAAGGAGCTTCAAGAGAGAGGAAATATATGCACAGAAGTAAGTCTCAAGAGCAGATATGAGTTATATGCAAAGCACTTTTAACTATTCATGAATGTTGAGTTTCCATGAACCTTAAGAGTTACTGTTTTATTAGGATGAGAAACTTCCTTTCAAGCTCACTGTGAGTTGATAATTTTGCAAACTGTCTTTTATTGTTGCAGGAAAGATGTGGAATACCCCTATCAGTTTAGAGAGTGTTGATGGGTGGCAGCTTGTCAAGGTTACTCCTGTCAATTGGAAGAGTCATGTTTAAACATGAGTGCATTATTCTCAATGTTTGATTTTTGTCATGATTTTTAATGGCTTTTGTGATTGTTCCAGGGGGAATGGAAAAAAATATATATATATAGTAGATGACACTTTCCATTAACCTTGCCAGAATATAATCTTATAATCTAACTACAAGTAACAGAGCTGATGGGTTTCTTTCCCTAGCAAGTTTTCAGAATTTATACATGTAGCTCTTCTGAAAGTTACAAGGGTGATAATAATGGGTGGATTAGAAAAGATAATTCTAAGCCTTGTTCTAGAGTTCTGCGTAGACTAGTTTATGTAACTTTCAGGCTCACACACTGAAGACTGCTTTCAAATAAAGAATCTGCTTATGAATATACACATTACTACTGATGGCATACCTTTGATGGGTTTAAGCATCTTTCTCCTCTTCCAATATTGAAATGGTTTCTCTTGCCACAAATGGGTGTGAAAGCTTTGGCTGCCAGAAAATGGTGGTGGTGAGGGTATTACGGGAAAGGATCTAGAGTGAAACTACCCACAGTGCTTGAGAAATACTGAGGGGACAAATCCACATGTGGGCAATTGGAAGATTTTCCTTTGGGCACATCCACACTGTGCCAAGACTACCTGTGGTGCTCCAGGGAAGCATTTGGTGCCCACTTTAGTGTAAGGAAGAGAGGTGCATGTAGGGATAATGAAGCAATGGAGGCAACATAGCAACAGTGGATTTACAAGCATGAATTCTTCAGGTAACCACAAAGGAAATCAGAGTCTAGGGCCTTGTTAAGAGTAACTTCTATTCCTAAATTCAGAAACAAGTTTGCAGACTCTGAGAGTCATTGTTAGCATGTATCTAGGACCTCAGTCCTGGAGGGATTAGAGTTACCTAACCAAGGACACAGAACAGGAGAATAAAACAGAAATCAAGTAATTGGAAGAGGGCACAACTGGAAACTTTGTTTCAGAAATAAAGCAAAAACAAGGGTCTGCTTCAGGAATTATGATCTGTGGTCCAGGAGCTACAGCATGACCTAGCTGTTTACTAGAAATGAAGTATCTTGGACTCTCCAAGATTAAGTGAATTATAATCTGTACTTATGCATTTTAACAAGGTCTTCAGGTGTTTCATGGGTTCATTAAGATTTGAGACATTCTAGGACCCAAGGCCAGGGCTAGAAGACCCAAATTTTGGTGAATCTTTAATTGGTTAACTTGAAGGGGACTCATGCCTGTAGAGCTCCCTCCTCATATGGACCCTATCCCTAGTTCTTTTCTTCTATCTTTTCTCTTAATCTTTACATCAACTTTGTGATGTGAACATTACCCTTATTTATTAAATCATAGAAATGGGATTCAGAAGAGTTAAATTATTTACATAGGATTAAACTATTTATAAATAATGGAAGGGAGATTTCTAAAATCTTTTTTATTAGGGAAAATTTCAAGGATGCACAAAATTAGACTAATATTAAGAACTCTGTGTCTCCTCACTCAGAGATTCAATAAGTGTCAACATTTTGCTACTTTTGTTTCATTTCCCATATCCCTGCTCATATACTTTTTTTCTTCTTCCAGTTGCCACCACTCTTGTAGAACCTGGATTGAATGTGGGCCTGGTTGACCCCACAGAGATTATGTTATATCTAAGATGCATTTGTTATGGAATATTTGACCATGCTAGTCACCTACTTCAATTGCTATGATTGTTACAAGAATTGCCACAGATGCTGATAGGGAACGGAGTCCAGAGACAATATAAATAGAGCAAAAGAGGGAGGGAAACAGGGGGAGGAAAGGTTTGGAGCCTGAAAATCAGACCCAAAGACAGTTACTTGATAGGAGTTCTGTAGCCAAGGCATCCTTGTATGAGTAACAGACTTTTTGCTTCTAGAAGTAGTTCATTTCTCAGTCTATAAACATTTGTGAACATCTACACTGGCACTCACTTCTTTGAAGGTCATTTGAAACTTATGGTCCTACATGGTGTTTCCTCTGTCTGGAATGGTTTGTACCTTGCCATCCAATTAAGTCTCTCTCAAATCCCAACATAAATCTTACTCAGAACAGCTTTCCTTGACCAGTGTGCACCATGCTTTACCACCATCACAGACAAACATAGACTAAGTTAGATTTCATTCTGTGGACACATCATACTTAATAATTAGCACAGCCTAGAATCTGAGCTCTGAAGGGATGGTGATTGGGTTTATATTGTTTGTCACAGTCTGCATGGTTATAGAAGACTGGTCTTCAGAGATAAGACAGATAGAATGTATGAGAACTTGGGTATTCCTTCTCTTTCCTTCATCCGTCTAAGAAAGAACATTCTGGCATTGTTCACTTACTTTCTTCTTCTCCCTTGCTCTCCACTGAGGGCTCTACCATTGCTAGACCAGCTCTTTGGGATGTTTGTTATACAGATTTCTTGGAAAAATCATAGGTTCCTCAAGGAAATAGAAGAAACTTCTATAGGAGATTTTGGAGAAGCTGTAGAGTGTGAGGAAAACTAATAGTTACTATAACTTATTGCTTATGAAATGTCTAGCTCAATATTAGATGCTCATGTGCCAATTATTTAATCATCACATCAATTCTGTAAGGTAAGTATAATCACTGTACAATAAATTGACTGTATCATTACTGATAAAATGGCAATATATTTTTGCTTCTTCCTGCCTCTTAACAAATCCTTATTGGTTAGAGCCTGATCTTAAAGTGAAGGAGACATGTGAAGAAAAAAGAGAAGAGGCTCTAGGAATAGAAATAATAAGAAAAGTTGATTTCTATTCAGATATTATAGTAATGCTACATGGTCTCTACTTAGCCCTGTGCAGAGATCACAATATTGAATATAGAATGGGATATCAGCCATTTACTGAGCTCCTGTATTGGGATAGAGGTTTGTATATAATTTAAGAAGCAATAGCATATAGCAGAGTGAATTATTTATTTTCAACTCAATTCTGAGCAGGAGCTACTGTAGTTCTGTAATTCTTAAAATACCTTGGATACTTTTAAGCAGTTCTGATACTAGGATGAACTTGACACTATGTGCATATTTACTGTGGCAGTGGCCATTCCCCAAACAAAAACAAAACCGCTATTGACTAAACTGGTGGTGAATCTTAGAATTGATAGCATCTTAGGGGAAAAAAGTACTTTTTAGGAACATTTTCTAACCTGATTTACTATACCCTTGCTATAGAATAAGAAGAATGCTCAGGTTAGAGGAGAATACAGAGCCATGTCATAGTTACTACTGGCCTTACCAGATCAACCAGTTAACCACCATTTGAACATTTTCTTGGGACTCAGTAAATTGTCAACTGTTAAGATCTGCATTACAGGGACGCCTGGGTGGCTCAGTTGGTTAAGCAGCTGCCTTCAGCTCAGGTCATGATCCCAGCGTCCTGGGATCGAGTCCCACATCGGGCTCCTTGCTCATCAGGGAGCCTGCTTCTCCCTCTGCCTCTGCCTGCCATTCTGTCTGCCTGTGCTTGCTCTCTCTCCCTCTCTCTCTCTCTGACAAATAAATAAATAAAATCTTAAAAAAAAAAGATCTGCATTACAGAGTACAGAAATATCCTTGATTAACCAAATTTATTCTTTTAGGCATATAGTAAAGGGGGTGCACAAGTTCTATAGTAAAGAACTGGAAATTGATTTCAAACCTATTTTTAAGGTCATTTTATATAATCAAATGTATGATAAACTACCTCACAGTTCTTGTTCCAAAGAGTAGATTGGTCATTTTCTACATATCTATTGCCATCTTCAAATTTTTCCAGTAAGTTTCCAAAACTTTCAAATATTATATATATATATATATATATATATATGTATATGTATATATGTATGTGTGTATATATGTATGTATGTATATGTATATATGTATGTTATATACAATGATGCCTGAATTTACTGGCTGCTTCTTGGCAATTAGTGAAGATGATGATGCCTAGAGTTGGAAAACCATGTGAATTGTCTTTGCTTTTTTATTGTATTTTGTTTTCAGAATAAATTGTCACTATTTTTTTTTATTTTATTTTTTATAAACATATATTTTTAATCCCAAGGGGTACAGATCTGCGAATCACCAGGTTTACACACTTCACAGCACTCACCATAGCACATACCCTCCCCAATATCCATAACCCCACCCCCCCTCTCCCAACCCCCCTCCCCCCATCAACCCTCAGTTTGTTTTGTGAGATTAAGAGTCACTTATGGTTTGTCTCCCTCCCAATCCCATCTTGTTACATTTATTCTTCTCCTACCCCCTTAACCCCCCATATTGCATCTCCTCTCCCTCATATCAGGGAGATCATATGATAGTTGTCTTTCTCCGATTGACTTATTTCGCTAAGCATGATACCCTCTAGTTCCATAAAAATATTTTTAAAATCCCCTTCATACAAAGTACACCCTTTGGAATTATTGATCACTATACATATAGTGATATATATATATATATATATATATATATATATTCCAAATACATATATTACATATATAATTCCATATATACATATATATACACATATATGTATACATAATTATAGTTTCAAGCATTTGAAACTTAATGTGAATGCTACAAACATGTACCCAGTGCCTCACCAACCTCCCAGATCAACTGCAAACATAAAGAACTGGTTTAGTACTATCAACTTGTCTCTTTTATGCTTATCTTTTGCATACATGCATGGATACAAATTTGTCTGGATTATATATGTTCCTGCTGGTTTGGTTAGTTCTGAGACTTCTGGGAATTCTGAATGAATGACTCTTTATGCAGAGTAGAGTGACCAAACTTCAGTGTGACTCAAGAGAGGCTCCATTCCATTAGACTCAGATCTTATTTTAGAGATGATGGAGGTGAACCATCAGAGGGTAGAGAATTACCAAATGCATCCTTTTGACTTTGGAGCCTCTTATACCCAAATTGGCGGCACTCTCTACCCAGCCTTGAGAATCTCTCAGGAACAGATTGGCATAAGCCACCTGGTAGTACAGGCATCTGGTAATTCTCATCCTAGGATATTCTTAGCAACCCAACATGACCTTATCTTCTGATGTAAAATACTTGCCATTCTGTTTTAAAATTTAAACAGAAAATGCTGTAGGTTGTTTATTAATGATAGTAAATCCTTGCTTAGGTTTTTGCACACAGACTAAAATTCCCCAATAAATCTGTTTCAGGGCACTATCTTCTCTAGTGTATTTCCCAAATATGGATCATTTTTATTTTTTGTTTCTAAACCATCTCCAAGTTTCCTTTTTATTCAAGTGCCGGTTCTCAGAAGGGAATACGGTCTTCTTTATGAGAATGAGTATCCCCAGCAGGAGATATTATTACTCACTGGTGTTGGTTTGTCTATGTGGGAGAGGCCTGGATTTGAAGTTACATAACATGGTTTCCAGGACCAGTCTCCCACTGATTTCCTTGGCCTTGAGTAAGTCCCTTAATAATTTCTTTTGGAAGTAGGTTCCTTGATGACAAATGGGAATGGTTATTCCCCACCATGACTACTTGACAGAGATGTCAAGGTAAGGATATAATTAAGTGGAAGTTATGAAAGTGCTTCATAAAAAGTTAAAATCCCTACACAGGTGTAAGCTATTATTACTGAAAAGAAATTTGAAAATCTCAGATCATTCACCTAACCTTCACTTCTCCAGGGCTAAGAGTGCATTTTTAGATGATATGTGTACTTTCTTTCATAGGATCTTTTTAATCATCACATTAAAGGATTTCATTAGGACTGTCACTATTAATTTTATAACCGTATGCTGTGCCATATCAGCCTTTAAAATTATGATTGCCCCCCTTTGACTAAAGACTGCTGAGAAAAGGTAATATGTTCATTTGTTTGTTTTGAGCTGGTATTATTATAATTGGATTTTTTTTTCAAAGGTTTTATTTATTCAACAGACAGAGATCACAAGCAGGCAGAGAGGCAGGCAGAGAGAGAGAGGAGGAAGCAGGCTCCCTGCTGAGCAGAGAGCCGGAAGTGGGGCTCAATCCCAGGACCCTGAAATCATGACCTGAGCTGAAGGCAGAGGCTTTAACCCATTGAGCCACCCAGGCGCCCCTATAATCGAATTAATTCTTTCTAAAATCTTTTGTCTTTATCCAAGCCCTTTCATTTGCTTTCTTGCCTTTTCAGCTATACACTTGATGCATAATCAACATACAGATTCACCCTAGTGTCCACCTCAACAAGTTGTCTTTCTTCCTTTCATTGTATGCGTCACTGCCAGCCATGGCTCCACCTGATGATCCTGGAACCAAATACATACCCACTGTTTTTGTCTCTTCCCATCTTGCAGCCCCAACAAAGGGCCTTGACTAATTAGTTCTGGTTAGTTCTTGTCCTTCACCAAAGATTTTAAACTAAATTTAACAGAATTGGTGTGGTCAAGACATGTGTCTTTAACTAAGTAAGCCATTATCAGAGGATGCGGCAGAGGGATGCTCTTTATTCCTCACCGTTTATGGAAATGCGTTCTCTATGTCATCCCATGTTCTGCTTCAGAATGATTCAGAGTTGAGCACTCTGGAGATATGCTTTGATCTTTGCTATCCTAAACTTTTACTGACGACTTTCAACTTTAAAACACTTGATGCCCAGATGATCATCAAGTTCACATTAAATGCTTTAAAATTAATCATTTAAAATTAATGATTAAGCCTCTATATCAGTCAGGATTCATTACCTTGTGCTGCCATCACAACCCCAAAATCTTACTTCTCAAGCTTGTTATATGTCTACTGATAGAGTTCTATTCATTGTTAACAGTCAAGAACCAAGAATGATAGAATTTCCAACTCACACGTGTCTTTGTAATTACCATAAAGGGGCAAAGGGAAAATGACAATCCTGTGCTTGTTTCTACAACTTCTCAGAAGTGACATATTTGCTTTCACTTATATTTGATTGACCAAACAAGTCCTATAGCTATGAGAGATCAAGAAAATACAATCCCTCCATCTGTCTGGAGAGAAAATGTATGAAAATCCCTCTTAGGAAGCATGATAAAAACAAAGAATTAAACAAAGATATACAGTTGGGTCGTCAGCTTAAAATATTAGCCACACATAATAATACATGCTAATTGGAGAACTTCGATATTCTTAAAAAATAGAGTCAAGAGTACAGACTCACTCTGGAAAAAAAAAATACAACTTTTAAGTTAAGTAGAGGACACTATACGTATCCTATAGTAATTTTTTCCCATGTGTTTTTTTCTTGTTAGATGTGTGTTTCTGGACCTGTCCATGTTTTCCTTTCAATTACATGATGACAAAGCTACTGGTACTCTAAGTTTTAGTCCATTATTGGGTATGTTACACAGCTGTTACTCGACTGGGATGGTGACAGACTATTATTAGCTTCCATAACATATCTTTATTTTCTGATAGACTTACCAGCAGCAGTGAGCCAGTAATAGCAATTACAGTGGTAAGAACTATGGAAGTCCATCTGGAAAGAGCTCACAGACACACACAGTCACAAGGCAGCATCTGGGGTACAGAGAAAAAAGAAACTCTCGGTTAGTTTACCAGAGAGAATGGGAGAAAGGGTGCTACAGGAAGCACTATTATCCATGAAATTCCATTTTATTTTTAAATATTATATGAGCAAAGGCTGGTATTTATACAAACACTTTTCTCTCCAGAAGTTTCACGGGCAGTGAGCACCCCACTGCATCCTGGAACCTAACCTTGGGTTTAGGGAAAAGGAACTTCGGCAAGGGCATTCATCCTACTCCTTTTTCTTTTACTGAAAGTTACAGAGCAAGTTTATATCCACACACTGTAGCAAAGGAGCCACTTTCAAAGTCTTATCTTAGAGACTTCTTTAAAGAATCACTGTCAATCCCAGAGAAGATGAGAAGACTATCGATGTCTAATCCTCTATTCTCTACAGTGAACAAACTTCAGCTGTTTATCAGGAAAATACTCTCCAGTCAAATCCATTACAGTCATTGAGTCTTTACTGACCCAATTCAGGAAACATTTCTTGAGCGTTTATCTTGCATAACAGAGTTTTAATATCTTAATTTGTTTTATGAATTTGTGAGATATTTATTAGAAAGTTCTCATTTTACTGATAAAGAAATCTGAAACCCAGATTTTGGACTATAACGTGTGTCTTCTTTTAGGAATTCAGGGTTTCTACTACTAGGTGCTGTTGCAGTGAATACAGACCTGTTCTTAGGAACTCTGTGGATCTATATGAGAGGAGGAAATGACTGGTGGACAAATGATTAAAAATGCAGAATACTTTGTATGCATAAGGCAATACTATATACCATCTATTTAGTTCTTAATATATCTAGGAATTACTTCAAGGTCCAATTTAAAAAATTTCCTTTACTCCTCCCCAAACCCACAACTGATTGATAGAAGCTAAGCGTTACAGATGCCAAATAGCTTGTCAAATTTATTAGTTCACAGCTAATAAATAGTAGGCCAGGGACTGGATCTTAGGTTTGACTCCAAATTCAGGTGCTTAGCTACTTGGCTAAGCTACCTTAATAAAGATTTTTTTTAAGCTTTTATTTATTTATTTTACACAGAGAGAGATCACAAGTAGGCAGAGAGAGAGAGAGAAGCAGGCTCCCTGTTGAGCAGAGAGCCCGATGCAGGGCTTGATCCCAGAACCCTGAGATCACGACCTGAGCTGAAGGCAGAGGCCTAACCCACTGAACCACCCAGGTGCCCCAAAAAAGATTTTAATAGGGAAAAAATATGTTCTACTTACCAATAGAAATAAAAGCTGCAAGGTGCTATGGGTTCAGAGGAAAGATGAGTCCTACAATCTACAACATTGTCTTTAAGCCTTTTTGTACTCTTCTTACATGGACTCTGGCCTGGACTGTCTTCTATCCTGCCTTATTTATTAATTTATTATTTCTACTGATTAGAGTTTTCCCTGCTGCTCTCCCTTCTTCCATTCTTCCTCCCTCTGACCTGAGTGTAAGCTCCGTGCAGGCAGAGATCATTGTTTTATCCATGGTGAATACCAAATGTCTAGAGTAACACCTGGCACATAGTAAGAGCACCACAAATATTTTCAAGTTAATATCTTAATAATATTCTTACTTACTTCTTAATATTCTTACTTAGGAGAATACCACTTGGAAGGCATAGCAAAATTTCCAGGTGGTCATGAGATTTTTAGTTTCAAAAATGGAGACTAAAGTATAACAAGTATGAGGATTCTTCCTAGAGTAAATAATCTTCAAAATCTTGGTGTGACCAGGAATGTATTAGAAATGTATATGTTACCTGCTGCTAGTCATTGAGACAGCTGACAGTGTATCCTTATGTGATGCAAAAGAACAGCTATTCCGCTTAGGTGTTCTTTTATATCACTTGGATTTTGAAAAGCATTATCTTTTTTTAGAGAAAGCTGAAAAGCAATTTAAGGAGTTTTCCCTTTGCTCTCATCATCCCAAATCTGTCTTTTGAGCCATTCAGATTTGTTGGCATAATATTTCCTCTGCCTTTACTTCCGTTAATGGCAGAATCCCCTTCTTGGCTTTCATTGCTGGTATCTAGATTCTGTTGGTGAACGTTCTTTGCCGAGTGAGTTCAGACAAGGTGTTGTGACTTCACACGTGGGTTTCTGTGCAGATCTGCAAAGAAACCAGAGATTGGCCATAATTCTTGGTTAAGTTTCAGAACCAAAGATGGCAATGGAATTGTGAAAGACACCATCTGTTTGAGTGTAGAAATTACCTAGCTCTACTAGTAACAATCGAAATCTGAAATGCTTTCCATTTATGTTGGAAATGATAGTGGTGGAAACCTTCTGAGATTCGAGGAGGTGATGCTGACCTCCTGGACTAGTGAAAAGCCTCTAGTGCTTCAGATTCTTTATTTCTCATCGTTTTGGTTAAGTGATTAGAAATGAGGTCCGGGTGGCTACTTTTTTTTTTGCTTAGGTTTTGAAACATTGGTACTTTGAGCTATTGAGAATATTAGAAATAATTTTCTGGAGGATGACAGTTGAAGACAATACACAGTCCAAAGTCAGATTCCAGTTTTCAAGCAGCTAGACATGAAGCAGCAACCTAAGAACAGGGCCAAAGTTGGGTGAACGTTTAGGAACCAACTATCAACAAGACTGAGTTGGGAAGACAACTTGGACCAGGGTCAGAGCAGTTGACTGTGGAATTCTGAGGCAAAGGCAAAATGCAGTTTTGTGTGTTTCCTGTACAACCTTGTATGTGCGTATCAGGTGCACATAGAATGACTTAAACAGAATAAAAAGTATCTTGACAAGCAGAAAGAAAAATTAACATCCTCCTCACTGAAATGACAGCCAACACAGACATTTTTTTTTGCCACCTCCCATGGAAAACTTCTAGGATGTATTATTTTAATAGAACCCAAACTTTTATTATTCACCCTCTCCCTATTTCCTTCCACTATGAAACCTAAAGATTCCATTAGTAGGCTTGTGAGTTCAGGCATGTAGGAAGAGAGAGCTCTATTCTTTTATATCAAAGTTATGTATCTTGGTATTATAAATTTTTAGACTAAATTTCAAGAAATCTGCTAATGGGATTTTCCCAAGATTATTTAGGCAATAAACATCTTAACCTAAAGAGTCTTTGCAAAAATTAGGTGTTTGTACAAAATGCTCTACTTTTATTTTTTTAATATATTTTTTATTACATTTTTAAATTTTTTTATAAACATATAATTTATTTTTATCCCCAGGGGTACAGGTCTGTGAATCTCCAGGTTTACACACTTCACAGAACTCACCATAGCACATACCCTCCCCAGTGTCCATAACCCCACCACCCTTTCCCTCTCCCCCTCCCCCCTGCAACCCTCAGTTTGTTTTGTGAGATTAAGAGTCTCTTATGGTTTGTCTCCCTGCCGATCCCATCTTGTTTCATTTATTCTTCTCCTACCCCCACACCTCCTACATTGCATCTCCACTTCCTCATATCAGGGAGATCATATGATAGTTGTCTTTCTCCGATTGACTTATTTCGCTAAGCATGATACCCTCTAGTTCCATCCATGTCGTCTCAAATGGCAAGATTTCATTTCTTTTGATGGCTGCATGGTATTCCATTGTATATATATACCACAACTTCTTTATCCATTCATCTGTTGATGGACATCTAGGTTCCTTCCATAGTTTGGCTATTGTGGACATTGCTGCTATAAACATTTGGGTGCACATGTCCCTTTGGATCACTACGTTTGTATCTTTAGGGTAAATACCCAGTAGTGCAATTGCTAGGTCATAGGGTAGCTCCAAAATGCTATACTTTTAGAATAGGTCCTATTTACTTCCTCTCAGTGGATATTAGGCAATACAAGCTAGAAGTAGCATACAGTGATACCTGGACACTACTGGGCCCCAGAGAGCATAAAGCAGGTCTTCCTGAGGAAGCTGGATCCTTCTTTGCTGGATTATTGTCTGTGGTGTTATGGTAGGTTCTTCCTGTATCTCATCTTAAGTCACTGGCACAGAGGATAGGAGAGTTGATACAGGAGTTAAATGCACATCCTTAATGCCCACTGTATTATCTTTGCTTTTAGTACTAAGCTCCTTGCTCTGTGAAGTGTGTCTACAGCTAAGGACAGCTCTAGGCTTCCTCTCAATTGCCAGATCAGTTGATTTGCAGTCTGAGAGCACTTAGGCTCAAGGAATTGTGCTATGATGGATTAACAATATTTGCTCAGGGTGTGGGTGGGAAAGTGAGTTTCAGTAGCCCCTAAAAATGATATGTAAAGTTAAAGGACAGAGCTTACCATGCCAGTACTGAGTCACAGACTCTGTGCTCCACTCCACTTGGCCCCCACCTTGGCAAAAATGTTTAACCATACAGAGACTGAGTGGTGGTGCATCAAGACTCTGCTGTCTCCCAGAAGTATGCTGCATAGAAAGTTAACAGCTGCAGACTCTTCAAGAACCAAGTTCTTCACGTTATGAATACAGAACTGGTTGTCTTCACAAAGAACCAGAGGGATCCTCATGTCCTTGACAGCATTTTGAATAAAGTGGACCTTAACTCTGGGGAGCAGATGGATTTCCAAGAATTTCTTAATCTTACTGGTGGCATGGCCATAGCTTACCATGACTCCTTCATGATATCTGTCTATTTCAAGAAGAAAATTGAAGGGTTCTTGGGCCTGGTCTCCCGACTACCCACCCCCTTTCCTTCCAGCCTCCTAATTTTCTGTTCCTTACAGTACACACTTACCCTGAATCCAGCACCCCACCAACCCATGCAAGACACCCCTGCTGGTAGTAATAATGCAGTAGCATTGGTAGAAGTCCATGCACACACAAATAAAATAAATTTTAGAAAATTGTAAAGGACAGTTGCAAAGTATTCCCCCTGAACCTTGAACATAACCTGTTTAGGACCTCTCTTTAATTACATTGCAGAACATTTCCTAGAAAAAAGAAAATGCAAAAAATTATAAATTTCTTAGCTATGGTACTGAATAAATTTTCATTGAACTGATCTTTGACACTTTTATTCTATTCAGTATTTAAGTGGTTTTTAGGGAGCCTGGGTGGCTTAGTTTGTTACACAATTGCCTTCAGCTCAGGTCATGATCCTGGAGTCCCGGAATCGAGTCCCACAGTCAGGATCCCTACTAGCAGGAAGTCTGCTTCTCCTGCTGACCTCTCTCCTCTCGCGTTCTCTCTCTCTCATTCTCTCTCTCAAATAAATAAATAAAATTTTTAAAAAATAAAGTTTTTTTTAAAATCCTTCTCACTTTGTATTTCAGAGTCCAGTAAGTTTGCTCTCTATTTTAGAGGAGGCATTTTCTTTTGTTTAGTGAAACTTACTTCAAGTATCAAAGGGATACATATTCATTTCTAATGCAATAATACATGATAACTAAACCTGTCTTGTCCTTATCCTTTCTCTTCACAATCACAAATATGTCACATTGCCTCTTGGCCTCCCCACACCAGAGCCTTGGCAGGGGTTAGGGCCACAGTGACAACTAGACTTGCTATATCTACAGAAGAAGAATGGGAGTGGTTTCTGGGTCCTGTTCCAGAATGGTATCTCTTAGCTCTCAGATCCTCAGTCTCTACATTTTAGATTGCTGACCCAAATAATGGATCAGCGAACTATAGACTATGAGCCAAATCCTGACCACTGCCTTTTTCTGTATGGCCAAGACCAAAGAATGACTTCTAAACTTTGATGGAGGGAATACTAAATTTGGATACAAATGAAGTTATATTTCTTGTTGGTCCATAAAGCCTAAAATATTTATCATCTTGCCCTTGATCGGAAAAAAATCATAGACTCCTGATTTAAATGAACACATAATTAAATAATAATACATTTAACTAACTTTGAAGCATACCTAATTACTGCTTTTTTCCCAGATATGCTGCCTCATGAGATATTCAGAATGTGAAAGTTTTGTTTTTATAAATTAAGTCAAAGAATTTCAAAATCAAAATCAGGCTGGATAATTAATTGGCAGAGATCTAAGAATTGCACACACAAGAAAGTCATTTTTTATTGGATTATTATGAGAGATTAACCCATCAATACAAGTGACACAGTTAAAACAATTTCAGATTCAGGTTGGGAGGGGCTGTTCTTGAGGTCCACCTGAAGGGCTTTGAACTGATAGAATATATTGCACACTAGGGGGCAATCTTTCTAGCCAACCTTTCATTCATTAAAATACATCCTGAATCCCTGGAAATTGCTAAAGTGTTGATTCCAGATGGGGCAGGTCACGGGCTCAGCCCGAGATTCTGCATATCTAGCAGGGGTTCCTGAGGCTGCTGCTCTGGAGTTCATGAGTTGAGAAGACTATGGTACTTTCCACTGGTCTTCACCACTTTTCCCTTAAGCTATGATGAAGCCTGAGTACAGAGGTAGTGCTTTGACCTTGAAAGTCAAAATCATAAAAATCACAAACACCTGGACCAAGTTTCTGTTTTACTAAAACATTTTATAGCTCTGGCATTCCATCAATCAGAGAGGTTGGTATGGAAATGATAAAGAACAATTGCCTCAAAGCGTGTATGTTTACCTCTTGGCAGAAGTGACAGTCTGATGGCTGTGCCTGTGAAATACAAATGCCTTATATTAATCGGTCCATGTGAACAGCAGACAAATGCTGATGAGGAAAAAAAGACAATCCATAATAACCACAGATAACTCACGTATCATAAGCTAAGCTAATTGTTATTGGGGTTATACTCAAGTTCAGCCCATCTGTGTCTTGTAAGTACTGCAGTCACCAACGTCCCATCGTGGCATAGGATGCAAAATCATAAAGCTTTGAGCTTTAATATTGTTCTGGTTTCTGAATCTTGCATCATCAGTAATAAAAGTGCTTGTAAATAAGCTAACAGATCGAATTAACAACTTCCGTTTCTTGAGAATTGAGCCTTTTGGTATGCTTGCTTCTGATATTCTTTTGCATATTTAAATTTATTCCTATGGAGGATCTTCTTCCTTTTCTCCTCCCCCCGCCTTTCTTTTCTCCTCCTTTTCTTGGTATTTGCTTGATTCCTTCTACTTTTTCTCTTTTGCTTTCTTGGAAGGAGATTTTTTTGGAAGAGATTTCCTGGTATTTAAAGCAGAAAGACTTTGCTATATTTTATATTTATGTAATTCACAGTAACAGAGTAAAAAAAAATTCAGTCTTCTTCAGTCTTTCTCTCTCTCTTTTTTTTTTTTTTAGATCCACAGTCACATGAGGAAATGATTTGTGGAACTGAGAAGGATATGTCTATAAAGCAAACCAAGAAAAAAAGAATTTGATGTTATTATTAATGAAGCAGGTGGCACATCTTTTCAAAATCCCATTTTAGCTGGGCAGTGATTTGCAATGAGAGCTGACATGTTCATTTTTGCCAAACACACCCAAGACCTACTGAAAGTCAGGGTAGGAAAAATAAAATAAAGGAAAATCTTCTTTAATAAGCCTGAGTTTTTGTTGAAGAATTTTTTGGTGCTTTCCCTTTAGAAAGTTAATTCTTTGCTCTATTTGTTACTACAGACTTGCTAGCATGATAAGATCAACCAAACAGGAGCTTTGCAGTTACTTGTAAGAATCACCCTACAAACTAATAGTAAATGGTTATTGATGCAGGAATGGAAAAGTTTGAGGCACTCTTCTTTCTGTGGTTATTCTGTAAGACTTTTTTAGACAAAAAATGTAATAGGTTGGAGTAATCTCTACTCAAGATTTCTGGGTTTAGCTGTAAATTATTTAGCTGTGATGAAATGATGAACATGTTTGGTCTATTAATTAGAAGTGTTCCATCACATGGTCCCTCTACTTTGATTAAATCATGTGACTAATCGAGGCAAAACAGGAGATAACTGACCTTTAAAAGTAGTCTCACATTAAATCTATCTGGGCCATAATTCTTTCTCATTTTAACAGAACAGATTTCAGTACTTATGAATATTTTAGAGTTCTACTTAGACTTTTCTCCCTTCAGTGAAAGAAAGAGCTATCCTGAAATTAATTTTTTTGTAACAAGCATGGTCCATGTACCTAGCTAGAAGCAATTCACACAGTAACTAATCCTAACGCCCCAATGCACCTGTATTGTAGATAGGAATAGTTTAGAGCATTAGGTGCATCAAAAATGACTGAGTAATAAGGATCATATCTGATTTAGGGCTGAGTTGCTAAGATCCTTGTCTAGTAGGACAGTTGCTTCAAATGGCACTTGAGAGCAAGGCTGAGGGTGAAGTACTAATCTGATTTCTAGAAGAAATATGTAGTTCTGTGGGACAACCTTGCTTCATGTCCATGGTTTAGAATAATCAAACAACACTCTAGACCTTTATTATGTTCTTTTATACTGTATTTTTAAAAATAAAATGCTATAAAGTAACATAGGAGTGTTAGCTTCAGTTTACCTTCTAGAATGTCACTGGAGCACTGGTGTTCTACAAAACAATGAATCATGGACCACTACAACAAAAACTAATGATGTACTGTATGGTGACTAATGTAACATAAAAAAAAATCACTGAATCAAATAAATGTGTGTTACCAAAATGGGTCTGGTAAAGCAGTTCTAAGAGTATTCTTCTTGGGGGACAGTTATTGGGGTTGTTCAGGTAGTTCAGTGTGTTTCCTCTCGATTATTTATTTTATTTATCTTTGTGGCTCCCAAGAAGATGGAACAGAAAACTCAGATGGACAAATGGATCTTTTCCCATGATAAGTTCTAATTGGGTCTGGAGTGTAGGACAGAAGACTTGCCAAAATATTGCCAAGGTTTTCCATTCTTTGCTTTTTGGGAGTTTTGAAGACATCGTCAAGTCTCAAATGGTAAAATGAGAAGATTAGGGTGAGGAAGAGGTTTACTCTAGTTAAGCCAGGCAAAACCAGCATTGAGTTAGATTAGAATGGAGAAGCAAGCTACTCAGGAGTGTCTAGGTATACATAAGTTGTCTGTTTTCCACTATCTATTTAAATAGACACCGAATGACATTTATTGGTGGAGTCCTACTTCAAAAAGGAAAGTGTAATTAAGAACTCATGTATTAGAATATTTGAGGCCTATTACCTGGGTGGTGTCTATTTTGTTGGATCACACTGATAGTCATTGGCATGAATTGCAAGGTACCTCATTTCAGAGCCTTCCAGAGCCCAACCTATAGAATGAAAGCAGACTTATGAGTTATAGGGTTTCATCCTATGAAACCTGTTATATGAATTGACATTTCAAATTAAAGAACTCCTATATCTTTGAATTTTATTTGATAATAACTGTTATTCTTTTTTATTTAATGACTTTTCTAGAAATTAATGTTTCTGTTCTCTATGGCTTGTCAGAAAGGAAGAGCCTTTGAAAGCGCAATTATGTTGCAGATAGAGAATGTGTCCGTAAGACTCATTTAGGATGGTTTGATAGTTCTAAAATGTGTTTATGGAAACCTTTGGGTCATGGAATCATGTACTCAGGGGCACATGAACACAGACCCGAGCTTGCATGCAGAGCTACAGTTTTGTATGGAAGCTGTAGTGCAAAGTGAAGATAAGCAGCTCTGAGTATAGTGAAGATCCTTGCCTTCCCTTTCATTTTATCATCACATGTTCTCTTTGAAGAGTCACCACCTGATACTTTGTTAATGGGTGAAAATAGTAGCATTTTGCAAAGATTATTTCTTATGCTCTATAGCTGTTTCTAGAAGTTAGCCCTGTCTTTAACATAATCCCATACTCTTCAAAGATCTGACTCACTTTATGTTCCTCTTTTTGCCTCATGTTATCCCAACCTATTTGTTTGATGATGTTGAATTATAATTTTGTGCATCCTATATTACTCTCACATCTGAATATAATTGCTCCTAACCAAGTTCACAAACAAAAGAAATTCTTTATTTTATTTTATTTTATTTATTTATTTGATAGAGATCACAACTAGGCAGAGAGTCAGGCAGAGAGAGAGAGGAGAGGAAATAGGCTCCCCTGCTGAGCAGAGAGCCCGATGTGAGGCTCGATCCCAGGACCCTGGGATCATGACGCAAGCCAAAGGCAGAGGCTTTAAACCACTGAGCTACCCAGGCACCTCACAAAAGAAATTCTTTATAGCAGACATAATTGGCTCAAGCTGATTTTTACCATTAGTTGTCATTTATTCCCATCTGTGCAGTGAGTTTTCTCACTTTTTATCTCTGTCTTGATGATTTGTTAAAGATTTTACCTTCTGAATATGAATCCTTGTAGACTTCTGGAATTTTGGCAGGTGAGTTTCATAGGTAGATATTATGAATTGAATTTAAAGCTTTGGGAAATGACCTGATGCTGGCATTACAGAGTAGGCAAAGTGGTGTCATACTGGGTCCTCAGTGGCTTGTTGGTGATCACAGCAAAGTTTTCACTGGAATCTATTCTTTATTAAGATACTAACACTGGTCTCATAGAATTATAATGTCTAAAGAAAATTAATTCACCTGTAGGATACAGATTCTGACCCCTGAGTTCTTTCAGTTATTTAAACTGGGATGATTGTCAAAGAAATGAAGTAGACAAAAACATCATCTTCATTGAAGAAGAGTATTTTACCTTTGTATTATATAGCATATTACAATTTCTAGTACTGTGTTAAGTGTTCTTTATCTAATTATGTTTTTGAGTTGGCATACCATTCATTGTTTAATATCTACACAAATACTGAAAAGAACAGGTGGCTTAACACCCAGATTTTCACTTTTTTGGCATTTCATGTGAAATACGGTGCTCATTAATAGCTATTCATACTGTGACCTGTCATATTATTTTCTTCGAAAGACAGTGTTTTCTTTACCTTCCACTTTTATGCACAGTGTTACTAGCTGATGAAACAATGTTTAAAGGAATCCATTTTTAAATCCATTACTTCCATAGCTTTGTCCTTACAGAGCTCGCAAATTAAGTTTACCACTAGTTTGCATTCTTCTTTAGGTCGACCTCCGCACACTTGAAGGAGAATCCCTCAGTCTTGTGGCTCTGTGAATAAGATTCTTCCTGACTCTCCTGATGCACAGAATTATAACAATTCCATTAGAATAACATCACCACTATTTAAGATGCTATTAAATTGCAGACACTTTGTCAATTGGATCTAAAGATAACTTCTAACTACCAAACTAACAGTGAAGTGTATTAACAGTATTAAACAACCAAACCTTGCCATGTCAGAGAAGAAATAGTTGTTTGAAAAACAGTTCATGTGCAAAACATTTCCAATATAATGTGAACTCTTTTAAAAATAGGATCTAAACTAGTTGAAAATATAAACTATAATACAAATGCATATGAAATGTTTCTCTAGACCATTCTCAAGGAAGAATAATGAAAGGATAATTGTAAACAGGTAATGAAGTGGATAGGTTGTGACCAATGAATTTGCTTATCCTGATGAGAAAATATAACTTCAGTCTTCATTTTTGGGTGGGAAAACTCCCTCTCTGCCCAGTGAAGGATCTAATGTCTTACATTTGCATTAGGATTTATGGCAAATTTATTTTTCCACCAGTTATTCTGAGAATAATGGGTCTTTTTTTAATGGCCTGTTTTTGAATATCTCCAGTTCTCCACCATCTCAAGAATCATTGCAATGGTGCTCACGAGCCATGTTTTTGTTTTTACCTAGTGTTCCTTGTTAGATGAGCAATTGTTCTGCATGTAACCATGCAATGCCAGACATGGGTGTCAGATGAATTCTGATAAAACTCAGTATTGCATTGAATTTTATTTTTTTCACCAGTTTCTGAAGACTTTTCTTGGGTTTGGCAAAACTGCAGTTGCATAAATTATGGTAGGAAGCAGAATTCTACCTGCCATTCCTACCAGAGAAACAAAAGGCTAGATGCCTGCTTTTCAGCCAAATGGGTGCTCTTGCCTGGAATTTAATCGAGGAATGAGAACATAAAAAATAGAGATAGTCTAGAGGAGCAGTTTTTAGAGCATTGTTCAGGAATCTCCATGGGTCCCTGGAAGCCTATCAGGAGGATTCGCAATATCAAAACTAATTTCATAAAAACCCTAGCACATTATTTGCCTATTTCCCACTGATTTTATCATGAGCTTACAGAGGAATTTTCTAGAGGTCACATGACGTGCTATTACAACAGACTGCTGCAGAAGCTAGGAGAATCCAGCTATCAGACATGGAAGAGATTTTTTAAAAATGCAAAATAGTATCATTTTCACTAAATTTGTTTCTTTTAGAAAATACAGTTATTAAAAATATTTGTGCTAGGGGCCCTGGGTGGCTCAGTCGGTTGAGTGTCTGACTCTTGATTTTGACTCAGGTCATGATCTCAGGGTTGTGGGATCAAGTTCTGTGTTGGGTCTTGTATTCAGTGTGGAGTCTGTTTGTCCTTCTTCTGCTCCTATCTCTCTATCTCAAAAAATAAATGAATAAAAATCTTTAAAAAATTTTGTGCTAACATGTAATATGTTTATTTTAAAAGAAAGGATACATAAATATTTTAAATTGTTTTAATTTCTAACACATTAAATATTAATAGAGATAGATCATATAAACAAAATCTCTTTGGCATCCTCAGAAAAATGTAAGAATATAACGGGGTTCTGTGACAACAGTAGAGTACCACTGTTGTATAATTCCCAGATCTGTCATATCAGCATCATCTGGGCATTTGTTAGAAATGCAAAGTCTCTTTGAGATGTATGAATGAGAAATTCTGGGGGTGGAGCCTAGCAATCTGTTTTAATAAGCCTTGCATGTGGTTTTGATCAATGCTTGTATTTGAGAACCAGTGGTCTAGAGCAATAATTTTCACGTTAAACTTGCCTCAGAATTGCCTGGAGGGTTTGTGAAATGGCAAGTTCAGGCTGACCACTCCTACCCACTACCCCAGATTGTGATGAAGTAGTCTGGGATGGCAAGTTCAAGAATTTGCATATCTGACAAGGTTTAAGGTGTGGTGTTAACACTACTAGTTCACAATATCAAAACTAATTTCATAAAAACACTAGGACATTATTTGCCTATTTCCCACCGATTTTAAAAAGACTGTCCTAAATCTTTTTGGTGGTGGTAATGGTGATACTGGCCATTGCTCCAGCTGTCCAGTGTCTAGTAGATATTCTAATCTCTTCCACTGCATGACTTTGCCTGTAGTTTTGTCAGCATAAAGTCTCTTGGCTTGTATTTTATTTTTTTTAATGCAGTTTTCTAGTCTCAGCCATTATATATATACACATTTTTTATAAAAAGACGGAGTCAACAAAACTTAAGGAAAGTAGTCTCTTGTTCTTCCCCTGCTCACGTTTTCTACTTATTTCCAGAAATAAGCACTTGCAATTCTTTTTTAGCTTTTTGGTATTTATCTTCACATCTTTCTGATAAAATTTATTTTGCCAGTTCTTCATTTAAGAGTTTTAGGCATATCACCTTCCCATTGTGGCAGATGAAAACCTCACTCTTCTTCACTGCCCTGGCCCAGACCACAGCTGAGTACACTTTTATCCCCATTTTCCAAATACAGTTATATCATAATTTTGTTTAGATTAATAGTCCTTATGTTTTTATGACTATGTAAATGTTATTCAGCTGACCTACGCTGTTTGCAATGATTACTTCTCCTTTCTGGCCCAACTTTTCCCCTTTGTTAGTAATAACTGCCTAATTTTGTTTGCTTACTTTTGTGAGTACTTAGTCTTTGTCTCTTTCTCCTTCGGGTAAAAGTCATTTCAGTATTTGAGGTACTTATATCATTTCATTTTCTTAGTCAACTTTTTTTTTTTTAAGAGATTTATTTATTTGGCAGACAGAGATCACAAGTAGGCAGAGAGGCAGGCAGAGAGAGGAGGAAGCAGGCTCCCCACTGAGCAGAGAGCCCAATGCGGGGCTTGATCCCAGGACCCTGAGATCATGACCTGAGCTGAAGGCAGAGGCTTTAACCCACTGAGCCACCCAGGCACCCCCTTAATCATCTTTGATTAGAATATTATCTAAATAAATTTTATTAGAGTATTGGAGTATTCGACCCAGAATGGTTGCCTTCTGTATGGATGCACTTCCTCTTTTATGAGTTATCTTTGATATTGCTGGAATACCTCTAGTTATTTCCTTTTAAGCCATGGATGGGATGGCAATTTTTGAGAAGTTTTGATTTTCTGAAAAGTTCTGTAGATTACCTACCCATATATAGTAGCTTGGTTTAGTTGGAAATAATTCTTAAGAATTTTGAAGTTCTTTATCCATTCTTTTTCTAGGTTTTAGTGTTGAGCCAATTCTTATTCCCATTTTTTCTATGTAACCATTTTGTTTTTAAAGTTTTCCTCATGTATTTCTTTCTTAAATTTTCTTTCAACTTTCTTTCTAGAACTGCTATTAATTGAATGTTGGACCTCCTGGTATATTTCTCTAATTTTATCTTTTCTCTATCATTCATCTCTGACATTTTTCCTTTGTTCTGGATATTCCAACTCTTCAGTTGAATGTTCAAATCTAAATTAATAGATCATATTTTTGTTTGAAGATTATTTCTCTCTGTAAAGTCTTTATTTTATTGATGTAGCTTGCCTGCTTGCTTGCTTGCTTGCTTTCTTCCTTGTGTTTGCCTTCTATTTTCAAGTTTTTTTCTCAAATGTGTAATCGATTTGCCTGTTTCTTTGTATTTAAGAGGGGCTAATATGTTATCCATGATGAAAGATCTTGGGTTTCTTCCTTTTTTTTTTTTTTTAAGATTTTATTTATTTATTTATTTATTTATTTATTTATTTATTTATTTGACAGACAGAAATCACAAGTAGGCAGAGAGGCAGGCAGAGAGAGAGGAGGAAGCAGGCTCCCTGCTGAGCAGAGAACCCAATGCAGGGCTCGTTCCCAGGACCCTAGAATCATGACCTGAGCCGAAGACAGAGGCCCAACCCACTGAGCCACCCAGGCACACCTGGGCTTCTTTTAAAAAAATTTTTTTAAATTTAAATTCAATTAGTTAACACATAGTATATTATTAGTTTCAGTGGTAGAATTTAGTGATTCATCAGTTTCATGTAACACCCACTGCTCATTCCATCAAGTGCTCTCCTTATTAATGCCTATCACTCAGTTATCCCATCCCCTCCTCTTCCCCTGTAGCCACCCTCAGTTTGTTTCTTAGAGTTAAGAGTCTCTTATGGTTTGTCTCCCTCTATTTTTATCTTACTTTATTTTTTCCTTCCCTTCCCCTGTGTTCATCTGTTTCATTTCTAAATTTCCACATATGAGTGAAATCATATGGTATTTGTCTTTCTCTGACTGACTTATTTCACTTAGTGTAATACACTCTATTTACATCGCAAGATCTTGAATGAATCCTTGTTGGTCTTCAGTTTTCTTCTCCATTCTCTGTAATCATTTCAGGTACTGAAGCTAAATTCTCAGTCCCTCTCTTTACTTCTAGACTCAGAATCTTTTGTAAATGACAAAGAAAAGGAAAAGAAAAAAATCCTAACATCTGCTAGTTCCTTCACCCCATCCTAGTGTTAGTTTCCCTGTTTCTGCTTCCTCTCACAGGCAAATCCCCAACCTGAGTGTTCTCTGGTTTATCTTATCAGTGTACAAACTCGTTAGCATCTGTGAGTGCCCACATTCACTTTTATCATTCTCCGTAGCACCTTGAATAGAGAGGTAAAGGGCTAGGTTTTTCACCATACCTGTCACCTGTTCTTCTTTTTATTTCTTTGCTAGCAATAAAAATATTAAAGGAAGTTAGTGTATGCATGGCAAAGAACCTTTACAGCCCTGGATTGGAATCCTAGCCAAACTGACCAGCAGTGTAAACTTGAGCTAGTTACTTTACTTTTCTGTTCTTCCTCATCTATAAAGTAGAAATGATAAACCCTCCTCACAGGGTCATTTTGAGTATCCAACTGTTTATTAAATCTATTATTTATAACTTATGTGTCTATTATCATCTATGTCTCTGTCTACTTGTAACAATATCTCTTCATCTCTAATCCATATTCTTGTTTCTATATCTCTCTAGATGATAAATGCTCAATTAATGATTTTATAACAATAATAGTAATAGTAGATAACCAGTATTTGATATAATTGTACAAGCAGTATTCTTTTTCTCATACATTTTTTAGAAAATGTCATTGACTTATCTTTTAAAAAAGGAAAATAGAATTCTGGGTTTAAACTCAAAAGGCTTAGGGATGTTCTCCTAATTCTACTGCATTAGTAAAAGTACAGTGTAAATTGAGATGGGAACACTGGGTTAAAACCATATCTTTCATTCTAACAAAGTGTTTGAATCAGTGATTCTAGAAACTTCAAAACTTAAAATTGGGTAGATATAATTATTGATAGATATGTATTTATTGCCATTTTATTACTTGTTTGGTCATTGTTTCTGGAGATTTTCTCTGATGCTTTCTTGTCTTTGTCACTTTTGGTCTCTCCTTTGAACTCAGAGTTCCCTTGAATATTGTGTGAGATATCTATCATCTATCTATCTATCTATCTATCTATAGATAGATATATCTATCACACACACACCACACACACACACCACACACACACACACACACACACACACACACACACACACACACACAATGGGATATTCCTCAACTATAAAAAAGATTGAAATCTTGCCATTTACAATGAATGACACAGATGGAGCTAGAGAGTATTATGCTAAGCAAAATAAGTTAGAGAAAGACAAATATGATATGATTTCACTCATATGTGAAATTTAAGAAACAAAACAAAAGAGCAAAGGGAGAGAGAGAGAGGGTGAGGGACAAACCAAGAAACAAACTGGTAACTATACAAACTGATGGTTAGCAGAAGGGAGGTGGGTGAGATGACTGGGTTAAATGGGTGAAGAGGATTAAGGAGGGCACTTACTGTGATGAGCACTGGGTATTGTATGGAAGTGTTGAATCCTTATATTGTACACCCAAAACTAATATTACACTGTATGGTAACTAACTGGAATTTTAAATAAAAACTAAAAAATAGATAAATTGAGTAGGTATAAAACCATGTTTCACTTAATGGGAATATAAGATTTCTTCTCTTGCTATGTAAAGTTTGCTGTGAATTGCTTTGGAGTCTTTCAGTGGTGTTCTCTGAATGCCTACAAACTGTTTTGGCTATTCATTAAGTATAATGTATGGGTTATGAGGACCAGTACTGGAGTCCAACTGCCTGGGTTTGAATCCTTATTCCCTAGTCACTTGACAGGACCTTGAACATTTCCCTCAACTTCCTGTTAATCCATTTCCTCATCTGTAAAGCAGAGTAAGTAATCATTCCTATTTCATAAGGTGTTTTTGAAGCTTAAACAAGCTAGTATATGACAAGCTCTTAGAATATAGAAAATATTCATTATACTATTTTATTAGAGAAATTTTCCTATAACAGAAATCAAACATTATGCATATAGTACATGTAGTTTGCAAATATTTTGGATTATATCTGCTTTATTTGTAATAAGTAATTTATATTGCACAAAAATAAAATTTGGAACTTATTTTCTACTTTTCTGAGTTGGATATAGTAGCCCCATGAATATGAAATAAAAAGACATTTTCTCATATATTTTTGGATAATAATTGAACCTATTCTGGGATTTGAATTAGCAGTGTCTAAGAAAAACTTGTGTGATGTTTTAGATTAACTTTAAATTATTCTAAGAGTAAGACGAATATATTTCTCTGCTCTATGATTCAACATGCATTTGATTAATCAACAAATGCCTCCAGTATAAAATGTCTGTAAACATCAGCAAGTGCTAGATAAACATTCAATGTGACAGACATCTCATAGTATTGCTAAATATAATAAAAATTCGTGGGACATAATGTCAAAAGAGAAGACAAAATATGACACAATTAGTGTTTATTATCATCAATATTGTGTAAAATTTATTTGTGCAGCATGCAAGATAAAATAGCTTTTCCTTTCTTCATCTTAGCTTAAACAAAAGTAACAGCTACTCATTTTATGTTTAGGGCATACATTTTTGTATCTCAAAAAATCTATTACAACACTATGGTTGATTTTTTTTTCATTTTTTACTATTTAATTAATTACTTTTTTAAATAGATTTTTTTTCAGTGTTCCGAAATTCCTTGTTTATGCACCACACCCAGTGCTCCATGCAATACGTCCCTTCATAATACCCACCACCAGGCTCACCCAACCCCCCACCCCCCTCCCCTCCAAAACCCTCAGTTTGTTTCTCAGAGTCCACATGGTTCATTTTTTAAGAGTAGTACTATTGACCTGTGATGAGAATTTGGATCAGGAATGCTTTTGTTATGTTGGATAAATTGTTTTTTTCCATTTTGATACTCTTACATGTTCTGCTATCTTGCTGTCTTAGTATCTGTGAATACATGTCAGTGAATAGCTATAGGACATAGGGACACTATGCTGTATCTTGTAGGAAGGGTGTGTCCCAGTGCCTAGAACTGACAGAAGTTACACATCTCTCTAGTGAGAGTGATCATTTCAATAATATTCTTTTCAAATGTTAACTACAGATTGTCAAGAAAGGAGCAAAAGGGAAAATTTTATTTTAAACTTTATGGAAAGAAGATAATAATTGATATACTTAGTGGATGGAATCACATGGGAAGTGGGATCTTCTTTATATATTTAAAAAATTAATAGATGTTATTTTGCAGAGATGTAAGAAATTCACAGAAATAGAGGTGGAGAGTAGAATTCCCACGTACCTTGTCACCCCCTTCCATTTTCCCTTATTAGCATTTTGCATTAGTGTGGTGGATGCATTTGCTGCAATTGATGAACCAAAATTGATATATCATTATCAACTATAAAGTCCATACCCAATATTTGGTCTCACTCTTTTTGTGGTACATTGTATAAGGTTTTTTTTTTTTTTAAAGATTTTATTTATTTGAGAGAGAGAGAATGTGAGCACAAGTGAGGGGGAGAAGCAGGCTCCGCACTGAGCAGGGAGCCCGATACAGGGCTTGATCACAGGACCCTGAGATCATTACCTGAGTCTAAGGGGACACTTAAACTACTGAGCCACCCAGGCACCGCTCTATGAGTTTTAGCAAGTATGCACAGGCGTGTGTCCATCATTATATCAGATAGAATTGTTTCACTCCCATAAAAATCCCCTATGGTCTACCTGATCACCCCTTCTTCCCCTCATCCCCCCTCCTCCTCCTAAACTGAAATCACATTTTTGCCATCCATAGTTTTTTTTCCTAGAATGTCATTTCTTACAGTACATAGCCTTTTCAGATTGATTTCTTTCACTTAGCAATATATATTTAAGTTTCTTCAATGTTTTCTTATGGCTTGATATCTTATTTCTTTTTAGTACTGATTAACATTCCAATATATGAATTCCACAATTTGTTTGTACATTCATCTGTTGAAGGACAGATGCTTGCTTTCCAAGTTTGGAAACTTATGAATAAAGCTGCTATAAACATTCATGGGCAGGTTTTTGTGGAGATGTAAGCTTTCAACTTTTTAGGGTAGATATCAAGGAGTCTAATTACTGGATCATATGGTACAAGTATGTTTAGTTTTGTAAGAAGCCATCAAACTGTCTTCCAGAGTGGCTGTACTGTTTTAAATTTTCAACAGTAATGAAAGATTTCTGTTGCTCCATGTCCTCACCGTGTTGGTGATGTCAGTGTTCTAGATGTCAGCGTTCCAGATTTGACCATCCTAATAGGTATGTAGTGGTATTTTGTATTTTGTTGTGTTAATTTTCCTTTGTATTTTTAATTTTATTATTATTTTGTTTTACAAGTTATCTTTATGGAAGGCAGTGTTTTCATTTAATGCCAATGTAGGGGTTACTTAAAAGCCATGCATAGAGCTACAGCAGTCACACATACAGATATTTCTTTGTAGGCCAGTGCTAAGTGGGGAAAATTCATAAAGACAAACATCCTCCTAAATCTTGATTCAATAGGTATAAAAAGCTAGGGAAAAAGATAATTTGACTTCAAAGAGGCTTAGTCCAAGATAAAAAGGATTTTTAAAATTGTTATTTTCTTTGAGAGTCATTTACGTTTAATATCAAAGTTGGAATAGCTTGTGTGACATTAACACCTGATTCATTTTAAATTTCTCATGGTCTTAAAGTCATTATCTTTTAATCAAAGCGTGTCACTGGAATTCAGATTAAATTTGAACATACAAGTAGGAGAGAATAGCCAAATCATTAAACTGAGTAAACAAACCAAAGCGTCCAGTAAGACTGTTTAGAATTTTAATACCCAAAAAATAGAATATTGAATGACAGGAACATTCAGATCCTGCCTTCACCTGGGCTCTCTCTGGCTCTGGACAGTTAAAAACAAAGCAAGCTGACTAGTTAAAATGGTGGGATTTGACTGACTTCTCTCAGGCAGGACTAGGAATTCAGACTCATCTTGACCTGTGGCTCACTAAGAGGTAAAAAAAAACTGAAGTTAAGCTCCACTCATGGAATTTCTTCAGGGTAAAAGTTGAGAAATGTAATATAAATAGCCTGAATTTGACTATTCTAATAGCATTTCCCATGCCCTTTCAGATTAATCTTTTAAAATTTTTTCTTCTTAGCTTATTCTGAAGATACTGGCTGGGTAGTATCACCTACCAGGGCTTCAAGAATCAGTCACCCCATAACTGTTGATGGTCCTCTCTGCTGAACTCCCAGACACAAATGTCTTTCTTTGATTTCTTGATGCATTGATTGACCAGTAGAGAAACTCATTCATGCACATGTTCATTAATGGTCAGGTAGATCAATGTATCAACTATGAGGTTTTGCACAATTTATTAAAGTCTCTCTGAACCTATTTTCTTACCTACTTTGTAGGTATAATAGTACATGCCTCTCGAGCCATAAAGTTATTGTTTTATTTATTTATTGTTAAAACAGTGTTTGTAATCTTTGTGTCTGGTTTCCTACTACCACTTCCTTAGCAAAGAGTATCTTCATTTCTTTCCTGGACAATCTAATAGACTTCTGATTAGTTTATTTACCTTTTGTATACTTACCTATTTGTATAAATTCTCTGCTTGTTGATACACAGTCTCCACACTTCCACCAATGGTGGTTAGAGTTAGGGAAGCAGAGGCCAAGAGACAAAGGCAAAGTTCACCTGTGGAGGGAAACAGAAGATATTCAAAAGACCTGCATAAAAATGTGCAGATCTAAAATCTTACTCATGCTCCAGAAATAGGTAATAAGCCCTCCCCACCCCAAACCTATGTCTCTACTTACAGGTGCCATTAAGGAAGGCAAAATGGAGTGGGGCAAACTTTGAAAACTGACGACGTTTTCCTGCAAGGAATTTTTTTAAGCTAAGAAGACCCTATTTGACTAGAATGAGGTAGAGATATCATTCACTGAGAACTTTATATTTCCCTGATAGTTAATAAAGAGTTCAGAGGAAGATAAATTAGTTTAGGAAATATGAAGAAATATATTTTATCTTCACTTTGAATATGATGTTTGTAAATTTGCATCCCTTCAACAGAGACATAGAGTGGTGTCTCAAGGAATCATGGTCCTGCTATTTTCTAAGCAGTGGAACTTCACCAAACTCTTCTGACTGAGGATTGTTTCTTAAAAACCTTCATTATTTTACATACTGTTTTATTAAAAATATATTATCTATAAATTTAGTCTGCTAGCATGATATTACCCCCAATATTCAGTAGAAATTTTGATAAGACAATCACCCATATCAGACCACACAAATCTGACCTTCAGCTTTTCCACACAAGAACATAGTGATAAAATGTCTTCAAAATCTTTAAGGAAATGAAACAAGACATATTCTAGAGTTTATAATTATCCAAATGGACATTCAAGTATAAAGACAGCAAATAGTTTTGATCATGCAAACTTTCTCAAAGAAACCAGATGTTAAACATTACCCAGCCAAAGATAAAGAGACTGTTAGAAGGATTTGGGATGGCTCACAATGTCATTCAACTGTAAGTCGAAAATTAATAATAATATTGGGGTTATGGTAGGAGAAAAGAATAATAGAATCTAAAAACTTAGTCCCTGCTTTAGTTCTTTTCTTTGCTACTTCTTCATTGTTCTCTTCTTTGCTACTTCTTCATTGTTCTCAAGGCCCTTTCCATGCTAAAATTCCCCCTTTTTTTCCTTATGAGAGAGAGAATCTTAAGTAGGCTCCACACCCAGCATGTGAGCCCAATACTGGACTCAATCTCACAACCCTGAAATCATTTCCTGAGCTGAAATCAAGAGTCAGAGGCTTAAATGACTGAGCCACCCAGGCACCCCCACACTAAAATTCTTGAAATCAATGATGGTTTACCACGGAGCCTTTACACAATCTCTTCACTCTACCAGGGCAAGCTCACCCAGGTCCGATCACATATTCAGCCCTACCCAGACACTCTTTTTCTCTTCCCCACCTCTTCATCCTGACACAGCTTCATCATCTTAGGAATTTCCCACACCTTCCTCTTTGGTGCTTCTGCACTGCATCACTCACCACACTTATCAAACTGGAGGAGAAATTTCTTCTTTCTAACCATTCTCACCATTCACCGCATTGTCTAAAAAACTTAGTATTGTACTTGTGGAAATAGGTTCTGCTATGTTCATTTGATTTCAAATCCCTAGCATATCTCAAAGTGCCTGGTCTACCTAAGCACTCAAACAAATCAATACACATCAGGGTGTGAATACGGTTTTAAGTTTTTGTTTGTTTGTTTGTTTGTTTTTTGCTTCCCCTTGTCTTGTAATTATATATGCACACACACACACACACACACACACACACACACACACATATCGATGTGAAAAATATTTTAATTAACCCCAGATATGTATTTTTTAATGTTAAGTAACACATTTCACAATCTGTTTTGACTTGCCCAGCTCAAGATTTTAAGTAAGACCAATGAATACTTTTTTGGTCATCAAGCTATGTCATTTCACATGATGATTTTATACCATTGAAAGATTAACTTTAACACTTACATTTGCATAGCATGCCATTAACTTGATTTATTATGAAACTGCAAACTTACTTAATTTGACCAGACACCATGCTGTCAGTAATTTGACAGTAATGATACTGTTTTCCCCCCAGTGACTGAGATTAACAATATCAATTTGCTAAGTTAGTGCTTGTGTGGATATTGTCAATAAATAATTGAATGAATAACTTGGATAAATTAAAAGGCAGATTTTGATATCAGGACTACTGAATTGAAGAGTTCAAGTTTAGCCAAATAAGCTATATTTCTAGACTATATATGTGAAATATAATTATTTATTATTTTAACAAATATATTTTATTGCATATTGAAAAAACATTGCATATAAAAGATCAAAATATGGAGTAAAAGATGAAATCAAATTAGAAAATATTATTATCTAAATGACTCTTTTAGAAAGCAATAATCATCTTTCCATAATTGTTATTATAAAGGTTTTCACCTGAAGAGCTCTTGGCATTATTATAATATCTTGATTTGCTAAAATTCACTTCAATGAATTATTTTTGAAACAATGTAATGATGCTGTTAAATATATTTTATCTTTTGAAGTTTATACACATCATATAAATATAGGGAGAATAGTAAGTCAGGGGCATTTAATTATCATTTCACTTCCTTTGAAATTAGAGGTAAATTTAGAATTAAGACTTTTTTTCTACTTCTAATTTTTTATTTCTCTATTAAAAAAAAACTAGCTTAATGACTCTATGTTAAAACCACATAAAGAACAGTTTCCTTCAGATTGGAAACATGATTTTCCAGCTGATGTTTGTAAATATGCCAACTGCCTCAAATTTTGGACAAAAGCTCATCCTTTTTCTTGGGATTATTTCTTTGTTGTATTTGGAAAAGGACATGAGACATTCTGATATCTTAGTCACTTAATGACCACTAAAATGAAAATAATATGTACTTAATTTAGTTTCATTTTGAGAAAAATATAAGAAATTGAAGAAATATTTTATTTTATTTTTCAAGATTTTATTTATTTACTTGACGGAGATATAGTGACCACAAGTAGGCAGAGGGGCAGGCAGAGGGAAAGGGAGAAGCAGGTTCTCTTCAGAGCAGAGAGCCTGATACAGGACTCAGTCCCAGGACTCTGGGATCATGACCTCAGCTGAAGGCATCCACTTAACCAACTGAGGCACCCAGGCGCCCTTGAAGAAATATTTTAAAAGTTGAAATGTATGAGTTTTTGAAATTAGAGTTCACCAAACTCCTCTCTTCTTTTGTAACTGGAACGGAGAATCAAGGATTTCATCCATATTGTGAGTTATTCTAATCAAGGTCCAAGAAACATATAGCCTGGAGCATAGCTCTCCCATTGGATGTATGTGCTGTGTGGAGAAATAAATGGATAATCTTATAATGCTTGGGATGTGAGGCAAAGTGACTAAAAATGAAAGTAGGATATTTCTACAAATTTGATGGTCAAGATTCCACTAATAACAAATTTCTTCCAAAGTATGCATAGATGCACCTTGATTTAGGCTTTTTGAGTGAATCTAACAGAATCAATACCTACCCCTTCTCCAATGTATAGCAGGGTGACTATTTAGCTGTGAATAACTATAAACATTGATGGCTGCATAGTCATTTACATAAATAACACACAGGATTATTTGTTTACATTGCATATAATGACATAGTAATGACAGAGGAGATTTTTTTTTCTTCCCTTAACCAGAATGCTTTGAAGGAGAGACTTGCTTATGGTTAGAATAAATACTTTAACTTATTTGGGGTAGGAAGTGAAACTGCCAAAGAGCATACTCACTGACCAATAGGCTATCTTTTATGGAACAGGAGGTACTCCATTAATTAGAGGGCATTTGTTTTGCTAGAAAACAATATGAACGTGGTATGTAAGTGTGGGACCAAGTTGAAACACAGGACACTAGAATGCCTGAGAATGATTACCTCAGGTGGCAGGGTATGTGATGAAGAAACTTTGGGTACCTGCTTTATCTGATGATGACTACAGAGGTGGATTTTGTATGGAATTTGTTCTGTTTTGATAAGCTGTCTTCTGTGTTGCCCTGTGAAATCTTTGATATCTTTTTCATTCCTCCATAATGATTTTTGTAAGTAGAATACATGGAAGATTCATGAAGAACTGCTTCAAGGTTGATGATAAGTGATAATAGAATACACGCAGAGGACACCTGAGTGGCTCAGCCAGTTAAGCGTCTGCCTTCAGCTCAGGTCATGATCCTGGGGTCCTGGGATCAAGTCCCATGTCGGACTCCTTGCTCAGCTGAGAGCCTGCCTCTCTCTCTGCCCCTCCCCCTGCTTGTGCTCTCTCTCACGCACTCTCTCTCAAGTAAATAAAAAAATTCTTAAAAAAAATAATACAAGCAGAAATCGTTGAGGATTTGGGTCATACGTGTATAGATTTTTACTCAGTAACAAGATTGTTATCCATATAACCTATCTTATAAGGGATGTTATTGAGAAGTATTTTCACCAGGAAGTTTATTCTGGGGGCATATTCTGTTTCTACCTATTCTTGCTACATGTGTGCATACATTTCTGTAAAACACACATGTATTACTTCTTGATTCACTTACTAGGACAAACCCATGCTCTGTGCAAGAAAAAAAAATTCTTTAAGTCTTTCTAATTTGTTTTTTTGAGTAAACAGAACCAGAAACCTCTTCTGTCTCTATTCAGTGTCTGAAAAATATGTACTACATGGAACCAGAATTTAAACCTTAGAGATTCCTGAGTTCCCACACATTCCTTTAGGTCAGCTTAAATTTTGATTGGGATTGCATCAAATCTATAGATCAATTCAAGGAGACCATATATCTTAACAATATTTGTCTTCTAACCCATAAACAAGATATAACTCTTATTTAGATCTTCTTTACATTCTTTCAATAATGTTTTAGTTGTCAGGACATAGACCTTTCACTTATAATATTTATCCTTAATATTTATGAGGCCAGTATACATAATAATTTCTGATTTGAATTTATTATTTGTTGTAATATGTAAAAATATAGCTGAGATTTGGTTGATTCCATTACATGTTCTATGTAGATGATCATGTTGTCTGTAAAGAAACCCTGTTTTATATGTCCCCCACCCCCTTGTCTGGATGACTGTTCTTTTTTTCTCTTTCAATTTGCTTTCCTTGTTTTATTTTATTCTATTTTTTTATGTGACTGCACTGGTTGGAACCTCTAATGCAATGCTGGATGAAAATAGAGCAGAATTTTTTTCCTTGTGCTACAATTAGGGGAAACCACAGAATTTGTAGAACCATTTTTCAGATTGAGATAGTTCTCTTCTATTCCTAGTTTGCTGAAATTTTTTTTAAAAATAAAGAATGGATTTGAAATGTGTCAAATTTTGTGAATTTGTAGAGATGGTTTTATGTTTTGTTTAGATTTCTTTCTTTTTTTATAGCTCGTTAATATGCCAAATTACATAAATTACATTCATTGATTTCTATATGTTAAAGTTCATTCTCAAGATAAATAGCTAGCTCTTGGTTATAATATATTTTTATGTAGTGTTACATCCAAATTGCCAAAGTCTTATTTAGGATTTTTTACATCAATATTCAGGAAGGATATTGGTCTGTCATTTTATTTGTAATGTCTTTGATTTTGTTATCAGGGCAATGCTGATCTTACAAAATGTATAAGGAATAATCCTCTTTAATTTTTTTGAAAATTTATATAGACTTGGTAATATTTCCTTCTTAAATAAATAAAGATGTATTAGTCTGGAATTCTCTGTTTGAGAAGATTTTTGAACTATAATTTTGGGGCACCTAGGTGATTCAGTCAGTTGAGCATAGGACTCTTGATTTTGGCTCAGGTCATGATCTTGGGGTCCTGGGATCAAGCCCAGATTGATATTGTTCTCAGCATGGAGTCTGCTTGTCCCTCTCCCCTCCCCCTCTGTCCCTCTGCTCTCTGTCTCTCTCAAATAAATAAATAAAATCTTTAAATGGACCATGATTTTAATTTTTTTTTTAAAGATTTTTATTTATTTATTTGACAGAGAGAAATCACAAGTAAGCAGAGAGGCAGGCAGAGAGAGAGGAGGAAGCAGGCTCCCTGCTGAGCAGAAAGCCCAATGTGGGGCTCGAACCCAGGACCTGGGATCATGACCTGAGCCGAAGGCAGCGGCTTAACCCACTGAGCCACCCAGGCGCCCTGATTTCAATTTCTTTAGTAGAGACAGGACTATTTATTTCTCCTTGAGAGAGCAGTGATAATTTGTATCTTTCAAAGATTTTATCCATTTCATCTAAGTTGTCAAATTTATAAGCATGGAGTTGGTACAGATACTTAATTATTATCCTTCTAATAACGTCTTTAGAATCTGAAAGTGGTCATCTTTCTCGTTTCTGGTATTGGTCATTTGTGTCTTACATTCCCCTCTACTCTCTGATTAGTCTGCCTGGAGGTTTATCAATGATACTGATCTTGAAGAACCAGCTTTTAATTTCATTGGCTTTTCTCTGTTTTTTGTTTTTTTGTTTTTAATTTCATTGATTTCCACTTTTATCTTTATTATTTTCATTGTTCTGCGCATTTGGGCATCATTTGCTCTTATTTTTATAGTATCTTAAGGTATAAAATGAGGTCACTTACCTGAGATCTTTCTTCTTTCTGGATAGAGGGGTTTATTGCTTTAAAGTTTCCTCTAAGGACAGCTTCATGGGCATTCCACAAGTTGTGACATACTGTTTTATTTTTGTTCACTTCAAAGAATTTTCTAATTTGCCTTTTGAAGACCTTTAAATTAAATAAATTAAAATGTGCTATTTAATTTTCAAATATTTGGATATTTTTCTACCATCTGTATGTTATCGATATCTAATTTGTTCCACTTCAGTCAAAGAACATGCCTTGTATGACTTGAATCTTTTAAGACTTACTAAGATTTACATTATGAATCAAAATGTGCTGGTAAGTGTTCCATATTTACTGGGAAAAAAAGTATATTTTGCTGTTGTTGGGTAGAAAGTTTATTTAAAGTCAATTATGTTAAGTTGGTTGATAATGTTGCTCAAGTATAGCTTTGCTGATTTTTTTCCTACTTTTTCTATCAGTTATTGAGTGATGGTATTGAAATATTTGACTATAACTATAGATTCGTCCATTTTTGCAGTTCATTTTTGTTTCATGTATTTCAAAGTTCTGTTATTAATACATAAATATGCAGGATTGCTATGAACTTTTGATGAATTGACCTTCTAATAGTCCTAATAACATTCTTTGCTACAAAATCTACTTTGTCTTTTATTAACAGCCACTGCAGCTTTCTTTTGAGTAGTGTTCACATGATGTTATGGGTTCTTTTCTTTCTTAGTACTCAGCACTTTAAAGTTGCTTTGCTGCTGTTGTCTTGCTTATTTTGTTTCTGATGATGAATGTGCAGCCATCTTTGTCTCTCTTCTGTACATGACATTATTTTATTCTGGCTGATGGTTAAGTTGTTCTTTCTCACTGGTCTTGAGTAATATGATTATGAAGTGCTTTTATGTTTCTTTTGCTTGGGATTTGCCAAGCTCTTTAGAACATCACATTTAGGGGCACTTGGGTGGCTTGCTTGTTGGGCGTCTGTCTTTGGCTCAGGCTGTGATCCTGGGATCCCGGGGTCCTGGGGTTGAGCCCTGCAACAGGTTCCCTGCTTGGTAGGAAGCCTGCTTCTCCCTCTCCCACTCCCCCTGCTTGTGTTCCCTCTCTCTCTGTGTCTCTCTCTGTCAAATAAATAAATAAAATCTTAAAAAAAAGTCACATTTACATTTTTTTACAAATTTTGGACATTTTTCAGCCATATTTCCTCAAATATTTTTTCTGTTCTTTTCTCCTTTGAGGATTCCCAATTACATACAAATTAACCTGCTTAAAGTTTCAAAGTTTGCTGAAGTTGTGTGTGTTTTTTTTCTTTTAATTTTCTTTTTTCTCTGTTTCCGTTTAGATAGCTTTACTACTATGTTTCCAAGTTCCCTATTGTTCTCTTCAGGAATGCTTAAACTTCTGTTAATTCCACCTCATGTATGTTTTACATCAAATATTGCAATTTGTACCTCTAAGAAGTTTTATTTGTTTCTTAAAAAAAAATCTCCCATTTCTTTACTTAATGCTTTGAACATAGGGACTGCAATTATAATATTTAAATCTCCTTGTCTGTCATTTATAACACCTGTGACAATACTGAGTCATTTTTGTTTATTTCCCTCAGAATGGGTCATGTTTCTTAGCTTCTTTACATGCCTAATAGTCTTTGATTAGATGGCAGATAGGAATTTTAACTTGTTGAGTAATGGATATTTTTATATCCTTATTAATGTTCTTGTGCCTTTTTTCTGGCATCAGTTAAATTACTTGGAAACAGTCTTATCCTTTCTGGTTTGCTTTATGATTTGTTAAATGTATCTGAATTAATGCTCATCTGGAATGAAGCATTTCCCATTGTTGATGCAAAGACTTTCCTGTGCATGCTACCTATGCATGATCAACTTCTCCAGTCTGTCTGGTGGAAGCAGGAGCAGGTACTGTTTCTATCGCCATGTGAGTGGCAGGCACTGTTGCATTTGTTCTTTTCAGATGATTCTTTTCCAGGTCTTGAGTAATTTCTTCATGTTCTTTTGTTGATTAATATTCAACTAAATAGTCAAGACCCTTTGCAGTTCTCCAAAGTTCTTTTTTCTGTGCAATTCTCTTCTCTCTGGAGTTCTAAGTTGTCTTGGGTTTTCCCAGACTCTCATTTGCATCTCCTTCATTTATTGAGATCCCCAAGTTTTGCCTGGTTCCCACTCTCCTTGCTATAGCCTTGGAACTCTCTCAGGCTGGGGAATCATAGGGCTCATCTTGTTTCTCATTCCCAAAGGATCACCATTCTTCATTACCTGACCTCTGTTGTCTTGCAAATCATCATTTCAAATCTTTTACCTTTTGGTGGGGAGGGTCAGTTTCAGATGAGAGCCTAAATCTACTTCTGATTTGTCTTTGTTGGAAGCAGAAGCCCACGTTTGAATTTTATATTTCAGTCCTTTCATAGGAGTGGAGGTAGTCTACAAAATAGGCCTCATAGGATTGATCAAGAGACATGGGGGCTTCTCATGTTATGTGAGTCCAGATTATGATGGGCTAGTTTATTAACCTTGAAAATATACACTCTCCCTCCAAAAACATTAGATTGGATTATACCCAAACCCACCTGAAATTACAAATGGCATGGGTTACTGGTATCACCAAAGTTGTTATAACGAGAAGGAATTTTCTTTCATAGTCTGCGATCTTGGGAAAGTAGTTCAACCCGCTTTATCCCTCCTGCATTAATCATCAGATACATTGCATTTGAATAGTCCTTCAGAATATATAATGAAGAATGTTGTGTAGATCAAGTAAGGCTGCCTGGCTTCTCCTGTCAGTTCTATTCATTCTATCTTTCGAGTAGCCTTACTTTTTCTGTAAGCCTTCTGCCTCTGGGGAAACAAGTAATAGATTTTTAATCTTTCCTCTTAGGATAACTGAGTTGGTCCCATCATAAGTGTCCAACCTTCAGTCATTAATGACCTGATGAACAAGACTTTACAATGCTCTGATCTGCTTTCTTCTGGTTTTGTTCTTTTCAATGAGCGAGCTAACAACAAAAAACAACACTGTGGACTTTTATGAAAAACTTTTATGCCTATATTCCATTGCAGAAAATTTCCACCTATGGCATTTTCCTGATTATTCTTATTTAAAAAATTTGTCCACTCCCACTGAACACATGCATGTACATTCTTAGGGAGCAAGACCATGTCCCATACCTTCTGCCATCTACCTATCATCCCATTAAACAATTTTTAGAGAATTTTCTGCTTCCAAAATATAAAAGCCTTACAATTATGTTATAACCTAAGTGTTTTTCACCTAATTTTCATATTTTAAGTTTCATAGCTTCCTATTTGTAATTTCAGACCACAGATTTGTTCCCTGTGTTTAAACTTTTGAGTTCATACCTTATCGAGGCAAAGAAAGTTGTTTGCACAGGTTTAAAATTACATTTTCTATTCTAAGTATCTAATATAGAAAACCTCAAAATTTTATGCCACATTCAACACAACACATGTTAGCTGTACTCTTAAAATATATTTTCATTGCTTTTTAATAGATGTACTATTTGCCTATCAAGAATTGTGATTAAGGGAAATATATGAACAATATCTTTTCTGCAGATGTTATTAAATTTAAAAATGGGTTTATCTTTGAGATTTTTAAATATACATTACAAATATTATATTGATAGTAGATACCTAAAAACATCTCTTTTTTATTTCATCAAAATGATGAAGCTTTAGAGGTTTTTATTTTATTCCATAAGCTCAAGATCCGAGGAAGAACACCAAAGACTTTTTTTTTTTAAGATTTTATTTATTTATTTGTTAGAGAGAGAGAGAGAGAGAGAGCATGAGCACAGGCAGACAGAGTGGTAGGCAGAGGCAGAGGGAGAAGCAGGCTCCCCGCCAAGCGAGGAGCCTGATGTGGGACTCGATCCCAGGACGCTGGGATCATGACCTGAGCCGAAGGCAGCCGCTTAACCAACTGAGCCACCCAGGCATCCCTACCAAAGACTTTTTAATGAGAGGCAAGATTCAGATATTCTCAAGGGGGAGATGTAAAACAGTTTTAGTTATTAAAAGATAATATCAAAGAGAGCACAAGTACATAACCTGAAAAATAGATCAATTAGGAATCTATTGTATCCTTGGGAGCAGGAGCACTTCAATTAAAAAATTGAGACTATGGCTATTAATATTTTTAAATGTAGACAACAAAGGCTATGATACAATTTCATTTACTATTGTAATACCCAAGGGCCAGCTGCAGCTAGTATGGAGGTCATTTCCTCATGACCACATGAACTCTCTAAAAGTAGCTTTAATCACAAAAAAACTTCATCCTTTTGAAGAGTTTTCTTGATTTGTTTAAAGTGTCAACCTCCCTCCTGCATGATCTACAGTATTTATTGACAATTTGCTGGAGAAGAAGAGAGAAGTCCCTTCTCAATGTTACAATCAGGATGTGATATCAGTATATCTATCATACATAAATACAAACATGTGTATATATATATATATATTTTCCAGGAGTTTATTAGCTTACAGTGAGACACTGTTGATACTAGACATCAGAAAATTCTGTTAACTCTATCTTCTAAGCCAGTGGATAATCTGATCACTTTTTATCCCATCTAGTATTAGCATACCAGGCTCAGACATCATCATCTCTCCCTGGATGATGTCAGTAGCATACTAGCTGGGCTCCCTGCTTTGTCCCCTTCCCCTTTCTTTCTACCAAGAAGTCAGAATGATTCTTTTAAAGTCATGTCCAGTAATATTCCTCTCTACTTAAATTTTCAGTAGCTTTCCATTTCAGTGTAAGTAAAAGCAGAAGTTACTTAGGAGGAACTATAAGGCTTTATGTGATCCTTCATGTTTTTAACACTCTGGATGCTTCCAAAATCTCTTTCCCACATTTATTTGGCACCAGCCGCACTGGTTTCCTTGTTCTTCTTTAACACATGAGACAAGCAACCATTATGAAGCGGGTGTACTCAATTTTCCTTCTTCCCTGGGCTACTCTCTCCCTGAAATATTCTCATTGCTACCACATTCCCCTATGATATCTGAATCTTTGTTGAAATGTCTACCTTCCAAAGGAGATTTTCCTTTGCCACCTATTTAAAATTGCCAATCTCATCTACCCCCAGCACTTGTCTCTTAAATAGTCTTTTTTTTTTCGTAGTAAATAATAGGTACTTAATTCATATTTTTAAAATGAAGTAGTTGCATTAATTTATCTCAGTGACACTGCAGTCAATTCTTTGTATATGGGAGAAGACAAGCCAGGACAAAAGATTTACTTTACATTTATAGGACAGATAGTCCTTTATTTAAATCTAATTTCAACATAGAGAGACTCCTTTATTTTGCTTCATTAACATCATTTTGACCAAGTGCATTATGAATAATGAATGCTTTGTTGTACATCTTAGATTAGATCATGCATACACAGGATTTGTATTGTTTAAGCAAATTTATTGAATCCACTGGAGTATGTATGGAGGAACTGATAAAAAGTAGAGTTCCACACTTTGAATCCGGTTTTAATTATTTATCTGTCCTTGGGTTAGAGTATGAACTCCATTTCTGTATACCTAAGTAAGATGTCCTTCTTCTAGTCTGGGTGAGCCATAGAAATTCTTACCACCATAAAGCTTCAGTAGCCACTGCTTTTGTATAGAAATGTTGGATGGGTTTATTCCAAAGGAAAAAAAATGGATCATATATATGTCTCTTTTAGCTTACATATCCATGTTTTCATTAGACTGGACATCAGTATTAGAAACACATCTAAAGCTCTGGCAGCATATTATTTATTTGAATTGATTTCTATTACTTGAAAGGAATTTTTTCTAGAATACCCTTTGGTATGTAATGAAGCCAATGGCTAAATGTCCATAAAACCATTTAAAGGTTTAATAATATTTTCCTTGTGTAAAGTGGCTTTTAAAACAAACCATTGTTTACTAACCTGGAACACTTGACTATATTTATCTAGTCTGAATGTTAGAAATATTTCACACCTGTAAAAATAGTTACTGATATTGAAGGTAAATGAATTCTTAGTTTGTCTTACCAGCATTATTAATACATGTTTTTCACTCACCGTATTTAGGAAGAAGCGTTAGAGGAACTGAAAGCTTTTGCCAAGATGCTCTTAAAGTCTGTCTTGCAATTTTTTTTCCATTTCAAAATATAATGGTGATTGCACTATGTAGTCATACACAATAAAAAAGTTATGTATGCAAACAATTTCTTTTTTTTTTTTAAGATTTTATTTATTCATTAGAGAGATGGAGAGAGACCACAAGTAGGCAGAGCAGCAGGCAGAGGGAGAGGGAGAAGCAGGCATCCCTGCCAAGCAGGGAACCCGATACAGGGCTCGATCCCAGGACCAGGCGATCAATGACCCGAGCTGAAGGCAGCCACCCAACCAACTGAGCCACCCAGGGGCCCCGATATGCAAATAATTTCTTAAAAACACCCAAGTATAATGGCATCTCATTCTAGCTATGAAATTACAACTGTGTGTGAACAAATACAGTTTTACTCTGTCTTCATCATTATTACTAGAGCATCTGGGTATTTTTACAGATCTAGTTGGAATACTCTGGGTTTGTACTTTGAGATCACCTACTCAGTAATATTTCAATGCCTCATACTTTCTATTCCCCTTTGTTTGAATAGTAGAAATTTTGGTATTTTAATGCTTTTTTTCTTTCATTTATTCAACAATTATTTAGTATACAGTCAAATCTGGGTATCACTTAAAATTCTTATACATTTAACTCAAGTCCCCTCTAGGCAGTAGTTTCTTGGTCATAAGTAAGGTCACTTCCAGATCAGTGTTTATCAAGAGGGCTTTTTTGTGATGATGAGACTGTTCTATATCTTTACTATTCCATGTAAGAGCTACTAGCCACATGGGATTTTTGAGCACTTGATATGTGGTTAGTGTGACTGCAGAATTGAATTAAATAGCTGTACGTGGCTATTGGACCTCTCAGGCAAGGATATTATTTCTGCAGGGTTCATAGAACCTACAAGGAATTTAGACAAACATGGCTGTGTTCTCTCTCATTCAGCTCTTGGTCGGGCCATTGCAGGTCCCTTTGAAGCTTTAACGTACTGCTGATTATTAGGTTAACTATGGACCACTTACCCCACTGCCAGTTGACTCCTTACCACACTGTTGCTGGTGTCCCTTTGAACCCTGGGGTGACCTTGGAGAATTTGGAGTCTGAACTGCCCCTTGTTACTACTTAGTATTTATTGCTACCCCTTGTCTTCCTAAAGCTATCAGTCACCTCTGCTGACCGATACTTGGAGAGCTCAGTCTCTTAGCATGAGGCAGATTCTGTGGAACTTTTTAAAAAGTATCTGCTGTTCCACCATATTCATAAAACCAAGCAGGAAACCAGTTGGATGAGTTTCATAATGGGTGTCACTTTAAAATTTTATTATAAAATTTATTGAAAAGATTCAAAGTGTGGTTCCTGAAGCCTGTTGACTCCCACACTACCAGTACACTTCCACACTTGAATGCTGGACCTTGTCCTCTTATCTACATTTAACTTGTTACACCATATGTAGGTGTATTTTCCAAGATGATATTCAGTAGGGGTGGAGGACTGTCTTGACACCAAATTTAGAAATTTCTCCTTTACTTCTCCTTTTCTTATCAGGTTGGTAGGATGACAGATGCTTCTAGGAATAGGGCATAAATATGTGGGTTTTGTGAGGGCACTCACTGGATTTTTATGCTCTTGCGGGCTTTTTCTGAGCTGTCTATATAAACTTGAGCTGTCATGTCAGAACTTCTCAGGAGAGAATCTGTCCATGAAATATAGGTGTTCACCCCTTTTTCTAGCCAGTAAAATAATAATAATAATAGAATAATAATAATAATAATAATAATAATAATAAATCATCTTTCCTTTTCTTGTGTCAATTTCTATGAGAGTCTGGTCCCCCAGCACTGTGGTTTGTGCTCCTGGGGATACAGTTTTCATTTCTACCATGGTTTCTACTCTTCTAGGGTGCATGGGCATTTGGTAGGAGAAGCTGGTCTAAGGCCTGGTTGCATGTACCCTTGAAATGTGCTTAGAATTAGCCCCTCAGAAACCCAACTCACGGGCGCCTGGGTGGCTCAGTTGGTTGAGCGACTGCCTTCAGCTCAGGTCATGATCCAGGACTTCCAGGATCGAGTCCCGCATTGGGTTCCCAGCTCCTTGGGAAGTCTGCTTCTCCCTCTGACCTTCTCTCTCATGCTCTCTCTCACTCATTCTCTCTCAAATAAATAAATAAATAAATAAAATCTTTTAAAAAAAATAATTAATTAATTTTAAAAAAAGGAAAAAAAAGGAAACCCAATTCACTCTAAGCCATTCTGTCAGATTTCTTCTTCACCCACATGGATTTTTCTTTTTAGAGCTTCTTTGCTCTGCTCATTGGCTGCTTTTGGCTTTTGGTAATTAAAACTCCCAAAGCCCCAATCAATCTGTTTGTATAGGTCTGAATCTAAATTGTGGACAAAGTTCAAGATCTTTCCCACAGGACTTGTGGGCCTCACATAAATCATTGCATATTGATGGGGGTTTAAATATTCCTGAATTGGTTACAGAAACCTGTCTGCCTAATGTACCCACAAACCTCTGATGGCTGTTGTCCTAAACTCGATATGGTGGTGTAACAGGCCCATCTGACCCTCGCATTTGACTGACCCAGCGTGTTCTACCCTTAAAAAACTGATAATAAAAATGCAAGTCACACCAAAAACCTTAAGCTAGGAAAGCCACAGATGTTATCATCACAACATAAATATTCTATTAGGGAAGAATATGATGGGCCTGGATCATATGACTGTATACCCAAGCACATTTGCACTCTTGTCTTGAAGAGGTAAGACAAGCACATTTAGAAAGTGCTTTCACATACCTTGATTTACTTCATTCTGATGGAAATTTACTGAAGTGCCCAGGAATGAAGAAACTGGGATCCAAAGAGGTCAAGTGACTCACTCAAATTATGATAAAAATAAGTTTTCCTAGTGGAAACTGTTCAAAAATCACTCAGAAGAATGCAACTTTATATTTTGGGACCTTTATTAACCTTTTATCAAAAACATAAACCTCCTGGTTGGGTTTCTTTGCCATATGTTTAATGAGTTCCTTCATTTGTTTCTAAGACAGGAAAGTTCTAATGAATTCACTGGAGGTCTTTTTTTTTTTTTTTAATATATTGAAGTATTTTTCCTTCTTTTTTTTTTTGTTGAGAACTTAAAATACAAAAGGAATCCAATCCAATGATGTCACAACTCCAATTGTTAGGCAAAGCAGGTGCTTGACAGTCCTCCATACTTCTGTGGCCTCAGAATGTAGTTGTCACATTTGTTCTGACATTTATTTTTCTTTTTATTGGGAGGTATTGGTCTGACAGGATTGCAAGACGCAAGTTCAAAAGAAGGTCTGCTGGATTGTCTTTGTTCCTTTCCCTTTATGGTCATTGTGAGCACAAAGAGAATATGAGCCTCTGATAGAGACAGAGCTTTGCTTCACCGTCCTCGTTTGCCTTACTTTTCACCCTGACAGTTCTGGAGGACAATGATTCTTTCCCCCTTTTGCTCATTTACAAACATGCTGGCTGATGGTAGGCTGTGCAGATTGGTTTTCTCAAACCCTAAGGTGTACGTAATGGAGTGGAGACAAGAGGTAATGGAGAGTGTCCTCAAAACTGGCAGAAGAGTTCCTCTCTCTCCATCACCCTGTTCAGTTGGGCATCATTAAATGCATATTTACCTTGGGAAAGTTGCTGCTGCAGTAGAAGAGATATGTGCAGTAGAGGCTGGTGGTTTTTCTTGCCATAAAAGGAGAGTTTTAAAGTAATGGTCTTTCATTATCCTATAACTAAACTAGGTATGGATGTACATGCTCATGTGGAGTATATAAAATAAAAAATATATATATTGATGGAAAAAGAGCAGAGTGGGATACTGAAAAGAGCTTAGAAAGAGGTGCCAGTGTTGCCTCTGATTAGTGATGTGACCTTAGAAAAATCCCTCCAAGTCACCGTATTTTATACTTTCAGATCAAGTAGAAAATGCTAAATCTGGTTGGCTTATAAAACTTGTGTGTAGAACAAGTGTGGAAGTATTTTAAAAATTCTAAAACACTGTGGAAAATGATTAAACTAATTACAATCACATTCAAGGTATCTCATTTGGAGAACAAAGAGATAGTGAGTATGCAACATCCTTTATTTTAAAATAAAATTTGGAGGAACATAAATTTAATAAAATAGATTATTCCAGGGAATAAATTACATCTTAAGAATTAACTGGGCATTTTGGAAGCTACATAAATTTGAACAGTAATTTTCTAGATGAGGTTCTGATATTCTCAACTTCATGTGGCTTATGAATTGGTCAACTCACAATCAAATAATTTATGGATGAGAAAATCTGATACAGTAGTTTCAAACTCTTACAGTCAATTAGTCAGCAAAATGAATGCAGTGCTCTATAGGTGTTGAGGACTGTATTAGGCAGTAATGGGGCACAAAAAAGATAGATACTACATATAATGAAGAAGACATTCTCTCAAGGAAAAGGCTTGAGTCATTTAAACAGAAACAGATGAGATAAAGTCAACTAACAATGGTGAAGATATAGAGAAACAAAGTAAAAATGAAGGTGAGCTGAAGCTTGTCAAGGAAAGCTTTTGAGGGGTGACGTTTTAAAAAAAGATTGCATTCTTTAATCTGCACTATTACCACTAATCAAGTTTACTTGCCCTGAGAACTTTGTATAATTAATGTGATTTTTGAACATCTCTCCATTTTCTAAATAACAAAATGATCAAAAACATAAATCCAAACTGTATTAACTATGAATTCCTGATTGAAAAATTTAGTCTAATTTTTCTTTTCTTCCATTAAACGAGCATATATATGGGTTTAGTTACACAAAATCCTTCCATAATTAAGTCTGAGGATAACATACATATCTCAAGGAGTGAGGAAGAAAAACAACATTCTTAGATAAAGTTGTTCCTTAAAAGTCACTTATTCACTTTTAGCCCTTGTATACTTTTTTAAGCCTAAGTATGCAATCTGCCAGGCAGCTTTTGCTTAAACTGAAATGTTACTTTATAGGAACTACCAAGGGCAGTGAGGTAGTCTCTCCATCTTACTGTCCCTGGGGTGTGTCCACTGTCCAGACGATAAAACAGTGACCATTAGGGAAGTAGCCAGGGTAGCATGTCCCACGGTCCATAATGGGTAATTCTCTTGGTATCTTCTGTCCAACGTTAACTGAGACCAAGTGCAAAGCCTCACTTTCCCTTATGCTCCTCCACTTCGTAAAAGGACATTTATAAACCTTGAATTTTGCCATAGCCTATGTGTATATTTCAAAGATTTTTAAAAAAAATTTATTCCTTTGAGAGAGAGAGAGAGAGAGAGAGAGAATGCACAAGCAAGGGGAGCTACAGAGGGAGAGGGAGAAGCAAGCCCATTGAGTAGGAAGCCCGATGCAGGGCTCGATTCCAGGACCTTGAAATTATGACCTGAGCTGAAGGCAGGTGTTTAACCTACTGAGCCACCCAGGGGCTGTATTTTAAATAGTATTTTAGAGATATAAAATAACTGTACAAGGATTTCTGATCCACAGAAGCTGAAATAATAAATATTGTTTTAAGTCACTAGGTTTGGGGTTATTTGTTATGCAGCAGTAGTTAACTAATACAGATATTATGGAACATCTCAGGATATGTCATTGTTTGCTTTCAAAACTCATAAAACTTAGAATGAATTTTTGACTACTATTTTAGCTGACTTTCATCAATTATGCCAACTACACACCTGTGTGCTACATCTTGCTATTCTTTCAGTGTCCAAATTGAGTATAACTTGAGAATAATTTTATTTTAATAATTTCTGGATACGCCTTGCAGAATATGGCTAAGGCAATATGATAAATGTTCCCTTGAAAAACATGCAATTTTTTCTATCATTTTTGGACAGATAACTTACATTGGTTTTATAAATAGCCTTAATTCTTCTGGTACTCTGCTGTTTGCCTCTGCATAGTATCTTTTATTTCCCCTGACCATGCGACAAGCCCCATTATCATGCTTCCTTAGACATAGAAAATGAGGTCCAGAGACTTGTCTCTTATCAAACACATACAGCTAGTATCAAACACATACAGAGTAAGGATATGAACCCAGATATGACTAGTTCTAAACCTATTAAATTATTTGTGCTTGTCAAGGACATTATGCTTTTGTGGCCTTTATAAAGCCCATCTTACAAAGCATTTAAAGATACAGCATTCAAGGCAGAGAGATTTCTTGAGACATGTGTTAGTGAATTTCCATGTGCAACTGATTCAAGGGTGCCTTATTGGATTGGAGGCTCAGAGAAGTCCCCAGTTCTATTACTTCAAGCATCACATATGCCATTAGAGTTCAAGTAATTAGTGCAAAGGCTGGGTCAGATGGAATTGTGCTGGGTTCCTTTTCTAGCTGAAATTGTCAATTCTTCTGAGAATAATTTAAGAAATCCATTGACAGTTTCCTTCAGTTGAGTTGTTTTAATGGTAAAATGCTTTGTACTCTGATATTTTTTCTTGACATGAACTATTTTTTTTCTATCCATTTGTACTCCCCCTTGCTGTGATAAGTGAAATTTTCCCTGTGAAAAAGTTCTGCCTCATATTCACTTGAAAACACCCAGTTATAGCTTCATTTTGATCATAGACACATTTGAGAATGCAGTGTGTTCAGTCACCTTGGTAAAGGCCCTCTTTGAGAAAATATAAAGTTGTGTTAAACACAGCATGGACCAATATCTCCCTTACATATTTGGTCTTAAGTATTCTAGAATCTTATACTTTCAGCACTCATAAAATTCCTTTATTTGACATGTAATCATACAATGTGATATAAAACTGCTGCTTTCTAAGAATTTTGCATGAAATTTGAAAGGTTTACTATCTGAAATTTTCCTCTCTGTGCATATATATATATATATATATATATATATATATATACACATATATATATCTTTTTTAGAGACCACAAAGAGGTCTCTTTCCTTTTAGAGACCATAAAGAAGGCATGGGGCTGGTGTGTCCAGTAGATACTACAGAGGGCACATTTCTAGGATTCCGATCCTCCTTTTCTTTCCTTCAAATATAAGGCACATTTTAGATCTGTTTGCAAGTTCGCTTATTACATGAGTGTAGTATAAGCTACTTCTAAAATTTGCCTGGCATATAAAGACATAGCCTTACTGCCTTGTGCTTTTTATGGAACATTATAAATGTTGTATATATTTCAGTCAGGATGCATCCCTGAACTGTTGCATTGTAAATCCCAAATGCAAGGGAAGACTGCAGTTTATCATTTACGGACCCCTTAAACTTCAGGGTTTGTAACACGGGGTGATTAAATATTAGCAAGTTAAGATGAGAATTATGGGTACGGAGCCCTAATATTAATCATAAGGAGATCTTTATATTCAAACACAAGTGGAAAACTGCAATGAACTCAGCCGGAAAGCTTGAATACATCTTCTCCCTCATTCTTTAATATTTTCTAAAGCTAAAAGGCCCTTTCCTGCAAAAGGAACTTTCTAGTTTTACTTTTGACTGCAGATAATTACTTTAGAGTATGTTGTTAGACTGACTATACACTGATATCTCGTAAGACAGATAGGGTTCTAAAAGATAAGAGGACTCCATGTACAATTTGGGTGAGAAGTTTAAAAAAAATCCCAAGTAAGTGTGTTGTAAATATTTTTATTCTGGTAGGTTTCTTAAAGAATTTCACTTTTTCTGGATTATAATAGAAGTATCAATATGAATTTATCACCTTTAAAAATATTTTCTAGCTATAGTATTAAATGGGCCAAAAGAGGTGTCATCTTTTTAAAAACTATCATTAATCATGTGGAACAACCTATTTGCAGTTGGATTTTAGTTTTTCATACTGGCCTTTACCCAAAAGAAAACAGAGTTCATTATGAAAGCAAATTTAGGATGATCCAGGACCTTCTTGTTGTTACCAGAGAGAAACAATATTAAAAGAATAATATTAAATTAAAAAAATAAAGGTGGTAGAGGTGGTAGTGGGATGTTTTTAAAATGATGGAGCAGTTACAATGGCTTCCACAAGGAAGTTGTTAAATTTTAAATGTTATAAAGAAAACAATAATTCCCCAAAGCTAGGAATCCCTAATCATACTCAAAATTAGGCAAATAATAAGAGGTTTTTAAAAAAGAAGACAGCTGGGGGTGCCTGGGTGGCTCAGTAGGTTGGGGCCTCTGCCTTTGGCTCCAGTTGTGGTCCTGGGATCCTGGGGTCCTGGGATGGAGCCCTTCGGCGGGCTCCCTGCTTGGCGGGGAGCCTGCCTCCCCACCTCTCTCTGCCTGCCTCTCTGCCTACTTGTGGTCTCTGTCTGTCAAATAAATAATGATTTTAAAAAATCTTAAAAATAAAAGGAAGACAGCTGTTAATTTCCAATAAATTATCATGTAAGGATTTATATCAAACAACTTCATCTGTGCACATACTACATTCTAATTTTTGTTAAACATCTAAAGTTAAAACCTGCAAAATTTTCAAATTTTCCATTGCACCTAGTGATTAAAAAAATAATAATACCTCACATAAAAGACCATGGTAGGTTATGCTCTAGTACCCATGGTGCCGAGGACCCTTGTACTTTCCATGTCATTTAGTCATAAAGTGTTGGCTTCCCTGTGAAGGTGGTTGTCTCATGAGTCTACATGATGGTAAGATGGCTCCCAGCAATTAAGTAGGAAGAGAGAACCTCTCTGCCAATTCCTCTCCTCAGCCTGCTCTGGACAGCTTTATCCCCATGCTTGCTTCTAGGTGGCCAACAAGAGCCTCCTCTGCTTTTGCTCTGATTGACTTATATTCATTAGGAAGCACACTTGAATTAAGGGTGGGGACAGATTCCTCTGATTATTTAGAATGAATTCCTGAACAAAATCAGATTCTGTTAGGAAAAAATATGGTGTAAAGGATAGCTGATAGGCAGCTAAGCATGGCCGCTACCCACTGTAAAGTATGTGTGTGTTTTTTTTTTTAAGATTTTATTTATTTATTTGACAGACAGAGATCACAAGTAGGCAGAGAGGCAGGCAGACGGGGGGTGGGGAAGCAGGCTCCCCGCTGAGCAGAGAGTCCCAACACTGGCTGGATCCCAGGACTCTGGGATCATGACCTGAGAGGAAGGCAGAGGCCTTAACCCACTGAGCCACCCAGGCACCCCTGTAGAGTGTTTTTTAACCAAGATTTGGAGTTAAAAAAAAAAAAAAAAAGCCTTGGGAAGTCAAAGTAAGTAACATTAAGTTGTGACAGAGGTTAAAGGATAAAGTTTTTAAAATTATTATGAAAGGCACAGTAATAGTTATGTAAGATGAAAACCTAAGAACATCCAGGGGATCAATGATGTGCAGTTTGGAGGGAAAAATAAGGACTTGGGAAAACCAATTGTAAGGGTACAGCCCTTATATACCAGTTCTACTCAACTTATCTTGGGAAGTGCCCAGGTTTCTGTGTCCCAGTTATAGCTCTCCGATTGATAGCCCAAATTTGTAATTGTATCCTACTCTTAAATTTTCTACTGTTAAGAGATGGTTGAAATTGACATAGTGAATTCCACTCTCGATAAGTACTAGATGACTATACAATCCTTGTATGTAAGTAGGGATAGAGATGATGAATAAATGAGCCAAAGTAATTCAATTTGATTATAATTATATTAACAATTTCTGTAAACATTTCATAATTTATGTAGATTTCTTTTCTGCTTCCTAAGGTGTTTTCAATCTCTTGGAAAATTAAGATTTAACTTGTAGGTGTTTTAATTGCTTAGAAAATTATGATTAATATTTAAATTATTTAAAGTAATTTAATCAATTAAATATGATAATGTTTAGAGAACATAAAACTGTCAAATTCATAAGCTAATCAAGAAAAAAAGTGAAAGTGTATTTTTAATTTTAATTTCCAAGTCACTAGATTTTATAAATAAAATAGCAAGTTTTGTAAGTTGAGCTTAAGGGATTTAAGATAAAAAATTATATTTAGACTTTTAATTGAAATTAAGTATAATGATTATAAAGGTTACATTCCATACACACAGTTTCCCTTCAGATAGTATCTAGGATCAGGTTTGGCATGCTATGAGCAAGGATACAATTTGGGGAAGATGAAGAATGTATGCCTCCCCAAGCAGGTATATAAAATAGCATCTGTGTAACTTAGGACTTTGGATTTATTGACTAAGGTGATGAGTATTTTGGCTATGACTCTTTGGTGATGTAAATTACGAAAATCAAAGGACAAGAAAAGCCCCCCCCCCCAGTAAGATAAATATCCCAAACATCACTGCTTCCCTCTTTATTATGTATGTGGTGATAAGGTAAGAAAGAAGGGATTGGGAGGGGCTGAAGACTACTTTGCAAAAGTGGAGCTGGTAAAATCTTTACTGGCTTCTTTTATTCAGCCTTGGACCAGGGTTGTATTTGAGTTCATAGTGTTGCTAGATATTGTGTTATTGAGAAATGAATCAAGTGTCTGTAAGTCATCTGGCTTCTTCTTAAATTGCCCTTAAATCCCAAAGGGCTCCGTGTTTGATTGATGAAGATGGTGGGGGAAGAGTGAGGGAGAACAATGATGAGTCCCAATACCAGTTCCTGATAGTTTGGCTCTTACATGTAAGCACCTAAATCAATGGGTTTTCCGTGTGGCATTTAACACTTACTTATAGAAGATGATGTTAATGAAAAGATTATCTTTATTACTACAAGCTTATCAAATATCCTGTTTCTAAGTGAACGATGGATAGCAAATATATTATGATGCTAGTATGATGGACATTTGAAGGTTCTGCTCTAATAAAAGACAACCTTCTAAGCAACTCATGTACACTTAGGTTGGCTCAAAGGCCTTGAAACACTACTTAAAGTGGTTCTATTATTGAGCTCGAGAAGGCTTCATACCAGTCCCATTTCCCTTTAGTTTTAGGAGAATCCTTTTTCATTTGCTAAAGATATGGATCATACTGCTAACCAGATTAACACAGGTTGTCCATGCTTTCATCAAAAGAGTATATTGCTTTGACTATAACAACATCATAGAAGTCATTCCTTCCCCTACCCCCCACCCCCACTAACCATGACAACAGACAATTTTCCTTTATAAAATAAAAACAGAATTAAAAAAAAAAAAGGGCAAGAGCTGCTGTGGCCTGGTCTACCATATTATGGCAACAGGAATAAATTCAGGACATATTTAGTAAAAAGGATCAACCAGACTTGGATAAGTGGGATAAGATAGTGTATTAGTACAAATACTCCAAGAAGCAACTTCAAGAATGGGGTTGAACATGAAAAAGTTTTATTAGAGGAAGGAACTTTGTAAGAGAAAATAGTGAGCTAAATGAAGTTGGGAGAGCCAGCAGATTATGAGGCATGTCTAACCCTAAGTGAAGGAGAGAGGGAGAAAGTTAGGTGCAAGTGTTCTAGATTACCTTATAGTCTAATAGAATTCCTACAAAGTTGTTGGGGAGTCCTCAAGCTAAATTTGGTCATCTGAAGAGTCTCTTGTCTCCAAGCATGGTTCTACCATGGCATTCCTAATATCCTCAAGCTAAATTTGGTCATCTGAAGAGTCTCTTGTCTCCAAGAATGGTTCTACCTGGCATTCTTAATATCCTCTGTCACTGGCTCTTGGGAATCATGGGGTCAGTGTCAATGTGGGAATGGAATTTCAAAGTGCATCACTTGTAGCCCTAATTGGTGATCTGTGAGTGCTTTCTCCTAGTCACCATGGATGACATCAAGGATAACCCTCAGGTTTCTCACTTGAGCATCTGGAATATTTATTAAAATAGAAAGATACTTGAGGACATACAGAGGTCAAGCTTGTACTTGACCGAGGCACATTCAAGTAGACAAATTGGAACTCTGAACATAGAATTTAAAAATAAGGCTATAGAACATACATAGTACAAAAATGAGCAATTTGGGCTGGAGATAAAGATTTGGGCAAATTATCAGACAGGTCATTGATATAGATGAGATGAGTCTCATGATATAGAAAAGTACAAAACTAGCATAATAGAAGGAATCCTCGGGACAATGGTTCCTGACCTTGAAAGATGTGAAGGAGTTAGTAGAAAGAGTGGAGCAAAGGTGCTCAGGACACAAGGGGCGTCCTGTGCGAGGGTGTACGGACAGCAAGGGCATTGTGCTTTCAAAGCACTGCATTTCTTTAGCTGGAGGTGCATATGGAAAAGTGGACAGAAGTTACACTAAAGAAGTCCACAGTACCAGGCCATGACAGGCTTGCTAGAGTTTGGATTTTGAGTGATTTCAGGTAGAGAGACAAAAAATGTGCATTTTAGAAGATCGCACTGGAACTGGGTTGATGTAGGAATAGCGTGTCCTCTAGTAAACTGAAGAGGCCTACTCTGTCAGAAGGGCGTAAGGGTTGCCAGGTTTAAATAAAGAAAAAAACTCTGATTTTTATGGGAGATTCCTAATTATAAAATTTTTAAAGTAGTTCATGTAAAAATCACACACTTGTGCATTTTGTGGGGAGCAGTTTTCTGTGCCTTTCGCAATGTGCCTTCTGGTGGGATAGAACTCACACCTGCCACACTTCAGGCTCTGGAACCAGAAATCTGAGCACCGCTGTTGTTCTTGTTGCTAAGGAGCTTCTCGCCTACATACCGGGATTTTAATTCTTTTTATGAATGGAGTTCTCTGCTCTCTGGCTCTCCTCTTCCTGCCTCCCAGCAATTTACATAGTCCCTCCCAACCCTGCCCCTCCATGGGTTACTTCACTGAAGAAATAGTTGTCTTTTTCTGAATTTTCATTCATGGTTTATCTTGCTGTGGGATTTAATGCTCATGGTGCTGCTGCCTTTAACCACCCCTCCATGCTCAGTCTCTCTGAGACTTCCAGTTTTTTACCCACCATCTTTGCTACTTGGAGCCCTGCCACTGCTGCAGTCTGCCTCTCTAACCTCTCTTATCCCATGTCTGCATCTCTTTCTTTCTTTCTCTCTCTCTCTCCCTTCTCTCTTCCTCCCTCCCTCTCTCCCTCTCTCTTTTTCTTCTTCCCCTTCCTTCCTTCCTTCCTTCCTTCCTTCCTTTTCTTCCTATTTAAATTTCTCAATCTCCCAAGTATCTGAGTTTCCATGTTGACCACTTTGTGATGGGGAGTGACACTGTTTCTGAACCTCTCATAATTTTTAGTTGGTGAGCCAATCACTTATATAAAAAGGGATAATCTTCATGTTTTTGCCATTTTTTTTATTTTGCAAGGATTAGAGAATAATAAGAGTCTACTCTTGAATTTAAATCCTATATCTACCACTTTCTAATTAACTTACATATGTTATTTTATACCCTCAAAGTATCAAGTTTCCTCATTTGCAAAAATGGGAATGTTAATAGTAATGTTCTGTAGGGTTATGATTTGAACCAAGGAAGTTAATCCATGTAAAGGGTATATCAAAATGCCTGGAATAAGGTACATTTTCAGTAAGCATTGGTTTGTATTTTCATGATTAAAGATTTTCCTCCTTCCACTTATTGTTATATGTTCTCTCTCCCTTCCCCACTATTTACTTCTTAGATTTAGAATCATTCCAGAAATTTGAAAACTCTAAGCAGGTGCTTAGGATACATATGATGTCCCAATGTGTGATTGTTCTTGTTGTTGTTATTCTTTATGGGAAAGATGTTGATGGGATTGGTTTTATCTTACATAATCTCTGGATTTACTTAATAGCAAGCTCTGTTATAAACAAGTTTCCAGGTAGAACTGGAAGTAGAAACCATAGCTGGTGAATTATAGCCACAAATACTGACCTGTTGGAGCAAAATGTGGAATAGAAGGCAAATAGACTGGGAGTTAACAGAATCCTCGTTATAGCATTACCATTGCATAGTTGCTGGTCGAGTTTAGCTTGATCTCATGGGTCTAGGTGGAGATTGGACCAAATCTATGCTTTTTTTTTTTTAAGATTTTATTTATTTATTAGACAGAGATCACAAGTAGGCAGAGAGGCAGGCAGAGAGAGTGTGGGGAAAGCAGGCTCTCCACTGAGCAGAGAGCCTGATGCTGGGCTCAATCTCAGGACCCTGGGATCATGACCTGAGCGGAAGGCAGAGGCTTTAACCCACTGATCCACCCAGGTGCCCCAAATCTATGCTTTTTATTCAGGGATACTCATATGCCAGGACTTTAGGGTTCTGTGACTACAAGTGTTTAAAGAAATCTGTAGTATTAACATGGACATAACTTCTGGAGCACAGTATTATTTAAAGGTTTGGAAAAAGAGATATTATCTGAAAAATAATAGATAAATATATTACCACATTTTATTTTATTTTATTATTATTTTTTAAAGATTTTATTTATTTATCTGACAGAGAGAGATCACAAGTAGGCAGAGAGGCAGGCAGAGAGAGAGGAGGAAGCAGGCTTCCTGCTGAGCAGAGTCCGATGCAGGGCTCGATCCCAGGACCCTGAGATCATGACCTGAGCCGAAGGCAGAGGCTTAACACACTGAGCCACCCAGGCGCCCCATATTACCACATTTTAAGGTAAAATATGTGACTTCAAAGAAATTGGAATTAATACCTTGGCTCCTTTGGATTAGTTCCTCAGATATGTTGGAGTACATGTCACACCTTCAGATATATTTTGGAAGAAATTTGAGAAGTCTCAAACCTTTAGGGCTAAAATGTATTAATTTTACAGTGTCTGTTTTTATTACTATATATACCCTCAATAAAGTCTTTTACTTAAGATCCTTGGTTATCAACAAAATTAGTATATTTGTTCTCTTTATAATATATACCCTTTTAAAATAGCTTAGTATAAATTACATTTTCAAAGTTTTGAAAAAAAATATATTTGGGGGGTGCCTGGCTGGTTCAGTCAGAAGAGCATACTACTCTTGATCTTGGGGTTATAAGTTCGAGCCCCCCATTGGGTGCAGGGATTACTTAAATAAACAAAACTAAAAATTAAAAAAAAAGTATTTAGGGTATATTGTTTACATGTTTTTTGCATTACAGGACATTAAGCATATATTAAATTAGGTGTTGTGTCATTTCTTAAGACCCCTCCTTTTTTGTTAAATTTTAAAAGTTGAAACTAAACAAAATTTATCCATAAAAATATTAATAATCTTGACTATAACATTGCTCATTTTAATGATGACCTAGTATTAATTTCTCAGTCATAGTTAGGGAAATACTAGTGTCATTTTTTTTTATAATAATCGCTGCTTGAATTTTAAGTTTTGCTTGAAGCTATTAATAAGACAAGATAGGTGAAAAATTATAATTTCTTTTTTCAAAGAGTATTTGAATATTTGTAGTCAATTCTCATGAAAACTCATGCAGATAGAATTCTGGACTCTAACCTTATCATCTACATTATTTTAATTAATTTTGAGATCAAATGAAAGTTCCAACAGACTCCCATATAATGAGTAACACTTCATGTTATTTGTAAATTGTCATACTGACTTGAATCTGTAGGCACACTGACAAGAGATTAAATTTCTACAGCAATATTCATCATGAAAATTTGCTTTCTTTTCAAGTAGAAAATATCAGGATAATGATGCTAGCATTAAAAAAAAAGTGTGCAGAAAGTTTTATAGGCAACAAAAAAGTCACTTTTTATTTTCAAAGAGATGTCTTTTAGCCTAGCTTAAATTTTTTTTTTTAATAAAAAGAGAGCAAAAACTTAAGTCCTTTCCCAGTGGCTATTTATATAACAGTAGTTACTGTTAATTTGGGAAAGATTATTTCCTGACCCCAAAACTTATTTGACAAAATTTTTTAAACAACCACACAATTCTTGGGTAGTAATTTTCTTCAAATATTATACTATCATTTTGTACTCCTTCTGAATATGCCACATGATGGTTGGGTCTTCAAATGCAAAGTAAAAGTAGGGATAATTTCAGTTATTCAGTTCTTAAAAAATGCCTTCTGAAATATATAATTACTCCAAATTTTTTTTAAAGATTTTATTATTTATTTTAGAGAGAAAACAGATGGCAGAGGGAGAGGGAAAGAGAGAATATCAAGCAGAGTCCACACTGAGCAGAGAGCCCAACTTGGGGCTCCATCACACAGCCCTGAGATCATGACCTGAGCTGAAATCAAGGGTCACATACTTAACTGATTGAGCCACGTAGGCATCCCATTACTGCAAATGTTTAAATATATATTTGTTATATAACTACCTACCAGAAACTATGTGCTATCTACCACTTAACATGTGAAGATGAAATGATAAAACATTGTGTTAAAGGATCTGTAACCTATTGAGTAAGCATATAGTTACCATTGTTTTAAGTCTGCCCAAGGTCTGTGTGTGTCTAGGGCATGCAGTTATAAAGTCCAAGTTCTTAGAAATGTTGCCTATGAAGCACATCAATTTCATCTTCATAAAATATGTGCTTAACTGCTAAGGAAATATTGTAAATCACAAAGGGTTTCCGTTATGGAGTGCCTTTCTTTTAATAATTAAATATTTTAGAATAATAGAATATTTTTTTTTTCCTGGTGGTAAATTTTTCTTTGACATGCACCATTGAAAATTGGTTTCTCTACATTGATATTTGAATGATCTGCCTCTTTGTCTGATAAATATACCAGAGCATTTTAGGGTGGACACACCAGTTTTGCAAATACACTTAGTGCTTTATATCTCCAACTGGGGTTTTTTGATTATTAAAAATCCCAAAAGTTTATTTTGTATACAGGAATTCATGGAAGAATATGCATGTGTGTCAAGGTTTTAATAATTGTGATGATTAGTGATAGGCTCTTGAATCAACTGTTCCAATCTGAAAAATATTGGAAGGTAAGAAGATTAATTTTACAAATAAGATAGTACGCAGGCAGGCAGAATTTGATTGGAGATAAAGGTCAGTAGCCATCTGTTCCTCAGTCTTATTTAGAAGAGCAGAAGGTGTGGTATGTCATGCCCAAGCTGTTTTCAAATGCGTAATAACAAAAAATGTGAAACCATTTGGAAGCTGAATTTTCTGAAATTTCACCTTGAGACAAATTGCTTCCTAAGATAAACACAATAATATGTTTAGTGTCTGCTAAGAATTTTTCCTCTGGATTTTGAAAAGCTGTGCAGCTTCCTAACCTAAATGAATGTACTCTGGAATTAGTCTTTTGAAACAAATTACAGCAAACAGAAATGTCATAGAATAGAGGTATGAACTCTGTACAGTAAATTCTGCAGATCTGCCAATGATTGGTTAGTTTCTCACATAAACATTTTGTCTACCTTTTCTTTAGATAGATTAATCATTTATTATTATTATCACTGTTATCATTATTTACTCTGGGTATACATGCGTCTTTGTAGAATTTTTGTGAGAACCTAAGTGGGCAATACTTTTGAGCTGTGATGTCAGCAGTCAGGCAACTTACTAAAGGTTCCAGGTGGGCATGAGTCTTAAAGCAATAAAATATGTAAACATGACAATTCTTTTTAGCTGCATCAACTCTTTTTGGTATTCCTACAGCTGATCTCAATTTTCTCTTTTTATAACAACTCAGTAAGGGGTTTTACCAGAGCAGACAAGCATGAAATTAATTTTCCATAGAAGTTTACTGATGCTGGGAAACTTGCTGGTCAGTAATATTGATATAAGTCCTATATTGCCCTCACTGTTTCATTTTCTTCTTTTTAATTGCAGTGAATTTTACCAACATCAATTCTATAAAGCATATAATATGTAAAAGCTTTAAGTGAAGGAATATGGGTTCTTTTCATATTTAATCTAAATTTTAGCAAGATTTTTAGTAGTACAACACTGGATTTTTTTGTTAATAACAAGATAACTTAATGATTTGTTCTGGCACTTGCTGCATTTGACCTACTGAATGATGGAAGAAAGAAGCTGCCCCAATACTCCACATACTAACTAAAGAGCTGAAATTCCTCTTAGGCTTTTTTAGAACTAGCAAAACTTGAATACGTTAACTTTAATTTGGATAATTTATTTCCCTATGTTGTTAAGTCTAAAACGCCTCTGGTGTCTTGCCAATCTAACAGATAGATATCTGTTAGATGTAACTGTCACTTCAAATTCTTTAGGAATTATACACTACCTGTTTCAAGGGTGTAAATGTTTGATTGATAGGAAAGGTCATCCTGAATTTTATGGATCTAAGAATTATTGGTTGTTAGATACCCTCAATTGAAAGAGGGACTTGTAAAGTATTTAAACAATCTGGGTGATTATGCTGAGACATTTGGTATTCAAATCTGGTTCTGGGTAGTGGCTTTAGAGACTGATCATCTGGACTGCCCTTAAGATACCTCGCTCTTGAGGTGAACTTTCTTAGCAACCTCTGTCAGATGCATCACTGTCTTGTCTTAAAAGCCTCAGTGTGGTTCTCCCATTTGTGCTGGGTGCATCACCAGGGAATCTGAGCTCCTGCTGACTTTCTCTTTCCCTGTTGATAACATTTAAAAGGAAAAAATCCTCCCTTAGTTTCTGAGACTAACATGTATTTTGTAAATGGTGTCCTGTGTGTCCTCAGGAGAGTGAACCTTTCACAAATGGAGCAAATCTTCTGCTTGTACACTACCCCCGGAAGGTAAATGGGTATATTGTTTGATTTTTTTGCCATTTAAATGTATTTGAGATCTAAGACATTGGATGTGTAAGAATAGAAATGTAAACTCTTTGAAAGGATTGTGACAAGTGGGAGATGAGGGGAGAGGAGAATGCTTCCTGCCCTCTAGCCTCCCTGCCCTCTTCTGCCCAAGGATTGGAACAGACTTAGACTGTTTAACAAATACTTATACAACATTCACTAGGTGCAAGGCAAAGTGCTAAGTTAAAGGGCTGCTAAACAAAAGAGCAAGAACAACAAAAGCCCATGGTCCCTATCCTTAAGGAGCTTGTGGGTACACTAAATAGTGTGCAGGAGCATTTAAACCAAAAATCTGAGACTGTGTACAAATAGGCTATTTAGGGAATGCTTAAATGTATTAACTCATTAAATGCTGACAACTATTCATGAGGTAGGTATTGTTGTTTTCCGCATTTTCTAAAGATGAAGCTGAAGTTCAGGAAGGTTGAGTAATTTACCCGAGGCTGTATACAGCTAGCATTTGAACCAGGGAAAACCTGGATCAGGCGCCCTCGCCCTCGAGCTTAACTGTTAAACTGTAACACCCCTCCTCCCTGTATAGCTCAGAACAGCAGCACTTATGTGTCCTTACAGAAGAAGGATTGATTAATTCTTTTTGATTGAAGTGTAGAGATGGAGTTACAATGGAGCGAGCAGAGTTTTGAAGAGTAAACAGTTTTCCTAAGAAAAGGCGGGGGAAGGGTGTGTGGTGGTGGAGGCATCTTCCAGACAGAGAAGCCAAGGAATTATTTAAAAAAAAAGAAGAAGAAGAAGAGGTTTGGCTTTTCTATATCACAAACTTTCTTTTTTTAAAAATTAGATTCAATTGTTTTATATAGCAAAATAACAGGAGGGGAGGGCAAAGGGAAAGGGAGAGAAAACCTTAAGCAGTCTCCATGACCAGTATGGAACTGACTTGGGGCTTCATATCATGACCCTGATATCAAACCAAAATCAGAAGCTGGATGCTTAATCAGCTGAGCCACCCAGGTGCCCCTATATCACACACTTTAAAGGCAGAAGAGGCAGGGGATAAAGTTGGAGAGGGAAACAGGGCTGAATTCTGAAGGGTCTTATAAATAATGTGAGATGATTAGAATATGAATTATGGGGAAAGCATCACTTGGTGTCTAAACCTGGAAAACAATACATTTCAAGTATTTCCACCAGGAGGAACCAAGCTCCAGTGGTAATGGAGGATAGAAAGCCCGACAAAGGATAGTGAGGTAATCCAGATGCTTACCAAAGCAGGAAACCATGAGTCTCCTAGGTTGGAGGAACAACGGAAGGCAGCGATGCTGCATCCCAGGACCAGAATTACTGGTGGAAGCTAGGTCCATTTGAACCTGACTTGTCAGATAGGGAATGCAGCCAATGCCAGAGTTGCTAAATCATTAGGGAGTTAGTGGAGAAAAAGAGTCCTCCACTCTCTGGCCAGTGTTTCCCAGTGGACAAACAGCAGAAGCCTAGGGAATGCTGCTAAGGAGTCAGCTCTCACCAGCTAGCATACAGATCAAGAAGGGAAGGGAAGGCATGAATCTGAGGGGACAAAAGACCTAGGACCACCACTGTAGGTGGTCCTACCTAAATGTGAGACATGCAGTTGGCTATAATTGGAATAGAGACTTAGTAACAGCGATTGGTGGAGTCACAGAAGCTGTTTGGAATGCTATAGCATTTGACAGGGCTTAATAAGGAGTAGAATTAAATTAGGGTCTAAAGGAATGGATCACTTTTCTCATGGCTTCATTGTAGGGAAACATTTCATAAACAAGACACAAAAATCACTAACCATAAGTGAAAAAATGGTAAATGTCATTATATTAAAATTGAACATTCCATTTATCAAAAGACAATGTAGAAAACTATAAATGCAAATTATAATCTGGGAGAAGATATTTACAGCACATATAATCAGTGAATCATTAATTTTGAGAATAACACTGATACAAATCGATAAAAAAATGAAAAACAACCAAACAGAAAAATGGGCAAAAGGCATGAACTTGCATTTCACAGAAGACAAAACCTGAAAGGCTGATAAGCATATAAAAAGATGCTCAATATCAGTAACCTGGGAAATGCAAATTAAAACCACACCATGATACAATTTACACTAACCAGATAGGCAAAATTTAAAAACTCAGATGCTACAAAGAACTGAAAGACACTGAGAAATAGGAATGCTTTTTCACTGATTCTGGGAGTATAGGGGTATACCGTTTAGGAAGACATTGTGGTGTTACCTTGCACACCCCCAAAAGATGGTCCTATATGTGTGCAACATTTTATCTGTAAAATAGGGACCATTGTATGTAAAACTAAAATTAAAATAAGTGAAACAATGAAATAATCAGAGGCTACTTAAAGGCTTATTCTAAGATGAACAAATACCTTGTATCATATTCATACACCATAATTATATACAATAGGGAAATGAAGGAGTTATAGTTCACCTGCAAACATGGTTGCATCTTGAAAATATAAAGTCAAATAAAGATGCTGACCATGGAAATATATAAATAAAATGTTAACATTTATAAAGTTTGAAATATATAAAACTTAACCATATACTATGTACATATATGTATATATAACTATGACAAAAAGTTATATTCAAAACTTCTGGAAAGGTACACAGGAAGAACTTCATAAGAAACTTCTGTTTCTCAAGATGTGTGGTAGAAACAGATATTTGTTATAAAATTAATTATTCCTTACCCCTTTGTATTATAATATTTTATATCAAAAGCATGTTTAAAAATTAAGGAGGGTTTGAGCAGCAGTACAGTAGAATCAATGTCCTAGAAAGCTAGGAGTGAGAGGAGACTTGAGATCTTAGGGTGTTACAGATTGTCAAAGACTATGGCATTCTAATGTGTAAGAAAGCAATAGTTTACCTCCATGGAATCATTAATTTCCCACTTAAAATATAAGCTTCCTGAGGAGAAGTATTCTACCTTTTACCTTTTTATGTTCCTCTTTGTGCTAGTAAGCTCTAGTGTGTGTTTATGATTTAGAATGAGGTGGCTGCTGGAGAGAAATTAATTAGTCTTTCTCCAACCTGCCTCCCATGCCCATTTTGTGATTGGGGATAAAAAAAATCTCCCTCATGTGTAGGAGAAACATAGGAAAACTGGACTGTGTCTCATTCTAGCTTTGTCATCAGTCAGATGGTTAACCTTAAATAATTCACTTGGCTTCTATGGCTAACTAGTTTCTTTAATTTCTGAAAGCTGAGGTTGAACAGAAGTTCTCTTCCACTTTAAAATTCTAAGGTCAAGGATGTCACTGTAGAGATGGATTCATCATCTGCAGACCTTTCCACTTTTATGCACAGAAATAGTTGTTTCTGTGCTTGAAATCCCTAGTTACATCCTGTCTTTTTTTGCATAACTGATAGCAGATAGTTTTTATTCTATGTGAAATACTGTGTTTCTGATTGCTGTACATCAAAATGATGGGTTTGCCATAATTTCTCAGCTGTCAACCTGAATGTTTTTAGGATTTTGAGTGTCCTTGAAGTGCTTCATCAACTTTGTTGGTATTATACACAGAAAATAGAGGGACACATGATCCTGGCTTCAGAGTCTAGGGACACTTGATTTTGGTTGCCTTTTAAGCATTGACTTTTAAACCACATCAGTTGGCAAATTTCATTTTTAAATGCATTTATTTGTGATCTTAAACCTACAAATTCAGTTCATTTTCTGTTTCTGTCTGATGCCAGAAGGTAGAATGATCCAACAACTGTATTTTTATGAATTCACATTGGTATTCATTTCTAAATAACACTATCCATAATTTTTACTGTACCTATTTTCAGGACATGAGTTTGACATCTATAATTGTTGCTGTAAGTCATGAAGATAAGCTTCCTCTTGCAAGAATATATTTCCCTTCCAGCACATTTATTTTCAGAAATATTCAAATTTAATAGTGAAATATATGGGCCTTTTGGGGATGCCAGCAGTGTCAGTGTTCAGGAACACCATTAGTATCAAACACTGTTGAATTGAGAGATGTGACTGGGTTGCTGTTGGCACGCTATCATGTCATGGGGCATTTGGTTGAACTCTTATGTTTTGGGACTGCCAGTCTTCTCTTCTTGCTGATCTCTTGTTAAACTTAGGGAATCTGTTTGCCAGTCCATCATTTTAACCTTTATCCTTTATTTAAAAATTAGTAAAATTATGTTTAGTTCTTAGTTTTTGAACATGGCGTTCCCCTCATGTTCATGCATGTAATTCTGGAAGATTGGGTCCAGCATTCAGGTTAGAATCAGTTTTCAGGTATGCCTCTTTATGTTATCTGTTTTGCTTACATGATCCCAAATATTGGTAGTTCTTGGTGTAGAATTATTCTCTAGTGATTCTCTACAATTAGCCCTTTTGTAAGAAAACAAATGGTTTTACTTCTACCAAATGTGTGTAGAATGGTCTATTATTTCTAGGCTAGTGCATAGTCAAGAAAAAGTGATTAGAAGATTTATATATGTGAGGCTGTATATGGGTTCAAAAAGCTGTTGTGATTAATATCTATTAATTCATTCCTTCATTTAACAACTTTTCAGTCAATATTTACCTTGTTTCAGCATTGTGGGCATTTGAAAACTGGGAGAGAGAATAGACAGGTGGTCAAACTTATTCCCAGGTTAGTCCAGGAGCTGGAAATAAAGATGTGTTCTTCTCTGAAAATATTTTCAGCATTCAGGATTTTTACTCCAGTGTCAGTACATAGGAAGAGTGAGGGACAGTCACTCCTGTGAGATGATTTTCCAAGAGAAAAATGTTAAGGAGAAGTCAAGTCAGTCTACCAGCACAGATCCTTTAATTGTTTAAGCTGGGTTCTAGAAGAATAGTGATCTTAGTGGAGCCATGAAAATGAAGATGGGAAATGTCCAGATGGAGTATTCAAAGACTTGGCTTTATTACTGTAGGTAACTAAAAGTGAGTGAGGTACAAATCTGCACTTATAGCAAAACAAGGAATTTGTATTTTACTGCTTAAATATTGAAAATTGTGGGATTTCTTTAAATCCAGGAGCTTGTTGTTAAAATAGATTATGATTTCTGAAATCCTACTACTTGGGCTCCCATCTGAGATTTGTCACCTTGAGCAAAGTCTATTATTATTCATTTGTATCTTGGTTTCTTTAAGTGGGAGTAATGATACTGCTTATTTCATAGGGTTTTTGTAGTAGAAAACGAGATAATGCATGTAAAGCACTTAATACAGTGTCAGAGATAGAGTAAACATACATCAAGTAATTATTATTATCCATAACATACTTTAATTGTAGTCAATTAGTACCTACAATCTTAAACTTGGAAGAGATCCATTGCAGGAATTTTCTCCAATATATTTTTGAGAAATGGTTGTGGGTGCTTACTACTTTATAAGCATTCTATTTCCTCTTGAACAGTTCTAATCATTAGAAAATTCTTGCTTGTTGAGACAATATCTGTAGTGTCTAACTTCCACCTATTATTTCTGCTTCATGGAGCCTCATATAACATTTGAGCTTTTTTCCACCTGGCAGCCTTTCAGATTTAAAGACAGATATCTCATGTTCCATATGTTTTCTCATTTCTATAATAAATCTTCTAAATGATCGGGTTTCTGTAAAAATATTCCATTTATTGGAATATTACAGTGTTGGGCTAGCTAATTAAGTAGCCAATCTGAACTCTGTTTTCCCTTGCCTATCTTCAAAGTGAGGTTTGAAAAGCAGCTAAGGGAGCTATGAGATTCCATTTTCACCTGTGAGGTGTAAGGAGGACTCAGTGGAAACTTTTTGGGAATGCCTTTAGTTTTCTAGCAAAAGTGGTCTTCCCAACTGACATTGTCCCTTCTTTTTTATCACCTTTATCTTCTTTCTTCCTGTCTGGAGTGAGAAATGATTACTGGAGCTTCAGCAGCCATATTGCAGACTTGAGATTATTGAGTTTGAAGGAAAATGTTAGCAAGCTAATTCCACAGGAGTGGAATAATCAAAAAGAGCCTAAGACTTGTTGACCATGTCTAGCAGTGAATCTAAAGAAAGCCAGAACTAAAATTAGCAAAATCAGGTATAGGAATTTTAATTTCTAACTCAACAATGCACAAAATATCAAACAAATGCCCAAAACATATACCATGTCCATCTCCTCTTCTTTCAGGACAATATGAAAATAAAATTAGCTTTACTGTTTTATAATACTTTGCAGTCATAAATTGCCTCTTAAGCAGCCTGACAACTGGATATTTGAAAATTGTCTCTGGGAACCTCTTCTTACAAGTAATTTTTCAACTGATAAGAGATGTTTAGTGCTGCTATGCACCATCACAAATTTGCGTGAAGGTGCCAGTCTAGGTTACAAATCGAGGCTGAAATCCCAACCAGGCACCCTGGCATGAGACTACCTCCATTTAGAAAGGGGACATTTTCCCCCAACTTCAGAGCATAAGGAGCCAGAACCCACTAGTTACTCATCTCCCACAGTATCATAAAAATATCATGACATTCCCCTGGAGCCAGACACCATTTCCAAAGGAATATGGAGCAAGAAGGCATTTGGAGAGCAGAAGTGACCTTAAAGGAAATTTAAACTTTGAGTTGATGGGGTGTTTACTCAAACAATATGATTTGAAACCTGAAGAGACTGAATTAACTTTGATTTTAGATCTTTTTTTCTTTTTTCAAAGATTTCATTTATTTATTTGACAGAGAGAGAGATCACAAGTAGCAGAGAGGCAGGCAGAGACAGAGGGGAAAGCAGTGTCCCTGCCAAGCAGAGAGCAGAGAACCCAACTTGGGGCTCAATCCCAGGACCTCAAGACCATGACCCGAGCCGAAGGCAGACCCACTGAGCCACCCAGGCGCCCCTTAACTTTGATTTTAAAATTGTCTTCCATCTTCTTCTCTTCTGCCTCCCCCTACATTCCAACAGTAGGGAAGAGGTCTCTCCAGGAAGTTGTTCAAGCTCAGAGACTTAGAGGAGCTACTTGTTTGTGTTTGTTTTTGTACCTTGTGAAGGCCAAGGGCAAGTCACTCCAGGATGTGCTGCTTTGGCATGCAGATTCTTTCAAGCTGAAAATAATCAAGACGCAAAAGACTCAGGAAGAATCTTTGATCTCCCCACTAAATTCCTAAAAGTCTGTAGAGGACCTGCTCCAGGAAGAAAAGGATCATCATAGATCACTACAGCATAATGTGAACTAGGCATGGTAGACAGGGAGGAACTTAGCAAAGTCTCTTTTTAAAAATTCCTCTCTCAGTCCCATTGTTTCTGGATGGCCCAGCAACCATATTTTGGGCAAACATTGAGGTTTTTTTTTTCATCTTCCTGAATTGTTTTCCTTCCTTTTGAAGTGCCAAATGCCTACCTCCTCCTGAGTTCAGGATAACATATATACTGCATTTTGCTTGTCTTTGAAATCTCATGTCTATGTGGGGTCCTGATATGTACGTAATTAAATTTGATTTTCTCCTGTTAATCAATCCTGTCAATTTAATTCTCCTAGCTAGTCTCAGGGTAGAGTGATTATTTTTCTCTCCACCAATATCTTAATTGTGGTGTTTGAATTTCAACCTCACCATGTATGTAAAATTTGCCACCTATTTCAAAGTGTAAGAATTAACCATAATAGGAACTTAGACGTGATAGCACACAACATATATAAAGTGTAAGTTCTTGCCCTGGAATTGCTTACAATCTAAGCTGGAGAAAATTGACATTGATATAAACATTTCTGAATATAAGTAAAGAAATTCTAAGTTCATTATGCAGTTAGTGAATATTGTTCACTTGCACAATTAAATCGTATGCAATCTTCCCTTAATTATCTTTCTCTATTTTAGATGTTTTAAAATTCATGAGATATAACAATAAATACAATAAAAACTTCCCAGTTTTAAAGAATTTTAGTTAGTATACTATAAATAAGTGTGTATTGAAAACCATGTGGAGAAAGAGATGTAAATAGAACAACTGCCATTTCTTGGATGTTATTTTAGGAAATTTATCAAAATGTGAACTTAATTTCTGTTCAGGGCTGGGATTCTAATTGAAGTAGGCTATTTCCTATATGGTATAATTTGCATAGTAATATTTTTTCTTTTTCTGATTATTGAAATTCAACCATTAGTGATTCATTCTCTAGGTGCAAGCATTGTGGTCTTTCTGTAGGCCTTTTAAAATGCAAATGCACATGGAAAAGTGCAACCAAATTAAGTTCTTTACAATTTAGAGTGGTTGCAAATATCAGATGGATTCTTTTCTCAGCATAGCAACATAAATGTTTTTAGGTGTTTGAAGTGAAATACACAGAGTAAGACATTAAAAGTAGGAGGGAAGGCAAATTTTCAGAAAAGTGAGTGGAAAGGTGTTAAAATCCAATAGCCTGTACCTCACAATTGTAGCTATTGCCACTCCTTTTTTTTTTTTTTCATTCTGTATGTGTGTAGGTGCTAACTGCTGTAATGACCACAGCATCTCATGAACTGAACAATAAAAGAGAATGTTCTGACAGGATGTTTGGCACATGGTGACACTGTCAGACCCTTGGACCTTGGAGTCTTCCATTGTTTCTCTGCTTCAATTCTACAGATGACAAGGGGAGAGAGAAGGAGTGAACAGGTGTTTACAAAAAAATCCCAAAAGATTTTTGGGGCTGAGGCTTGAGGCCAGTGTTTTCTGTTGATATTGTTTCTCTGCTTCAATTCTACAGATGACAAGGGAAGAGAGAAGGAGTGAACAGGTGTTTACAAAAAAATCCCAAAAGATTTTTGGGGCTGAGGCTTGAGGCCAGTGTTTTCTGTTGATATTTCCCTGGTCAGAAGTAATCATAAGCCTTTTTTTCTGGATGCCAGGGGGTTGGGAAAAGTAGTTTTTCCTTGTTCCCAGGAGAAAAACGAAATCATTTTGTAAACATACAGTACTTTCCTGCCACTGTTAGCTTTCAGAATTATTAATAGGAATAATCATCTTAAAGGCAAAAAAGTCTTGAACATCTGACGTAGAACAGAAATTTGTTCAGCACTAGATATGATTTTCTAAGTCAGGGCAAGCCACTTTGTAGTCCTACATAACATTTCCCATCTATAGTAAATCAGTAAGTACTGACTGAGTTCCTGTTGTAGCAAATTTATAAAATCATCACTTTTGTTAATACCTATTTTCTCAAGGTGGACTCTGTGTTGTCTACACTAAAAAATTTAAGTAAGTAATTAGATAGAAAGTTTTATCTGCTATGTTCAGATCAGTAGGTCAGTTAAAACAGGACATATATAATTCAAGTATTTTTATTTTTAATTTAGTACATATAAGTGCATATTCACCATTTTTTTTAAATGTACGGTAGAGATATTCCTTTCAGTATGAGTGTTCATTGTCATCTGTCTTTTGTAACTCATGATGCATATTCTACCTTGTGCACATATTGTGGTTTCCTGTCCAAAAGCTATTCCCCCCCTTTTATTAATCTCTCCTCACCTCCCCCTAACCCCTCCGCCCCCTCTCCTTTCCCAATTGAATTGGGTGATTTTCCACCTTATCAGCAAATGATATTAGGTATTTAACTGGCTCCTGGCCAATGAGACACACACACAAAAAACCTAAGGAGCATCTTTGAAAGACATTTTTGCTCTTAAAGGGCAATGCGCAAGGGATCCCAAGGTCCCTTTCCAGCCTTTGGCTATTGATTTATGAGGGTGGGATGCCTTGAGCTGCTGCAACCATTTTGACTCAATGAAGGAAGTCTGCCAATAAACGACAAATGGTTGGATAAAAAGGTGGAAAAAAGTTGATTTGATTAAATGGTCATATTAAACAACCCTGGGGGTTTTCTACCTCAGTACTTCTGGCTAGCTGGAATAATAATCCCATTATTATTTTGCCTTTCAAGTAGAATTTATGTTATTTCCAGCTGAAACATCTTAATTAAAATACCACAATTCCTAGTTTGTTTCTTCAACTTGCAGTGAGATATTAAAAACATTCATTAACATATGCCATGTGGGGGCACCTGGGTGGCTCAGTGGGTTAAGCCCCTGCCTTCGGCTCAGGTCATGATCCCAGGTCCTGGGTTCGAGCCCCACATCGGGCTTTCTGCTCAGCAGGGAGCCTGCTTCCTCCTCTCTCTCTGCCTGCCTCTCTGCTTACTTGTGATTTCTCTCTGTCAAATAAATAAATAAAATCTTTAAAAAAAAAAAAAACATATGCCATGTGAACAATCTTTCCAGAATGTTTTGATTTTCCTAATCTTTTTCACCTGTCTCCCACCTAAATTCAAGAGCAGATTGGTTAGTTAGTTGGTTGTTTTTGAGCAACTTGTTTTTTTTAAATTTTCCACTTTTACTGAGAAATAATTGACATATATCACTGTATACATTTGAAGGGTATAACATGAAGGTTTCATTTACATTACTGTGAAATGATTACTACAGTAGGTTTATCTAATATCTACCTTCTCATATAAATAAAAAGAATAAAGAAAAAAAAATCCTCTGATAAGAACTCGTAGGATTTACTCTCAAAACAACTTTGCTACGTATCACACACAGCAATGTTACTTATAGTCATCATGTTGTACATTATATCCTACTACTTACTTATTACTGGAAGTTTGTAACTTTTGACTACCTTCCTCCAATTCCTCCTCCCCCACCCATCCCTACTTCTGGTAACCACAGGTCTGATCTCTTTTTCTATAAGTTTGGGTTTTAAAAAACATTTAAGATTCTACATACAAGTGAAATCATATAGCATTCCTCTTTACTCTTATTTCCCTTAGCATAGTAACTTCAAGGTCCATCTATGTTGTCACAAATGGATTTCCTTGTTTTTATGAATGAATAATATTCCAGTATGGATATTAAAATTCCATTTCTTTCTATCTATCACAACTTCTTCATCCATTCACCCATCTATGGACACTTATGTGTTTCCATGTCTTGGCTATTATAAATTATGATGATATGAACAGGGGAGTGCAGATATCTTTTTCAGTTAGGGTTTTCATTTCCTTTGGATATATTCCCAGAAGTGGAACTGCTGGAATATATGGTAGTTTAAATTTTTTGAGGATCCTCCCTACTATTCTTCATAGTGGCTGTACTAGCTGATAATCCCACCAACAGTGTACAAGGGTTCTTGTTTCTCCACATCCATACCAGCATTTGTTTTATCTTGTCTTTTAGATGAGGACCATTCTAACCTATGTGAGATGATATCTCATTGTCATTTTAATTTGCATTTCCTTAATGACAAGTGATGTTGAACATATTTTCACATACTCCTTTGCTTTTATAAATCTTCTGTGGGGAAATATCTGTTAAGGTCCTTTGCCCATTAAAAAGATTTCCTATTAAGTTGTATGAGTTCCTTATGAATTTTGGATATTAACCCCTTGTCAGATATATGGATTACATTTCCCCCCCCGCCCCCCCATGGCTATCTCAATAGATACAAAGAAGCATTTGACAAAATGCAGAATCCACTCATGATTTGAAACTCTTAAATTAGGCATAGAAGGAATATATCTTAACATAACAAAGGCCATATATGGCAAGTCCACACCGACATCATACTCAGTTGTAAAAGATTGAAAGCTTCTCCTCTAAGCCTAGGAACAAGACAGGATGCCCACCCTCACCACTCCTAGTCAACATAGTACTAGAAATCCTAGCTAGAGCAGAAAGGCAAGGAAAAGAAGGTGATAGAATTAGAAAGAAATAACTGAAAGTATCTCTATTTGCAAATGACATGATTTTTTATGTAGACAATCCTAAAAACTCAACCAAAAAATCAAGTTGCGGATACAAAATTAACATACAAAAGTCAGTGGCATTCTTATACACTAACAATGAAGTTTTCGCAAAAGAAATCAATCAATCCTATTTAAAATAGCATAAAAACAAGGAGTTAATTTAACTATAGAGGAAGATCTCTACTCTGAAAACTATAAGACATTAATGAAAGAAATTGAAAGCCTCTATGGAAAGGTACTTATGTTCACGGATTGGAAGCATTATTACAATAAAAATGTCAATTCTACCAAAAATCATTTAAAGATTTAATGCAATCCCTATCAAGGTTCCAGTGGCTTTTTTTTTTTTTAACAGAAGTAGAAAACACATTCCTAAAATTTATACAGAAGCACCTAATATTCTGAGTAGTCAAAGAAATCCTAAGAAAGAAAAACAAAGCTGGAGACATCAAACTTAATAATTTCAAGTTATACTATAAAGCTATAGTCCTCAAAACAATATGGTACTGACATTTGGGGGGATATGCAAAGCAATAAATTTAATTTTCTTAGAGGCAACATGTTTTTTCACTTTCATATTCCATTATTTTATGTAATATTTAAGTAAAATGCACAACAATAATAATTAAGTACAACAAAATTGGTTGAATCCCAGTAAATACTTATTATCAGTGTTAGGAACAGTAATTGGAGGCACGCGAAAAAGTAGCCTTCACCAAATTGAGAGCTTTCAGAAATAGGGTGTTTCTGATAGGCTGGAGGTTAGGCTAAGACAGAAACTGATTAACAATGGTTTTGAGATTCCAAGCCTGACAAGAATGAGGTATCACTACAAGCAAAATAGAAGTCAGTGGGAGGAGATGTTGCTGAAGAAGACAGAGTTTGAGGTGAGGGGAATTTATGAGTTGCCAAGTTGATTCTTTTAAACATCCAGGATAGCAGTGCTTTCAAAAATCCAAAAGTACAAATTTCCATATATCTCCCTGGGAAGATAGCTAGATGGGCAAGATGAAATATATATAATTTATGCTTATATATTTAAGAGAAACTTCAATCTCTGCTAATTTATATAACTCTATAACAATCAAAACATTAGTTATTGAATAGATTTGTATTTGGGTGGCAAAATAAAAATGTTCTGAAGCATGAATGTATTACATAGCCCATAGTGCTATGTCCTGAGTTTATTACAGACTTGCCACCCCATGAAGTTGCTTTGTGTGTGTAGTTCAAGGCATCCCTCCCGTTCAGTTGGTTTCAACAACATACCACTCCCTCAAGGCTGCATCCTTGAAAAAGGCTCCCACTGTGACAACGGTGTGTGGAACATACATTCCAAGGACAAGGAGAGGGTAAGGAGTCTGATTGCCTGAGTCTAGCTCCTAGGTTAACCAGTGGTCACATCCTCTCGATGACTTCCTCTACGTCTTTCACTCGTTATCAGTTTATTCTTTTTCTTTTACCTTCCCAACTATTGATTGAAAAAGATCCAGGATCTCCAGACAATCACAACTATGTTCTGTATTGGGCCATTACACTGATCTTTCTTAGTTAACATGTACTCAGAACTGTTTTCTGTTGACCATAGTCCCCTCCTCAATTAGAGCTTGGATAAGCTCTAATTATTTTGAGCCAAGATTTTGTTATAGTTTTATATGTATTTTTCATTGGCAATTGCAGAATTTCACTAGTGATGGGAAAGGATTCTTAAAACAAAATTTTAATGGAAAAATATATTATCAGTGGTCCTTTTCTCATACCCTGTGAGGTTTTTAATGCATATTTTTGTTTGTTTGTCACTTCTAGTAGAATAGGTAGACACACTGGTGCTGAGGAATTCCACATGTAAAACAAATGGAAGGAAATTTGTATTAAGGTTTTTCTGAAAAAAAAAAAAAAAAAAAAAAAAAAAACAAACGCAAAACCCAAAACAATCTAATCCATGTATCAACATAGCATAGTTCAGTGCTGATGGGGTTCAGGGCAGGCTACCCCAAAATACAGCACTTTGGCATATTGATGATTTTGAATTTAAGTTACTTAAACAGCCAGTGCAAGAGGAGCACTCTGACTTTCCTCTGTCTGCCTGAAATTAGAAAATAATTCCCCCATGTGAAGGGTGTTCTCCCTGCACCTGGAGAGTAGAAGGCATCCCTACTACCAAAGATAGGGAAGTCAGGGCCCAGAAGCTCTATTAAGAAATCTTGTTGCTTCATTAATTTGCTACATCAAGCTCAAGCTTCTCTGTCTTGGGAATACTTCACAAATGTTTCTTTGTCTAAAAGGTATAAAAGCTGCCTGCTTGGGTCAGTTCTTTTGAGTTTTATATTTCTATGAGCACGTACAACAGTAAATTTTTTTTTCTCCTGTTAACCTGTTTTGTGTCAATTTAATTATTAGACTAGCCAAAGAACCTAAAAGGGAAGAAAGGAAAAGTTTTCCTCCCCTGTGGTGCTGAGTCATTTGGTCAGAAACAGTCTGAAAAGATATTAGCAGACAGCAATCACACTCTTGAGAGTTAGAGAAGAGAATTGCTTCAGGATATTCCTGAAGGATATTTGCTCCAGGAGAACACTGAGTTGGAGAAACACTACAGCAGTGATTCTCAAATTTGAGTGTGTATCAGAATCTATACTTGAGGGCTTATTAAAGCAAAGACTGCTGGGACCTACAGAGTTTCTGGATCAGTAGGTCAGGGGTGGATCCCAATAATCTGCATTTCTATTAAGTCCCCAGGTGATGGTGATGTTGCTGGGGTAGGAGGAACACTTTGAGAACTACTGCATTAGAACACTCTTTAGAAAGAGAGGTTAGTATTAGGCAGGAACAAGAGAAAATCTTGCTTCCAATTTCTTTCAATTGTTCACAGGTTATTTTTCATAAAGCAGTTCTTTATTTACATTTCTAATTTGCTCAATAATTTCACTCTTTATTTTCTTCTAAATTAAGTCTTAATAATTAACTAGACAACAAAAATCATTAGCAGTGTCCTTAACCTTTCAGCTATGTTCTTGACCTACTAGTCCACTTATTGGCCCTCAGAAACTGAACTCACTGATGTCTCTAGTTAACAAAGCTACACACTTCATAGCCAAAGAGGAGATGATACATAATCTACAATAAGGGTCTCAGTGTCCCTAGTGCTTTTAGAAAAGAACACTACTTCTGTGCCTTTATGCTTTGCACATTGGTTCATTTTATTTTTCTTCCTTGTATGTCTTCCTATCTTCACCACTATTTTTGCATTTCAAAGTCCAACCCCTTCTTGAAGACTGAACTAAATTCATTTTTCTTCATTAAATTTTCTCAGATAAATAATAGTCTCTTAATTTGGACTTACTGCATACGGTTTGTACTTTGTCATTTGTATCTTGCAAAACATTTCATTCCCACTTATTGTAGTTGGAAAAAATACTTTTATAGCATTTATTTTGTGGAGCCTTTTAAATTCTCAGATCCACCCTAAGACACAGATATTAATACATCCATTTTGTAGGTAATTTACTTCTCTATAGTTCTTTGTATTTTAAGTTACATGGTATCAGACATGTGACTTAAATAAATTTGTGTTCCCCCACAATACCTATCATAGTACCTTGCAAAAAATAATGTTTATTAAAATAATAATTGTTGCATTCAAGATAGGTTTCTTTGGGTTGCTATTAAGCAGTAATGATTAAATATTCAGATACTTGGGTGGATTAGTTCTATAGGCTTCTTTGTAAAGTAAATTCTGATCATGAGGAATGACAGATCAATGTGACAGTACAAAGAAGTGTCTCTCTGTCCTAAATTCAGGATAACTCTGAAGGGTCCATTCAGCCAGAATTCCTGTGCAATTGGTGGAGGACTTGGCTGAGACTGCACTGGAGTTCAGATTTCCCTTTTACTGAGTTCTGGTTCCTTTTCTCTCTCATAGGTGTTAACCCTAAGAGTTGTTCCATTAAACTCCCTATACACAGATTTCTATGTCTCCAAGTTGGTTTCCTGAAGAACCCAACCTAAGACAAAAGGAATGTGGACAGATAGCATTTATTAGCCCTATTTTGCTTTTTTAGAGACATTTTATTTTTTTTTTTTAATTTTTGAAAGATTTTATTTATTTATTTGAGAAAGAGAGAGAGCATGAGAGGGGAGAAGGTCAGAGGGAGAAGCAGACTTTCTGTGGAGGTAGGAGCCTCACTCGGGACTTGATCCCAGGACTCCGGGGTCATGACCTGAGCCGAAGGCGGTCGCTCAACAAACTGAGCCACCCAGGTGCCCTTTAGAGACATTTTAGAGTGGATATCAAATATGCTTTCTAATCAGAGAGAGTGGAATTTATTAGGTACCATCACAGGGAAGGTACTTTATCTCTCTGAGCATGTTTTCTCATCTTGGAAGAGTGATTTTACTAGGTTGAAGGCTGTCCTACAACAGCATTTGACAAAATCCTGGTGCTCAGTATAAGGAGGCCTATATGTGGGTAAAGCTGAGTCATTAGAAGGTTAAATGCCTAGATTACATTTTCTGAACCCCTCCCAGATGTGCTTTTTATTAATTGTGTTATAATATTAATGTCTTGATTTGTAGTAAAGCTTCCTCTTTAAAAAGCCACATGAGTTCCAAGTTGCTCAACGTTCCAGGGTGAGCTTGTCCCTCAGTTTTGGAAGGAGGAGCAATTTTTACACCACGAGAGACTGGGATTTACAGATCTTCATCTCAGACAATGACAATTATGTAACATCATTGACTCCTGATTCTCAGGGTCTTCCAAGACCGAGAGTCTGGCTCTGTCTTCACTCACGGTACTGGTGTTGACCCACTCTATTGACAGCTTTGCTGTCCTTTCTTGATCCAGTTTTCTCTCTCCATTATCTGATTTCATTGTTATGGCCTTGGTGTTTTATTATAAACCATCATTTTGGAAAACATTGGGTTAAGCATAAATTGATGTCCAAGATTTTGATCTTGAATCTTTACCATACTAAATACAATCTGTGTTTTTATGAACTTGATCAGTCTTTCCCTATAATCCCTGTCCATTATTCATCTTTGTGTTTCATTTGTAGCCTTTTCATCTTGGACGCTACATTTGGCTATCACACCTGAAGTGAGCACGAACCCTAAACACTAACTACTGTGTATTTAGTACTTACTATGTACCAAGTGTTATATTAAATGCTTTATGACAAGGTTTACAAAGGGTGGTTTCTAGGCCAGAAACACCAGTATCACTGGTAAACTTCTTAGAAACTCTGATTTCTGAGACTCATCTAAGATCTAGTAAATGCTAACTCTAGGGGTGAGGCTCAGCAGTCTGTTTTCACAAGCCCCAAAGTAATTCTGCTGAATGCTCCAGTTTGAGAACCACTGTTTTGCTATTATTGTCTCATTTTATTTTATTTTAAAAGATTTTATTTATTTGACAGAGAGAGACGCAGCAAGAGAGGGAACACAGGCAGGGGGAATGGGAGAGGGAGAAGCAGGCTTCCCGCTGAGCAGGAACCCCAATGTGGGGCTCGATCCCAGGACCTGGGATCACAATCTGAGCCAAAGGTAGACCTTAACTGACTGAGCCACCCTGGCACCCCATTGTCTCTTTTTATTATAAAGGTCTAAAACTGAAAGGAAAATAGTCTTATCCTTATCCCTGTTTTACAGTTGAGGAAACTAAGACTCAGAAAGATTAGGTAAATTGTGCAAGATCTCACACATTCCTTGGCAAACCAACCCTAGGTCCGAAAGATGTTGAGAGTCCCTCCTTTCAAGTTCTACTCCATGAAACCCCTCCTTCCTGGATTTCCTACAGTTTCTAATTTGTTGATTACTAAACTTGGGTAAGCCATACTGCACACTTTGTTTTTGTGCTTTTGTGTTATACCCCTGAGGTTGGTTCCCACCTCTCAGGATCACTTGGTGATCTTGCTTCTCCTCTATTGTGGATTCACTGCAATATCCCTGTCAAAACTTGTTCCACATATTCTCTACTTTTTCCTAGCTCACAACGCTATTTCTTCGGTGGAAGTCCTCATCTCTGTTTTCCTAGAGATCCAGGGACAAGATAATGTAAGCCTTTCTTACATCCTGTCATTTCATCTTTTTGTTTCTATTCCTGTGTTCTTTCTTCTAAGGAACAGGTGACCCTTTTCTCTGTTAAGATTGATTACCTACACTCTTGGTTCACTAGTTCACTAGTTCAGATATTGCTCAATCAATTCTCCCCTTCTCTCACCTGGAACTCCTTTCCCACCAATTGACCCCTTAACCTCATCAATAACGTGTATTTGGACTTTTCCTTTTTCTACAGAGGAACACCCTTCCTCAACCCTGCTATCAGGGTTGCCCCCAGTCTCTCTCTTTCATCTTCAGTTGATTGTCAAATTTCTTTAAAGAATAATCAAAGATTCTTCTTTAATTCCTTTGCCACACATAATAGTGATACCTTTTTGGTTCAGTAGTAATGTTGAAAATAACCAATTAACTTTGTGAAACTGGATTCTCCTCCAAAACGAACCTAAAAAGTTCTTCAGTGGTTTCAGTGTTTCTCCTTTAATACCTCTGTCCCATTTGTTATCTGTTGTCAGTTCTGTCTCTGTAACAAAACTTTTCCCTTACTTGGTTTTCATGACATTGAAATAACAGAGCCCACTTAGCCATCTCTTCCCATCTTTTCAGTTGTGATTTGGTGTCTCTTACTCTTTCTATCAAATTAATTCATTCAGTGAACATTTTTGGAGGTTACTATGCATCAGGTTAGTGCATAAAATACATAAGTGAGAAAACAGTACACTATCTCAATCCTCAAGACTACTTTATGCAGAGGATGCTGTTATCTGTGGTTCATGGATGCTGGTGGAACTGATGAACTGGAAGCAACACAGTTCTAAGCTTCTCTTCTAAGTAAGCACTTGTTTTCTTTCTCTATTCAACCGCACTAACTTTATATTCTCCAACAATTTATATACATGCCCAGGACTCTAAAAAATGAAAGCAAACACAAGCTCTAACTCAGAATCTATTTCCTCAATACAAGGCTTCTTTTCCTAATTGTGTAATCATCTGCACCTGAACATCTCTCCTGCACCTCTGACTAAAAATGTCCAAAGAGAATTGATTATCTGATAGCCTTTCACCAATAAACACAAACATACTACCAACTGTATGTTTCCTTCTTGACTTCTCTGTTTTTAATGGTGTCACCTATTTCTAGTACTCCAGGCACAAAACCTTAGAGATCTCTTGAATAAATCTCTCTTCTCCACACAGTTGCATCATGTTACTGTTAATTATGTCTCCTTTTAAATATCTTTATATTTCATTTCCCACAATGGGTATCATTGTTTGTATCTTCATGATCTCTGATGTGTGGCTTCCACTTCCTAAGTGCTTTCTACAACTCTATTTTCTGCTTCTAGTTCAGCCCTTTAACTTTTTTTTTATCAAGCCTTCTTGCTGTATTTCTGATGATGGTGGTTCCCTGCTCAATACTTTTAAATCGAGGTACAAACTGCTCAGAGTAGCAGTCTTAGCACCTGCCAATCTTTTAAGCTGTTTCTTCCACCGTCTTCCAAGCAGTGTATGTTTGGGCCAAGGGTCCACTACTCGCCATACATTTCTGGTCTTACTCTTTTACCGTTAAGTGTCCTTCCTTTTTACTTCTGCCTGATGGAATCATATCACATTTAAAGGTTTGTCTAGAATGACTTTCCTTCTATGAAGTCTCTCCAGACCTCTCTGCCTTTTGAACTCTCTGTGCTAATGTGTTTTGGTATTCTCCTGTTCCCTGTTCCCTATTCTCCTGTTAGGTGCCACGGACTGTGTAACATCATATTTATTGTTATATGTAAAATTGTTCCTTCAAAGCAAGGACTGTGTCAGATTCTCTTCACCCCAGGAAAGGCCTTTACTATGGTAAAGACTAACTAACACTTGCTGAACTAAAATGATAGGATAAGTGTTTAAATGCAGATGAAACATGGGGAGAGAGAGGATCAACCCAAACTAACATAGTCATGATAAGTTGAAACAATATATCTTTTAGTACATTTACTATATTTCTTTTTATTTATTTCTTCTTGGCATTTACTCTTCCTGTTTTTTTTTTTTTTTAATCTATTAGCTTGAAAAGTGATTTAACTACTTGATAATACATACTTGAACAGTACTGCATATCTGCCAAAGTCAATAACTGGCTGAGAGGGTGAGTAGACTATACTTCAGAGTATGTTACTTCATGTTCTCTTTCTAAATGACCCTGTGTTTGGGGGGTGGTCTGATTATTTTTTAGAGCTCTTTAGAGAACATACAGCAAATTACTATTATCTTTATATACTTTCATCGACATTAGTATTCCTAATAATTTTATCAACAGCAATGATTAATGACAATACTGACAGCATTGTATATATGGGGCATTTTATACCTTTGCATTCCGTTCACGTTTTTTAAGTTATTTGGCCTCCATAGCATGCTGAAACCCCATGCAAGACAGTGTCTCAGTGACTTGTTTCAGATCACCTTGCAAATAGTTGGTGGCTCAGCTGATACTAGAAAGCGAATTTATATTGTTTGTGTTTTGCAACTCAAAATGTGGTCCTTGGATCAGCAGCCTCTGCCACACCATTAGACTTGGGGAGAATCTCAGGGCCTACTCCAGACCTATTGGAACAGAATCTGAACTTTAACCATATTCCCTAGATGCTAAGTGTGGGATACAAAGTTTGAGAAACACCCCACTACCTCCTAATAAAGGACAATAGAGGGTGTGTTTTCACCCCAGGGTATTTGTAGTTGAGGGGAAGGGGAGAGAGAGGGCAGGGGAGAGGGAGGTAGGGAGAAACGGAAAGGCGACAGGCAGAGGTATCTGGTGAAGGAAATAAATCCCAGTAGGACTTGGGTCCCTCAAAAGAGGTTGAAAACTGGGGTTTTGTGGAGATGGAACTTTCCTGTGAATTTGTAGTATCTTCACTTGGTCACTTTGTATCAGCACTCATTGGAGATGAGTTGGAGATTCAGTGTTTAAAAAAGAGGGGGGTGAGTGAGGGGTGGGGGTGAGGTTGTTTTCAGGTAGAACTGTAGGCAACCCAGGAGGATAAAGGATCTAAGCACAAAAGGAAAACCCCTTTCCTGAGTCTCCCAAAGCAGCTCAGGGAGCTCATTTCTAATACCTCTAGTTTCTGGATGCATTTCTCTCCCTCGCGTTTCCCTTTAACACCCGGGATCCACTCACTCCATTAAAGCTAGTTCCTCGCCTCTTGGTTTCTTTCTCTCTCCTCAGTCTTCTTTCCATTCCCGGGCGCCCCCGGGCCGGCCCCTCCCTCCGCGCCAGCTTGCACCTCTCCCCAGCTGGGTGCACCTGAGGCTGGCTCGGGTTCTGGACGCGTGCGGAGCGCCACCGGGTGCGGTGGAGGCAGAGGCGCGCTGACAGCCACCTCCAGCCCTCGCCTGAGGGACAACACGCGTGGCGCTTGCTTCGGGGACTATTCTCTGTGGCGGCCGCTCACGCCTCGCCTCGTGGTGACTATCAACCACCGAAGCTGCAGGCGGGCAGTTGTGCGCCCCCAGGGCCAGTCAGCCCGGGCGGCCGCTTCTGCTCCCCAGATGCCAGGGCCAGGGCGCCGAGCGGCCGCCAGCAGGAGGATGAAGGGCTCGGCGGGAGGAAGGAGAGAAAAGCTGCTGGGGGCGACGAAAGCTCAGCCCAGCCACGGTAAGTTGAGTGCAAAAGAGGTGTTTCGGTTCGGGTGGCGGAGTTGGCTGGGGTGCTGGGCGCGTGCTGGGCTTGTGCCCCTGCGAGAGGTGAGGCGCACGGAATGGGCATTTGCGGAGTCCACACCCGGGACGTCCCCCTTCTCGTGTACCCCATAACACCAGTCTGCCCCCTGCCTCTTCAGCTCAGCGGCCAGCAGAGATGTGAGGTAGCTGTGGGTGGGGGGCGGAGTGTCCAGCGCAGAGCTTGAGGGGCTCCTGCTGAGACCAGGGGCAGAGAAAGCAACGGCGGGGGGCGACTGGGTCTGCCAGGCTCTGGCTGGAGTCGAGGGCTGGGCCACCGAGGATGGGCCTGTCTCCTTTTCCTATTGGGTGTGTGTGTGGGGGGGCGCTCTCCTTCCTTGGGAAACCTGGCGAAGTTGTTGGGATAGGAAAGCACAGCGGGCCAGCTTCGTGATTGTATTTTATTTTTATTTTTTTCCTTCTTTCCTTTTTTTTTTTTTTTTGGCTTCTTTTCAAGATCTTTAGGATGCACGGGATTTGCGGGCAGTGTGGGAGGCTGTTGTGTTATAAGGAAGCCTTCTTCCCGGGGAATAATTTTAACATTCAGGTTGGACTTGGGAGGTTAGGGTAAATCAGTGTCCCAGGATCTGATTGCATTCCTGGTCCAGGGAACTGATTTCAATGAGGGAGAGCAGGGTAAGGATACCTTGTTACTTCCGGCATTTGGGGAGATGTTTTATTGTGGGTGCAAATTGGGGTCAGAGGAAACCTACCTGACCCAATACCATCTTGCCCCTTATGAAATGCTCAATTCCCTATGTGTCCCCTTTAGAATTCAGACTTGTCTGCATCACATATTTCTGGAGATAATGTTTGTCTGCTTCAGCCTGAGCTGCAGCGAAAGTAACAAGGGATGTGATGTTTTCGGGTGTTTGAACATTCCCAAATTCTGAAACATTGAACTGACTTGGAAGACTACTTTATGTTCTGTAGGTGTAACTAAGGACCCTGGAGCTAGGGCCTTTTTTTTTTTTAAATGACATTCTAGTGTTGTTTTCTTGGAATGTCATGGGGGAAATTTCTCTCTCTTCTCTTGAGGTTGTTTGTTAGCTGTCTGTTAAAAGTGATTTTCATGTCTAGTCAATATTGGTTCACCGTGTTCCCTGGAACCAACTGGAAAGGCTTATCTCCCTCTGGGTGTTCATGTCACCCTTGCCCTGGACTGGGTAATTTAGTCACTATACTCTGGTTTGTAAGCATGAAAGGCAAATATGGGTCATTTCAAATTATGTAGATTGATGCAGCACAGTGTGTCTGGGTTTTGCTGCAATTTCTTCACATTTCCTTCCAGATGTTCCTCAGAAATTAACTTGAACACTCTATCCATGGAGCTAAAATATAGACTGGGGAATGGGCAAACATCTTGAGTTAATGTATTATCTTGGATTTCAGTAAATGAAGTGCTGGAAGCTCGCTGTATTAAGAAAAAGGATCCTAGGACAAAATATAGGGTATTTGGACTGTTTTTGCTCTGTGATAAAGTAGCTGAAGAACATTTGGGGTTATTTGACAACAGCAAGAACATTAATAATGACATCTAACATTTTTTTTTCCCATTCACTGCACACTAAGCAATGTATTAAGGGCATTACAGCTTCTGTAAATACATAACAACCCTAAGAAGCCAACATCCTTACATCTACATTTTGTGGATAAGGAAAAAGGAGCCTTAGACATGTAAAATTTGGAAAAATTCCAGAGTTAATATTTTAGAACCCAAGATTGCTGGACTCCAAAATTGGTTCCTTTAGCCACTATACAATCTGGTACTATACAAAGTGGGAATACCATCTCAGTTCTCAACCCTATGAAAAATAAGTAAGGCGATGACCACATCATAGATTTATTGATTCACAACTATTTAAAATCTTTAATTTAATAGAAGTGTCAAATTTAGACTTCAAATGAAAATTCAATGGCATTTATGTATTTGGGGCTGCCATCTCTAGAGAGAGCTAAATGCCGAGGTCTTGGTGTTCCCCTTGACAGTGTTCCTTCTTTGAGTCCCTTTATTGTAAATCAATAGTAGTATAGTCTAGCCTTTCTCTTAACAATGTGGGATTTATAACATCAAACATACCTGGTGCTAACATCACATTTGTATGAATCTCTAGAGTTATTCTGAGGTCTACCTGGACACTCTTACATTTCAGCCAGCTTATAATTAATGCTCAAATCCTAACAAAATGTTGAATTTCTATTAAGAGATACTAGCAGCTTCTTTGAAAATTTCCTGTCTATTTTCAACAATATTTTCAAAACAATTACACCCCCTGCTGTGATTTGCTATTTACTAGGTGCATCAAAAGTTCAGTAATGAAAAATGTTTGCAATTCAACAAAACATATTGTCTCATCTATGATAACAACTTTGGCTAAAAGATTCACATCCAACTGAGGGCTTATTTCATCTGAAATTTAATTAAGATGTTGCATTTCTTCCTGCAAAGTTTATGCAGGTAGTTAGGTACATGTCTTCCACTATTTTCTTATAATCTCCAACTTTATAAATTCATTAGTGATGCCTTCTTCAGATAATTTATGTTCGTGCTTGTCTAAAGATTTTGAGGTTTTAAAACTGAGAGCAAGAACATCAAATAAGATGCATGTGTCGTATTTTTCACAAGCTGTAATTATGCTTATCTGGGGAATAGTGGTATATGTTAAGTCATAGTTCTGATTTGCCTGCACATGAATAGAATTATCAGATAAAAGTATATAAATCCATTGGGATACTAATGATATTCACATCCCAGATGTGGGAACAGCTTTGGAAAATAGAGAATCTTTGAGAAGTTAGGCTGTTTTACTATGTTTCATTGCACTTACATAGTATCTTATTGTTTTCAAATAAAACTACATTTCTCTATTCTAGTAAACTAGTGGTTATTCCCATGATTTCTTTTGTTTTAGGGTTAAATTGTGTTTTCTGGTAGTAACTTGGCATTGCATGAAATATATATTTGTGTCTTTTCTCTTGATGTACTCGAAGTCTTAAAAAATCATATTTTGCCTACTATAAACAATACATTTCTGAATATATATGGGTTTTAGCAGGAATATAAAAATAGTGTAGTAATAACTTGCCTAGAGGTTTTATTTTTTGGAAGTAGGTAATGAGGTTGTTATAGTGGTTAACATGTTTAACCTTAGTTATGAAGTATTGAGACTAATTTTGAATATGAATTCATATGAATTCATGCAGTGAATATGCAATTCAACAATTGCAAAATACTTTATGAGGAGTGTCTTGTAAGTGGGTTAACCTTATAATCACATGAACATATGTTCTGTGTTTTACAAATTTTTTTCAAGTTTCATATTTGCACAATAGTTATATTAGTTTATTTTATATTATTTGATGATTTGAACAACTGGGTTTCTGGTAAATGATTTAAACTCGATAAGCATCTGAGTCACATTGATATCACAAACTGAGGAAACTAATATTGGGGAACAGTTTTTAATTTCGAATGTTTCAAGAGCTTAGAACTCAAGGTAAGTGAGACTCCTTAGTTTTTTGACAAGTGTTCTAAAGAGAGAGTCTGAATAAGATAAAGCCTGTGGGTTGAACATTGAGCAACCACTTTAGTTACCTCTTTGGAAACCTAGATCAGCTCAAATGGAGTTATGTGCTTGAAATTCATTAGGGTAATTAATCTTTTGAACAAGTGAATAACATGTTTGAGATTATTTAAAAAATTCCAGTACCTTAAAAACGTGTTATATGTTCTAGGGCCTGCTAAAATTAGCAGTAACTCCTCTTTCTGGATTGACCCAGGCTTTTCTTAAAAAAAAAAAAAAAAAAAAAAAAGTTCAATGACAGAGAACTTTAAGGATATTGAGAGGCAGAGATGAATCAAATTTCTTCATGAACTCTTTCTCCCATTTTAAGTGTGACTGTAGTCATACCCAGATACTTCTGTACCACTTCTGTACCCAGATTGAGGATGGGATTCAAAGAGTATCTTATTCCTTAACCTACTGATAAACTGGTAGAGAATACTAGAACAACAGTCTAGAGTGACAATAGGGAACTTTAGACCATTTAATGACTTTATTACTTTGTCTATAGTGTCATCCAACTGTATGTTTGTTTCATCTTTTGACTTATTTGAAACACAAAGGGGCAGTTCTCCCTGATAAAGGAATTACATGTAACCAAAGCAGGCAGACATGCAACATTACTAATCTGGTCTTTTAAGTGAGAGGTTTACAGTAACGGAGAGTTCTTTCTTTACATCCATGCAGTTACGAGGCCCATATTCTGTCAAACAGTACTAATCTTGGCATATCTTCATTACCCATTAGACCTGTCTGTCACCATGAGAAGAACAAATACTAATACAGTGCAGTATTAGGGAGATCCATTTGAGGATTTAACTAAGGGTTTCTCATAACATGGGGTCATACGTTCCTTGTTTAGTTTTAGTTTTTTTTTTTTTTGTGATCGTGTAATGTATCTAAAGAGTTAATCACTGTTGTTCTTATAATTTATTATTAAAAATTATTAGAAATTTCTCTCTCCTTTAACAATTTCTCATCTACTCTGGACTGAAATGAAAGAAAAATCAATAAAATGTTTCTATCTTATTTTTATCTTACCTAGACAGAGGAATACATTTGAAACTTCAGAAGGCATCCTGAATAATCCAGATTTTAAAACTATTTTGTTTAAGAACAACTTTTATGAGTTGGTCTCAGTGTATCAAATCTATCCAGAACACCTAGAATTTAAAGAAAAAAGATTTCAGGTACTGGGTTGAGTTTTTAGGTAGTCACAAATTTTACATTCATAGTACAATTTGGCATTAAAGTTAGAGAGATGAAACAGTCTAACATGATGCAGCATTTAAGAATGTGAACTCAAGAACTAGAATACCTGTATTTGAATCCTCACTCTGTTCCTTACAAGCTGTGAGTTTAGTCAACTTATCATACATTTCTTGTCCTTATCTATAAAATAGTGACACTGAGTGGCCTATCTCATAGGTTGACTGAAGACTTAAGATGACATGTGTGAAGTGCTTCAAATAGGGACGCTTGGGTAGCTCAGTGGGTTGTGGCCTCTGCCTTCGGCTCGGGTCATGATCCCGGGGTCCTGGGATTGAGCCCCGCATTGGGCTCTCTGCTCAGTGGGGAGCCTGCTTCCTCTTCTCTCTCTCCCTGCCTCTCTGCCTACTTATGAAATAAATAATCTTTAAAAAAAAAAAAAGTTGCTTCAAATAGTGTGTAGTACAAAGTGAATATGCCATAGTTATTAGCTATCATTGTCATACATTAGTTTTCTATAGTTACTGCACCAGATTGCCATAAACCTGGCAGCTTAAGACACAGAGATGTATTCTCTCACAATTCTGGAGGTCAGAAATCTGGTATCAGTATCACCAGGCTGAAATCAAGGTATCAGCAAAGGTGTATGCATTCAGAGGCTCTAGGGGAGAGTCTGTACCTTGCCTCTTGCAGCTTCTGGTGGCTGTTGGCATTCCTTGGTTTGTGGTCACATCACACTGATCTCTGTCTTTGTCTTCCCATTGCCTTCTCCCTGTGAGACTAATTTCCCTCTGCTTTTCTCTTATAAGGACATTTGTAATTGCATTTGGGCCTATCCTGGTAATTTAATATAATTTCTTATATTAAGATCCTTAGCTTAATCACATCTGCAGTGATTATTTTCCCAAATAAGGTGACGTAGGTTCTAGCGGTTAGGATCTGAGCAGCTAGAGTGGGGAGTGGGAGGGTTGGGTGTACATTATTTTGCCTACTATAATCTCATCCTCATATTCTTTTTTTTTTTTTTTAAAGATTTTATTTATTTATTTGACAGAGAGAAATCACAAGTAGGCAGAGAGGCAGGCAGAGAGAGAGGAGGAAGCAGGCTCCCCGCTGAGCAGAAAGCCCGATGTGGGGCTCGAACCCAGGACCTGGGATCATGACCTGAGCCGAAGGCAGCGGCTTAACCCACTGAGCCACCCAGGCGCCCCTCATCCTCATATTCTTATACTGTGTTAGATGTATGAAGAGATGGCAGAACCAACATAACTAAATTATGGAAAATGTATAAAGGGTCATGTATTTTTGAAGCATATTACCTTAATTTATGTTCAAAATTTTGACCAGATTTTTAGATCAAAGACTTCAGGGCCATTAATTATTTTCTGTTCACTTTAACATAATGCAGTCAGTAAATATTTGATGAGTGGTTACTATGTGCTAGAATACTGGTGCTAAGGATATCAATGCTGACCAGAAAAGCAAGGCCCTGGACTTGTGGAGCATTCAGTGTATTAAAAAAAAAATAGCTAGACAACTACTACCTTTTAACTAGTACTTTTAGGAAGTACAAGTGGCTCTTTATGTTTAATCTCAAAATTTTAGGAACAAAGAATTGCTATTAAACTCACACTAGAGATAAGGAACTAGGCTAAGAAATACACATATGCATAGCTAGGATAGGACAATTTTTGAACTCAGTTCCTTCTGGTTGTAGTACTATATATGCCATTAAATAAAATTAAAAATCAGGAATAAATTTAACAAAAGAAATTAAAATACATTTTTAGCAATAAAAACAGAATTTTGTCAACCACATAATTAACTAGAAATATTAACTAATAGGATATTATGGTTAATTGGACTTGGGTTTACCTGAAAAGTTAAGAGCTTTTCTTTTGGAATTATTATATTTTACATTTTTTTCCTAAAAGGTATTCATTGATTTTCTGGCTTTAGTGAATTGACACTATTTAATTACTTATTCTTTATCTTTATTTTTTTAAAGATTTTATTTATTTGACAGAGAGAGAGCTCAGGAGCAGGAGGAGCGATAGGCAGAGGGAGAAGCAGACTCCATGCTGAGCAGGGTGCCCCACTAGGGGCTTGATCCCAGACCCTGGGATCATGGCCTGAGCCGAAGGCAGATGCTTAACGACTGAGCTGCCCAGGTGTCCCAAACTCTATCCCTTTTAAACAAGAACTCCACATGCCTCTTCCTCCCATTCCCTGGCCACCATCATTCTACTTTCTGTCTGTAAGATTTTGACTACTGTGAGTACCTCATACAAGTAGAATCATTTAGTATTTGTCTTTTTGTGACTGGCTTATTCCACTTAGCATAACGACCTCATCGTTCATCCAGGTAGTAGCATATTTTAGAATATTTCCTTCATCAAATGTATATATTACACTTTGTTTATCCATCATCTATCAATGGGCACTTGGGTTGCTTCACATTTTACCTGTTGTGAGAAATGCTGCTATGAACATGGATGTACAAACATCTCTTCCAGTTTGCCTTCTATCATTAAAATGATACCCAGAAGTAGAATTCCTGGGTCATATAGTAATTCTATTTTTAATTTTTTTGAGGAACTGCCATAATGTTTTCCCTAATGGCTATACCATTTTTCATTCCCAGTGCACAAAGATTCCAGTTTTGCTGATCCTTGCCAAAACTCATTTTCTGTATTTCTTCCTTTTTTCCTTCCTTCCTTCCTTCCTTCCTTCCTTCCCCCCTTCTTTCTTTCCTTCCTTTCTTTCTTTCTGTCTGTCTGTTGTTTTAATGGTAATGATTGTAGTAGACACGAGGTGCTATGTTTTCCTTTGCATTTTCCTAATGATTAATGTATTGAATATCTTTTTGTGTTGTTTGTATATTGACCATTTGTATGTCTTCTTTGGAAAAATGTCGAAGTCCTTTGCCCATTTTTGAAGTAGATTGCTTTTTTTGTGGTTCTTGTTGGGTTTGAAAAGTTCTCTATGTAGGGATGCCTGGGTGGCACAGATGGTTAAGCACACAGCTCTTGGTTTTGGCTCAGGCGTGATCTCAGGGTTGTGAGGTTGAGCCCCACCTCAGGCTCCACACTTGAGTAGTGTAGTGTCTGCTTGAGGTTCTCTCTCTGCCTCTCTCTGCCCCTCCTGCTTGTGTTCTTGCTCTCAAATAAATCTTAAAAAAGAAGAAGCTCTCTCTATATATTGTTTGGAATATGATTTGCAAGTTTTTCCCATTCTGTGGGTTGCCTTTTTACTCCATTGGTAGTGTTTTTGATGTGCAAATTAAAAATTTTTCAGTCCAATTTGTTCATTTATTTATTTGTTTCCTGGGCTTCTGGTATCATATCTAAGAAAATAATGTCCCTTCTTTACCTCCTGGTAATGAGTTTGAGATGTTTTAAAAACAATGTAAAATATTGCTAAATTAAATTTACAAAATAAGGGACTAGAATGAGAAGGAATTGACTATAGTTGCAGACTAACATACGAATTAGCTCACAAATGTAATGTTGACTGATGAAACCCAGAAAATCTAAAAAGCCTGATTCTATTCACACAAAGTTCAAAATTAAGCTAACTTATGAATACATCAGAGTTATCAGGGTGGAAGGGGCAAGGTGCTGAAAATGTTCTGTGTCCTGATTTGAGTGTTGACTAGTGAACTAATTCACTTGTAAAATTCATCAAATTGTACATATAATTTTTGTACTTCCCTGTATTTGAATTATACTTAAGAAGGTTAAAAATCAATTTGTTAGGGCGCCTGGGTAGTTCAGTTGTTAAGCAGCTGCCTTTGGCTCAGGTCATGATCCCAGGGTCCTGGGATTGAGCCCCACATCACGCTGCCTGCTTGGTGGGAAACCTGCTTCTCCCTCTGCCACTCCCCCTGCTTGTGTGCTCTGTCTCTCTCTTGCTGTCTCTCTCTTTGTCAAATAAATAAATAAAATCTTTTTTTTTTAATTTAAATAAATAAATAAAATCTTTAAAAAAAATCAATTTGTCATTCAGAAGCACATGATGAAGAAAAATTTCCTTAGGAGTGGGGGGAAATGTTCCAAGCTATTTATATTCTAAGAGTTTATCCATTTGGAGGACGTGGTCTATAAATTTGGCCTTAAGTTGTTAAACAACAATCAGATCCATTGACACAGATACCATCAGAACTCTGTTGTCTAGGAGAAAAAGATCATTCCTAGGACTGAGACTGGAGGGAATTTTTTTCATGAAAGGGGAATTGAATGGTGCAGTGAGCAGCATCTCTGTTGTTAATGCGGCAGAGACTTTCATAGGATCTTTCTGACAAAGTACAGAGCAGTTTAGTTACTGGCTGCTTAACTTTGGCTTACCTCTGGTTTGGCTTAACTTTAAGCATTTCAGAGTTTCTAGAGGAATGGGAAAGCCATGTATCCCTTAGACAATGCTCAATGCTTTATAAATTTTGTTCCCTTTGTGACACTTTAAGCCATTGTTCCATGGCAGTGAGCTTGAGCCCACTTTCTTAGACAAATTCCTAGTGCTGGTACTATTTTTTATGAGTTATAAATTGGAGTCAGCTTGACTCTTTGGGGAGCCTGAGAAAATGGATACCTTTGGGAATGAGACAGTGTGAGCTCCTAGCAAGTCCATGTTTGCCTAGATTAATAAGTAGGATACAGTAAACTGTACAGTGAACTGATTTGGATTTACCTTGACAATTCATCACAGTTCTTCCCAGGCCTCCCTAAGCATCAATAATGTAGCTAATGATAGCTACAGTCCCATAGGGAATAATTCCATTATGACAGGGACCATGTTGTATTAATCTTTCTACCTCTTGTAATGCTTGACAGTGCCTTGAACAAAGTAGGTATCCCTAAACATTGTTGAATGAGTAATTAAATTCCACTCTGGTGGACTTAGACTCTGCAAAATTGAGCTAAATAATTACCAAAGTCCAACAATACTCCAAAAATTGCCTCAAAAACAGCATAATAATCAATCAGATTTTGATATAGTGTGTCATTTGCTCTCTCCAGAGTTAAGTAGATACAGCTCAGTTACTGGCTAATTAATGGCTTTAGTAGGTTGAATAATGTTTTTTAGCACCTCATAAAGAAGAGTTTCACTTTAGGAAATTGCTTACAAATACATTTTTCAGTTCTTATGGATTTTGTTGAGCACTCTGTAAAAATTTCTTATTAATTAGTGGCATAACTCTTAATTATTTATTAATCCTAAATTATGTCTGATGCCAATGCATACTTCTTTGAGTCTTTATAAATAAAAAACCATAACAAGTTAACCTGAAGAGATGACACCAGAACTTTAAAAAATATTTTCTCTTTTTGGATCATAAATTAGAGCATGATTTCTTAATTTAAATTTTCAAAAGTTGAAGAGGAACCATTCAGAACTCTGAGGAAGTTAGGAGAAAGAATCTCTTCCTTTTTTTTTTTTTTTAAAGATTTTATTTATTTATTTGACAGAGATCACAAGTAGGCAGAGAGACAGGCAAAGAGAGAGAGGAGGAAGCAGGCTCCCCGCAGAGAAGAGAGCCCGATGCAGGGCTCGATCCCAGGACCCTGGGATCAGGACCCTGGGATCAGGACTTGAGCCAAAGGCAGATGCTTTAACCCATTGAGCCACCCAGGTGCCCCAAAAGAATCTCTTCCTTAAGAGATTGCCTTTAACAAAGTAAAAGTTTACCTAATTAGGATGTTTTAGCATGCATAAGAAAGTTTGAGAAAACGAAATACTATTCAGGGTAGAAGAGGTTGCCATTATGTGAATGTGAATAACGGGATTCACGTTTCTATATTCATTTAGAGCAAGACTTCTTTTCCTCTTAATGCACATACTAAAATCTAATATTGAAATAGTTTCACCGAATATAGAAATGACACCTGTATTTTCTCATTTGTTTCTTCCCACAAATAAGGGGGGGTAGGTGTTACCATTAGCCACATTTACTTTTTTTTAAGATAAGGAAACAAAAGGTCAAGTGATTCTGCAAGGCCAAGTAACTTGGAGGTAGCAAAGCTGGATCGTGAACTCACCATGTCTGACTCAAAGCCTGATGTTCTCTCTGCTACCCTGAATAGTTTCCTTTTCTTTTCACATATGCAGTGAAATAGCTTCTGTTAAGTCTATCATATGCTGGAATGAATTAAAGGGGACAGTGATAGTATATGACTGGAATGGAGATGAGAACAATCAATAAATGACAGTATTAAGGGAGTACTAATGAAACTTTAATTTGAAAATTGCTCTGAAATGTATTCCAAGATAGGTTTTATAACCATACTCAGATTTGATGTGAAGATAAACTAATTTTATGCAAATGTTAAAGTGACTTTAACATTTATGTTATATACCTTGATGTGGTCCTTAAGGAAAATTGTCAGGACCATTAATAAGTTTCTAAATTGATTAGGCTAATTTGGTACTCCAAAAGACATCTTCCTATAAATTAATGCTGCCTATTACAATCTGATTATAGCAAATTGCTTGCTTTCCATGCCCAGGTTTGAAAGTTTTCAGTCTCTGCATTTTTGTGCTTTCCCAGTTGTTGGCTTTCCGTTTTGTCTTGCCACATCAGAACAATGAATCATCTTGTCCATTAGCTGAGTTTGGAAATTCTGTGTTATTCAATGAAATTGTTTTTACTCCATCCCTTTGATAATTTGAAACCTGGCAACTTAACTACTTTCCCAAATGTGTTTGTGATGCAATGTCAACGAGTTTTGTTTTGAACAGCAAAAGACTGCAGTGTTTTTTTTTTTAAATCTTTATAAATAAAATGCAATATTTTAATAACTGACATTGTGTGTTTCAGAATAATAAAAGGTTTAAGGTAATAATAGCTAGTGATCTCTAGAGGGGCAGCATAATCAAATAATATTAGAAGGCTCTCAATTTTTATAACCTGATGGAAACAGAAATGTGCCAACTGAGTGATCACCCTGATTATCAGAGTCTCATAGGAATACACAGTTATTCATTTCTATTTCATGAATTCTGACTAAAGGAGAGTCAAAACATTAAAGTCAAAGTGTTATTTCTTTGTTTCTAACACTGAACGTATGAGCTGAACAGAGGGACACACAGTGAGACAACGTATGCCGACACAATGTACCTCTCATGCTCCCTCCAGTGAACAGGGCATTGGTATTTGTTCATTTTGAAAGAATTTTTAAGACTTCATATCATTGTTTTGTTATTAAAATAAAGAACATTGGATCTTGGAAGTCGGCTCTTACTGAAGCATGAGTAGAATCTAGTAAAAATGATGGTAATAAATTATTGAAATTTGGTTGTCATAATGTGTATAGAGAATACAGTTAAGTGTGTCCTTTAAGATAGTCCCGAAAACTGCACAGTACTTATTGTGTCTGGAACTAGAATCATGGTGCTGATTCCGTGAATATGGCTATATGTGTATGGGACTATAACATGTGTCCACATACTAAAGTAGTTTGGATGTCACTGGGAGGTTAGTTTGAGGATGGTTTGGCATATTTTGTGGAAAATCATAAAAGTAGTTTGCTCTAAAAGAAAATTACCAGACATATGTTTCAAAGAAATAAATCATGCTCTTCCAATAGTCTAGTAAATGTTTATTTAGGTCTAACTTTATTAGTTCCTGAAATTTTTCAGAAAATGAAACAAGTTGTTGGAGTTGAACTGTGAACACTTTCCAAGATAACATTGGAAATGTCCCCAAAGAGGATGATTGTTAAAGCTAGTCAAGTGGCTGTGATTTTACAGGATAATCCTAACCTCATGTGTCATGCTCTTTGTAGCTCTTCCTTTGCCTTCCATTCAAGTAAGAAAGTAATCCCATGAACAGTTTTGAGAACTTAACTCTCTGTTAAAAATACCTTTTCATTGAACATTATGCTGCCTTTACTATATATATCTCATTCTCTTTTACAACCTACATAAAAAAAATCATATGGCCAAGGAATGGAAATAGTATCATACATTCATTTGTTTACATATGATTTATAACTAGTTTTCATACAGTGAGAGATTTACTATCTCTATAGGGCATCATTTCCTGTCATTTCTACTGGTATTCCCATTGTCTTCTCAAAATGAGTTCATCATTTTGGCCCTGAATTCATCTCCACTTCTTCTTCTTCTTCTTCTTTTTTTTTTTTTTTTTTTAAAGATTTTACTTATTTATTTGACAGAGAGAGTGAGAGAGAGACAGAGCACAAGCAGGGGGAGTGGAAAGGGAGAAGCAGGCTCCCCACTGAACAGCAAGCCCAATGTGGGGCTTGATCCCAGAGCTCTGGGATCATGACCTGAGCTGAAGGCAGACACTTAACTGACTTAGCCACTCAGGCGCCCCTCCATTTCTTCTTGACTTAACTTTTTCTTTCAGTACCAACATTGTTTTCTCAGAGTTTAACTATTTTTGTACATTAAATAGCAGGTACCAATATTGACTTACAATGACAGGAATTACCTTGTTACCGTTTTATGTTAATAATCATGAAGAACCTAAAAAAGTTCCTATAGTTAGTATCATTATATATATATTTTCAGTTCTCACTATTACTGTTGCCAGTACTAATTTCATCAATGTGCCCAAAGTAGGAGAGCATCTACATATATTCAAAGAAGTTTTTGCTCTATTTCTGAGCACAATGCAAAAGCTATCTATTTTTTTTTCTTGTAAAAGGCTAATACCAGCTGATTTTAAGGAGGGATTGGATTTTGCAAGACAGAAAAATCTCTTGGAAGTTGCATAATATTTTAAGTTAGTTGAATCAATTCCAGCTTCCTCCTAGCATTACCCAATGATGGTAGATTTAAAATGGTCATACTAAGAGAAACATTCTGCAATTATATTTTTATTTCATTCTTAGAAATTAAGTCAAAATTGGCAAGCATGTTTTCAGGCTCATTCCTTCCTTCCTTCTTTCCTTTTTGTACAGGGAGTGAAAGCCTCACACTTTTTTGTTAGATGTCAGAAAGGGGTCATCTGTTTCCATTTCCTGGGTTCTGAGCCTGGGTGTGTAACGGGATGGTTTGGAGGATTATGATACTGGGTCACTAAATCACATAGATGGTTTTTGTAACTTTGGAGATGAGTATTTGCTTTTGCCATTTAAAATTTCTGTTCCAAGTCGGACATCCATTAAAATGCCATTCATTCTTCTAATGCTCAGGGTGTGCCTTCTTATAATTGCCATTCTACCTTTTGTACTGCATTTCAAATCTTTGGTCCAGTGCCTCCTCTTAAATTCAGAATCTTATCTGGTTTCTGTTTCTCAGATGAAGTAAAGATCATTAGACAGGGACGCCTTCAAATTTTCCTTTGCTCATTACCAGGCACAACTTTATAACCATCCTGATTCACATACACGTCTATCTCAAAAGGATTGCTGTCCCAATGCCTGCTTACCTATTTTATGATCCCACTCCTTCCTGGTACCTCTTAGGCATTTTATCAATTACTCATCTTCTCTCTTAAAACTTCACTCTCTCTTTTTACCCGCTCTCCCTCCAGATCTGTTGTACTCTCCTTTCTATATAGAAAAACTTCCTTCAAGTTGCTGCCCTAATTCTCTCCTTGTAATCATTGTCAAACTTTTGGAAAGGGCAATCTCCATTCTTTTCTTTCATTTCTTCACTTCAATTTGTCTTACTTCTGAGACACTTTTCAAGGGTTACACATGAACTTTATGTCAAATCCAAAGGTCTCTTCTCAGTATTACTTAGTCCTGAACATGCTGAAATGTTTGACTCTGCCAACAGTCCTTGTTATTCATTCAACAAATACTTACTGAGGGCCCAATACAGCATAAGTTTCAAAACCTGGAAATATGGATAAGATTCAACATTTTATCCCCAGGAACTTAAAGTTAACTGGGAAAGGAGAAATAATCAATTTAAAATAGAACATATAAAATGTGATTAGATCTGTTTACAAATCAGTCACTTGGAAGGATTGCAGTATTCTACTTCCTTGAAGTAAAGTTATGACATATCATTTGCTTTGGCCAAGAAAATGTGACTGGAAGTGATTTGTTACTTTTTGGCTAAAGTCTTTAAAAAGCTGGTGTGTGGTTTGTTAGGCTCCTTTCTTCAGTCACAGAGACCGGCAGTGTTTCAGATGGTAGAGACTTCGAAAGCTTGTGACCCCGACTGAGGATAATTTGCAGTGAAGACCCTGCTGATCTCAGATGAACACGTTGTATGAGCAAGAAGCAAGTCTTTGCTTCCTTAAGTCACTAAGGTTTTAGGACTTTTGTTACCGCAGTGTAACCAACATATTCTGACTGATGCAGTGCCACGCAAAAATGTAAAGTCCTATGAAAATAGAACCCTGTACTTCCAGGCTTCTACTAGACTTTTCAAACAGTATGTCCCAGTGTCTCCTTGAACCCAGCTTATTAAACATAAAATTTCTTTAAAAAATGAAAGTAATTGCTAAGCAGTTCATGATTGAATTTGATTATCTTGCCTCTAACTGAAAAGTGGTAGAAGGTCTGTGAGAAAGTGAATTCACAATCAACTATATACATTTCTTAATGTACTGGTTATTGTATTTCAAGGCTACTCTCAAGTTTGTATTTCCTTCTCCAGAAACTTCTTGAAACTTAAAAACGTTTCAAGTTCACTTAGAGATTTGGGGATAATGATATGCTTTGGTCTATTTTTCTTCCTATCTGAAAGCTTCATTGTGTTAAGTCTGGAAAAGTACTATGTAATTATGTGTGTGAACTTCTTGATAATCTCAATGATGGAATTTTCTTTTTATGTGCAAATGCTTATTCCTGCACTTTTCATATAATTAATGTGCTCACAATAATATAGGACCTATTATAACTTGCTATCTCATTTCCTATACATACTGAAGAGAGTGCATTGTCTGGATGGTAAATGTTTTGCTCACTTAATGGTAGACTCTGATTTTGTTACCACCCTTACCTCTTGTTCTTGATACTTTATATCATCTTTTACTTTGTTTTAAATGTCTCACCAAAGATTTTATTTTTTAATAAGCCCAATAATATATATATATATAACTGAGGATGACATTGAATGGACCAAACCTTTAGAATGGTCTTATCTTTGATTTGTGCTCATATTTGTTACTTTATTGCTCTGTCTTCATCTCTTAAAGAATTAAGCCATAACAGTCCCTGTTCTATTAATCTATGTAATCTTGATACTTGTAATATTGATACTTGAAAACTATCTTTATGTTTCCTTGAAAACTTTGGCATAGAGAAAATCATTTGGGACACAGAATTCCAGCATTGACAGCCTGCTGACATTTGATTGAGATGGGAATTTCTGTGGCCATGAGGAAGGATACCATGATGTTTGCCCTCTTTTTGTCTCTTTCTTCCTCCCTTCTCTTAGGCCTACCCTCCCTCTCTGCTGCCTCTTCTCCAAATACTCCATGAAAAACACTTTCCTTAAGAAAAAAAGGTGATACTGAAAGAAAAATCCCATAAAGGTAACACTCAAAACAGCAGATTGTGTAAAATTTAACACTCCATATGTATCAAAATATACCTCCTGTGGGATTTGCTGTTTCATGTGTGGAACATTTTTACAAATGCTCAATAATAATGCAAAACTGGATATCTGTGATGTATAAACACAGATGCTTTGGTTAAATACTATTTGCATTGTTTGGTCTCTTGGTTTCCACCTCAAGCTAGTTATTGGAACCCAAAGTAATTAAATCTCAAGCTGCTTAAAACACGCCCATGTGCTCACACTGGCATATATCCATATAGGAAATAAGAGTTTTTATGATTCCACATTTTTTTACATATTTGTTCTTTAGAAAGGAATTGGAAATATTTGTAACCTATATGCAGAAAAGAGAAATAACACTAAAAGAATAGCACAAGGAATTTACTACGTTAAGTTCTATTTATTATACAGCTTTTCATGTTTCATAGCTTCTATACATCATGATTTGGAAATAAATGTTTCCTAGTCTACAGGCTCTACCATTAAATTTGTGATACAGTTGTATACTGTATATGTTAAAAATCCTTTATTTGTTCTTTGAGTTAAGGACAAATAAATATTATTTTCTTACATTCTATAGATGATTCAAAGTCATAATACATTTTAGCTTGCTTATTATTTGATTATGATATTCTTGTGACTTTACAAAACATTTTTTTTCCTGGAAACAAACTTACTTACTTACTTACTTTCTTTCTTTCTAATGTGGATCTTTTACTTCATCATCTTGCTAATGTTGTTCAACTTCTTCTAATTTCTTGGAATCCATATAAGGATCATTCTTTTAAGTTTTCATGAATTCACTGGTTTCTTTGTTTCCATTGCTCTCCAGGCCCCTTAGACAGCTGCCACTATGAAATTTTATTTCATTTTTGTAAGCTCTTATTTTCTTCTATTTTGTATTTCCTATGTCATCATTTTCCTGGATCTTAATATCATTTTACTGGAATATGTATTAGGTAACTTCTGTTAGAAACGATGTGTGTGATGTAAAAGATATCCGAGTCTTTGCAAAAGAGTTTATAACATATATCCAATGCTTTAAAATGTATTTATCATTTGATACAACAAATGTGTGGAGATTTCTTCTAAAATAAATTTAATGAAAATATTATATACAAAAACTTAATGATCAGTTCATAGTTGCAAATTCTTTGCAATACAATGGAGACTATATGAAAGACGTCAAAATGGACCCTAGCAACATGATGGGAGTAGCCTGAACACATCTGTTGACACTGAATTACACTTACTATAATGTGAATGAATAAAAAGAATGACAATCAAATGTTGATTTTAATTTTTATTCATTTTTATTGTTACGTGTGTATAATAAAGTTTATAGACAGTGTTGTGCAGTAGAATTTTCTGTGATGAGGGTAATGTTCTATATCTGTTTTGTCCAATATATTGTAGCCACTAGTTGTAGCCACTAGTCAATATATTGTAGCATTCGACATGTTGTTAGTGTGACTGAGGAACTTAATTTTTACCTTTGTTTAACTTAAATAACCACAACACCATTTTGGACAGCATAGGTATAGAAAACTATTATATTCCAAGGTGTTAACAGTGATTGTTTCTAGTAGGGGGTCATTGATTATAGGTTTTCTTACTTTTAAAATTTTTGTCTATATTTTTAAAGTGAAATTTATGTTACAAGCATATAGGAAGCTTTATTTTGAAGAAAACATACCTGATAGATATTGTTAAACTATGAAAACCATGGCATCTAAATCACAATTTAAGATTTTAATAATATATAAAGAAATTGTTCATTTATTTCATAGCAACATTTCTGCCATATTTCAGAAATAATTTAATTTTCTTTTTTTTAAAGATTTTATTTATTTATTTGACAGACAGAGATCACTAGTAGGCAGACAGGCAGGCGGGGGGATGTGGGGGAAGCAGACTCCCTGCCGAGCAGAGAGCCCAATGCGGGGCTCGATCCCAGGACCCCAGGATCATGACCTGAGCCGAAGGCAGAGGGTTTAACCCACTGAGCCACCCAGGCACCCCAATAATTTAATTTTCATAAGGGATGTGCCTATGTCTTTTGGATCAAGTTTGTGTTTTAAAGGACAGAAATCTATTTTTAATAAAAGCAATGACAGCTAGCATTTATCAAGACTTACTAAGTGCCAGGCACTGATTAACATGTACTAACTCATTTAATTCTTATGGTATATATTTGAAATATGTGTAGATAATTTCTCCATCTTACATGAAGAGTCCGAGGCATGGAGAATTTAAATAAGTTGTCCCGATTACTCAGCTAGGATATAGGGGTGTGGAGAGGAGAATCTGACTTTCAAACTCAGGCAGTATAAAAGCCCTATAGTCAGCTCAACTCCATTCACATTCACAGGGGGCTTGCTAGTGAGAAGCAGGTGGCATATGAGATTTAAGAAAGTAGATAAAGCAAGGAATAGGTAAAGGAGTTGAGAGTTTGTGTGTGTTTGTCATTAGAATGATTTTCCATGGAATTTAAGTGAATAAGATGGAAATTGAGAGCAGAGCAGGAGAAAGAGGAGCACTGAAATGTGATAAGAAGGGGTAAAAAGTCATGTCAGTTCTGGTAGAAGAACATGTAAGCAGGAAAGATAGGAGGTGGTGGTTAGAGAGCAGGATGTCTGAGATCCAGGAGGGGTTTCACTTACTTGAGGTTAAGACTATAGATACAAGAGTATGTAGCTGGGGTAGGACAGAAGGTCTGATCACTGCAGGTTAAAGAATTGAAAGAACAAGGATTTGGAAGGACATCTACATGCAGGAGATCACCGTGACATATGGCAGGAGTAGTTTTGGAGAGAGCAGTTGTGAGCCAGGAACTAAAATCTTTTTATTTTTTTTTAAAGATTTTATTTATTTATTTGAGAGATGGAGATCACAAGTAGGCAAAGAAGCAGACAGAGAGAGAGGAGGAAGCAGGCTCCCTGCTGAGCAGAGAGCCCTATGTGGGGTTCGATCCCAGGACCCTGGGATCATGATTTGAGCCGAAGGCTGAGGCTTTAACCCACTGAGCCACCCAGGCAGCCCAAGCCAGGAACTAAAATCTTGCAGTGGTTTGTGGATGACTGGTGCTGCAGTGTGCCCAGTGGGATTCACTGCCATGTTCTATTGTTCCATGTAACACCAGGTTCTGGCAGTTGTATCAGGATGTCATGAATTTCAACTGGGCCTCACTCCTGCACCTGGTGGGGGGGGGGCTACCGCAGAGACTACAACAATAAATCAGGGAGGAGTAAATATATCTTGCAGGAAGGTTGCTGAGTGGCTGACCTTGATGAACGTGATGCTGCTGGGGCATGGATATGGTCCGGGCGACGTCGTGGAGCTCATAGAAGGAATGCTGAGGGCACAGTCTGTGTTTCCAACTTTGGCATGACACAGATAAATGGATTTCCATGGATAGAGGGCCATCCACTGAGTGAGGAGATTCCTGCAGCAAGAGGCTTTGGCAGGGTTGAGGTTCAGCTATGACCAGATCACCCACACCAGGAAATTACTTGAGACCGTGGGAGTGAGGTCTGTGACAAGTATCGTCCTCTTGAATGCTGCCCACACAGAGGAAATAAACAGGAAGGAGTGTCTAAGCTCACTCTTGGCTTGTGGGATTGTTCAAGTAAGGAAGCAACAATCATAAGGAGAAGACAGACGAATCTCCATGGGCTAGCACAGAATAAAAACATCTTTTCATCCTCTTCTTCCTTCCTACTTCTTCTACAGTAGAACTGGAAACTTCCTGGAAAAAAAGAAGTTGTGACATCAGCTGAGTCCTCATGTCCCTGCAGGCAGAACTCTGGAGCCTGGAGGAAGGAGGAGAGGAGAGCATTTGACCCAACATGAGTCTAAAGTTTTAAAATGGTTAGGAGTGACTTTTAGTAACCGAAACAAACTCTTAGATCATAGAATTAGACTGAAATCTTGTCTTGTTACAAGTCTCCCCTTGTTAGGGGAGACTATTCCCTAAAGGAAAAGACTATAACAGAAAATATTTGGTAGCAGTTTTTTAGAAAGGTATGTTTGCCCCCAATTTTTACTGACTATTTGTGGAGTGAATGAATAACTCAGACTCTATTACAACTCAATATTATGTACTAAAGACCTGAGATATTTGTACATAAATATTTAGAGACAAGAAATTACATAGACCCAGTGGCTAGGTACTCATCAGGTCAAGATGAAGCTACTGCTTTAAAAATGTGTTAGGAAATAATTACGTTGTAGGAATCAAAGTTCCAAAGAAAAATTTTAATTTAGAATCCAAGAATCTTAAGACAACTTTCCATCTGGGCTGTGAATTACACTTCTCACCTCAGAAAATGCTAACCTCAGTCACACCATGTCCTGCATAAGAACAGGGTCACGTGTGTAATTGTGAAAATGGGGCTCTGCTAACCGTGAGGGATAGAAACTATCACAAACACTTTGCAATACTTGGGTGAACTTTGACTCAGTGCCTAATTAAACATTGTTATCATCTCGTTAGATGAGGAATGAAAGGAGCTCTTACCGTAGATTTTTAAAGCAGGAAACTGATAACATCTGTCTTACCTTTTTTCTTTTTCAGATTTTATTTTATATATGCTAAGAAAAGTAAGGAATGTAAACTCCCTTTAATTTCAGGTCATTATAGATTTCCCAGCCTTGCAGGAGAAGAAAGACTTTCTTTCTGTGATATCCATTGTGCTATGCAGTCACACCTTTCTTGCCTCTGTGGCAATGTCTGTGGCTGGCTCAGATAAGGAAACATTGACATATTCCTTTTATGTTGGTTCCATGAATAATATGAGGTAATGATAATAACATGAGGCAATAATATCTATGTATCTATATATCTACATATATATAGAAATAAAAGAAAGCCCTCCTTAAGGGTCAGTGAGAAGAAACAAGCAATTCTTTTCTTTCTATTCAAATTGACACCATTTTCATGCCATATTTGGAAGAAAAAAGTAGTTTAAATCTCCCACTCATACTTAACCTGATTTTTGAATTCCCCCCCCAACCCCCACCACCTGGCCTTTTTTGGTAGGGAGGGAAGCAATTTAGATCTTGGGACTATGAATTCTGTGAATCCCATAATTGTACCATTACTTGAAATCAATGTTGAAGATATGAGTTACTCTTAAATGTGCTTCATGCTGATGGCTATTTATTTAGTCTTAAACTACTACCATTTTTCACTGTTGGTGTGTTTGCATTGGATTTTCAGCTTATTCTGATTATATAGAGTTCTTGGATATATTTGTATTTGAAGCAAGTTAGTTATTGCAAGCATAGTACTTATATTGCAGCTTGGTGGGTAAAAATCCGTTTCAGATATTTGAAATGTGCTATCTAGGAAATGACACTTAAAGTATTTTTTCACCAGTTTGTCCAGGTTTTTTAGCAGTTATGCTTGTATATCTCTTGTCTCTGAATATCTCTTTGAGCAGCCTACTCATTTCTGGAATATAGATTGTTCTAGAAAGTTCTGAGAAGTGCTCTAGGAACAAACCATAGTGAACATTATATTGCTGTGGTTTTCAGGGCACGATTTTGATAGAATCTCATAGACTTTGGAATGCAGTGTGTTTGTTTAGCTAAATTAAAATTGCTATTTTTGTTGTCAAACATAAACAATTCTGACTACTTTGCATTTCTCTTTTATAACCTGGTTAGCTGTTTTATCAGTCTAATTACTTTTTTAAATTAAACTTTTTATTTTGAGATAATTGTAGATATACATGAAGTTGTAAGAAATAGTACTAATTACTTTTTGCTGAAGTCAGTATAGCATTGTGGGTAAGAAAATGTGCTGAGTCAGAGAAAAGCAGGTCTATTCAACCAGGTCTGACATGTCCTAGTTCTGTGATCTTGTGGAGCCTCACTGAAGAGTTTCTTCATCAATTAAATGTGAAAAATAATTTAGATCTCTCAGGATGATTTTAGATACACTCAAGGTGTAGGGTGCACCTGCCACTCCTTAGGCAGTGGTTATTATTAACAGTATCTTTAAAGTGTTGTGATGAATTATAGCTTTTTTAAAACCACAGAACACATCTCCCACATAATAAAACACAGTGGAATGTATGCTTAGATTTATAGATCTGTACATTTAAATATTTATACATTTAATATGGGTACTCTTTGAAGACTGGATCCATTCCATAAAGGAAGCTATATATACTTAGAGAAAAACTCCCAATGTGTATCTTACTTATAAGAGATATTACTTCTTGGAATATTGTTACTTGAGTATATGGTTATCTTTTCCACCGAGTTTTAAATTCTGTAACTATAATGGCTAAATAGAGAAATAGTGTCTTGCACACAGTGTGTCTTCCAGAAGTATTAATTAAGGTTTGCCAAGGTTTGTTAAGCCCTAAGTCAACAGCTTCCAGAAATAGATTTGTTTTGAGCTACTGTTCTAAATGCTCATAGTGTTCTAAATGCTCATCATTAATAGACTTTGATTAATTATGGAGAATAATTTTCATATTCAACATTCTATTAAGATTTCATTCACATTTGGGTTCAAGGGTGAATATGTAAATAGATGGGTAATGCCACTCTAAAGAGTTAGGCCCAGAGAAATTTTTACTGAGATATTTCCCAACTACACATCTCTTTGTTTTTGTTTTTAAAAAATAATACTGAATTTCAAGTGATCGGACACTTTAAATAATGCAAAGTGGAGACACAATCATAAGTAATAATTGACCTAAGATGTTAAAACAATTGTACATGTTTTGTTTTTTCCTAGTCTAAACCTTGAGTAAAGAAGATTAATTTGCATAAAATCAGCTTGGCCTAGAGTCATGGGTAAGTGGTATGGGTGCATTTGACATCCAGAACTGAAGTATTATGAATTCATTCATAGGACAGAAGAACATTTTAATAAGTTCTACTGAACATTTTGTAGTTACATCCTAAGCAAATGAACTCACTTAGGTGAGTTCACTTTTACTTATATTCAAATTTTATTTCACATTTTACAGGATTGCATCATTATATTTCCTCACTCTTATTTAGTAATCTTATGCTTGTATCTTGTTTTCCATCTTACATTATTAATTGCTTAATGTCCTACTCTACAATTCTACACTAAAAATAAAAATAATAGCAGTGCCTAGAAGGTTATAGAAGTTAGTAGTTCTTAATACACTGTGGAACATCTTTTCATTTTGTTCTCACAATAAGAGTGGTGAGACTCAGACTATAAATATTACATTGGAAACTACATAACTCAGGTGCCCTTTTGATTTATGGTCTGTGCATTTATTACCTTTCACCAATCCTTGATCACATTTTTTTATAATGAGGGATGCCAGACACAGTAAAGCATTGGGTTTGATCCCAGAAATGTCAAACCTCATAAAAGATGTTTTTAAAAATATATGCATTTGCACTATTTTGTTTATATCTCAGCCTTAGTTCTAGCATGTGTGTTAAGAAAGGAAGATATCACCCGTGTACCACTTGAAGAATAGACAGGGAGCTAAACGATTTATTCAGAGTTTGGCACTGCTATCGGACCTCATAACTTGTAGCTCCACATAGAGCAGTCTTTCTACTAAACCACCTTGTTTCCATGCAGGGAACAGTGCCACCCTTTGTTCACATTGTAACGGTGAATACAGTGAACGGGTAACTGGCCCCCCATTACCTCAGGCTAACTTGACCGTCTGGTGCTGCTGCCCTTATTCCTCCAAATGAGCATTCGTTCATTCACTACAGATCTTTCTCCACTCACGGGATTACAGCCCAATAAACCCATTGTAAGTTGAAAATACCTTAAATCAAAAAATGCATTTAATAAAACTAATCTACCAAAACTCATAGCTTAGCCTGCCTACCTTCAACATGCTCAGAACCCTTCTGTTAGCCTACAGCTGGACAAAATCATCGTATACAAAGCCTATTTCATAATTAAAGTATTGAATACCTACTGAATACTGTGCAGAGAGTGAAGAAAGGCTGTTGTTTGTAAGTGTATCAGTCGTTTACCCTCCTGATAGTGCGTCTGCCTGGGAGGGGCTGCAGGGCAACAGAGGATTGTACCCGCATCACTAGCCTGGGGGAGGATCTGAATTCAAAGTTCAAAGTGCAGTTTCTATTGAATGCATATTGCTCTTGCACCAGGGTAATGTCAAAAGAAGGTTAAGGGGACCCACTGTAAGTTGGAAACCATTTGTACTTAATGGGCTCATTCCATTCTTTGAAGCATTTAATGTGTGTTAAGCACTCGGCCTGCTAAGAAGACTAAATACTGTGTGTGTGTGTGTGTGTGTGTGTGTGTGTGTGTGTGTGTGTGTGTTTTCCCATGAGAAATCATCTGTAATCTGATGGAGTCACAGGCTTCTAAATTTTAAGCAAATATTAACCTGAAAAGGAGACTAATTCCATAAATAAGAAAGAAAGATTAATTACTTGATTCATGAATGTAACAATTAGCATTTGCGCTGGTTGGAAATCATTTGCTCTCAGATAACTACAAGAGTAAACAACTATGTATTTATACTATTTGATAACTAGCTTTGTTTACGTGCCTGTATTAGTTTTTCTAGGACTGCCATAACAAAGTACTGTACATAAACTGGGTGGCTTAAACAATAGAAATTTATTTTCTTATCGTTCTGCTGGCCAAAAGTCTGAGATTAAGCTGTTGGTAGGGTTGGCTTCTTTGAGGCTTCTTTACCTGGTTTGCAGATGTCTACCTTTTCATGCATCTCCACGTAGTCTTCAACTTCTGTGTCCTAAATTCCTCTTCATAGAAGGACACCAGGAATAATGGATTAGGTCCCATCCTAATGATCTCATTTTAACTTAACTACCTCTTTAAAAAAAAATCTTAAAAATGTTTTTTTTTTTGTTTCTAATATTTCCTAAGAGTTTCTGCTGTCCCCTTATGAAATCTGTGATATTATGGCACATAAAATTAACTAGTTTTTTTTTTTTAAGATTGTATTTATTTATTTGTCAGAGAGAGAGAGAGTGCACGTGAGCATGGGAGAGGGGCAGGAGGAGAGAGAGAAGCAGGCTCCCCACTGAGCAGAGAGCCCAATGTAGGACTTGATCCCAGGACCCTGGGATCATGACCTGAGCTTAAAGCAGATACTCAACCAACTAAGCCACCCAGGCATCCCAAAATTAGCTCATCTAAAAATAATTTTATAGACTTAGCAACAATTTAGTTTAAACTTTGTATTGCTACTACCAAACAGAAACTAGATAACAGACTCTTCTCACTCAGATTTTGATGTTGTTGAGCCGTGAATGGCCCCAACTTCTGCTATGTCTGATTATTTGAAACTGCATTTTTCTCATGGTAAGTATCCTTCCCTCAAATTGACTTAGCATCAACTTTCCTCTTCTTTGGGGGCTATGGATAAAGTACAGTTTACTATTATGATTCAAGGAGAGACTTTTTGACTTCAATTCAGAGCCATATAGATCAAAATTCAAGGAGATAAATCTTTCTTCCCTACAGTGGTTTGACCTAAAATAACTGTTCCAATGCTACTGATGATATATTTTCCTGTAAACTGTAGTTTTTCAAAACCTATTTGTAAAAAGGATAGCCATGATAAATTTAATTAAATGCATTACTCAAATATATAAATGATTAAAATATGATTATGTTGTGGACCAAACTACATGATTTTGGTCAGTAACTCAAAATGAAATAGATTATGGGAAGGATAATAAAATACACTACATATTATATAATATACTATGCCTCTCCATTTTGTGTCACTTTCCTTTTTGCGATGTCTTATCTTAATACTTGAAATTTTACTTCTTGTTTCAAAATACTTATATTAGGTGGGATTTAGTCACAAACTGTCAATGCGTCATGTGGACATTTGTTTTTTTAATTGTCCCATTAGCATATTAACAATATTTAACTGATTAAGAAGTAGAACAAAATAAAAGAGAGCATTATGGTAGTGGAGTGTAGCACTCTAGAGGGAAAAAAAGTATTTTTCTTTTTAAAGTAGGAGAAAGTGTCAGGTTGTATTTGAAATTTATACTTTTAAAAAGTACCTGGTTGTCTTTATTTTTCCTAATTAGTGTAAAATATACTGAGCTTCTTTTAGAATCTGGGAAGAGAATGGGATTTTTAAAATAAATATATAACTTGACACTTAACCCTTAGAATCATTCTCAACTGGTATAAAAGGCAACTCTAAATGGTGGCCAAGGGTCAAGTGTCCACTGCCTCTGTTTAAATCAAAATTTTACCAGCTATTGGATTTGGTTTATTGGACACATTTATTTATACCTGGTAAACTTCAGATTTCTTCTTACTATAAAGGGATAACAGTAATTTGTAAATCATAAAGTTTTTCTAAGGATAAAATAAGATAATGAATATGGAGGCACTTCACTTATTTGAATCATTGCAAATGCTCTGTAAATGTAACTTGCTATGATTGCTACTAAAACATTTCAGAAGAGAGTGAAGGGAGATTTCCAAGTATTGTGTTTTAAATAATCCAGATTCTCTTTTCTTCTAACAGATAAGTCATTATTTATATTTTATACAAATATTTTTGGAGAAAGTAATTCTTTTACTTTCTTTTTTTCTTTTTTTTTCCTTTCTTTTTTTTGAGCTAAAGAAAAGTGGTAGACATGAGTTTATAGAGAGCCTGGCTTATAAATTAAGTCATTCTATAAGCATAAAAGCTACTGGGAGCAAGAAATAAATTCTGGTATGCAAGGGGATGCCAAAGGAGTCAAGCAGACATTCAGTTTCTGTTTCTAGCACATTGCAGTTGGGTTACACAGGAAGCAGACTCTGGAAGGAGATTAGTGTGCAAGGAGTTTATTGGAATCAATACTTGTGAGGGAAGGGAAGAAAGCAGGACTGAGACAAAGGAGAAGCTGGACTATGATGCACTCACAAAAAGGATTTCGCCAAACTGTAAACTCTAGAACTGGGATGGATCCTTAGAGATGTCCCAAGTTGGTGCAAGAGTCCAGCCTTTATATCCCCACATTGACTAGCCATTGGGTACAGGTTGTCCTGAAAAGGGGCATGACCTTGGGCCAGGGGACTCTCTTCACCTCAGTGAATACCAGGATAGGTATGACAGCTGGGTGTCAGCTAGTAGCATTTCTGGAAGCTGAAGTCTTATGGGGATACCTGGGTGGTACAACACAGAGCCCACAACACAGTTGTCCTCTTGTACAGAACTGTTTTATTTCTTCTATATACAAGTTATATTAAGTATCTATTTATTTATTTGGTTACTGTCTGTCTTTCCACCAGAATGAAAATCCCATGACATCAGGGCGCCTGTCCTGTGTATTTTCATTGCTTAAAATAGTACTTGGGACATTGTAGCCAATCATTGCCATAAAAAGGAATCCAAGATATTCATTTAACAAAAGAATTTGAAGGCTTGGTTTATAAAATAAGGAATTTACCTCATACGTGATGAGGTCAGTAACTGCAAAGCTTTTAATTATTAGAAAGTAGGTACAGGGACACCTGGGTGGCTCAGTGGGTTAAAGCCTCTGCCTTCGGCTCAGGTCATGATCCCAGGGTCCTGGGATTGAGCCCCTCATTGGGCTCTCTGCTCAGCAGGGAGCCTGCTCTCTCTCTGCCTGCCTCTCTGCCTACTGTGATCGCTCTCTCTCTGTCAAATAAATAAATAAATAAAATCTTTTAAAAAAAAGAAAGTAGGTATATATATTTTTGAAATCCACACAAAGAAGTTTATTACTGTAAGGCAAACTGAGGAGTTCGGAACTTTCTGTTCTGAATCTAGGATGATCTAGTCATGGAATTACCTGGACAGTAAAATAATTGAGTTAACAGAAAACTACAATAAGCACAATTCATAATAAAAATAGTAATGCCATTAATCATTATTAATATGGTTTGCATTTTTACTACTATTGTTGCTATAGCTAATACTACGTCATTTGATTGCATCTTTTTTTTTTTTTAAGATTTTATTTATTTGACAGAGAGAGATCACAAGTGGGCAGAGAGGCAAGCAGAGAGAGAGAGAGGAGGAAGCAGTCTCCCTGCAGAGCAGAGAGCCCAATGCGGGACTCGATCCCAGGACCCTGAGATCATGACCTGAGCCGAAGGCAGAGGCTTAACCACTGAGCCACCCAGGTGCCCCTGATTGTATCTTTTGAATACCAGTGTGTGAGAAATGTTGCACTAGGATCCATGGTCATCATAAACATTTAAAAACTTATAGAAACTTAGAGGTAGTGCTTTTCACAATAAGATCCCCAAATCACTAGAACTGAATTATATAGAAATCATATAAAAGTAGAAATTATGGACCCAGAGCATCTCATTGGGCTAGGGCAGGGCAACTGCATTTTTCAAAATCTCCCTAGGTTATGCTCTTGCACTGTAATGTTTAGATCAATTGGTTAGTTAGTGAATTGTTAGATATAAAAAGTCAAGAAGAGAAACAGCCATCATTTATTCATTATCTGTTTTGTGTCAGGACTGTACTAAGTGTTATCTTCATTAACTTTATTTAGTTCTAACCAGAGAAAGGCTGAAAGGTAGATAGTAGTATTATTGCTTTTTAAATATGAGACTGAGCTTAGAAAAATTCCTAGTACTGAAGTTAGCAATGAGTGGAGATAAATTCTAATCCTGCTCTGACTTCAAAGCACATTTCCTTTCTGCTGGACTGTGAGGTTTCCCTGGTATGTAATTTACACACGCACACACACACACACACACACACACACACACACACATTCAGCAAAATCCAAACAAAATAGAAGAGTTTGTCATTCATCTTCACAGGAAGAGTATACAGCTATGCAATGAAGTCCCTGCAAAGAGGAATCTGTTTTTGGGAAGGCATCATGAGGAAGGAGGGTTGAGTTGGATCTTAAAATTGAGTGGGAAGTGGATAAGAAGAAAAAAGCAGGAAGAATCTTCTTGGTTGTTCAGGTTTAAGAAAAAAAAATGTTGTAAAATGTTACCTAAAAGGTTACATAGAGGTTACATGTGCTTTGAAGAGTTGCTACTCAAAGTGTGGTCCCCAGACCAGCCATATCCACATCACCTGTGAGCTTGTTAAAAGTGAAGAATCTGAGGCCCCACTCTGGATGTGTTGGATTCCAGCAGGATCTCTAGGTGAGTTGAGTACAAAAAGCTTAGGAAGCACGGCTCTGAAAGTAGTGGGCTTGATGTTGCTAGGACCAAGAGTGATAATGGACTAAGTTAGCAAATATATCTGAGCCAGATTGTGAAGTACTTGTGCTTCAAGACTAAGGTATTAAGATTTTAATTGTCCAATACCCTATCAAAATTCTAAAACATCTAAGATGAAAAAAGTTAAAATATAGGAAACTAAATGCTATTTATTGAGAAGACCATTTAAAAGGAGCAGCAGGAATAGGAATTACTTGAATTATGGTTCTCTAAGTGTGGTCCCAGGAGCAGCAACAGCAGCAGCTGTGCCACCACCACTGCCTAGAACTTGTGGAAATGCAGATTCTCAGACCCCATGCAGAATCAGAATCATTCTGAATCAGAAACTGTAGAGGTAGGATCTAGCAGTCTGTGTTTTAAAGAAGTCCGTCAGGTGATCTCAGGTTACATTCAAGTGTGAAAACCACTGGTATTAACAGCACTGAATGTGACATTGGTTTCTAATGAAAAGAAAAATAGTAAAATATTCTAGATATATTTTTAAGCATTCTTAGACACATGCGTAACTTAAGCTGGATGGGAATTTATTAGAATACTGAGTAGCTGACAGAATCCATTGGATTACTAGGGAATGAGGTGAAAGAAATAGAAACCAAGGGTATCAGAGCATCAGAGAACATGGACATTGTCAAGGTCAAGTCATGGGTATAATCATTAGGGTACTCCACTGGTACTGACACCAATACTGTTGCCACTGGACATGTTTTGCTGTTCCTAGCAGGGTAGTCAATTGTAATTAGGCGCCTAGTTGTTCTGTCTGTCCCTTCAGTTCCAAAGCCCTAGGGTAGAAGTTTTTGATTGGATGAGCTAAAGCCAGATGTTTTACTCCAGATCCAGAAAATAAAGGGAGGGTGTATCTGGACACTTTGGGCTCTTATAGAGGAAAAAGTCCCTAAGTTGAGATTGTATATGCATCTTAATAATTTCTGCATTTTTTGGTTCAGTGAATAGTTTATTTTTTTATTTTTTAAAGATGCTTATTTATTTATTTGAAAGAGAGAGAGAGTGAGAAAGGGATCACGAGCAGGGAGGAGGAGTAAGGGAGAAACAGACTCCCTACTGAGCAGGGAGCCCAATGTGGGGCTCAGTCCCGGGACCCTGGAATCGTGACTGGAGCCGAAGGCAGAAGCTCAACCGACTGAGCCACCCAGGTGCCCTTAGTGAATAGTTTTAAAGGTACTGGCTTTTTGGAAAAACCTAAAGATTCAGAAAAAACAAAACAAAACAAAAATTATAGCAACAATAAACAAATACAGTAAAGTTGTAGGATACAAAATCAACAAAAAATCAGTCATGTTTATATACACAAGCAATGCACTATCTGAAAAGGAAATTAAGAAAATAATTCCATTTACAGTAGCAACAAAAGAACAAAGTACTTAGGAATGAATTTAACCAAAGACATGAAAGGCTTAAACTGATGTTTTTAGTGATGGGTCTTTGAATCAGATTTTAAAACCAGTGCTATGAAATAGAAATTCAACACAAACTGTATGTATTTTAAGCTTTATGGTAGCCATACTTTTTAAAAAGGAAAAAGAGGTGTGAAAATGTTAACAATTTATTTAACTATATATGTCCAAAAATTTAGTCAGTTTGGAATAGTCATATTTCAAGCTCCCAAAATCTACTCAGACCTAATTGCTACTATTAGACACACAAACTTTAGATTATTTGGTATCTTCAGTTGTGTTTTGAAATACTCAGGAGACTCCTCAGAGCTCTCTTGAACAAGTCTTTTTACAAAAACATTTAGAGTATATGACTAACATAACACAGTGAAGATATTTTTGCAAGGCTAAGGTATTGTATTCTGTATTCTTTGTTGGTGAACTAACTTCATTCATGGAAAATCACCTTGGAAAATACTGAACCATCAGTGTTCAGCACTGCTTCTCTTTTTCCTTTCTTGCTTAAAAATCTCCAGCAGCTGTCTGTTACATATAGGTTAAAATCTACCCTCCTACAGAGATCCATTCTTTAGGTAGTTGCCATTGAATTCTGTCAAATCGTATTTCAGAAATGATGGGATAGATGTACTTTTCTAAAGGACTTACTCAAGTAGAAGGAAAGGGAGACAATTCTAGATGCAGGGAGAAGAGTCTGGAGACTCAGATTCATAAAATTTACCAGTAAAGGACGCCTGGGTGGCTCAGCTGGTTAGACTGCTGCCTTCGGCTCAGGTCATGATCCCATGGTCTTGGGATCGAGTCCCGCATTGGGCTCCTTGCTCAGCAGGGAGCCTGTTTTCTCTCTCTGCCTCTGCCTGCTGTTCTGCCTGCTTGTGTTCTCCCTCTCTCTCTCTCTCTCTCTAACAAATAAATAAATAAATAAAATCTTTAAAAAAAATTACCATTAAATAAGCAGCAGAATTTGATTTGGGTTTATAAGACATGTTAAAGCCAATGGTAGGCCTGAGGTTTTAACATGAGTAACTGGTAAAATTAAATTATCATTGGTATTAATTCATAGACTCTTTTAACTCATTCATTAATTCAGCAAAGGTTTATGAAGTGTTTACTATGTACTTGGCACTATTCTAGAAACTGGAGATACTATGATAATTAATAGTAATAACTCAAATTTATGGAGCACTTACTATGTGTTTGAAATTGACATATATGCTTTACATAAAACAGTATTGTTTCAAGGCTTATAGTATATACCATACTTTAGGAGATAGTGAATGATAGAAGAACTCAGAGTATATCTTAGTTTGATTCCATTGGCAGTTATGAATTTGGCACTCATAACCACCACACTTTATAGCCTCTAAAAGTTGTGATTGTGACTCTGTATAATATTGATTTCCATGGGAATGCCTCCTAAAAGGAACAGAGAAAGAATGGAGGAGAAAGAACAGAATGCCGCTTTGCTATTCAGATAATGAATATGTATTTGGGACTCGGCGGAGCATCCAAGTCTTAGCACAATAATTAGTTGAACATATGGGATAGACTTCTGGGGAGATCAGAGGAGGATTTGTAGATTTGTTGATCGGTAACCTTTTATCTGTAAAAGGCCAGATAGCAAATATTTTGTGGTTTCTGGGCTATATGGTCTCTATTGCAACTACTCAACTCTGTCCCTGCAGCATGCCATACATGGGTTTTGACTGTGTTCCAAAACATGTGTATTTACAAAAGCAGGTGGCAGGCCACATTTGGTCTATAGACGCTAATTTGTGGTTTCTGATGTAGGTAAAAGTATTATTATATCATGCTGAAGTTTGAAGAGAAATCAGTAATCATGAGATTTAATGTCCTCAATTTTGTAGATGATGAGAAAACAGAAGTGTAAAGAGAGCCAGGGATTTTCAAAATCATTGATACTGCTAGAATTAGAATAAAAAGACACATTTCCTTGATTTTTATTCTAGGTCCCTAACCCTCATACGTTGATACTCTGTTTTGAAAGGCATCAATTGCCACCTTAATGCTGCTGGAGTTATTCTGCATGAAAGGCCATGACTTGGACCTGCCATTGACCTAGTAACATGGGAAGAAATAGATTATGAAAGAGGAATACATCATGATTGCACAGCAATGAATTCCCTTATGTAATAGTAGGTAGATATTAAGGCTGATAATGGCGCCTTCCCTAGATCAGAGGTATAAAGACTATGACTCTGGACTCCTTTATCCTGATGAGTTCCTCACTCCATGTGGGTGTAATTAATCTATAATTTGGTAGCATATTTTTATGGGTCTAGAGAGACACTAAGGAAGGTGTGTCCCATTATGCCCTTATATCTGTATCTTTTGTCCTATTCACATTGTACTTTTTTTTTCCTTTTTGTAGAAAACAGAAGAAAATTTGGATGGATGTCAATTGACATTCATTCCAATTTTAGAAACATTTGATTTCAAGGTAACAATTTAACATACAAGTTTATAATTTATACTTAATTTAAAGTCCATCTTTCATAAGAATAATTTTGAGATAAGCAAAATTCTGAATATCTCCCCAAAGAGGTAGTCTTCTATCTCCATTCATAAATATTCAATATAGTTTATTTATTTATTTATTATTTTTTAATTTTTAAATTTTTTTAAGATTTTATTTATTTGACAGAGAGAGAAATCACAAGTAGGCAGAGAGGCAGTCAGAGGAAGAGGGAGAAGCAGGCTCCCCGCCAAGCAGAGAGCCTGATGCGGGCCTCAATCCCAGGACCCTGAGATCATGACCTGAGCTGAAGACAGAGGCTTAACCCACTGAGCCACCCAGGCACCCCTTAAATGAAATTTTTAATTGAGTTCTTGAAGATGGCTGAGTTTTATGAGGCAGAGTGGGGAATGAGTATTAGTACATAGCTGATGACTCAACTTTGAAAAATGTTCACAAAAAGTAGGAGATAGGAGAGAGAACAACACATGGTATAGAGAAGAGCTCAGAGAGCTGGGTAGAGAAATTGAATAACTCAGAGAACCAGAGATTCAGAGGAAGGAATGGGAGAAAGAGTGAATGTTGAACAGTATCAAAAACTGCAAAAACTGCAAAAACTATTTCAAGGTGATTAGTGACATTTTCAGTGTCAGTACGCTGACAGTCAGAGGCCAGAAACCAGGGCACAAGTGGCAGATGTCTAAGTGGCAAGCAAATAGAGCACGCGAACATTAATTTCAGAAACTTGGGCAACTAAAATGGATTATGGATCATCAGGTTGGTTGGGTGTTTTGAGAAGGAAGCTTTTGTTTATATCCGAACACTAAATGGAAGGGGCTAGTGGAAAAGTGATGTATTAATACCTAGAAATTATTGGATATGTTGAGGGTTTTCAGCTCAAATGTCAATACTTGAATATGTACTTTAGTCTGTGTCTTTCATCTCTATAGCTTCTTTGGGGTAGAGATATTGTTTATGAATTTTTAGGTATTCAGCACCTAACATGGTACATGGCACATAGTATGTATTTAATAATATTAGTTGAACTAAAAGGACACCCCACTGTTTACAAAGAAAGTGAGAGAATGATATGATTGACAAAAATGAGCTATATCAAGATATCCGTGAATAATTTCCAAATTTCTTAGCTACATACTTGGGTAACTTCTGTTTCCTTAATTGTGCTATGGTATTTGTGCATTTATAGTATTCAGTTATTGGGCTTCAGCAAAAACTACTAAACTTTATACATGGCGGAAAACAAAACTAAAAAGGGAAGGGCAGTTTTTAAGTAAGGCAGTATGCAGGAGAACATACTTTTTTTAATTAAAAAAAATTTTAATAGTTTATTTGTCAGAGAGAGAGAGAGAGAGAGAGTGAGTGAGTGGCAAGGCAGAGGGAGAAGCAGGCTCCCTGCTAAGCAGGGAGACTGATGCAGAACTTGATCCCAGGACCTCGGGATCTGACCTGAACTGAAAGCAGATGCTTGACCGACTAGCTCCCCCCAGGCATCCCTTTATTTTTATTTAAAAAATATTTATTTACTTATTTTAGAGAGAGAATATAAGCAGGGGGAAGGGCAGAGGGAGAAGGAGAGAGAGAGAAGCAGACTCCGTGCTGAGCCCGATTAGGGGCTTGATCTCATGATTCCCAGATCATGACCTGCGCTTAAACCAAGAGCCAATGCTTAACCAGCTGACCTACCCAGGTGCCCCAGGAGCATATACTTTAAAACACATAGAAATATAATGTGCATGCATGTGTGTGTGTGTATACATATTTATAAGGTATGTAGGTACATCTAGATCTACACACATATCTAAACACTGACAATGTTTTCCTTTTTAAAAAAGCCCAATAAACATTGTTTTGTTGTACATTATCTTTGTCTTTACTTTCGTTTTAGTGAATTTCAGGTTTAAAACTCCTATTATATTCCATGCTCTGAAAGCAGCTCTCAAAGTAGAGAGAGGGGACAAACAATTATAGCCATTTATATTAAACTTATTCCTGAGTCAGCACTGATTTCCATTCACCCTATATTGATATTTCTGTAATTTCTGCTTATCCATTGTGAATATCACACCTTTCACATTTTCTTCATATACTGTACTCTGCACGTATATGGATTGTGGATTATTAAACTCTTCATGGAATTCTATGTTATCAAAACTAAGACATTTTCTCTCATGTCTTTATGTCTCTTTTTGAATTACTAAATCAGAAATTCATAGAGAAATCATATATTCACCAAAGTTTTTTTCAGAAAATAGAATTTCCCCAATAAATCACTTTCATCATGTGTTATGCTTATGGAGGGTTAAGTGTGTACTAAGTGGAAATTTCTTAAACTAATTAACAGACACCTGCTGCAGTTCTCTTAAGATATTAACAGTCAGCTTCCTTCTACCTACTCTTCATGTTTCTGAACTTATTAGAAAAATATTTCGGGGTGCCTGGGTGGCTCAGTGGGTTAAAGCCTCTGCCTTCAGCTCAGGTCATGATCCCAGGGTCCTTGGATCAAGCCCTGCATCAGGCTCTCTGCTCAGCAGGGAGCCTGCTTCCTCCTCTGTCTGCCTGCCTCTCTGCCTACTTGTGATCTCTGTCTGTCAAAAAAAATAAATAAAATCTTTAAAGAAAAAAAAGAAAAAAGAAAAATATTTCAACTAAATGAGAAGTTTCTATGCTTTCAACATTTTATTAGAGGCTCTTAGACAAATGACGTGTAGTTGAGACAAAATTCTCACCCTGGGGGTATTTCAGCTCTAGTTGGGAAATAGGCTGTGTCTTTTCTTTGCTCAGTCAGCTTTCTGTATAAAAAGTTGTTGGAAAATCAAAGGACCCACTCTCTTTACTATCTGTGAGATCTGGCCATCTTCCAGTCAATGAATAACTGGAAGTAAAACCAGACACAGTGATAATAATGCTCATTTCTAGGTCTTCTCTCACACCTTGTAGATGTTAAACTAATGTGGTACCATTCCTCTCATGCCCTTTTGAAATGTTATGAATTCATATAAATAGAAAAAGAAAAGGAAAAAAGATGGTAGAGAAAATATAAGTTTTTAATTATTTCTGCTACTTAATTTCCATTAGTGTTGGTCTCATCCTAAAATCAACAAGCATTTCTTTCTTTCTTTTTTTTTTTTTTTTCTGGGCTCTAATCTTGATCTATTTTTCTTTTTTTAAAATTTTATTTTATTTAAAATCAATTAATTAGCATATAATGTATTATTAGTTTCAGAGGTAGAGTTTAGTGATTCATCAGTTGCATATAGCACTCAACGCTCATTACATCACGTGCCTCCTTAATACCACTCTTCAGTTACCCATTCCTTCACCCCTTGCCCTCCAGCAACCCAGACTATTTCTTATAGTTAAGTCTTTTATGGTAGTTCATCTTATTTTGTTTTTCTCTCCCTTCCTCTAGGATCTTCTGTTTTGTTTCTTAAATTCTACATATGAGTGAAATCATAATTGTCTTTCTCTGATTGATTTAATTTCACATAGCATAATATCCTCTACTTCCATCCATGTCATTGCAAATGGTGAGATATCATTTTTTTGATGGCTGAGTAGTATTCGATTGTATGAATAGGTATCTTCTTTATCCATTCAACTGTTGATGGACATCTAGACTCTTTCTCTAGTTTGGCTACTGTGGACATTGCTGCTATAAACATTGGGGTGCAGGTACCCCTTGGGATCACTATGTTTGTATCTTTTGAGTAAATACCTAGTAGTGCAATTTCTGGGTCTTAGGGTAGCTTTATTTTTAACTTTTTGAGGAACCTCCATACTGTTTTCCAAAGTGGCTGTACCAGCTTGCATTCCCAATAGCTGTGCAAAAGGGTTCCCTTTTCCTGTATCCTTGCCAACATTTCAACAAGCATTTCAAAAGTCATGTTTCTGTAACTGTTGAGTTAATTGGTCCTTTTGGGTAGGTTGTAATACCAAGTGAGCATCTTAACTATATTTGTTTTGATAAAATATGAAACTATTCATTCTTATAATGAGTGTACAGATTTGGAAAAAATGTCATAGAAAAAGTTAAGCTTTATTTCCAAATGTTGAATGATTCATAAAACATAATTAGAATGATTTACAAAGTGTTACTAAATGTATAATTCTTCATGACTTTCCACCCTTCAGCAGCAAATAAATGAATGGGCTTTTAAGACTCTTGAATTATTGTACATAAAAAAAAAAGCTGCAAGAGGTATGCATTAATGGTGGATAATATATACCTTCCCCACTGACACTGTAGTTTTTTCCTCAGGAAAAAATAAAGCCCTTTGCACAGTGGTTGTGAGGATGTCACTCATTACCATTATGTCTGTAATAAATGATTTTAGGCACAGGTGACATTTCCCTTAAGCACTCTGGTCCTAACATATTAAAACTTAGTGTTTCAAGATTACTAAACCATATTATGTTCAAGTGTGGTTTAAAGTGTGGCTGTTTTTAGGAATGCTATAATAAAATATTTTCTTTTTTACAATGGAAATAATGGAGAAACAATTTTAGTCTAGTTTGGTATTTAATTTTACTAGTTGTAAATATGAACATTTGATGTGTAGTATAATACTTGACAATATGCTCTGGAAAATAGCCATCATATGTGACAAAATAAAAATACATAATTTCCTCCATAGGTCACTAGCTTAACTTTTGAAAATAACAACTTGGATTTCTTCAAAAAGTCATATGAAGTATATAAATAACCGGTGTGTAATTGGGACAAAAAAAAAATCAGAAGGCACACACTAATTTAGAGTTAGTGCTGAATAAGTCAGTTTCATAAAACTGTTTCTGATACAGTTGAATGGTTTTTGAGTTCCAACAAATAAAAACAAAATTAGGTTTTGGTATTATGCAACTTTCAATACTCTTTTAGTTATTTACCTAGGAGGACAACTCTAAATATTTCACTTGACTTTCCATAATATGTTACAGTGAACTATATCTTTGTTTATATGTTGAAAATTTGTGGATTTTACTTTATTCCTTACTGTATCTGCCTACTTCAAGTCAATGCTTTTACCTGGTAAGGCTTACCCAATGAGGAGACAAACGTATTATCTGGGTTTCTTTGTAGGTGGGGTTTAGTTATAAGCATTCATAGTTCTTAATTTAACTTATATCAGTAATTTAATATATTTAATCTATAATAGCAGTGCTGGATAGTTTTTAAAATATAATTGATTTTTTTTTTAGTGGACTTGGAATTCTGAGCACATAGACATTTTAGAAAATTTAGAAAAACCCAAAATAAAAATACAAATCATCCAAAAACTCACCACCCAGATATACTTAGTATTTTCATTTTTGAGACAATACAAATATTACTACATTTTAAGCAAAAATACTTGGAAAGAGATATTATACACATTTATGTAATTCTTTTTTTTTAAAGATTTTATTTACTTATTTGACAGACAGAGATCACAAGTAGGCAGAGAGGCAGACAGAGAGAGAGAGGAGGAAGCAGGCTCCCCACGGAGCAGAGAGCCCGCTGTGGGGCTCAATCCCAGGAGCCTGGGAACATGACCTGAGCCGAAGGCAGAGGCTTTAACCCACTGAGCCACCCAGGCGCCCCTATATATTTCTATTTAACAAAGGTTCACAAATTAACAATTTTTTAAAAAAGATTTTATTTCTTTATTTGACAGAGAGAATGACACAGAGAGAGGGAACACAAGCAGGGGGAGCAGGAGAGGGAGAAGCAGGCTTTCCCCTGAGCAGGGAACCCCATACAGGCCTCAATCCCAGGACCCCGGGATCATGACCAGAGCGGAAGGCATCTGCTTAAGGATTGAGCCACCCAGGCACCTACAAATTAACATTTTTAAGTCTTATTTTAATTTGTAAAGAAATACATGTTTAATAGAAATCTGGAAAATAAAAGTAGAAGAATAATCTTCAGAAACAATTGTGATGAAACTTTGGTTAATTTCCCATTGTTTTACTTCTACACATATGCTTATATTTGTCAATGCCCTCCAGGCAATGACCAACAAGAACACACCTTGTGGTTGAACAACTTGAGTTTATTACCCATTTTGGTGAGGAAGAATATGTTACATGGGGACTGTTGAGTAAAATAGTATTAGGAATATAACAGTGTATTAGAAAAGATTAAAGGATTTAGGTTTGGGTTAGGTGATTTGGAGGAAGGTTTATGGAATTGAGGCCTTGCTTTGGATTAGATGCTGTTAGGAAGCAGGGCTAACGCTGGTGTTACGTTAATAAACCTATCTAGGAAAAGGGAAGACTAGATTGAGACTAATATTCTTAGTGAAGAAGCAATAATCACTCATATTAGCCTAGATAGTGGAATGTTTAGTCATTTTTGTTGTTTGGCAATGTTCATGATTTGTCTGTGTTCAGGCATTGCAAAATAATCTTATTTTTTGTCTGGAACCATCATGATCACAACGTAACCTTGTCTGATGTTGATGTTCTTTGAAATTCCTTTATCCTCAGCAGGAGAACAAGACCTTTCTGTGAAGACTGGGCGAATTCATGACAAAACCAAGGCTTTTTCTGCTCCTGGTTCGCAGGGGCTGCTTTTCTCTTTCTCATATATTATGGTCATATTTTATATTCAATATAACATATGGTACTCTATGAAAACAATAGACTCATTCTATTCATTGTTTATTTGCTTTCTAGCAGTTTTATTATAATATGCACCCATGGAGCTTTTCTTTGTAATTCTTGGTGTTCATAGTACGACCTGAATCTATGGCTTAATGTAGTTTATAAATTTGAGAAAATTCTTAGTCAGTATTTCTTCAAATACTGCTTCTGCTCTATCACAACTTTCTTTTTTTCTTTTTAAAGATTTATTTATTTATTTTAGACAGCCAGCATGAGAGTGGAGGGAGGGGCAGAGGGAAAAAGAAGTCTCAAATAGACTCCTTGCTGAGCACGGAGCCCAACACAGAGCTCTATCCTAGTACCCTGAGATCATGACCTGAGCTGAAATCAGGAGTCGGATGCTCAACTGACTGAGCAAACCAGGCTCCCTTCTATCACAACTTTCTTATTGAGATTCCAATTACACATTTATTAGACCTATTTACTGTATTTTTCATTCTTTCCCTCTCTTTTTTTTTTTTTTAAAGATTTTATTTATTTGACAGAGACATCACAAGTAGGCAGAGAGGCAGAAGAGAGAGAGGGGGAAGCAGGCTCCCTGCTGAGCAGAGAACCCGATGCGAGGCTCAATCCCAGGACCCCGGGACCATGACCTGAACCGAAGGCAGAGGCTTTAACCCACTGAGCCACCCAGGAGCCCCCTCACTCTCTTTAAAAACAGAATGGTGTAAGTTTTAAATCTGATCATTACGGATTTAATTGGATCACTAATGATATTTCTTTCTTAGAATTTTGGAAAAATTAGGTGGATCAGTAGTGCATCTCAAGTAACTCCTAGCAAATATAGAAGGCAACATAATAGGTTGCCTACAGCTGATACAAATTTTATTCTCTATTAATTTAACAAATACACATGTCCATACTATGTTTTGGGCAGTATTCTACTCTGGAGTATGCATTTATGGCAGACACAGGTCCCCACTTGCATGGAGTGCATGTCATAGTGAAAAGAAGCTCATGGGCTACCTCGGAGAGCCAGAATGAGAAGGAAAGTGAGAAGTGGCTGATGAGACACTGAAATATTTTATCAGCTGACCTGGTCAATTACCAGGTAGCAGAGGATGAGATCTGAAATACCATGTAGGACTTGAATTTCAACTAAGAATCCCAGGGATGGTGGGGTGCCTGGGTGGCTCAGTCGTTAAGCCTCTGCCTTCCGCTCTGGTCATGATCCCAGGGTCCTGGGATCGAGCCCCACCTGCTTCTCCCTCTCCCCCAGTCTGTGTTCCCTGTCTCTCACTGTCTCTGTCAAATAAATAAATAAAATCTTTAAACAAAACAAAACAAAAAGAATCCCAGGGATGGAGAGAAGCTCAGAAACTGTTATAAAGGGAGGGAATAAGAGTAAAGGCATTAATAAAAATAAACTCCTACCTAAATGATCCCCAAATCTAAATTCTAAAATAGTTGAATAATTTTAACTTTAAGAAAGACAGTAAAGATAAAAACAAAAAAAAAAAAAAAAAAAAAAAAAGAGAGAGAGAGAGAAAAGAGAAAAAGAAATCTCAACAATTAGTATCAAGAGTCTCTCTAGATAAAAGTGATGTTATGGGACATTCTGACAAAGATTTTAAGTAAACATTTGGAATGTTCAAATGGATAAGTGCAGGCTTAATTTCCCTTGAAAATTAAAGATGAAAATATGAAATAAAAGACAGAAATGATAAGATAATAGTTCTTATAAGAATGAATCAATTAGAAATTTTGGAAGTAAAATATAACAGTCACTGACATAAAAGCTCAATAGATTGGATAAATACAAGATTAAGCTCAGTTTAAGGGTGAATCAGTCAGTTTGGCACCCAGGTAGGGAAACAAAGATATAAAAGAGTAGTTAAAAAATACGGAGAATAGTTGGGAGGTTATAACATATGCTGATCTATATGGTAGCTATTGGGTATAAGGGCCAAGTAAACAATTAAAAGGTGGCTAGTCCCAATTGCCATGTGCTGTAAGTATAAAATACACAGCAGATTATAGGGACCTGATTCAAGAGTGTGAGATATCTCTAATAATTTTTATATTGTTCTTTAGTAACTTCATATTGACTTATATTGATATACAGTAATATTTTTGATATACTGAGTTAAATAACAAACGTTAAAATTAATGTCTTTTTTGTAAATTTTTAAAGTGGCTACATAAAATTTTAAGTTATGTATGTGGCTTGCATTACATTTTTGGTGGGCTAGTGGTGGTCTATACAGAATTTACTCTTATGCAGGAGTTCCTGGAAACAATCTAGAGGAAATGGTGGAAAAAAAATATTTGAACAGATATTGTGAAATTATTACATTTGAAAAAGAAAATGTAGTCACATGGTATAAGAGTCAACATTGAGGATAAATAAAGACATTCAGAAAGTTTGCAATGAAGTTGAAGAAACTCAAGTATAAAAAGAACAATTTTAAAATTTATAGATTGCACTAATGGGTTATGTATGAAAAACAGTTGGATCAGTAGTAGACTCCTCTGAGACCACAGAAAATGGAGTAACATATTTAAATTGATGAGCAAAAGTAACTGACAATCTAAAAACATTGTTCCAAAATAGATATTCAAGTATAAGGAAAAAAAACAAAAGGAAAAAAATGTATTTTCAAATAAAGAACATGTGGTTAGTTTACCATACATAGGTCCTCACTTAAAAGATTTCTGGAGGAATGTATATCAGCAAGGATAATGGACCAGGGGTAGCCATGGGATACAAACAAGCCTCGAAAGTGGGAAAATTTTAATAACTTTAACTCTTTTTTAGTAACTTCTTTTTGTTTGTTTCGTAACAGGTAAAGTAATAAAATGGGTCAGGCAAATGTTCAGTGTTATGTTAGAGTATAGAAATATTCACAGTTAAGAATATGAATTATGAACTTAATGGTAATCCTAAAAAATAGAAGTGTAATGCATACTTTCCAAAATAGAGAAAAAGAAAAAAAGATTCCATAGAAACGTAATCCTCTTGAATTGCCAATAAGAGGGTGAAGTGAAGGAGGAAAAAAGTCAGGGGGGTGGGTAAAGGTAGGGGAGATGGATAGTAAGCAAGAAACAAAAGAATATATTTTTAAAATATTTTCTTTATTTATTTGAAGGATCGAGTGAGTGAGAGAGAGAGCAGGAGCAGGGGCAGAGGGTGAGGAAGAAGCAGGTTCCCTGCTGAGCAGGGAGCTTAATGTAGGGCTCCATCCCAGGACCCAGGGATAATGACCTGAGCTGACCACTTAAACCCCTGAGCCACCCAGGCACCATAAGAACATTCTTTTTTAAGTCCAAATGAATCAGTAAACACATCATGTATTAGTTGATTAAACACTGATTAAAAGTCCAAAATCATCAGATGAAAAGAAGCTTAACTTAAATAGAAGGCATGTGTAAAATATTAGTGAAAGAAAAAGGAAGAGAAAAATTTCAGAAGAGTGATTACCACATACTAGGAATTCTTTTTTTTTTTTTTTTTTTAAAGATTTTATTTATTTATTTGACAGAGAGAAATCACAAGCAGGCAGAGAGGCAGGCAGAGAGAGAGGAGGAAGCAGGCTCCCTGCTGAGCAGAAAGCCCGATGCGGGGCTCGAACCCAGGACCTGGGATCATGACCTGAGCTGAAGGCAGCGGCTCAACCCACTGAGCCACCCAGGCGCCCCCATACTAGGAATTCTTAACTGAGTCGGTGGATCTAGTTGGTTCATGTGAACCTTCAGGAAATCTTTGGGCCCTCAGAAATGATAGTCAAAAACGTGGCTTTATGCATTTTGTCGGTGTGATAGGTCAGTGACTTCCATCACATTCAAGAAGAGTGGGTGTCTCCACAGAACTTAATACCACCACTCTAGCATCCATTAGCTAATGTGTGCCAATGGAAGTTAAGAAACAGAAACTCTTTCACATTAAAAAAAATTTTTTTTTACTTATAATTTAACTTAGGAAATTAGATTTCTCATTTTACAGTATTGTCATCTGAAAGTCACTTTTTTCCCCCCTACTGCTCTCTTTGGGCTTAAAGTAGTTCTCACATTAGTCAACTTGTAAGGTTTAACGCTCCTGACAACCAGTTTTCAAATTGACTTTTGTGGCCCATTCTCAATTATACTTGCAAATTACTAAGGGTGGTTGAGTGATAAAAAGAAAACCTTGGATAATCTCCAAACCTCATTTTAGCCAGTAATTTCAGCATTTTTCTCGTTCATTTTTTTTTTTAAACAAGAATGTCTTAAAATAGTTTTCAAAAATAAGTCATTTGGATTTTGCTTCCATCTCCTGTCCCTATCCCCTCTAGCAAGGATATTAATGACCCATAGCAAAAGACCTGGAACCTTGTAAATGGCCCAGGGAATTTAAACATGAGGTAATTTCCTATTTTCTGGCATCTCAGCTGCTTTTATCAGCTCGCTTTCAACCTTATGATAAATGTAGACATAGGTGGGAACAAATAATAGATTTCATGTGTTGTGTTCTCATAAGCTTGCTTATTTTCTTAGGCAAAACCAGGACAAAAGTTCACATAATAAAACTATATGTAATTCATTAGAATTTTACTATTTTTATGTAATGTGTAAAAATATGTGATTCATTTTTTTTAAAAGATTTTATTTATTTGACAGAGAGAGATCACAAGTAGGCAGAGAGGCAAGCAGAGAGAGAGAGAGAGAGAGGGAGGAGGAAGCAGGCTCCCTGCCTAGCAGAGAGCCCGATGTGGGACTCTATCCCAGGACCCTGAGATCATGACCTGAGCTGAAGGCAGAGGCTTAACCCACTGAGCCACCCAGGCAGCCCCTATGTGATTCATTTTTTATGGAATGTGTGGTTGCTTTTATAATAAGTGAAAACCTTGATTCAAGGAGGTTCTGTGGTATTTGGTAACCAAGCCACCCTACGTACATCTCTGCGATCAGCTCATCCTATTGAGTTTAACTTTGGTAACAATTTTATATTATGTTTTAGACTATAATACAGTTTGTTACAAGCAGAGTGTCTTTTAGTGAGGACTCTACCTAAATTTACCCTACTTAAATTTAAATTGCAGCTTTACTGCTACTCATAATTGGAGTGACCTTGGGCAGTTGACTTGACTTTTCTAAGCCTTAGTTTTCCAGTCTTCAGAGCGGGTATTGGTGTCGTCACCATTATCATCTTCATTAGCAGCAGCAGCAGTGGCAGCATCTTGACTTACAGGGTCATTGCAAGGACAGAATAAGATAATTCAAGTAACATGGTTAACACAGGCCCATTTTTGAGGAAGGAATATTTAATAAAAGAGTGGTTTTTCTCTTATATAGTCAAGTAACCTCAGTCCTTTTTTCTACTTTAGCATAGCAAATATAATACTTTATCACTTTCTTCTTCTCAAATATTTCTGAGTATTACTAAACAATGTTTTCTTGATGCTAAAAACATTAACATACAAACAAACAAACAAAAAAATCCCACAAGCACAATACTGAGTGAACAGAGCCAAATGCAGAGAATTATAATCTGATTCCATTTACCTTTTGCATAGGGCAGGTAATAACTGTAAGGCAGAAGAATGGAATCTTCTGAGGTACTAGGAATGTACCTTTTCTTGAACTGGCTGCTCTGAAGGCAAAGGTATTTAGTTTGTGAAAATTTATTAAGCTGAAGACTTTTTTTTTTTTTTTTAAAGAGAGAGGGAGAGCTAAGTGGGTAAGGGGGCAGAGGGAGAGGGAAAGAGAATTTCTTTCTAAAGATTTATTTATTTGAGAGAGGGCAAGAGCTTGTATGAGCGGGGGAGGGGCAGATGGAGAGGGAGAGACAGTCCTCAAGCAGACTCCCCACTGAGCACAGAGTCCAACACAGAACTCTATCCAAGGACCTTTAGATCATGACCTGAGCCAAAATCAAGAGTCAGGCATTCAACCCACTGAGCCACCCGGGCATCCCTACCTGCAAACTTTTGAGACATATGCTTCCAAAGGTATATTTATTCACTAAAAAAAATTTTTTTAGAGATTTTATTTATTTATTTGACAGAGATCACAATTAGGCAGAGAGGCAGGCAGAGAGAGAAAGAGTGGAGGAAGCAGGCCTCCTGCAGAGCAGAGAGCCCGACACGGGGCTCGATTCTAGGACTCTGGGATCATGACTCGAGCCAAAGGCAGAGGCTTTAACCCACTGAGCCACCCAGGTGCCCCTTCACTAAAAAATTTTAAATGCTTTTTTTTTTTTTTAAAACACTAGTCCATCGGGGCGCCTGGGTGGCTCAGTGGTTAAAGCCTCTGCCTTCGGCTCAGGTCATGATCTCAGGGTCCTGGGATTGAGTCCCGCATCGGGCTCTCTGCTCAGCGGGGAGCCTGCCTCCTCCGCCTCTCTCTCTCTCTCTGCCTACTTGTGATCTGTCTGTCAAATAAAAAAAAAAAATCTTAAAAAAAATAATAAAACACTAGTCCATCTAGGTATTAATTGTCGTACATTTTGGCCATCCACCTGATGCTGATACTCCATTGTTGACTGATTTCTTCTCGCCTTGTTATCTTGCCTCTACTTTCGCTGTTCTAGCTTGTCCTATGTGTGGGTTCAGAATTCCCCCTTTAGTCCTAAAGCAGAGAGTAGAACAGACTGATAGAATTTTCCACAAGCTGTGTGTGGGGAATAACAGAAAAGAGTTGAACCAATGCAGCAAATGCCTCAGAGATAAGCAGGAGCAGAAATGCATGGCCAGAACCCTCTGCACGAGTTCTTGGCTGACTTTTAATAAGGCGCTTGCAGTGACATTGTGCTGTGGCCTAGACACCCCTTCACATCCCCCGACTGCAAGAGTCTGACGCTGCTCCTCCTTCTCTAGCTGGCGTTCTGGATCCCCGTATTTCTCATGGTTCAGGAAAGGCGGTTCCCCTTTGTCTGAGACTCAAGTTTATACCAAAGTCAGGAATTTTGATCACAGTGGACACACCTTATTACATAAAGCAGGGCACAATGAAGTGTAAGTATGCATGACCTTGCCCCTTGTCAGGTAATGAATGGAGATAAGACTCAAGTCCATATTCAGAGAAGCACAATTGAACTACATACTTTAATATATATATTTTAAGATTTTATTTATTTATTTGACAGAGCGAGAAACAAGGGAGAGCACAGTGGGGGAAGTGGGAGAACAAGAAGCAGGCTCCCCGCCAAGCAGGGATGTGGGGCTGGACCCTGGGATGAGTTGAAGGCAGCCCCTTAATGACTAAGCCACCAGGTACCCCTGAACCACACACTTTAGGAACTAACTGAAGGGAAAAACAGAAGGGAGGGCAAGAAGGAGAAAGGACCTACCTTTTCAGCTGGAACCAGAGACCACTTAAAGGAAAGTGAGCCAGTGTGTCCAGATTCTCCATGAAAAGGGAGAATTATTGAACTTCTATGAGGTATGGTGTTTTGGGGAAGGAGATGCATAATGATTATTAGGAAATTTTCCCTTGTGTGCCCTCTGTGCCACCTCTCTAGAACATTCTCAGTTAAGAACTTCTGGGCCTTTAGAGAATAATGTCATTTATTTTGTTCCCTCATGATACTAGGTAAGTATTGAGAGTGCAAAATGGCTCAGAGAAATCAGATTTCATGAAATGTATCAATACAGAAAGATTAATTGTATGGTTTTTCAGAACTTATAATTTAAGGATAGTTTTTTTTTTTTTGTAATTTTATTGTTGTTTAACTGAATGATCAAATTAGTTTATTTTTCATCCCAAATTTTAAAAAATCCTGGAACAGTTTTCTAACAAAACTCAAGGCCAAAACACCTGGACTTCCTTTCTGTCAGAATTTATTAGAGTAATAATCTTAATTTACATTCATATAGCACTCTGCAGCATGCATTGTACTAAGTAAGAACTTTACATTTTCACTTACTTAATCTCTACAACAAAACTATGAAGTGGCTACTACTATAATTCTGATCTCCATTTTACTGAGGAAGAAACATTCACAGAGAGGTTAAGAGCTGCTTAAGGTCACACAGTTGGTAGTAGCAGAGCTGAGATTCAAGCTGAGATAGTTTGCTTGCTCCATGATCTCATTGTTTTTTTGTCTCTAGGAGACCACTTTGTCAGTCTCATACTTACCTATATAGTGATAATAAGTCAAAGAGGAGGCAGGATTAAAGGTCACACTTGTAAGTGGAGATCAAGATGTGAAGGGGGCAGTAAAAGATCTCTTTCTGAATTGTTCTTGTTTCATTTTATATTTCCTTTTCCAGTTGTACTTTGGAATTAATTTGTCAAACTGCATTAAAAATGTTCTCTAAATTTTGATTGGGGTTGTACTGAATATATAGATAACTAGGGGAGAATTGGAAGTTTTGGGTACTGAGACTACTATAGAATCATGAAATACTTTTCCATTTTATTTCTTTTAGTTAGCAAATGTGTGTATTTTTTCATCTCCATTGTACACATTTTTGTAATTTATTTCTGTTTTTATTTGCATTCCTACTATGAATGGACTTCCATCATATTATAAATCCATTTTTGGTATACAGAAGAGTCATTAAATTCTGTGTATTAATTTAAAAAATGGACACCTTTCTGAAATACCTTAATAGTTCTAGACTGTTGGGGGGATGATTCATATTCATCACTTAACACATTACCTGACTCATTGTAAGTACCTAATAAAGGTTACCTGCTATTTTTTATTAGCAAAGGGATTCAGTTTATTACTTTACAAATGATTTTGTGTCTGTATCTATAAATAAGATTGTTTTGTAGAATTTTTGTATTATCTTTGTTTCTTAAAAATTGGTTTTTAACCATCTTTAAGAACAAACCATTATTAAATACTCCCTTGCATAGAAATTTAGCCATCTTTAGGTAAATTCCACAGTCTCCCCCTTTTGCCTCCAAAGTTTGTACTCTTGAGATTTCAAGTCTGGATGGTTGGTATAACTAAATATGTAAGCATTATAAGTAACCAGCTGGTTCAGAAGCAAGGAGGATGGGGAATCTCGTGACTCAGCATTTCCCTCACTTTGCACTCCATTCCCCATCTTATTATCAGGAACCCTAGGGGACCTTATGACCATCAGAGATAATGGGAAATGTCTTCTCAGATATGAGCTGGGCATATGCTCATAATTTAACCAGGACGAGGCCCAGGAAGGGATATATCCCGGGAAGAGCTTGACCTAGGGAAAGCTGTGGGCCCAGAGCGTGGCAATGATTGGTAGTAACCTCAAACAATTGTGTCAGATGTCCCTGCAAGCCACAACGAGGTTGTGCATCCTTCCTACCCTGAGAGTACAGGAAGAACAAGAACCAAGAAGATTCTTCTGCAGAGGCCTTTTACACATATTCTGGCTGTGAGGGTAGAGATTGCTTCCTTTCACCATTGTTGGGACTAAGTCACCTACAGTTTTATGGGTCCCACTGAAAGAAAACAGAACGATAGAAGTCCATTTAAGGTGCCCTAACAAGGAGAAAGAAGAGCAGAGCAAACAGAACACCTACTCAGAACTGTTGGCAGAGATAGATGGTAACCTGATTAAAAATAATAAAAGTACTTACATGAAGAATGTCTGTCTTGAACTTAAAACAATTTATTTCTGAGCTTAATAGTTCAGAGAGTTGAAGGAGAAAAAAATCATTGAATGATTGTGCAAATGGAAAGGCAAAGCATAAAGATGGATGATAGATACTGTACATAAATAGTACTATTCCACTGGGAGAGAGAAAAAAGAGAAAACAGATGAAGGAAGGACAAAAATTAAGTAATAGACCAAAATATCCCTGAACTGGAACAGTGGCAGATTTAGCAGACTAAAAGAGCAGAACTGGTGAGAAAAGACTGGGATAGACTGATAAAACTCTTAATGTCCAAGGTTAAAGGGAAACCTTATAAAAATATGTCTGATCCAGTCAAGATTCCTAAAAAAGTCACATTGTGCTTCTCTTTTATATTACTGGGAGATAGACTGCAGTGTAGTAGTGTCTAGACTTCAGAGAGAAAAGTACTACAATGTAGTATTAGTATACTAAGTCAAGATAGCCTTCCTCAGTTGAGATGAAAGAAAAATAATTCAGGATATAAGGAATTCAAAGAGGAGGTCCTATGCCCCTGTCTGAGCAAAGTATATTTAAGAAAAGACCACAAACAACAAGCAGGTAGGGTAAGTTAGGGAAAAATAAAGAAGGGAGTAAAATAGTGCTGAGAAACAGTATATATGATATTTAGTAAATATAGATTGCCTGGGAATAAATAATATATAAGTGTGAATGAAGGACTTTAGTAAATATATATGCTAACCAAATTTAGTAGCAGCTTGGACCTAAAGGTGCTGAAGTATCTAGGAAACAGCTATGCGATTAGAGAAGGAAGAAAGTTTTCTGAAGATCTCAGTTTATAGGGGATGTGAGGACAGTGAGAGGTGAGGCAGGGAGACAAATTAACAGTGAGATAAACAACTTTTGTAGGTAGGGGATATCATAGTCTTAAAAATTAATTGTAGTATTGTAAAGACATTCAGTAAGAGTATAGCTGGTAACAGAATGGAGATCATTAAAAGAGTAGAAAAGCATAGCAGATCTTTCTGTTTCCCAAAGGAAATGAAGAATAGTGTCATTAACACGAGCAAATCAAAGACAAAGGAAAAAAATGACCAAACAGCACATGAAAATGAAGAAACAACACTTGAAAAATGAAGAAACAATACCCTAAAGCAAGTTGAAAGGAATAAACCAGAACTATCAGTCATTACATTAAATACGAATATACTGAATTCCTGCATTAAAGTGTAGGGACTTGTAGGAAGGGTTAAAAGAAGAATATATGTTATTTATATGAAACACACTTAAAATGAAATAGTGAAAGATTGTAATAGAGTGATGGTAAAAAATATACTAGAAAGTCAGAGGGGGAAAAAAAGGAAGATCAGCAATGTTAGCATCAGATAAGGTGAAATTAGAGTTAAGAAACGCAACCAGGATGAAATGTGAAATGAGATATTATAATGAGAAAAAGTACAATTTGTGAAACAGTTATGAAAATCAGGAGCTTAGGTACCAAAACAAAATAGCCAAATTTATTATGGTTTTCTACAAATTGACTTTAATTTCAACAAAATGGTTAATTTTATTATTATAATCATTTTTGTTATAGTAAGAGACAAATATAAGCAATTAAAGAGTTATATTCAAAGCATACAAAATTTAAATGTATTTTCATCACAAATAGAAATAAGTGAAAATATTAAAAACTGAAGAATTAATTTATATAACATCATTAAAGTTATTTTCCTTTGAAAGTATTTAAACTTATCTATTAAAATCAAAGGACAAAATGATATTTTTTAAAGAAAGACAACATCTTAAAATCAGTTTTTAAAATTTAATTGCATTCTATTAAATATTTTCATAAAAGAAAATTTCCCATTTTAGTGCGCTCTAGAACTCTAAGAATACCAGGGAAATGAATCTTGAGGTAAGAATTTATTGTATTCATAACAACTGAAAGGAAGGATTTAGGACAAGTTAATTTGTTTCTCCCTTTCCTGAAGTATTAATCCCACTCAAATCCTCATTGAGCTTTAAAGCAGTATTCATCTCTGATATTAGCTGCAGAACAACCCATAAACTTCATGACATTCAGAAAGAGTCATCTTTATTTTTGAGCACACTGGTTAGGAAATGTGCAGAAGTGTTTTCCCTGGGGCTGTATCAGTGTAACTTATAAGAATGGATGCTGAGGTTGCACAGACCATCAGATCTCACACAAGGCACACAAGTACTCTCTCAAAAAAAGTTTGTGTGTGTGAGTTCTTGTGATATGAAGACTCTTCCAAAACAATGCCCAGGCAGGGATCCTTTTTGCTTGCATCCAAGGTAGTTCTGATTATAAAATATCTCAAAATAATAAAGGGAAAGATCAATTTTCAGGTTAAAATATATGAGATAGTAACAGGAAAGGAAAATGGAAAAAGTATAAAATGCTCTCAAAGGAAAAAGTATAACTAAAATGCTATCACTTAAAAATATCTGTCAGAAATTGGGAAAACTTCAAGACCTACTTGGGCAAATAGAAAGGTGAAGCATGTCCAAGTTAATCACAGTTGTCTGTGATACCAGTTTTCTGCTTCTTCTGGCCTTTTGATCTTCAGTCTGTGCTTATCTTTTTGTATTAGATAATTCTGTTAATATTTTGATAAGAAATAATCTACTTGCTTTTTGGATGCATAGCTTTTCATAGGAGGACATTGTGAAGCAGTGTTCAGCCATTTATAAACTAGACCCAAAAACTATAGGGAAAACTGAGAATTCCCTAACATTGTAAGCAAAAATTTGTATTTATTCTAACTTACATTTTTCTTCCACTTGGAGTAGAAGATTTATGGCTTTTATCATATTCTTTTTTAAAAATTTTAATTCCAGTATAATTAACATACAGTGTTGTATTAGTTTTAGGCATACAGTATAGTGATTCAACAATTCTATACATTACTCAGGGCTCCATCCTGATAAGTGTACTTTAAAAAAAAAATTATTTGAGAGTGAAAAAGAGAGAGAGTGCATATGAGCAAGGGGAGGGCCAGAGGGAGAGAGAGAAGCAGGCTCCCCATTGAGCAGAGATCCCCCCCCACATGTGGGATTCGATCCCAGCACACTGAGATTATGACACTTAACCAACTGAGCCACACAGGCATCCCACTCATATGTGGAATTTAAAAAACAAAGGAAACAAAAGGAACAAAAAGAGAAAGAGGTTAAAAACTAAGGAACAAACTCTTAACTAAAGAAAACTGATGGTTACCAAAGGGGAGATGGGTGGGGGAATGGGTGAAGGAGGTTAAGAGAAGAGGGCGCCTCGGTGTCTCAGTGGGTTAAGCCTCTGCCTTCGACCCAGGTCATGATCTCTGGGTCCTGGGATCAAACCCCACATTGGGCTCTCTGCTCGGCAGGGAGCCTGCTTCCCTCTCTCTCTCTGCCTGCCTCTCTGCCTACTTGTGATCTCTCTCTGACAAATAAATAAAATCTTTAAAAATAAATAAAATAAAATAAAATAAAATTGGGCAGAAAGCACGAAAAGACATTCCCCCAATGAATACATACAGATGGCCAACAGACACATGAAAAGATGTCAACATCCTTATCTCCTTCTTGATCTTGGGGGAAGAGATTTCAGTTTTCCACCATTGAGTATAATGTTAGCTATGGGTTATTCATATATGGCCTTTATTATGTTGAGCTATATTCCATCTGAACCTTCTTTGTGAAGGTTTTTTTAATCATGAGTGGATATTGTAGTTTGTCAAATGCTTTTTCTGCATCTGTTGAAATGCTCATATAATTTTTATTCTTTCTCTTGCGGATGCGATGTATCACACTGATTGATTTGTGAATATTGAAAAACTCTTGCATCCCAGGAATAAATCCCACTTGATCATGGTGAATGATTTTTTTTAACGCATTGTTGGATTTGGTTTGCACTTTGAATATATCGTGCCATTCTCTCTGGCCTGCAGAGTTTCTGCTGTTAAATCAGTTGCTAGCCTTATGGGGTTTTCCTTGTGTGTAACTATTTTATCTTCTCTTGTTTTTTTAAAATTCCTTCTTTATTGGGTCACCTAGAGGGCCCAGTCAGTTAAGTGTCTGACTTGTGATTTCACTTCAGGTCATGATCTCAGGATCATAAGATTGAGCCCTGTGTTGGGCTCTGTGCTCAGTGTGGAGTTTACTTGAGATTCTTTCTCCCTCTGCTCCTCCCCCTGCTTGCACATTCTCTCCCTGAAATAAATAAATAAAATCTTTAAAAAAATTCTCTCTTGATCACCTTTTTTTTTTTTTCCCCCATTTTAATTAGTGTATGTCTTTGTTTGGACTTTGTTGGGCTGATTTTACTTGGGGAGGTGGGGCAGTTCTCTGTGTATTCTGGATGTAGATTTCTGTTTCCTTCTCCACATTTGGGAAGCTTTTAGTTATTATTTCTTCAAATAAATTTTCTGTCCCCTTCCCGCTCCCTTTCTTTTCCGGGATCCTTATAATGTGAATATTATTATTTTTGATAGTATCACTGAGTTCCCTTATTCTATTTTCATTTTTTATTATTTTTTCTCTCTGTCATTTGGTTTGATTGTTTTCCATGATTCTGTCTTCCAGGTCACCAATCTATTCTTCTGCTTCTTCTAGTCTATTATTCATTCCCCCTAGTATATTTTTAGTTTCAGTTATTGAATTCTTTTTATCTTATGGTTCTTTTTAAATGTGTTCTATCTCTTTTTTGAAGGTCTCACTGAAGTCTTCTACTCTTTTCTCAAGTCTAGTGAATATCTTTATAATCATTACTTTATTTTTTTATATAATCATTACTTTAAATTCTCCATTAAGTATATTACTTGGGGTGCTGGGTGGCTCAGTAAGTTAAGTCACAACCTGTGGCTCAGGTCATGATCCCAGGGTCCTGGGATTGAGCCCCACATCGAGCTCCCTGCTCAGCTTCTCCCTCTGTCCCTCCCCTTACTGTTGCTTTTTCTCTTTCTCTCTTTCAAATAAATAAAATCTTAAAAAAAAAAGCATATTACTTATTTCTGTTTTGTTTAATTCTTGTGTTGTGATTTTATCCTGTTCTTTCATTTAGGACATTTCTTTGTCTCTTCATTTCATCTAACTCTCTTTATTTCTATGTGTCAGGGAAATATATCAACATTTCCTGCTCTCAAAGAAGAGGTCCTGTAGTGCCCTGCAGTGCAGTGTCCCCTGTTCACCAGAACCTGGTGCTTCAGGGGTGTCTCCAGTATGTATTCCTTTCCCCTACTGTTGTAGCTGAGCCATGTTTGTCTTCAGTCCAGTCATCTGCAATGTCTCTCTTTGCTTGTTGTTGGAAAGTTTTGGTCCCTGTATTGTTAGTGGGCCAATATGGGGCTGCCTTGGGCTTGAGTTTGGTCAAACCAGGTAATTGCCAGAACTGTGGTTGTACCGATCGGTAGGGCACTCTTCTTATGTTGTCCCCTGGAAGATTTTTGTTGGTGGGTAGATCCTATAGTCAGACCGGCTGTCTGCCCCCAGTGCACTTCTGGGGCCACAGCCAAACCAGTGTGTGTGGTTATAGTTCTCTCTCCCTGGGACACAAGCCACTTTGGACTGGTAGTGGCCCCCGTTGGGTCTGCTTACACACTGCCAGTCTTGCGGTGCTACTTTGGATGGACACCAGCCAAGGGTGTGTATGCGAGGGGGTGAGTCCCCAGGAGAGCGAGGGCCAGGCACTTGATGCTAAGCAAGATTCATGCAAGTCCACCACAGTAGGTTACCTGCAGTCACCCTGGAAAACTGTGTGGCCAGGATGGAAGGGGCAGGTTGATAGAGTGCAGGGATAGAGTCACAAGCTAGGTGGAGAACCTTTGGGCTGTAATGGTTCCTGCTGGTGTCAGTGTATCTAGGCTGGGGGACAGGAGAAGGAAATGGAATCCTCCAGTTCTTTTGTTCCTGGAGAAGTCCCCCATCATCTCTACCCCTCCTGCACATGCTCTGAGATTAGTAAACAGATCTTCCATCGGAATGTCCCAGGCATTTTTCAAACTGCTGTATTTATGCTGTATCACAGCAGGACTGTTTGTTGTTCTGACTCCACTTCCTATCACCCTTTTGCTCTCCCAGAGCCTCGCAGCTGATTTTCAAAGTTCCAGGTGTTTTGCTTTACTGATTATAATAACTCTCGAAGTTAGGCTCCTCTGGTTTTCAAAGCTGGATATTAGAGGGATTCTTCCTCTTCCCATTGTGGGTCCCCTGCACCTGTGATGCTTTGTGTGGGGTCTACTCCTCTCCCTCCCTTATCCCCATGGTGTCCCTCCCTCCTGTGAAGAGTCCTGCAGTTCAGTTCTGTGGGTCACTATAGCTCCTGACTGCATCTTCACCCCCTCCTGCTCTCTTTAATGAGGCCTTTTTCTATATTTGGCTATGGAGAGTTTGTTTCCCAGTTTTCAGGTTGTTCTTTGTGTTATTTACACTGATGTGGATGTTATCTTCGTGTATCCATGGGGATGATGTGAACCTAGGGTCCTACACTGCCATCGTCCCCGATAGTCTTTTATTATATTCTTTTATTTTTTTTTAAGATTTATTTATTTATCTGACAGACAGAGATCACAAGTAGGCAGAGAGGCAGGCAGAGAGAGAGGAGGAAGCAGGCTCCCTGCTGAGCAGGAGACCGATGCGGGACTCCATCCCAGCCTGGGATCATGACCTATGCCAAAGGCGGAGGCTTTAACCGACTGAGCCACCCAGACGCCCTTTTTATTCTTAAAGAGATCTGTGAGGGGAAATGCTTCTGTGAGTCTCTGTGTGCATTTTATTGATAAATCTTTTGATCCTAGCATTTGAAGAAAAACATCATTCCTAATGTCCAATATAGTCATTTGACAACTTTCTCCAAAGTTTTTCAGTATTCTTTTTGTTTTTAAAGTAATTTGTAAATGTACTTGAAAAAAATTTTTATTAATTTTGATGAAATTTTAGAATTTCTAGGGAGTCTCTTTCATAAAAAATTCCTTTATGCATAATATGCAATATATATAAGAATATTGCATATTATTCTATGTGTTACTTATTGTGACTTTAATAAACCTGAATATCTATTCAAAAGAGCTCTTTGAATTAAATATTTATGTAACTAAAGATAATTTAATGAATGTTCTAGGTGATATTTTATAAAACTTTGTAAAGATCTTTACATGTAATAGAGATTAGGTAAAAATATAGTTTTGGTCCTTTTCCCCCCATACGCCTTGAAAAAACTATTTGCCATTTAGTGTTCTCTGTGGTGTTTATATTAGGCAGCTGCATGAAGTTATAAATTTAGCTTTTGCTTTGTGCTAATTTTTGGCATATTTTTTGAAATGGAACAATTTCTAAAAGCCTGCACTGCAGGCATTTAAGGTGAATTCTTTGGTCACTTTTACGGATAATATTCATGCTTTTAAAAAACACAGTATTCTCCCTTTAAAAAAATGCATTGTAGGGAACTTAACCTCTGAATATTTCTTCTCAGCTTCCATTTTCCTTATTTCTAATGATATTTATCCTCTCATCATTGACCTCTATCTCCTTAGTCATTTTTTTCCTATGGTATATCTTCATTTCATCTACTGTTCTTGATTATTTCAGCAATGTTCAGTCCAGTAGGCTAGGATTCCTTTCTCTCAAAAATTGGAGACTTCCCGGGATCTTTTCCTTTTAGTCTTGTGTTGCTGATTCTCAGTCTTGGATAATTGTTGCTATTTCATGTCTGTTTCTCTGCTTGCTGCTTCCAAAATATTGCTGAAGAATGTCAGGCAGTGCGCCAATTGATTCGACCACCAATTCACTTAGTGCTAATTCATCTTGGCTCCGCTCTCCATCAGAAACACTTATACTCAACTTTAATTTCTCTCCCACTTTATTCTCTGCATCTCTAGCTCCATAATTTCCCATTTACCTCAAGCCTCTGACCTGAGTCTCTTCACTCAGGAGATGCACTTGTCTGATTCTCTGTTGATTTATCAAGGTTATCTAATGTTTGCACTCTTCAAGATTTTCCTTTCCATGTCAAATTTTCCCTGCATCATCATCCACTTTCTCAGTCTTGCCTCTTATATTTGATAAAAAATGTTATTTCATCCTACTTAAGGCTTCCTTCCCATTGGGGCATTTAGTGAATCTCTGCTTCCATCTTCACTGTGTTGTCTTCCTTCGCACGTTCAGTGTAGTAATTTTTGCAGAATTCTTACTTGCTGTTAAATATTAGCAGAACATTTTGAGTACTCCTAATGTTCTGACACTCTATGGCATATTTCACATTAATTATATAATTTTATCATTAAGATAATCTCGTGTGGCAAGTACTGTTATTAGTCCCATTTATAGATGAGCAAGCTGAATCATAGAGAATCTAGATTAAGGTCAAAAGTGGGTTGCAAATCAAAAGACCCATATGACCCCAAAATAAATATTCTTAAGCATCTAGTTCCTATATAAGAATGAAACATTTAAGGAACCAGAAGTAGATTTTTTTCTCTCCATTAAGTTGGATAAAGGAAGGAGAATGATAATATAGGAACTAGATGCTTAAGAATTTATTGCTCTCTTTCCTTTATCCAACTTATTGGAGAAAAAAGAATCTATTTTTGGCTTCTCAAATGTTTCATTCTTAGTTTCCTGCTTAATCACAGTGTGTCTCACACATAGACATATGCCCACTTCATTTAAAACCCTGTCCCTTGGGCACCTGGGTGGCTCAGTGGTTAAAGCCTCTGCCTTCGGCTCAGGTCATGATCCCAGGGTCTTGGGATTTGAGGCCCACATCAGGCGCTCTCTCTGCTCAGTGGGGAGCCTGCTTTCTCCTCTCTCTGCCTGCCTCTTTGCCTACTTGTGATCTCTGTCTGTCAAATAAATAAATAAAATCTTAAAAACAAAACAAAACAAAACACCCTGTCCCTTGGGGCACCTGGGTGCCTACTTGTGATCTCTGTCTGTCAAATAAATAAATAAATCTTTAAAAAAAAATAAAAATAAAAAAATAAAACCCTGTCCTACTGCAGACTTCTGTGTTGTTTGATATTGTTGTCAGTGAGACAACTTTTTCTACTTCAAATTTCTTTTCTCATTCCCCTTCTTTGATATTGTGGTCTACTGACAGCACTGCCATTACTTGTCTTTCCTTAGTATTTTTCTTTTTTTCCTCCCAGATAGTATTTCTTAAAGTTCTGTTACATAATCTCTTGTCCGAGTATCTCATCCTCTTCCAAGGTTTCAAATGCCATCTATAAGTCAGTGTGTACCTATTATAAACATCAACTTTGAAGTTTCTCTCAGTTGCCAGCTCTGAATTTCCAATTGCCTTATGATCATCACTAAGGGCAATCACAATATCCATAAACAAGTCATTATTTCCCTGAAACCTTCATTTACTCAGCTTGACTTCCCTTCATCAAAGGCATTACCACCCACTCATTTTGCTAAGCCGGTTTGGCTTCTATTTTCCTTTTGTCCTCTGTAATCAGATGGTCATGAAATTCTACTGATTCTGTGTTAGTGAGGTTCAGCTTCCTTTTTCTTTTTCTCTTTCTTTAGTTCATTCTTTCTTTCTTCCTTTTTTCCTTCCTAACAACTACCTAACTTCCTTCCTTCCTCCCTCCTTTCCTCTATCTCCCTCCCTCCCTCCCTCTTTTCCTTTCTCTCACTCTCTTTCTTTCTTTTATTCTTTGGCCTGTAGCCCTGATTTCATCATCTGTGTGAATATTACCTATAACAATAACCTTGATTGTTTGCCTTGAGTCATTCCCTCATTCAATTCAATCCTTGCCTTGACAGTTTGCATAAATAGGCATTTCCTCAAAGCCTTAATGTGTTGAGCCTTTATCATTTTTAACCCATACTCTATATCAGTTCACCTTCCTCTTTATCATAGTACTGTCAAATTCCCTTTGTAGCATAATCCTTCTGCCACTTGTTTATGTGGAGCTGACTCCATCCTCACTTATAGGAGAGCGCATAATTCAGGCCTGGCCAAGAGCAAAAGGCTCTGATGGTTGATTTAGAGATAGAATACAGAGGTACTCAGACTAGGAGGAGCCTTATTCTCAATGGGGAATCGGCCCAAAGAGGTGAAAATTGGTTCTTGTGGCAGAGATGAAAAAATCTTAAATTTTACAATCGTTTGTGGACCTCTGGAGCTGAACTGTACTGGTTAACCCTAACTGATAAAATCTTACTACTTAATTTCCTGGGGCAGGGGTGGGGGTGAGGTCTGGCAATTAGGGAAAAATGTGTTCAAAGTCTCTATAGGGAAAGATAATTTAAAAATCTTGAGAATCACTAAGCTAGAGTGATTGAAAAAGTGGCAATCATCTCCTATGGGACTGGCATCTGAAGAAAATAAAGGTTTGATCTTCTGTAACCTTTTAATGGTGGAAAATAATAGGCTGAGACCAGAGCCAAAATGAGGAAGCACTCAGGGATGAATAAGAAAGGTTGGATCCTGATGGAACCCTTTATCCCACTGAATCCAGTGATTTATGAAGTGAGAACTAATGTTGGATTTTTTAGTTATGTAGGCAAATTCCCATTTCTGCTTAAGCCATTTGGGGTTGTGTTTATTTGTCTTTTTAAAACCACTTTCCAAGGTAATAGTCCTTAAGAATATTCTGACTCTGCCCCATGTTTATATATACTAACCTGCTACTCATCTTCTTTTTCAATTTTGCCATAAAATATACATTTATGTATCTTTTAAATTGTTATTTTTAATTCCACTATAGTGAATGAACAGTGTTGTATTAGTTTCAGGTGTACGATACAGTGATTCAACACTTCCATACATCACCCAGTGCTCATTACAGCAAGTGCCTTCCTTAATCTCCACCACCTATTTCACCCATCTCCCCACCCAGTTCACCTCTGATAACCATCAGATTGGTCTTTATAGTTAAGAGTCTGTTTCTTGGTTTGCCTCTCCCTCACTCTCTTTTCTCTTTGCTCATTTGTTTTGTTTCTTAAATTCCACATTCAAGTGAAATCATAGTATTGTATTCCATTGGGTGTGTGTGTGTGTGTGTGTGTGTGTGTGTGCATTTCTTCTTTATCTATCCATGAACACTTTGACTGTTATTTGGCCATTATGTAAATAATGCTGCTATGAGCATAGGGGTACATGTATCTCTTTGAATTAGTGTTTTTATATTTTTGGGTAAATTCCCAGTAGTGCATTCATTGGATCAGATGGTAGTTGTGTTTTTAACTTTTGGAGTTACTTCCGTATCTCCACTTCTTTTCTACACCACTTTGCATTCTCACCAACAGTGCAGAAGTATTCCTTACTGCACACCCTTGCCAACACTTGTTTCTTGTGTTGTTGATTTTAGCCATTCTGACAGGTGTGAGGGGATACTGCATTGCAGTTTTCATTTGCATTTTCCTGATGATGAGTGATCTTGGCTGTCTTTTCTTGTGTCTGTTGACCATCTGTAGGTCTTTCAAGAAATATCTATTCATGTCTTCTGCTACATTTATATATCTTTACATTGGCTTGAGTTTTTTTTTCCTTTAACTGTAATGTTGTTTGCTTTATGAACTCCTCTTTTTAAGTCATCATTGAAAATAACACCAGTACCATAGTCCTCAGTTTTCTCCAAATCATACTATGATAGAAATTTATTCATAAGTTAATTTTAGTATTTTTTGTATCGTATTTTTTTTAAATTGATATGGCTATGTTCTAGTGAGAGTCTATGACTTTAGGGTTTTTATGAAGATTGTTTTATTAATCTTTTTTTTATCTCCAGGTTCTAGTAGAGTACTTTCAAAATAACTGCCTAAGAAAATTGATTTAATTGCATTTTTACTTGTAGATTACTGTGCATATTTAATTTTTCCTCAATGGTTCTGAAGAGAAGAGGGAAGTTGATTATCAGAACAGTATGTACACATGTCAAAGATGTGAAACCTAACCCAATGGGAGGAGACCCAGAATCTCATAAATGATGAATTAACTGAGTCCCTAAATTCTGGCATTTTTGCCACATGGAGTCCGTGGAGTCTAAGTGCATAGTGTGAGGACTTCCAGCACTGTGGTCCAAAATGGTGGTTGGTATTGGAGAAGGGATAATTGTAGGGCTCCAGTGCCCCAAGTGATGTCTTATTGCATAATGCATAAATCAGGGCTAATTTATGTCAGAACTAGCATCCTTCATCAGTCTAAAGGCAAGTATGCCACTTGACAAAATTGTAGGTATGTGGCAGTGCTGCTGGGAATACTAATTTCATAGCTTGACAGGGATGATAATTGTAAAAATTGACATTTTATTGTAGAATCATCTGACTTTCTGAGGCTTTAAAAAATACCAGATTGCATCATTTTATGAGCTAGCAAAGCACCAATATTGTCATCTTTTCCTCTGTTCTTTTACATCACCTCTTCCACCAGGATTTTTTTCTAGTTTTATTGAAATTTAACTGGCATATGACATTGTATAAGTTTAAGGTGAATAGCACAGTAATTTTTTTTAGCACAGTAATTTTATATATGTATATATTGCAGAATGATTACCACAATAAAGTTAGCTAACATATCTGTCATTTCACAAAGTTATAATTTTCTGTGTGCGGTGAGAACTTTAAAAATCCATTCTTTTTCAACTGGAATTTATATTAAAAGTTTATATATGCCCAGTTGTATAAAATTCTATAGAGTTTACTTCTATATATTTAGAATTTTTTCTTGATTTTTTTTCCATCTGTTTTTCTCTGTCTTTGCCTAGGTTTGGATTTAAAACAAAATTTAACTGCAAGAATAAGCAGATAAATATATTTGATACTACTTTTCAATATAAGAAAGGGGAATGTACCCTACTGGAAATGAAAACACATTGTGAAGATACATTCATTATTAAAGTGAAAGAATATTAGAAATAGTAAGACTTAAAGCAATCTAATACAGTTTTTAAACATTCTTTGTAAGAAGAAAAAAAATCATGTTCACATAAAATCAAATTATCTTTATTTTTCACTATATATAATTTTACTTACAATGTATTAATGTTTTTAATATGGAAGTGAAAGTATTAATATTATGTAATCTTTTATACCTGGACATAGAAATATAAGGATAAAATCATTTTTATTTTATATATTATATATTTATATATTTTATGAAATTTTGACTTCATAAAATAATAATAACTCTTCAACATGAAAAGCTTCATATATAAAATTAAAAGCTGGAACAATTGTATTTAAATACAATTAAAAAGAAACAAGACAAACTTCTTTCTATATAAATTATCCTACAAATCAATGAAAAGAAAATGTCAGTTAAAAGTGGATGTACCACATTACACATTAATACAAAAATGAGAAGGAAGCCTATGAAAGGACTGTTGGACCTCAATAATACTAAAAGTGCTAAACATGGAAACAACATACTGATTTTTAGTTGCAAAATTTATGAGCATTAGACCAAATATTCTGTACGGTGAGATGAGAAAGATAAATGACTCAGTTTATTTTTATTTTTATTTTTTTTAAGATTTTATTTATTTATTTTGACAGACAGAGATCACAAGTAGGCAGAGAGGCAGGCAGAGAGAGAGAGGTGGAAACATGCCCTCTGCGGAGCAGAGAGCCCGATGTGGGGCTCGAACCCAGGACCCTGGGATCATGACCTGCGCAAAGGCAGAGGCTTTAACCCACTGAGCCACCCAGGTGCCCCATGACTCAGTTTTAAATTCGTTTTTATTTTCAAGTTAGCCATTTGACAATAAATATTAAAATATTTGAAGGTGTTTATTTTTATTTTATTTGGGTCAGTAATTCTTCTTCTAGGAATTTTCCATAAACAACTAATCAGTGGTACAACTATGGGGTTAATTGTAGTAATATTTCTAACAGTAAAAACCTGGAAATCACAAAAATTTTCAAAGTTTAATAATGAATCAAACACATTATATTATACTACAAAATGCAAGCTTTCAAGATTTTACTTACATAGTAATGGTGTTAATTATATAATGGCATAAAAGTCATACATTGTGTAGTGGGCTATATGGTAAGGACTTCCATGTAATAACTCATGTTCTCACAGCCATCCAGGAAATATAATTTTTTTGTTTTAAGTATAGTAAGATGAAGCTCAGAGAAGTTAAAGTACTTGCCTTTGTTCACAGAGCACTAGTCTTCACTAGTCTAGTGAAGACTAGATTTAATACAGGAAATTGTTTCTGGAGCCCACTTTTAACTTCTGTGCTATAGTGTCGCCAGAATGGTCAACGATCACAATCCAGTATTGTGAAAACAAATACGATACTATGCTTAAGATAGTGTAAACTCCGAACCAGCAGATATGTTTATTGGTTGGGGTTTTAGCTCTGCTTGGATCAACCCCTGTCCCAGTGCAAAGTAACTCTGATCTCCAAGGGAGGAACTGCTTGTTCAGTCTAATTGGGCATCAGGACTCTGTGAATTCATTGGGGACTAGCAGGTTTTCTGCTACTTATTTTGGGTCCTGTAATGTCTGCTCCTACTGGGGATGTGAAATTCTACCCTGTTGGTCATTGGTACATTTTTCTCTGGGATATCAAAACTAGTTCAGAATGATAAGGTACCAAGGCAGACAGTAGGAAAAATAGAAAGCTGAAGTATGGAAAGAGTGAATTTTGAAAAGCTAGAGTAGTTGAGTTGATTACAGAGAAAGAAGGAATAAAACTCTTTCCAAAGAGTGACTAACTTTTGCAACTTAACGAAAATAGGACATAATTCAGAAGTGAATTTGGTCAACATAATTGTCAACTATCACCACTGACTTTTGAATAATTTTAAAATATAAGTGAATTTTGGAACACTGAAAAAAATAAAATTAAAAAAAAAGAGAGAGAGAGAAAGAAAGCTATCTAGGTGCATTTTAGTTTATTCTCATCCTGGTCATGACTTATCCAGAAGCTTGTCTTTTACATTTAAACTTTACTTAAATATTTCAACTCTTGAATAGAATATATTTTTGACCTTATATTAATACTCTCTTTATATATAGCCCAGACAAAAATAGTTCAATGTCCTTATTTTCACCTTTAAAAGTGAAAACTGGGACAAGGTTGTGCCCTTTTAAATCCAAGAAGTGTTTTATTTATACTTGTTTCTCCCCTTCCTTTGAATGCTTTATTATAGGAAGGATTACCATATGAATAATTAAAGTTTTAAATGTACAGGGCAGAGATAAGTAAATAGTTACAGGCAAAAACTCATTTTTATTTAAAGTAAAAGCAACTGCAGGGGAGAATTTCAGATGGTACTACTTTTTTAAGAAAGGACAAATACCTTCTTCCTTTCCACATTTTAGTGCACTTACTCAAAATGGTGAATAGCCTGGAGATTAACACAAGGACTGCTTTTCCTTTTTTGTTTCAGATCCATTAGTGGAATATCTTGGCACCCTTAGAGCTGCACAGTGTGGTTTTCTGGGTTATTATTTCCTTTCTGGCAGTATTTTAATGCAAGTACAGAAAATGGAAAAATTATCTGTAGAGCCTCCCATTTTATTGCAGAAGCGACACAGGGATTAATCAATTTGCAGTTAGAAAAAAATTCCCTAAATTATTAAGCAAACTTTTGAAATTTATTAATTTGCAATTCACAGAAGGATCTTGGCTATATTTGTTTTCTCTGTTGCTGAGAGAAAATTGGAACCTTACGTGAAAAATGGATTGGCCCTAAAGTTCATATTCTGCATGGTAATATTTTTGTAAGTCCTTGTTAAAATCTCCACGTTTTGATTCCCCAACATGGCCTCTTTGTGCCACTACTTTGTTTTTTTCAGAGTAGTCCAAGTCTGGCATGAGATCCCCTGTCAATAAATTCTAATATTCATAAACTCCAATCTCAGTGCTTTTTCTTCATGTTGCCTCTGTCAGGAAGCCTCACCCATCTCTCTGCTGGTCTAAAAGTGTGAGTGAGTGATCCATTGTCAGAGAACTTCTACCTTTTCCATCTCTAAGTTTCCTTTTTGGTTCCTTGGGAATCATTTAATAGAATTCAAGGTAATGATGCCACCTTTCTTTAAAAAAAAAAAAAAAAAAGGCAGCCAGTTGTAGTGTTCCTACAGTTTTTTGTTTTAAGAATGTGATTTTCTTTAAATAATATGCTTAGCAAGGATGGTAAGCTATGGTATTAATACTTTGGAATTTATATAAATAAATTACGGAATTCACTTGTAGGAAAGAAAAAATTTTTTTTTTGAATTGTAAAATTCTATTCAGAGATGAGTAATAATGTGAAATAAAGACTAAAATTCAATTTGAAATAAATCTTTTCTAAAATAATTATCCAATTTTCTTTTTTAAGGTCATATTTAAATTCCATTTAATCTATAATATTAGTTTCAGGTGTAGGATTTAGTGATTCAACACTTCTCTACAGCACCCCGTGCTCATCCCAGCAAGTGTGGTCCTTAATCCCCACCACCTAGTTCACCCATCCCCCTACCGACCTCCCCTCTGGTAACAATCAGTTTGTTCTCTCTAGTTAACCGTTTCCTGGTTTACCTCTTTTTTTGTTTTTTTTTTTCTTAAGATCATTTGTTTTGTTTCTTAAATTCCATATGAGTGAAATCATATGGTATTTGTCTTTCTCTGACTGCCTTATTTTGCCTAGTGTAATACTCTCTAGTTCCACCCATGTTGTTGCAAATGGCAAGATTTCATTCTTTTTCTTTTTTTTTTTAAAGATTTTATCCATTTATTTGACAGACAGAGATCACAAGAAGGCAGAGAAGCAGGCATAGAGAGGAGGAAGCAGGTTCCCTGCTGAGCAGAGAGCCTGATCTGGGACTCAATCTCAGGATTCTGGGATCATGTCCTGAGCCAAAGGCAGAGGCTTTAACCCACTGAACCACCCAGGCACCCCATCATTTCTTTTTTTTTTTTTTTTAAAGATTTTATTTATTTATTTCACAGAGAGAGATCACAAGTAGGCAGAGAGGCAGGCAGAGAGAGAGATAGAGGAGGAAGCAGGTTCTCCGCTGAGCAGAGACCCTGATGCGGGACTCGATCCCAGGACCCTGAGATCATGACCTGAGCTGAAGGCAGAGGCTTAACCCACTGAGCCACCCAGGTGCCCCCCCCATCATTTCTTTTTTATGGTTGAGTAATATTCCAGTGTGTATGTGTGTATGTGTGTGTATCACTTCTTCTTTATCCATTCATCAGTTGATGGATGTCTGGGCTGTTTCTATAATCTGGCTATCGTAGATAATGCTGCTATAAACATTGGGGTGCATATATTCCTTCAAATTAATATTTTTGAAATTTTTGGGTAAATACCCAGTAGTATAATCACCGGATCATAGGGTAGTTCTATTTTTAACTTTTTGAGCAAACTCCATACTGTTTTCCATATATCAGCTATAGCACTTTTTCATTGCTACCAGCAGTGCAGGAGGGTTTCACTTTCTCCACATCCTCCTCACCAACATCTGTTGTTCCTCATGTTGTTGATTTTAGCTCTTCTGACAGGTCTAAGTTGATATCCCATTGTCATTTTGATTTGTATTTCCCTGATGATGAGCATTGTTGAGCATCTTTTCATGTGTCTGTTGGCCATCTGTATGTCTTCTTTGGAAAATGTCTGTTCATGTCTTCTGACCATTTTTTAATTTGGTTATTCATTCTTTGCATGTTGAGTTTTATAAATTCTTTATATGGTTTGGATACTAACTCTTCAACAGGTTCTTCCTTTGCAAATATCTTCTTCCATTAATAGGGAGTTTGATTATAGGGAGTGTTGATTATTTTCTTCACTGTGAAGAAGTCTTTTATTTGATGAAGACCAAATAATTTAATTTTACTTCTGTTTCCCTTACCTCAGGTGACATTTCTAATAAGAAGTTGCTATGGCTTATGTCAAAGAGGTTAATGGCTGTGTTCTCCTCTAGGATTTGTTATAGTTTCATGTCTCACATTTATGTCTTTAATCCAGTTTGAATTTACTTTTGTATATGGTATAAGAAAGTGGTAAAATAATAATAATTTAATACTTTGGGCATCTAAAAGTAGGTTTTCTTTGTGCTTTAAATAATTTGTAATCTTTTGGAAGTTTCAGTAATTTAAGATCACCAGAGCTCTTTAATTACTATTTTAGTGCTTTAAACCATGCTACTTAATGCTCTATTACACTGACCTAAAAGTATGTGAAGCTTTCAAGAGGCCTAAAATATAGTATAGAATTTAATTATACATTGAAAAAAGTCTGATTCAACTAGTTAAAAAATTAAAGATAATTTAAATTTTATTTGGCTTTAAAGGACTTCATTTTTCTCTTATAATTTTCTCCTTAGCAACATACTCTGTTTGATCCTATTAACCTTCCCTCCAAATAAACAGCATTGCTTCTTTGCATATATGTCTTACGTACTTGCCTTGAAACTTGTCTAGTTTAAATTATCTTAAGGAAACAACTTTATTTTTAAGCAGGGAGAATAAACTCTGGACATATCGATAATACAACCTTTAAACAAACAAACAAATACCTTATCTTTAGGTCAACATACACATACACACACCTATACCTTATTCCATAAGAAGCTAGTCTACCCCAGTGCATTTGTGTTACGGTTTCCCCCCAAATACCACATGTGTTACAGCTTTGTGGTTGGATAAATGGCATATCCACACAGATACAGACAATATACACATACATAATACTTGTAAATTTTCCAAATAATCACATCTTTTCCCATGCCTTTAATTTTAATCTACAGATGGATGACTTTCAACCATTGTGGTCATGAAGGTTTCCAAAATCTTTATCTGTAGTCCAGTTGTGCTCCTAAACTTCAATTCTTTGATCAAAAACTCTTTATTCCCTACTTTGTTAAGTTTAATGTCTTCATTGTAGCATTGAAGGCTTTTTGCATTATGACCTCAGTCTGTCATTAACAGACTTATCTTCATTCTTTTCTTTCTTCTGCCCATTTGAATTAAACTAGTCCCACCCAGAACAACTTTTCTTAGACAGTTACTTTTTTCTGTTCCACTGTTCTGGGGTCAGTTCTCATGCTCAGAAGCCTTGGGTCTATCCCAGAGTTTAAGCTCTAGAAGAATAAAATGAGTTCATTTCCTTTATGATTATCAAAGTCAGTCCTTTCCATGGAGCCATCAATGAGATATCGTCCTTACCTCCCTGGAGCTCTAATGCTTGTTTACACAGAACCTTTATAAACACTTCAAAGAACGTTGTAGTCATTTCTGGAGATGCTTTTTCCCTTATCAAAGTGGAGATGACTTGATGATGGCCAGTCCTTCTGAAATATAATATCTGTCATTTAGCTCACTAACTTTATGTGTAAGTACACCTAGTCTAGAATGCTGAAGTCCATTCTTCCCTCACCCCTACAACCAGGTATTTGCAAATCCCATCTCTCTGTCTGAAATATCCCATTTGACTTACATTGCAGCTATATAAAAGAAACATACATGCAAAGGATTTCTTTTCAGTTAAGCTGCTGACCCCTCACCTTGCTGGAGTAGAAGCTCTTTGATCAGCCCCAGTAGCAGTGTCCTCCTTCTCTATCCACATAGACAGGCTGCTTCTTACTTGGTTCTGAGGGTGGTTATTTAATGGAACCATAGTTTCCTCTGAATTTTCTTAGAAATATTAATGAGCAGGAAAAAGAAAAGGTGTGAAGATAGACCACGCTTGGTAGGTAAAATAAGAGTATCAACTTAATATGATATTTTCCTGGAGGAACTTTTACGGAGTGTGCTCCATGTGCTACACCAGACAACAGGTGTGGAAGAAAAGTGGACATTTTTTTAACCACAAGGAGAAAAGTTTACCCCACTTGATATCCATAGATAAGAGGTTTAGAAGTGTCACTTGCCAGAAAACTGAAAAGGACTTATCTGTGCCATCCTTCTCAAATTCGTATACACGAGAATTGCTTATGGTTTTTGAATGTAACAACAAAGTACATTCTATGAAAGAAATAATTGATAAACTTTACTTCATTAAAATTGAAAAACTTCTGCTCTGCAAAAGAGTGTCAAGAGAATGAGAAGGGGCACCTGGGTGGCTCAGTGGGTTAAAGCCTCTGCCTTCGGCTCGGGTCATGATCCCAGGGTTCTGGGATCAAGTCCTGCATCGGGCTCTCTGCTCAGCAGGGAGCCTGCTTCCTCCTCTCTCTCTGCCTGCCTCTCTGCCTACTTGTGATCTCTGTCTGTCAAATAAATAAATAAAAATCTTAAAAAAAAAAAAGAATGAGAAGACAAGGCACAGACTGGGAAACTATATTTGCAAAAGACAATCTGATAAAGGACTGTTACCCGAAACATATAAAGAACTCTTACAACTCAACAATAAAAACACAAACAATCCAATTAAAAGTGGACAAAGACCTTAACAGACACTTTACCAAAGAAGATATATAGATGACAGATAAGCAGATGAAAAGAAGCTCCACATAATATGTCACCAGGGAGGTGCAAATTATTATTATTTTTTAATAGTCAATCACCCAACTTTTTTTTTTTAAGATTTTATTTTTTTATTTGACAGACAGAGATCACAAGTAGGCAGAGAGGCAGGCAGAGAGAGAGGAAGAAGCAGGCTCCCTGCTGAGCAGAGAGCCTGATGCGGGGCTCGATCCCAAGACCCTGGGATCATGACCCAAGCCGAAAGCAGAGGCTTTAACCCACTGAGCCACCCAGGTGCCCCACAATCACCCAACTTAAAAAAAAATTATTTTACCTTTTTCCAGTGTTCCAAAATTCATTGTTTATGCACCACTCCCATTGCTCCATGCAATACATGCCTTCCATAATACACACCACCAGTCTCACCCAATCCCCCAACCCCTCCCTTCCAAAACAAAACAATGATGAGATATTACTATACACTTATTAGGATAGACAGAATCCTGAACACTAACATCAAAAGCTAACAAGGTTGTGGAATAAGAAGGACACTGATTCATCATTGGTGGGAATGCAAAATGGTATAGTCACTTTGCAAGACACTTGGGCAGAATCTTATAGAACTACATATTTTCTTATTATTTGATCCAGCAGCTGTGCTCCTCAGTATCTACCCAAAGGATTTGAACACACATTTCCACACAACAATTTCCACAGGATGTTTATAGCAGATTGATTCACAATTGCAAAACCTTGGAAGTAACCAAAATACCCTTTAGTAAGTAAATGGGTAAAAAAAATAAGCTGTGTGGGAGCAAATCAAGATGGCGGAGAAGTAGCAGGCTGAGACTACTTCAGGTAGCGGGAGATCAGCTAAATAGCTTATCTAAAGATTGCAAACACCTACAAATCCAACAGGAGATAGAAGGGAAGAAGAATAGCAATTCTAGAAACAGAAAATCAACCACTATCTGAAAGGTAGGACTGGCGGAGAAGTGAATCCAAAGCAACGGGAAGATAGACCGCGGGGGGAGGGGCCGGCTCCTGGCAAGCGGCGGAGCAACGGAGCACAAAATCAGGACTTTTAAAAGTATGTTCCGCTGAGGGACATTGCTCCATGGGCTTAATTGGGGTGAAGCCCAGGCGGGGTCAGCGCGGCCTCAGGTCCCGCAGGGTCACAAAAGGATCGGGGGTGTCTGAGCGTCGTAGAGCTTACCGGTATTAGAACAGGGAAGCCAGCTACAGAGACAGAGCCGAGAAGTAAGCTCTAAACTCGGGGTTACCTTGAACCGGTCGCAGGCTCGGTCAGCTCGGAGCGCGGCCGGAGGCCAGGGTGACGGGAGTCATTGGGCGCTGTTCTCTGAGGGCGCACTGAGGAGTGGGGCCCCGGGCTCTCGGCTCCTCCGGGCCGGAGACCGGGAGGCCGCCATCTTCATTCCCGTCTTCCAGAACTCTACGGAAAGCGCTCAGGGAACAAAAGCTCCCGAAAGCAAACCCAGCAAACCCGAGCAGATTACTCAGCCCGGCCCCGGGTAAGGGTGGTGCAACTCCGCCTGGGGCAAAGACGCTTGAGAATCACTACAACAGGCCCCTCCCCCAGAAGATCAACGAGAAACCCAGCCAGGACCAAGTTCACCTACCAAGGAGTGCAGTTTCAATACCAAGGAGAGTGGCGGAATTCCAGAGGAGAAGAAAGCAAAGAATGGAACTCATGGCTTTCTCCCCATGATTCTTTAGCCTTGCAGTTAATTTAATTTTTTTTTTCTTTTTCAATTTTTTTTCTTCTTCTGCTAAATTTTTTAAACTTTTACCATTTTCTTTTTTAACGTTTTTTAAATAGTTTACCTAATATATATATATATTTTTTTCCTTTTTATATTTTTTATTGGCTTTCTTTTTTTAACAGTTTCTTTTTTTTTTCTTTCTGAACCCCTTTTCATCCCCTTTCTCCCCCCTCACAATTTGGGATCTCTTCTGATTTGGCTAAAGCATATTTTCCTGGGGTTGTTGCCACCCTTTTAGTATTTTACTTGCTCCTTCATATACTCTTATCTGGACAAAATGACAAGGCGGAAAAATTCACAACAAAAAAAAGAACAAGAAGCAGTACCAAAGGCTAGGGACCTAATCAATACAGACATTGGTAATATGTCAGATATAGAGTTCAGAATGATGATTCTCAAGGTTCTAGCCGGGCTCGAAAAAGGCATGGAAGATATTAAAGCAACCCTCTCGGGAGATATAAAAGCCCTTTCTGGAGAAATAAAAGAACTAAAATCTAACCAAGTTGAAATTTAAAAAGCTATTAATGAGGTGCAATCAAAAATGGAAGCTCTCACTGCTAGGATAAATGAGGCAGAAGAAAGAATTAGCGATATAGAAGACCAAATGACAGAGAATAAAGAAGCTGAGCAAAAGAGGGACAAACAGCTACTGGACCACGAGGGGAGAATTCGAGAGCTAAGTGACACCATAAGACGAAACAACATTAGAATAATTGGGATTCCAGAAGAAGAGGAAACAGAGAGGGGAACAGAAGATATGTTGGAGAGAATTATTGGAGAGAATTTCCCCAATATGGCAAAGGGAACAAGCATCAAAATCCAGGAGGTTCAGAGAACCCCCCTCAAAATCAATAAGAATAGGTCCACACCCCGTCACCTAATAGTGAAATTGACAAGTCTTAGTGACAAAGAAAAGATCCTGAAAGCAGCCCGGGAAAAGAAGTCTGTAATGTACAATGGTAAAAATATTAGATTGGCAGCAGACTTATCCACAGAGACCTGGCAGGCCAGAAAGAGCTGGCATGATATATTCAGAGTACTAAATGAGAAAAACATGGAGCCAAGAATACTATATCCAGCTAGGCTATCATTGAAAAAAGAAGGAGAGGTTAAAAGCTTCCAGGACAAACAAAAACTGAAAGAATTTGCAAATACCAAACCAGCTCTACAGGAAATATTGAAAGGGGTCCTCTAAGCAAAGAGAGACCCTCAAAGTAGTAGATCAGAAAGAAACAGAGACAATATACAATAACAGTCACGTTACAGGCAATACAATGGCACTAAATTCATATCTCTCAATACTTACCCTGAATGTTAATGGGCTAAATGCCCCAATCAAAAGACACAGGGTATCAGAATGGATAAAAAAACAAGACCCATCTATATGTTGCCTACAAGAAACTCATCTTAAAACCGAAGACACCTCCAGGTTTAAAGTGAGGGGGTGGAAAAGAATTTACCATGCTAATGGACATCAGAAGAAAGCAGGAGTGGCAATCCTTATGTCAGATCAATTAGATTTTAAGCCAAAGACTATAATAAGAGATGAGGAAGGACACTATATCATACTCAAAGGAACTGTCCAACAAGAAGATCTAACAATTTTAAATATCTATGCCCCTAACGTGGGAGCAGCCAACTATATAAACCAATTAATAACAAAATCAAAGAAACACATCGACAAGAATACAATAATAGTAGGGGATTTTAACACTCCCCTCACTGAAATGGACAGATCATCCAAGCAAAAGATCAACAAGGAAATCAAGGCCTTAAATGACACACTGGACCAGATGGACATCACAGATATATTCAGAACATTTCATCCCAAAGCAACAGAATACACATTCTTCTCTAGTGCACATGGAACATTCTCCAGAATAGATCACATTCTTGGTCCTAAATCAAGTCTCAACTGGTATCAAAAGATTGGGATCATTCCCTGTATATTTTCAGACCACAGTGCTCTAAAGCTAGAACTCAATCACAAGAGGAAATTTGGAAAGAACCCAAATACATGGAGACTAAACAGCATCCTTCTAAAGAATGAATGGGTCAACCAGGAAATTAAAGAAGAATTGAAAAAATTTATGGAAACAAATGATAATGAAAACACAATGGTACAGAATCTGTGGGACACAACAAAGGCAGTCCTGAGAGGAAAATATATAGCGGTACAAGCCTTTCTCAAGAAACAGGAAAGGTCTCAGGTACACAACCTAACCCTACACCTAAAGGAGCTGGAGAAAGAACAAGAAAGAAACCCTAAACCCAGCAGGAGAAGAGAAATCATAAAGATCAGAGCAGAAATCAATGAAATAGAAACAAAAAAAAACACAATAGAACAAATCAACGAAACTAGGAGCTGGTTCTTTGAAAGAATTAATAAGATCGATAAACCCCTGGCCAGACTTATCAAAAAGAAAAGAGAAAGGACCCAAATAAATAAAATCATGAATGAAAGGGGGGAGATCACAACGAACACCAAAGAAATACAGATAATTATAAGAACATACTATGAGCAACTCTACGCCAACAAATTTGACAATATGGAAGAAATGGATTCATTCCTAGAGACATATAAACTACCACAACTGAACCAGGAAGAAATAGCCTCAACAGACCCATAAGCAGTAAGGAGATTGAAACAGTCATCAAAAATCTCCAAACAAACAAAAGCCCAGGGCCAGATGGCTTCCCGGGGGAATTCTACCAAACATTTAAAGAAGAACTAATTCCTATTCTCCTGAAACTGTTCCAAAAAATAGAAATAGAAGGAAAACTTCCAAACTCATTTTATGAGGCCAGCATCACCTTGATCCCAAAACCAGACAAGGATCCCATCAAAAAAGAGAACTACAGACCAATATCCTTGATGAACACAGATGCAAAAATTCTCGCCAAAATACTAGCCAATAGGATTCAACAGTACATTAAAAGGATTATTCACCACGACCAAGTGGGATTTATTCCAGGGCTGCAAGGTTGGTTCAACATCCGCAAATCAATCAATGTGATACAACACATTAATAAAAGAAAGAACAAGAACCATATGATACTCTCCATAGATGCTGAAAAAGCATTTGACAAAGTACAGCATCCCTTCCTGATCAAAACTCTTCAAAGTGTAGGGATAGACGGCACATACCTCAATATTATCAAAGCCATCTATGAAAAACCCACCGCAAATATCATTCTCAATGGAGAAAAACTGAAAGCAGGGATGTCCGTTATCACCACTGCTATTCAACATAGTACTAGAAGTCTTAGCCTCAGCAATCAGACAACAAAAGGAAATTAAAGGCATCCAAATCGGCAAAGAAGAAGTCAAACTATCACTCTTTGCAGATGATATGATACTCTATGTGGAAAACCCAAAAGACTCCACTCCAAAACTGCTAGAACTTGTCCAGGAATTCAGTAAAGTGTCAGGATATAAAATCAATGCACAGAAATCAGTTGCATTTCTCTACACCAACAACAAGACAGAAGAAAGAGAAATTAAGGAGTCCATCCCATTTACAATTGCACCCAAAACTATAAGATACCTAGGAATAAACCTAACCAAAGAGACTAAGAATCTATTCACAGAAAACTATAAAGTACTCATGAAAGAAATTGAGGAAGACACAAAGAAATGGAAAAATGTTCCATGCTCCTGGATTGGAAGAATAAATATTGTGAAAATGTCTATGCTACCTAAAGAAATCTACACATTTAAAGCAATTCCTATCAAAGTACCATCCATTTTTTTCCAAAGAAATGGAACAAATAATCCTAAAATTTATATGGAACCAGAAAAGACCTCGAATAGCCAAAGGAATATTGAAAAAGAAAGCCAAAGTTGGTGGCATCACAATTCCGGACTTCAAGCTCTATTACAAAGCTGTCATCATCAATACAGCATGCTACTGGCACAAAAACAGACACATAGATCAATGGAACAGAATAGAGAGCCCAGAAATAGACCCTCAACTCTATGGTCAACTCATCTTCGACAAAGCAGGAAAGAATGTCCAATGGAAAAAAGACAGCCTCTTCAATAAATGGTGTTGGGAAAATTGGACAGCCACATGCAGAAAAATGAAATTGGATCATTTCCTTACACCACACATGAAAATAGACTCAAAATGGATGAAGGATCTCAATGTGAGGAAGGAATCCATCAAAATCCTTGAGGAGAACACAGGCCGCAACCTCTTCGACCTCAGCCGCAGCAACATCTTCCTAGGAACATCACCAAAGGCAAGGGAAGCAAGGGCAAAAATGAACTATTGGGATTTTATCAAGATCAAAAGCTTTTGCACAGCAAAGGAAACAGTTAACAAAACCAAAAGACAACTGACAGAATGGGAGAAGATATTTGCAAATGACATATCAGATAAAGGGCTAGTGTCCAAATCTATAAAGAACTTAGCAAACTCAACACCCAAAGAACAAATAATCCAATCAAGAAATGGGCAGAGGACATGAACAGACATTCCTCAAAGAAGACATCTAGATGGCCAACAGACACATGAAAAAGTGCTCCATATCACTCGGTATCAGGGAAATACAAATCAAAACCACAATGAGATATCACCTCACACCAGTCAGAATGGCTAAAATGAACAAGTCAGGAAATGACAGATGCTGGCGAGGATGCGGAGAAAGGGGAACCCTCCTACACTGTTGGTGGGAATGCAAGCTGGTACAACCACTCTGGAAAACAGCATGGAGGTTCCTCCAAATGTTGAAAATAGAACTACCCTATGACCCAGCAATTGCACTGCTGGGTATTTACCCTAAAGATACAAAGGTAGTGATCCGAAGGGGCACGTGCACCCGAATGTTTATAGCAGCAATGTCTACAATAGCCAAACTATGGAAAGAACCTAGATGTCCATCAACAGACGAATGGATAAAGAAGATGTGGTATATATACACAATGGAATACTATGCAGCCATCAAAAGAAATGAAATCCTGCCATTTCCGACGACGTGCATGGAACTGAGGGTATCATGCTTAGTGAAATAAGTCAATCAGAGAAAGACAACTATCATATGATCTCCCTGATATGAGGGAGAGGAGATGCAACATGGGGGGTTAAGGGGTTAGGAGAAGAATAAATGTAACAAGATGGGATTGGGAGGGAGACAAACCATAAGTGACTCTTAATCTCACAAAACAAACTGAGGGTTGATGGGGGGAGGGGGTTTGGAGACGGGGGGTGGGGTTATGGATATCGGGGAGGGTATGTACTATGGTGAGTGCTGTGAAGTGTGTAAACCTGGCGATTCGCAGACCTGTACCCCTGGGGATAAAAATATATGTTTTTAAAAAATAAAATTAAAAAAATAAAAATAAGCTGTTATACATCCAGACAATGGAATTATACAACACTAAAAAGAAATGAGCTATTAAGCCATGAAAAGACATGGAGAAACCTTTAACGCATATTAATAAGTGAACGAACCAGGTCTCAAAAGACCAAATAATCTGTGATTCCTACTATATGACAAAACTACATGACAGTCTGGGTAAAGATAAGACTTAAAAAAGATCAGGGGTTGAGAGAGGGATTAACAGGCCTAACACTTAGGACTTTAAGGTCAGTGAAAAAAAATCTGTATGATATTATAATATTAGATGTTTATCGTCATGCCTTTGTCTAACCCCTAGATTGTACAACACCAGGAGTGAACCCTAAGGTAAACTGTGGACTTGAGTAATTATGATGTGTCAGTGTAGGTTCATGGATTGTAAAACACACCACTTGGTGGAGAATGTTGATAATGAGGGAGGCCGTGATTGTGTGGGAGCACACGGCTTGTGGGAAATCTCTGTACCTTTTGCTCAGTTTTGCTGTGAATCTAAAATTGCTTTTAAAACATTTTTTAAATGTCTTAATAAAGTAGCTCAGGGTATTTTATGCACACCTCCATCTCCATCCTCATCCTCATCATTAAGTAAGAATAACTTGAATTCAGAAGGAAATAGGAATGGATAGTGGGGAACTCTGACGATTATAATTTCCTTTCCTTTTTTTTTTTTTTTTTTTTTTTTTTTTTGCTTATAACAAGCTTTGAATAAAATAAAAAGTTCAAGTGCTTCCAATCCCCCAACATACCCCATTCTGGTGTGGGGGAGGGGAGGGACTCCCCACACCCTCCTTGCCCTACTTTTGCAAGGAAACAGCTATAGACTTTAAAAAATATATACTGGGGGGAGAGGGGAGGGATTTGCTGTCACCTAGGAAAAGAAGTATCCAACAGCTAAAAATCTTTATTTTAATCTTAAAAAATTATTTATTTCAATCTCTATGACAGGAATGTATTACAAAGCCTTTTTGAAATTAGATGTGTTCATGTGACTTTTTTTGGCCAGCGATGTATAAGTGGGTGTCATGATACTTCTGTGTATGAATTTTTAAGAGCTAGTGTGTCTGTTCACTCTCATCTCTTTCTTGTGCTCTAATAACTGGGGACAATCCACAAGATGGAGGTTTCCTCACCCTGAGGTTCTGCATAATGATGACATGAAGAAGAGCCTGGTGCTGATTAGAATTTGAATATGTCATATGAGCAGGAGATCAATTGCTGTTGTTTTAAGCCACTAAGATTTCGACATTGTTTGTTACTACATTATACCCTCATATAGTTGGTAAACCAAGACATGTTAGGTACCATATTCATGCAATGACGAATGAATTTAAAGAAAAAAGAAAAAAAAATCTCTAGAACCTATGAGAAATTATCTGAACAACAACAACAACAAAGAGTAACATAGCATCTGGGAGCAGATAAATAATAACACAGTTTGGGAGAAAAAAGAATTATATATACATTTAGAAAGCTTCTTCACTGTGTTTTCAATAAACTCTAATAAACCATAATTCATGAATAAAGAAATTATAAAGAATAAAGTGATAAAAAAGATTTAAAAAACCTGCATAAGATGGAAGCTGAGATTAAAATAAGAGCTGGATGAGATAAGGAAAATACTTGGAAATTAAAATGCAAAAGTGAAACAAAAGTCTTTATTGAATATAATAGCAAAATTAACACTGTAGAAAAAGAAAAAGAGTACTATACTAAGTACTCAATGCTCTCATTATAAAAAATAAGTAAATGAACTAATGATTTTACTAAAACAGGACTTAAGTTGAGATGTCTACTGAAGCAGATATTAATTGAAATACAGGGAAACAGTAGTAATGATAAAATACCCAACTGCTTAAAAATCAAAAATACTTTTTACATGCTTACCCATGTAAAGAGAGAGAAAAAGAGATATTCAAAATAGCGATAAGAAAAATATTTTAGCCATAAATATGAAGAATTTATGAGAAGAGAGTATTAGGTATAGTTGGAAATCTCATTATGGTAATCATTATTCAAGGAAAGATAAATGATCCAAATTGATTCTAGAAGAAATGGTAAGTGTGATTATATCACTAACCATGAAAGATACTAAAAATTTATCAAAGAATTATCTCCATGAGGGTCCTAGCCTCAGATGGATTTAAAGGTTATTTATTTCAAAATTTCTGGCACATAAAGAGAAATGTCTCTGATGCATTTTACAATGTCTACATAGCATTGAAATTAATAGCAGAAAACAAGAAAGATGCACATCAATGTCAGCTAAAATATATGTATTCAAGAAACTTAAATAAAATGTATATAATTTGAATTCAACAGTATGTAAATCACGAACAAAAAGGAATTTGACTTTTTAAATATTATATCTTAAATCACAAAGTGTAATGTTGTTTGTTATATTCAAAACACATTTCTGATGAAAAGTCATACTTAATAGGAAGATTTATTGAGAGGGACTTTAATTTGAGAAGAAGACAAGAAAAGCCTCCTCGGCATTTTTATTGAAGATCTATGTCACAAGAAAATAGAAATAGGTGTCCAAAAAAACTGGAAAAGAGGAAACCAAATTATTAATTGAGGTTTTATGATTTTTTCCATTAAAACCAATAACTTAGGTACAACATAAAAAAAGAAAATCAATGGTTTGACTTTAATAATAGAAATATAACTTAATAGGTAAATTGTAAGCTGTCCTGGGACAGGAAATCTAGTAATACTGCATAGACTAAACTTTAAAAAATCACTTTAAATGCATAGACTAGCTGAAAAATGAAAGAAAATCCTCATAAGCGGAAAAGGAATGAGTCAAGATAAGTGAAAGCACTGGAGAACTAAGAGCTGTTCTGGTCATACAAATTGATCCCTGGCATTTAGAACTTTTGCTTTTCATCACTTATATATGTAAAGGAGGGAACTGGTCTGGGGACAAAGCCCAGAACATGTGCAAGGTGAAAACTCTCATTGATAGTTCATATAAGCTAGTCTACTGACAGACTGCACTGGTAGCTGCAAAGGAGGCTGGGAAAGTAATCTTCACCCTCAGCAACAAGATGTGCCACCAACAAACTTACTACTACTTAAAAGAGAATGGATATTGGGGCAGGGGGCAAATACAGGAAACTATCAAAGAGTTGGTATGCACTAATCATGTTCTCATATCAGAGTAAAATTAAGTTAGCAATGTTAACAAAGACGATGAACTGTCACCTTTCAAATCTGGAAATTCTAAATCTAAGAAGAAATTTTGCTGTCAGAGCTACTATTTGACATTTTACTCATTTCCTTACTTAGAGAAATAAGATAAAAATATATACTGTTCCACTTAAAATAAAAAGTAACAGGTAACTAAGAAATTTAATTTAAAAACTTGAGGCTATGGGGTGGGACACCTACATGGCTCAGTCATTAAGTGTCTGCCTTTGGCAGGTTATTCATCCAGGCCCACGTCGGGCTCCCTGTTCAGTGGGGAGCCTGCTTCTCCCTGTCCCTCTCAGGCTTTTCTCTCCCCTCTTGTGCTCTTGCTCACTCACTCACTCTCAAATGAATAAAATCTTGAAAAAGAAAAAAAAAAACGCAAGACATTTTTGGAAAAAAATTTAAACTATTTGAAAAGATATTAGAAAATAAATAAGTAGTGAGCCATGTATAAGAATACAGCGTCTAAAATTGTAACAATCTTATCTCCAAATTAATGTACAAATTCATCATATGCCAATTAAAAACCCAACAAACGTGTCTGTCTGAATTGAAAATTTTGTTCTGAATATATATACAGAAATATAGCATCACTATATATATATATATATACATATATATATGTAATTTACAATTGATTGGTAGAAATACAAATTAAAATCATAGCAAAAAGTCAGCTTATAGAAATCAGAATCAAAAATCTTGAAACTGTGGCAATATTAAGTGTTGGTAAGGACATGGAACAACAGAGTCTCTTGCAGAGAACCGGTGATAGTGAGAATTGGTATAGCAGTTTTGGGGATAAATTTGTCAAAAGATAGTAAAATTGAAAATCTATATTTGTATGCTCTGGAAGTGTGAATCCAATTGCGCAGTTGAGAGAAACTCTGGTAAGTGCATGAGGAGACACGAGTAAAAAGTTCATAACAGTGTTGTTTGCCACGTGTAAACCTGGAAGCAACATAAGTGTAGTGAATAGGAGAATGAATAAATAATAAAGTGTAAACTCTCCACAAATAATGTTATATACAGTAGCAAAACCAAATGAAGATAGACATACATCAGCACAGAAAACAATATCAAAAACCCAATGAAGAGCAAAGAAAAGCAAACTGTAGAGAAAACATGCTGTATAATATCCATTATATAAGTTTTGAAATATGTGGAACAGTGGTGTATATTGCAAAATAATATGTATTTGTATATAATGCCAAGTTCATATACAGTAACTTGAAATGATAAGCCCTAAATTCGTAACGATGGTATCCTCCAAGAGCAAGAATGAAAGATGAATTTGGATAGAAGATTTAGCTATTTTTTCTGTATTTCTCTTCTTAAGTTTGTTGTTAATGGAAAGACTTTTTTCTTTTTTGTATGTTTGAAGTTGTTTACTCCAGAAAAATTTCTTATTTTAATTGGTATTCTTATAGAATGTTTTACTTTTGCTGTTTTTCAAATTAGGGTTTTTTCTTGTTTCTCATATATATTCCTCTGTTCTCTGTATGAAGCAGCATAATCCTTTTTTTTTTTTGATAACTTTTTTTTTAAAGATTTATTTATTTATTTGACAGAGATCACAAGTAGGCAGAAAGGCAGGCAGAGAGAGAGGGGGGAAGCAGGCTCCCCGCTGAGCAGAGAGTCCAGCTTGGCTAGATCCCAGGACCCTGAGATCATGACCTGAGCTGAAGGCAGAGGCTTTAACCCACTGAGCCACCCAGGCGCCCCTGGCATAATCCTTTTTAAGTAGGAAATACTCTCAGCATTTGAGTTACTCAGGGCCTACATTAAAGTAGTGACCTAAAGAAATATTTTGAGAGTGGACTTCTTTAATTTTGCTTTTTTTTTGATCAGTTACTGTAGCTATATTCTGAACTGTAATCGTCATATAAATTATAATCTTAAAAGAACTGATAGTAATTTCCACCACAAACTTGTATAGATGTTAGTCATTTTATTGGTTATTAAAGTCACCATCAGCCTCTTTAATTTCCACAGACCCAGTGAACCCTAAAAGCAATTTGAGAAGAGCTGCTAGTTCATTATTGATAGAAGCATATTCTCCTCCTGACACAAACTCATAAAATTTGAATTACGGTAGAAACTGCTCTATAATATGTTTTAATCATAAAAGGGCCTTGGCTCTGACAGTGCCCCTCTGCCAAACCATGTTTTCCTAAAATTAAGTAGAATCAAAAGAATGTTGCAATTCTTTTTTTAGAACTAATTGTCTAACACAATATGGTTATAATTGCATGGGTTTTATGGGAAAATAAAATGAAAGATCCTAAGTCTATTCCCACATATGCTCAGGAAACTTTTAAATAAAGTTGAGCAATTTATTTACTGTTTCTCAGAGCCGCTTACTGTTTTTGATGCAATGAAAACTGAATCCTGGAAATGGAAATCTGATCATTCAGGATCTTTTGTTTTTTATTTATTTTAGAGTTTTAGCCCTGCCTATTAACATTATTTACAGAATTCAGCTTGAGATGCACTGATGTAGCATTCTACAAAAAAAGAGGGCTATAGGTGGTCACAAAATGCTGCTTTTTCCTCCCTCTCCACTTTCCTTTTTTAAGCCTCTGTCAACTTTGCACCTCCACTAAATGGCCCACTGTACAATGACCTTTAAGTCACCACATGTGATGACCTTTCCTACGTTTTTGTTCTCTTTGACTACTGTATGTCTTTTGAAATTCTTAACAACCTTTTAAAAAATTCTAACTTTAATAGCTTCCATTTCCCTTCAGTTTAAATTATTTGACTTAATTTTTTAAAACACAGAGAAGTATCTGCCTGTTTTAAGAAATCAAATGATAAAGACACATGTGAGAAAAAGCTCAGAAACTCCTTTTCTCAATCCTATTCTGTACCCTCTACTCATCCCAAAAGTTATCTGTGTTAATATGTGCTCTGTGACAAAGCTTTGTCACTACTCTTCTGAAAGCTATGGAAACATATTTGTAGATGTGCAGGTTATTTTCTGGTTTCACTGTTTCTAAATATTGGATTAAAATACACATTGCATGTTAAACATGCTTTTGAAATGTAACCCTGTATTGTGTGCTTCTAGATCAGGGCCATTCATTTCAATACTTAGATTTTTATAAATTTCATATGTATTTAGCAATACTTTTATAAATTTTTTCTATATTCTGTAAGAATGTGCTCAGTGATATATTTTCCCACATGTGTTTACTAGTTATTCTGTGTCAGAGAGGGCTATGAAAAGGAGACAGGAACGAGTCCACCCAGGGTTACACTGTTCTTGACACTTCCAATTCATCACCCAGTATTGCACAGATAAAGAGCATTTCTGCCTTTTGCAGAGCTCTGTTCTGGCCCTGGCCCTTGTGAGGTAAGAAGTCTGCAGACCAATGAGCTTGTTCTTTTATAGTCCACATCTGTCTATTTAGTCTTTGCTCCAAGTAGGCAGAAACTTAGATTCCTCCAGAGTCTGTGTGAACCTCTACACTGAGCCGTTTCCCAGTGCAGACTGTGCCAGAGAACTACGGGATCCCAGTCTCGGAGCAGAGAACTAGGAACCGGTCGGTCTTACTGTGCTGCCACATTCTAGTGTGAAGACCTGAGAAGTACGAGAGTTCTCAACTTGAGCCTGGTCTTTCAGGTCCTTAGGAAATTGTATTTGTCAAGATAGGAGAATGTAATAATCTTAATAGCTTACTAATTCGATACATAACAGAAATACAATTAGTGACATACATAATTAGGAGGTAAGAGGCTCCAATGAATACTAGTGCTTTAGGACCTGCAAATGTGAGGACGGGCCTGGCTGTGCTTTCAGTGTAGATGGTTACTTTGGAGATTCTCACTGAACTATGCACCCTGGTATTTACATTCTGGTATCATCTCCTTGCCTTAAATCTGGGCTCTCTCGCTTTGGCTTGCTTTCACCAATAGAATATAGCAGAAGTGGCCCTCAGGAGAAACCATACACCATGCCTGAGACCACTGTCTTGGGAGGGAGCTTGAGCTATCCTTGTGGAGAATCACATGGAGGATTTTTTGGTACCCATGCAGGTGCACATCCTTTGAGAAGGAACGTTCTAGTCAGCAAGGAGTTCAGTTAACCGGGAACTGCCAGCTGATGCTCCTTCAGACTCCACCTCCATGTTCAAGTTGGAGCCGGGCTTTCCTCAGTCAGCTCCCAGCCCATGACTGGGCAGGGTGGGAATACCAGGGTCTGGCCACTGCTCAACATGACTGTGCTGGGGAGTCCCATGGTAAATTGACTGACACCTTGTCCTCTGTTCCAAAGTCCAAGGCTTTCCCTGCCAGATTGTTTCCTGCCTTCTTATATTTTATAGGTTCCAAATCTGCATCATGCCTGAAGGCATTCTCTGCCCAATTAGGCCTCTTTTAACTTTCATAGGCATTGCTCCACTTATCCCCCCAGAAAACTGCTGGGAATCCCAACTCCATCTCATTATCTTCTTCCTGGAGGACCCAACTGACACAGCCCTTGAGGCACGAGGCAGCAGCAAGAACCTAGGACTCAAGCAGGTGATGCTAGTGGAGTCATTTCCATAGTCCTGAGCCATTCAGACTCCCCCAGCTGATGCCACATGGAACCAATGACAAGCTGTCTGCCCCAAGTGCTGCCCAAATTGCAGAATCCTAAACAAGTAGGAAACACCATAGTTTGAGACTCCTCTAAGTTTTAGGAGTGGTTTGTAGCAGTAGATAATGAAACAGAAATTACCTGAAGCTAGTGATCTCATAGCGAAAATCCTAACACATACAGCATTGGCTTGCTTTGTAACCTTTAAATGTTTAGATATTGAGATATATGGTATGTGGACCTCCATTTGTACTCTTGCTCCAGGCCTGCTCATGCTACAGCTGGGCCCAACGTTGGTTACCTTGAAACTTCGCTATCTCTTTTCTTCTCCTTTGCCTTGAATATTTTTATGAATATTCTTTTTCCAACTTCTAAATGTCAGTCTCCTTCAAAGATTAGTCTTTTTACCACTTAATCAAAAGCCCATTTGGGAGGAACCACAAACCAGGGGTGGTATTTTCTCTGATCACACCTTCCAAAGATATGGCTTTCAGTGGTTGCTGAGAGAGTGGTGGAAATCGTTAGATGAAAAATTGTTAAATAAGGGCCTGAGTCATCTGAGGTCAGATTGTGTGAAGCATAGACAAAGTAATTAGGAAAAAAAAAAGAGTGGTACATTGTCTTGTATGTTCATCTTTTTCTACCCACCTAAGGTTCAGGTCCATTCCCTTCACCTGGTTCAAAGTGGGTCATCCCACTCATGACAGAAACTTCTTTCATGAAGGTTGAAGTGCTCTCTTTGAGTGTTCTTTTTGTGCCAGATCACAGTCTTTGAACACATTTAAGTTAAACTCATCAGTTTCTCTTCCTAGTGTGTGTAGGCTGTGTAGCTTACTCTATATCCCATGTGTTTTTATCAAAATTCAAATTTTTTCCTAGAAGATCACCTAGATTTTGGGCAAACATTACACACAAACATATTGGGGATATTTTTAGTAATATTTTGATATAATTTATCTAGCCTCTGAAAGACTGCCAGGTTTAGTTTGGGAATTTTTATAGTTTATTATTCAAGTGTAGAGGAAGAATTAATTGTTACCTATGATATGTAATTCCAAACACATGTTACAGTTATTACCAGCATGAAGACTTTTCCATTAATAGGAACACTGGAGATTTCCTACTAATAATAGAAGTTAATGGGCCATAAGCAAACATTTTGAAACCAATTTTTGTTCTATAGTGAAAGGTGTATGTGAGTGTGCATATAAATAGATAGACAAAGATAGATAGTTATTCCTCTAGTCCTATAATTGAAACCAGGTATATAATTTTCCCACTCCTTTGGATTAATTTGCTGAATGCTTTTTGTAAGCCAAAGGATATCTAATGGTGGCAAAGATTAAAGATTTACTGCTTAATAACTTTGTAATAAGAACCAAAATCATTAAATTACTACTCATTCTTGATGTCTTATTTATTTTGCATTCTTACAACAATCTAGAATCTTGCATCTTTTTTTTTTCAATTGAGAAAGTAGAGTCTAAGAGATGTTAAGTAACTCACCCATCAACACAAAGCTGGTGACTTTTAACAACTCTATCCACATCCTGCTCTCTGACCCTGAATTTCATGTTGTCTTTTATTTTATTTATTTTAGCCTTGAAGTCTTAAATCAAATCAGTGTACCCATTAGCTAGTCAGTTGAGATCAGGAGGAAATAGAAATAACTGAAAATGAAAAATTAAATATAATATATACACACATATATACTTTTCCACATGTATGTTTTTGTATATATGCTTTTATATACATTATTAGGGAATATATATACATATTTCCTAATAATAGAATAAGGAGTAGATTCAGATATTCCTCTCAGGAGAGATCCTGTTAGAGAATAGGATAAAAGCATTATTTAATACTGGCAGCTCATGAAGGAGAGAAATTGTATGAAGGGGTACTAATCGGAGTGTAATGTTGTGGGGAAGCTAAAATTATCTGGCTCCTTTTAGAGCCTGCCATGATTTTGTTTCTCAAAGCTACTCAGTACAAGTACATAATGCAGCATCAGGGTTATCTTTATAATGACCTCAAGGGATCTTGAATGTGTGTATCCAGCATTTCTCTACCAAATACCCAAGAGAATATAAAAATTAGGGGAAAAAGTATCAGTAAGTATTACAGTCTAGGGAAGAATAGAAATACCAATGTCTGGAGAAACAAAATTATTAACCCCAAATTTAACATAGATGAACAAATATGTCAGGATTTTACAGGTGAACTCTTAGACCAGTGGGGTGTGTATGTGTGTGTGTGTTTAAAAGATTTTATTTATCCATTTGCGACAGAGAGAGATACAGAGAGAGAAAGCATGAGCAGGGGGAAATGCAGAGAGAGAGGGAGAAGCAGACTCCACGCTAAGCTAGCATCTCCACATGGGACCTGATCCCAGAACCCTGAGATCATGATCTGAGCTGAAGGCAGACACTTAACCATTTGAGTCACCCATCTAAGTGCCCTAGGCCAGTGTTTTTAAGTTTTAGCATTCATTAGAATCACTGGGACCAGATTGCTGATTCAGTACTCTGGGAGTGGGACCCCTGAATTTTCATTTGCAGGAAGGTTTCAGGTGATGATTCTAATGCTGAAGTTGATTCTTCTGGTCTGGGGACCACACTTTGGGAATTACATCTAACATGAGGAAATGAGGCTGTGGAACTTCAGAGGAAAATCTCCAGATGGAAGTCATTTGGAAAAAAAGAGGTGTGACCTCAAATAAATGAATATCACTATGGAACTAATTTCTAGCTTCCCTTGTGTTAAACTAGGTATAACCATAGATACTGCCACAATTAGCTTACAAGAACATTACTGAGAGGATATCATTGACCAAGGAGAGAGACATTGTACTGGCTCAAGAAAAAGGAAAAACTTTCTGTATTTCCTTCCTGGAAAAACAACAACAATAACTTTCAAAAGCATATTGTAACTCAACACATGATGAAATTAGAAAATTGTTGAGGTGATAGAAAGTATATTAGATGCTACAGAAATAGGTAGTTAGAAACTGTTAATCATTTGGGTTGGTTCTAACACATGTACCATAGACTAGGTTGCTTAGTAAAAACTTATTTGTCAAGGTTCTAAAGGCTGTGAAGTCCAAGATCAAGACACTGTCAGATTCGATGTCTGGTGAAGCCTACCTCCTGGTTCATAGATGGACGTCTTCTTTCTGTAACCTCACATGGCTGAAGGGATGTAGGGGCTTTCTGAGTTTCTTAATATGAGGACACTAATCCCATTTAGGAGGTCTCTGTCCTTAAGACCTAATTACCTCCTCCAAATTCTACCTCCTAATACCATCACATTGGGGGTTGGGATTTCAGCATATGAATTTTGGATGGACACACAATTTGACCTATATCAGAAAACAACATTAAGAATTCACTCAGCTCTCAAGAAAAGAGGTAGAGATGAAAATTAAAGGGATAAACTTTTCTTTTCTCAGGGAAATAACAGAGCATGAAGTATGATTATCTTGTGTGAAGATTAATTCTCAATTGATTTTATGAATCCAATGTGATTATAATACCAAATCTGAGAAAGATAATGGAGGAAAAGGAAATTCTTGACTAATTTCTCAAATGAAAATTGAAATTGTAAATAAAATATTAAAATTGAGTTTTTGCATGTTGAAAGGATGTGCATAAATGAGATTGATCCTTATAATGCAAAAGTTTTTAATATAATTAAATCTGTTATAAAACATCACATCATTAAATAGAAAGTATTTCTAATAAAGTTAAAAAAAAGAGCAAAATAATCACAAACTTATCACAAACTCCACTGTATTTAAAACAACTTAAAAAGTTATTGGTAATGCAAAAACTACTGTAATGAATAATGTAAAACTATCACTATATGCAAATGTACTTAATCAACTAAAATTTATTATAAATGAAGTTCAGTAGGATACTCAATTATAGATGCTATACAAGGAAGCTATGAAGGTTTACATATGGTAGAATATAAAATTGAGTGGAAAATTATTATGTTTAATAATTTACTCTCACTTTGTCTTGAAATAAGATTATCAAGAAATATATTGGATTAAAAAAACTCAAAGGGGAAAAAAATAAGACTTGATTAAATGTATAACAGTGTGTGTAACTTTTTTCTCCAAATCAATGTATTATTAACATAATAATCACAATGAATATTTTAATGAGTTTTGGAGGAAGTTTTGCAAAATAAATTTAAGTTTTTTTTGTAAAAAGGAGATAAGAAAATAGTGAAGACCATTTTGACAAAGAAGAGTAAAGGTGTAGGAGGAGGAAAACATTGTATTAATAACAACAACAAAATGTTCCTTAAAAATAAATAATCAAAATACTAATAATTTTAATTCAATGACTAAGTATTTACTGAGCATGTATAATGTTGGACAGCAGACTAGTTCAACTTGTCATGTTTATATACGTGGTATGGATGGACCTTTGTCTCCAACAAACTTATTTACAATCTATTTTTGTCCTCCCTCTCCCCAGCCTATTCAGTGGGGATTGACATCAAGTCTTCAGTTGGGCGTAACTGTCAGATGTGGTTGGTGCAGTAACAAAATTCTGTGTGCTTTGCCCAAATCTGGAACATCAACAGAAACATCAAGAAAAACACTCAGAGTTACTAGCCAATTTCTTGCAGAAGCATCAGAGAGGAAATAAAAGGAAGAGAGAAAAGATAAAGATGGGAGAAAGGAGTGCACAAAAGACAGAGAAGTAACAGAAAATAGGGTAGGGGGGAAGAAGGAAGAAAAAAGGAGAGGAAACAAAAGAAGAGAAAACATACAGAAGGAAGGAAGAAAAGAAGGAAAAAAATAAAATGAATTTTCAATTTAGAATTGTGCAGATGAATAAAAGAGAACCTTGAAATGATTAGACTTTAGAATATGATAGAGAAGCTATTTGAAAGAACACATAAGATTTTTAGGAAATGGAATTTGGATAATCAGTTAATATTGGGGGGGCAGAGTTGTATCCCTATTTCAAGTTATGTAGTCAAAGTACAAAATGACAAAAATTTTGCAAAATATATGACAAGAATCAGTATCTTTCAACATATGAAGGCATCTTATAAATCAGAAAAAAATAAAAACACTGAGAAAAGTAGCCAAAAGTAATTAGTGTATGATTTGTGAAAGACAAATAGAATAAATATTCATATAAGAAAATACTTAGACTCCATGGGATGTCTGGGTGGCTCAGTCGGTTAAGTGTCTGCCTTCAGCTCAGGTCATGATCCCAGTGTCCTGGGATCGAGTCCCACATAGGGCTCCTTGCTCAATGGGAAGCCTGCTTCTCCTTCTTCCTCTGCCTGCTGCTCCCCTACTTGTGCTCTCTCTCTCTGACAAATAAATTAAAAAAAAAAAAACTTAAAAAAAAAAAAAGAAAAAATCCGTAGACTCCATAGTAATGGAGAAATGCTAACTGAAGTATGAGTGGTCATTTGTTAATTAAGATTTTGGCACATATGAACACATACACAAGGAAAACTTTGGGAAAGATGCAAGGAAATTGGTTTTCATACACTTTTGTTTTGGGGACACTTGTGGGAGGCAGTTGGGAAGTACATGTGTTCACTTTGATGTTTCTCTTTTAGGACTTTATGCTAAGGACACAATTTCAAGGGCACACAAAAATATACATCTCGATTAGTGGACAAATCATGGCAAATCTCTGCCATGGAATACTCTGTAACCATTAAAAAAATTTCTTAAAGTTTCTAAATATGAAATGGCCAGGACCTATCATATAGGAAGTGGGAGTGGATTTCAAAATAGCACACATACTATATTCAGCATTTTAACTTAGTGTTCTGCATGTTGCTATTTTAAGACTATATCTTACAACGTTCTTCATTAAGAAGTTGTAATTAACTTTGATTCTTTTTAGGTTAATACATCTTTGAAGTCTCTTTTCAAAGCCAATGTAGGCATTTGCCACATTAGGGATGTTGTAATGGGAATATCAGGCTGACCTGAGGCTGTTGGGAAGTATCTGCCTGAGGTGAATAGAGGGATGTAGAAAGTATGCACAGGTCATGTAACAATATTGTATGTTATGGTCATATCTTTAAAAACATTGTTAAGTGAAAGTAACTCTAAGGCTTCTCCTGACTCTCAAATTCTGTGGTTTTCTTATATCCTGTTTTTGTCTCTTCATTCCTTACCAGTCCTTCTTACATTGACTGTAGTTCTGTGAACAAGAAGGATCTAGAATAACAGTGGTGTCATATTTCCCCTTATACCTGGTAGCAACTTTATTTCTTAGCTGATGAGACTCTCTTTCTTTTCTGAGCATTTGATCAGCTGTTTTGATTCTGGTCTTTCATGACTATCTGTTTGTGATTCCTGTTGTATTTGTTTTGCTGAGAATCTGTAGGTTCCTAAAATTGCTTTCATAAGTCCTAGGAAATGATTCCAAAACTAAGAAGCCATTGTACATGGGATAGTTAGGAGTTTGTGGAATGTAATCTCATGGCCAAAGAAATGTATGACATTCTGTGTGAATATTTAAAACTAGTGTTTTTGATATCCTTTATTGAACTTTATTCAAAGTTCCATAAATGGAAGCAACAAATATTCAAGTTGTTTTCTCAATTAATGAGAGACAGTATTACCATTTCTTATAATGTAATCGAAATCATGGATTGTGTGAGAATCATAAATGTGTTTGAATAATCTTTTCTGTGGATCATTGAATAGATTGTGCTGTCAGAAAAAGAATGAAAATCCATACTTAAAATGAGCCCTCATGTTTACTTTTATGATACTGAGGGAGTTCAGATACTTACAATCAGCCCAACAAACCCACAAAACCTCATTTATAGTCAACACAGTCTTTTTAGGCTTAAGAATCTACCATTATATTTTTAAATGGTGTTGACTGAGATGATTGAAACAAAGTGATCATTTCCAGAAAATTCAAGAATTCAGAGCTCTTCTTTCTATGAGTACTTTTAAAACATGGTTTTGTTTTTGTTCATTGTGCTGTGTATTATTGTACAGGTATTAGTGCATTACACATTGTAGAAGAATTAAAAACATGTCAATTAGCTGATCTTAAAATTAAACCCAAAATATGTTTGCTGTATTTTATTTATGTTGATAAGTGATAATGCTGAAAGTGTCCCACATCTTATAAAAAATCAATACATTGAGTCAAGAGAGATGAGAGTTAAGTGCTACTTTTACCCCACTTTAGTTTATTTCAAACCTTTGAGGGAGCGTGGACTTACCTCCTCTATTTACATTTACATTTACATTCCTATTTACATTTAGGAAATGAATTTTTTTTTAAATTTTTTAAAAAGATTTTATTTATTTATTTGACAGAGACAGAGATCACAAGCAGGCAGAGAGGCAGGCAGAGAGAGTGAGGAGCAGACTCCCTGCTGAGCAGAGAGCCCAATGCAGGATTCGATCCCGGGACCCCAAGATCATGACCTGAGCCGAAGGCAGCGGCTTAACCCACTGAGCCACCCAGCACCCTACAAAGGAAATGAATTTAAAAGAAATGTTCTAAGGAGGTATTAAGAGCTAGTTGATTCCTAGGTGACCAACCCACCTGAATTTATGTGCAGTTTCTTTCTATGTCCTCAGAATATGGTTTGGTATAAAATTTACTTCATCCACAATTCCTCACTTGGAAAAAAATGGAATAAATAAAAACACACTTAACTTACCATTGGGTCTAATATTTTTCAACCAACTAAATGTAAAATAAGCATTTGCTATTTGTGACAGTCAGGTATCTCTATCTACAGCTGGACGTGTAAAGTTGAAGATAGGAGCATTGTGGATGCTGAGAGAAGGATGAGCCTCTTATCACCAAAAACATTGTGGCTTAATCAGAAGCACTTACAAGATAGTCTGTGTTTGAAGATACTTTCTCTAAGGATACTATTCTTTCTTTATAACCAAATTGATAATTCAGTTGGTTTGTCACAGAAACACTGCTTATAATCACTACTGAAAAAATTCCTTTTTCTATCTTTTGAGTTTATGCAAGGCCATTTCTAATGGATTATTCAGCAACATTTGACTCATTGTTCAGCAAACCTAACATTTACTCCATAACTGTTCTTCCTCTTTGCTTATTTTCCTTTTCATCTTGTTCCTTCTATATTCACTTTGCTGTGTGATTTTTTCTTGTCTGCCCTTTTAGTGTGATAAAATATTCTCTTATCTAAAAATGATTTGGGTCTGTCGAAAGAGACTCTCTCAGAAAAGATTTTCCTTTTTAAGCATTCCAGATTCAGATTCTTTTCTTTTCTCCTGACATTCTTACACGATGACTGAATTCTCTCTTATTCCTTTCCATAAGAATGAATGAGTCATAGAACAAGCATGCTCAAGTGGGAAGTAGCTGTGTTTTGATACACTGTGTGGTTGGTTCATACTTGCTTTTCTTTTATTTCACATGGGATGAAGAGATTTTTCAATTTTAGCTGTGTTTTTGAAATTGAAATCAGTCCTCGCGTCTAATGGTTCTAGGAGGATCACTCTTCTTTGTGGTCTACCACAGAATTCAGAATTGATGCATGATATGCAAAAGATTTGGGGTGTTTGAAAGATAGTTGTGTTTACTGATTATACTTACATTTTTAAAAAAGAAGATTGGTGGATGTAGAATGGCACTCTTTGTAGTATCCTACTTCATGTTAGTATAAAAGGATGCTAGATGTTCATTTTTCTCTTCTCTTGGAATTATAGCCAAGTATCCACACTGAATAAAGAGAGCCACCAGATACATCATGAATGGCCTTGTTAAGGAGTATCAGACCCAGTTATAGGAACATAAACATCCCGCCCTACCCTTTTCTTAAAGAACTAGATGAATCTCAGGGACAGAAGGGAATGCATTACTCCTGTTAAGGGAATTTCTCTATTCCATCTTTTGGAAACAAGATGGAAGGTTAGACCTTCCCATTGAATTCAGGTACCCAAGAGAAATATAATAGTAAATAACATTTATTTAGTATTTAGTCTGTGCCAGGGAGTAGTCTAAGCACATCACACTTAGAGTGAACTTGTCTGCTTCTCCCACTTCTGATGATGTGGGAGCTGCTATTATCTTAAATTTACAGATAAGGAAATAAAAATTTAAAGAGTTATATTAACATATTAATCTTAACATTTCAACATATCTAATTACTACTTCATGAAAATGGACATTAAGTGGCCTACTAAAAAAAATTATTAAACCTGCAGTTACTAAATTTTGGACTAATTTTTTTTCTTTTAAAGTAGAAGTCACACACTCTCTGAAGCTTAAAGGGTGAATGATTTAAACTTTAAAATTTTTGTGGTCTGAGAATTTCTTTCACCCAGATTCTACTATTAAGTCTGTACAGATTTTGGTACCTCTCTGGTGAAAGCTGTAGCTATTCAGTTAGTTATATAAGCCTGACTGGACAGTGGAAAAATTTTACTAAACAATGATTTTGTGATGATATCAGTGACATCTGAGTGATTTTTGAAGAGGTATTGTTTTACTGCTCTACCCTTTAAAATGAATCAAAAGTGATAAAATAATACCACGATTTTCTCTTAAAAATTAATTGTTCATATTCTGTAAAGCCTTATTTTTCAGCACATTAAAAATCAATATTTGGGGACGCCTGGGTGGCTCAGTGGGTTAAGCCTCTGTCTTTGGCTCGGGTCATGATCTCAGGGTCCTGGGATCAAGCCCTGCATTGGGCTCTCTGCTTGGCGGTGAGCCTGCTTCCCCCTCTCTGCTTGCCTCTCTGCCTACTTGTGATCTCTCTCTCTCTCTGTGTCAAATGAATAAATAAAATCTTTTTAAAAAATCAGTATTTGATATTATAAAATATAAAAATATAGAGAAATTATTGGAGTTAATTTAAATTTGGCCTTCTGCAATTCTGTGTAATTTATCATTTTTTCTCAAAACTTTACACACAAAAATAGTGTGGAATAGCTTTAAAAAAATAGCTATGCTTTTTTCCAAGTGTTATTTTGTTTAAAAGTTAACTAGGCTGTGTTTTAAATTTGTGAAATATTTTGATACATTTTATTACTGAAAGTCATTACCTGACTTTACTTGCAAATAAAAACTCTCATTTAACTTTTAGTTCAATTTTAAACACTAGAACTTCAGAGTATAACTATAAGTAAGCCATGCTGAAGAATTTAAAATGCTTTTCAGGGCAATTCAAGTGAACCTCATTTTTGTTCTTTTTTATTCCAGACAGTATTTCTGTCATTGGATCCCTAATTTGTAGCACTAACAAATAATCTTTCAGTGTGAACCAAATTTATAAAATTAATTTTCTATATTTTAGTGGTAAAAAGCAGTGTAATAGCTTTTTGTCAGCTTGGACTTTTTTGTTTTTGTTTTTGTTTTTTAATATTCAGGGGCTGACAAGGAATGACAAGACTGATAGCAATAAGGAATGTATGAAATTAGAAAATACAGGAAACTTAAGTTGCAAAATATCAAGGGTTTGAAACTAGAAGTTCAGGAATTATAAAATTATTCTTTTAAAATATCCATTAGCGAGAAAATAAAATCTTCAGGTTGTGGAAAAAAGATTGAAATATAACTCCTATACTTTTAAATTTCATAATATTAAACATTCTCTTTTCTTAATTCTTATTTACATTAATAAAATCAGTTCAACTTAAAAAGAAAAAGATGTGTAAACATCTTGCTCCAAGTTACAACACCTACCACCCCTCAGAATCTGGCTTCAACTCCATCCATATTTTCTGTATCCAGATGCTTTATTCATTAAGAGTTATATTATATTGCCTCTCATTGACAGGGATTTGACTCATGGCAAAAAAAGACTAGAACACTATTCCTTAGTTGGGCATCTGCTTACACATCAGACTTCCAGATTTGTGCTCTGTTCCTATTTAAGAAGAAAAGAAGGCATTAGAAACTCTGGTTAACGATAGCACCATACTTCTACTGTTTATTATGGCAGAATGCACAGCATCCCTGTGCATCAGGTTGACACCATAAGGAGTAGAAAGTCTAGGTGTGTATTTACAAAATCCTGCCCAACAGAGGTGCCTATTGGGCAAAGGGACCAAAAAGTAGAGCCACAGAAAATGCCAGTGCAGGAGGGAACTGGAGAGAGGATTTGGAAACAGTCATATCAATCTTATTTCCTGTGCAAAGCCTATCAACACAGACCCCATTAGAGAGTCAGCATTTGGATTCCTGCCTGAAGGGGATAATTGTTGAAAAAGAAAAGGCTATATTTTTATCTTTTTTAAAAATTCAGGCACATTAAAAAAATCAGGCATAATTAACACAAAACATGGTATTAATTTCAAGGGTAGAATGTAATGATTCAGAATTTGTATAAACTATGAAATGTCTACCACAATTATCTAGTTTTCCCATCATGACATAAAGTTACCTGATAGGCAGTACAATGTTGTTGACTATCGCCACCATGTTATACACTATACATCCCCATGACTTACTTACGACTGGCAGTTTGTATTCCTTTACCCAACCACCACTCCCATCTGGCAACTACCAATCTGTTCCTTACATCTAAGTTTTGTTTTGTTCATTTGTTTTGTTTTTTAGGTTCCGCATATAAGGGAAATCATAGGGTATTTCTCTTTCTCTGTCTGGCTTATTTCACCTAGCATAATAATCTTGGGGTTCACCCATGTTGTCACAAATGGCACGATTTCATTTTTTTTTAAGATTTTATTTATTTATTTGACAGAGAGAGGCACAGCAAGAGAGGGAACACAAGCAGGGTGAGTGGGAGGAGAAGCAGGCTTCCTGCTGAGCAGAGAACCCGATATGGAGCTTGATCCTAGGACCCTGGGATCATGACCTGAGCCGAAGACAGACGCCCAACGACTGAGCCACCCAGGCGCCCCATTTCATTCGTTTTTTAGGGCTGGATAGTATTCCATTGCATATATCTACCACACTTTCTTTGTCCATTCATCCATCATTAGACACTTAAGTTACTTCCATATCTTGCCAATTGCGTATAATGTTGCAATAAACAGAAGGATGCACTTATCTTTTTGAATCAGTTTTTGTTTTCTTTGGAAAAATACTGAGTAGTGAAGTTGATAGATCATACACTAGTTCTATTTTTAGTTTAGTTTTTGTTTTGTTTTGTTTTTGTTTTTGAGGAGACTTCATACAGTTTTGCATGTGGCTGTACCAGTCTACATTTCCACCACTAGTGTACAAGGGTTCCCTTTCCTCCACATCCTCCACATCCTCACCAACAACTGTTATTTCTTGTCTTTCTGATATAAGCTGTTCTGTCAAGAATGAGGTAATATCTCATTGTAGTTTTGATTTGTATTTCTCTGACAATTAGTGATGTTAAACATACTTTTATGTGCCTGCTGGTCATCTCTATGTCTTCTTTGGGAAAATACCTATTCAGATCCTCTGCCCATTTTAAAAAAGGATTGTATTTTGGTAACAAGTTGTATGGGTTCTTTATGTATTGTGACTATTAACCCCTTACCAGCTGTATGATTCACAAATATCTTCTCCCATTCAGTAGGTTGCCTTTTGTTGTTGTTGTTGATGGTTACCTTCACTGTGCAGAAGCTTTGTAGTTTGATGTAGTCCCATTTATTTTTGCTTTTTGTTATCATTGCCTTTGGAGTCAAATCCAAAAAAAAAAAAAAAAAAACGATTGCCAAGAATAATACCAAGAATCTTTCTGCCTGTGCTTTCTTCTAGGAGTTTTATGGTTTCTGGCCTTATATCCAATTATTTAATTCATTTTTAGTCAAGTTTTATGTATGGTATAAGATAGCTGTCCATTTTCATTGTTTTACATGCCACTGTCCAATTTTCCCAGCACCATTTATTGAAGAGAATGTCCTTTCCTATGATTAAACCTTTTAAGTGGAAAAAAAAAAGTCATTTCTTTCTGATTCTTATCTAAACCTCATCGCTGAAAGTTCTGGAAAAGAAGTAGAAGTAGCAGGAAGGAAAATGAAGAGCACAGATTTCCCTTCCTTAGTCTTTGATTTCAGGGAAAGGATTGAGGCAGGGCTGAAGGGAAAAATTAGAGAAATAAATTAGATCAAATTTTAAACTGGATTAAATGAACTGGATTGTTCAGTACTTGAATTATTAGAAAGTTTTTGGATCTGCCCAAGTTCATTTTAAGGCACAGAAAAAGAGTAAACAGAAGCAAGATTATAGGGGGAAAAAGAACTGGGGGAAAAAAAAATCAAACCCTTTGATGAGGTTTATCTATGGATTCAGATTGTTCAGTAAATTAGGCACCTAGGACTCTGATTTCTTATTGTAGATGAGACACTGCTGACTTCAGATTACAAATATATTCACATGATCACAATAAGGATACACTTGGGTCAGTACAGAATGAGAAGTTTTATTTTCTGTGACTGTGTGGTTTTTGAATTCAATGTTGTGTACTTAATGACTACATTTATGACAGCATTGTTTTTCTATCCAATAGTATATACTGAGTGTGTATCTTCTTGACACTGTTGTAGGCCATGTGGTATTTAAACATGAATGAGACATGTTCTGTACTTTCTAAGTAAAGTGGTGCTGCAGTACAGAAAATATAATGTTAGGTAGGTAATGATTACAAAATCTAGTAAGTACAGTGGTGGAAATGTGTTAGGAAGCACAAAGAAGGGCAACCGGCCACGTTGGGAAAAGTCAGGAAGTCTTCGTGGAAGAGAACTAGATCAAAATATGAAACATATTTTAGAGGCACTACTCCTTATTTTCTGTACTTTATCTACACCGTTCTTTGAACGTATTAAATCTTTATCTACATCAGGAAACTCCTTCATGCTTTGAACATTCTCACTCTGAAAATCTAATGTTTAGCCATTCTTAAGATTCTGGTGAAAAGCCATTTCTTTAGAAGGAAGGTAACCTGAACTGTAAATCTTTGCCTCCCTGTTATTTTGTCAGAGCTCGCTGATTCCTTCACATCTCCTCACAAATAATGCCTGTGTCAACTTCATTAATACGTTTATACCCCCAGGAAATTATAAGCTTCATGAGACTGAGAATCCTGTTTTCTTTACTATCATACTTCTGGCATCTTGCAGGTACACAATAAATATTTGCTGCCTTACTTTCATTGCCATTATGTAGTGAGTCATTAGTGTGTGATTATTTTGGCCTTTGGCACTCCTTTCATCCTGCTGCTTCCTTGAACTTCGTGATTTTATTGTTCATGAGCTACCTAGAGCCAATCTAAATGGGCCTGTTGCCTTTAACTACTGCAGCTCAAGTCCTGGCATTCCATATAAAGATTCCGTCCTTTGTATTAATTATATCAAGGAATTCTTCTAGGCTCAGCCTCTTCAAGCTACTTACATCCTCTTCTCTCAGTACTTCTCTTTATATTCATTTATTTTTCTCCTTTGGTTCCTTGAATCCAAGTCTTCTTTCTAACTCTTACCAGTGCTAATCTTGTGGTCTCACATGCCCTCCTCCCAGCTCTGAGTGTGTATGTTCTTGATACTGTTGTAGGCCATGTGATATACGGACGTGAATGAGACATGTTTTGTACTTTTTATTTCTTTGGGGGAAGTTCCGAGACAGTTTTGGTGTGGAAAAAATTAAATCTGTTGTTTAGAATTAGAATTTTGAGCTGTCTCATGCTTTAGAGGACAGAAAAATAAGCATAAATAAATGCAATACAATGAAATATGATGTTATATTTAAATAGTGCTTAGATTTTCTATTTTTTCATTACTAGCCTTTCAAAGTAAAATATTAAGTGAACTTATGTGGTTAAAATAACTGATCTTTTTTGGTAATTTTACTCCTACAATCAATTTTCAGGTACAATAACTTGAACAGAAAAGGAGGCTGAAATTTTACAATTTGTTATTTGGTTCAATCCTATATTTCTTTCCCTTGACATCCTCATACTGATAATTTTGGGTTTCCATGAGAATGCCATCCAGAATCAACAAAAGCCAGTACAAAACAAAAAATGGGGATGCAAATATTCTATGGCCATTTGTATCACCAACAGTAATATATATAGTAATGATTAGGAAAATCACCTATCTTTGCTGTGATTTTTCCTCCCACATTTCCCAAGTTCTTTTTCATATTTAATCCCTAAGGTAGCATTGTGATATAAGCTAGGAATGCCTTCCATGAGCTTACATGGCTAAAAAGTTGGTAGAACTTGGTCTCAAATATAGGTTTAGGTCCAGACCTGTGTCTTTTAGACTGTACTTTGTGAGATTACTATGTCAATAAAAGCACCATTGAAGCATTTATTAAGTGTATAAATAATAGTACTGGCTATCATGAATTAATATCTAGTGGCAATTAAAGTACACACTTATTGGAGGATGAATCTTCCTAATTAAAATTCTGAATTTCCATGCAAATGATTGGATTCTAGTGCTTCCCCTACTGACATCCCAGAAGTATTGAAATGCATACTACAAAAAAAATTGAGTTCATTTCTAATAAACAATTTTCTTTTTTTTTTTTTTAAAGATTTTATTTATTTATTTGACAGACAGAGATCACAAGTAGGCAGAGAGGCAGGCAGAGAGAGGAGGAAGCAGGCTCCCCGCCGAGCAGAGAGCCCGATGCGGGGCTCGATCCCAGGACCCTGGGATCATGACCTGAGCCGAAGGCAGAGGCTTTAACCCACTGAGCCACCCAGGCGCCCCAACAATTTTCTTTTTGTGCCAGTGCCACATGGCTGTCACCATTTCATTTCTCATAATTCTTTAAAGAAAATGAATATGCTAAATATTTGAAAGTTGCTTCCTTTGGATTTTGCCACAGAGATCTTCTGACATCACCAGATATAAGGCTGTGGATTTTCTGTCATTTTTAAAGTTGATAAAAATACCTTTATTGCCTTTTCCCAATTTCAAACCCTTAGGCTATCAAAGGTGAAATAATTGTTGCCTTATAAAGAACATTAATCTAATTTATTAGCTTTTGGAAACGGAAAGCAAAGCCTACAACCCCAAGATTGGTAGAGACATACTGTTGTATTTTTTAACCTCTGCATAAGTGAACTGTGTCTTAAAAACACCTCAATTTTAGCTTGATAAATACAGTATAAGCCTTGAAGAACCATTGTACTTTGTAATTACCTTGATTAAAGAAGAATAAAAAGGTTTCACAGCAATCAAAGGGCTCTCCAACTCTTACATGTTAACAGTCATTATCTCCCTGCTTCCAGCGCACAGGTGTAAGTTGAAGTAAGGGACTAGTTATACCCTATTGACAGCCTTTGATTAATCTCTTTTGATTAGCTCTTTGCAGAATAAAAAAGAATTTTTTAAATTTGCTAATCAGGTTTCCTTCTGATTAATGCCACAGTAATCATTTAAGGAAATGAATACAATGTAAAATGCCCCTCACTGAAAGTATGCTCTCACTACCATTAGGTATTTGTAAGACATGATATTCTTGAGTAATTGAGTAATAATAGAACCTAGCTGACAAAGGTGGTATATTTGATTCTAATTTTTAAATTAGTGATGACCATGGGTTCGTGGGATTCAGGTTTAATAAAAGAACTGTTCAGTATGCCTGACAGCTATCCATTGGGTTTAGCTTATCTTCTAACTGATTGATACACACTGTACACATTCATCCTGTTTCTTTACCCAAATTGAGTTGTAATTTATTAGGTTGATCTTGGTTTTTATACACTTAAATGTTTTTGGCTTTTATTTTAATAGTAGCTCTGTCATTCTGAAGTCTAGTTTAAAAATAGTCTTAATCATTTCAACATTTAAACTAAAGAGAGTAAGAAGCAAGACTTTCAAAAAATGATTAACTTCCTTTGAATCCTAGGCAAACATATCATTTCTACTAGAAGATTACATACAGAAGATTATATTAAGTGCAGAGGGTTTCATTTATACATATTTGACTTCCTTTTTTTTCTAATTTAGTAAAATGGACACATTTGGTATCATTGGCTGTTATTCTCACATTCACTCCTCCAAACTGTTAGAAAGCCAAAGGCATTTAACATCTTGATTGCGATGCATTCTTGACCAACCTTGGTGAAACAGTTCACACATAAATGAAGTTAAGACGGTGAGCCATTAAAAATCATAAGTCATTTATATGACGTTGAATTATCCATGCTTTCTTAGGGGCCCTTACTGGATGTTCTAAATAGTCTCTATTAAACTTATTGTCTCAGTCATTTTTTCCAGGCCTATGGTTTCCTATGAATCATTAATTTGTCCTCCATATAGATTATTATGAGATATTATACTGTCCTCATGGTTATGCTATAATGAAAAATGATATCTTCTTTCATAAAGTCCATTTAAAAAGACAAAACATTTGATTCTAGTTTTAGTATTTAGTCAGACAAAGGCAATGCAGTAACATTTATTTTTTTTTTCTTTCTCCTATATCCTCTATTCTGATAGAGCTTAAGGTTTGTTGAGGTGGAGGGTAGAGAAAATAAATTTAAAAAAATTGATTTTAGATGTGCATCTTCTAGGAGAAGTGGGTCAGTTTGAGGAGATACTTCAATTAGAATCAGTTTGAAATATTAAGTAAATAGAAATATTCTTCACAGTCTGACCAAACTCTTTCTCTTAGTGAATATCACTACAAGACTGCCAGAGAGTACTTGGCCAATGTCCGCATTTGATAGTGACCAATTTTTCTATCTCTTTTTTCTGTAGGGAAAGAAAAAAAAAAGTATGAACTTCCATGGAAAACTATCCATTGTCCATAGCACACCCTTCTGTCTTACCTGATTCTGATTCAGTGGGGATTTTTCTACAGTTATACATATTGAAGATAATCTCTATGGGTCCAATAGAAATTCAATTGAATTCCCTCCCTATCATGGAAAAGATAGTTTGGCCTCCATTTGCTCATTAATTTTACTTTCCTGATCTAGAAATGTGCTTTTTGGAATCTCTTTTAAATCATTTATGATATCTGCTTGGTTCTCTCCTAGTTGAAATAAATTCTTTAAGACATACACTTTTTGTATCTGTATGGGAATCATGATTTTATCCTATTTTGAAAATTATTCTTTATCAGTTCTCCCTCTAGGGCGCATGTTCTCAGTGTCAGTACTTTTGGCATTTGGGACCAGAAAATTTTTAGTTGTGAGGGGCTGTCCTGTGCATTACAGGATATTTAGCAGCTTCTCCAGCTTTTACATACTAGATGCAAGAATACCCCCTCAGCTGTGGCAACCAGAAATGTCTCCAGGCATTGCCACATGTCCCAGTTGAGAATACTTAAAATCACCCTTGGTTGATAACCACTGCCATAGGGTAAAATGATAGGCTGTAACTGCCTAAAAAATTAATGACTTCTGTTCATTTATTCATTTAACTAATATTTATTGAGTAACACACACACACACACACACACACACACACACACACACACAGTTGTTTGTAATAAGACCAATCACAAATTTGCCTATAGGACACTTGTAGTGAATTCCATTTTACTGTCAAATCATTTCTATGGAGATTCTTGTTAACCTTTAGGCCTTAAAAACATTCTTTATTACTTCAGGAAAATTTTCCTGTTTTACCTGCTTTTTCTTTTTATCTTATCTCTTTCCCTAACTTTTTTCATTTCTGAGTTAAATAATGGCCCTAGTCATAACATAACTATATGCCAGGTATCAGTAAGTTCAGCAATAGTTGTGTAAGTGAAAATAGTAGTCATTAATTTGGTTCTCTGTTTTCCCTCAGAGTTCCTGGGATTTGGCCATGGAGGGGACCAAAAAGTAAAAGACTGAGTGAGAAGCTACATGAATACTTAGAATATATTTTGGCACATAGTATGTAATGTATGTTAGAAAAGATACGGATATTTAAGACTTATCTAAGATACTATAGTTGAGTTTACTGGTGACAAAGCCAGTTAAGAAATGCAATTATTCTTTAAAAATATCTTATTTATTTATTTATTTATTTAAGGGAGGGAGCGAGAGAAAGAGTACAAGCAGGGGGAGCAGCAGAGGGACAGGAAGAAGCAGACTAGCTGCTAAGCAAAAGAGCCCAACATGGGGCTCAGCCCCAGGGCCCTGGGATCATGACTTGAGCTGAAGGCAGAGGCTTAACCAACTGAGCCACCCACATGCCTCCTGCAATTATTTACATATGGTCCTTCACAAGAAATATATCAGATCCTCAATACAAATAATTTTTTTGACAATTATCTCAGAAGGAAATAGAAAAAACAATTTTGTGAGTAGAGGGTCATGCTGATGACACAATGATAGATTACGCATTCAGAATATCCCTACCTAAACCCAACCACAGGTTTTTACAAGGCTGCTCCATCCGTAAGAAATTATAGGTCACTGCTCCCTGTGCACCCAGAGAACATGCTTCTGCAGGACAGAGTAGAGGAGATGTAATTATTAAGTTGTGGTTAGTCAGTACATATTTACTGGAGTGTATTCTGGGTACAGTCTTAGATGACAAGGATGTAGAATAAAACTCTAAGTCAGACATCCAGCTCTCAAGGAGTTTATATTCCCAGGGGAAAAGAAAGTTGGTAAATTCGAAGTTGAAAAATAAGATAATTCCAGCTATTGGAAAGTGCTAAGGACATTGAAAGTAGGGTAAAATGATTGAACCTGACTAGTGGTTTGATACATGGGGTTAGGGAAGTTAGGGAGGCCTCTTTGAAACAAATTAGTTAAGAACAGTTTAAAGATGAGAAGGAGGCAGACAGGAAGTCTGGAGAAAAAGTCCTTGAAGCTGAAAGGATACGTACACAATTTTGAGGTGAGAATGAAGTTGATAGGTTTCAGGAAACACAAACCTGGGATATGGCTGGGGTTGGTCAACTCAAGGCCATAGGGAGAAAGTTGGGGTGAATTTGGAAATGTAGGCTGGGTCAGATGAAGTGCAGGTTTGTAAGCCATGGTAAGACGTCTATTTTTTTAATTCCAAGGGTAATTTCTTTTTCTCTATATAATCAGGTTCAGTATTCTTGTGTTTATCTTCAAATTATTTGAGCAAATCCTTGAAAGTTTGAAGGAAAATATTTACAAGAGAAAAGAAAAGTTTTAGAATAAAAAAAAGTCTGTATAGAAAGATTGTGTGGTACATGAACCCAAATTCATCTTCTCCAGTGTCTTTATTTCTTATATCTCTTTTCTTTTTCTCTTTCCTCCTCTTCCTCCTTTCCCTCCAATGCTGAATCCTGACTGTCATTAGCCAAAAGACAGAGTCCAATGTATTACCAGGTGCGTTTTGAACATTTGATAACAGTGGATATGAAGAAATGAATGAACAGATGATTGAATAGCTGGATAGATGGCAGGATCTCTGGTTCAAGGAAGAGAATGTCCCAGAAAGAGTTTGCAGGGATGGGGCATCTAGGGGCGGTCTTTGGGTAAAGACATCAGAGTCACATATACGTAACAACAAGAATGGGAACTGTCCCAAGACAGAACCAACAAGGTTCACACTTGGAAATTAATGAGAAATAGTCCAAGGTTAACACGGTAAGATGTGTGTGTATGTGTGTGTGTGTGTGTGTGAGAGAGAGAGAGAGAAAGAGAGAAGGATAAGGGTTCTTCAGAATTTTACAGAGCATTTCAGGCTAGAGAGAGAAAGCAAAAAAAAATTATATAAGTGAATTCAACATATTTAATTAAAGGTGCATCTATTTAAAGTAATTACATTTTGGGTAAGATTCAAACCTATTCAAGAGATCCTACTCATGATCGTACTACTTCATAGAGAAAAAATACCACAAACACTATAGGTTATTCCCACAAATAATGTAATAACCAAGGGTTTCACGTTGTGTAGATTTATATTTTCTATATGCTTTCTTACTATAATAACAGAACATCTAAATTTTATTATACCTGGACAGGTATATTATGCTATCACTTTTTCTATATAATAATATAATCTAAAATTTGAACTGGCATTGCTTTTTTAATTTAAATATAAGTGTGCCCAACAGAGAATACGTTTACAGAAAGATTTTCAGGTGTGTTAAAAGAAAGCAAAATCAAGAAAAAATGTGTTGTAGATTTTAGCTGAAGAGGAATGAAACAGATAGGCTTCTCAATATCAAAATGAGACTCAAAAGCTGTATTTGAAAGCCTTGTTGGATATCTTGGCTTTTTAAAACTCTAAGATACTGTCCTAAAAATCCCTAACTGTAAAAATCATTTAGGCATCTGCAGGACATTGAGGTTATATTCACAAAGTGAAGGTAGAAAGAGTAAGTGACACTAATGTTTCTATTTGAGCTGTGAACAAAAGAGGACCCTTTTCCAGGGAAGAGAACAGAAGCTTAGGCACAAAATAAGAACGAAACATTCTCTGTAACTTTGTTTCTCTTAAATTGGGGAGCTCACGACCAGCCGCTTGTTAGAGACAGATTCTCAGACTCTACGCCGGATCTGGTAGCCAGAATCTGCCCTTGACCAGGTACCTAGATGCACCCCACACCTGTTCCAGTCTGAGAAGTGCCCCTGCAGACCGTGAAAGAACACTGATGAAATATCGGGCTGTCTTGTCAGCACAGGATAAAAAGAAAGTGATGCAAGGGAGAGCAAGCCAAGATTTGCTGCTTTAGGTTCATTAGTGTTTGGGGTTAGCATTGATATTTAGACCAGAAACAGGATTAAAGAATGTGAAAAGATGATCTTGTGGCATTGTGTTTGGAAGTCATATTGACAGTTCTGCACCTACAAAAAAAAAAAAATTTTTTTTTCAATTGTATTTTCTCTTTGGAGACCTTGAAGTAGCTGGAAAAATCCTTTCCCCCATGTTGTCATTTAATTCGAGTTCACCTTGCAGTCTATGTCTTTTCTTGATATACCTTTTATGTCTCTGATGGCCAGCGCTCCCTCCCCGTCGCTCAAAATTGTTCCTGACTTTCCATGCCCTCCAGAAAGGCATTCTGAAGTCATCAGATGAAGTCTGAACTTCCTTGGCTGTATCTGAGCCCCAACATTAAATTCCTTAGAAGATGCAGATTTGACCTTGTTCTCGAGGCACCCCTAAGTGCTTGAATTTCTTAAAAATGTCTGATGTTACCACCTCCCTGTGTAATCATGCCTCCTTCCTTTAGTTAACTCTCGGGGGCTTCTGTAATCCTTCATCACCAGGGATGTCTGTTAGTTCTTATGTTCATAGATTCATTCAGGCACTTCATCCTTCATTCATTTCACATTTCCCAACTCTGTGCTAGACAGTAGCTTAGTGCCGCGCGGATACAGGATAAATAAGCCTCAAGCATGGCCGTTGGGGACTTAGAATGATTTAATGCACATAGGCTTCTCATATAGTGGCACTGCATGCATACTTGTTTGTTTATTATTTTCCGATTGCAAGGAAATGCCAGAAAATATGAACGCACCCTTTTTTTCTTGACAGGCTATGGTGTATGGAAATGAACTTTTATTATAATAGATATTCTTACTCAGTTCTTAGGATTTACCACGCATGCTTCTGAGTGGATTATCTACCCTGACTCACTTAACCCTCACAAAAACCACATTCCCCTCCACCCCACCTTTTCCAGATAAGGAAGGAGAAAAGACAGAATTAAATAACTGGCATAGCCCAGAAAGCTGGCGAGCAGAAGATTTTGGATTCACCTGGAACTGATCTGGCTCCAGAGTCCTAACCTCATAAGATGCACTTTTTTTTTTTTAAATTTAAGATTTTATTTATTTATTTGACAGAGAGAGAGATCACAAGTAGGCAGAGAGGCAGGCTGAGGGAGAGGGGGAAACAGGCTTCCTGCTGAGCAGAGAGCCCTGATGCAAGGCTCAAACCCAAGACCCTGAGAACATGACCTGAGCTGAAGGCAGAGGCTTAACCCACTGAGCCACCCAGGTGTCCATAAGATTCACTTGGAAGCACATTGTCACCTATAACATAAAATGCCTCTCAGTACCTTTTTGACAGATGAAAATAATACCCTCATTTTATGTTCCCATTCTCTCCTATACCAGAGGTCTACAGCTTATTGCCTAATGCCAGATTTATTTTTGTAAATAAAATTTTATTGGAATGCAGCCATGCCCATTCATTTACATTTTGCCTATGACTGCTTTTGTGCTAAAATGACGTGGGGTGAGTTGTTGTGGCAGCGACCTTCTGCCTGAAAGCCTAAAATATTTATTATCTGGCCCTTCAGTAAAAAATTTGCCAGCCCCTTCTAATATAAGTATAAAGCCAATTAATACCTTACATATTACATAAAAAAAATTTGAGCAGTAATGCTTTCTATGCTGAATATAACACTTAGAATGAAACTTAATGGAAGAAAATAAAGAAAGTACATTTATTTAAGGCATATGATTTTGAAATAGTCTTAGTAAGAATTAGAGAATAAGTAATTCTTTCTTTCAAAGAGATGGCAGCTTTATGCCCTTGCTCAGTGCCTCTGTGGATGGCATCAGTGACTGGGGTTTTGGGAAAATAGGTGGCATACAGTTACCATTTCCTTTTATTATTGTTTCATGTCTCCAAGGTCAATCAAGCTTTTTTGTTAGCAATTATTTTTTCCCACCTGAAACTTCAGAATAACATTGTGTATTATTTTCTCATGTAGGGGGGCCTAGGTGGCTCAGTCAGTTAAGCAGTGGGCTCTTGAGTTCTGCTCAGGTCATGGTCTCAGGATGTCATGGGTTTGAGCCTCAAGTCAGGCTCCATGCTCAGAAGGGAGTCTGCTTGAGAGTCTCTCTCTCTCTCTTTGCCTCTCCCCTCCCCAAGTTAAATAAAATCTTAATAAAAAATGAAATAAAATAATAATTTATCATGTAGTGCATATTTACACTGTCATTGGAAAAGAGGAGAAAGAATGTGTGTTTTATTTCAGTTATTAGAATGCCAAGACTTGAAAAAAATATTAAATCAGATTTATTTTTTCTTTTTTCATTGTAAGTGGGAATGTGGTCAGTAGTTATCTTGTTCCATCAATGCTTTTTATTGCCTTTTGTTTCACATAAAATATGAAAAGTATGCTTTGAGTATTTTTTTTACTACTTTAATTACTTAGAGCTTAATTTGTTTTTAATAATTTAATAGATAAAATCAAAATAGAGCATTTGATTGTATATGCATCGTTCTAATTTGGGAGTGCACTTAAGGAAGGCAATCATTTGCACAAAATCATTTTACATGACAAAGTAAAGGAAATTGTAATTAAAATAAAAATTATGGTGTTTTAATAAAGTTGAAAGGATTTTTTAAAAATCTTTCCTTTATTGTTCATCTGGGGTTGTGAATTTGCATTTCTTACTGAGAAATATTGATCTCACTCTTCATCTCATTTTATTATTTTTTTTTTTTAAGATTTTATTTATTTATTTGTCAGAGAGAGAGAGGGAGAGAGAGCAAGCACAGGCAGACAGAATGGCAGGCAGAGGCAGAGGGAGAAGCAGGCTCCCTGATGATCAAGGAGCCCGATGTGGGACTTGATCCCAGGATGCTGGGATCATGACCTGAGCCGAAGGCAGCTGCTTAACCAACTGAGCCACCCAGGCGTCCCTTCATCTCATTTTCAAACTACAATTTTTGAAAGTAGAAAATTTAAATCTTTTCAAAACAAGAAAGAATTATAATTTTCCACATGCAAATTATTCTTTATGTTTTGTTTCTTAAAAATGGTTATGTAAATATGCAGTTTTAAAAATCATGTTCTTTGGTAAAATATAATGAAAAACAGTTCAGTTAGAATTAGAAATTAAGAGGGTGCCTGGGTGGCTCAGTGGGTTAAGCCGCTGCCCTCGGCTCAGGTCATGATCTCGGAGTCCTGGGATCGAGTCCCGCATCGGGCTCTCTGCTCAGCAGGGAGCCTGCTTCCTCCTGTCTCTCTGCCTGCCTCTCTGCCTGCTTGTGATCTCTCTCTGTCAAATAAATAAATAAAATCTTTAAAAAAAAAGAATTAGAAATTAAGAGATTGATTCTTTAGGTTGTGATATGGAAGTGTATGGATTTCCATACATGTAAATTTTACTTGGAATGGTTTAGACTCTGTTATTTATCCTTTGAAGCTCAATTATTTAGTTAATCTAGACATATAATAGCTACTTCTCAAATACTTTTTCCCATGGACATTTGATACAAGTTTAAATGTCTGTTTTTTTTCTTTTTAAAGATTTTATTTATTTAATCGAGAGAGAGAGAGAGAGAGAGGGTAAAAAAAGAGAGAGAGCACCAGCGGAAGGGAAAGCAAAGGGAGAGGGAGAAGCAGGCTCCCTACAGGGAGCCTGACAAGGGGCTGGTTCCCAGAGTCCTGGGATCATGACCTGAGCTGAAGGTGGACAATTAACCATCTGAGACACCTAGGTGCCCCCAAGTTCAACTGTCTTTTGGGATTTTTTTCTGAGGGCAGCTATGACTTAGATTGGTTCATTTACTTATTTGAATAAGTAAATGGACTTTTTTATGGTCTACTAATTAAAATTCAGAACAGAGTACCCTAGTTTATTTGTGTTTTGCTTTAAATCATGCGTGTAAGCTGTGGATATTTAGAATACTGTGTCAAAGCGTTGAGCACTATATTTATTGTCATTTCATATCCTTGGTAAGAAAGTTTGTTTGTTTTGCTTAGTTACATGAATGGAATGATAATGATGGATGACACTGCTTTTCCCAGAAAAGAGAACCTGACTCCACTAGGATATGCGTGCATCATCACATACTCAGGAACGGACTCTCTGATAATATTTGAGCAGACTTATCAAATAATGATAAAGTTGAAAGTAGCGGCCAAGGAGAGTGCTGCTTGGGGACATTAAATATAAATATATATCAAATTGTAGAAATAATACTTTTGCAGCCAGAATAAAAAATTTCCATTGCCTATTGCTTACCTGTCCTAACTGTCCCTTCTCAAAAAAGGCTGAAGCATGTTGATATTCAAGCCAGTCCTTTTGATTGCTCCTTCCTTTCATGTCCATAATGCTATCACTCATCAAGTTTAGACTGCTGACTCACAGGCCTGTGTCATAATCCTTCCGTGACAAAAATTGATTTGATAGCGTGTGTTAGGTTGATGGCGACAAGGTCAATTGAGTTCGATTTGCTTTCGTCTCTAAGTAATCAACTTTGTTCCTCTGGTATGTGGAGACCTTAAAAGGCCTGGAGAGTTTTAAATGTTTCTACTCTACAAATATTTATTATTCAGGTACAAAAGAGTTAATTTAACCACCTTTGCCTATAATGTTTCACAAAAAGATTTTATAATTTCATGATGAAAGCTGAAGGCATTTTGTTCATTTAAAATAATTTCACCACTTTTTTTTTCTTTTTAAATCATAGAATGGTCTTGGCTAAACACACCTCCTCAGAGAGGTCTTTGCTAATTATATTATCTGAGTACATCACTCTGTAATTCTCTCTTTGGCTGTAGTTTTATTTATCTTTTCTTGATGCCTATCATGATTTGAAATTACATTTGTTAATGCTTGCTTCTTCACTAGTTTGTCGACTCTACAAGAATTGAGGCTGGGTCTGTTTTGCTCATAATTTTATCCTAAGCACCTGGTCACAATCATGGCACATACAGATGTTTAACAAAATACACATTGAAAGAAAAACATTGTCCATTATCAGAGGAGTTTGGAGCAGATGATAAGGAAATCCTGAGATTTCTACTACAGAACCTGGTTTGGAATCTCCTTGGCTTGAAGGGGTTCAGTGCAATCATTTGAATCCTTTCTTCTGATACGGGGATAGAGAATGGAATTTTAGAGACCCCAGCATTCAGTTTAGATATGAAACTTTTTTTATTATAGTGCAGTTCATTGCTGTGTATACCTTTATTCATTAAGTTATTCAGCAGATGTTTATTAAGTAGACCCTGTGTGCCAAACACTACACAGATAGGGCTCTTTCTCCAGCAGATTTTAGAATGTGGTGGGGAGACCCACATTAATCATAAACACTTTTGGAACATGTTACACATATGGTGATGAGAAGAAATCAAGTAGAAAACCTAATTTAAACTGTGGGAAGAAGAACATCTCAGAAGCTCTTTCTAAAAAGCATAAAAGGTCTGTGCCCCCATGTCATCTCTCATTAGCCATTCCGCTCTGACCCTGATTGTCTCAGAATTCTTAATGGATTTATGCCTTACTGGGTTCAGATGATCTCTAGTTCTTACCATATAGACACACTTCTGTCACTGACCCATTGTCTTGTGTCCAATAAGCACTTACCTTTCCCAGTGGGATTGGTGTCCTACCCTGCAATCCATCTCTTTTGCTTGGGACCCTGCCAACCTCCTCTTAGCCAATCCTTTTCCAAGGGGAAGCCCACTTTTTCCTCTATAGCAGTTGTTGGTTCATCCTGTTCTGGATTAACTGATGAACACTTTTGGTCTGTTGCTAGCTTCATGTTGTCTACACTTTCTGCTACTGGCTTCATGTTTATACTTCTTGCCTTTCTGTCAGGATGTAGCCCAGAGTTACCTTAAATGTAACTTGGATTTTGATCAGTCAGATTCCTCCAGTCTTCTCTTCCTTCAAAACTCTCTTTTGTTTTTTCTACCCTCTTTACTCTATGTCATGCCCTTCTTGGTTCTATATTTTTATATTTGCTTTGCTGATGACTATGAAATATACTACACATATTTACATTTTTAGCCTTTCTGATCAGAGTTTCTCATTTTCAACACTACTGACTTTTTATGTCAGGTAATTTTTTGCTGTGGGGACAGCTCTATGCATTGTAGGAGGTTTAGAATCTCTCTCCCAGTTGCAAAAACAAAAATGTGTCTAAACATTGCTAAATATCATCTTTGGTCAAAGTTTCCCCAATTGATAATGAAATATGCTTTCAAGTAACCAAAGTATGTTTTACTCACCGATTTATTTATTCTTCCACTCATTTAGTAAGTATATTTTGAGCAACCTACTTGGTGTCAGAGCCATTCAAGGCACTGGGAATATCATTGTAGTAAATGCAGATAAAGTCTTTGCGCATATGGAGCTCACATTTTTCTAGAAGGAAAATATAAAAAATAAACAATATAATGCCAATTCATGAAACACATAATGATTTTAAGAAAAGAAAAGGAGATAGAACACCATTTAGAGAGAGTAGTCAAAGTCTTTCTGAGAAGATAGATTTTGAGAAGAGACAGAAAGGAAGGGAGGTTGAGAGTTTTGTGAAGATCTTGGACAGAATCATTGCAGAAAGAAAGAAGCAGAAAGTTCCTGAGTGGGAACAAGCTTGTTGTGATAGAGAAATAGCAAGATAACCTACATGGTTAGAACTGAGGGAAAAACAACTAGGTCAGAGTGATGGTCTTGCGTATGATGAGAAGTCATTAGAAAGCATTGATCTGTGTTGTAATGGAATTGGATTTTTAATCAGGAAGGGACATTCTGACTGTTCTGGACAGAATCGACAGTAGTAAGGGAGCCAAGAATGGGATCGAGGAGATCCATTAGAAGCTTGCTGCAGGAGGATAAGTGAGAGAAGATGGAAGCTAGAACTGTGATGATGACACTGGAGGTGTTGAGATGTCATTATAGTAAGAGATGTCTACTGAAAGAAGGCCTGGCTGTGCCTGTTGATGGATTGGATATTGGATGTAGGTTGGGGGTGAGGGCTAACACTGATTTGTAGACATGTGAACCTAGGTGACTATTTCTGCCATTTTCTGAGATGGACAAGACTGGAGGAACATGTTGGGGGTGGTTAAGAGCTTCAGTTTGCGTATTTTAAATATGAAATGGCAGTTTGTGGGGATGTTGAGTGTAAGTAATTACTTGTACTTCAATTATCTTTATTTTCCCCCTGTCACCTCAAGACAAAAGTGTATATAGGTAGTTGGTGCAACCTTTTCCCCCCCTCTTTAAATGAGGAAATGAAAGCTCAGAAATTTTGGGCAAGCCAGGATTTGCACACAAAAATTCAGACTCTAAATGGAGACTCTGAAGGAGTATCCTTAATTAAAGCTGCCAGTGATTGGCTTTTCTTTCTTTCTTTTTTTTTTTTTTTAAAGATTTTATTTATTTATATGACAGAGATCACAAGTAGGCAGAGAAGCAAGCAGAGAAAGAGAAGGAAGCAGGCTCCCCTCTAAGCAGAGATTCCCAATGCAGAGCTCCGATCCCAGGACCCTGGGATTATGACCTGAGCCAAAGGCAGAGGCTTTAACCCACTGAGCCACCCAGGTGCCCCTGCAGTGATTTTCTGTTGTTCTTATGTTAAAATGCAAAAACAGAAATCATTTTCTGTTATACTTTGCAACAACTAAAAAGTAAGTACAAGTCCAAACTGAAAATTCATGTTTCTAAGGTACTTACATATTTATTTATCTCTATTATTATTAAAATGAAGGATGAAATTATGGAAAAAAATATCTGAATGTTTGGATTTATCATAACATAATCTGGCCAACTTCCTCCAAAGACTGTTTTTGGGTCCTAGTCTTTTTTCTTATGCATTCATCACTCCATGCATCCCTTGGAAGATTTTTATAGATGTCTCTCTCATAGTGTCTGCAGTATTAGTAGTATTAATAAGTGGTTTCCACTTGCATGGAATATCTTTTTCCATCTTTTTACTTTTAGTGGTGTGCATCCTTGCATTTAAAGTGAATCTCTTGTAGGCAGCACACAGGTGAGTCTTATTTTATATTTGTTCAGCTACCTTATGTGTTTTGATTGGAGCATTTGATTTAAAGTAATTATTGATAGGTATGTGCTTTTTGCCATTTTGTTAATTACTTACTGTTTTTATAGTTCCTCTCTGTTCCTTTCTTCTCATGCTTTTTTCTTTTGTGGTGATGACTTTCTTTAGTGATGCACTTACTTTCCTTTCTCTGTCTTTTGTGTATTTGCTATAGGTTATTTCTTTGCAATTACCGTGAGGCTTACATATAATAACATTTCTATAACAGTCTATTTTAAGTTGGTAACATCTTAAGTTTGATCCCATCATAAAACTCAACATTTCTTCATTGCCGTGTTTTGTTTTCGATATCACATTTACATCTTTTATCTTGTGCATCCCTTCAATGATTATTGTAATCATATTTTTTACTACTTTTGTCTTTTAACCTTTATGTTAGCTTTATAAGTGGTTAATCTACTACCTTTACTACAAATTTAGCTTTGAAGTCAGATATATTATTTCATATGTATTCTAATAACTAATTAGCACACTTTATTTTTGTAAGGCCAATTTAATTGTGAAGAACTCCTTTAGATTTAGCTTGTCTGGAAAATTTATCTTTTCTTCACTTCTGAATGATAATTTTGCTGGGTAGCATATTCTTGGTTGGAAATGTTTTACATTCAGCACTTTGACTATATCTTATCATTCCTGTCTGGCCTGAATATTTATGCTGAAACACCTGTTGTTAGTCTTATGGTGGTTTCTCTGTATGTACAAGTTCCTTTTCTCTTGATGCTTTTAAGATTCTCCCCTTGTCTTAAATTTGATATTTTAATTATACTGTGTCTTGGTGTGGGTTTCTTTGGGTTCCACTTATTTGGAAGTCTCTTTGCTTCTTGGATCTGAATGTCCATTTACTTCTCCAGGTTAGGGAAGTTTTCAGTTATTATTTCCTCAAATAAAATTTCTACCCCTTTCTCTCTCTCTTCTTCTGATACAAAGGTCTGTGATGCAAATGTTAGTCTCTCTGATGTTGTCCATAGTTTCTTAAACTATCCTTTTTTCACCTTTTTTCTTTTTGCTGCTTTGATTTGGTGAATTCTACTGCCTTGTCTTTGAGTTGACTTATCTTTTATTGTGCTTCACCTAGTCTGTTTTTGAATCCTTCCGGTGCATTTTTCAGTTCAGTTATTTTATTCTTTAGCACCATGACTTATATTTGGTGCTTTCCTACATGTTCCATCTCATTGTTGGAGTTGTCATTTTGTTCCTCCATTTTCTCCCCAGTTTAGTGAGCACCTTTATGACCATTACTTCGAACTTTTGTAAGGTAAATTACTTATCTCCATTTTATTAGTTTTTTTCTGAAGTTTTATTTTGTTCTTTCATTGGGAACATACCCCCATTTTACCTGAGCTCTGTTCTAGTTTCTATACAGTAGATGAAACCACCTCTCTCAAGTTTTGAAGTAGTAGCCTTGTGTAGGAGGTGAAACTTGTTGTTCAAACCTTGCTGTACTCTCGGTTGTCTCTCAAAGCTTTGTGTTTTGTCCAAGCATCCTATTCTGTTTTTTTTTTTTTTTTAATTTTAATTTTTTTAATTTTTTTCAGCATAACAGTATTCATTATTTTTGCACCACACCCAGTGCTCCATGCAATCCGTGCCCTCTACAATACCCACCACCTGGTGCCCCCAACCTCCCACCCCCCACCCCTTCAAAATTCTCAGATCGTTTTTCAGAGTCCATAGTCTCTCATGGTTCACCTCCCCTTCCAATTTCCCTCAACTCCCTTCTCCTCTCCATCTCCCCTTGTCCTCCATGCTATTTGTTATGCTCCACAAATAAGTGAAACCATATGATAATTGACTCTCTCTGCTTGACTAATTTCACTCAGCATAATCTCTTCCAGTCCCGTCCATGTTGCTACAAAACTTGGGGATTCATCCTTTCTTTCTTTCTTTTTTTTTTTTTTTACAGCTTTATAAACATATATTTTTATCCCCAGGGGTACAGGTCTGCGAATCGCCAGGTTTACACACTTCACAACACTCACCATAGCACATACCCTCCCCGATATACATAACCCCACCCCCTCTCCAAACCCCCTCCCCCCATCAACCCTCAGTTTGTTTTGTGAGATTAAGAGTCACTTATGGTTTGTCTCCCTCCCAATCCCATCTTGTTTCATTTACTCTTCTCCTACCCCCTCGACCCCCCATGTTGCATCTCCTCTCCCTCATATCAGGGAGATCATATGATAGTTGTCTTTCTCCGATTGACTTATTTCGCTAAGCATGATACCCTCTAGTTCCATCCACGTCGTCGCAAATGGCAAGATTTCATTTCTTTTGATGGCTGCATAGTATTCCATTGTGTATATATACCACATCTTCTTTATCCATTCGTCTGTAGATGGACATCTAGGTTCTTTCCATACTTTGGCTATTGTAGACATTGCTGCTATAAACATTCGGGTGCATGTGCCCCTTCGGATCACTATGTTTGTATCTTTAGGGTAAATACCCAGCAGTGCAATTGCAGGGTAAGAGTTCCAAGTAGTTGAGGATGGCCAAGACTTGTCAGTATTCCAGCAGGGAGGATCTCAGCTCCTAGATTTATCTTTAGGCAATAGCTTTTAAAAGTATACAAATATTTTTTTAAAAGTGTATACAAATATATATAGTCATGTAGGTTACAAAATTAAGCCTGCTGGCCACCAGATATAGGTGAAAAAGTAGTATATCCCAGGTGGTAGCTGTAAAAATTGGGGCACCAGACTCACGCAAAAGCTTCCTTCCAGGTGACACTGATACTCTGGAGTACAGCTAGTGAAGCATGAAAAGATGGCACCCACCAGTCTGTCCGTAGAGAGTGTTCTAGCAAACTCTTCGGTATGTGTGGTAAATTACATGCTTCTCCTTCAGCCTGATGCCTTATTCACTTTAAATCTGGTTATGATCACCTCTCTCTGGGATGGGCCCTGGAGTAGGTGAGTTTAAGTGTATGAGACCTTTTTTTTGGGGGGGGGAGGAGGGGAGATGAAACACTTTTTAAGTTTTTATTTTAATTCCAATTAGTTAATATACAGGATTATATTAGTTACAGGTGTACATTATGGTGATTCAATACTTCCGTATAACGCCATATAACACATGCTAAATGCGTGAGCACTTTAAGAACATTTTCTCAGATCTGTAGAGTCTTGTGGGTCTTGGGAAGTGAGTCTCTTTGGTTTTCAAAATTAGATGTTTTGGGTGCTCATCTCTCAAGTGTGTGTCTTAAAAGTTGGGATGCCTCATGTTGGGTTTGAACCTCTCACTTCCTGGGGGGAAGCTCCAGGTTTTGAGTTCCCTCTAGGTCATGGGTCATTGCATTTGATGTGGAGTATATGGTAAGAATATATCCAAGCTTTTACCTGCTTTGATGATGTTTTCTGTTTATCCAATATGTGGTTGTCTAGAAATCAGACTTTAGGTTACTTTGAGAAAATTGTTCCATTTGTAACTATAGACTCCTCTGTGGGAGGAGATGAGTTCAGGATCTTTCTACATTGCCAACTTGAACAAGCTCAGAATAAAGGAAACAGAGAAATTCAATGTGTAAACCTTTTTCTGTTAAAGAGTTGTGGAAGTGCAGAAAGTAATAGTATACAGGTAGAAAGGTAGAGAGGTGATATAGAAATTGATAAATAGATATTTCTGAGAAAGACTGTTGTTTAAAGTAAGTGCAGTTTACTTCTTATGCATATTAATCAAATAATTACCCTCATTGAAATCACATTAAAATGCCATTTTAATTTCTTGAATTTCTGAAGGATTCCATAATAAATGTTTTAATGTAATTTTGAAATAATAGCATAATAACTAGATTTATTAAACATATTGCTTCACTAAAAATTATTTCCACAGAAAAATTGGTAAAAACATGTTTCTTCAGAATTAAAAATCTGGCTTTAATTTTGAATTTGATAAACAATAGATATATCACATTTGATGTTTAAAATTAAAGCCATAACCAAAAATTTATAGTTGAATTAGCATTTTTATATAGACTAAAATGAGAAGATATTTATTATGTTAAGTAGAAATGCTTCCCTTTTGATAGCAAGCAGATTTATAACCATTTTGCAAATGAAACCTTGTTCAGTATTAAATAGAAACCCTAAAATATCTAGCTTTCAAATTTATACTCATTTTATTCTTCCTACAAGAGATTACAAAATGATTTATAACCTATCGAAATCAATTCTAATGTAATATTCATTTATTGGATACAATAATCTCAACTTTTAATTAGAATATAATTTAATTTTCCATTAAAATCTATATTAGCAAAGAAAGCCTGAATGAAATGTATTTGAATAACTTACTACTTAGAGTGGAGCACATTGAAAATAACCTGACTAATTATGTCTTTATATGACTAATTGTACATACTAGGTGCTTATCTCTTTTACACATTGAATTTCTCTGTTTCCTTTATTATCCTTCTATGTCACAACAACCTTTCTCTCTTTTATGTGGGTTTTGAGGTCCTCAAAAGTAGGTAAGCAGAAGGTTGATAATTCTCATTCAGAGAGCATGAGAAGGAAAAACAGTTTTCATAATAAAATCATGATTCTTATTTGGCTTTTCTCACTGTGTTGATGCTTCCACTGGTGGGAAACAAAGCAACAGTGGTAAAAATGCTGGCACTTTGTACAAATCAAAGCAGTAGCACCAACTGTATTAGTGGTCATTGGGTTCTTCATGTTATGTGCAAACATTTAAAAAAATATTATTAAGACTTTAGTTTTTAGAGCAGTTTTGGGTTCATAGTCAAATTGAGGGGAAGGTTCAGAGATTTTCCATATACCTCCTGTCCACGCACATGCATAGACTTCTCCCATTACCAACATCCCCCAACATAGTGATACATTTGTTATAATTGGTGAACCTACACTGGTGCATCATAATTACACAAAGTCCATAGTTTATATTGTTGTTCACTCTTGATATTATATATGCTATTGGTTTGGAAAAATGTGTAATGAAGGACATGTATCCATCATTATGGTGTTATACAGAATATGTTTAATGCCCTAAAAATCCTCTAGTGTAAGAAATTCTTCTATGAGCAGTAAAACATTTCTTTTATTAAATCTCAAAAAATAACTATACTCATCTTTTTAATATTCTAGTTATAAAAACCTTCTGGAAGTACATATAAAATATTTCTACATATTGGAATATGACAGTTATCTCCAGAACAAGTCTGGTGTAACTGTTTGAATTGCAGGCTAACCTAGCAGCTTTTATCATGGAGTACCACCAGTTGTACTTGAAAGAACAACTGACAAACTATGATTATTCATACATTGGTATTTATAAGAATGAAGTGAACTTATCATTTCAAGGAAACTAACTCTCAGTATTTTCTGCCAATGATAAAATTCAAACTTTCAAGGAAAAATTAGAATTTTGGAAAACTTGAATCTGCTACCATGAATTAGTTTCCTTATTCTTAATGGTTTTGCTGATGAATTCAGTTGTAATTTTAATAAATGATATTTAAACACACACACTCACACACACACACACACACACACACATACACACACATACTATACATTGAAATGCACCAAAATTTGGAAGCATAATATAATTCAGTAAATCAACATTTTCTAAATGAGCTATGTATGTTATAAAATCATGCATGAGAGATTTACTGAGGTGTAAGATAGACGATTTATACTACTTTCTTGATAATATTTCAGAAACCATATAGCAACTAAGCTTTACAAACTATCCATGTTGAGCTTTATCATAGTATCAAAGAATAATATCCACAATTCTTTAGAAAAAGACTTTAAAGACTCCTTCTTTATCCAGCCATATACCTTTAGGAGACAGGTTTTTCTTTGCATATTTAAAGCAGAACAATACATTATAAAAGATTGAGTACCCCCCTCAAAAAAAGACTGACATAATTCTAAAACAGTGCTACCTTTCTTCCTGATTTTATTTTTGTTTTGGTAAATACAGATTTTTTCATATTTTCAATAGTTCTTTTAAAGAATTTATTTTTAGGGGTGCCTGGGTGTCTCAGTGGGTTAAGCCCCTGCCTTTAGCTCAAGTCATGATCTCAGGGTCCTGGGATGGAGCCCCACATCAGGCTCTCTGCTCCGCAGGGAGCCTGCTTCCCCCCCCAGCGCCCCATCCCTGGCCTGGCTTTCTGCCTACTTGTGAACTCTCTCTTTGTCAAATAAATAAATAAAATCTTAAATTTTTTTTTAATTTTTAAGTAATCTCTACATCCAATGTCGGGCTCAAACTCACAACCCCAAGATCAAGAGTTGCATGCTCCACTGAGAGGCAGCCAGACACCTCAAGAGATTTTCAATAATTTTTAGAAGTATAAAGGAGTCTTGAGACCAAAAAAGTTGGAGAACTTCTACAGTCAAAGTAGTTTACGTCTGTTCTTCGATGCCTTTTTGGTGGGGAAATATTTTGAGTTCTGTCCAGTTGTAAAAGCAAAATATTTTTCATGATACTATACAGAGTATATTGTGAATCTCTTCCAAAATAGCAAGAAAATTATTTGTTTCCCAGCTTACTTTTGAACCAAGCTCCATTTAAATATTCACAAATCCTGACTTGAGAAAATTGAGCAGTATTCTTTTTTCTCTTACCCTTCCTAATTGAATGTTATACAAATGTGGCTGCATTAGCAATTTTTTTTGTATGCCCCCTCCCTTTTAGAGCAAATGTTACCTTCAACATTTATAGCTTTTCTCAGTAGTAGACCCCAAGGCTTGAAAAACAAATTATTCTAATTAACTTTCTTTGGCAAAGTTTTTCTTAGACAGACTAAAAGTAATCTGCTTTAGTTAGAAAGAGTAAACCTTTACCCCATCCTGAGCCGCAAACTCATTAGTTTATTTCACATCCTGTTGTACTTCTGCAGGAAACATTTAACACTGAGTCTCTTTAATACCTTTCCTTCATGAAGATAACTATTTTACTCTTAAATTAGACTCAACTAATTAAAAAAAAATTAAATATAATGTAAAATATTTTGTAGTATTTGCTGACCTGATTTTTCTTTTGCAAACATGAAAAGAAAGTGACTTGATACCAAAGTATGTGTTCTTGAAATGATCACCGGGAATTTTGTATTTTTTTAGCATTTCAAATCAGTTCTCTGATTCAAACCTGGTAAGAATTAGAGTCAGTGTTAGAACAGTTCTATTCTCCACTCAGTTACTCTATTAGGAGATATATGTTTCAGTCTTTATAAGATTCACTGTCTGGAAAAGAGGATCAATTTACATAGATATGTGATTATAAATAGGCATGTACATAGTGATTAATACAGTATATAACTTGTGAGCAAAATTCAGATACTGCACAAAGGACAAGTAATTTATTCTTTTGGGGATTGGAGGGATATTTGGATGCCTTCCCTGAAGATGCTATATGTTAACATCATCTAGAAAGATGAATAGAAATTTGGGAGGAAAAACCGTATAATGTGGCTATTTTGTTCAGAGAAATAACATTTGTAGAAATCTTAGAAATATGAACAAATATCTTTACATGTTGATTCACAGGTTCCTCTGTATTAATGAAGCATCAGTTAGTGAATGAGGCTTGGATGAGAAATAGGGCTGAGAAGCAGAGTAAGACCAGATTAGGGAAGAGTTTGACTTTATACTGCGCGTACATGTAAGTCATAGAAGAGTTTAAAGAGAGGAGTGACTGAGTGAGAAATTTGAAGTTAGCACTACAGAAAAGAAGACTAGAGGGGGAAATGGCTGCAGTAGTCAAGAGTGCAGAGGGAGACAGTATGAACTGAGAAGATGGCAGTATGAGTGTAAAGGGTGAAATAGATTTAAAAGGGGTTTTGGAGGAGAGATTGGTAAGACTCCATCTTCACATCTTTTGCTCAGATGCTGGGCAGGGTGGAAGTGTTCTTTATCTTCCTTCATTTCCAACATATATGAGTCTCTTAGAATATGTAGACTGCACATAGATGAGAACTGCATCTGAAATCCTAGAAAAAACCTATACTGAAAACGAGAGCATAATAGAAGGTCATAAGAGTAGAGGAGACAGGGGAGAAGTCACCAGGGATATAGAAGGGGAAATGACAATACAATTCCGTTAAGGGACAAGAAAATTTAAGACATATTGGGCAATTGGACAAAATACGGAGAGGTGTGTTGTGATAACTGAAAGATGTTGGTGGCTTTGTAGCATTTCTGCGAGTGGTAGTGTCTGGTGGTGTTTTAATTTGAAAAATGTAAAGGAATGGAAGATGTTCATATTCAGAGTGTAGAATTGAAAAATTCTATTAAAGGATAGAAGACATGAGCACAGATAGAAGCTGAGCCAAGGAGTTTGTCAAAAGAGATTGAAAATACAGACACAAGTTTTCCCCTGGTGGTGCTAAGAAGCCTATTGACTATCATCTGGAAATTGCCTTTGGAAACTGGGAGGAAGCCTATTGAGGTCATGGCATTTCAATCTCCTGAGTCTTCTGTGTGTTCTTGAAATACATCACTGTTTCTTCTACCCCAGGAATTTTATTCTTCCTTCTGACTAGAGAACACCTGAGTTCTCAGGTCGTGGATAACTTTTTCTCAAAGAAATCTTTTTTGATCTGAATAATATTCTTTGTCTATATGAACCCATTCTTTAACTCTTCCGGATCACAAAAAGTGCCATTGGTATTTACTTGTGTTAAATCTGTCTTCACTAAGGAAATGTAAACCCCATGAAGATGGCACTGTTTTTGACTGGTCAAAAAATAAGTCCAAGATTAGTGACAGGAATTGATGTTACAAAAGATAGTTATTAAATACTAGTGGAATGAATATGTATATAAAGATGGCAACTGGAAATATTGGTTATAGAAATATGGTCTTAAAAGACAATAGGCTAATCACTTATCAAGACAACTACCACACTACAAACAATAATAACAGTAAAGGTTATATGACATTTCATTTGTAGAAAGAAGGAAATATTATAAATTATATATTGTATATATTATATTGCTACCTCATGACTTATACCCACATATATTCTAAATCAAAGAAAATATAGAAGTATATAGTTCAGCTGGGGAATAATTATCTGAAATCTGACCCTGTGAACAGAAACTCAAAACAAAGATTGATAAATTCCTATTTTGTGATTACTAATCATTACATGTGGCAATAATCAAAAGCTTCCCTTTTAGCAGAGTTCAAATGTAACTGATAAAGCATAAAAACTAGTTGCGATAAACTGGGAAGACATTTATTAATAATGGAAGTCTTCCTGCTGATCAATAAGGTAAACCTGAGCCCCAATTAGGAAACAAAAAACAAAAAACAAAACTGGGTTAAGGATGTGAAATTGAAACTCTCAGGAAAATAAATAGAAACTAGTAGTAAATGTGCATATAGAATCTTATGACTTCTCGGGATGTCTGAGGGACTCAGTGGATTAAGTGGCTGCCTTCAGCTCAGGTCATGATCCCAGGGTCCTGGGATTGAGTTCTACATCAGGCTCTCTGCTCAGTGGGGATCCTGCTTCTCCCTCTGCCTGCTGCTCCCTCTGCTTGTGCTCTCTCTCTCTCTCCCTGTCAAATAAATAAGTAAACATCTTTATAAAGAAAAATCTTATGACTTCTCAAGGGAATGAACATTAAATGGATAAGGAAATATCAATTTTTCTTATCTTATTGGTTACCAATAAGTGTGATGTTATAATATTTTTAAAGACTGAAGATAGGCATGAAGGAGTCTAAAGGAGATCACCATTTTGGCAACTAATTGGCAATATGCACCCAAAACCCTTTGACAAAACAATTTTGGTAAGAAATATTTTTAAATAAATAAATAAAAGTTTATAAATAAATAAAAGTTTACGAAGATTGTAATTACTAAGAATAGGAAAAAATGCTACGAATGCTAAGTAAAATGAGGTATTTAGATAAATTATTTCATATCTACAAGATGAAATATAAGTAAAACAACATTATACATGTCTATTTATTGATGCCCACATTATATAAAGGAAAGAGAAAATAGAGGTTTTAAAAACAGTCTGATAATTTCCATTTTGTGGGAGAAAATCTTACATGTTATAGAGTCAGTGTCAGCATTGATTTGCCTCAGGGCATTGGTGATTATAGAATTTGTTTTTGCTTATTGTATTTTTGCTTATATGATAAATAAAGGTACTTGTGTATTTAGGAAATGATATATATTTTATAGTTAAAGGTGTGAGGAAATAGAAAAGTAAATAACCTTGTTATAAGCATGGAAGAATCTTGCTAAGTCAAAGAAAACTCACAGACCTAAAACACTTGATAAAGATTGCTAAATACTTCAGAAGACTGTTCTCAGTAGAGGGGGCACTGTTCATGTGGGGAAATAAAATTAAATATGTAAAATATACATTTGCCAGTTGAATGAGCATACTGTACATTACTTCTTTAATTTACTCAATTATGATTGCTAGTAATAGATTTCAAAGTTTTGAAATGTTTATTACTCCTCTCTGTTCCTTCTTCATGCATTTGTTTCTGCAAGAGGCTCTTGATTTCTCTTTCTTTTTTTTTTTTTTAAAGATTTTATTCATTTACTTGACAGATGAAGACCACAAGTAGGCAGAGAAGCAAGCAGATAGAGAGGAGGAAGCAGGCTCCCCGCTGAGCAGAAAGCCCTATGTGGGGCTCGATCCCAGGACCCTGGGATCATGACCTGAGCTGAAGGCAGAGGCTTTAACCCACAGAGCCACTCAGCACCCCTTGAGTTCTCTTTCTAAGTGATCATAAGTTAACTGTATACATTAAGGTCACTGATACTTTTTAGACTATAGATATTATAAATAAATCCCCCAGTTAATTATGTGCTTTTAAACTTGTTGATGGTGGGGCGCCTGGGTGGCTCAGTGGGTTAAGCCGCTGCCTTTGGCTCAGGTCATGATCTCAGGGTCCTGGGATCAAGCCCCGCATCGGGCTCTCTGTTCAGCAGGGAGCCTGCTTCCTCTCTCTCTCTGCCTGCCTCTCTGCCTGCTTGTGATCTCTCTCTGTCAAATAAATAAATAAAATCTTTAAAAAAAAAATAAACTTGTTGATGGTGTTTTCTTTAACATACAGAAAAAATTTAGCTACCTTTTTTTGCTTAGGAAAGGATTTTTTCAAAACTTAGTTTGTTGGATTGGGGGGAATCTAATTTTACTTTAATTTCCTAATAGCTAAACCAGCACAAATGGATAATATTTTATTTTCCTACTGATCTGAAATGCTTCTCCTCTCATATTTATGCTTATTTTTGGATTTTCTTTCTTGTTCTAACAATCTGTTCAGTCATTCTTGTGCCAGAGCTACACTGTTTTGGTAATTATATTTTCTAATACGTTTGCTCCTATAATATTTTCTAGATTTATATTGTCTAATTATTCTTCCAGATCAAACTTGGAATGAATGACAAAAATCCCAAAGTAACCTCATTTGAGATGTCAAATTAAATTGCATTAAACTATAAAATTTAGGGGCAGCTGGGTGGCTCAGCCACCCATAGAAGGTCCCTTTCTATTATCTTATTATTATCAATGTGTTTCTTTAATTTTGTTATTAATTGGTTTATGTACTTGGCTGCTCCCATGTTAGGGCCATAAATATTTACAGTTGTTAGATCTTCCTGGATAGACCCCTTACTTATGATATAGTGTTCTTTATCATCTTTTATTACAGTCTTTGGCTTAAAATTTACTTTGAGACAAACATTGCTACCTCAGTTTTCTTTTGATGTCCATTAGCATAAACAATGATTTTCCACTCCCTCACTTTCAAACTGGAAGTGCCTTTGGGTCTAAAGTGAGTCTCTTGCAGACAGCATATTGATGGGTCTTGCTTTTTATCCAATCTGGTACCCCATGTCTTTTGATTGGGGCATTTAGCCCATTTACATTCAGAATAGCTATTGAAAGATATGAATTTAGTGTCATTGTATTACCTGTAAAGTCACTGTTTCTGTATATTTTCTCTGCTCCATTCTGGTCTGTGTTACTTTTGGGCTCTCTCTTTGTTTAAAGGATCCCCTTTAATATTTTTTGCAGGGATGTATTAATGATCAAAAGTTCTTTTAGTTTCTGTCTGTCCTGGAAGTTTTTTTTAATCTCTCCTTTGATTTTGAATGACAACCTTGTTGGATAAAGTATTCTCTGCATATTGTTTCTCACTTAGCAACCTGAATATATCATCCCAGTCATTTCTGGTCTGTCAGGTGTCTGTGGATAGGTCTGTTGCCAGTCTAACGTTTCTACATTAGGTTACAGGCCTCTTGTCCCAAACTATTTCCAGGATTTTCTCTTTGTCTCAGATTTGCAAGCTTCACTATCACATGTCAAGGTGTTGACCTATTTTTATTGATTTTGACTGGGTGAATTCTCTGTACCTCCTGGACTTGAATTCCTGTACCTTCTCCAGATTAGGGAAGTTCTCCACTGTAATGTGCTCTGAAATATCTTCTGCCAGTTGTCCCCTTTCCTCTCCTTTTGGGATCCCAATTACCCTAATATTATTTTGCCCTATGGTATCACTTATTTCTAGAATTAAAATAAAATTTTAATAAATAAAATTAAAATGAAAAAGGAAAAGAAAGAATATAGTCAGACAGATAAACAGAACAGAGCAGTACATTGGATCCTGTATATGTTTTAGTCTGTTAGAAAACTAGATCTCAAAATTGTACAGAACTTAAACTTATGTATATGAAAAAATAAAATTAAATAAATGAAAGGATAGAATGTAACTGTAATGATGAAAATTAAAAAAGACTTAAAGAAAGAGTTGATCAAATAAGAAACTTGTTGAAAAGGATAGAAAACAATTAAAATTGAAAGACTAAAGAATCATGAGGAAAAAAATGAATTCTTTTTTTTTTTGGATTTAAATTTTATTTTTTATAAACATATAATATATTTTTATCCCCAGGGGTACAGGTCTGTGAATCACCAGGTTTACACACTTCACAGCACTCACCATAGCACATACCCTCCCCAGTGTCCATAATCCCACCCCCCTCCCCCCCAACCTCCCTGAAAAAAATGAATTCTAAATACTATTTTCCCCTAGTGCTGGAGGTTTGCAGTTCTATGTGATCAGTAAACTTGGTCTTAGCTGGATGTTCTTGCTAATCTTCTGGGGGAGGCTCCTGTTGTGTGGATTCTCAGGTGATTTTGCCCCAGGTGGAATTGCACCGCCCTTACTATGAGGCCAGGCTAAGTAAGTGGCTCATTATTACTTTATGTGACTTTTGTTCTCTGGAGGCTTTCCATGCTGCTTTAGAGGATGAGAATGAAAATGGCAGCCTCCCGATCTCCAGCTCCAGATGAAAGCTTGCACCACCCCTCGCACTCCTCAGTGTGCCCTTAGGGAAAAACAGTGAATCACTCCTGTCTCCCTGGTCTCTTTCTGCACTCTGTGCTCCCCCCAGCCTGTGACAGAGACTTTTATCTCAGGTATGAGATCCTGCTTCAAGTCTCCAGACCTTGCAGATTCCTGTGGTGTGCACCCATGCAGCTCTTCCTGGGGGAGAGAGGGAGTCTCCTCATGGTTCTGCTGCTTGTGGACCTCTGCTTGGAAGTGGTCAGCTGACTCTGTAGCATTTCACAGTTTGTGGCCCCACCAAGCTGAATGCCCCACCCCTGGGCTCACTGATAACAACTGGCTTCCCTGCTCTGATGCCTGGGAGCTCTGTCACACTCAGGTAGCTGTTTTCTTCCTGTAACCCCAGGGATCCTGAGACCATATTATCCCACCTCAGATTTGGCCCTGCTTCACCTGCACACCTTTCTGGCAGGGATGTCCCGCACTGGAGCGGACTTCTGAAAGTTCTGATTTTGCGCTCTGCTGCTACATTACTTTCCAGTAGCTGGCTTTTGGAGGATCCTTGCCCCTGTGGTTTATCTTCCAGTATATCACCTCGGATTCACTTCATTATAGTTCCTACTTTGCAGAAAGTTGTGGCTATTTGCAGAATTGCAGAAATTCTTTTCTTAGATCTCAAGTTGAGTTCACAGGTATTCAGAATGACTTGATAGCTATCTAGCTGAATTTCTGGGACCAGACAAAACTAAGGTCTCCTACTCCTCTGCCATCTTGGAAAGTCAATTTCATTCTTTCTTATGGGTGAATAATATTTCATTGTGTGTGTATATCATAGCTTCTTTATCCATTCATCTATTGATGAATACCTGGATTGCTTCCATAGTTTGGTTATTGTAAATGATGCTGCAATAAACACAGGGGTGCATATATCTTTTTAAATTAGTGTTCATACTCTTTAGGTAAATACCCAGTAGTGGAATTATTGGATCATATGGTAATTTTATTTTTAATTTTTTGAGAAGTCCACACTGGAGAACTCTCTAATCTTTATATCTCAAGATTTGGCTGGCTAATGAGAAAATGTTTTTATAACTTATAATTGCTAAGAATTTGAAATCAAAGTTGAAATTGAAAACCTATGAACCAGTCAACTGCTCTCTTGATTATAACTAACCTTATGGTTTTAATTACAATAAATTCTATAAGTTTTTACATCACTGTCTTGGTCCTAACTCTTTCCCAGTCTACCACCAAGATTCAACAATTATTCCCAACAATCTACTGGACAGCATAGGTATTCCCCCAACACCAAAACTTAACATTTTCTTGCCCTCTAATATGACTTTTTTACATGAGTATTCTTTATACCAGTTAGTGTTACCATAGTCTATCCATTTCCCTAGGGTAGAAGACGGATATTTGTCCAGAACATTTCCTTTCTTGTCTTCTAACATCTCATCGCTTATCAATTTCCTTGCTCTTCAATTTAGGTTCACACTATGACAACAATCATCTTCTTGAGAATAGATTTTACTCTGTCATGCTGGGACTTAATCATTTGTCTTCCTGATGTCTATAGAATAAAAAATAAACTCTTAAGCCTGGAGTAAGAGACATTTTTATCGTTTTGGGCAATGTGCCCTTTGGTTTTTCATTTCTATGTTATCAACTCAAACAAATATCTGTGCCTCAATCACATTAAACTCATTAAACTTACACAAGTCTCTATGTGTAAAAGTGATTTCTTTTTCCTGTAATGCTCTTCTCCATTTTTATTTATTTGACAGAGAGAGAGAGATCACAAGTAGGCAGAGAGGCAGGCAGAGAGAGAGAGAGGGAAGCAGGCTCCCCGCTGAGCAGAGAGCCCAATGTGGGGCTCAATCCCAGAACCCTGGGATCATGACCTGAGCTGAAGGCAGAGGCTTTAACCCACTGAGCCACCCAGGTGCCCCTGCTCTTCTCCATTTTTAAAACATCTCTCAGATGCCCATGAATAACCCTTAAATATCCGGGGCAAAGTTTTGCTGCCTTCTTCAGCTACCCAGATAATGAAATGAGATAATATGTTAAATACTCAGCAGAAACCTCAGCACCTAAAAATCTTTGAATAAATCATCATCATTTTTAATAACAATAGTTTTTTTTAATCTTTGTTCCCATGGATTCTGTTTACACCTTTATCATATCACTTACTTTGTGATATAATGATACACCTAAACACATCCATCCACCTGGACTAGGATTTATAAAGGCATGAGTTGCATCTTAGGCTTCTTTCTGTTGGGTTTATTTCCCCACAGCACAGTGACTCCTCCTACTTTCCTGATTAAATAACTAAATAGTAGATAAATTTCCAAAGGAGCAAAATCCAGCATAATGTTATAAAATCTTCCCTTCAATTTACCTTTACAAGGATGGACTGAAACATCTGCTAAGAAAGCATACAGTTGTTTAAACCTTCCTAAGTCAGTGTTTTGAAATTCTGAAGCATTCAATAATAGAATATCACAGTCTAAAGTTCACATCCAAATGGAGGAAAACAAAAGTCCTTAGTTTGGGAAATATATCACTCTCTCTCTTTTTCCCTGAATTCTTTATTCTCATTTTATTGATTTGAATTAAGTTGCATTTCAATTGTAGTTTTTAAATAACATTTATTGAATTGTTAACATGTGCCTGGTACTAAGCTAAGCACTTTACAAGCGTTATCCATTCAATCTTGACTACAGTCCTATGACGTAAATCTCATAAGCTCCATTTTACAAAGGAGGAAATTAAACTTTAAAGAGGCTGTGTGAATTTCCCCAGTCCATGCAACTTCTGAGTGACAGGGAACTAAAAATAGTATCTATAGGATGCTGGGCGCAAACTCTGAACTGTTGTTCTATTCATTTCATTGTTTATAGAGATAGGTCTATGATAGTAGTTCTCAATGGAGATTGGGCAGTCATTTTGCCCTGCAGAGTGTATTTGACAATGTCTGGACATATTTTTGGTTCAACTGAGAATAGGGATACTGATTTATGCATTAAGGGTCTTTAGATGTATAAATGGGTATGGAAGCCCATCTTACTGAAGTGGTTGGTTGATTTTCAAGATGTAATTAGTAAAGTTCTTTGGGTTTTTTGATTCATGAATTAAGATTTTCTTGGCAAGAGGGTTTCAACTGTAAAATGACTAGACACCCACAAATTAACACTGGAACTCTCCACTGACAGAACATTTTGCCTTTTGTTCACTTGGTCACTCCTTTGTTTTTGCAATATTCTTTAAATACTTTGCAGCCAGGGCTGCCTTCATCTGTGTATGAAGCAGTGGCAAAGGGCCATGTGCTCTGAAAGCCCCACCCCTTGATTTGTTTAATGCTCTTCTCTCAGTAGCTTGAAATAGTTAACATTTTTTATTTTTTTAAATTTTTATTTATTTATTTATTTAAAAAAATATTTTATTTATTTATTTGACAAACAGAGATCATAAGTAGGCAGAGAGGGAGGCAGAGAGAGAGGAGGAAGCAGGCTCCCTATAGAGCAGAGAGCCCGATGCGGGGCTCGATCCCAGAATCCTGGGATCATGACCTGAGCCTAAGGCAGAGGTTTTAACCCACTGAGCCACCCAGGTGCCCCTTGTTAACATTTTTAAAAAGATTTTGTTTATTTGTTTGAGAGGGAAAGAACATGAACAGTGGGGGGTGGAAAGTGGAGAGGGAGAAGCAGAGAGAGAGAGAAAGAGATCATGAGCAGGGGGAGGGAGAAGCAGACTCCCCACTGAGTGGGTGGCCAGATGTGGGACTTGATTCTGGGACTCCAGATCATGTCCTGAGCTGAAGGCAGATGTTTAACTGACTGAGCCACGCAGGCGCCCCTTGAAATTCTTAACTGCTGAGCCAAGGGCCTGCATTTTCATTTTGTCCTGGGTTCTCATATTTTATAGCTGGTTCTGTACAATAAGTACATTTTGATTACATATTATTAAGTTGAACATGCAGAGTATTGGGGACAGTATTCCCATACACTCCTAAAGGATCAATTAAAAGAAAAATCATTCGAATCTGAATAAGTGACATTCCCCAGGGAGAAAAAAAAAGAAGAGAAAGGTAGACTAGAGAGGGCAATAATTAGGAATATACCTGCCTGCAAAAAGTCATTGGTAGACTCCATGTATGTTAAAATCGAAACTAATAAATCTGGTTTGGTACCCTTATTAAAATAAGAATTAAAAAAATAAAAGCCTTTTGCAATTAAAAAAGACTATGATACAATCCACTCAAGGAATATAAGAAATTATTTTATAAAGATATTTTCTTCTTTTTTAATTGTATCACATGATTGTATAGCTCTGTGTTTTGCTATATATAAATGCAATTTGTGGAAAATAAGTTTATTACATCCTTGGCTTGTTCTTCCCCAAATTACAAATTTGGGAGTGAATATTTGTAAACACATAGAAATTTAACTGTGCAGTATGAACATTGAGATTTGTTTTTTGGAAGAAGTTAGTTTCCATCCTATGTACTTGCTCTGGGTAATTTAGATAATTTCCCCCAGAGAGAAAATTTGGTGCCCATTTGGCTTAGAAGGGGTAATCAATATCCTTATAGACTATGTGATAGAGAGGCTTCTTTGCAGAAGGGAAAAGCTGACATGGCATATACATCCCTCCCTTGTTTCCAGTGGACACTACTGGACCTAGGTATAAATAGAGGTAACACTATTTTAGCTTCTGCCATTTAGAAATTGAGGATCAGCGTAATTTCAAATAATGCACATTTGCACATTTCTCAGAGCTTTGGAAAGAGTTTGTCAAAAATTATTGCTGATGCTCTTCAGTTCTATATAGATTTATCTCTAGTGTACCAATCTCCATCCTTAGTAATTCCCAGCATAACAAATCAGCCTGCTGACCTCATCCCTTGCCATTTGTGAAAACATGGGTGAACACAGTGGGCATGATGCTAAATGAAATAAATCAGACTGAGAAAGACAAATGTTTTATTAGTTTACTCATGTGAAATCTAGAAAGCAAAACAATGAGTGAACAACAAAAAGGAACAAAATGATTGTTGTGGAAAGAGAAGGTAGGGAGATAGGCAAAATGGTTGAAGGGGAATGGGAGACAGAGGCTTCTGGTTATGAAACGAATAAGTCATGGGGATAGAAAACAAAGTGCAGGGAATATGATCTTTGGTATTATAATAACATTCTATGGTATCAGATGGGAGTTACACCTGTGAGCATAGCATAACCTATAGAAATATTGAATCACTATGTTCTACACCTGTCACTGACGTAACATTGTGTGTCAACTGTGCTCAGAAAAAATAAATAAATAAAAGAATTCACAATGGGGAAATGACAGTTTTTTCAATAAATGTTGCTTGGAAGGCTGCATATCCACATGTAAAAGAATGAAATTGGATCCTTACCTTATACTGTAAGCAAAAACTAACTTGAAATGGGCTAGAGGGTTAAATATGAGACCTGAAACTATGAAACTCCTAGTGATGATTTTTTGGCGGGATATGAAACTAAAAAAATAGGCAATGAAAACAAAAATAAACAAGCGGGATTATATCAAACTAAAAGGTTTCTGAGTATCTCCTTCTAAATGACTTCTGTGCTCTGTGAAGGCTGACTAGGTTGGAGTGTCTACCAGAAAATTTACAGATGACCTCTCCCAGTGGCTTTGGCTTCTCTCAGCCTGGCAGATGCCTTCCAAGAGCAAGCATCTGAGAGAAACAGGTATAGCCACATAACCTCCCTGACCTCACCTGAAGAGTAGAGGATCACTTCTACTTCTGCCTGCTGTACAGGTCACAGCAGTCCCTGCTGAACTTCAAGTGAGGATCCATAAATGCTCCTAATTGTATTGTTTTCATCCCCTCTCCCTGCCTCAAATACTATTTTAAATTGTAAGATCTACACTGCAGTTGTCTCCAGCACACTCTTGTTGGAGTTCAGTGGTATCCTAAGTGGTATCCAGGTCACCATTACTTAGGCCAGCACTGTAGCTTTGGGTATCTGAGACCCCAGCCATAACTAAAGAGGGAGTCCCTGTAAAGAGTGTTGTGATGCCACCAGCTCCACTCTTCACTTTTCATGGGAGGCACGGAAAAGACTTTGCCGTCCCCCTTTAAAATGTCCGCAAGTAGGAATTAATTCCGGCTATAGAGTTCACAAAGAGGAGACTAAAGGTTGAAAAATTTGCCCAAGTTCACAGAGCAAGGAAATGACAACACCAGAATCCAAATCCAAAAGCCTGTGTGTTCTAAACAGTAATGCCATTTGAAAGAAACTCAGTTTCTATTACTTTTCATAACTATATCTTAATTGTGCATATATAATTGTGTGATTTTTAAAAAATTTTCTGTCTCCTCTTTAACACGTCATGAAATGATGAGGAATCTGTTTATCTTCTTCCCTATATTCCCAAAGCACATATTAAGAGCTCAGTAAATGTTTGTTGGATGAATGAAGGGATGGAATTTCAATTTCATCAGGCTTGGATGAATCTTAGCTTGTCTTTCCATACAGCTGTATGGTCCTGTATGGGACATGTGGTCATTGCGTCCCTTGCAGGTAACTGGCAATTGTTGGATTTTCTCCCATTACACAGTGAATGCTTTGACTGGAATAACCTTGTTTACGTTGGGATGCTATATGTTAAGATTTGCCTGATTCCAGGAAACAGAATCTTCAGAGAGCAAGTTTGTATAGTTAATGATCTGTTGCATCAGCTTGACAGAGGACTGGGAAATGATTCTGTCACTTTTGGGTAGACTTGAAACTCATGCTTTTTGTGAGCTTATTTTTATAGGGTATGTAGTAAAATTCTTGTTTTCTTTACACATATACTCTAGAATCATGGAAAGTCTGCCTTGCAAACTGCTGTATCAGAAGCTTCTGAAAATTTTGGCATATAAATAGCAATCTGTTAAGTATTGGGAAATATATCAAGTAAGCTTAACCTGTGTGATTTTTAAGGATAATGCTGGCTCCCAAAACATCTCTGACAAATCTTCATCAACATATGCATTTTTTAAGATCTCTTATTTTTCATTGACATAATTGTTGGTGTAGGTTAAATGGAGCATAAATTAGTCTTCATCAACAATATTTCATGTGATTTAAAAATATGGTTTTAAAGCTTATTATACTTGCATGCTAAACATGCACACTTTCTCTTGACTTTCAGTTAAATTTTTAGACTTAATTTAAGGAAAAAAATGTTCCTAGTTTTATAAATAGTTAAAAGATTATTTTTTCTACTAACCAGTAACTTAATAAGTAATCAGCACTCTGAAGGACAATAAAAATGGGAGGTAAAGCTGCATTTTTGTGATCCAAGATAATTGATTAAAAAAACCAATATAGTTCTACTTACGGATACTCAGCAATTCAAAATCTAAGAGAACAGAAAGGACAAATGAAACTGTAATATAAATAAAACTGTGAGTGTATAAATGAAATTGTGTGTATATGTCTGTGAATAAACTGAACTGGCTGTGTATTAATTGGATAGTATGAGTGTTATGTATATGCATATGATTGACAAACAGGTACAGTGATGTGTGCTGCAAATATATATAAGCAGAGGCTGTCAGTTCTGGAAAAAATAAGTTAACCTTAATAGAATCATAGGCTGCTGTAGGAAGAGCAGTCATGGTTTATCAGAAAAAGTGAAAAAAAAAATCAAACTTGAGAATAGGAATGTTTAAAGCAGAATGAGAGAATTCGTAGAGTCTCTCACAAAGTCATTTCTGAAAGGATTTTCTTTTTTCCTATCTTCATCATAGGATTAAAAAATGCAATAATCTTTTCCCCCTTTGATCATATATTATGAAAATGAAAGCTACTGAAAGCTTTCTTTTTGTTTGAATGATTTAGTGTGCATGTCAGGGAATTGAGATACTAACCTCAAATTTTATATCCTAAAGTTAACTACCCTCTAGTGCATTTCAGTTAGTTTTATAACAAAGTCAGTTCTAGGTTTGGAGTGAGAAAAAATGTATCTTTGGAGTTCATCAGTGTGGATCAGAGTGTGGTTTCTAACTTGTCAGTTGAGTTTCTTTTGACAAATGTGTCTACCTGGTTTTTTATTTTTTATTTTACTTTTTGAGAAGATTTTAATTACTTATTCGACAAAGAGAGAGACATTGAGAGAGCACAAGCAGGTGGAGTGGGAGAGGGAGAAGCAGGCTTCTCGCTGAGCGGGGAACCTGGTGCAGGGATCAATCCCGCGACCCTGGGATCGTGACCTGAGCCGAAGGCAGATGCTTAACAACTGAGCCACCCAGGCGCCCCTCTGTCTGGTTTTATAATTAATTAATGTTTTCTGGTAGCAAGGATGGTGTTTATAACACACAAGGCAAGCCATTTCAGCTATGGCAGGTAAAATGCTTAAGAATGGACAGAGGTCACCAAAAGGTGCATTTAGTCCTATGTGAAATATCAAGGTCTGAAAAGGAATTTTGCTAATAGCCGCGGAGAGGCATACATCTGACTGAGGGATATTCAAGAGAAAGATGGAGAGTTAGATTTGAAAAGAAATATACTTCTCGGGGTGCCTGGGTGGCTCAGTCAGTTAAGCATCTGCCTTTGGCTCCGGTCATGATCCCAGGGTCCTGGGATCGAGCCCCACATCGGGCTCTCTGCTTAGCAGGGAGCCTGCTTCCCCCTCCCTCTCTCTGCCTCTCTGCTACTTGTGATCTCTGTCTCTCTCCGTCAAATAAATAAATAAAATCTTTAAAAAAAAAAAAGAAAAGAATAGAAATATACTTCTTTTTGTGTAGGTCATTAGAATAATTGTAATCAAATGCTTGAATGGAACTTTACATTTAAAACATTCTCTCAGTGTCGATGATATCAAAATCCCCTGGACAAATGTGTATCAGAAAATAAAAGTAGTGGCAGGCTGGCTTCATGGCACTGTCCCTATCCTGAGCTTGGTTGGAACTGAGACTTCTCCCTTCATAAGGAGCTCAGATTGAGGCAGAACACGTCAATCCAAACCACTTTGCAGATTTTCCTGGTAATGATTCAGAGTGATTACTTGATTAGAGTGGTTCTTCACGTCACTTTCAATCACAATTCCTTCCAATTTGTGGCAAACTCAGAAAGTTTGTCATCCTCCTGATAAGCCAGGTAGGACTAAATATTTTTCACACTGACTGAAAAAAATTTTTTTAAAGAAAAAAGAGAAAATGAAAAACTTGCTAAAGTACTTTCTTCTCTATAGTTTTCACTAAACCTTTGGTAGCTGCTATGTAGCATACATCTATCTGTCTTCTCTTGTTGCAAGCTATTAAAGCTAAAACAAATTTGCTGTTTTGCTTTCACCAGGTGAGTTTAAAATGCTGATTAATGAAAATAGAAGAGGAAGTGTACTCTCAAATTTTTTGTTGCTGTTTTGGCAAAATCAGATAGCGGAGTCATATTTCACTGCTTCTAAATATTTGGTAACACACTGGTTTATATAGAATTTGCTCCAGCAAAGCCAACAGTATGCTTCCCTAGGAATGCAGAAACCACAACTCTACGAATCTGAGGACACACGTCATATAGTAAGAATGTTGAGGCCAAAAGGGTGGTGAAAAAAATCAAGATAGAAATCCCATCTCTATTTACTGTGACACATCTTTGATAAAAATTTTTGCATGAAGAGTAACCTGAAAGAGTAAAAAATTAACAAAGTTACTGAAATTAATCAATCCATTATTTAGACTTTCTCCTCAAACTCTGGAACCATAGTTTATTTAAATGTAATATACAGTAAGTATTAGCTCAGATGCCATAATAGAATATCACAGACTGAGTGATTTAAACAACATATATTTATTTCTCCATGTTCTGGAGGCTGGGAAGTCCAAGATTAAGGTGTGGTAGATCCAGGGTCTGCTACAGCCTGCTTCACGGCTTGCCCATGGTTAGCCATTTCTTGTATTCTACAGGTGGAGAGCAGAGTGAGAACAAAGCCTTTTGTCTCTTGGATTCCATTAATGGGAGCTCCACTCTCATGACCTAATTACTTTCCAAAGTCCTCACCTCCTAAGACCATCACACTGGGGGTTGGGATTTCCACATAGCAATCTTAGGAAGGGTCCTAAACCTTTAGTCTGTAACACAGTATTTCTAGCTTGCCATTGAGTAGGATTGAAAAATATAAAACTTGTTCTATTCACTTGCAAGTGATTTCCTCAGCAAATTTTAATGCAAGTGGACACAACTTAAGAAGAGTTAAGGGAGGCCATTTTGGACCTGGGATATGCCAAGGTCACAGTTCTTCAAGCATAAGTTTTGGAAATCATAGCTGGTATTGAGACTTTGGAAGACTTGACACCCTGGTATTTATTCAGCTGGGCACATACTAGGCCAAGTTGTACAGCAGATGTGCTAAAAATTTTATCCCCCCTAAAATTACCTAAAAAATAATAGCCATACCTGAATGTTTTTAGTCTTGGCTATTACTTTTAAATATGCCTGCAGAGCATGAAATACCTATATTTGGAGGCTCCCATGAAGTAGTAAATTCCTCATAGAGTTACAGACTGTGAAGTCATTTGTATTTAAGGGGTATTAAACACACTTTGAAACCTATTCTATTTCAAACTTATCAGTTGTACTTTGGGAGCTGATGTGCCTGAAAGGGACATTAAATATTAATCATTCTGAGCCTCTCATTTTAGATTTTATGATCCTGATTCAAAGTAGCTAACAGTTTACTGTGGTTGGAGTATTTGTTAAGAGCAAAAGATAAAGAAAAGAAATCCAGTTCTTGTATTGAAAGGAATACACCTAGTATTTACTATACTTTTCTGCTTCTGCCATTTTCAACTTTTTTCATTTCCAGTTGTCTGGTATCACTTTGCTTCAAAGCTAGTAAGGAATATCTCTTGAAACTCTCCAAAGACTAACACAATTTCAAGTTAAATCACTTCACAAGTCTTAGGCAGTTATAACAAAGCAACACATTGTGGCAAACCATAGGTATTGTAAACCCTAGAACAAAAGTTTAATGATGGTTCATTTATTTCCTCCCTTATGGAGGTTCTTGCTCAGAGTATTAACACATTTTACAACTGCAGATTTTGTAGAAATTGGTTGGCTTCATGGAAAAATAAAAAAAAAACCCAAAACCTCAAGAGGATTTTCAATAACTTTCTTTGTTCTGGTGAAGAGTGTTAAGTCAATGAAGAGATTTACTCAATGAAAGATTGGCTGTTGTCATGAACTATAAATTTCTTGTCATTATTATCAGAAATATTTAACAGCTGTATTTTAGAGATTCTCTTGTCCATCTTCTGAGCTTGTTTCATACTTTCAGTTGTCGATTGAATGCCTCATTTGATGGAGTGCTGAGCTCCAAAGTCAAAGTTCTGAACATCTCTCCTTAAGCCCAAACCCAGTTCTTCGCCCCACTTGTGGACTCCTGGTAACAGTGTCATTGTTTTGCTAGGTTTAAAATTTGCCTGCTGCTTTGTCCTCTTCTGTTTCAAATGATCCAGTTAGCCACATTGGTTAGCCTGTTTTTGCCTTTCAAATACTCTGAAACCTTTTGATTTTCATTTCCATTGCCCCAAGCTGACTGGGGCAATGATTTATGCATTTCTCCTGTCACAGTAGCAGACTAATTTCTCTCCTTGTTCCCTAACTCAATCTGCCTTTCTATACACACTTTTTAAACATCTTATTCTCTTGCTCAGAAGTCTTCAATGGTTCCATATTGCTGTATGATGTAACTATATATTTTTAGCTTGTAAGTCAGGGATAGATTACCTTTTTTTTATCCTGATATCAAACCCTCAAATCTAAACCTTGACAACTTCCTTTTCCTCTTTTCAAAATATTTGACTTCACTAATTCAGATCATGCCAATTTGCTAATCTATAGCATGGCCACGAGGTCTATATATAGGCAGTGTTTGACATATCTGACCACATTAAGTGATCACTTAATGCCTGTCTTTGATGGTCTAGGGAAGGGAAGGCTGCTTTGAGTGATTTTGAAAGGTTGACAGACCACCTAGGATTTCCAGTAATGAGGGACTCTTTTGGATGATAATTTCCAGAGCTGGATTGGATGATGTGGCCATGTTGAATGGGATGTTGGCTTAACTGATTTGAAGGAAGTGTCTTCATTTCTTCCACACAGTAATGTTATAGGACCATATTCATTTAGTGAAGAGATACAAATTGCAGGTGCACAAGCAAGAACTGATGGAAATACACTGCCTCACTGCAATTTTCTGTGGCACAGCAAGAAACTATGCACATTGCTAATGAGGGACAATGTACTGAACATGGTATGTAATGTCAATGAATTTATTATGTACTGTCATGTAATAAAGATAAATGATTTTAATGTATATTTTTTCTGGTTCCCCAGGCATTTTGGCTACCCTGTAGAATGTTCTTTCTTTCTCTTAAACAATTATAACATTTCTTTAATATATATTTTTTCTGTCTCCAAGTTGGTTTCTTTCATAACTTCTTTCCAGGTAACTCAGCCTGGAATAATTTGCTTAACTTCCACAGAAATTATTGTTTTGTCTGTGATGGGATATTTTCTTTTTCTTTTTTTTTTTTTTTTAAGATTTTATTTATTTATTTGACAGAGATCACAGGTAGGCAGAGAGGCAGGCAGAGAGAGAGGAGGAAGCAGGCTCCCTGCTGAGCAGAGAGCCGGATGCGGGGCTCGATCCCAGGACCCTGGGATCATGACCTGAGCCCAAGGCAGAGGCTTTAACCCACTGAGCCACCCAGGCGCCCTGTGATGGGATATTTTCAAGTATTACTTAGCAAAAGTGCTGTTCTTTCTATCAGTTTTAATTCTTCTCTTGACTTTTACCCCAACCATCCCCTTCTCCCACACCTTGCTTAGAGAATTAGACATGAGTGTCCAAGTATTTTTCCAGATGATAGTCATTGTAGAGCCACAGAATTTAAATTATGTAAATCTATTCTTAACATGTAAGTATGAATGCTGATAACTTGGGTGTAAAAAAAGCAATTGTATACATTTGAAACATGAGTTCTCCTTTTCTCAGACTGGTTAATATTCTTTAGGCTGCAGAAGGGGAGGAGAGGGATGATGTGGACAAGAGAGCAGTTAGAACCCTCCCTGAAGTTCTACCTCACTATCATCCTAAGTGGGCTCTCCTTTTTAAGCAGCTGGCCTGTTACCTAGTGACCACTGGGAAGCATGAGGCCAATTTGTACCTTGAGATTTTCCTTAGCAGCTTGTTTTATAAGCAAAATCTTTGTACCAGTGGCCAAGAATCTAGTATAATGCCTCTCAAATCATCTGTAGTGAAACCCAGTTGTGTGTGTATATTTAAAGTTTTCATTTCCAATCAATTGCAGACTTATATTTTGTAAAATATAATAAAAATGAATTACTAGAAAAATGGGATTAAAAAAAGATATTCAAAAAATCAAATCCAATATCTCGTAAGAATCAACAGCTGTAACATTATTCAAATTATTATAGAAGTATTTTTAAGTATTAGAACATCTAGGTTTATTTCATTGGTGCTAGTAACAAATAGTGTCCAGACCACCACTCATCTGTGGATGATACTTGGAATAACCGTGTTCTAGTTAGTCTCTGCTGTCAAGTGTGAGCTGGAGCAACTAGAGGTCTTAGGGAACTGAGAAAGCCACCATTCAGCACACTTCAATAACTGTGCATCTGGGAGAGGCTGGGCAGGCTGGCCAATTGAAACAACCTGGTATCTCTCTCTGCCCTGAAACAGGGGTCTAGCAAATGCTTTCCACTCCCATCCACTTCTCTCCTCCACAGGCTGTTTATTTAATCCTTAATTATGAAATAATCTCTTCATGGAACGTCCATCATATTGTGGTCTTAAAAATTGTTTTAAAAAATGGGGCGCCTGGGTGGCTCAGTCAGTTGCACATCTGACTTTTTAATTTTAGCTCAGGTCATGATCTCAGGGTGGTGAGATAAAGCCCTGCATTGGGCTCTGCACTGGGTGTGGAGCCTACTTACGATTCTCTTTCCCTCTTCCTCTGCCCTTCCCCCTGCTACTCATGTACACTTACTCTCTCCAAAATAAACAAACAAATAAATATTGTTTTAAAAATGTATTAATATTTATTCTTCTAAGTTTGTACTTTATTTTCCCCTGAAAGATCTTAAGATTCTTGGGGTTAGACAGTAAATTTTATTTTTCTTTGCATTTCCCACATTTTCTAGTTCAATGCCTTACATAATTGCCCGTAACAATTTATTTGTTCTGATTAAGCAAAAATGTCACTCAATTCCAAAGAAAACATAGCAAAATTGTCATTGTTTAAATAAGCTATAAAAGCCCTTAAAAGTTATTTTTGGTATTCTGGATTGTCTCATGCATACCCAGGTGGAGTTACTTATTTAGGTTGATAGAAAACTAAGAAGTCAAAAGGGACCTTGACATTTCTAAACTTTAGTTTATTTCCTCATCTGTAAAGGAGATGTAAGAGCAGCTTTACTTCTAGGTTATTTTGAAGGTTACAAAGCACCAAAAATATGTTTTGTACATAGCAGTTACCCAAAAGGATTAGTGGTCCTCCTCCTCCTCTTACTGTTAGCAGTGAGAATCTTAATGCTTTGCTCTTGTTGCAACCAGCATATAATACATGATTGTTGATAAAATGGCTTTTCTTCCCTTTATATATTGATTGCATGCACACAAATATAGCTACTTAAAGGAAGAAAATAGTTTTTAAAATCTTTTTTTTTTTAAAGATTATTTATTTATTTATTTGACAGAGAGAGAGAGATCACAAGTAGACAGAGAGGAAGGCAGAGAGACAGAGAGAGAGGGAAGCAGGCTTCTTGCTGAGCAGAGAGCCCGATGTGGGACTCGATCCCAGGACCCTGAGATCATGACCTGAGCAGAAGGCAGCGGCTTAACCCACTGAGCCACCCAGGCGCCCCAGTTTTTAAAATCTTAATTCTAGCTTTAAGGAGAGACACAACTAGTTAATGAAAATGATAATACACATTTCTTCCCTTTATTTTTAGTGCCAAGTTTATGATACTTTACCTACATTTATATTCCCCAAAGAAGCTTGTATCCCTGAGGAAACCATCTGAAAGAGACAAAAATACTGATTTTGCCTCAGGGGACTCTAAGAATTTGGACCAACATCTTCCCTGGAGGATCACCAACAAATTGCTAATGTCGACTTGCATCATTAACTTAGCCAAGATCTCAACATCTTATATATATTTCTCATTACTTACTTGTTCTTAGTATTGAACAATTGAACTTGAATTTTCTCTTTAACCATCTCATAAATTCACAATTCTAATTCAAGGCTATAGTAGTGAGAGGGGAAGGAAATGTTTGTGTTCCTTTCTTAGCTTTGAATTTGCTGTTAGGAGCAATTAGACAAAACACCAGTCTAGAAAGTAACCTTCTGTTGTGTCATTTCCCTTTGCTTTTAAACTTCTTTGTGTTTTGGGGCACCTGGGTGGCTCAGTCAGTTGAACAGCTGCCTTTGGCTTGTGTCATGATCCCAGGATCCTGGGATCGAGCCCCACATTGGGCTCCCTACTCAGCGGAGAGGCTTCTCCCTCTCCCGCTGCCTGCTGCTCTGCCTGCTTGTACTCTCTATCTCTGTGTCAAACAAACAAATAAACAAACAACAAAAAAACCCCTTTAAAATTCTTTGTGTTTCACTAGTACTCTTGGGTTTGCTAATAGGTGTTGTTTTAAAACCTATTGTGTACTTCCGAATAGAGATTTTTAAACAACATATAATCATATACACATGTAGGGATAGTCTGGCGTATTTTTCATTCATTTGCTTAGTTGCAGTGTACATTTTCTCTTTTTCATATTCTTATTGGACTCTATGTTTTAAATACCAATAGTCCCCCCCCCAAACCTGTTGTTGGTTTCAATACCACAAATTGATTTCTTTAGATTTTATGACTCTATCACTTCTCTTATGTTTTTGGACATAATCCAGAACCTTTGTTTTCCAAGGATTTTCTTTTGCTGCTGGTTGTCTCTTCTTTTGGTAATTAACCATTATTTATTCTTTTGGATGAATAAACAACTCATTTTTATTTTTTATTTTAAAAGATTTTTATTTATTTATTTGACACAGAGAGAGAGAGTACAGGTAGGCAGAGGGGCAGGCAGAGCGGCAGGCAGAGGGAGAGGGAGAAGCAGGCTCTCCGTGAGCAGGAAGCCCAATGTGGGACTTGATCCCAGGACCCTGGGATCATGACCTGAGCTGAAGGCAGCCGCTTAACTGACTGAACCATCCAGGTGCCCCTCGTTTTTATTTTCTAAACTAAGGAGAGACATTCTCCCTCAGTGGAGGAACTAGACCATTGCTTAGGCCACTTGACTACTCACCATTACTGGTTACTTATCCTGGTCTGCATGATCAGTCACCCTATGGACTGTATTTTAAAATAGATTTACACGTTGTACAACTAAACTTTAAATCAACATGAATTGATTTCCTGACATTGTTGTTAGCAGGCGTTACTTCTAGTATAAATCCTGGATTCGTTTCTTTAAAAAAAAATATTTGAAATCATTTTAGGTTTTGAGGAGACTTGTATGGTCAGAACAGAAAGTTCTATGTACCTTCACCCAACTTTCCGTATGTGAACATCTTACACAACCATGATACATTTTCAAAACTAAGATATTAAAATTGATATAATACTATTAACTAAATTATAGACTTTATTTAGATTTTATTAATTTTTATTAATTTTTTCCAATAATATTGTACTGATGTTCCAGGATCTAGTACTGGATACTATGTTATATTTTAATGTAATGTCTCTGTAATCTCTTCCAATCTTCCAATCCGTAGTAGTCCTTTTTTCTTTGTCTTCATGACCTTGGTATTTTTCAGTTGCAGACTGTTCCTTGATTTGAGCTTGATATTTTCTCATAATTACACTGAAGTTATTAATTTGGAGGAAGAATACCATAGAAGCCAAGTTGTATTTTCAGTACTCCCTATCAGAGTTGACATGATATCAACATGCCTTATTCCTGGTGTGGTCAACTTCATGATTTGGGTAAAATGCTTGCCAGATTCTCTATCGTGGTTACTCTTCCTACCTCCCCTACAATACTTCCCTGCATACATCCTGCCCCTGCCATTGTGCAGAAGTGAATCACTAAGTCTAGCTCACCATCTAGGACAGGAGAAGTAGCCTCTACCTTTAGGAAGGAAACCTATCAAAGAATTTATGAGCATATGTTAAAGACACTACAGTGATTAGTAAATATTTTAGGGATAAAATATTTTTAAAGATTTGTTTATTTATTTTACAGAGAGAGAACACTTATGAGAGAGAATGTGAGAAGGGGAAGGGGCAGAGGCAAAGGGAAAGAGAGAATCCCAAGCAGAGTCCCTGGTGAGGGCAGAGCCCCAAGTGGGGCTTGATCTTACAACCTGAGATGATGACCTGCGCTGAAAATAAGAGTCTGCCATTTAACTGACTGAGGCATCCAGTCATCCCTTGAGGAGATAATTTAAAGAATAAGGAAATATCATTTCTCTTTAGAGTTTTGCCCATTATTTTTATAATTTATTGGTAGATTTTGCCTGCAGCAATTATTTTTTTATTGTTCCAATGGTGATTTTCAATTTTTCTCATTCCTTTTACATTTATTACTTGGAATTCTTCCTTAAGGAAAATCTATTCCTTCTGCATTTACTCATTAATTCAATCATTTACTAAGATAAGGATGGACAGATGTATATTTACGCTATTCTTTGGTTTATAAACAATGCTATCATTATTAGTTTGTTGTTTAAATTACTCCAGTCTTGGCCATTGAAAGATTTTTCAGGTTGTTCTCTGTCCCCTTTTGGTTTACCCCTATCCTTTTTTGTTCCTTTAAGATCTCCTTCATTTTCTGACACTAAAAAATGTCCCATGCTATCCTGTCTTTGCCCTCTATCAGCCCTAGAATCAGTGATTTCTCTAAAGGGTCTGTTATGGGTTGAAATTCTCCAAAATTCAAGTGCTGAAATCTAATCCGCAATGTAATAATGATATTCAGAGGTGGAACTTTGGGGAGATAATTAGGTCACAAGAGTGGAGTCCTCATGAGTGAAATTAATGCCCTCATAAAAAAAGGCCAGGGAGCTGGCTTGCTGTCTTTCTGCCTTCTGAGGATAATGAAAAGTTGTCAGCCTACAACCACAAAGTGGCTCTCAGCAGAATCTGACCATGTTGGCACCCTGATTTCAGATTTCTAGCCTCCAGAACTGTGAGGAAAAAAAACAAAGAAACCAAAAAAAACAAAAACAAAAACAAAAAAACCAAAACCAAAACCAAAAACAAAACAAACCACCACCACCAACAAAACCCTTTCTGTTGATTATAAGCCACCCAGTCTATGTTATAGGTTATATGCTATATAGGTATTGTGTTATAGCAACCTAATCTCACCAAACAAGAGCCCCAGAACCTTTCTTTGGCGAATACTTGGAAACCAAGATTTGGGTGCTGGGTGTGCTTGTAGTGCCTTTGCTTTTCAACCTGCTCCATGGACTGAGCTCAGTCTCCTGGCCAAAATATTTTTATGTATACTAAAGCCCACATACATGTCTAACATCACTATTCATCCATTAAACTAACATGATTTTGTACTTACAGATCTGAGTCTAATTTAGCACCACAGGGTTCATTCTAGCCTTCTCCCTTACTTATAAGTTATTACTTCTAAGTAACTTATAACTTCTTTCTCTGTTAGTGTAAAACATGGCTCCCATTAGCTACAATTTATTTATGCTTGTTTGTTGAACCCTAAACTACATTAAAGTAGTGTCAGAATTACTAACCCATACAGTGTTTATATATAACTCATTTTATGATTAACTTTAAAGTTTTCAGTGAAAACATCATTTCCCAGAATTACTTAGAGCTGCTCCTTTTCCTCTACCCTCTTCAGTGAACTTAGATTAAGCATTTGCAATACAGTTAGATTCATTTGTAACTATATGCATCCTATCCTGGCATCCCCTGCCATCTATTGATCAGAAATAGACTTGTAAATACAGAAAATAAATTGGTAGTTGCCAGAAGGGAAGGAGGGGTTCAGGAGAAATAGGTGAAAAGGCTTAAGAGGTATAAACTTTGCAGTTATAAAACAGGTAAGTCATGGTGATGAAAAGTACAGCATAGGGAATATAGTCAATAATATTTGTAATAATTTTGTATGATGACAGATGGTAACTGCATTTATTGTGGTGAGCATTGGGTAATGTATAACATTGTTAAATCACTATGTTGTATACCTGAAATGAATATAACACTGACAATCAACTATACTTTAGTAAAAAGACACGCATATTCTCATTCTTTGTAGTGTATAATTCTGTGGGGTTTGGCAAATATGTAATCATGGAGGCGCCTGGGTGGCTCAGTGGGTTAAAGCTTCTGCTTTTGGCTTGGGTCATGGTCCCCGGGTCCTGAGATTGAGCGCCACGTTGGGCTCTCTGTTTGGCAGGGAGCCTGCTTCCCCCTCTCTCTCTGCCTGCCTCTCTGCCTACTTGTGATCTCTCTCTGTCAAATAAATAAATAAAATCTTTTAAAAAAATGTAATCACGTATCTACCACCCCAACAGCCTATGGAACCTTTTCATCATCCTGACAATTCCTTTGTGTGACCATTTTGTTGTCAACAACACTCTCCCAACTGTAGGGCAACTACTGATGTGTTTTCACAATAATTTTGCCTTTTTTAAAAATGCCATATAGGGGCGCCTGGGTGGCTCAGTGGGTTAAGCCTCTGCCTTCGGCTCGGGTCATGGTCTCAGGGTCCTGGGATTGAGCCCCGCGTCGGGCTCTCTGCTCAGCAGGGAGCCAGCTTCCCCCGCTCTCTCTGCCTGCCTCTCTGCCTACTTGTGATCTCTCTCTGTCAAATAAATAAATAAATAAATAAAATCTTTTAAAAAAAATTGCCGTATAAATGATAGCATGTAGCATCCTTTAAGTCGGGCTTCTTTCAGTTGCTAAAATTCATTTAAGATTCATCCATGTTGTTACGTGAATAAATAGGAGTAGGTTTGCTAGGTCATACGGTAAATGTACATTTGTCTATGTTTTTGAAAGTGGTTGTACAGGGGCGCCTGGGTGGCTCAGTGGGTTAAAGCCTCTGCATTCGGCTCAGGTCATGATCCCAGGGTGCTGGGATCGAGCCCCACATCCAGCTCTCTGCTCAACAGGGAGCCTACTTTCCCCTCTCTCTCTCTCTACCTGCCTCTCTGCCTACTTGTGATCTCTGTCTGTCAAATAAATAAATAAAATCTTTAAAAAAAAAAAGAAAGAAAGAAAGTGGTTGTACATTTTGTACTCTTATCAGTAATGAATGACAGTCCTGTTGTTTTGGAATGTTACCATCATTTCATAATGTCAGGTTTTGCTTGTTTGTTTTTAACCATTCTAAGAGGTGTGCAGTTGTATCTCATTGTGGTTTAATTTGCACTTTCCTAATAACTGATGATAATGAGCAACTTTTCATATGCTTATTTGTCATTAATTTATCATCTTTGGTGAAGTGTCTGTTCAGATCATTTGCATATTTTCTTTAATTGGAGTTGTCTGTTTTCTTATTGTTGAGTTTTAAGTGTTCATTATATATTCTGGATACAAGTGCTTTACCTAGATATAATTTGCAAATATTTTCTTGTAGTTTATAGCTTGCTTTTCCCTTTTCCTAATAGTGTCTGTCATAGAGCTGTTACAAAAAGTGCTTGATATTGACAAAGTCCAGTTCATAAATTTTCTTCTCATGGAACATGAATTTGATGTCTTCTCAAAACACTTGTGGTCACAATGATGTTCTCTTTCCTTCTCACAGTTTTATATTTTTACATTTCACACTTAAGTCTATGATTAATTTTTAGTTAGTATTTGTATAAAATAGAAAGAATGGAATGTGTTAGTGTTCATATTCTTACCTGTGGATGTCCAGTTGTTTCATGAGCATTGCTGTAAAGATTTTCCTCCATTGAATTCCTAGCAGTGTTTGATAACTGAGAAAATCTCTTAACTACAGAGTAAATTGTTATGGTTTCCATCCTAAATTTAAACTTCTCCTTTAGTGTAATCTGCACATAATATTCTACTTCTTAGGATGTAAATATTTATAACATTTGTCCCTCTTGTTTAAATAAGTTTTTTTTTGGTGTAAATATCACTATGATATAACAAACAAAAAAAGTAGTATATTCAGGGGCACCTGGGTGGCTCAATGGGTTAAGCTTCTGCCTTCAGGGTCCTGGGAATGAGCCCCACATCGGGCTCTCTGCTCAGTGGGGAGCCTGCTCGCCCCCCCCCCCACCGCCTACTTGTGATCTCTCTTCCTCTCTCTGTTAAATAAATAAATAAAATCTTTTTTTTTAAGTTGTTTATTCAGAATATGTAAGAGTTATTAATACAGGAGTACATTGTGCTTGGGATTGCTTGTAGAACATGTACTAATCACTGTGTAGCTATTTTTCTAGGGAAAAAAAGTGTTAAGTGTTTTTCATTTCAACCTCAACTAAATTAAAACAATATGAAAGTTTTCTTCCCTTCCTTTCTAGAAAAAAAAATGGATGTATGAGGTAGCACCATTTCCCAAGCCAAGAAGCTAGGTGAATTCATTAAAGGCTAAAGAACTGTAGACGTAGAAATAATAAACTTAAAACATGAAGCAGGCATAACTCAAATGTCTGTAAGTGTCTAACTAGAGTGCAAAAAATAAATCTTGTCCATGACTGGGAAGCAGTCCGGGATGGACCAGTACCTAATCATTCAGACAATAGAGAATTCCAGGTAAAGGTGAATAGAAAGCCTGCCAACATAGAACAGGCCAAGAACAAAGCCAAGAGAGTTGACAAGGGGGATAAGTATGAGAAATAAGGTGAGGAATTAGGGAGTGTGTGGGACCAGTGCCCTCTAGAAGTCAATTTCATTTATGAAGACCAAAGCCTTGCCCAACCCACCTAGGACACTCAGCTTTCTTTCACTTTCAGTGTTGTGGGTGATTTCCTGTTAACATTATTTGGCACTTATTTTGGGGAAAGGGGGAAAACGTCTCAGAGCATTTAGGAGAGTTGAGTTTCTTGGAATACAACATATACTGAATATCTTCTTATAAGTACCTCACTGGGTATTCAGGACTCAAAGCATAACTGAGCAGACAGTCACAGATGGCCTAAAGTATGTATGGGCTTGTGGAAGGTATTTATATAGTCTAATGGATACAAAAGGTGTGGATACAAACTAATTATATTTCACTTTGGTATGCAACAATAGAAGCATGCACTTTATATGGAGGTACTGCAGACAAATAAATGATTAGATCTGTGGAGGTAAAGTTAGGGGAAGATTAGTGAAGGATGGCTTCTGGGAGGAGATGGCATGTGTGCTGGTTCTTGATAGAATCCTTCCCTTACAGGTTCATAGTCTGGAGACCAATGACCTAGTATTTATTGCTTAAGTGTAGTACAGTAAGAATCCTCAGAAACTAAATAGAAATTCAGAAGGATAAGAGAAGGAAGGAAAAAGGAAGAAAAGGAGTGAGAGATGGTTGAAGAGAGAAAGGAAAACAAGGGAGTGACTAAAAGGAAATATATCACAATTTCAAAATTATTACTCTGGGTTACTGGATTATAAAATATTTTAAATATATACACTTTGCCATTTTTCTGCTAATATGTATATCAGTTTTTGAATTGGGAAAATATTAAGAGTAATTTTTTCAAAGTTTTGCCAGAACTTTTGCCTTTAATATAGCAGAGTAAAAAAGAACTCTTTTTTTTTTTAAAGATTTTATTTATTTATTTGACAGAGAGATCACAAGTAGATGGAGAGGCAGGCAGAGAGAGAGAGAGAGAGAGGGAAGCAGGCTCCCTGCTGAGCAGAGAGCCCGATGCGGGACTCGATCCCAGGACCCCGAGATCATGACCTGAGCCGAAGGCAGCGGCTTAACCCACTGAGCCACCCAGGCGCCCTAAAAAAGAACTCTTATTTTTAGGATGGGGATCATGGAGGATTTCTGGATGCTAACAGCAGAAAAGCAACTGTCATTGTAATATTTTCTTTAAAATTTTCTTTAAAAAATCATAGACCCACATGCATGAACTCCACTGTTATGCCAACTCTCAAACTCATTTTCATGTTGAGGGAGATCACAGAAAAAATTTTCATCTATTGAAATGCTTGCTAGGTTAGATAGTATAATTTTAGAGAATTAAAGAAATGGTGAAATCTGATTTAAATGGCTATTTAAAATTCTTCTTTAAAGTACTACAGTTAACTGAGGAAATTAAAAGTCAGTTAATGTTTCTGCTTGGGAAGCCTGAAAATGGACAAGTTAGGTGGCATTATGAAAATTACTGGTACATTCTGAAAATCAGAGTGTGCCAAACCCTGAACACTGTGTATTTTCCACCAGACATCATTGTTTATGCTCAGTGTTTTTGTTTTTTTCTTGTATCAGTTTTCCTTGCCTCTGTTTATACATACACACATACATATATTGTCTACAATTTTTATGCAAATAAAATTAACAAAAAATATTGAGTTATTCTTAAAATAGTCTAGCCACGTGTGAATGTGGAAGGAAAAAATACAGAGTGAGGGGATTGATTTTTACTGTTTTGATTATTTTCTCTTTTTTTTTTTTTACTTTTTTTTTTTTTTTACTTTTTTTTTTTTAAATTTTATAAACATATATTTTTATCCCCAGGGGTACAGGTCTGCGAATCGCCAGGTTTACACACTTCACAGCACTCACCATAGCACATACCCTCCCCAATATCCATAACCCCACCCCCCGTCTCCCAACCCACCTCCCCCCATCAACCCTCAGTTTGTTTTGTGAGATTAAGAGTCACTTATGGTTTGTCTCCCTCCCAATCCCATCTTGTTTCATTTATTCTTCTCCTACCCCCTCAACCCCCCATGTTGTATCTCTTCTCCCTCATATCAGGGAGATCATATGATAGTTGTCTTTCTCCGATTGACTTATTTCACTAAGCATGATACCCTCTAGATCCATCCACGTCGTCGCAAATGGCAAGATTTCATTTCTTTTGATGGCTGCATAGTATTCCATTGTGTATATATACCACGTCTTCTTTATCCATTCGTCTGTTGATGGACATCTAGGTTCTTTCCATAGTTTGGCTATCGTAGACATTGCTGCTATAAACATTCGGGTGCACGTGCCCCTTTGGATCACTACCTTTGTATCTTTAGGGTAAATACCCAGCAGTGCAATTGCTGGGTCATAGGGTAGTTCTATTTTCAACATTTTGAGGAACCTCCATGCTGTTTTCCAGAGTGGTTGCACCAGCTTGCATTCCCACCAACAGTGTAGGAGGGTTCCCCTTTCTCCGCATCCTCGCCAGCATCTGTCATTTCCTGACTTGTTCATTTTAGCCATTCTGACTGGTGTGAGGTGATATCTCATGGTGGTTTTGATTTGTATTTCCCTGATCCTGAGTGATGTGGAGCACTTTTTCATGCGTCTGTTGGCCATCTGGATGTCTTCTTTGCAGAAATGTCTGTTCATGTCCTCTGCCCATTTCTTGATTGGATTCTTTGTTCTTTGGGTGTTGAGTTTGCTAAGTTCTTTATAGATTTTGGACACTAGCCCTTTATCTGATATGTCATTTGCAAATATCTTCTCCCATTCTGTCAGTTGTCTTTTGGTTTTGTTAACTGTTTCCTTTGCTGTGCAAAAGCTTTTGATCTTGATAAAATCCCAAAAGTTCATTTTTGCCCTTGCTTCCCTTGCCTTTGGTGATGTTCCTAGGAAGATGTTGCTGCGGCTGAGGTCGAAGAGGTTGCTCTTCAATAAATGGTGTTGGGAAAATTGGACAGCCACATGCAGAAAAATGAAATTGGATCATTTCCTTACACCACACATGAAAATAGACTCAAAATGGATGAAGGATCTCAATGTGAGAAAGGAATCCATCAAAATCCTTGAGGAGAACACAGGCAGCAACCTCTTCGAACTCAGCCGCAGCAACATCTTCCTATTTTCTCTTTTTGATGAATTCTTCTTTTTTGTCTTTCTATAATTGTTATTTATATTATTCTAAATTTTATATATATATATATATATATATATATATATATATATATATATATAACAAATATTAATGATTTGTTGCTTTATTGTATTTTTTCCTCCAGTGTATGGAAAGAAATGCTAGTAGCTTTTTAAACTTAGACAAAAGGAAAAGCTTGTGAAATGTATGTAAAATTGAGTATAGTAAATCATGAAGCTTTGGTCAGAAAAGATAATTACAATAGGAAAGTAAAATTGTTCAAATAGTATAATTAAATATACTTCTTTTTCCATGTCATTTATTTATTTGTTTCTAAATTGAAGTATAATTAACATATCATACCCTGTTGGTTTCAGGTGTACATCATAGTGGTTTAGCATTTTTATAACTTATAAGATGATCTGGACGATACATCTAGTCACCACACAGAGTTATCACAGTATTATTGACTATATTCCCCATGTGTGCTATATACTACATCCTTGTGACTTACATATTTTAAAATTAGAAGTTCATCCCACTTGATCCCCTTGCTATATTTCACCCACTCCCTACATCTTCTTCCATCTGGTAGTCAGTGCTTGTTTCCTTTATCTATGAGTCTGTTTCATTTTTATTTTTTTTTGTTTCATTTGTTCATTTTCTTTTCAACACAGTGAATTTTTTTTTCCATTTTTTTAAAATTGAAATACACTTTTTCCCAGAGTGGGCTGTACAAGCTTGTATTCCCACGAACAGTGTAAGAGTGTTCCCCTTTCTCCACATCCTGGCCAACATTTGTTGGCCCCTGTCTTGTTAATTGTAGCCATTCTAATAGGAAGTAGCCATTCTAACAGGTGGTATCTCATTGTGGTTTTGATTTATATTTCTCTGACAGCTAGTGACGTGAAGCATTCTTTCATGTGTCTATTAGCCATTCGTATGTCTTCTTTGGAGAAGCGTCTGTTCATGTCTTTTGCCCATTTCTTTCTTGGATTAAATGTTCTTTTGGTGTTCAGTTTGATAAGTTATTTGTAGATCTTGAATACCAGCCCTTTATCTGATAGGTCATTTGCAGGTATCTTCTCCCATTCCATGGGTTGCCTTTTAGTGTTGTTGACCGTTTCCTTTTCCATGCAGAAACTTTATATCTTGATGAAGTCACAATAATTCATTTTTGCCTTTGTTTCCTTTGTCTTTAGACATGTGTCTTGCAAGAAGTTGGTGTGGCTATTGTCGAAGAGGTTACTGCCTATGTTTTCCTCTAGGATTTTGATGGACTCCTGTCTCATATTTAGGTCTTTCATTCATTTTGAGTTTATCTTTGTTTATGATATAAGAGAATAGTCCAGTTTCATTCTTCTGCATGTGGTTTTCCAATTTTACCAGCACCAATTTATTGAAGAGACTATCTTTTTTCCATTGAATCTTCTTTCCTGCTTTGTCAAAGTTTAGTTGACCATAGAGTTGAGGGTCCATTTCTGGACTCTCTATTCTATTCCATTGATCTATATGTCTGTTTTTGTGCCAATACCATGCTGTCTTGATGATATCTTTTTGTAATATACCTTGAAGTTAGGCATTGTGATGCTCCCAGCTTTAGTATTCTTTTTCAAAATCCCCCTGGTGATTTGGATTTTTTTCTGGTTCCATACAAATTTTAGGATTGTTTGTGTCAGCTCTGTGAAAAATGTTGATGGTATTTTGACAGGGATTGCATTGAATGTGTGAATTGCTCTGGGCAGCATAGACATTTTAACAATTGTGGAGGTTCCTCAAGACGTTAAAAATAGAGCTACCCTGTGACCCAGCAATTGTACTGCTAGGTATTTACACCAAAAATACAGATGTAATGAAAAGAAGGGGCACATGCACCCCAAAGTTCATAGCAGCAATGTCCACAATAGCCAAAGTGTGGAAGGAGTGAGATGTCATTCAACAAGTCAATGGATAAAGAAGATGTGGTTCATATATATAATGAAATATTACTCAGCCATCAGAAAGAATGAATACCTACCATTTGCATCAACATGGATGGAACTGGAGAGTATTAAGCTAAGTGAAATAAGTCAAGGAGAGAAAGACAATTACCATATGTTTTCACTCATATGTGGAATAGAGCAAGGAATAGAGCAGAGGACCGTAGGGGAAGGGTTAGAAAATGGAATGGGATGAAGTCAGAGAGGGAGACAAACCGTGAGAGACTCTGGACTCCAGGAAACAAACTGAGGGTTACAGAAGGGAAGGGGATGGGAGGAAGGGATAACTAGGTAATGGGTATTAAGGAGTGTATGTGATGTGATAAACACTGGGTGTTATATGCAACTAATGAATCATTGAACACTACATCAAAATCTAATGACATACCATACGTTGGCTAATTGAACATAACAAAAGAAGATCAACCATTAAAAAATTAAAAAATAAAAAAAATAAATTGAAGTATGCTTGACAAACAGTGTTATATTAGTCATACAACATAGCAACAAATCTACATGTTATGCTATGTTCACTACAAACGTAGCTACCCTCTGTCATCATACAACACTATTATACTACCATTGACTGCATTCCCTGTGCTGTACCTTCATCATTATGACTTATTTATCCTATTACTGGAAGCCTGTACCTCCAGCTTTCTTTCACCCATTTTGCCTTCCCTCCCCCCCAACCTACAACCACAAATTCTCTGTATTTATGAGTCTGTTTCTGTTCTGTTTTGTTTTTTAGATTCCACTTATAAGTGAAATCATATGGTATTTGTCTTTATCTGATTTATTTCACTTAACATAATGCCCTCTAGGTTCATCCATGCTGTTGAAAATGTCATATATACCTCTTAAATGTCTTAAAGATGCTAGAAGTAACCAGTTATGAGTTGTTGCCATCTTTAAGGGTCCAAGTGGTTTATTATTTGAAGTTAAATGCCCTCGATAATATAGATTTGTAATGTTGTAAAAACCTAGGTAATAGGGGCACCTGGGTGGCTCAGTCGTTAAGTGTTTGCCTTTGGCTTGGGTCATGATCCCAGAGTCCTGGGATTGAGCCCCACATCAGGCTCTGCTCAGTGGGGAGCCTGCTTCCCCTGCCACCCCACCTGCCTCTCTGCCTACTTGTGATCTCTGTCTGTCTAATAAATAAATAAAAATCTTTAAAAATTTTTAAAAAAAGGAAAAAAAAAAACCCTAGGTAATATTAATTATGTATCATTTTTAAAAATTGAGAAATATATAAATGTATAGAGAAGAATGTAAAATTTTGCTGTCATTCTAATACCATTTCTAATTGTACCAACCCTGAGGTTCCAAGAGTTAGTATTTGTACCTTTTCTCTAGTTTTCCAAACAAAGTTATAATGATTTATATGTTAATCCATTCAGCAACTGTTTAAAGAAATTTTTAAAATACTAAGGTAGATAAACATTACAAAAAGTTATAAATATGATTAATCTTAAATGGAACTATATACTTAGATAAACACAGAAGGAACAATGAATCCTTCTGGGAAGGCAGATGTTCAGTTTACCACGTTGTGTAACAAAATATACTTAATAGTCTATTGCAATATCATTCGTTTTCCTCACAAGTTTTAGGTCACATATTGGAGAATAGCTTGGTTGGGTAGTTCTTTGACAGTCTTTTTTTTTTTTTTTTTTTTTTTAAAGATTATTTATTTATTTATTTGACAGAGAGAGATCACAAGTAGACGGAGAGGCAGGCAGAGAGAGAGAGGGAGGGAAGCAGGCTCCCTGCTGAGCAGAAAGCCCGATGCGGGACTCGATCCCAGGACCCTGAGATCATGACCTGAGCCGAAGGCAGCGGCTTAACCCACTGAGCCACCCAGGCGCCCCTCTTTGACAGTCTTGTATGATGTTGTAGTCAAAACTTTGTTGGGGATATAGTCATCTGTATCAAGTTGAATTGCATAATTTGTGGAGCCTAGTGTAAAATGAAATAGTGAGGCACCTTATACAAAAAGTAGAAAAAAGTGCTTTGTTAAAGGTGATAAAAATGAAACTTCCCTTTCTTACAGTTGCTCTCAAATTGTCATATGTTATTTTATATTGACTGTTTTTCTAAGTAAAGAAAAATTAAAACTTTTAGTTATTAGCATGAATTATACTATTCTTTATATTATACAAGTTATATATGCAAATATAAGAATATTTAACTCACATGTGGAATCACTGAAATTAAACAATTCCTATTCCATGGTTTATACATGTGTGATTATTGAGGTTAAGACTTACAGTACTATGTCAAACAGTAATGGTGATAGTGGACATATTTTTCTTATTCCTGCTCATAGAGAAAAGGCTCTCAGTTTTTCCCCACTGAGGATAATATGAGCTGTGGGCCTTTTGTATATATCTTTTATGATGTTGAGCTATGTTCCATCTATCCCTACTTTGGTAAAGGTTTTTATCAGAAAAAGATGCTGTATTTTTTCAAATTTTTTTTTCTGCATCTACTGACAAGATCATATGGTTCTTAACTTTTCTTTTATTAATGTGGTATATCACATTGATTGATTTGCTAATAATGAACCACCCCTGCAGCCCAGGAATTAATCCCACTTGATCATGGTGAATAAATCTTTTCATGTTCTGTTGTATTCGATTTGCTGTTATTTTGAGAATATTTACATCCTTGTTCATCAGGGATATTGGCCTGTAATGCTCCTTTTTACTGGGGTCTTTTCCTGATTTTGGAATCAAGGTAATACTGGCTTTGTAGAATAAGTTTGGAAGTTTTCTTTCCCTTTCTCTCTCTCTCTCTTTTTGAACAGTTTGGGAAGATAGAATGCCCCTGGGAAGTCATCTGGTCCAGGACTCTTGTTTGTTGGTAGATTTTTGGTTACTGATTCAAGTTCTTTGCTGATTAGGGTATGTTCAAATTTACTATTTCTTCTTGTTTCAGTTTTGGTAGTTTGTAAATTTCCAAGTTGCCCAGTTTGATGGCATATATTTTTTCAGATATATATACATATATATGTATACACATATATGTATACACATGTGTATATATATATACACACAATATATATGTGCATACATATAAATGTATACATATATACACACAAATACAAACAAATATATATGATATATATTTGTTTTTCATATATATAATTGTTTGTATTTCTGTAGTGTTGGTGATCTCTCTTCTATTATTTGTGATTGACTCTATTTGGGTCCTTCCTCTTTCTGATAAGTTTATCTAAGGGTTATAAGTTTTACTAATTCTTTCAAAGAATGAGCTCTTAGTTTCATTAATCTGTTATTTTTTTCTGCTCTAATCTTTATTTTACTTCTTCTGCTGAGTTTAGGCTTTATTTTCTGTTTCTTTTCCAGATCATTTGGGTATAAGGTTAGATTGTATTTTTGAGACTTTTCTTGCTTCTTGAGGTAGGCCTGTACTGAAGTATACCTCCTGTTAGGACTGCTTTTGCTGCAACAAACAATCCTAAATTTGTATGGAACCACAGAAGACCCCGAATAGCCAAAGCAATTCTGAAAAAGAAAAACAAAACTGAAAGCATCACAATTCCAGATTTCAAACTATATTGCAAAGCTGTAGTCTTCAAGACAGTACAGTCCTGACACAAAAACAGACACATTGGGGCATGTGGGTGGCTCAGTTGTTAAGCATCTGCCTTCGGCTTGGGCAGGGGTCCTGGGATTGAGCCCCACATTGGGCTCCCTGCTCTGCGGGGAGAGCTCCCTGCTCTCGCCTTCTCCATCTACCTTTGCTTGTGTTCCCTCTCTCTCTCTCTCTCTCTCTGTCAAATAAATAAATAAAATCTAAAAAAAAAAAAAGAATATCAAAAACAAACAAATAAGCAACAACAACAACAACAAAAATCAGACACATTGATTGATAGAACAGAATAGAGATCCCAGAAATGGGCCCAAAACTATATGGTCAACTAATCTTTGACAAAGCAGGAACGAATATCCAATTGAAAAAAGAGAAAGACAAGTACCATATGATCTCACTCATATGTAGAATTTAAGGAAAAAAAAAAAAACAACAACAACAGATGAACTTAAGGCAAAGGGAAAAAGAAAAAAAAAAAAAAAAGGAGAGATGGAAACACACCCTTAGAGACTCTTAATGATAGAGAACAAACTGAGGGTTGATGAAGGAAAGTGGGTATAGGATGGGCTAGATAGGTATTCAGAAGGGCACTTGTACTGATGAGCACTGAATGTTGTAAGAAAGTGACAAATCACTGAATTCTACTCCAGAAACCAGGTTTGCACTGTATGTTAACAATCTAAGATTTAAGTGGAAAAAAAAAAAAAGTATGGCATCTTGATCATGTTAGTCCCCATGCTTATTCATTTGTAGATGTAACTCACTTACCTTGTACATAGCTTAAGTTGCGGAATTCCAACGTTTTATGGGTCCAACAGAATTCTGTGCTGCTGGAGTATGGTGAATGCTGTATATGAGTAGAATGGCAAGGAACTGCAGATGCTCATTAACTGTGCCTCCTTTGCTCACTCACATGCTCCATTGTTCTAGTGGAATGCATGCACAAAACATAAATTTTAAGACGGTGACAGAAACGCACTACACCATAGGTAGGGCTCTTTTGGCAGGGGCCTCTCGGTGATGGCACAAGTCAAATGCCAATAAAGTTGGCCCTGAGCTGAAGGCTTGGCCTAGCAGGATGTCTAAGAATGGCTCAGTCACACAGCTGGCAGTTGACTAACTGTTAACTAGAATATTTACATGTGGCCTTTCAAGCATGGTGGTCTCGGGATAAACTTCGTACATGAAGTCTGGCTTTCCCTAGAGCAAGCATCCTCAATGAACCAAAAGTAAGTTGCATGGCCTTTTATGGTCTAGCCACACTTTACCAATGAAAGCAGTCCTAATACCTTCCAGATTCAAAACAAACAAACAAAAAAGGGCCCCTACCCCTTAACAGAAAAAAATGTCAAAGAACTTGCATCTATTATTTTTTCAAGGTTTTATTTAAATTTCAGTTAGCTAACATACAGTATAATATTAGTTTCAGGTGTACGATACAATGATTCAACACTATTTTTAAAAAGCAGATGACCTGGTGAAGTTTAGAATGTAATAGTAGACATGATAATAGTAATAAAGCCTCAGGTAAGTACCATTAAAATTGAAAATCTCCTTTCTCCACTGGTCAACTTTCTAGTGTAATGGGTATCAATATTTTGAGATACTTTTATATATAAGCAAAATATATGTGTATGCATATATAAATAGGCACATATATAACAAATATGCACATTTATATATAAACACATATCATAAAATGTTGGTTGCCAAATGATATCATTGCTTAAATGATTTCTTATGACTTGCTTTATTTGCACTTAAAAATTTTTATTACTCTTTGTGCTGGTTGTATATTATTCTAGATATACCATGTCTTCCTTTAAGTCTTTCCATATTCTTTGCTATTACAATCAGTGTTGCAGTGATTTTTGATGTTAATATTGTCAATTTTGTAAACATCTGTCCATGGAAAATTTATGGAAGTGAATTATTGGGTCAAAAAGCTTATGCAGTTTTGATTTTTAATTCACCAGTGCATATTTTCTACTTCTTGTTTGCCAGGCATTAAATTAGGCACTTACTTTAGTGGATATTTTCATATTAACTTTCAATGAGATTGTACCAATTTGTACTTCTACAAGATAATGTGTGAAATTCTGTTTCCTCTTGCCCTTGTTAGCACAGAGTGTTTTTAAACATATTAATCTTTGATAAATGTGTAACTGTAAAATGTTTTGATTTCCAATTTTTGATGCTGAGTGTGATTGAACATAACTTTGTTTACTTGTTATTTCCCTTTTTTTAAAAGAAATTGTCTGCACCCATCATTTGGCCATTTTTCTTTTGACTTATCTTTAACCATTAAGAAAATTTTCTGTTTAGCACAACAGTTGCATATTTCATTTCTAGTTGTCACTTTTGCATTGTGTGGGGGTATTTTGACTAGGCTGAAGAGTCTAAGATTTTTGGCTACATCCTTCTTTTTTTTTTGGTACAGCTTCTGAATATTTTGCCATATTAAAATGAATATTACCTTTCCTCCTTTCCTAGTAATTAGCCTTAATTTCCTTTCCTTCAAGATTACAAACAAATTCACAGTTTCTTCCAGGTTTATTTTTCACATTTAAAATTTTATTTCACTTAAAAATGGACAAACACCTTAAAAAATCAAAATATTCATTCCTTTTGAGAAGATAATATGTGGATATCAAAATATGTGAAAGACACAGATTTGGATCTGGCTGAAGGTAAAATTCTCATTTCATATAAAAACAATTTATTTTTATTTTTTGGTTAGATGCATAAAGATTCACACATGCACACATACACAATCTTATGTATACATATACTGTCCTTAATCAATCTACTGGGAGTTCTTTTACCAAAAGTTAACTCATAGGTGCCAACCTATCTGACACCATTTAAAATCTTTCTATTATGTGGTTGAGATTTGGCATACATAATGAAATGAAGAAAATTTATATTTACTAGATTGATGCTACAAATATATTTGTTTGAAGATATTTGGCCTATCTAGGTATCAAGATAGCCTTAAGTACATTATTTGATAATTGACAAGATTATAATATAGGATGATTGGTGATATATTGAGTTGCTGTTTTTATTGAGGAGCCGCAAGGAGCACTCTAGTACAGAGATGTTTCATAGCATTTCCCTTCAGACAGAATATGGTCTGAAAAAAATGAATCACATATTCATTCAAATCACTACAATACAAAGGAGTGTATAACTCATAAATATTTGGAATAAACTAAATAATTTAGAAACATGTAGCGGGTGTGTCACTTAAGCAATCATAAATAAAATCATTCTGAAGGAGATGACACCTGCTATGTCATCAGGGTATTGGTAATCATTACAAGACATGTAGAGGCTAAGATTATGGTGGGATACTTCTATGTTAAGAGAAGAATAAAACAGAAGTTCAGGAGTGAAAGTTTAGGGAATTCTCAGGGGAACAGTGCCTCTTTTCAGACTAGTGAAGTGTGTGATTTGGATTTGAGGATAGAATTAATAAGCCTACAGAGGAAGAGATTTCCAAGGGCTCAAGATTTGAGACTCTCTTTAAAAGGCATTGGTCAAAATATATGACCTTTATGGTTTATTGAGCTGCTAAGTGGAACCACCACCACAATGCATTTCAGGCAATAAATCCAATGGCAGTAAATAGAATGCATTGAAGAGATGAAGTTTAAAATGAGAGTTCTGAAGGGAAAGAGACCAATTGTATTGATAAGGCTGCAGATAAAGGCCTGAGTTCAGATAGATGTAATGGGAATGGAGAGTAAAATCTGAATTTGAAACTCCATACAAATAATGTATTTATAACTTGATGGATGTTTGGTGCAAATAGACATAGATAAAATTATTTTGAAATTTTTAATTTGAATATCTGCAAAATTATTAGAGAAATTAGGAGGAGTGCCTAGCTTTAGATTGTAGAATGGATTTGGTTTTAAATGTGTGAATTTGGAGATGAAAGTATTGGGTACATGTTAGTAGAGTGTAGAGTTTGATCTAACCACAAAGGAGACATTAATTGAAGCTTTAGGAATTCATGGGAATTCATGAGCAAGGCAATGGGACTTTTTGTTTGTTTTTTGTTTTTACTGTTTTTTTTTTTATTTTTAAAGTATAGTTGACATATATTAGTTTCATGTGTACAACATAGTAATTTGACAATTATGTACCTTACTAAATGCTCACCATATTAAGTATAGTTACCATCTGTCACCAAAGTTATTACAATATTGTTGACTATATTCCATATGCTGTACTTTTCATTCTTGTGACTTATTTATTTTATAACTGGCAGTTTGTACTACTTAACTCTCTTCAGCCATTTCACCTTTTCCCCAACCAACCTTCCCCCAGGGAACCTCCCCTCTGGTTTGTGTCTCCATTTATGAATCTCTTTGTTTTGTTTTGTTTTTTGGATTCCACATACAAGTGAAATGATACAGTATTTGTCTTTTTCCAACTTATTTCACTTAGCCTAATGCTCTGTGGGTCCATTTATGTTAAGGTAAATGGCAGAATTTCAACTTTTTTTTTATGACTGAATAATATATCATTGCATATGTGTACCACATCTTCTTTATCTTTTCATCTATTGATGGAAATTTAGGTTGCTTCCATGTCGTGGCTTTTGTAAATAATGCTGCAGTAAACATAGAGGTGCATGTGTCTTTTCAAATTAGTGTTATCATTTTATTTTTTTGGGTAAATATCCAGGAGTGCATTTGCTGGGTCATATGGTAGTTCTGTTTTTAAATCTTTTCAGAAATCTACCTACTGTTGTTTATAGTGGCTGCATCAGTTTACATTCTCACCAACAGTGTATAACCATTACCTTTTCTCTACATCCTTAACAACATTTGTTATTTCTTGTCCTTTTGATTCTAGCCATTCTGACCGGTGTGAAGTGATACCTTACTGTGGTTTTGTTTTGCATTTCTCTGATGCTTAACGATATTGAGGGTGTTTTCATGTAAACAAATGTAAACACACTGGTCATCTGTATGTCTTCTTTGGATAAATTTTAAATCAGATTATTGGGTTGTTTTTTTTTTTTTTTTTTTGGTGCTGCATGATTTCTTTATATATTTGGATATTAACTCCTTATTGATTACATAATTTAGAAGTATCTTCTCCCTATAAAGAGCTTAGCAAACTAAACACCCAAAGAACAAATAATCCAATCGAGAAATGGGCAGAGGACATGAACAGACATTTCTGCAAAGAAGACATCCAGATGGCCAACAGGCACATGAAAAAATGTTCCGCATCACTCGGCATCAGGGAAATACAAATCAAAACCACAATGAGATACCACCTCACACCAGTCAGAATGGCTAAAATTAACAAGTCAGGAAATGACAGATGCTGGCGAGGATGCGGAGAAAGGGGAACCCTCCTACACTGTTGGTGGGAATGCAAGCTGGTGCAACCACTCTGGAAAACTGTGTGGAGGTTCCTCCAAAAACTGAAAATAGAACTACCCTATGACCCAGCGATTGCACTACTGGGTATATATCCTAAAGATACAAACATGGTGCTCCGAAGGGGCACGTGCACCCGAATGTTTATAGCAGCAATATCCACAATAGCCAAACTATGGAAAGAACCTAGATGTCCATCAACAGATGAATGGATAAAGAAGATGTGGTATATATACAAAATGGAATACTCTGAAGCCATCAAAACCCCTGAAATCTTGCTATTTGCGACGACATGGATGGAACTAGAGAGTATTATGCTTAGTGAAATAAGTTTATCGGAGAAAGACAACTATCATATGATCTCCCTGAAATGAGGAAGTGGAGATGCAATGTGGAGGGTTTGGGGGGTAGGAAAAGAAAAAATGAAAGAAGGTGGGATTGGGAGGGAGACAAACTATAAAAGACTCAATCTCAAAAAACAGACTGAGGGTTGCTGGGGGTAGGGGGGATGGGAGAGGGTGGTGGGGATATGGACATTGGGGAGGGTATGTGCTATGATGAGTGCTGTGAAATGTGTGAATCTGGCGATTCACAGACCTGTACCCCTGGGGATAAAAATACATTATATCCTTATTTAAAAAAATAAATAAATTCAATTAAATAAAAGCAAAAAAAAAAAAAAGAAGTATCTTCTCCCATTCAGTAGATTTTCTTTCACTTTGTTGATGGCTTCATTCACTGTGCAAGAGCTTTTAAGTTTGATGTAGTCCCATTGTTTATTTTTGCTTTTGTTTCTCTTGTGTGAAGAGACAAAATCAGAAAAAAGCTACTAAGGCTGATGACCAAGATATTACTGCCTATGTTCTATTTTATGAGTTTTATGCTTATATATTTTACATTTAGGTCTTTAATTCATTTTGAGTTCATTTTTGTGTGTGGTAAAAGAATATGGTCCAGTTTCATTTTTTAGCATTTACCTGTCCAATTTTCCCAACACCATTTATTGAAGAGACTGTCTTTTTTCCCATTGTATTCTTGCCTCCTTTGTTGTAGGTTATTTGACTCTATATACATGGCTTTCTCAGCTCTTTATTCTGTTCTATTGATTTATGAGTCTGTTTTCATGCCAGTAACATATTGTTTTATTACTATAGCTTTGTAGTATAGTTTGAAATCTGGGATTGTGGTACCTCTAGCTTTATTCTTCTTTCTCGAAATTCCTTTTGCTATTAATGGTATATTGCAGTTCCATAAAAATTTTAAGATTATTTTTTTCAGGTTCTGTGAAAAATTCTATTGGTATTGTATTGGGATTGCATTGAATCTATAGATTGCATTGGGTTGTATGGACATTTTAACATTATTAATTCTTCCAATCCATGAAGATGGTATGTCTTTCCATTTGTTTGTGCCATATTCAATTTCTTTCATCAGTGTCTTAGAATTTTCAGAGTATAGGTCTTTAACCTACTTGGTTAAGTTTATTCCTAGGTATTTTATTATTTTTGATGTAGTTATAGATGGAATTATTTTCTTTATTTATCATTCTGCTAGCTCTTAGATCAGCTATGACTCCTGTTCTTACAAGTTGTGGTCTTATATAGTGGAAGTTCTGTGGAGCTATAGCACAGCCCCCTTTGGTCATCAAAACCAGATGTTCCAAGGATGTTGCCTATGTGGGCTGCATACGCCCTCCTTTTGGACTAGGTTGCTACTGCCACTGATGTCTTGATGGGTGTGTCTGGCCCTCAGCCTGGCTGTCAACAGTAACTGGCCATGACCATTGCAGGAGCAGTGGTGGGCAAGGCTTGTTCCCATGCAGCTGAACGAGTGGACTGGCTATAGCATCTGCATGTGCACTAGTGGGTGGGGCTAGATCCTAGTGCAGCTAAGAGGCCTTCTGGCAGAAGGCTAGTGGTCGGGCTAGCTCCTCCTTCCCCAGGACAGGAGTTACTCTGAAGGGCCACCAGTCCTGACTGGGGCTGGCTATCAGGTGTGGCAGTGCAGCAGTAGCTCTGGGGGATGCTAGTCCCAAATAAGACCGTCCACTAGTTGAGGAGGGGTAGGAGCCACTTTGGAGGGGTGCCTGCCATGGCTGAAGTGTGTGTGGGGTCTTTCTGCAAGGAAATGCTGGGGCAAAACAAGCAATACCAACAAGGTAGATGGAAGCCATTATAACTGCCTCATGAAAGTGTCTGGCCAGCTAGCTTGATGGATGGCAAGAAGAAGGTGTCTGTCAGTACTTCTGTTCCTGGAGAAAGCTACTTTCCTTTCTAGTATATGTCCTAAATTGTTAATAAATCTCCTTCATATATACCTCAGGCACTTTTTTTTTTAAATTTTTATTAATTTTATTTTTTATAAACATATAATATATTTTTATCCCCAGGGGTACAGGTCTGTGAATCACCAGGTTTACACACTTCACAGCACTCACCATAGCACATACCCTCCCCAGTGTCCATAATCCCACCCCCCTCCCAACCCCCCTCCCCCTATCAACCCTCAGTTTGTTTTGTGAGATTAAGAGTCACTTATGGTTTGTCTCCCTCCCAATTCCATCTTGTTTCATTTACTCAGTGCTCCACATCACTTGGCATCAGGGAAATACAAATCAAAACCACAATGAGATATCACCTCACACCAGTCAGAATGGCTAAAATGAACAAGTCAGGAAATGACAGATGCTGGCGAGGATGTGGAGAAAGGGGAACCCTCCTACACTGTTGGTGGGAATGCAAGCTGGTGCAACCACTCTGGAAAACAGCATGGAGGTTCCTCAAAATGTTGAAAATAGAACTACCCTATGACTCAGCAATTGCACTGCTGGGTATTTACCCTAAAGATACAAACGTAGTGATCCAAAGGGGCACGTGCACCCGAATGTTTATAGCAGCAATGTCTACAATAGCCAAACTATGGAAAGAACCTAGATGTCCATCAACAGACGAATGGATAAAGAAGATGTGGTATATATACACAATGGAATACTATGCAGCTATCAAAAGAAATGAAATCTTGCCATTTGCGACGACGTGAACGGAACTAGAGGGTATCATGCTTAGCGAAATAAGTCAATCGGAGAAAGACAACTATCCTATGATCTCCCTGATAGGAGGGAGAGGAGATGCAACATGGGGGGTTAAGGGGGTAGGAGAAGAGTACCTCAGGCACTTTTTAAGCTGTTATTTCTGTGTTGGGTCTTAGCCTGCTGGTCCTTTAAAACAGAGACTCAGTTTTCTATAGTCCCCTGACTCTCCCAGAGTTAAGCCTGGAATTTTAAAAGATATTATAGGGGCTTTTTTACTTGGTTGGTTGTAGGTTGTAGGTTGTAGGTCCTCTAGGCCAAGGGTTCCATGTATGGGGCTTGATTCCCTTGTCCCTTCATGCCTATTCCTCCAACCTTGTGGATTAGAAATTTGGTTCCCAACATCATCTCTGTCCTTCCTACTCTTCATTTATATATGTATGTATGTGTGTGTGTGTGTGTGTGTGTGTGTATACTCACATATATATTTTTTAAAAAGATTTTATTTATTATTTGACAGAGAGACACACAGAGAGAGGGAACATGCACAGGGGGAGAAAGAGATGGAGAAGCTGGCCTCCCACTGAGCAGGGAGCCTGATGTGCGGCTTGATCCCAGAACCCTGGGACCACGACCTGAGCCGAAGGCAGACACTTAACTGACTGAGCCACCCAGGTGTCCCCTTCCTACTCTTCTTAGTGTAGTCTTCTCTTTATCTCTTTAGCTGTGGACCAATGTTCCACATTCAGAGTGAGTTTCATTACATATAGTTGCCAATGTTCGGGCCACATTCAGAGTGAGTTTCATTACAGATAGTTGCCTCAGTGTGTCTGTGGGAGAAGATGAGCTCAGGATCCTCCTCTCCACCACCTTCCCCTATTCTTAGACTGATTTGGCAATGGGCTTTTAATACAACCATTAATTGCTTCCAAATGTCAAAACAAAAGTAGAGGAGTAAGAATTAGGGAAAAAATGTTGGAAGGATGTTTAAATAAGTAGGAGGATAATTAACTCTCCCTCCCTGGAAATTGAAAAAAAAAAGAAAGTCGCAAGAGGGTAGAGACTTGGATTATATTTGTGACACTGGAGTAGTTTCATTGAAGTCACGTGAGCAAAAGCCAGATGTCTTGGGGGTTAATAATCTACTTTTGAGGTCATATACACAATAAGTAGGGAGTATTTTAAAATCAGCTTTATTGAAGTATAAATGATATGCAGTAATATGCACCAGTTTTAAGTATGTATTTCAATGAGTTTGGTGAATTTATATACATCAACACAATCAAAATATAGACTATTTTCATTATTATACAAAGTCATCTTATGAGCCTTCTCAGTTCACTCCCTAACTTACTGCCTCAGGCAATCACTGATCTGCTTTCCTTCACTACAGATTAGATTTGTTCTTTCTAGGAGTTCTCTTAAGTGCAGTCATATAGTGCATAATCTTTTGTGTCTGGCCTTTTGCACTCAGCATGATTTTGAGAATCTTTCATGATGTTATATGTGTCAGTAATTTGTTCTCTTTTATTGGTGAGTATGTAAAATATGTTTTTGAGCAGTTTTATTAGTGACATAAGGTATAGACCATAAGAGAAAAATATAAATAAATGTCATACTTTTTTTCAGATAGCAAAAATCTGAGAGTGTTTGTAAATAGAATAGATAAAAGGACTCAATAGAGAAACCAAATAGAGAATACTAAATAGGAATAATTTATTTAAAATATTCCTAGAGGATTCTGGGTTATAAAAGGAAAAATGCCATGAAATGGGAGTACAAACAAGGAAGCTACCCTTAGGATTAAAATAGATAAACAAAACAAAAAAGCAGGAAGAAAATGTTTCTTTAACCACAGTGAAAGAGATAGGTAAATTAAAAAGGAAGTCTGGTTAAAATGAAATTTTCAAGATATAAAGAATATCTCAGGAATTATAGTGGAAAAAAGGTAGTGGTGAAAATATACATCAAATAACCTAGATTTTTCTTGTAAGAAAGTGAAACCATCCTCTCAGAATTAGAAATATGGAGTTGGAGTTGAAAATGTGAGGAAAAAAGGATCCATTTTATTAACATGGCACATGGAATCAGCTGATGAAATCTCGTACACTCAGCATACATATATATATATATATATATATATATATATATATACACACACACACACACACACATATATATACATATTTTTTTAACTTATTCTAGCAACATTTGAAAAGAAAGAAGAGAGCATTGGGTTTTGCACAATAAGTAGGATATGGGGTCAAGAAAAGGAAGGATTTCATTGTGCGAGGAAGTATCATTTAAAACACTAACTCTGGTTATTGTAAATAATGCTGGATAAACATAAAGGTTCATATCAGTGGGTTTTTTGGGGGGTGGGTAGTTGCTAAATAGTGGAATTGCCATGTGATATGGTATTCCTAATTTTAATTTTTTGAGAAGCCAATGATGTTTGTACCAATTTGTGTTTCCACCTACAGTTCATGCGGGTTTCCTTAGAAGCAACCCAAATTCCACCAATAGATGAATGTAGAAAGAAGATGTGGTGTACATACAATGGGATATTACTCAGCTGTAAAAAAAGAATGAGAACTTGTCATTTGTAACAACATGAATGGACCTAGAGGGTATTATACCAAGTGAAATAAGGCAGAGAAAGATGAATACCATATGATATCACTTATGTGTATAATCTAAGAAAAAAAACAAAACAAATGAACAAACCAACAAAAAAAGATACAGACTCTTCAATAAAGATAACAATTGGTGTTTGTTGGAGGGGTTGTGGGGTGGGTGGGATGGCCAAATAGGTAATGGGGTTTAAGAGGTACATCCTTGCAGTTATAAAATAAATAAGTCATGGAAATGAAAAATACAGCATAAGGAATATAGTCAATAATATTGTAATTACATTGTATGCTGACCAACGATGATTATACTTACTGTGGTGAGCATTGAGTGATATATAGAATTATTGAATCAATATGTTATACTCTTGGCATTAATATAACAGTATATGTCAGTTATACTTAATAAAATAAATTTTTAAAAACCCACTAACACTGGGATCTAGATTAAGGGGAAAGAAAAGTCCAGAAAGTTGATGGATGAAGAGAATAAAAGAGGAAATAGAGTGAGGAAACAATGGTGGAGAATGTGGAAAAATCCAATCCATTCAGTCATGGATGAATCTCATGATCCCGAAGTTAGGACCATTGTGTTCTCTCTTTAATATAGGGTCCTTTCGCTATTGATGCTTTTCCTGGGTTGGACTAGAATTCTCTAAAGGCCCTTTGAACTAAGTAATTAGAATCACATGCACTTCCTCAGAAAAATTCTATGTTGCCTTGCATTCTACTCCCATCTTTTTCTTTAATTTGGAGCTTCCAGAATTCCCTATGGTGTGTGCTCTTTTTTTTTCTTCCTTTCTTTTGTAGTTTCTGCCCTAGCACTTGACCCTGGTCCAGTAAGGAAATCCCTTGGCATAAAAATTTAAAACAGCCATAAATTCCACTTATTATCATCTATATTGCCTATATCAAGACTTGTCGAGATTTAAGGTACATATGAATAAATGTGAAGTCTTATTAAATGCAGGTTCCGATTCAGTAGGTCTGAGCTGGACCTGAGAACATGCATTTCTAGCAAGCTACCACAATATGCTGATGTGCTTGAATAACATTATCAGTAGCCTAGATCTGGCATATACCTCTCCATCTTGGCCTTTGCAAGTAGAAATATATCAAGGAAGGATGAGCTGAAAGGTATGTGGGAAATTGAATGGAGAAAATATTGAGGTCTTTGGAGTTGTCAACATTGCACTGTTAGGAGAAAACACAGATGCTAACTAATACCATCATAATAAAATGACAGATAAAGTAGAGAGAAAAATAAGTGAAGTGGGTAAAAAATGTGATAAAAATAAACTGATTGACAAGGTTGTGGATAAGATGCTGTAAATGGATGACCTAGACTTTGAAAGAGGCAACTGTTGAAAGCTTGTCGAGGGTAAGAAAGTCATAACAAAGCACATCATAAACAAATGAAATTCATGTTCTACTTGGTAACTTTAATCACAAATTCCTAAATAAGCAAAAAGTAATTATTATACATGTGTTGCCAAGGTTACTGTTTTCACAATTTAAAAGTGTTTTCTCGCCTATAGATGGGAGAAAAAACAGTTGGCTTTGGAAGATAACTTTTGATGGCTCTTCAAAACAATAATCTTGGTATCCAGGAATCCTCACTTAATTTCTGCTGAGCTCTTTTCTCTTGTGCTGTGTAGTTTCCTCAAACGACAGTCCTTCTCATTGTTTGTTTATGATTCTGAGATTTAACTGGCCTGTCATGCTGGGGCTCTGTGCTTCTAAGCACCTTTATCACTGCTGAGATCTTGCTTATAATTTTTGTGTCCAGCTGTGGTAAAAGTGAATGCTGCTAAAAAAGGAATTGACGGATTTTTTCTTTATATAGAATCAAACTTGGAAAAGGGAACATCGATATAAAATGAGCAATACAAATAACTTTCTTTTTTTTTTTTTTAACTTCCATTTACTTTCAGAGAGACAAGTTAAGATTCTATTCCACTTAGAGTTTCTTTTCATGTTGGACCCTGCAGTATAGGTACAATAACTGTGCGTATGGAAGTAGCCAGTAGGGTTTAATTTCAATAGGAATCAGAGGTGGGTTAAAATAGAGGGAGTGGTTTAAAGAACCCTTCTCGTGTTCTTTCAGATACAATAGAAACTACTGAAAAGTGGTATTTGTGGAGAAGTCATTTTAGCTAAACTAAACACACTGAATGTGTTAGTATTACAGGCAAAGATCGTTTGGTAAATATTAACAAGATCACATTTGTTTAAGTCTGGCAAATTCTACATTTTAGATGACTGTGAAAATTTGCTATTATTGTCTTAGTTTGGGTTCCCTCAGAGTTAGACCTGTGACAAGGATTTGAGTTTAAGCAGTTTTGGGGGTGTTGAATCCAAATACTCTAGAAAGAAATGCACATGCTGGTAGTTGGACATCAGGCTAGTGTGCAGTGAAGTAGTAGGTATGAAAAATTCTGGATTGAGCACTGCTGGTTTCTACTATATCCTGTAGTATTGACTTCCAGTTTATATGTGTCCTCTTTCTTACATTATATGTTATTCAATTAGAACTATTTTGAATTTAAAAAATAATGGGAGGAAATGCTTACTATATGAAATCAGAAATTTAGAATTGTGAAAATGTGGCAAAAAACTTTTAGAACATAATTTTATCTGTGATTATAAATATACACTATTATTAATGGGATCAGAAATCTATCAGACCTTTGTCTTGACAATGAGATCTACTAGAAACCATGTTTTCAGGGATCAGATTTTCTTTCTTTTGTCTTTGTTTTTTAAAGATTTTGTTTATTTATTTGACAGACAGAGATCACAAGTAGGCAGAGAGGCAGGTGGGTGGGGGGAAGCAGGCTCCCCACTGAGCAGAGAGCCCGATGTGGGACTCGATCCCAGGACCCTGAGATCATGACCTGAGCCGAAGGCAGAGGCTTAACCCACTGAGCCACCCAGGTGCCCCACGATCAGATTTTCTGATGACTATAAGTGGCAAACTGTAGTGAACAGAGGCATACTGGTGTCTCTGAAGAGTGGATTTGCCTGCCATGCCCTACAGCAGAGCACTGCCCAATAGTTGAGTTGAGAGTGTCCCAGCATTCACCTATCTGTGGGTAGTGAGATCACTTTGATAGGAATAGCTCAACTTTGACTGGATTTTGCTATGACTTCCTGACAATGCTCTTCCACATCTTTTTCCCTTCCGTATAGTGCTTTTTTGGATTTCTAGCTTGTGCACCACTGTGTCTCAACTGTTTTCAGTGAGCCTATTATCATTAATTATCCTTTGCTAGACACTGTAAAACTTTAATAGGTGCTGTGGGTTGTCTATCATGCCTTCAAGGTCAGAATGGCAGTAGAACCTTTTGAAGTTAAACCATGTGAGTTATGAGAGTATAGAGAGGTAGAGTTTGAGGTAAAATGGAGAATACATGCATCAACTGAAGATACTTTTAAAGTCAGATATTTTTTTTTTCAAAGATTTTTTTTTATTTTTTTTCAGCATAACAGTATTCATTATTTTTGCACCACACCGAGTGCTCCACGCAATCCGTGCCCTCTACAATACCCACCACCTGGTGCCCCCAACCTCCCACCCCCCACCCCTTCAAAATTCTCAGATCGTTTTTCAGAGTCCATAGTCTCTCATGGTTCACCTCCCCTTCCAATTTCCCTCAACTCCCTTCTCCTCTCCATCTCCCCTTGTCCTCCATGCTATTTGTTATGCTCCACAAATAAGTGAAACCATATGATAATTGTAAAGTCAGATATTTTAAACATTCACCACAATACAATACAAACCTGAAATATACCAAGCTGGTGAGTAAGTGGCAAGTTTGTGACTATTACTCCAGTGAAGAATAAAAATATAAATTAAAAGAAAAAATCTTTTGTTTAATTTTCTTTTTGATGGTTGAAATAACAGTTCCATCCTCTGAAATCTATTGGAATTATTCATATCTTATTGTCTCATTATGAATATCCATTCTCCTCATTCTTTTTTTGAGAGGCAAATTCATCACAAGTTTATCTTTAATTGCCTCAAAATACTTCAGCAAATGTCTTGGGTGTTGTTGGAATAGGCAAGATTTTAGTAATTTTTTAAGTGCATTCATTCTTTGTACAACTATTTGTGTGGTCATTTTATGAACCAGGTATCAGGTGCTGGGGATAGGCTGTGAATAATGGTGACTATAATAGGCAATGCCTCTGAGTTCACATGGTTTCATTCTAGTGAAGTTGGCATGTAGTAAAGAATCATTCAGTCAGTAAAATTTTTAGGATAATTTAGGATACATGAAAATACATAATATATCTTATAATTTTACAAATAGTAGTCCAAAATTATTAAGCTACAGACTGTTTAACTTTCAGTTTTTCATTCACCTTATTTTTTGTTAACACACTCTTGACATCTTTGATTTTTTGTCTCATGTATTTGATTGTTTAAAAAATTATTAGAGTATATTTAGGACTAAACACAATGGCTTGTACATATTATGCTTTCCATAAAACTATTTATTAATGTTAAATACATTATGTTCTGCTAATGATCAGGAACCCTGCCATATACTTTCCATTCACCTCTGTTTAATTTCACAACAACCCTATGATAAAATCACTAGTTTTTTTTTAATATTTATTTTTTCTTTTCATTTTATTTTATTTCTTTTCAGTGTTCCAGAATTCATTGTTTATACATAATACCCAGTACTCCATGCAATACGTTCCCTCCATAATACCCACCACCAGGCTCACCCAACCCCCCATTCCTATCTCCTCCCAAACCCTCAGTTTGTCTCTCAAATCACTAGTGTTATCCACAATTTACAGAGAAGGTTATTTGTGGCCCAGGAAAATTAAATAATAGGTCAGTGTTGTACCATTCAGCAAGTAAGTGTATGTGTAGAAATAAAGATTTGTTTTATTTCAAAGCCTACTTTTTTAAACACTATACACAGTAGCTCATAGTAGCTCATCTTGCCGGAAACTGTAACTATACCTATGAAAAATGCCAACTGTTTCTATAACAAATAATCCAAATCTAGAAAACATGAAGAAAAAAATAAGCACAACAAATTAAAATTCTCATTAGTTGTCATATCTGGTTTTCATTGGCCCATCTTGATTTAAATGAACTGAGAACATTTATAATTAAAGCCTAAATATTTGCTTGTGGAAAATTGGAGGAAGGGTAATAAGAAACCAGAGAATTGAAATTAATTATCATAGTTTTTATATTCAAAACATTAAATGATATTATACTAGAAATTATGAGGTGGTAAAAGTAAATTCTTAATATCTTTTAAAATGGATAATAACATATCTAACTAAAATGAATTTGGAAAATGGCTGATTGCATTAAGGAAGACTTTTGGGATAATAACTAAATGATTAAAACAAACAACACAAAAAGGACAAAAAGGTGTTAACTGGTGTGTATAAAATCAACGTTAAATATTTAGATGCACACTATCAGCAAAAAAGGTTTTGACAGTCTCAAGATGTTCATTATCATTAAAAAAAAAAGTCTTCTGTGGTTCTTATTTTGGTAGCAAGACAGAGCATCCATCTAAATTGCTGAGTAATTTGACTAATAATAAATATAAAACTCACATTTTACTTAGCGCTTTATAATTTGCAAAAGTACTTTTAGATCCATTCTTTCATTGGCTCTTATAGTGAGTGTGAATAGTGGGTTGTTATTTCTCTTTTATAGATGAAGAGGTTGAGGCTTAGAGCAGTATAAGTGGCTTACCCAAGTTCTTATTGCTAATCCATTCTTCTACCCCTTATGCAAGCCCAGTACAACTCCAGCTTTACTAAAGCAAGTTCAAACTGAAGTAGTCTGTCCCACTCCTTGCTGTCATTGTCCTTATGGAGATATATGAAGAAATGACCTTTACCCTTGAGAACCCTTAATTTTTTAAAATTTTATTTATTTATCAGAGAGAGAGAGAGATCACGAGCAGGGGGGAGGGGTAGAGGTAGAAGCAGACTCTCCCCTGAGCAGGGACCCTGATGTGGGACTCAATCCCAGGACTCTGGGATCATGAGCTAAGCTGAAGTCAGAGACTTAACTGACTGAGCCACCCAGGCACCCGAGAAACTTCACTTTGAATATATTTGATCTTAGAACTTCCTGTTTTTTTATGATGACTTTAATAAGTGGATATAAATTTTGTTCATTCACTAGGCTGTCATCCCAGATTTTTTTCTTTTTTTAATTTGGGGCTGGCTGGCAAAGACTATGTGGTGAAGGACTATGGTTAACAGCGTTGAGGGTGGTTAAAGAAATCATCTGTATAAAGAATTTTGGAAAAGGTTCTAGAAAACCGATGGTTTCTCTGTGTATTTATTGAGGGCACTCACTTTGGCTATTGGGTCATGGAGATATGTCTTTAATGGATATCTTAAAGGCTTTGATGAGTAAAGAAGACAAAGATTAAATTGCATCAATCACACAAAAGTGATTTAATTTACATTTAAATTAAATTCAGATTTTTAGAAATCTTTGCACCAGTTTTATGTATATATACTCTGTAATTTAGGTACTGTCAGCCATGCACACTATACGCCATTAACATGTCTGTATTAACAAATTAAAAGGAAAAAATGAGTTATCTTTTTTATTAAAAAGATCAAAAACACACAGCTACAAAGAAATCTAGTTTCTCAGAAGCTCTGAAGTGATTATAAATCTCTATAAAATAAAGCAAAATGAAATTAAATCATCATTTTCCAAAATTGCCTCTGTGAATTTGAAAATTAGTGAAGATTTTCAGTCTTAACATTCTAAGCAATGCTTCACACAAAAGGCCATATTTATCAATGAAACGTGATGATTATCTTGGATTTGCTTCAAAATAAATGAGGTTGAGGAGTCCCTGGCTGGCTCCATTTGTTAAGCATCTGCCTTCAGCTCAGGTCATGATCCCAGGGTCCGAGAATTAAACCCCCCTTCAGGCTCTCTGCTCTGTGGGGAATCTGTTTCTCCCTCTCCTTCTGCCTGCTGCTCTCCCTGCGTGTGCTCTCTCTCTCTCTGCCATATAAATAAATAAAGTCTTTAGGAAACCAGCCAAACAAAAACAAAATAAATGAGGTTGAGGATGAGGAACTGTATAGGGGTATAGATGTAATGTGATTGACCATGAATTGATAAATGGGCTGGGCAATGAATACATGAAGTTCATCATCATAATTTTTCTGCTTCTATAAAAAAAGTAAAAAAAAAAGAAAAAAAGTTTACCATTCTAATATTCTACATATTGATTAAGTGCATTTACATAAATGTATGTACATACATAAATATGTATGGCTATAATGCATGTATGAATGGTTATGTATGCAGGTGTTTGTGTATGTATGTATATATACTTACACATATGCACAGGACACTTCTAACTAGAGAACATGGTAAATAAATATTTGGATTCTGGTTACATGCTATTGCTATGGTGTTTTGGAAGAAATTAAGCTACCACATTTAGAGATGAAAGATTTTTATTTTTCTTCTCTTTAGAGATTATTTTGTATATATGAGAATCAGTGCTTTCCTAAAGAAAATTAAAAACTAATGCATTTTCCTGATAATGTCCATATGAAATATAAATAATCTATACTTACAATGATGGAAAAATATTAAAAATTAAGTTCTGTAAAAAAATTTAAACCCCAAAATAACTATTGTAGTATAGTAGAAAATAATGAAGTGATGTTGGTTGGGGTGGTGTGTGGGGAAAAGTGATAGTAAGGGCTTTCGGAATTTAACATTAAATGAATCTATGAGTTTATGTGATTGAGAGGTAAAATGAAATTTCATACAGAGACAACTGAATAAGTATACACCCAGAAGTATGAAAAAAATGGCATATATGGAATGTTTTAAGATTATTATGACTTAGAAATAGTATGTGTATTAAAATAATTTTTAAAAAAATATGTAAGAGAGACTCAGATGACCAAGAACTTTTATTTATAGAAGATAGGTTCCAGTCAATGGCTTTAAATTTAAAGTCATACTTATAGTTCAGTAGTCACTTATCTAGTTGTTGCTATGAAATTCTGATTGAAATTGGAGAGATTAGAGGGAGAGATAACTATTAAGAAATCATAACTGTCCAGTTGAGAGGAACAAAAATCTATATTAAGGTAGTAGGAGTACAGAAAAAATTTAAAATAATAACTGGGAAATGGAGCTAAACCATCATGTTGAATTGGTAGAAAAAGAGGAAGAAAGTATGAAAAGATGACTCTCAGATTTCTAAATTGGGAAAAGGATTATAGAGTACAGTTCACAGTCATTTATTTACAGTTCCAAAATTTATATGTTCCTAATCAGAAAATTTTTTTACCTTTTCTTTTTACCAAAACTCATTTAATGGTATACCATTTTTTGAATTGATACAAGATTATTAAAAAAAATCTTTGTTCTACATAATATGAATATTCATACATCTGCTACAGAATTATTCATAGCAGCATTATCTACAATAGCCAAATTATGGAAACAGCCAAAATGTCCATTGACTGATGAATAAGAAGATATAGTATATGTAAACAATGAAATATTACTCAGACATGAAAAAGAATGAAATCTTGCCTTTGGCATGTACATGAATGGAGCTAGAGTGTATTATGCTAAGCAAAAAATGTCAGTCAAAGACAAATACCATATGATTTCACTCCTATGTAGAATTTAAGAAACAAAACAAATGAGCAAAGGGAAAAAGAGAGAGAGGCAAACCGCAAAACAGACTCATAACTATAAAGAACAAACTGATAGTTATCAGAGGGGTGGTGGATAGGGAGATGGGTTAAGCAAGTAATGGTGATTAAGGAGTACAGTTGTGATGAACAACAGGTGTTGTATGGAAGTGTTGAATCACTATATGATACACCTGAATCCAATATTACACTATATGTTAACTAACTGAAATTTAAATAAAAATTTAAAGAAGTATTTAATTACAAACCATTTATCTAGAAAGAGCTGAGACTATTATATAATACATGTATATGTACCTCATTATCTTTATAAAATCCAAAATATTCTCAATACCAAATCATATTTAGTCGTAAGTGTTTCTGATAGAGATTATGGATTTGTAGTGCTATTTAATAAGATATTTATTAAAAAGATGCCACCTAGTCTCTTAAAATGTAAAATAACTCTATAAAATTCAATCATGACCTTTTTGGGCATTACCTGGAGAATAGGTTGTTAAATGAATGTTATTAGGGAAATATGATCAATGATTGACTCACATGTGTATGGGGCAGAATATAATTGAATTTTCCTATTTCTAGATTTCTGTTGCTTAACTTCTTTATATTTCCCTGACTAGAGTATACATGAAAAGATAGAAAGGGGGGGGAACTCTGTAAATAGAAATAAAAACAAAGACTAAAAATATCTGAGACATTGTTAGGAGAACATTGAAAGAGGAGTTCAGTTTCTGATATACCTTTATAGAAAATTTCTACAAAATTTATTGGACATTATTTAGGAATAACATTTTTTTCATAGTTGGTTCCAGGTTATATGAAACAGACAAAATAATCTGTCTCAGTCAAAAAGAGAGCTGCAGTAAGTACCAGCACATCACCATATACTTTGACTGAGTTAGATCTATTGATTTGCCTTGCTTGTAGATTAAGCTTTGAGGATGTTCTTTTGAAATGTCCACCAAAGGGGAATTACTAATTATAATACAAGTATATCACATAATTCTCTGTAGTGAGTTAAAGAGAGGTAGTTTTTTTTTGTACTCGTATGTAGGAAAGAATAATTATACCAGGCAGAGTTAAATAAGCAAGGAAGATTTTATTCAATACTGTTGTAATGGAGATCAAGATTATTATGGCAGGAGGAGATTGACCCCCAACTCCATTGAAACAAAGTTGAGAGAGTTTTGAAGCACTTGGGTGAGCTTGTGCAAATATACAGGAAGACATTAGTGGGATGTCAGGGAGTTTGGTCAATGTGATTAAGCCATCTGTGTTCTCTAATGGGCACTTAACCTAAGTTAGATTCCTACTATACCATGGCAACTTAGAGAGAGAAGCACTGTTTTGTTTTTTTTTTTTAATGATTATATATCAAAGAGATGGCTCCAGAGACCTTAGGAAAACTGTCCTGGGCTGTAAAACTGTCAAGAAGCTGGGAGAAGATTGACATCTCAAAGGGGAAATGCCCTAAGAAAAGTGAGTTTAGGAGCCAGTAGGAAGAAAGTTGTCTGAAGTTCAGTCAAGCTAAGAGGAATAGTAGCCTTCTTGGTTAAAGGGAACAACCTCCAAGATGTATATTTTAATGGGAAAAAAAAGAAGTTCTTGGTAATGGCTGACTAGATAATTCAGATGAAATTTGCACAAAGCACAAACAGAAATTTTGGATAAAATTTATACTTAAAAAGTCTTCTCGAGGGGCATCTGGGTGGCTCAGTCACTAATTGTCTGCCTTCAGCTCAGGTCATGATCTCAGGGTCCTGGGATTGAGCCCACATTGGACTCCTGCTTTTCCTTCTTCCATGCTACCTGCTTGTGTTCCCTCTTTCACTGCATCTCTCTCTGTCAAATAAATTTAAAAAAAATATTCTCGAAAGCCATTAACTATCAAGTTAGTAAAAACCTAAGATGCTATATCAGCAACTAATATAGAAATAAAAATTTCTGATTATTTGAAGAGCTAGAAGTGAAAAAAATGGAATAAAAAACTGGGAGAACATATGGGCAAATATTAAATTTTGAGATGGAGATGAATTTTTAACATGAAAGTAATAAAAATAAATTAATAATTAATGACATAAGCTTTTACTAAATAAACACTCTCCATTCTATAAAAATATAAGAAGAGATAAACAGCAACTCTGGAGAAATATTTAAACATAAAAATTAGATTATAATATTGCTGTCATCTGAAAAGCTTTTGGAAATATAAATAAAATATTCCAATCAAAAAGTGGGCAAATAATATGAACAGAGACACAAATAGAGACATAAATAATATGAAAGAGACACAAATGATAGTGGAACAAGAAAAAAAAATCAGCTTCCCTTGAAATCAAATCACCGCATATTATAGATAGATACACTTATCAAATTGGACCTCAGTATCAATATTAAACAGATATTGGTAATAGTTCTACATTTATACTCTACCTCAGTATTGAAAATTGGTACACATTCTTGGAAAATGGTTTGGCAAAAATGTTTCAATCTTTCAGCTTATATTTCTCCTAATACTGAATTTTTGGGAAATAACATTAGTGTATGTATGTACATTTGAAATAACCTACATGCCCAATAGTCCAGGAGTTTTAAAATCAATCATGGAACATTTATAGAAAATTAAATACTCAAAATATGGAATTTAGTTGAAACTAATGTAATATTGAATCCATGCATGAGTAATGAACATAAGCCAAACTATGTATAGTAGATTTTCTTCCTTACACAATTTTTTATTTTCTTACTCCAAAATAGGCATGCTAATTTTAAAGAAAAAAAATATTTAAAATGTCAATCTTTTCCTCCTCTTCATGGAGATTTTTACAGTCCTTTATTCCTGCTCCATTTTCTTCTTTCTTCCGAACTTCTACAAATAATTGTATATGAATATAATAATTAAATGAATACACACACACACACATATATACACATCAAGTACACAGAGAGAGAGGCTGGTAGACACATCTTTCTTTATATCTACATTGATGGGATTAAATTACTTCTTGAATTAATTCATGATTTCATGGTGTAAATATAACCAGACATTAACTTCCACATAACTGACTTTTTAAAAAATGTTTGGATTTAGAATAAAGGCTCTATAAATATTTGTTAGTTGGTTAGTAGAAATCTTGGACTAGTAATTGTGTTTCAAACATCTATTCTCATATGGCAAAACTCCAGTTCGTCCAGAAAAGGCAAGCTAATTATCCCTTTTTTACGTTTATCTTATGCTTGTTTTCTTCACAGGTTAAAAGAATTATAGGATGTCTGGCTTCATAGCACCAAAGCAGCACTAATATGACTATATTCCTCTCTGTTACCTTCCTGTACTTTAATGTAATGTTAAAATTGTGTCTCTCTGAAGACAATGATAATCACTCATGGCTTGTAGTGGAAAATTGTTAAGCTTTCCACAGCAAAAAATGATGCACAAAAAGGAAGAAATAAGTTGGTCTCTGGGTAACACAAAACATTTTCAAATACCTTGGCTAATGGTTATATGGTAAACTATAGCATCTTCAGTGTTTTTAGGACAGCAACCATGTCCATTTTAATACCTTACCTCAGTGCCCAGTACAGTGGCTAGCAAGAAGTAATCAATTAATAAATACTGTTTTTCAATGAATGAAATTTTATGTCTGTATAAAATGGGAAAAAATAACTTTTGTAAGTTTATCTGAAATTCCTTGTGACCTGGATGCTACTTCCATCTTTTTTAGACTCCGGAGGTAGAGCTTCCCCCAGCTGCTTCTTAACTAATGCAGTTAGACCAAGACCAAGATCACTTATTAACTGCATTGGGTCACTGCTAATTTCCTTAACTGCAATGTAAGCAGTAGTCCAAAGAAGGGTCACTCTTCTGTTAAAGTTTCTGGGAATGACAGTTGCACCCACAGTGAGCCTGCAGTGAAAGCCAGTCCAGTCCTTCACTTTGTCCATGTACATGTGTATGAGAAGGGTTTTGTATTGCTCTAAGAATTTCATTTTTGTAGCCCTGAGGGTAATAGTTAAGCCATTTAATTTATCCAGCATGGTTAATGTACAAAGAAAAAACCCTGCCTGCCCTAGTTATTAAACATTTTGAATGTCACTTCTTTTGAGTAAGGATTTTTACTATTTGAAAATTTCCATACTTGGTTGAGAATTTGCTGTGAATCAGGCTCAGTTCTAGGCACTGTTAGACACTATTACCTCATTGCAACATCACAGCATTTATTGGCCCTGGATTTAACTACCTAGAGTATCATCTGAGTTTTCTCAAAGCCACATGGATAAAATATGGCCAGGTCAAGACCAGGGACCCTCTGATTTCCTACCCTACTATGCTGCACACCAGGGTTCACCTGCAGGCAGCATGTGAATGGATAACATCACAAATTTCATCATAGGTAGGAGTTCCTTTGTTACATTTTTTTAGGATTTATAACTGTCAGCTCTAGTAATCACAGAAGCAGAAGAAGACACCAATCATTCAAGTCTAATTACAATTGTCAGTAATTAAATAACACATATGACCGTGACTTAAGCAGTCCCATTAAGCACTCTTAAGCAGTAAATGTCCCAAAGCGTTTCTAACATATATATATATAATTTAAAATTAGATGGTTGACGCTACTGGGTATTTACCCAGAGAATATGAGAATGCTTAATTAAAAGGGATACATGCATGCCTATATTTACAGCATCATTATTTACAATAACCAAGAAATGGTAGCAGTCCAAGTACCAACTGACTGATGAATGGATAAAGATGTAGTATATGTACACAATGAAATATTATTCAGCCACAAAACAGGATGAAATCTTGTCATTTGCAACAACATGGATTGAGGTTTAGAGTAGTAAGCAAAACAAAATAAGTCAGAGAAAGATAAATGCCATATGATTTCACTCCTATTTGGAATTTAAGAAACAAAACAAATAAGCAAAGGGAGAAAAGTAGAGAAGGTGACAAACCAAGAAATATACTCTTTTTTAAAAAAGATTATTTGTTTATTTATTTATTTGAGAGAGAGATCACAAGTAGGCAGAGAGACAGAGAGAGAGAGGAAAGCAGGCTCCCTGCTGAGCAGAGAGCCTGACACGGGGCTTGATCCCAAGACCCTGAGATCATGACCTGAGCTGAAGGCAGAGGGCAACCCACTGAGCCACCCAGGCGCCCCAGGACATGACCAATCTTAAAAGAATTCTTAACAGTTTTTGAATTTTTAGTGAAAGTTCCTCAAAACAAAGATTTGGGCCTCTATCCTTCCTCTCCCCTTTGAGATGATAAATTCTATGAAGGCAGGGACTCTATGACCCAATTATTTCTCCTATAACACCTTACACAGGCCTCCTTCGGAGGGGGTAGGAGTAAAATAAATGTTTGCTGAATGACAATATAGTGTGAAGACATTGAGGGTTGTATCTGTTGGTTAGGACTGGAGTAACAAAGTATCACAACATGGGTGGTCCAAAACAGAAATTTATTATTTCATCTTTCTAGAGGCTAGAAGTTTGAGATCAGGATGTCAGCAGGGGTCCTTCTGAGGACACTTAGGGAGAATCTTTTCCTTGCCTGTTACTTAGCTTCTGGTGTTTTGTTGGCAACTTTTGGCATTCCTTGTCTTGTAGCAGCATTGCCCAAATCTCTGCCTTCATCTTCAGACTTTGTTGCTGTATGTGTGTGTGTCTTTGTCCAAAATTTCCCTCTTTATAAGGATGCCAGTCATATTAAATTGGTCTTAATCATGGTTTCTTTTTTCTGTATTTTGTGATGGCTTGACATTTTGGGGCATTGCTAGTCCTGGAGAGTTCCCCTCAAATGGCTAGCTAGTTTCTAGAGATAGTAAATAACTTGCATTCAGGCACACCTTTGATATGTAGACCAGCCAATCCAGAGCCAATGCTCTGAGCCACTTTATCTGGTTTTTATATTCCAGGAGGCAATATTCCTCTGCTCTAATCATCCCAGGGGCAGGTATCAGACAACTAGGGGCAACCCTGTACACCCCAGAGCTTACTGAAATATTCAAACTAGCCAATTCCAAACCTGGTCAGCCTGTTCCCCTGTTTTACCCATTCCTTCCCATGAAAACCGCAAGGAAGAATTTACCCATGCTTTTCACTCTTCCTGTCTCTTGCCTGACCCAGTGCTTCTCTGTGTGGTTCTACATGGTATGTTGTATCTCTTGTTTCTAGGGAACTATGAGAAAAAACTTCTCCTTTTGTAACAAAAATCTCCTGATCTGTTAGCCTTGTTATGCCTGATTGGAACAGATCCTAGCTGCATAAATACAGGGACTGCTCTATTCCAGGATGGCATCATCTTGACTAAATCACCTCTGCAATCACCTGCTTCTATATAAGGTCACATTATGTGGTACTGGGAGTTAGAACTTCAACTAATGGGCTTTTGTGGGACATAATTCAACTCATAACAGAGGTTTATTTATTTGTATACTTTTTGTGTTAAAAACATTTGAAAACTTCATAACATGTAAGATTGTATAGTATATAATGTAATGGCAAATATATACAGTATATATATCGGGGAGAAGGGTAGGATTGGAAAGAAGGAGCAGAGAGTAACCTAAACACAGCAGACAACTGAAGAGGTAATTGAAGCTAGTTTTCATGTGTATAATGAAGGATTTCTAATGATATTACCTGTGCAGCATTTGACAAATTTTCTCGGCCTCTCTGACTTCATAATAACTACTCTAATTAGCAGAGAGTGGGGTATACTCTCTTGAAGAATATTACAACAGCTTTTTTTTTTTTTTTTTTTTAAGAAAGAGAGAGCAGGGGGAGGGGCAGAGGGAGAGAGAGAATCCCAACAAGTCTCAACACCCAGCTTGGATTCTAAAGTGGTGCTTAATCTCAGGACCTTGAGATTATAACCTGAGCCAAAATCAAGAGTGGGATCCTCATCAGACGGTGCCATCCAGCTACCCCTACAACAGCTTTCTAACTGGTCTCTCTTGCTCTTTCAAATGCGTTGTCTTTAGATGTTTTCCTTTTATTACTTTTAGGTTATTAAGGTGATACTAGCTTTTTCAACAGATACATAGCAAACTCTAAGTGTTTTAACACAATAGAAGTTTTGTTCTTATTTATGAAAATCTAAGACAGATGCATCTACTTGGTAGGTACTTTTCTTCCCAGCAGTGATTTTGTAGCTCACCCATCTTCAACATATGACTTCCAAATGGCCACAGAAAGGAAAAGAGCACTGAAGAATCAGGCATAGGAGGCTTTTATGGGCCAGGCCTGGAGTTGACTACATCTTAGTTACAAGCCCACATCTAACTGCAAGGGTGACTGGGGAGTGTCATCCACCTGTTGCTTTAAAGGAAGAAGAAATGGGTTGGTAAACTACAAGTAGTGTTTACTGCTGACAGTCAGTTTTTTCTATGATACTTCCCAATCTGCTTTCCCAACTCATACTGCACACTCATCCTTTTTATGAACTTGTTGTAAACCAAAATGAGAAATTGTTTATTCACCACGTATTTACTTTCTGTTTTCACATGTGGGTGAATGTCAGTTTTCCTCTAATTAAAACCCCTACTTCTTCACTCCTAGGTCTCGAAACAGTGTTGCTTATCTTTAAAGGCCTAGATCCAGTACCATGGCCATCAAGAAACGTCTTCTATCCTTTCCATGACTTAAAATGAAAGGGGCCTTCCCTCTCTTGGATTTCCATAGCCAGTTATTCTGAAGGCAATTTTGTGAACAAGACAGCCATAAAAGTCTCCAATGTACAGCTTTATAAACATATATTTTTATCCCCAGGGGTACAGGTCTACGAATTGCCAGGTTTACACACTTCACAGCACTCACCATAGCACATACCCTCCCCAATATCCATAACCCCACCCCCCTCTCCCAACCCCCTCCCCCCTCAACCCTCAGTTTGTTTTGTGAGATTAAGAGTCACTTATGGTTTGTCTCCCTCCCAATCCCATCTTGTTTCATTTACTCTTCTCCTACCCCCTCAACCCCCCATGTTGCATCTCCTCTCCCTCATATCAGGGAGATCATATGATAGTTGTCTTTCTCTGATTGACTTATTTCGCTAAGCATGATACCCTCTAGATCCATCCACGTCATCGCAAATGGCAGGATTTCATTTCTTTTGATGGCTGCATAGTATTCCATTGTGTATATATACCACATCTTCTTTATCCATTCGTCTGTTGATGGACATCTAGGTTCTTTCCATAGTTTGGCTATTGTAGACATTGCTGCTATAAACATTCGGGTGCACGTGCCCCTTCGGATCACTACCTTTGTATCTTTAGGGTAAATACCCAGCAGTGCAATTGCTGGGTCATAGGGTAGTTCTATTTTCAACATTTTGAGGAACCTCCATGCTGTTTTCCAGAGTGGTTGCACCAGCTTGCATTCCCACCAACAGTGTAGGAGGGTTCCCCTTTCTCCGCATCCTCGCCAGCATCTGTCATTTCCTGACTTGTTAATTTTAGCCATTCTGACTGGTGTGAGGTGATATCTCATGGTGGTTTTGATTTGTATTTCCCTGAATACCCAAGTTTTGTAGCAACATGGACGGGACTGGAAGAGATTATGCTGAGTGAAATAAGTCAAGCAGAGAGAGTCAATTATCATATGGTTTCACTTATTTGTGGAGCATAACAAATAGCATGGAGGACAAGGGGAGATGGAGAGGAGAAGGGAGTTGAGGGAAATTGGAAGGGGAGGTGAACCATGAGAGACTATGGACTCTGAAAAACGATCTGAGAATTTTGAAGGGGTGGGAGGTGGGAGGTTGGGGGCACCAGGTGGTGGGTATTGTAGAGGGCACGGATTGCATGGAGCACTGGGTGTGGTGCAAAAATAATGAATACTGTTATGCTGAAAAAATAAAAGAAAAAAAGTCTCCAATGTACATTATATGTGGAATATTTATATTTATGAAACTATCAAATTTTTTATTAAAATTTTTATCAAATCATAAAATTTGGTAAATAAAAATATGTTCTTTAATATAAGAAAAATTATTTTGACAACAAGAATGAGTGACTCTGTTTAAAGTCAGATTCTGCTTAAATATGTATTCTGTTTTAGAGGAAATTATCTAAACTTTAAGGACTGGAGGAGATAACTGAGTCAGAGAAGATAAAGGGAGAAAAAGGCATAATTTAGAAGGAATCATTTTGCTTGGAATATAGAACATCCCAACATCATAGGAGCAGAACTGGTAGCAATCCTTAGCTCTGTCCAAAAGTAAGTTACTCTGACTCACGGAACTGTCTAGTTTTTACTTGTTTGATGGATTTGTTCTTAATAATTGAAAAATCTGACTCAACAAACTAGTTCCTCTAATTCTATAATAAACAAGCAACCTTTTCTTCTTAAATTGGCTTATTATATAAACTGCCTGAGAATAGGAGAATACACAGGCCACAAAGATATAAACATTTAACATTTGGGATTTTAATCAGTGTCTTGTGATTTTACTTAATGTTAATCTCATCTCTGGTGTGCCTGTGAGACTGCGTTTCTTGATAAGTACCAGGATCTGCTCCATGGAAAATTTGTCCTCTGAAACTTTTTGGAGTTATAGTGACCTAATGAACAATATGTGTCCAGCATCAATCACCTGAGGGTTCCTTATGACATCCATCACTCTCTACTTTGTGTTATAGTTCAGTGGGTATAGTAAAATAAATTTGTCATACTAATTTTGAATACTGTATCTAAGACTGAATTGCCATGATATCTATAGTGCCTATCCAGAGCTTTGTTGGTGATCAACCATAAATTAACATTTTTAAAATTAGGAGCCAGTGTGAATGTGAGATACACATAGGAAGTATTCCACTTCCAGAGGAAAATTGTATCTGGTTACGTGACAACTAAATCCCTATTTGTTTTAGAGTAACAAAACCCCCTTGGGTAAATTCAATCTGTGGCTTGTTTTTTGTTTTTGTTTTTGTTTTTGTTTTTGTTTTTTTACTGCTAATGAGCTAAGCATGGTTTTCAACATTTTTTAAAGCTTATAAATACAACAAACAAATAGAAACAAAGGGAGAGAAGAATATGAAACAAAATGTATGTGGCCCACAAAGCCTAAAATACTTACTATCTAGCCTTTTATGGAAAATATTTTTCTTTTTTTTTATTTTGTAGAGAGAGAGTCAGGAGGTGGGGCAGGAAGACTCTGGCAGAGGAAGAGGGACAGAGAATCTGAGGCAGGCTCCATGCCCAGCACAATCTCATGACCCTGAGATCCTGACCTGAGCCAAAACCGAGTCAGACTCTTAATAGACTGAGGCACAAAGGCACCCCTGGAAAATATTTTTCAACTCCTGTCTCACATTACCAAACTAAACTATGATATTATTCTAATCTACCAATTATTATGTTACCTGACTAGTTTTCTATAATTATGTCTACTCCTTCAGAAATGTCCTTTCCATGTGAAGGGAACTTTCTGAAAAGAATGTAATTTATTAACTTCCACAAATTAACCTGTTTATCAGAAGCTAAAAAAGATTTTAGTTAGCATCTTACTCACTACCCCCCAAAAAATGCACTCTAATCATTATGTTTTAATAGTCTTTCATTGGTTCCAAATTAACACATTTTGTTATTTTCACTTTAGTTAATGCAATTAATTTGGATGTGCATCTTAGCCCAGTATCTTACAATTAAGTATTACTTAGTGATTTCTTCTCAGAAAGGCTATAAATAAGAGAACAAGTGAATGCTTTTAGTTTAGATAATTCTATACTAACTATAGCTATACTTTTAGCTTTGCCCTAATTTTATTTTTCTAATTATAAAAAGAAAACAAGCATTATACAGTACTTAACCCTAAGATGTGCTTTCATTTGCCTTCACATTTTCTCACCAAAATCATCTTTATGTTGACATTAGAAATGGCCTTTTCGACTTATTTAAAATAGTCACTTGAAAGAAGCATATTAAGGCTGATTTGCTTAATGATGTGGGAATAAAGCCTGACATTTTAGAGACTTACTGGTTCCAAGAAAAGAGACTCTCTTAAGTGAAACATCACTAATGTGTTTCCAAAAGGTCAATAGTTTATTACCTTATAACAGGTGGATCAGAGCCACTTGATCTAGACTAATCAATTTCTTTTTTTTCCCTTCAATCTTCCTGATTTAAAAATCATTACAGGAAGACATATGAATATAGAAATGTAGCAAGAAGGCATGAAAAGATAGAAGCATAGTTTTGTTGTTGTTTTTGTCCTTTTGTGGAGCAGGAATTGATAGATGGTTAGAGTGAAGACTGAGCTGTGGTGAACAGGTGGCATGATGCTGTATTTGATGGTTCATTATTTTCTATCCATCTTGTCATCTTCTTCCTTTGTGTTTTGCAGTCCACTGGGAATAACTGAACAAGAGATTGCCAGGTCTTTTTTGTATTCACAATAGAAAATACAATTTTTTGTAGGGGAAGCTACCTATTGTACTGCTGCTAAAATACTTCTTCTTTATTGCCACAGTATCTCTGAGAATTGCCACTTATGCACCAATAATCACCTTATATCTAAAAGATTATTTTCAGGGCAGAGAAAATTGGAGAATTATGAACGGAACACTGCTTAGGTGTACGTTACCAGAGCCAGGACTTGTTTGGTTGAATTAAAAATAGTCCAACTAGGGGCGCCTGGGTGGCTCAGTGGGTTAAGCCGCTGCCTTCAGCTCAGGTCATGATCTCAGGGTCCTGGGATCGAGTCCCACATCGGGCTCTCTGCTCAGCAAGAAGCCTGCTTCCCTCTCTCTCTCTCTCTCTGCCTGCCTCTCCGTCTACTTGTGATCTCTCTCTGTCAAATAAATAAATAAAATCTTTAAAAAAAAATTAAAAAAAAAATAGTCCAACTAGATTTAGAAAGGAAACAGGAGATGAGGGAATTTGTTGGAAATATATAGTGTGATCTTATAGACTCTAGCACAAGAAATTCAGTCGTGTCCCTATAAAAGTGGGCCCAAGAAATACATGACACTCAGGAACCACTGGAACACTTCTTGCCAACATCCCCTCTCTCTACACCACTGTCTTCCATTACCATTTGTTTTCCTCCCCTTTCTTGTGATCTTTCCTGCTGCCGCGTTCTGCCTCGAAGCAGCATTCTCCTTTCTCTATAGATTTGATTTCTTGGTATCAAATACAGGAAAAACATACACAGTTGCTCCTTTGCTTCAATCACCAAATGAAACTCTAAGTCTACTCTCTGAATCTAGATTCCAAATGCTAACATGAGAGAATCAGATTGTCCTTGTTTGAGCCAGCTTTCCATAACATGATGAACTGCCATCTCTGGGGTGAAGTTGCATGACCCACTGACTGCCAGAAAGTCTAGGGAACCAGATTATCTAAAGGGTTGGGACACTAGGGTGAGAGGAGTGGCTACTGACATTACACATTGAAGACATTTATTTGGGGGCACCTGGGTGTCTCAGTCAGTTAAGCATTTACCTTCAGCTCAGGTCATGATCTCTGGGTCCTGGGATAGAGTCCCACATTGGGCTCCCTGCTCAGTGGGGAGTCTGCTTCTCCCTCTCCCTCTGCCCCTACTCCCTGCTTGTGCTCTCTCTTTCTCTCTCTCTCAAATAAATAAATAAGTAAATAAAATATTTTAAAAAATATTTTCATTTGGTTTTCCAATCATCGTGAACATTGAAGAATATTGATTCATTCACCAAATGCTTGATGAACATCTGGTATGTGCTCAAGTTATAACAATGAGTAAGATACAGTCATTTCTTTTAAGGAATGTATAATCTGCTGGGGTTGACAACTCTGAAAACACTTTTTATGAAATAATTTCTTTACCTGCATGTACACAGTGTACCCATGTGAGGAGTTTTGGAAGACTCAAATGATTTCCTGGGAAGGGAGTGAGACACAAGTTGCCTATTAAATGATACATAGAAATTAGTCAGATGGAGAAAGTTGGGGAAACCCATACAGAGAGGGATAAATTTTAGGATCTAAGTCCTTTATCAAAGGACTTATCAAAAAGTCAATTCACCGGGATGCCTGGGTGGCTCAGTTGGTTTAAGCGGCTGCCTTTGGCTCAGGTCATGATCCCAGCGTTCTGGGATCGAGTCCCACATTGGGCTCCTTGCTCAGCAGGGAGCCTGCTTCTCCCTCTGCCTCTGCCTACCACTCTGTCTGCCTGTGCTCATGCTCTCTCTCTCTCTAACAAATAAATAAATAAAATCTTAAAAAAAAAAAGTCAATTCACCAAAGAATCAATTTGGCAAGCTTGTCTATTATCAAAACTCATTTTAAGGAATATCATTCTTTTAATACTAATACATTCAATAGATATCAAAATGAATATATTATGTTTATGAGCTTTATAATTGGATGAGCTTTATAATTTTACTGAATTGTTCATTTGATGAAATTGATATTTAATAAATTTATAATTCAGTGCATTGCCTTTGTGTTGCTGGGGAGAAAAACCTTCCTCTGCCTTTCAAAGTCCTTCTAGCTGGACTTAGAATGAAATCCACATGAGACAGATTAACAGGAGAAAGTCAAACTTAATAACATATGTACAGGGAATTCACACACACACGAGATTCCAAAGACAGTGAACTTATATGAAGCTTATATGAGCTAAGGAGTGGGGTAGGTCTGAGGATAGGAAGGGGAGGACAGCCATTAGCAGGAAGGTGAAAGGAGATGTTTTAAAAAATAAAGGTTGTTCTATTTTCCAGTTAAGTTTCATAGGTAAAGGGAAGTCTCTATTAATAATTCTTTTCCTGGCAAAAGCTCTCCTTTCCAATGTAAATTTAGTCTCTTGAGGACCAGGAGGAGAGCTGCTAGTGCATCTGCTGGGTTTTGATTACTTTTAATTCAAAATAATATTCATGCCAAATTGGCCCATCTTGGGGCAGCCTCCCCTTGGCCCTAGGCATATTGGTCTGCTTTCAAGTCCATAGTTCCAGAGTATGAGGGAAAAAGTTTTTGTTCCTTATGGGTAGAGCATGAACCATGACTTGGGCCAAGGAAGATGGTTTGGGAGGGGGAAAGGAAGAGAGGGGAAAATTAAACTACCTCTTAATAGGCTTTTCTGTATTGACAAAAGTTAATGTCTAAAAAAATATGCATAATAAAAATATGTCAGTCACATTATTTATATTGATTTTATGTTTACCCATATCCATTTCATTCTAATGGGTTGTAGTCTTCTTGAGATCAAAAAGAATATTTTTTCTTAAACTAAATTATCTCTGATTTGTTATGGTATTTTAACATACACACATTTTCTTCTTTTTCAGCTTTATGAGTTCTTTGAGTGATCAGTATATATATTTTAACTGACTAACCCCTTATGCTCATTAACATTAAGTATAATTAGACTTTATTAATTTCCAGTTCACTTGCAGATGCCTCTGTTTCTTCAGAGATAAAAGAAGAGGACTGTTACACAGATTTCATTATATTTTTGTGCTTTCTGAAGTAGAAAAAATTTGTCCCTTTTACAACATTAGCGACTTAAGATATTAATCAATGTAAAAGAATGACATGTATTTAACATTTGGAGCTACATCTTATTGATTATTAATGCAGGTCTCAATGAGTGTTAAGCACAGCAAGCAATTACCACTCTGTGACTCCTTCCTTCACTTCCACAAGATCTTTTCCCAGGTTTTAGCTGATACAAATAATTTGAAACTACCTCTTTAGTTTTCTATAGATTTCTCTCTTTCAAAACATCTTGGTACTTAGAGAAATATGATCCAGAAAGAATATGATACTTTAAATTGAATAAAAATGAATATAATTTTGGATAAAGGAGTGCTTAAGGTATCTAGAAATAAAGATCAGAAATTATGTATGTCCCATTGCTATGGTAAACGGTTGGTTTTCCAAAGTGAGTATTTATGCCTGTACCCTCTCAGTGGTAAGGCTGAATATATAATTGCCTCATTATGTCCATATTGACCTTAGTTGACTTTTATGTGTGGGTCTGTACTGTTGCTTGGGTAAGTGAAAGACAAAAAAGAGGAAGAAATGATTGTTCTATTAAAGATTAAATTACAAGTAAAGGCCACACAAATCATGGTGGTAGTCTGTCTCTCTCACTCAAAAAAAAAAAAAGGTTGCATTGGGGTGCACCTAGCACCCCAGTCAGGTATCTGACTCAGTCAGGTATTGGGTCAGATCATGATCTCAGGGTTGTGGGATCAAGCCCCACATTGGGCTCCACACTGAGCATAGAGCCTGCCTGAGATTCTCTCTCCTTCTTCCTCTACACTTTCCCCCACTTGCACTCTCTCTTTAAAAACTTCAGTGAATAATAATAAACAAATAAATCACTGTGGCAGGGTACCAGTAACTTGATATCTTGGTGGAGTTTCCAAAAATAAATGTAAAGGAATAAAATTATTGCAAGAATACTTCTGATGAATAATCTTGGGGGAAAAAAGAGTTGTTAGTGCACAGAAAGAAAACGCGGTTTCCTTATAGTTCATGTTTATATTTTTCCTCCTCAAACAAACTTTATTATAAAAATATACTAATATAAATAACATAAACCAGATATGGGATAGAGGAATTTAGAAGCATTAATAATGAAATACACACAATAGTTTTACTAAATATGAATGCCTTTGAAGTGTTGGTGTACTACTCTACAGTTAAATCAGTTCCTGCTGTGCTTGCCAGTCTCTTTAACTAGGTTCCACCAGTAAGTTTATTTAACAGTTTATTCTGTTTGAATTTATAAAACGAAACAGGAATGGAGTATTTGTGACATGTCTATAGGACATTTCTGTTTTATAACTCTAAACTTTTCAAGGGAATATGTCATATCTGTTCTTCTTTTAACTCTCCCAAGATATAGATAACAGAGTGTTTTGTTCACATCATGCCTTGCCTAAATATTATGTGCTGACTGAATGGATCTGAGAAGCAGGATGCTTTTATGGCCTCTGCTTCTCCATCATAAGACCATTGTCAATGACTCCAGGTGGCCATATCAAAGCCTGAGACACTTAACATTTATAGTCTCATAAAGTGGGGATCACCTTGGAATCTATAAGTGGAACTATAAACTGGCAAAAAACATTACAAAACTGGCAACAAAGATTTCCCAGGATCTCATTTAGAGGTCATCACATGATTCTCTAGGAGGCCTTTTCAGCTTTAGGAACTGTGATTCAACTCTGCTATCTCCTTGGTTTTGCCAGATTGTAAATTTTGGAAACCGCTGACCATTACTCATCTGGTGGCCGATAACACCTATCAGAAAGCTGTCATGCACAATAAGCAGTTTCAAGGACCTAAAGCCTTTGTTGTTTCTTACCTAACCCAGACACACCTTCCTGGGTGGCATCAAGAGGTTATGCTACCATTTCTTTGAAAAGTCCTTCCACTTGCTTCTGAGATGAAGGAGACATGGCTGAATCTGAACTCTTCCCCCAGAAGATGTGCCACCAACTTTTCCCAAAGATCTTTATCAGATCACTAGCAGAATCCAGGAAAAATGCTTTCAGTCGAGTTTATTGGTAGGCTCTGCCATCAGCTTTCTTATGGGCTGCATTTTAATTGAGTTAATCCTTCCATTACACCAGTAAAGTATCTGTAGTTCACTATTATTGTGTAGATAAAAAAAAAAAAAAAAGAACTTGGAGAGAAAGTAAATAATCAGTCTGAAGTTTGCTGGATCATTCCCCAGCTTGCTGGTCTCAAATCGGGAAGAAAGACTTTTGGCATAAAAATCCCCAAGAGGGTATTTAAATAAATTTTGTAAAGATTTATTTTATTTTATTATTTTAAGAGACCGATCACAAGGGGGTGGGTAAGGGACAGAAGGAGAGGGAGAGTGAGAACCTCAAGCTGACTCCATGCTGAGTGCTGAGCCTGACCTGCGGGTGTGGGGCCCTAATGAGGGCTTGAACTAGTGACCCTGAGACTGGGACCTGAGCTGAAACCAAGAGTCTAATGCTTAACGGACTGAGCCATCCAGGAGCCCCTTTGAAAACTCATCTTATATCTCAATTCATCTAACCCACTTTTTTATTGTTATTGTTTGTTTGTTTTTTTCCTATGTAGTAACTGAGTAACTGATTTTCTTTATACTTAAGTTCAAAGGAAAACTGTAAAAATAATTCTGTTGTCAAAATTATAAAATTAAAATGATTTTATATTTCATTTTTTTGAAGATTTTATTTCTTTATTTGAGAGAGAAAGCGAGCGAGCGAGAGAGAGAGTACAAGCAGGGGAAGCAGCAGAGAGAGTAGAAACAGGCTGCCTCCTGAGCAGGGAGCCAGAAGAAGGGCTGGATCCCCGGATCCTAGGACCTGATCTGAAGGTAGACGCTTAAACAACTGTGCCACCCAGGTGCCCCTGATTTTCTATTTCTTTTATCAGGACGACCACTCATACATTTTCCTTTTTTATATATGAGTGAAAACCTTTTATGGCCAGAAGAGTAGAAAAATGGTGTTTGGATATTAGTTAAATTTCAAGAGTTGGAATGAGAATGAAGCAAAATGTTTATTATAAACATCTTAGTTGACTCTATCATATTGTCAAGATTAAAGCTGAATAAAAAATGATCTTTTCCCCTTAATTTCCTAATCAAACTTATCAATGTAAATTCTCTTAGGGCTGTGTGGTATAATGATCAGGGCATGGATTCTGGAGTTTCCTGTTCCCACTAGAACAGATTCTTTCTTTCTTTCTTTTTTTTTTTTTTTAAGATTTTATTTATTTGAGAGAGAGAGAGAACACGAGCAGGGGCTGGGGTAGAGGGAGAAGCAGACTCCCCACTAAGCAGGGAGCTCAGTACAGAACCCTGGGTTCATGACCTGAGCTGAAGGCAGATGCTTAACCAACTGAGCCACGCAGGCTTCCCCTCATTGTAACATATTCTAATTGTATGATCTGAGTGGAACTTTCTATGACCTCTTTCTATACAGTCTTTAAGTTTAAAATCAGAAAAATACTAGTATGTACTTTATGGGGTTTCTTTGATGATTAAATGCATCAAGGCAGGTAAAGTCTTTTAAAAGAATTTCTAGCATATGATAAATATCCATAGTGTTAAATATTATTAGCTTTTGTTTTTATTTCAGTTTCCATAAAACTCCACATTTTATCCTTTTTCCTATTTAAAGTATAATCTATAAATTCTGCCTGTATATCACATATATGCATATCTTTGGTTAACTATATATAAATTCTCTTCCATTTTTGGCCTTACAGTTAGCCATATATCATTTAAGTCAAAACTCTGGCTTTAAAAAGTTTTTTTTTTTTTTTAATTTTTTACATTAGGAAATTTACTTACAGTTTTTGGCTTAGTGTTCCCATCTGAACAATGAGGATAACAATAAGACATGTCTTCTCGGATGAGTATAGTTTCTCTCTAGTAGTCAGAATGTGCATCTGCTTGTTCCCTTCTTTTTTCCCTTCTTCAGTGTACGTTATGCACTTTCATAATAATGCCAAATCTGAAGTCAGCAAGTCTAATTCCTTGACTAACAGAACCTGCCAAGTGAAACTTTAAACTTTGAATATTTCCATGGCCTAGCATCTTATTATTTTTCAGGGACAAACACTCCCTTTTTGGATAGCTCTTGCATTCAGCCTATTGTCAATCATTGTTGTTAATGATGCTGCCTATTTAAGTATGCATTGAATAAAACATTCAAATTGTGTTATTTATAACTTGTGCATTTCTTTCCACACATTTCCCTGATCTGAGATGTAAAATGTAATCTACACTGGGCAGACAATTACAGCTTGGTGAAATAAAGGGATAGAAAAGCAAAGGGAAAGCATGTTAGACCATAAAATGACAAAAAGAATGTGGAGATGGGATTGTGAGACTGTGATTTTTGTGTGTGTGTAGTTAGTTTTGTTTTTTTGCTTTTTGTTTTTTTGTTTTTATCAAATCTCAGAATTAAGAAATTCTAGGATTTTCAGAAATTGGAGAGAAGCAAGACATGTGAGATCTAGTCAATGAGGAGTGGTACGTGTAATGATCAATAATCATGAGATGTGTTGAAGAGCAGTAGATGGTGTAAATTTATATTTTTACAGATGTTAAAGAAGATAGATTTATTGAAATGTATACTGACAAGGAAATTTCTATTCTTCCTTCAATTAATAAGAAGCGTAAGACAATGCAGGAAATCTAGGAACCACCATTTTCTATTTAAAAGAAATGGTAAAATCTAATTTGAGAAAAGGAAGTTAATGACGGAGTACGTTCTCATAAGTGAAGACTGAGGAAAGGTTATTTGCTGAATTGTTTGCTTTTATATTAAATGTGTACTTTATTACCAGGCTTGTCTGACATGTATAGATTTTAACAATAGTAATACAAGTATGTGGTCATTTGTTTTACTTTTGTGTTAGCATGAAATATAAGAGAGAAAAGCAATATAAAAAGTCTAAAAGGAGATTTTAAGCATGCTAAGACAAAGCACTGCTTTTGTTGAAACTTTAAAAAAAATTCCCTTGCTTTAAAAACACTTGCAATTCAATAATACAACAAAACTAACTCCTTTCTCATTTTCCGTATCTCTTCTCTGAAGGCTTATTTACAAAACAAGGACTCATCAATTATCTCCTATGTATAAAAGACTTAGAAATCTGTCTCACAATATGCTTAGTACCAGATCATTAATTATCCTAAAACTATCTCTCACTGAATGTCCTTTCACAAATCAAGCTTAATATATCCTCGCTGCAAATACCAGTGGTTGCCTCGGCATTGTAAATAGGAAGTACTGTTGTCCTCTTGCTTCTAAACGTGAAATCAGTAAAAGTCTCTTTCTTATCTTTAAACTTAATCTTACTTTTTAAATTTACTAGGTGAGCTTGTCAAATCCAGATATTAGGAGTCCTTTGTTCATTGTGGTTCTCTTTTGTGTGTCTTTGCTTAAAAATTCTCATATCTTTGGGATTCTGTACACAATTTCTGTGTCTCTTCCCTAGCATTTTTTTTTTTTTTTAAGATTTTACCTATTTAGTTGACAGAGAGAGATCACAAGCAGGCAGAGAGGCAGGCAGAGAGAGAGGAGGAAGCAGGTTCCCTGCTGAGCAGAGAGCCAGACGTGGGGCTCGATCCCAGGACCCTAGGATCATGACCCGAGCTGAAGGCAGAGGCTTAACCCACTGAGCTGAGCCACCCAGGTGCCCCTCTTCCCCAGCATTTTAATCTGGATTATTAAAACATTTTACTTTCCCTTACAAATTATATATAAGTACTTAATGTGTACATACTTGTTGAATAGCACCACGTAAATATATAGGGTAAAAAAATGATACCTAGAAGTAGGTATCATTTCCTGACTATGACAGAGTAGTTTGTATCAAGCCAATCTTCCCTTTAAGCACAACTGTGAAAACAACATAAAATTACAATAGAAGTCTATTTGAAATTTGAACACAGTAAAGAAAGACAGGATCTCTGGAGGCAAGGTTGTGGAGAAGAAGAAATCAAAAACAGGAGAGAGAGGTATTTTAAGCAGCTTTTATTCATCAAGACCTGTGTCTAATCCTGAACTGTGGGGAGTCATGAGTCCCAGAAACAGAACAGAATGAAGGTATAGAGGCTGAAATTCTAAGGAGTGCTTCTGACCACAGAGCTGGGACACAAACATGGGAATTCATGGTCTGGAAGGAAACTTGGGGTAACCCCCCCCTTTCATCTGAGGCTCCTGAAGACTTATTCCCTGCAAGTAAGGGCCAAAAGTCTGGACTGTCATCTCATTTTCTGATTGAGTCAAGAGCATCTGCTTCAATTCTAGTTGAAGGCCAGAGGAAAAGTAACCTCTGAAGGAGACATCCATCTTTTGAAAACCCTATATATTTTTATATGCATTTCCAACAATTTAATAAAAATTTTCAAGTATATCAAGAAAAATTACCAAAAACCAAGAGAAAAGGTAGAGCCATAGACCATAGATCATTCAGATACTGGAGGGATCAAATATAACTGAAGTCAACATGTTGACAAAAGTAAATGATACATTGTGGAATTTTGCCAAAGGACTGGGATCTATAAAACCAAGTCAAACTCAAATTCTGTAACTGAAATACATAATATTTAAGAGCTCAATAGATGGAGTCACCAGACATTTGGTCAAAGCTGAAGAGAGGTTTTGTTTTGTTTTTTTAATTGCCATACAACTCAGTAGAAACATCTGTAATAAAGCACTGGTACAAAACAAAATTGCAAAAATGCAGAGAAAACAAGATGGAGATATATAGTTCACCAAGAAAAGTTCTAATGGTGGAAGTCTAGTCCCAGAAAGAGAGGGGAGAGACTCTTGAGAATAAATAATATAGATTAGGGGCAACTGGTGGCTCAGGTGGATGAACATCCAACTCTTGGTTTTGGCTGAGGTCATGATCTCAGGGTCCTGAGATCAAGACCCCCGGTAGCACTCCATGCTCAGTGTAACATCTGCTTGTCCCTCTCTGACAGCCCCCGACCCTGCTCTCTCTCACTCTCTCAAATAAATGAATAAAATATTTTAAAAAAGAAATAATGTAGATTAAAAGCATTAAATTTTTAATAATATTTGGATCATAGATCTCTAAATGTAAAATGTAAAACTCTAAAACTTTTAGTAGAAATTATGCAACATCTCTATGAACTGGGTCAAGATAAGTGTTTTAAAACATGTCATCAGAAACAGAGTCCGTTAAATAATAAACTGGTAAATTCCACTTTATCAAAACTTCAAGTCTTTGCCCTGCAAAAGACTGTGTTACAAGAATGAAAAGGCATACTACAGATTGGCAGAAGATATTTGCAAAATGCATATCAACAAACAGTTCTGGCTGCATATGATATCTGGGGTCAGTGCAAAATGAAAAAACAGGTCTCCTGTTCAAATAGCAGGAGAAAAGTGACATTAAGTGAACTAAAATAAAACTTGTCCCTATCTTTCATGGTTTCTTAGTCTTCAAAGTATTTTTTAAAAGACTTTATTTTTTAGATCAAGTGTAAGATTAAAACAAAATTGAGGTGAAGGTACGGAGATTTTCCATGTACTTCCTGCCCCCACTCATGCATTCTCCCCCATATTATCAACATCCCCTAACAAAGTGGCACATTGGCTATCATCAGTGAACTTACAATGATACATCATGATCACCAAAGTCCTTATTTTACGTTATGGTTCACTCTTAGTTTTGTACGTTCCGTGGGTTTGAACAAATAATGTATCCATCATTATGGTATTATACAGAGTATTTTCAGTGCCCCCCAAATCCTCTGTGCTCTGTCTAGTTGTCCCTTCACTCCCCATTCAACTCCTGGTAACCACTGATATTTTTCCTTTCTCCATAGTTGTGCCTCTTTTCAGGATGTCATATAGTTGGAATCATATGGTATGTAGCTTCCTCAGGTTGGATTCTTTCACTTAGTGATATGCATTGAAGGTTCCTTTGTATTTTCATGGATTGATAGCTCATTTCTATTTAGCACTAACTAATACTCTATTGTCTGGATATATCATAGTCCACTTAGTTATTTATCTGCTAAAAGATATCTTGGTTGTGTCAAGTTTGGACAGTTTTGAATAGAGCTGCCATAAATATTGATTTATAGATTTTTTCATTGACATAAGTTTTCAACTCCTTTGGGTAGCTGATTGCTGGATCAAATGGCAAAGGTATATCTAGTTTTGTAAAAAACCATCAAACTATCTTCCAAAGTGGCTGTACCAGCTTGTATTCCCACCGGCAATGTATGAGAGTCCCTGTTGTTCCACATCCTCACCAGCATTTGGAGTTGTCAGTGTTCTGGATTCTAGCCATTCTAATAGGTACATAGAGAGGTTCCATTGTTGCTTTAATTTGCATTTTCCTGATGATGTATGACATACAGTTTCTTTTCATATGCTTGTCATCTGTGTATCTTCTTTGCTGAGATGTCTTTTAAGGCCTTTCGCTCATTTTTTTTTTTTTTTTTTTAAAGATTTTATCCATTTATTTGACAGAGAGAAATCACAAGCAGGCAGAGAGGCAGGCAGAGAGAGAGGAGGAAGCAGGCTCCCCGCCGAGCAGAGAGCCCGACGCGGGGCTTGAACCCAGGACCTGGGATCATGACCTGAGCCGAAGGCAGCGGCTTAACCCACTGAGCCACCCAGGCGCCCCTTTTCGCTCATTTTTAAATCAGGTTGTTTGGGTTCTTATTGTTGAGGTTTAAGAGTTCTTTGCACATGCACAGACACACATATACATACACATAATTTACGTATATCTATATCCACATGTATGTGTGTGGGTGGATATACATAAATTTATACATATTTGCTCTTTTATTACTTTAATTTATTTAAGCAATAATTGGAAGATTACATGTAAACAGTGGGTCTACTGATAATTATCAGAATAAGTACTCAGACTTATTTAGAAAAGGATTTTATATTTTTGTATAGTTTAGATAACAGTTTTTTCTCATAATTATCTCTTGCAAATGTTTTCTTCTAGTCTGTGGCTTGTCTTTTCAATTTTCTGACATGGACTTTCACAAAGCAGGAGTTTTTAATTTTAATGAAGTCCTGTTTATCAATTATTTCTTTCATAGATTGTGCCTTTGGTGTCATATCTGAAAATCATAAAGCAATTTTCATGTATATAAATTTGATGGGGATGGCAGAGAGGAGTCTTCCAGTTTTCTGGCAAGTGACCCTTCTAATTCTCTTGTCTATGGATGTTAAGTGGGGTAAACTTTTCTCCTTGTGATTTAAAAAAATGTCCTCTTTCTTAAGCACCTGTTGTTTGGTGTAGCACATGCAGCATACTCTGTAAAAGTTCCTCCAGGACAATGTCTTATTATTAAGTTGATACTCATATTTACCAAGGCTGGTCTGTATTTACATATTTTGTTTTGACTGTTCATTAACATTTCTAAGATGAGGGAGAGGAAACTATGCTTCCATTAAATAACTACCCTCAGAAAGAAGTAAGAAGAAGCTTCCTGTCTGTGGGGAGGGAGAAGGAGGTGGGCACTGATGTTGGGGCTCATCAGGCTCTGCGCCAGCAAGGTGAAGGGTCAGCAGCCTAACTGGAGGGAAATCCTTTGCATGTCTGTAGGCTTTATAGGGCTGCATTGTAAGATGAGTGAGCATTAAAATAGGGGGGAATCCTCTGTGCTACCCTTATTTATCCCTGCCCTGCTGTCATAGTATTTTTATTTGTTAAAATCTCTTGCTCCCTCACAACCTACATACTATAACCTACCTCAGGGTGGGGAAGGCTGTCTCTACTTTTCATAAGGTCATGGCACCTACAATGTGGGGTCAGGGAGGGAAGACAGGGCCTGGGTACCACAGAGTGGAGTGTAGACAGCCAAGGACTCATCCTGGGGCTGCACAGTGGTGTCATGTAAGTCAAAGCCCTAAGCACCCACCTCCCTTTCATACACTTCATTTTTCTAATAGAGTTTACTTGCCAAACACAAATTCAAAGACATAATTAAGAAAGTCAAGACAATGACCACAAGAACATTAAATTCCAGAAACAAGGTCCTCCTGAGTGCAAGGCCTCATGCAACCACAAAGGTTAAATGCCCTTGAAGATGGACCTGCCAACAAAAGTCATGTTTCCAGAATAGGTAAATATATAGTGTGTGTGTATTTTCACATTTTAAGCTCCAAATTTCTTTTATATAACCCTTTTGTGGATATGATAAAAAGAATTCAGGTTATGAAACTACTGTTGAAAAGATTTGAAAGAGATGAAAATATTGTGAGTGTTGGTAATTACAACTGAACAATTGTCAAAAGTTAGCACAGCTTGTCTTTGGTGCTGCCCAACCCCCCATCCTCTGCTATAGTGTGTTTATTTTATTTTCATGTTAGAAACAAAATATATTGATTTATGTCTAAGGTGGCTGTTATTGACATCCTTCTTACATAATTCACCATTCCACCTATCTAGTCTTCTACGTAGGGTTGACCTCAAATCTATATGATTTTGACTAATGGATTATGTCTAGTTATATTGAGTTTAATATTTTTTATTAGTCTGTAAATAGAGATGACATCTTTTATCTTATAGGTACATATATTCTGGAAATTCCAGCCAACAAACTTGAATAAACACTTCATCCAAGAAGTATATATATACTTTTTTATTCCTTTAATATTACATTCTTGAAAAGACAAAAGTAGTGACAAAGAACAGATCAGTAGTTGCCCAGGGGTAACAAGAGTGTGACTACAAAGAGGGTAACTCAAGAGAGTTTTTGGGGTGTCAGAGTGTTTTATATGCTGATTATAGCAGTGGTTACACGAGTTTCATAGGTGTTAAAATTAATGAAATTTTACACAAATGAATTTCACAAAGAGGAAATTCTAATAAAAACATATAGATTTGTCTGACCTTCTAATAAAATAAAAATAAAAATATTCATAGCTATGTGTTATCACTTTTTACTTATCTCATTCACAAAACTAAGCAAAAATATAATAATGCTAACAAGAGTTCAATGAAACTGACATTCTCACATCTTCGCTGTAGTATAATAATGGTTCTAATCACTTTAGAAGCTATCTAACAATATAGATACAATATAGATACAATATAGATCTAAGTTGTTCTTAGTCTTTGAAGCAGTACTTAGCATCTTTATGACTATAATTTAAGGAAATATCCAGAATATATGCAAAACCATGTAAACATCCAAGGATTTTTTTTATTATAGACTTATTTATAAGAGTGAAAAAATTACAAAGACTCTAAATATGTAATGGAATATTGCACGCATTCACACAATTCCATAGAACACTGGTCCAAAAGCTTTGCGATAAAAGAATTTGGTGGCCCAGTAAATTAAGAAAGTCCCAAATGCTATGTTCTTCATTTGTAAAGTTAAAGTAAGAATCTATTCATTAAAGTTTCTAAGATGTCTGTCAAGCAGGAAATAAATGTCCTTAATTTTATTTAACCCAGATTTTGTAAGCCAATGTTTCCTTAGATCTTCTATTTTCCATGTAATAAATGTTAACATATATCTGAATTTTAGGAAATTTTAGGAAAAACAGTGTTAGAATAATTGCATTAAGATTTTAATATTTTTCTCAGGGCGCCTGGGTTGCTGATCTCAGGGTCCTGGGATGAGCCCCACATTGGACTCTGCTCAGCGGGGAGCCCTCTTCCCCTCTCTCTCTCTGCCTGCATCTCTGCCTGCTTGTGATCTCTATCTGTCAAATAAATAAATAAATAAACCTTAAAAAAAAGATCATAATGTTTTTCTCTATTTCAAAATTGTACGATTGTAATATTTTATAATAGAAAAATACATAAAAATGGCTCAGGTCAAATTACTGTCTTAAATAAGTTTGTAATCTGTTGGAGTGAGAAAGCCATTTATTTTCTTTTTTTTTTCCTCTTTATTTAATTTTTTTTTTCAATTTTATTGGTATATATATTTTAAATTTTTTATTTCTTTTCAGTGTAACAGTATTCATTGTTTTTGCACCACACCCAGTGCTCCATGCAATCTGTGCCCTAATACCCACCACCTGGTCCCCCCAACCTCCCACCCCTCAGCCCCTTCAAAACCCTCAGATTGTTTTTCAGAGTCCATATTCTCTCATGGTTCACCTCCCCTTCCAATGAGAAAGCCATTTCTAATTAATAAAGTCTCCTTGTTAAAGGGTTATGTTAGTCTTAGGAATGAACTTCTAAGTGACCAAAGTGATGGGAAAATTAATTCTGCCTGGAGGGGAAATGTTGGAAGAAGACATTAAGTAAATAAAAGACTTCCTTAAAGTGGTTGAAATTGAAATATCCATAAAGAAGTATTATTAACTTTCTAAGAATTAAAATTTATATTAACTAATAATTTCTTATGAATGTATGATATTAAACTCTTTTCAGATAGATGGAAATACGAACCATAGAGTCACGGTGGAAAAACTTGGGCTTTAGTTTTAAATAGACCTGCGTCTAAAACCAGTTTTGTTTTGTTTCTTGGCCAGTGTACTTAAGCGCACTCAGTTATGATTTGATCATAAAAATGACAAAAGTGGAGTTGGTAAAGGATTGGAGAGAATAGTTAAGTTTTTAATCTAGTGCCTGGTTCATTAGCAGTATCCCTAAATAGATATCATCATATCATCAACAACCCTAGTAATACTCTTTAAGCTGCAAGTGACCTAAAACCAAATCAAGTACCTGAGCATGAAAAATTATTTATTGACACTTATAAATGGGAAGGATATTGGGTAACTTAAAGATTGGAAAAAAAAAAAAGTCAAGTAAAGTAGGCCTTAAGTTGAACACTTACGCTACAATTCTCTTTCCTTTTTTGCTTTTCATTTCATCATGACTCTACTGACTTCAGTATTAGTTACAAATCTCTGTGTAATAAATTGCTCTAAAACTTAGCAGCCTAAAACCATGTTTATTACCTCACACATTTTCTGTAGGCTTGGAATTAGCTGGTTAGCTAGCTGGTTCTGGCTCAGGGTTTCTCATGAGGTTGCAGCCAAGTCGTTGGCATGACATCAGTAATCTTTTGTTGGGGGTTGGAGGATCCACTTAAAAGGTGTTTCACACACATAGGTGGGGAGCTGGAGCTTGTTCTTGGTGGGAGGCCTCAGTTCCTTGCCATAAGTACCTCTTCTAGGGGTTGCTTGAGTGTCCTTGCAGTGTGCTGACTGGTTTCCCTACAAGCTGATGATCTAAGAATATGCAGGGCAGATGCCTCATGATGCTAGATCAGGACTCACACACCATCATTTTTGCACAAGAGCATAATTACAGAGAGGTGAAGAACATTGGGAACAACCCTGGAAACTAGCCAGCACTGCTTCATTTTCTCAGGCTGCAATAGGATTTCTTCACTCAGGGAAGCAACGGCTGTTAATAGCTAACACCGGACTCACAACTTGCAATGTAGAGAAAAAAATCCTCTCAGCATCTGAACATAAAATCTCACAGAGGGTCTCTGACTGACCCAGTTTTGGGTCATATGTCATCTTTTGGAATAAGTCACCATGAGTTGCTAGTCCTGGGTCATTCTCCTAATCCTGAGGTGAGGAGCAAGTAACTACAGTTGGTGGGGTGGAAATGGAGAGAGATGAAGGCAGGCTTTTGAGGGTGGCTGGGTAGAAGAAAATTATTTCATTATCATCATATCAAATTCTATACAGGAGAGAGTTCTAGAAGGGAAGAATCTTGCTTTATAAATGGATTAGAAATCATGTTTTAAAGAGATTGTCACTTCAGAATGATTCTATGAGAATCAATATTAAGATATTCGTTACATTTTTTCATGTGTTTCTCATAAAGTATAATTTTTAGAAAGCTTGTGTTACTAATGTCTGGGTCATTTTATTCACCCACTGAAATATTTTAAACTATAGTCTTTTTTTTTTTTTTTTTTTTTTTTGAGAGCAAGAGAAAGAGAGAGAAAACACAGGGGAAGAGTGAGAGGGAAAAGAGGACTCCCCACCGAGCAGAGAACCCAATGTGGGGCTCAAACCCAGGACCCCGAGATCATGACCTGAGCCAAAGGAAAACACTTAACTGACTGAACCTCTAAATTATAGTCTTTATTTTAATTCTATTTCCTTAAACTATGCATCAAAAGTATTTATTCATTAGTGGCTTTTTGCAAGTACTATACATTTTACTAGTGTCTCTTGATTTTTTGAAAAAATAACTATCAGCATAAAGAATTAAAAACTATAGGAGGAGTCAAGATGGTGGAGAAGTAGCAGGCTGAGACTACTTCAGGTAGTGGGAGATCAGCTAAATAGCTTATCTAAAGATTGCAAACACCTACAAATCCAACAGGAGATTGAAGAGAAGAAGAACAGCAATTCTAGAAACAGAAAATCAACCACTATCTGAAAGGTAGGACTGGCGGAGAAGTGAATCCAAAGCGACTGGAAGATAGACCGCGGGGGGAGGGGCCGGCTCCCGGCGAGCGGCGGAGCAACGGAGCAAAATCAGGACTTTTAAAAGTCTGTTCCGCTGAGGGATATTGCTCCAGAGGCTTAACCGGGGTGAAGCCCAGGCGGGGTCAGTGCGGCCTCAGGTCCCACAGGGTCACAGAAGGATCGGGGGTGTCTGAGTGTTGCAGAGCTTACCGGTATTAGAATAGGGAAGCCGGCTACAGAGACAGAGCCGAGGAGTAAGCTCTAAACTCGGGGTTACCTTGAACCGGTCGCAGGCTCGGTCAGCTCAGAGCGCGGCCGAAGGCCAGGGTGACGGGAGTCATTGGGCGCTGTTCTCTGAGGGCGCACTGAGGAGTGGGGCCCCGGGCTCTCGGCTCCTCCAGGCCGGAGACCCGGGAGGCCGCCATCTTCATTCCCATCTTCCAGAACTCTACGGAAAGCGCTCAGGGAAAAAAAAGCTCCCGAAAGCAAACCCAGCAAACCCGAGCGGATTACTCAGCCCGGCCCCGAGTAAGGGCGGTGCAACTCCGCCTGGGGCAAAGACGCTTGAGAATCACTACAACAGGCCCCTCCCCCAGAAGATCAACGAGAAACCCAGCCAGGACCAAGTTCACCTACCAAGGAGTGCAGTTTCAATACCAAGGAGAGCGGCAGAATTCCAGAGGAGAAGAAAGCAAAGCATGGATCTCATGGCTTTCTCCCCATGATTCTTTAGCCTTTCAGTTAATTTAATTTTTTTTTCTTTTTCAATTTTTTTTTCTCTTCTTCTTCTGCTAAATTTTTTTAACTTTTACCGTTTTGTTTTTTAACGTTTTTTAACTAGTTTATCTAATATGTATATATATATTTTTTTTTTCCTTTTTATATTTTTATCGGCTTTCTTTTTTTAATAGTTTCTTTTTTTTTTTTTTTCTTTCTGAACCCCTTTTTATCCACTTTCTCCCCCCTCTCGATTTGGGATCTCTTCTGATTTGGCTAAAGTATATTTTCCTGGGGTTGTTGCCACCCTTTTAGTATTTTACTTGCTCCTTCATATACTCTTATCTGGACAAAATGACAAGGCGGAAAAATTCAACACAAAAAAAAGAACAAGAGGTAGTACCAAAGGCTAGGGACCTAATCAATACAGACATTGGTAATATGTCAGATATAGAGTTCAGAATGATGATTCTCAAGGTTCTAGCCGGGCTCGAAAAAGGCATGGAAGATATTAAAGCAACCCTCTTGGGAGATATAAAAGCCGTTTCTGGAGAAATAAAAGAACTAAAATCTAACCAAGTTGAAATCAAAAAAGCTATTAATGAGGTGCAATAAAAAATGGAGGCTCTCACTGCGAGGATAAATGAGGCAGAAGAAAGAATTAGCGATATAGAAGACCAAATGACAGAGAATAAAGAAGCTGAGCAAAAGAGGGACAAACAGCTACTGGACCACGAGGGGAGAATTCGAGAGATAAGTGACACCATAAGACGAAACAACATTAGAATAATTGGGATTCCAGAAGAAGAGGAAACAGAGAGGGGAGCAGAAGGTATGTTGGAGAGAATTATTGGAGAGAATTTCCCCAATATGGCAAAGGAACAAGCATCAAAATCCAGGAGGTTCAGAGAACCCCCCTCAAAATCAATAAAAATAGGTCCACACCCCGTCACCTAATAGTAAAATTTACAAGTCTTAGTGACAAAGAGAAGATCCTGAAAGCAGCCCGGGAAAAGAAGTCTGTAATGTACAATGGTAAAAATATTAGATTGGCAGCAGACTTATCCACAGAGACCTGGCAGGCCAGAAAGAGCTGGCATGATATATTCAGAGTACTAAATGAGAAAAACATGCAGCCAAGAATACTATATCCAGCTAGGCTATCATTGAAAATAGACGGAGAGATTAAAAGTTTCCAGGACAAACAAACACTGAAAGAATTTGCAAATACCAAACCACCTCTACAGGAAATATTGAAAGGGGTCCTCTAAGCAAAGAGAGACCCTAAAAGTAGTAGATCAGAAAGAAACAGAGACAATATACAATAACAGTCACCTTACAGGCAATACAATGGCACTAAATTCCTATCTCTCAATAGTTACCCTGAATGTTAATGGGCTAAATGCCCCAATCAAAAGACACAGGGTATCAGAATGGATAAAAAAACAAAACCCATCTATATGTTGCCTACAAGAAACTCATCTTAAACCCGAAGACACCTCCAGGTTTAAAGTGAGGGAGTGGAAAAGAATTTACCATGCTAATGGACATCAGAAGAAAGCAGGAATGGCAATCCTTATATCAGATCAATAAGATTTTAAGCCAAAGACTATAATAAGAGATGAGGAAGGACACTATATCATACTCAAAGGATCTGTCCAACAAGAAGATCTAACAATTTTAAATATCTATGCCCCTAACGTGGGAGCAGCCAACTATATAAACCAATTAATAACAAAATCAAAGAAACACATCGACAAGAATACAATAATAGTAGGGGATTTTAACACTCCCCTCACTGAAATGGACAGATCATCCAAGCAAAAGATCAACAAGGAAATAAAGGCCTTAAATGACACACTGGACCAGATTGACATCACAGATATATTCAGAACATTTCATCCCAAAGCAACAGAATAACATTCTTCTCTAGTGCACATGGAACATTCTCCAGAATAGATCACATTCTTGGTCCTAAATCAAGTCTCAACCGGTATCAAAAGATTGGGATCATTCCCTGCATATTTTTAGACCACAATGCTCTGAAGCTAGAACTCAATCACAAGAGAAAATTTGGAAAGAACCCAAATACATGGAGACTAAACAGCATCCTTCTAAAGAATGAATGGGTCAACCAGGAAATAAAGAAGAATTGAAAAAATTTATGGAAACAAATGATAATGAAAACACAACAGTTCAGAATTAGTGGGACACAACAAAGGCAGTCCTGAGAGGAAAATATATAGCGGTACAAGCCTTTCTCAAGAACAAGAAAGGTCTCAGGTACACAACCTAACTCTACACCTAAGGAGCTGGAGAAAGAACAAGAAAGAAACCCTAAACCCAGCCTGAGAAGAGAAATCATAAAGATCAGAGCAGAAATCAATGAAATAGAAATCAAAAAAACAATAGAACAAATCAACGAAACTAGGAGCTGGTTCTTTGAAAGAATTAATAAGATTGATAAACCCCTGGCCAGACTTATCAAAAAGAAAAGAGAGAGGACTCAAATAAATAAAATCATGAATGAAAGAGGAGAGATCACAACGAACACCAAAGAAATACAGACAATTATAAGAACATACTATGAGCAACTCTACGCCAACAAATTTGACAATCTGGAAGAAATGGATGCATTCCTAGAGACATATAAACTACCACAACTGAACCAGGAAGAAATGGAAAGCCTGAACAGACCCATAACCAGTAAGGAGATTGAAACAGTCATCAAAAATCTCCAAACAAACAAAAGCCCAGGGCCAGATGGCTTCCCGGGGGAATTCTACCAAACATTTAAAGAAGAACTAATTCCTATTCTCCTGAAACTGTTCCAAAAAATAGAAATAGAAGGAAAAATTCCAAACTCATTTTATGAGGCCAGCATCACCTTGGTCCCAAAACCAGACAAGGATCCCAACAAAAAAGAGAACTACAGACCTATATCCTTGATGAACACAGATGCAAAAATTCTCACCAAAATACTAGCCAATAGGATTCAACAGTACATTAAAAGGATTATTCACCACGACCAAGTGGGATTTATTCCAGGGCTGCAAGGTTGGTTCAACATCCGGAAATCAATCAATGTGATACAACACATTAATAAAAGAAAGAACAAGAACCATATGATACTCTCCATAGATGCTGAAAAAGCATTTGACAAAGTACAGCATCCCTTCCTGATCAAAACTCTTCAAAGTGTAGGGATAGATGGCACATACCTCATATTATCAAAGCTATCTATGAAAAACCCACCGCAAATATCATTCTCAATGGAGAAAAACTGAAAGCTTTTCCCCTAAGGTCAGGAACACGACAGGCATGTCCGTTATCACCACTGCTATTCAACATAGTACTAGAAGTCCTAGCCTCAGCAATCAGACAACAAAAGGAAATTAAAGGCATCCACATCGGCAAAGAAGAAGTCAAACTATCACTCTTTGCAGATGATATGATACTCTATGTGGAAAACCCAAAAGACTCCACTCCAAAACTGCTAGAACTTGTACAGGAATTCAGTAAAGTGTCAGGATATAAAATCAATGCACAGAAATCAGTTGCATTTCTCTACACCAACAACAAGACAGAAGAAAGAGAAATTAAGGAGTCCATCCCATTTACAGTTGCACCCAAAACTATAAGATTCCTAGGAATAAACCTAACCAAAGAGACTAAGAATCTATACACAGAAAACTATAAAGTACTCATGAAAGAAATTGAGGAAGACACAAAGAAATGGAAAAATGTTCCATGCTCCTGGATTGGAAGAATAAATATTGTGAAAATGTCTATGCTACCTAAAGCAATCTACACATTTAATGCAATTCTTCTCAAAGTACCATCCATTTTTTTCAAAGAAATGGAACAAAGAATCCTAAAATTTATATGGAACCAGAAAAGACCTCGAATAGCCAAAGGAATATTGAAAAAGAAAGCCAAAGTTGGTGGCATCACAATTCCGGACTTCAAGCTCTATTACAAAGCTGTCATCATCAAGACAGCATGGTACTGGCACAAAAACAGACACATAGATCAATGGAACAGAATAGAGAGCCCAGAAATAGACCCTCAACTCTATGGTCAACTCATCTTCGACAAAGCAGGAAAGAATGTCCAATGGAACAAAGACAGCCTCTTCAATAAATGGTGTTGGGAAAATTGGACAGCCACATGCAGAAAAATGAAATTGGATCATTTCCTTACACCACACATGAAAATAGACTCAAAGTGGATGAAGGATCTCAATGTGAGAAAGGAATCCATCAAAATCATTGAGGAGAACACAGGCAGCAACCTCTTCGACCTCAGCCGCAGCAACATCTTCCTAGGAACATCACCAAAGGCAAGGGAAGCTAGGGCAAAAATGAACTATTGGGATTTTATCAAGATCAAAAGCTTTTGCACAGCAAAGGAAACAGTGAACAAAACCAAAAGACAAGTGACAGAATGGGAGAAGATATTTGCAAATGACATATCAGATAAAGGGCTAGTGTCCAAAATCTATAAAGAATTTAGCAAACTCAACACCCAAAGAACAAATAATCCAATCAAGAAATGGGCAGAGTACATGAACAGACATTTCTGCCAAGAAGACATCCAGATGGCCAACAGACACATGAAAAAGTGCTCCATATCACTCGGCATCAGGGAAATACAAATCAAAACCACCATGTGGTATCATCTCACACCACTCAGAATGGCTAAAATTAACAAGTCAGGAAATGACAGATGCTGGCGAGGATGCGGAGAAAGGGGAACCCTCCTACACTGTTGGTGGGAATGCAAGCTGGTGCAACCACTCTGGAAAACAGCATGGAGGTTCCTCAAAATGTTGAAAATAGAACTACCCTATGACCCTGTAATTGCACTGCTGGGTATTTACCCTAAATATACAAACGTAGTGATCCGAAGGGGCACGTGCACCCGAATGTTTATAGCAGCAATATCTACAATAGCCAAACTATGGAAAGAACCTAGATGTCCATCAACAGATGAATGGATAAAGAAGATGTGGTATATATACACAATGGAATACTATGCAGCCTCAAAAGAAATGAAATCTTGCCATTTGCGACGACGTGGATGGAACTAGAGGGTATCATGCTTAGCGAAATAAGTCAATCGGAGAAAGACAACTATCATATGATCTCCCTGATATGAGGGAGAGGAGATGCAACATGGGGGGTTAAGGGGGTAGGAGAAGAATAAATGTAACAAGATGGGGTTGGGAGTGAGACAAACCATAAGTGACTCTTAATCTCACAAAACAAACTGAGGGTTGATGGGGGGAGGGGGTTTGGGAGGGGGGGGTGGGGTTATGGATATTGGGGAGGGTATGTGCTATGGTGAGTGCTGTGAAGTGTATAAACCTGGCGATTTGCAGACCTGTACCCCTGGGGATAAAAATATATGTTTATAAAAAATAAAATTAAAAAAAAAAAGAATTAAAAACTATAGAGAGCAATGTAATACAAAATCTGTATTGTACCATAATATCTTCTAGCTAGAATTAACTCTAGAAGAAAAGTATGCTCTGGAGACACCTGTAAGTGATCACAGTAAGCAAAATAGTCCTAAGAAGTCAGTATAATACACTATTTAAAAATATCCTTTACCCAACCAATAATAATTACTTAACCCAATTAACAATATAGAAAATGATTTCTATTCTACACTACCTGTATTTATAAAGAAAATTGAATGCTATGCTTAACTTAATTCACTATGTTATATCAATAATTTAAATACTTCCAATTTTACTAAAATTGGGCATATTTCTTTTTTTAAGATTTATTTATTTTTGGAGAGAGAGAAAGAGTGAATCTCAACCAAACTTCCTGTTGAGCCCAGAGCCCTAGGCAGAACTGGATCCAAGGACCTTGAGGTCATGACCTGAGTCAAAATCAAGAGTCAGACACTTAACTGACTGAGCCATCCAGGTGCCCCCAAATTGAACATGTTTCTTATAGATGAATAACAAGTCATGTAATCTGAAAGAAAAACTTGTTTGAATATGAATTTTTGTTATTTTTAAACATTTTTTGTAGATTTCAGAATTTCATAGAGTATCTTTTGTAAATAGTCACTATGAAATAATAGGTCATGGTCTTGTTATTTTAACATAGCTGAATCCACCCAAAATTACAAGGGTGGAAAGCTATCTATGTAGAAAAAAAAAAACAAAACCTTATCTGTGTCCCATTACTTATTATTTCTAATGAATGGGTGGGTTTAAAGGATTGCAATTTTATGAAGGAATGGTAGAGAAGCATGAGATAATTCCTATGAATTATCTCTACTGTTCTCTAGATCAGTTTTATTAATATCAGTATTAATTTTACCTCAGTATCAAGTCACTTCAGATAGTTCTTGAAAACTTGTTCCGTATTTTTGGGTTGCTATTTATATAACCTTGATCATTTAAAACCCACAAACAATTGCTTTTATGAACTTGTAGCTGCTAGACATTATGCTCAGTAACCACAGCAAAATGTATTTGAAGAAATTACTTCTAGTCATTTCAAAAAAGAACTTCTCACTAATTTGAAATGAAAGGAAGGTTACAAATACAAGAATTTAAAAAATAAATTTGTGAAGAACTATCCTCAAAAAAATCTATTTGCTATACTTCTTAAATGCAACCCTCATCACAGAGGGTACAAGCCAGAATACAATTAATACATGCTGTGGAATGTGAGCTGAGGGAATATGCCAAAACATAGACAGAATGTGAGTCTGAACTTCAAATTTCCCATCTTGTAGATTTGCTTCTCAACTTTGACTGTATTTGAATATTATTAATATATTTGCCCACAAGTAATTGTTTTAGAAATTACTCCTCAGCAACAATATAAAATCTCAAACTGTGATGGCAACACTTGCCAAGAATACTGTTTTTATTACTTCATTACACCCACTGGGCCATTTTTATTGTTGAATATAATGGGTAAGTGTTCGTTTTCCAAATAGTGCAAGCACATCAGGGCAAAAGTGTGTTAGATTTAGTAAAGAATAACAGATGGCCTATGATAGTTAGCCTATACATAGCTCTGTAAGTAGAGCTCACTTTCTAAGATATCCTATTATCATATGGAAGGTAGCGTTTGCATAATGAACAACGGGACATTTTCACCGGGATACAAGGCATTATAGAATCTTCTTAGGTCCCATGTCTATCTGTTAATGGCTGCTTGTAGATGCCAAGCAAAACAATTTTGAGTTGCTAAAATTTGACTTATTGTCCTCCCCTGAAGAGATATATGCAAAACAAATTAAAAAATGTAAGGTTTCTGGTTGTGAGAAGGATAAAATTTGTGTTCCTGCAACATCTTTTTTAAAATAATACGAGCCAATTTATTCAGGTCTACAAACTCATCCCAAGTTTACCCAGTATCATCACAACTCCCTCCCTTCCCCTCCCCCTTCCTTTTTGGGTTTCCTTGCTTCTGATTCAAATCTCTCCTTTGTTATTAGTTTTCCCTTTAAACAGAAGTTTGAAGACTATGAATTGGCACAGGTCTGTGAAATAAAATGTTACTTAGAATGTGTAAATATCTAAATATTCCTCTGAGAGGTAGTGTATTTCCTTCTAATTTCAGTACTTACTCCACTCATCCTACAAAATGAATAAAACATTTATGTCATATTCAAAAAGTATACTTGTGTGTGTATGTGTAGAGAGAGTAAGAGAAAGAAAGAAATGAGTCACTCTTTTCAAAGTTGATTTCGTATTTTAAGACTTCATTTTTGTAAATTAATTATGGTCTTAAACACTTTTAAACCACTCAGAGTGCCCCATTAGTTAGCATGAACATGAGAAATAAATATGTATTACCAGTTAATTGAAAAACATATGTTGTTTAGTGCTTAGCCATCTTATTTTAATAGATCTCAATTAAATAAACGACTGCAGTGGATTCAGACTACAAGATGCCAGTAAAAGTTGCTGCTACGAAAAAGAGTACTGAACCAAGAAATGAATAGATTTCAACAAAAAATAGCCAGATACTCTGTTAACAATTTGTACAAAGAATTTGCCTTTTCATATGTGAGGGGATTTTTGATTGTACAGTCTCCTTATTTGTTACAATCTAGATTGAAGAACTCATTAGGCACTGGCTCCAGAACCAGAGCCTGAGCTTAAAATCTAACTCTGCTACTTAGTGGTTGTATATCCTTTTTCTCATCTGTAAATTTGGGTTAATTATAGGATACAGTATAACCCTCATTGGCAGTGTTTTGGAAATTTATATTTAGAAAGTGTTTTATCAATGTACGGCATCTAGAAGAAAACTGCTTCTAAATTAGTAGTTATTTTTTTTTTTAAACAAACGCTTAAAAATCTCTGACATTTTCATTAGTGTTGTAAAATACGAATTACTTGTGAATGCATTTCAAATATGGTATTGGTGTCAGTTACTCTGAACACATGTTTTAAGCGAGGCTATTTTTTGAACACTGAGGTGTAGTCCATCCAGCAGGAGCATGAAATGAAATAAGACACCAGCGTTTCGGAAGGAATGGACCTCATGGGATCAAAAGCATATCAGGTTCCTACAGTCAGCTCATTCTCCCCTTATACACATCTCCCCTGGATACATAAAAGGAAAGACAGATCAAAGTCAAAGGGTTGTTGTTGGTCACATAATCAGGACAGGTAGAATTAAAGGAACTAAGAGTTTTATGGTATCAGGACATTGAAGCCGGCAACAACTCTCACAACAGATATGGTCATACCTAAAGTTAATTCCTTTCCTCAGGCATGGTCTCTTCTGGACAGTGTGTTACTAGATGCATGTGACCCTTGCCTCTCTGACTCTTTCACATGCTTTTCTGGTTGACAATCCCTGGAAGTGAGTATTTCTTCATAAATCTGGATGCCTTGGTTCACCTTATTTTAAATTTCCTCTGAATTGGTGCTGGCCTGGGGAGCATTTTTTTTCCCCATGGTAATTTTGCAAATCTCTTTTCCAACCCATAATGTACCTATTTCAAAGGTTAATTCTTCAGATACTTTTCTTACTTTCAAGTTCTTGAAAAAGTCTCACTTTTTAACTGCAATGTATATTGAGTAACCTTACTTAATTAAGCAATTGGAGTGTGAAACTAAGTTGAATTTTGAAATAGTTAAAACTGTGATTCTTTTGTACAGGGATGTCTCAATTTAGGCCCATTTCCAGTTTAGCAAAGTATTATTATTAAGAGTTGCATTAAAATAAGCTAGCAGGAGTTTAGTACAAATACATTCTGTCATGCCAGCTTTCCACCATTGTCCTATCTTTTATTAGAGTTAACTTAAGAGGGTTCTTAGGTTAACACATCATTAGATTGAGAAAACCACCAGTGACAAACTCTTTTTCTTTTCTGGACAGATTTCAGATACAACATAACTAACATCTCCCTTACCAGGGTATTTTTCCAGTTGGGAAAGGAAAAGAAAGAAAGAAAGAAGGAAGGTCATGAGTGCTGAAAATTTCCAACATATTTAAATATTTGTGAATTGTTTTGAGGAAAAAAGTGGCACTTATGTATGCTTTTGCACACAGAATTGTAGTCTAGCTTGCACTAAGGCCGCAATAAAAGTTGTTTTACTGATAAGCATCACTGAGTTAGAAATGAATGTGAGACTGAGAATGCTATGTCTAAACATTTATCTATTATGGTGTTTCATTTGGCTAAAATGTTCTCTTAGTGTTCTAATTCTTTCCTAGTCCATTGTTGGTTTATACCTTTATTCCCACAAATTTACAATTTTAAAGTTTCCATGGCCTTTTCCATTTTCATCACTGGCACTTTGGATCAGATAAAGTAGATCATTCTCTTGTTTGGTAAATTATATTTATTTTTTATTTTTTTTTAAGATTTTATTTATTTATTTGGCAGACAGAGATCACAAGTGGGCAGAGAGGCAGGCAGAGAGAGAGAGGAAGAAGCAGGCTCCTTGCCGAGCAGAGAGCCCGATGCGGGACTCGATCCCAGGACTCTGGGATCATGACCTGAGCTGAAGGCAGATGCTTTAACCCACTGAGCACCCAGGCGCCCTGGTAAATTATATTTATAATGAAATGAAGTTGATAGTAAGTAATATTCAATGTACAGCAACATATATGCTGCTTTCAGCATTTCTGAAAGGAAAGCCATCTTTATTTAAAACATTTTAATTTAAATGTAACACAAAAGATAGGATTAAAAATGATTTGTTTTTTTCTATTTAATAGCCACATAGCACTACCATAAATCTAAAAATCAGAGGTATATGGTGTGACAAATCTATAAAACCTGGAGTGTTTGACAGACAGAGATCACAAGTAGGCAGAGAGGCAGGCAGAGAGAGAGGGGGAAGCAGGCTCCCCGCTGAGCAGAGAGCCCTATGCGGGGCTCGATCCCAGGACCCTGGGATCATGACCTGAGCCGAAGGCAGAGGCTCAACCCACTGAGCCACTCAGGCGCCCCAAAACCTGGAGTGTTAAGGGACTTCTTGGCAATCTGATGTGCTTGCCCATTCTTGACTCTTGGGCTATCAAGATTTTGCTTGAGTAGTTTAATTCTTAGAGGTATCAATCAAAGGCAATAGTCTTTTTTTTTTAATTAAAAATTTGAGTATAATTGACACACAGTGTTACATCAGCTTCTGATATACAACATAGTGACTTGATAAATTCATACATTATGCTGTGCTCACCCCAAGTGTAGTGACCGTCTGTCACCATACAATGTTATTAAAATATCATTGATTATATAACCTATGCTGTACCTTTTATTTCCATGATTATTCATACCGTAGGTGGAAGCCTGTATCTCCAACTTCCCTTCACCCATTTTGTCCATCCCTCCCTCTCTTCTCCCTCTCTGGCAACCACCAGTTTGTTCCTTATAACTATAGGTCTGATTCTGCTTTTTGTTTGTGTATTCATTTATTTTTTTTGGTTTTACATACGAGTGAAATCATATGGTATTAGGTTCTGTCAATCTGACTTATGTCACTTAGCATACTATCTTTATGTCTGTCCAAGTTGTCCCAAATGGCACAATCTTATCTTTTATGGCTGTGTAATATTCCATTGTGTATATATATTACATTTTCCTTATCCATTCATTTATTGTAAATGCTTAGGGTGCTTCCATGTTTTGGCTATCTTTTTTAGTTAGCATTTTCTTTTTTTCCAGCAAGTACCCAATAGTGGAATTGTTGGATCATATGGCATTTCCTTTTTAAAAATTTTTTGAGGAAACTCCAAACTGTTTTCTGGAGTGGTTGTACCAATACATTCCCACCAACAAACTGTGCATGAGGGTTCCTTTTCCGCCACATCCTCACCAACACATATTCTTTTCTTTGTGATTTTAGCTATTTTAGCAGGTGTGAGGTGATATCTCATTGAAGTTTTGATTTGCATTTTCCTGATGATGAGTGATGTTGAGCATATTTTCATGTACCTCTTGGCCATCTGTATGTTTTTGGAGAAAATGTCTATTCCGGTCTTGTGCCCAATTTTTAATCAGATTGTTTGTTTTTTATTGCTAAATTCAATGAAATCCTTATTTTATTTGGATATTTACTCCTTATTGGATATGTGATTCGCACATCTTCCCCCGTTCAGTAGGTTGTCTTTTCGTTTTGTTGATGGTTTCCTTTGCTGCGCAAAAGCAAAGGCAGTAAGTAATCCTAACAGTTAATTAATTAAAAGCAGTAGTCTTATTAATTAATTAATATACAACACACGTTGCTCAAGATTTGAGATCTGCCACAATTAGAGGAAAATTAATTGAGAACATATATGTGAAAATCATTTATCAACTCTTGAAGTACAAACAAATACCAAATTAAAAAAATTATTCTAAAGACAAAACACAATGTTGCAGTGTGGTCAATAATGGAAACATGAGTAAGAGTGTAAAATACCACTTTCCCAAACTGGGCTACATTTTGTAGTGTTAGAAGGGAACAGATCATTCGTCTACCTCTTTAATTTTACAAATGTGGAAACAGAGCCAGAGGGGTGAAGGATTTTCTAGAGACCACACACCTGAAAAATTCATTTGAGAAATACACTTTGATAAGCCTTGATCTTTATACTATGAATTCATGTTCAGAACTTGTTAAAGTAATCTTTGGGTTCACCAGAGAATTAGAATTGATATGTAAGTAAAATCCAGGTATTAAAATACTGAAACTTGTGGTTTTGTATCCCATATCTCTTAATAAATCTTAACTTAAATAAATATTAGAACTTTCTTTTTTAATTAACTTTTTTTCTGGATTATAAGAGTAAAATAACAAAAACATGAAGTATGTATATTGTTGAAAATTGAATTAAAGAAAAAAACTCAAGGGGCAAAGTGAAAAAAATGACTAATTGTTCTGAGACCCAATATTCTGCTTAATTCCATTTCAATTAAAAAGCAACATTCAAAGGGGTAATTATAATTTATTTGCCTACTAATATTTTTTAAAGATATAAATATTTTGCCTACTATTATTTTTTTAAGATTTCTTTCAAGGAGAGAGAGAGAGAGAGCACGAGTTTGGGGAGGGTTAGAGGGAGAGGGGGAAGCAGACTCCCTGCTGAGTGGGTAGCCAGTCCAAGGATTTGATTCCAGGACCTCAGGATCATGACCTGAGTTAAAGGCAAATGCTTAACTGATTGAGCAATCCAGGTGCCCTGCTTATTAAGAATTTTTTTTAATGAAGAAATATCTATTAATGGTGGGATATAAATATACTTTTATAAGAAACTTCATTTCTTGAAGAACCTTTGTTAGTGAAATTTTTCATTCCCTAGAGATCAGAGCACTTGAAAAGAGCAGAATCCATCTTCTTATCTTTAAAAGGATTTAATTTTAACTACCCTAGATGGATAAAAGTCTATTAAAAAACAAAAAGAGAAGAAAAACACCCAGCCAAAGAAGTATGTTAATGATAGTACTGTATGTAGCCTAAATTATTCATGCTGTAGTTTAAAGTCATGTAGTATTATTCTTTCATTAAGAGAAATGAAAACCACCTTCAATTTAATAATATTCCTGTATATATTTTAATACAATTATTAAGGTTCTCCTTAATCTTTTTTTAGGTCTAAGAAACCTAATTTGTTATAATTTAAATTTATGAATTCACTGTCTAACATTTAATGGTCTTTTACATCTCTTCTTAGACCCATATTCACATCTATCATGTCTCTATTTGGAGCTTAAATCTGAATATAATTCATTTGAGAAACATGAGTATAATGAAATCTTTATTAAAAACTTCTTCACAGAAAAACCTACTGTTTACATATATAGTTATGTTCTATCTTAAATTTACCACACTGCATAACTTTTTATTTATAATAACTGCTATAATTTAACAAAGTCACTTAAAACTTGGATTATTTTTACTGGGTCTAGAATTATTGAGCTCTACAAATTCAATTAATGACCTTCAAGCCTATCATCCTGATAATAGAAAAAATATGTTAAATATGAAAAATGACTACTATATAGTTTTATCTTATTAAAATTTTAAAAATTTTGTCTTATTTTTGAATCAATTTATAAATCAAACTTGACAGTGATATCTTAGTCAATGTAGTTCGTATGGCAAATACAATTTCATCTTACTTGGCAAATCCAAACAATTTGTGGATCCCTACATTGATGTGTTAAGTGTGTGAAACAAAATCCAGGCTCAGAAGGGAAGAGTGTCATAGTTAATTAGTGATGTCTGCCATGGATATATATATATCCGGTGATTTAGGTCTTCATGGGGGAAATTATTTTTCTATTTGTTTTACTCGAATATGCTTTATGTGTGTGGAGCTCAGAGACAGCAGATATGTGTTAAATGTAAGTATTCAAGGAAGAAATGACTTAAACCTTTTTGAAAAAGCTCTTGTGGTAAGTTGTTGACTTTTTCTGAACAAATATATTTCCTTGGAAATTTGGGTTCATTCCTAAATTTACTGATAAGATATAGAAGAATTAGTTGATATATTAGTTATCTATTGTTGTTATACATTATCGTAGTGAACTGAGGGGCTTAAAAATAGCACAGATTTTATAATCTCATAGCTTCTGAGCATCAAGAATCCAGACATTGTTTAGCTGGGTTCTCTGGGCCCTCTGTCAGCTTGCAGCTGATGATCAAAAAGAGAAAGGCTAAACATAAAAGTTCTCTGATTGGCTAGTTAAAATACTCTTACTCAGAATCAAATTACTTAGTGACATACCAATTACATTGTGTGGGCTTAAGAGTTTTGGAGCAAAACAGCTCTAAAGAAAACATATCATCTGGAGAACAAGGCTAATGGCTACATGAAATACTGAATAAGAAAGCTGATTAAAGGAAGTAGGCCCAGACCTTTTAATTCCTTTAGGTTTCTAGAACTTGTTTACCAAGATTTAAGCTGGGGCTTTGCGCTAATCTAAAGTCTGATCCTCACTCATTTTGTTGGTACCATTCAGCTGGTTATGATGGCCTCAGTTTCTTCCTGACTGTTGGTCAGAGACTACCCTACACTCCTTGCCAAGTGGACCCATCCATAGGGAAGCTTGTAACTTGGCAGCTTGCTTTTTCAAAGCTAGCAAGGGAAAGAAAGTCTCTCTTCACCTGCTGGGCATTATAATCTCATCTCGTGTAACATAATCATATTTGCATAATTATATACATCCCACTATCTCTACCATATTCTGTTGGTGGAAGCAAGTTATGGGTTCTGCCTACACTCTGGGGGAATGGACTATGCAGATGTCTGTCTACTATGATGTAGACTATCTTAGAGCATGTCTGCTTGATATGAGAAAATATTTTTATGCAGTCTGAAAATATTCTGAATTATAAGTAGTATCTTTTCTCATCCTTTGATACCAGGACTGGGGTGTGTGAAAGGAAATATTGAACTAAGAGTAGTTATGTCATTCATAAGAATGGTTATGCTAAAACTGCATGCATAATATCATGAAAAAGTCCATATTATAAAAAAAAACAGTGGGGCGCCTGGGTGGCTCAGTGGGTTAAGTCGCTGCCTTCGACTCAGGTCATGATCTCAGAGTCCTGGGATCGAGCCCCGCATCGGGCTTTCTGCTCAGCAGGGAGCCTGCTTCCTCCTCTCTCTCTGCCTGCCTCTCTGCCTGCTTGTGATCTCTCTGTCAAATAAATAAATAAAATCTTTAAAAAAAAAAACACAACAAAATAGACATAGACAACAACTGAAATCACACAAATATCAAAATATGTCTTAAGAAGATAAAGTCCATGAAAAAAGAAAAGAAAAAACCCTGGGACTTTAAATATTATGAATAAGATGAAGGCAAAGCTGTTTCTTGAAATAAATGAATAACTCAAGCACCCAACTGCTGAATTTGCAAAGCTAAATCTTAATTGCAATAAATACCAGTTTTAGTCTTTCTTGACATGTAACCAATCATCAAGTCATCCTCAAGTTAATATAACCTACATTTTCACTCTCTTCTCAAACTCCACAAAGGCTAGGGTATTTGTTTTTGGGAAGTGCTAATATCTTCAAGTGCCTAAAAGGGTGCTGCTTATAGAGGGGGTGCTTTAAATATGTTTGTCGGATCACTTCTCACTGATCTTCTGGGTTTCTGGTTCCTTCCCTCACAGAACTTTTCAGCAGATATTAGCCAAAGCAATCTATCTCTAATTTAGTACTTCAGAAGTTTTTCTGGGGCAAACCACTCTTAAGTTTTATATAAGCTGTTTTAGATGCAAAGTAGGATACAGATGAAAGTACAAAGATATTTGGTGCATTTTCAAGGGAACAGGGCTAATATTTAAAAAAGCATAATAAAATATTTAAAATAGCATCAAAAAAATATATAGCTTGAAAACTCAGGAACATGGCTTATAATCAGGCCTTCAACACCTTGGTAGCATGGTGCGGGGATACTGGATGGCTTAAATCCAGGGGGTCAGATTTTGCCAGGGAGCTGCAGTCATGGCTGATTTCAAAAGAGAGTCCTAAAATAAATAAATAAATAAATAAATAAACAATTTTAAAAGGCCAGAATATGGGGAAATATCTGTGCCTTATTTATAAAAATATATTAAGTTATTAGGAAGTTTTTCCATAGGATTTTGAAACTTTAAGAGATGACATTAATAACATTGAAATTGAAGATTTGTCTACTGAATAATTGGTTTTAATAGAATGCCTTTTATTAAAAAGATAAGACCTGCCTTTGTTTTTATTTTTGAGATTAAACTATGAGCTCTTGCTTGGTCTCAAAGACATTTTAGCCATGATTTCATGAGGAGTTACTTGAAGAGTAAGGTAGGATTTTTCTTTATTTGAGGCCTCATGCTAGAAATTCTGAGTTTACAATTCTGAAAGCCCACTGCCTAAGAAAGAGAAAAGAATATATTTAAAAGTTGCATTCTGTATATCATCCTTACATTCCCAGTTGAATTTTGGTTGTGAATCCTTGAATATTTAGTAAGCTCTCCTCACCTTGTGAAAGCCATAATCTCATTGAGACTGACAAATTTGGTTTAATGCCATGATGTAATAGACTGTAATTGAAATAATAATCCATTAACCTTGACTTGTCTTATGTAATTTTCTATAATATCATTTTCCTATCATAAAAGTAAGAATAATACTAATTAAAATGTCCTAATTTTTAATGTTCCACAGTGATATTTAAATCAGAAATGTATATAAAACAGTGGCTGCTCATTAATGGAGAACTACAGTAGCATGATGATTAGATTGATTTAGAGTGTCTGCTTTTCTATGACATTCTTCCAATTTATTTTTAATGTCTCATTTTTGTAGCGAAATTTTGGTGAATTTACATGGAATTAATTAGATGTACTATATATATACATGCCACAAAAGCTGAATATTGTGTATATGAATATGACAGAATTACAGTAATGCTATTTTTATGCCCAGTGTTATAGGAATCTCCAGATACTGTAGTTTTAATTTTAAATTCACACTGCACTCTAGTGGGGAAGTAGATCAATGCAAAATTGTTCTTATGTTGGTACTTTAAAGTAATTACATAATACAGACTATTTACAGTTCTAAAATTGAAATGTACAAGAATGTTGTGATCTATAATTTTCTCAAAAGTGAAATGCTATAAATGTAATTAATGTATTATGCATAAAATTGATATATTTAGTATTTGACCATTACAGTAAAATATGATTTTTTTCTACATTAGTTTTGTAAACAGAGGAAAATTGACTGCTGAAATAGTTTACATGATTTCTTGCAGCGTATCTGGAATATCTATATGTATCTACATAGATGTAGATATAACTTATACTATGTAAATCCTAATTTAGGGAAATGTTGAATAAAACTCAACCCCTCATATTTTCTACCAAGAAGAGAAAAGAATGGTTAAATTTCTTCCATAAACTTCAAGAATGATGACTAGATTTTAAAATATTTGCTTATTGGGCTACCTGAGTGGCTCAGTCAATTATGCGTCCAACTCTTTGGTTTCAGCTCAGGTCATGATCTCCATAGGTTATGGGATGAAGCCCAGTATTGGTTCTGGCTCTTCACTCAGCAGAGGCACTGCTTGAAAGATTGTCTACTTCTGCCCCTTCCTCTGCTCATGCTCTCTCTCTCTCCCCTCAAAATGAATAAATCTTAAATAAAATATTTGCTTATTTTATTTCATTTATGATTCTAATTTCAAGAAGCAACTTCATTGAAACATTGACCAATATTTGTCATCACTAGAATCACCTTTCATATACCTAATGGCTGTTTTATTTTTTAAGTTATTTCAAATTAAATGAGTCCTTTTAAAATCCATTTACAATATTGTCTCTGGAAATTTTATTCCAAGTAACCAGTATCCAGTCATGTAAAAGTAGTATAGTATTATTTTTCCAAGTATTATTTTGCTCTATCAATACTTATTCAAGATGTTCACAACTTTTCTCTGATTTTTAACATGACCTTTGAAAGGTTTCTTCAGAATGACATCTTACAGTTGTAGTTATGAGATTATATTCTCACAAATAATGATTAAACCTTTGTTATATTTATTTTTACTTTCTTTTTTATTGATCCAGTCAAGTAAAGTCATACAAGAATGAATTACAAACTCTATAAGGATTTGTACAGATTGTACAAGTACAATTTCTCTTTAAGTGAAATGGTCTAGAATTCCATGTCCTCCCCCAAAAGTACTTTTTTTTCCTTAATAAAATAATTGAGAAAGTTCTTTATAATAGACTCTGTAAAGAATTTAATATCAGTAGATTCCTCTCTTCAGAAAGATAATTTTTTAGAACAAACTTTGTCTTACATTTGAACAGTATTTAGATGTTTGCTTTTATTTTTTCAAAGAAATTGATTTTGAAAGAAATAGATGAAATGTATCATCTTTTATCCCTGTATAAGTACTATCAAAACTCAAGGAATTAAAGCAGCTTATCAATTGAACTTATGAGTTCTGTTTTTTTGGTAGCGATCTGTTATCCATTTGAACTATTCATTTCTCATATCCATAGATCAAATATTTATTTTATTTTCATCTAATGACAAACAACTGCTATATACATGGTTATACCAAGGTTTCTAAAGGTATTTTTAGTGTTTGCTATTTAGTTATGCCACTCTTAATGGAAATCAGTCTGTGATAAATGTGTTCTATATGTATAAGTCCCTGTTTCATTTAAAAAAAAAATTCTATGGCAGGAGAAACCATTGAAAAAACAATAATCATTGGGGGGCTTATGCCATTTATTACTATATGATTTTATGGGCCATTTGTAAACCCCCCCCTTTTTAAAAAGATTTTATTTATTTATTTGTCAGAAAGAGAGAGAGAAAGAGCACACAAGCAGGCAGACATGGAGAGAGAAGCCGGCTCCCTGCCCCGCAAATAGCCGATGCGGGACTCGATCCCAGGACCATGGAATCATGACCTGAGCTAAAGGCAGAGGCTTAACCCACTGAACCACCCAGGCTTCCCTGTAAAACCCCTTTTAACGTATGGTTTATTATGCTCTAAACTACCTGTTGGCAGATGTTATCTACTGTCACTTCAAAATATTGTAGAACCTTAAGATTCTTGAAGATTTTCAAGGATTATCTTTTTGATAAGGTAGCAGATCTGAAAACAAGGGCAACCATGGGCAAAACGACGGAACCTGGCTTGTTAACTTTGAAATAAAACACTGAAATTATCGTAGAAAAAGTTTTCACTCAATTAAATTAGGTTGTTTGTCAAATAATATACACTCCTGTAAATGCTTCTGATTTTATATTAATGGTTGTTGATTGTTTTGGTAGGGTTGAAACACCAAAAATGGAGTTTCTGAATTCTTTATTATATGGAGATTGGTTGGATAACGTGTGTGTGTGTGTGTGTGTGTGTCTGTGTGTGTGTGAATAGCTAATTCTTCATCCTGATTGGAGCTTATCGTAAATAGACAAAAGGCCTCAGTTGAGGTGTGTTAAATTTTTCACTAATGGGTTTGTTGGTCGGTTATTTAATAGGCAAATTAAATTTGAGAAAATATCTTGGAACCATGGTCCATATTGGATTTGCAACCTTTTCCTGTCTGAATTTCATTTTCAATTCATATGCAGGGCAGCTGGAAAATTCTGGGCCTTCCTTTCAGGGATGTGAGTCTTTACACTTTAAGTTCACATAAGGGAACTGAGAAGAGAAGAAAGTGTAGTTTTTTTTAAAGTCTTATTTTTGTTTAAGTAATCTCTACAGCCAACATGGGGCTCAGACTCATGAGCCCAAGATCAAGAGTCACTTGCTCTTCTGTTTGAGCCAGTCAGGCACTCCAGAAAATGTCATTTTAAGTGAGTTTGAAATACAGAGCCAAGATGATGGGCCACACATGAGGTGGTGATCCTTTCCCTCACCCTCCCAATCACATAATTTATTTTTTCTGCCTGGAGATCAATGAACAAGGGATGAAAAAAGAAGAGAAGCTTCTTTCTTAGTTCTTTCCCAGTATACAGAAGTTCCAAAGATATTCTGGCTTGATGCCTCAAGAAGAGAGAGAACGGTCCCTGACCTTTCCCCAATCTAAAATAAATAAATATTTTATTTTAAAATAGTTTTAGATGTGTAGAAAAGTTGCCAAGTTAGTAGGGTTCCCATATATCCCACCCACTTAGTTTCTTCTATTGTTGACAGATTAGTATGGTCCATTTGTCATAACTAATGGACTAATAATAATACATTAATATTAATGAAATTGCATACTTTATTTAGATTTTATTATTATTATTATTTTTTTACCTAGTGTTCTGACTCTCTTTCAGGACTCCGTTCAAGATGCCACCTTTCATTTACTTTCTTTTTAAAAATTAATATATAATGTATTATTTGTTTCATGGGTACAGTTCTGTGATTCATCAGTCTTAAACAATTCACAACACTCACTATAGCATATACCTTCCCCAATGTCCATCACCCAACCACCCCATCCTTTCCATTCCCCTCTTCTCCAGTACCCCTCAGTTTGTTTCCTGAGATTAAGAGTCTCTTATGGTTTGTCTCCCTCTCTGGTTTCATCTTGTTTCATTTTTCCTTCCCTTCCCCTATGATTCTCTGTTGTTTCTCAAATTCCTCATATCAGTGAGATCATATGCTAATTGTCCTCTGATTGACTTATTTTGCTTAGCATAATACCCTCTAGTTCCATCCACGTCATTGCAAATGGCAAGATTTCAGGAGTTTTGATGGCTGCATAGTATTCCACTATATATGTATACCACATCTTCTTTATCCATTCATCTGTTGATGGACATCTAGGTTCTTTCCATAGCTATTGTGGACATTACTGCTATAAACATTTGGTTACACTTGCCCCTTCGGATCACTACTTTTGCATTTTTAGGGTAAATACCCCGTAATGCAATTGCTGGGTTGTAGGGTAGCTCTTTTTTTCAACTTTATTTACTTTTAATATTTCCTTTGGCTCCTCTGGGCTGTGATAATTTCTCAAACTTTGTTTCTGATGACCTTGAGAGTTTTCAGGAGTAACAGGTATTTTGTAGCATGTCCTTCATTTTTTGTCTGATGTTTTTCTCATGCTGTGACTTGGGTTATGTGTTTTTGTGAGAAAGACATGTAGAGGTGAAAAACCATTCTTAATATGTTATATCAAGGATACATGCTGTCAACATGACTTATCACTGCTGTTAGCCTTGATTACATAGATGAGGTAGTGTTTGTCAAGTTTCTCCACTATAGAGTTACTTTTTTCCTCTTTCCATTCTTTGTTATTTAGAAATATGTCACTATGTATAGTCTGCTCTTAAGGGATAGAGGAAGTTATGTTCCATCCTTCTTGAAGAAGGGTTATCTATTTAAACTATTTGGATCACTTCTTTATGGGGGGTTTGCATCCTCTTCCCCATTTAAAAAAATATCAGTATGTATTCATTGATATTTTATATTTAAAGTAAAAAGTATTCTATACTTTGGACTATAATCCAATAATATGGCATTTAGTTGGTTGGTCCAGCTTTGGTCATTGGGAGCTCTTTTAATTGGCTTCTCTGTCTACTCCCCAACTTTTGATTATTAATAAGTTGGGTTGCACCAAACTTGAGGTCCATCAGTGTTATGACCTGTTACCCTGGGGGTGGGGTGGGGAGGAAACGATCAGCAATTTCCAGGGCAGCCTTAACACCAAAAGCTGGTGCTTTGGTTCAAGTAACATTTCAGCTTCTACTTCAGAAGCTTCCCAAGTAGGTCAGAGCAATGTACTATAAATCAACTTTAAGAACCCTGTTGCTTCCCAGGAAAAACATTATTTTCATTTTTATTTTTCTCAAATTATGCTCAGAAACATGGTTTAATATAGCTTACTAAAGATGAGTTCTCTTATGTGCCCCCCTTTTATTTCGATGATCATAGGATTAATTTAAACTTTTGTCAACAAAATTTAAACACACACACACACACAAATACCTAATTCTTACAGTAATCATCCCTAGAATAATGCTAATCCTTAAACCTATTACATGATACAGCCTAGATCCACATTATTTTGTAAAGCTATCGACTTTCTTAGTGTCTTCAGTGGTTCTGAGGGATAGAGGTTAGATGGGAAAAAAATTAATAGATAAGATAGTTTGGGTTCCATGCTGGTTACCTAAAACCTATGTAGGACCACTGAATTTTTTTCTCAGTGAAACTCAGATGAACAAAATTTCCCTTCCAGAAGTTAAATGATTGTTTTACGATATTAGGAGTAAAAAATTAGTTTTGCATATTACCTCCTACTTTGGAGAGTGCCATTTGAAACATGGCTGTTTTCTTGCAAATTCTATAAATGTTTGCAATGTCACACCCCAGTCACAAGAATTTATTCAATATTTCCTTTTTTTCTAATGTTCATAGCCACATGGTTAATGTACCTTACTTTTTAGTTCCTTTAAGAGTTGTTATCCTTGCCTCTCCCTGCTCCTGGTGCAAAATTAATTGTTGACTTTGGGGACCTAGTCTTCAGTTTCTTTAGTGATCAGGGAACCCCTCATGCATAAGCAAATAAATTTCATAGACTTGGTAGAAAATTTCTTTTCCAGTATTTTCTCCTACTAAATTGTTGGCAGACATTCTTATTTTATAGGTCAAAGTGGATATGTGAATCAAGGAAGAAAATGTTTCCTTCCAAACATAGACATGTATTTATTAAAAATGATATGTCACAACAGCTCATGTACTGGGACTATCTGTGTAGTTTGGCTTAGTTCTGACAAACCTACCATTCATTCAGTAGGATATAGGTTCTCTTTTTTTACTTATTTCTTTCAAATATATTGATTTAAAAAAAAAAGATTTTATTTATTTATTTGACAGACAGAGATCACAAGTAGGCAGAGAGAAAGAGTGGAGGAAGCAGGCTCCCTGCTGAGCAGAGAGCCGGATGTGGGGCTAGATCCCAGGGTCCTGGAATCATGAAATGAGCCGAAGGCAGAGGATTTAACCCACTGAGCCACCCAGGTGCCCCGCAAATATATTGATTTTTAAAATAATAAATGTAGTAAGTGTTCATCATGTAAAGTTTTGAAAATGAGGAAAAGATGTAGGAAAAAAGCCAACTGTAATCTCACCATTCAAGATCAACTACTATCATTTTTTCTAAGTCTTATTTGTGTTTTATATAGTTGTAAACACTTGTAAATTTACATTTGTTTTTGTTTAATTATATAGAAAGAATTTCTTATGTTATAATTTTTTCTAATCTGTTTTATTGGCTATACAATATCACAGTGATTAAATGCACCATCATTTACTTAATCTTTTTCACTAAATAATATTTGAGATGAAAGAGTTTAGAAATATAAATCAGCTCTAGAAAAGGAAAGTTTGAAACATTCTGAATACAACCTGGAGCAGATATTTAAATCGCTTTTTTTAGATAAAATAAGAAAAACGAATCTGTTTAGTATATATTTTACTTTAAACAAAAATTTTGTAATCATTTCACAAAATCTATTTTCTTTTCAATATGGTCACTTAAATTATATGTATAGTATTTTGTAATAGGGGCTACCTGAGTAAGAAAGATGAAGTTTCCTTCTTAAAAAGAGGTTAACATATTTTAAATAAATTGGTCGCCCCCAAAGCATGGATTATATACTTACTCTGTTTGGAAATTAGATACTTCAATATTCTTTTTTATTAATTTTTAAAAATTTTTAATAAACATATAATGTATTATTAGTCCCAGGGGTACAGGTCTGTGAATCGCCAGGTTTACACACTTCACAGCACTCACCATAGCACATACCCTCCCCAATGTCCATAACCCCACCCCCTTCTCCCAACCCTCTTCCCCCCCAGCAACCCTCAGTTTGTTTTCTGAGATTAAGAGTCTCTTATGATTTGTCTTCCTCCCTTCCTACCCCCAAAACCCCCAACGTTGCATCTCCACTTCCTCATATCAGGGAGATCATATGATAGTTGTCTTTCTCTGATTGACTTATTTTGCTAAGCATGATACCCTCTGATTCCATCCACGTCATTGCAAATGGCAAGATTTCATTTCTTTTGATGGCTGCATAGTATTCTGTTGTAGATATATACCACATCTTCTTTATCCATTCATCTGTTGATGGACATCTAGGTTCTCTCCATAGTTTAGCTATTGTGGACATTGCTGCTATAAACATTCAGGTGCACGTGCCCCTTCGGATCACTATGTTTGTATCTTTAGGGTAAATACCAAGAAGTGCAATTGTTGGGTCATAAGGTAGCTCTATTTTCAACTTTTTGAGGAGCCTCCATGCTGTTTTCCAGAATGGTTGCACCAGCTTGCATTCCCACCAACAGTGTAGGAGGGTTCCCCTTTCTCCACATCCTCACCAGCATCTATCATTTCCTGACTTGTTAATTTTAGCCATTCTGACAGGTGTGAGGTGGTATCTCATAGATACTTCAATATTCATTTTTTTGAAGATTTTATTTATTTATTTGACAGAGAGAGAGATCACAAGTAGGCAGAGAGGCAGGCAGAGAGAGGGAAACAGGCTCCCCGCTGAGCAGAGAGCCCGATGCGGGACTTGATCCCAGGACCCTGAGATCATGACCCGAGCCAAAGGCAGCGGCTCAACCCACTGAGCCACCCAGGCACCCAATACTTCAATATTCTTTAACGGATTTAAGTACTAGGTGTTTGCCTTGATTTTGTAGGTAAATTTTGATTGTTAAAATTATTTTGCTATTTGTTATCTCATTCATATGATGCCATATGAGCTGAAGGCAGACAAAGCCCATCTTCTAATGAACTTCTTATCATTATCAGTAAGCTGAATAATGTTAGGAACCATTCTCATTTTGCTTATCAGTTTATCTCCAGCACCTATGATATTGCCTGCCATACGGTAGGTAATTAACAAATGCATGTTAAAATGATTGTTGCTTTCCTCTGCCAATATTTTCAATGACAATAAAATAAATCCTTGAGAAATCTGGAAAATTGGAATGGAGAAATCAAATTTGGACCGTAAGAGTTGTACAGAGTCCCATGCAGTGAAAACACAGAAAAATTCTAGAAAGGAGACATTGTTTTAAGTAATTTCTAAATGAATAGTAAAATATATATATTGCAGTAGTTAATTATTACTATGTCAAAGCCAGAGGTACTGGAATTGTCAGTGGCCCTTTTCTCTTGGATTTGAGTATACAAAGCATTTGTTTGTCCCAAAATAATATATTCTATTGCAATCTATAGTTAAGTTACACTTTTTGTACCCTAATAACGAAGGTATCTTAGGTATTCAGAATCTCTTTTGTGTTCCAGGTATAAAATACAAAATTTTAGGTATTGAAAAAGTTTCAGCATTTTTGTATTTATAGGATATATCCATCCAGATATAAGTGCCTTTACTTAATGGGCAAGGAATAGAAAAATAAAAGGAAGTTACTTAGTTGAATCAAAAGGGAAATATCTAGTACATTAATACATGCTAGAAAACAAGATGATGAAGAATTTGGGGTTTGGAGATTAATAAAACTGCTTATTCCACTGTACCATTTATTTGCTCTGTGACCCTAGCCAAGTTACTTAACTACCCTAAACCTTAGTTTCTTCACCTATGAGACAGGAAAATCTATAGTGCCTCTTCTGTTGTCAAATGATTGAGAGAAATAATGCATGCTAGACCTTGTCAGGACTTTAACCCACTATTTGACGTAGAAAAACTGAAGTGAATATTTCTCATTGGTATGCCATTAAAGAATCTATCTACTTTTAGAATGTATGAAAGCGATGTACTAAAAAGGGAGGAAGTGGAAATTTTTGAATTCTTATTATCTAGAGCAGTGCTTATTTGCTGTCCACTTCAATACTAGGAAAGAATCTAGGAGTCTCGATCAACCTGTTCATAAATTCCTTTGCATCCCTAGATTTCACATGTGCACATGATGGAGAAAGTGAGGCTGAATTTTTACCTGATGACTTTGAAGAAAAACCGGAAAGAGAAAAGAAACATACCAATTTCACTTTGTGCAATGTTTGTAACATTCAGCTGAATTCGGCAGCTCAAGCGCAAATCCACTACAATGGCAAATCACATCAAAAGAGATTAAAACAACTGAGCAATGGGATGCTGAAAAATGACAATGGTAAGTTTTTCAAAAAATATACTCAATTTTACATCATCAACTTAAGCTATTTGTGTACCTGCAAGTGTAAATATAAAGGAATAGACTAATCTATTTTTAAAAGCAGGACAGCACGTCAAGTAAAAGCTTTATCAGCCCAGTAGATTAAATTAAATAATCTCCCACAGCATTTTGGATGAAAGGGGAAATTTTGTTTATTGTATATATTTAATTGTATTATGATTGTGATCACAACCCTCCAAGATATTTGCTATAATTTGAAAAAGTTGATGTTAGAGTTCCTTGATGTTCACCTTTAATGTAGTTTTTTGGAAATGGACATCCTTTTAAATTTTATATAAAACAATATTTAGAGTTGTTTTTGCATGTGAAGGGCTTCATTAGGTTAGTGAGACTGCAGTTAAATTGAGAAAAATACATACCTTACAAACTAGAGGTTTTAACATAAAGTATGATCTGTGAATACTTACAGATTGTTTAAATTGTTAGTGAAAATTCATGGTTTGTTTAATCATTTTGGAATATTTTTGGAAGTGTGGATTGAGTTTAGGAGTAAATAGATTTAAAAAATAACACAAAGATGCACACTGGGAACAAAGGCAACTTCATTAGAAAAAGCCTGGAGAGGTGAGGGAGAGGAGGAATGGATTCCTTTGGAAAGCTAAATCAATAGCAAATAAAATGTTACAATAGTGTATTCTGGTTGGGTGCTTCACGTTTGATAAATAAAATATATTTTGTCAGAATTTTAATGGTATTTAAAAATGAAACTGAATTCTGATCTGTTCTCATGGCTTGCCATCAGGGAGATTTTTAAATGTAAATTTTGTAGTTTGCTTCAAGGCTACCAAATAATGAGAAGAAAAACAGTACATTTTTTAAGATGGAAATTATTTCTACCTTGCTTTGTGGTTTTTAGTATGGATAAGCTAAAATATTCTAATAAAAAGGACTCCATATTTCTCTCTCTGTTGTATGGCAAATAGTTAATCTTGGATATTATTTGTCAAAGGCGTGTAAAAAAACAAAAACAGTCATCGGAAAATAATTGATAATTACTAAATTCTATGGGCATAAGATGAACTAGTAAGACAAAATGTTTTTGCTTAGGTCATGTTTAAAAAAATATATTTCACAGCCTCTATTCTGAATTTCTTAATCTTATGTTTGACATTTAGGTAAAAACTTCTTAAGCACAGTATGATTCAATTTCAAGTTGTTTTTCTTTAAGTCTGTATTGTTAGAGGTAATGGTGCCAGCTTTGGTGTTTTCCTTCACCTATGTTTATACTGACAAACCTCTTTTGGAGGAATCATAAATGATATCATAGAAAGAAACCAGGACAAAAGTCAAGCCTGGCTTAGAAACTCAAATCAGAGCCAGTCCCAGACAAAATTTAGAATGGTCAAAGGTTTTCAAATTCTAGTAATAGGAATGAGTTCCCTCAAATTGATTTTTTTTTTTTAAATCATTTCATCAGTGCATTTATAATGGGCTAGCATTGTGGTAAAGTCTTTGTATGCATTTTCTTATTTAATTTTCCCTTACAACCACAGAGATATTGCCATTATCTTCTTCTTATAAATGTGGAAATTGAGGATAACATCGATTAAATAGTGTGATGAAGGTCACACAACTATTAAATGGTCAAACTAGCAATCAAACTATATACCTGCTCTTCTGAAGTCTACTGCCTCCTCAGAATGAATATTCTGCAGAAAATGTGCCTTTCTTTACTCAAAGAGAGAAATCATTTTCATAGAACCTAAAAAAATGCTATCATATTTCCAACAATGCATTGATCAATATGGTGCTTAACAAAATTTATTGCTACATTTTCTATTCATATTTTTTCCCCAAGGCTCTTTCTTGTAAAAGTCATTAAAAACAGCCACAAATTAATAAGAACACCAAGTTTGGGTCATATTAGTTTGACCTGGGATGACACTTCATAGGAGTGATGACCTGTATCTGCAAGGGGATCTAACCATGGACAATCAACCTCACAACTGAGTTAGTACCTTACATTTATATAGAAACATATTATTTCTTATACATATCCCTTAATCTCCCCACTCTAAAAGTGTGCTTTTTTAGACCTGTTCGGAGTAAGAAAGGCTTATATATCTATATATATCTACAGATATATATAGATATATAAGATATATATCTGTAGATATATATAGATATATAAGATATATAAGATATATCTATCTATATATATAATATACCATATTATATATATAATACATATATTATATATTACCGTTAATAGATATATAAGCCTTGGATGTATAAGATATATATAGATATCTAGATATATAGCCTTATATATCTATTAATGGTAATTCCTTTATCACAGAGAAACCAAGCTAAAAATGGAATTCCTAAGAATAAAGGATCCTACAAATTCTTCATTGAGAACATTATCATATTTATTTATAGAAAGATATGGAAATTATTTTATTCTTCTTGAATGTGCATACTTGTGAAATGGACTGCTATAACCTGCTTCCATTTAAGAAAATCTTCACTTCAATCTGGATTTCAAATGGTGAATAATTAAATGTAGTAGTGTCAAGAAAGCAATATGCTAATAGATATGTTTACCTGAATTCATCCAACCTTGTACCTAATTGATTTGTTTTTAAGGATGCAAATAAAATAAATAATAGACCTGGAACTAATTATTATTATTATTATTAATTTGGGATTTCTAAATGGGGGAAAACGTACTATCATTTCTGTCTTTAATGAAGAGTATTGTATAATTACATGCCTTAAAGCATATCCTAACACACACTGCAAAGAACAGGAGTGAACAAGATAGACAATCACCACATCTAAAATTTGGTTTCTGTCTTTCTGAGCAAAATAAGGCATTTCTCATGTCATCTCACTTATTAGAGAAAATGACCATCTGAAGATCACAGTGAAAAAATGTACTATGTGTACTAACTAATTAATAGACCCCGTCCGGCACTTTTTGTAGAAGTCATTATATGGAATGTGTGTGCTCCAGTCTTGGGTTAATGCTGTCCTGAGTTTCCAGTGTCCCTCCTGCTGAGTTGAAGCATGCCCTCAGCCAAAGGAAGCTACATTTCCTGAACTTGTTCCCTTGTGGGGGTCAGGCTGCAAAAATCCCAGCTCTTTGCTTCAAAAGTGGGTGGACAACTCTAAGAGGCCATTCCAGCTTCAGATTTGCAGATGCTACTGTGGCAGTGCTATCAGAGCCTCACCTCACCCCTGGCCCAGGCCTGCTCTCTTCATGCCTCACAGGTATAGATCTCTCATTCACCACGCACCCACAGTTATCTGCATGTATTTCCTGGAAATCTATCTAAGATACCACCAATGCTTGCTGTATCTTAAAAAGTAACATGCATAGTATGCTTCATTGTGCAAAGGCAACAAAATTTAACACTTTCCCCCATCTGTATTGTCTATTTGATGCCTGAATATAACCGTTGTCATAAAAAAATGCGAAGAGAGCAAAAAAGTGAGGTAGTATTTATTATTCCAGGTGTGTTATAGATATCATCTATTAAATCCCAGTCAACAACTCTGAAGAGCATATACTGTTCTATTTTATAAATGAGGTAGTTAAGAATCAAAGGGACTAAGACATTTGCCAAATAACTCTATCCATAAAGTTGCCTATGTCTTTATTGTCAACAACATACCAAGTTCCCTGGTAAACTTAAATTCTAGTGTCACAAGTTTATGTCATGTATTTGGATGTATTCTTATGTTGTTGAGTTTTGTTCTTTTTTTAAACTACTTAATTTACATTATTACAACAAATCTGACGTTTCCTTAAATGCTCTTTACCAAATCTAACTTCTGAAAATGCTTTATAGAGAATAGTCATGTAAATAGTCTTTTATAATTTATCACTGTTATTTAAAAATACATTTCTTTTTGTTGCACATTTTTTAAAATGAGAAGATACAGAAGTGGCAAAAGGGTATTCTGTAGTTAAAAGTTGCTTAAGTGTGTGGACTTGATCATACTCTGGAGCTTCCATGTCTCACCCTTTCGTGAAAACTATAAACTAAAGAAATTCCAGTACAAACTGTGTGGCTTACTCATTTTCTCTTTGGAAAACATCTTTAGTCTACGGCCATACCACCCTGAACGCGCCCGATCTCGTCTGATCTCGGAAGCTAAGCAGGGTCGGGCCTGGTTAGTACTTGGATGGGAAAACATCTTTAATTTTGTATTTACTTAGAAATTAATTCTGGAAATAATTATTATTTTTCTGATGATAAAAATAATATTGTCCCGGGGCGCCTGGGTGGCTCAGTGGGTTAAGCCGCTGCCTTCGGCTCGGGTCATGATCTCAGGGTCCTGGGATCGAGCCCCGCATCGGGCTCTCTGCTTGGCGGGGAGCCTGCTTCCTCCTCTCTCTCTGCCTGCCTCTCTGCCTGCTTGTGATCTCTCTCTGTCAAATAGATGAATAAAATCTTAAAAAAAAAAAAAATAATATTGTCCCATCTGGGCTATTCATAAATGTACAAAACTAAAATAAAAATCGCCAAGAGTCCTGCAAAAGTAACTTCATCTAAATTGTCACAGTTCTTTCACATATGCAAATAAATGTGAGTAAGCAATATTGGATGTGCAGTATTACACGAATGATTATATAATAGAGCTTGCATATCACCATCTTTTTTATGAATGCATACTTTAAAATTACCCTAAAGAAATTAATAATGGAGTTGTGATTTCTGGCTAAATGTTGAAATATTGCTCACATTTGTCATTTTACATTCTAATTATGTGATATATTCTATAATGGAAAAAGCTTAATAAGGTCTTCATTGTATATACAGGGATTTTATAAGATATTGAGGAAGTATAAAGTTGAGTATTAAAATGAAGTATACTGGAGCGCCTGGGTGGCTCGGTGGGTTAGGGCCTCTGCCTTCGGCTCAGGTCATGATCCCAGGGTCCTGGGATCGAGCCCCGTGTCGGGCTCTCTGCTCAGTGGGGAGCCTGCTTCCCTTCCTCTCTCTGCCTGCCTCTCTGCCTACCTGTGATCTCTGTCTGTCAAATAAATAAATAAAATCTTTAAAAAAATAAAATAAAATGAAGTATACTTAGAGTATATAGGTATATTTTTATCTAAAAACTGAAATTTGAAAATTAGCATAAACATGCTCCTTTGAGTCATAAGAGCATTTTGGAATACAAGTAACAAAGGGTAAAACTTTCAGATTATTTAAAGTTTCTGTGACCAACTAATTTCATTCAATTTCATGAGCTCCCTCACCATGGTTAAGCTGTTGTGAAAGCTTGTTAAAGGATTGAGTAACAAGTTGACCTATTGTGACAATTTTATTTTATTCATAATACCTTTGTCATATTTGAGTTATTTTATTAACCCTGGTTTTCCATTTTTATTGGGTTGAAGCTGCTATCAAATAATTCAGTTTTATCTAATAGTATTCTAGAGTTTTTCAGTGCCCATTGTTTTGTAGCACATAAATCTAGAATATTACCGCCCTTATCTATCCTCTTAGCATTAAATTTTCTTTTATTTAACAGAAAAGCTAAATAAAATTTTCCTTTTGAGCCCTCACTGATATATTCTCTTTTCTCTTTTCCATTGATTGTCCCAGATGAGGTTTAAAGTGTCAGTGGATTTTCAATTTATAAAAGGTGCCTTCTCTTGCAACATTGGTAGTTAATAAAAATTCAAAATAGCTTCATAGAATTTTTTGTTACTTCAGACCCTGATTTTATAATATATTCTTCATTTATATAAAAATTAGTTTTACCTTTTGATTTCCAAGGACTATTTGTGCTTTTGTAGAATGTCCGTAGACTAGTTGGAACTTACTAGTGCACTTATAGATTAGTAGTGATGCCTTTTGGAGTCATTTTATTAAGTAATGATAACTGCTTTCTTAATAATATCTTCTCTATATGAGTATGTGACATAATGTGACATGGCAATAAGGAATTTTGCCTTTTCTCAAGCTTCTCTCTTCTTGACTATATCCTTTAGAAGCTTCAGCCTCGGGGAGACAAGGAAAAAATGCTGATATTAAATTGTCCAACATTATGTAATAAGAAATTTTGTTCTTGTTTGAATGATCCAAGTTTCTTTTTCACCATTGAAGGATAAAAATATGGGAGAAAATGACAAATGCTAGTTTTGCCATGTTCAAATTTTGAGTAGGTTTTTGGCTTTGTTTATCAAATTTGTTTCTTCTCCATAAAAGGGAAACACATTGATCATTCCAAACAGGTGAAATTCTAGCCACTAGCTACTTGCTGCACTTGGACTTAACATTAATTTCATTGAACAGTAGCATTTTTGTCAACACAGAGATTTCTTATCCAGAGTATATCTCTAAGAAAACCCCTCTTTTTTTTTTTTTTTATAATCTGAAGCTGATAATCCAGCATGACCCCTGTCTGGAGACCACCTCAGTAGGCAGCTGTGCCCGAAAAGAAGTGTACTCTGGTTCTTCCTGATTGTTGTTATTGATGAAAAAGGAGGTGAAAAAAAATGAGGTGAACCGGCCACTAAGAGAAGCCTTAAAAAAAAAAATAGAATGAGTTAAATGCATGCTATTTAGCTTGAGAATAGAATTTATTTGGGATGTAAGAATTTTCTACTGGTAATTTTCTATCTGTATATGTGTGTGTCTGTTTGGGGAAGGTTTGAAGAATTGGGAACTTCTAGCAGCAGTATCATAAACTGAGGGTGCAAAATAATTCATTTGTGCATTGGAACTTCAAATCTGTTTAGCACAGGTCAAATTCTCGTTTCCTCACCTTTTGCCTCTTTCAGTCACTAACTACTTCCACAGTAATATCTTCCAATTCTAGTGTTTCTATTCTCTAGATTTAGGAAAATAATCACTTTCACTTTTCTATTTTTGAAAGTACACCTATTTTTCTTTTTTTTTTTTTTCTATTTCCTTTATGTTTCCCCTAAAAGTTATTTGCCCATGGTAACAGTGCTAGTAGGTAATGGAAATTGGATGCTTTTATGTATGAATTCCCTTTTCCTAAACAGGTTAGTGTGCATGTAGAGGCCAACCCTACTTACACTGGCATTGGGAAGTTTCTATAGCTTCGCCTCAGGCATGGCATGCTTCATCATTTTGTGTTTGTTTCTCAGAAACACTAAACAGTAGTATGAGCATATGTGTATGTGTGTGCGTTTTTCAGTTGGTTCTTTAGATTAATTCATTAAATAGACCTCCAAATTATTGATTTTAAGTCTTTGAATAAGATGTAACAAAGTAATTTTCAAAAATAGCAACCTAGATACATCTATTTGCTCTATTTCCAAATTTGCAATGATGTGACATAAGAAATTTGAGAACAAAAGTAAATAAATCCATAACAGCACTGCGCAGTGAAGAGTAAAATAGGAATTTCTGGAAGATATAACAAAATGTGATGAGAATGAGGTAAAACCCTGAATCTAAACACAAATGTGGAAACCCACAGTGGTAGGAAAAAAGAAAAGCTCTACAGTTTGAATTTCCAACAAAACTTGAGAATACCTCAAAGATTAATCTGAAATAGCCTTAAAGATGCAGCTCAGTGTTTGATGAACATTGTGATGAATTTAGTTCTGTTGGTTTGCAGTTAGAGATGGGATATAACCTACCTGCAACCTAATTGTAGGCAAGTGAAGAGCAAATGAGTCTGGGGACTATGAGCCAAACAGGTTGGAAAGTGAATGTCTTCTTGGGGTTAGGGACAAGGGAAGGAAGGGACCAGACTTATCTAGTCTGAAATTTTAATGTGTTAACTTTATAATGTGTGCTGTAATTCTTTCTTATATGTCACCTGTGGAATCTTCAGTAAAGATTTTAAAGTAAAATGTTTAATGTAAACATGTAAATGTAATGTAAATGTAATGTAAGGTAAACATGTAAAAATGTAAAAATACATTTTTGAAGTAAAATGTTTACTGACATTTTATATGCAGTTAGATTCTTCTTGGAGAACTTAAATGGGTGTCAAGACTATCCGAATTGAGACTGACGCTGTGCACACAGGTAGAAAGGCAAAAGACATTATATATTTCCAACCACTTGTATCAGGTACAATGTTGAAATCAAAGATAGAAACGAGACATATTTACTATTCACTTAAGGTTTGCCAATCTTTAGAGGAGAGAAGAAATGAATGTAAATTTCAGTTTAAGATTTTACTTCAGAGAGAATATGTGATGAAAAAACACATATGATTTTCCTTTAAGATTTTATTTCAATAGCTAAATAAAAGTACACAAATATAGAGGGTTGTATGAATTAATCAATGACTTAAAGGTATAAGTATGGTTTCAAAAGGAGAGAAATAAAAAGAGAATTAATTTAAGAGTATTTAACTTCATTAAGATATATTAAACATGTATATGCAGTAGTAATTCTGACAAATAATTCATTTCTCAATTCAAATCTTCTAACAAAGAAAATTTGTGCAATATATATAACTACCAGGAGAAATAAAATAGTGAATACAGCTTGAATGAAGAATTAACAAGGTTCTAGATTAGAACCCTGTTTGTATGCTGTGTGACTATTATTACATTAGTTTAGAGCAGTGTGGTTGAATGTTAAGACTAAACAGAGGAGAAGCTGATTGGAGGGTAGGTAACAAAGATGGTAATTTGACCAACTGCTTATTCAGTTTGTGCTACTAAATGGAGTTTTAGCTCATTGATAGAAGAACTATAGCTGAGGGAGTTATGAAATAGTTAAAATAAAGAAGAGGAAAAGCAACCTTAAAATTTAATTCTCATTGTATAGGAGGAAGCGAAAGCGTATCTTAAGAAGTTAATGAAGGTGTCAGAAATGTAAATAATGAGTAATTCATTGTGAATTTGCTTTGTGCTGTGTATGTTATCAAATGTATATTATTAAATCATATTTCTGCAAGTTACTGTAGTTAATTTGTGTCCATTATGGAGATCAGTAAAATGAGACAAAGAAGGTAATTTGCCCAAGGTCTTTTAGCTAGAGAGAGGTGGAGTCAGACCCTGATCCCTGGTGAGCTGGTTCTAGAATCTATACTGATATCCACGATGTTATATCACCTCTCAAGCCTAGAGAACAGCTATGCTTGCTCCAGGGTTTGGAAGGCAAAGGAGGAGAGAATTTTAGAAAAAGAATGTGGTTAACCAGTGGGTCCTGAAGGCTTTATTCAGAGAGGTCAAGAAAGGCAACCCCTATTGGAGATCTGAAAATTGTAAAATGGCAGGCTTCTTTGAGAAATTATTTCAGTGAAGTGGGAAAAGCCAAGGCAGATTTTGAAAGGTTAAGACGGTGTTTCTCTGTTGGTCTGTTGGTGATTCTGATTCAAAGTCACCCTCAGTGTTTCCTTAAAAATTCAAATTCCCTGGGTATACATTCTAAGCTCCTTTAACTGGGATTCTCCAGCACCATTTAGTTAGAAGAAATAGAAAATCAATAAGAGGGAATGGAAGAGAAAGAGCAATGAGATGGTCATAGCCTAATTTGCATACTTCATTCAGCAGCAAAAGCTCTCCTATAGAGGCATTTTAGTGACCATCTGTTTTTATTTTAACATGTGCTGGGGGAAGATGAATTGCAAACCCAAGAGACTAATCAAAGTGTTTTCTTGTTATATTTTCAGCCACGTTTCAGGGACTCTCATAGATCTACAAGTCTTGAAACCAAATGGCTCTCTCCCTCTATACATCTAGCTCTGGTGGCTGTGAGTGGGCCCTGAACACTGTAGGTAATTTGAGGAACAGATAATCCATCTGTGTGAGGGCAGCTGGGTTATGTACACCACAGTTTGCATCTGGTCTTGCTCTTTTGTTTGGCATACTGACCATGAAATTTTACAACTTAATCATAAAAGAGTGTCCAAGTGTATATACCTTATCCCAAACTACTTCTTTCAGCAATATTTTATATGTTTTTATTTTTTTCTTTTTATATCTTCACTTGTTGAGGATGTCGTCTTCATATGGTGGCCATTTTTTTCCCCTAGAAATACATTTACATTTTTACCTGAAAAATACTTACTGTATAATTATCAATATTTATTGATGACAAGTGCTCTGTCATTTTTACTTTTTACCTTAACCAGCCACATACGTGCTAGAGTCCCTATATCCAGGATGTTCTTGTGTGTGAGAGATTTACTGAGATAAGAGGTCTTAGTTTTTTTTCTTTTCATTTCATCTCCCATCTAAAATTCAAGGCTTATACTTTATAAATTGATTTTTACCCTGGGCTAAGTGAATGCTTTTTTGAATACTGGTAAGTTTCTTTATGTTTAATTCATCCATTATTAAATGTAAAAGAAACCCAAATTAAAGCATCTTAATAACAAACTATATTACTTTTATTTATTTCAACAAACATGGAGGAACCTCTGCTACCATCATTTTTTATTAAGACAAAAAGAGGTTTAGAAATATACTCAGTTACTAACCTCAAAATGTATTTTTTGAATGCTGAAAAATCACAATTTTACGTGTAGTGGAAATGTTTTCATTATTTTAATCTTTTCGTCAAGAAGTCAGATTTTGAGATAATAAATTAGAATAGTGTCATAACAGCCAAACACATCTTATAGGTACTCAATAAATATTAATTTATTATAATCCTGTTAGACACATTTTATTTACTCAACTATTCAAGGACCCTGTTTGCTAACATGACTAATGAAAGTGTTACTGATGTTGTAATTCCTGCTATCAGGATTTTATTCCTACTTTCATAAAATATTTTTCCTTCTTAAATAAAATTTCCTTAAGAAATTTCTTTAGTTCTAGAAACATCTTAATAATGTACAATATTCTCACTATTATAAGCACCAGGACCCATTTTAATTATACTTCTGAGGTCAAAATTTTAAAAATCAAACTGAAGATCCCTACATTCAATGTATCTGATCCTGAAATGATTTCTTTACCAAACTATCAAAGATATTGTCTTTGCCATCATATCCTAAGGTTGACTGATTAATTTTATGATGCTTACAAATGTCTTTTCCTTGATATACTATTTAATTACTGCATTTATTAACTTATATAAAAGCCCACCACCAAATATCATATGCTATAACATAATTTCTCTGAGATTTAATTACAATAAAATTGTATAAACCAAACAGCACACTCAAAAAACAAACAAATAACATATTTCTTTTAACATCACTGGAAGAGGAGTGCTCTTTGTTTCCTTTGGAGATGTAGCCTTAGGCATCCAACAGTTAAAGGAGTTTAAAATTTAATAAATAAAATGAGAGAATAGAGTGATCTAAAATATTTCTGAGTTATTTATTATTATGAACAGTACCAGATATTTGTTTACCATAAATGATTCAGGGAAGTATTAAAATTAAAGAAGCGGGGTTGTAGGTATAGGGGAAAACTGGAAGTGAAACAAGAAGTCCCAGAGAGGTAAGATATATTAGGGATCTTATAGAAACATCAAGGCTTAAAGAAGTGTTAGAACTCACTCCAGAATAGTTTTATTTTGGTGAGTTTGTGCTAAGTAAAGAGACAAGAAAAGGAGGGCTTAGGTTGCACAGTAGAGCTTTGCTTAGTTTTCTGATGGGAGGAGAAACTCCGGTATTTCCCTATGTCTCCACACGGTGAAATCATACATAACTGAGTTGCTATGGGGTCTGGCATGAGATGAGGCAAGGAATGGCCCACATCCTAGACTTGGTCTTGGTTTGATGATGTAGCAGAGACTCAAAGTGGTTTATAGCATTAACATGAATCAATATAAGGTCAGGTTAGCCAGGCAGATATTCTTGTTCCTCATGTAGATAGAAATGAAATGAGTTTTGGTTATAATAGCCATGTAAATGGTAGAATACCCTAAGATGAGCTCCCAACCAGCTGCACCCCCGTTGACATCCACCAGCATATTTCAAAAAACCATCATCATGGTGCCAGAGATCACCCTTACTCCAAATTTGTTCACGTAAGACTTGCTCCAATACCAAAATCTTCTTGGACAGGAACAGAGGAAATAGAGATTAAACTGAAAGGCAATTTTAGAACTGAAAGTGACTGAATTATCCAAATAGGAACATTTGAATCAATACACAGAGAAAGCTACTATACTTAGCACATTTAGATATTCATTTGTAACTCTGCTACATTTCCCATATGGTATTTTTTTTCTATCTCTAGTTGTGCCGTTTTGCTCTCTCAGTTCTCAGATTGATTTCTTGGGTGTCCAGATGATTTGGTGTTTATGTAGTTGTGTTCAGGGGATGAGGCAACCTAGAGTACCCCTGCTCCTCAGCCATCTTAATTCTGTCTCCAGAGATCTGTGGTATAGTCACCCCTTGACCAATGTGGTTTTGAACTATGCAGTTCTACTTATATGTGGATTTTTTTACACTACAGTGCTATAAATATATTTTTTCTTCCTTATGATTTTCCTAATAACATTTCCCTTTCTCTAGCTTACTTTATTGTAAGAATACTGTATATAATAAATATAACATATAAAGCATATGTTAACCAACAGTTTATGTTATAGTAAGGCTTCCAGGCAAGACTAGGCTATTAGTTGTTAAGTTTTGGGAAAGTCAAAAGTTACGTATAGATTTTTGATTGCACAGGGGATTGGTGCCCCTAAACCTTATGTTGTTCAAGGGCCAACTGTATTTGTCTGTCTGACTTATTTAATTTAACATAGTCTCCTCCAGGTTCATCCATGTTGCCTCAAATAGCAGAACTTCCTTGTTTTTTAAGGCTGAATAATATCCCATTCTATATTTATATCCATATGTATAATATTCCATTGTATATGTAATCCAAATGCATACACAGACACCACATTTTCTTTATTAATTCCTCTGTCTATAGATACTAAGGTTGTTTTCATATCTTGTCTATCTTGAATACTACTTCAATGAACATAGGAGTGTACATATCTCTTTGGATACTGATTTCTTTTCCTTTGGTTATATACTCAGAGGTGGAACTCCTAGATTATAGGGTGGATGGATCCAAAGAGACCCTCATGGAGACACATTATAATCAAATCGCCAAAAGTTAAAGAGAGAATTTTGAAAGCAGCAAGAGAAAAGTCACTTGTTGTGTACAAGGAAGCTTCCATATGATCATTAGTGGATATTTCAGCAGAATCCTTAAAGTCCAGAGAATGAGATGTATAGTCCAAGTACTGAGAGGAAAAAAACCTGCCAACCAAGCTGCTATACCAGGCAAGCCTGTCCTTCAAAAGTGAAGGAAAGATAAAGACAAATAAAAGCTGGGGGAGTTCATCACCACTAGAACTGCCTTATAAGAAATGCTAAAGAGAATTCTTCATAGCTTACCATGATAGTGGTGGGTCATCATTTTTAAATTTAGTAAAAGTTAAAAGATAAAAGTGCTAAAAATAACTATAACTGAATTATTTAGTAATATCTAAATAGACATAAATTGGGAATCACTCTTTGTCTTCAATGCTCCCCAGATGGTTGATTTTTAGTCCCCTGTGAGATAAGCCTTCCCAGGAAGCTCAATGTTCATACACATCATCTCCCGAGGGACCCACCCCACACATGCTTTATACATGATTGGATAGGTCTATATTTTTACATGAGTATAGCTCAGATTTAGTTAAAACCTCCAGTAGCTATATTTAAATTTTGTTCTAAGTTCTCCTTTCTTAATGTAAATATATTTTAAAAACTAATATATGGGTTCACAGCAGGCTTGTTAGGTCATGTTTTAACCATTGTCTTTATTCTTCTTTAGTTTAATGTGTTAACAGACTATTGGGTTAGTTGCCTGAAGGTAGAAATTAAAAATATTTATCTCCCACTTAATACTCAAAGCAATGGGTATGACTTCTATGTAAAGAATCCCTTTCAGAACCTAGGGGAGAAGAAACATAAGCATGAATTTCATTACTAATTATTGATCTAAACCCCCCCCCCCCCAAACACTTTTTGCCTACTTTTATGTTTCTGGAGATGTTATTCCAAGTATCTAACACTTGATTCTTTTAGGTAAAATCTAATGTGAACACAACTCTTTCCAACTGAGAAATGTTTATGTGAATAAAACAATAAAACTAAGGTGTATGTAATATACACACATATAACAATTACTGCATAATTTTGAAACTATGGCCCTGTTTGAACATGTAGAAAAAGATGGAAGTATGGTTATTCTGAAAGGAGGATCTCCCTAAACTGAGGCTTATTATTCAGTTGCTAATTTGTTTTCAGTTCCTCCTAATTTTTTGTAGCATTATTTTATTTACCTTATCTATTTAATGAGATTCTTGACAGAAGCAAATGAAGTAATGTAGGTGGAAGTATTTCAACAATCTCTTTTTCTTACAAAGATGCAAATTTTAATTAGTCATTTCTTTGAAGTACATCTGAGTTATTTGAACATAAAGGCCCCAAGAATTTAATGGGAACTTAATTCCACATTAACACCTGAAGTAAAAGTCAAGGGAATAAACTCTGAGGGTTTGTGAGATTTCTGGAATGCTTTTTACACAGAAAAATTATCCATTACTCTGTAGTAATTAGCACTGATAACATCAAAGCCAAGAACATTTCAGACTTGGGGTCAGTCAGGAGGAGAAGAGATGGGCAAAGTGCATTGTCTTTTGCAGGTGGCTTGAGAAAAGAGGCAAAATGAGCTGTGGCAACTGTGAGAAGGAGGGGCCCAGAGAGAATCTCTAGGACTACACAATTTTTTTTTTTTTTTTTTGACAATGAGTCTGCATCTGAGATGTGGACCCAGGTAGTCGAATTGAGAGAGACTTATATTTAGGGGTTTTGTATTAGTGGTCCCAATTAGCATTACCTGACTACTTTCCAGTTAGTTCTTGGAGGCCTACCCCAAATTTATTGGTTCAAAAACTCTGGTGGCCGGCTGAGCAATCTGTTTCTTAAAAAGCCCTTCACATGCTTCTCGATGGAGGCTCAAGTATGAGAATCACTGCCTTATCTCATAAATAATCTCAGAAGGAATAATTTTAGGATGAAATAAAGTAATTTATGTAATGTATTTAGTGCAAGCATGAAATAAAATAAGTGTTAGATATAATTATGGTTAGTCCTTATGAAACCTATAAGCAGTTGGCAGAAGAGTCAAGATTGGAAAGTATATAGGCAAAAACTTTTAGGACTTACAGTGTCCTTATAAAAATACTTCAGAGACCCCCTCATATTGTGACCTGCAAACAAATCTACTGGGGATTGCAAATGCAGATTCGTATTCAGACAGTCGGGGCCAGGGTCTGAGATTCAACATTTCTAACCAGCTCCCAGGTAATGCTGTTGCTGCTAGTCCTGGGGCCACATTTGAGTAAAAGAATCTGGTGTGTGACTCCTTTTACTTCTAATTCACAATTCTTTGCAGCCTCCAAAGCAATATGAAGCAGAAGTTTGTGTATTCATAAGAGAGCCAAAGAATAGAAGGCTAGTACCAAGTTGGGATTCCCTGGAGTTCATGAGATCTACTCTCTTGAATTGTAACTTTTGTTTCTTTTTCCTTAGGAAGCAATTTAATGGTTCTTAGAAAAGAGAGTTTGGAAAGTAGCCATAAATTCGTAAAGTTTTATGATAACTTCCCATTGATTTCATAATTTCAAAGAGAGAAAAATCGTATTGCTGGACCAAAGAAAGTTCAGACAGATGCATTAGATAAACTATGTATAACTACCACCATGTAGATATTACTTTGCAAAACCATCTGGAAGAGTCCATGCTTCAGCTTAGCTTAGTAAACCTTATGCACTTAATTTTCAAAAGCAGCTCCTTTTTTTGCCTGTTTGTTTCTGAAGCTAAACTTCGTTTTAATTGTTGACCCATATATATAAATTCTTGGTATGTAGCCACATAGATTTTACCAAAGGGAATTTTTTTTAAAGTTATGTTTAGGGATGCCTGGGTACCTTAGTGAGTTAAGCATCTATCTTCAGCTCATGAACCTAGGGTCCTGGGATCAAATCCCACATGGGACTTCTGGCTCAGTGGGAAGCCGGCTTCTCTTTCTGCTTCTCTCCATGCTTGTTCTCTCTCTCTCTCTCTCTCTCTTTCTGACAAATAAATAAATAAATAAAATCTTAAATTAAAAAAATATGGTTAATTATGGTCATCCCCTTCTTCTGCAGTTTTGAGGGTTTTCCAAGAAATAATAGAAGACATGGTCTACACTTTAATAGAGGGAGCTGGGGGGTGGGGGTTGAGTATATGGTTCTGTTTAACCAAACCAGTTAACTGTTTAAAAGCATGGTATGACAGACCAGAAATAATACCTTTTATTTAAGTAGAATCCATTTATTTTATTTTTTTTAAAGATTTTATTTATTTATTTGACACAGAGAGAGAGAGATCACAAGTAGGCAGAGAGGCAGGCAGAGAAAGAGAGGAGGAAGCAGGCTCCCTGCTGAGCAGAGAGCCCGACGTGGGGCTCGATCCCAGGTCCTTGGGATAATGACCCGAGCCGAAGGCAGAGGCTTTAACCCACTGAGCCACTCAGGCGCCCCCATAGAATCCATTTAAATGAAAGATTTTCACTGTTTCTGGACTCTGCTCTTTTAGGTCTGGTAAATTTGTACTAATTGGATTTGATAGCTCCATCATGCATGACTGAAGACAAATTTATAAAGCACAAATTCTAATTCAGTTGAGTTTCCTTAAATTATATGGCTTTATATTAAGATTGTTACCTAAATTTTATACAATTGGAATTCTATACATGAAGCTTTAGTCTAAAGTGGAATTGAATAATAAGAATAAGGTATATTCAAACTACATTTTTATATTAAACAGTCATAAAACAAGTATCACAGAAATGCAATATTTACTCAGTGTCAGCTTCAGAACACTGTTTTTTAATCCCCATCTGTCCAGTCACCCTTCCCCTTTGTTGAAGCCCCCATTGCCAGCAGCTCCAGGCTTCCATTTTCTCAACTCTGAGCCCAGTGATAGACAGTTCCTTTTTCCTAGTTCCTTTTTCCTCCAGGAAAAAGCCTCCTTTATCACTGAATTCTATGGCAGATAGAGGGCTAGGGATTTGGTGAGTAGGATCTCAAGAGTCTACCCCGACTCTCTCACTGTGGAGGAAATATTTCCTGAAAGGAGGTACCTGAAAAATTACAGGTTTAAAGCCCTTATGAGGAATTATAGAAATTTAAAGGATAATAAACACTAGTTAATCTCTTGCATGGACTGAGAATAAAATCTTCTTTTCCAGAACTTTTGTGGGGAAAATCACATATAATTTCTACAAACTCAAAAAAGGTACTTTGGCCTATAATAGAATTTTTAAAAATTTTAATTGCAATATAGTTAACATAGAGTGTTATAATTAGTTTCAGGTGTAAAATATAATTATTCAAAGAGTCTATACATTACTCACTGCTCATCAATATAAATGCCTCTTCATCCGTTTCACCTCTTTCACCCATCTCCCACACAGTTCCTTTTTGGTAACCATCACGTTGTTCTCTGCAGTTAAGGTCTATTCTTTGATTTCTCTTTTTTCCCCTTGTTTTGTTTCTTATATCTCACATGTGAGTGAAATCTTATGGTATGTCTTTCTCTAACTGACTTAACTGATTTAGTGTTATACCTTCTAGCTCTATCCATGTTGTTGCCAATGGCAAGACTTCATTCTTGGCCTGTAATGGATTTTAAATGCACCTCTTTAAACATCAGATAATAGCACTTGCTTTGGCAGAAGGAACCACACGGAGAAGATTAGCATGGATCCTGCACAAGGATGACTCCCAAATTCATGAAGTGTTCTGTATTTTATTTATTTATTTATTTATTTATTTAAATTTATTTGAGACAGAGAGAGAGATCACAAGTAGGCAGAGAGGCAGGCGGCGGAGGAGGAGCAGGCTTCCCGCCGAGCAGAGAGCCCGATGCACCCCGAGTGTTCTGTATTTTAAAAACAACAATAATGGGGTGCCTGGGTGGCTCAGTGGGTTAAAGCCTCTGCCTTCAGCTCAAGTCATGATCCCAGGATCCTGGGATTGAGCCCCGCATCGGGCTCTTTGCTTGGCGGGGAGCCTGCTTCCCCACCCCCCTGTCTGCCTGCCTCTCTGCCTACTTGTGATCTCTGTTTGGCAAATAAATAAATAAAA